>NW_024429209.1:6214086-7511156 GCF_017639785.1 Mesocricetus auratus | reverse complement strand
ACTCTTTCCAGAGGAGCACCAGGAAAGACCTGATGGGTAAGTAACTGTTAGTCAAAGAAGTGGGAGTGCTTAAAAATTTCTGATTTATGGGATAAATGTTCAGTCCATCGAGTAACTGAAACTGATCCCCTGTGGCTATGGAGTAAGCAAAGGAAAGAGGGGAGTGGAATGAGCATTCTAGGAGTTCAGGATGTTATGCTGGGGCAATGGGATGCCATTCAATATCTTAAACTGGGAATAGACATGATAGTATCTGTGTTTTGGGATCGAGATAAGCAAGGCCTTTTGTTTTTTTATTGCCTCATCACTAGTACCAGGGAAGCTGACCTAAACCCAGGTAGATTGCAGGTAGAGATTTGGTCTGCCTTCTGAGAGGAAAGCCAGGGTCTGTGTCAGTGGGGAGGCTTGAGACCAGCATGCTGGCTGCCGACAGTGTCCTTGGCTGTCAGTCCAGACACTGCCTGCAATGTGTCTTTGCCTTTGGACACTTATGCAATAGACCTTATGAAGGGCCTATTCTGTGCCCTGTCCTGAGATCCTGCCCTTCTTTCTAGGGTTTCCACTTCATTGTTCTTAAGACAGGGTGGCTAGCACTGCTGGAGACTGAGTCTGGCTGCTGCACCAGAACTGCTTCCTCAGAATTCCATAAGCCAGAGCAGAAAGCTGGAATCCAGGTTTAAGGCAGCAGAGACTGAAGCAAAGGGGTGTTTCTGTGATCTTTGCACCACATGTACAGTAAAACTAGCAAAAAACCAAAGCCAACTGTGCAGCAGAGTCTAGTTACGCATACCTTGTATAAAGAAAAGAAGCCTGGTTTATTTATCCTTGGGCTGCTGTCATCATGTCTCTGTGACACTCCCACTTCATAGCACTCTGATGTGAGACCAGGCTGTCTAACAGTCATCAGCAGTGGAGACATAATGCAGAGAAGGCAGGAGCCTCAGCAGGAACTCAGTAATTTGTGTTCCTAGCTTGACACATAGTGATTCCCTGGTTTTTGTTTTGTTTTTGTTTTGTTTTTTTTCTCTTCTGCAAGGCCTGGGTGTGTGGAGATATTGGACACTGCTTCTGCTACTGACATTGCGGTAGAGGGAATTTGAGTCACACTGCATCACTCTTCCCTACAAATTTGATTCCAAGAAAGTGGTACCAACATACACAACAAAGAAATCATCTGTCGTTTTTGTGCAGAACATGGCTAATGCTTAGAATTTTTTGCTGACAGAGAAGACTTTCTTGTGTGATAACATCTGTGTTCAATAAGGAACTGAAGGATTGCATGTGTTTGACCCTTTATGTACATGTAGTGCTAGTTATTGAAATATTAAATTCATTTCATTCTGCAAACTAATGCTTGAGGAAATGGAATTCAAGTGACAGAGCTGGTGTGCTTCAAAGTCTGAGTACTCAGTGAGACAATTGGGCTGACGCTGTAAAAGCTTTTCTCAGGCCTTCCATTAGCTAGATTGTGGAGAGGTGGAACATGGTAAGGCTGACAGGAGATGAGGAAATGACCAGAGTTGTTCTTTCTCTTTCCCACTGCTGGGTTTCAGTGCATACTAAGCTGGCTTCAAACAAGCTAGGTAGCTGAATATTACCCAGATCCTACTGCTTCTACCTCACAAATGCTGAGATGACAGGTGTACACCAATATACCAAGTTTATGTGGCACTGAGCATTATGCCTAGGAATTGTGTATTAGGCAATTACTCTTCCAGGTGATTTATATGTATCTAGCCCACTGGTGGCATTCAGTAGCAGTTCCATGACTCCAGCTCCATTAGACCTGATTATCACAGTCTTAGCTTCCCCCACCTGAACTCTGAGTTCCAGTAACACCACCTCCTGTCTCTCCAGCTTCTGGTGACAGTGGCTTCCAGATGCTACTAAGCTCTGAGTTTTTTCATTCTCTTCTATTGGGCTGACCAACCTTATTATGACCTATATAATGGTCTTCATGAAATCCCTCTGTCTTAAATGATTCAAATGGTACTGTTTTCTTGGTAGGACTGGGCCTGGTATATGCAAGGTTAATGGAAAGGGCCATTGATGGGGTACTTTTGTTTTAATTTTACTTTATTATTCCATTGTTTGGAGACAGTTCTAATATAGCACAGGTTGGCCTTGAACTTGCTATATACTAGGACTGGCCTTAAATGATTTGTCTTCTTGCATCTAACTCTCCAATGCTACACATGGGCATCACTACACCTAGTTCCACTTTGGTTTTTTAAATATGTGCAGTATCTCTTCTGCTTCCTAGGCTCTGCTAGGAGACCCATTCCCTTAACTCACTCCAGTAGTGCAAAGAGGCAAAAGCAAGAGAAAATGCACTGAGCAGAATAGAGATTTGGGGTTCCTTTCCAGATTTTAACTTTTCCACCCACCTTTGATTTCCCTTGATGGACTGGTGGCTGCTCTACCACCAAGGCCATTTCCCTTCTCAGCCACATGGGAAAATGAGACTTTCAAAATTAATGTGCTCTCAGGAGATTCACCCATCACTCTGGCTAGCATCCTGGGCCTCTGCCCATCCACACTGGCATGTCAACAGCTTGGAGGTACAGCCAGGGAGACAGGAGCTGGCCCTCTTCCTACAGCCCAGCTGTTGTGAGTGAACAGGAAATGTTTGCTGTGTTCCCAGGGCACAGTGTGGTGTGGCGTGGTCTCCTGCTAAATGGACATCCTTGCTCCTTTGTCACTCCAGCTTGCTCATGAGTTAGGTCTTCTCTGCCTGCACTTCTGTGTCTGCTTCTCCCTCTGACCACTGTGTGGACTTCTCTCACCCCACACTTTAACTCCCATCAGCTCTCAGCTTCTTGCCAGCTGCCTTCTGATAGATAACTCTGCTGCCTCGTGGCTTCTGCTTGATGCTTTTCCACATCCAAGCCATTCTGCTTTGGTCATTTGTCTCTTGGATATACACACATCTTTGAGCACATCGTTCTTTTTCTTTTAGTGGCATGTTTCAATTTAAAGCATGCACCATCTCCTTCTGAACAATTATCAACTTGTTCTGTATTGACTACGATGATTTGAATGAACATGGTCCCAATAGGCTCCTATGAAGTGACACTATTAGGAGGTATGGCCTTGTTGGAATAGGTGTGGCCTTGTTGGGGGAAGTGTGTCACTGGGGGTGGGCCTTGAGGTTTCAAATACTCCAGTCAGACCTAAGGTCTCTCTCTTCCTACTACCAGCTGATTCAGATGTAGAACTCTAGGTTCCTTCTCCAGCATCATGTCTGCCTGTGCTCTACCATGCTTCCCTTCATGATGATAGCCAAAACCCCTGAAACTGTAAGCCAGTCCCAATTAAATGTTTTCCTTTTTAAGAATTGCCATGGTCATCGTATCCATTCACAGCAATAAAAACCCTGACTAAGACATCTATTCATCTTCAAATTCTTTCCAGTGGAGTAAATATCTGGCCACACCAGAGTTTAGGTCCTTTGTGGGAAATTCCTCGACCAGCAGCCTAGGTATGCATCTCCCACTTGAGCAAACAAGCAGGGGCAAGAAGAACATTTCAGTAACTTTTGTGACCAGCTAGGGAGTTAGAAAGTACCTAACATGATGGCCCTCAAACATCCTGCCTAGAACATGCAGTCTCTTGTTAGTTTCCTAGCCCTGAGTCCCAGAGCTCAAAAAGTCACATGACTTTTCCTGGGGAACAGACATAGGGCACTGACAGACCAAAGAAAGGAGTCCATCCAAATCCAACTTGGTGAACTGATGAACTTACTGGGGATACTTATAACAAAGAACATGGGTGACTGACTCAAAGACACCTGCACGGGCAAATCCCATGAGCAAATAACAGACAGCTACATATGGAAGAGTTGCACCCTAGCCAACTGTCGTCTGTCTCTTATAAAACCTCTGAAAGGGAAGAGATTTCATGAGGATCTTGTGACAGCTTGTAAGCCTCATGAGCCCCTAAGTCCTGCCCTTCCTACCAGTAGAGAATATTAATAGCCCAGATCTGGTGAATGTCTTCTGCAGATGATAACAGCAACGGTCATGTCCAACCCAGAGGAAACTGATATAGGACAGCTAAATCAAGTGTTCTAGAGACATTCTAATGGGGTCCTACTGTCCCTTCCCTAAGAAGAAGTCTTCTCAGGGACAAATGCCTCTGCAAGATTAGATTCTAAGAGCACTTCTCTCCAAAGGGTTACAACAGTTAGAGGTCACAGTTGTGACCTGGGGACTTCTTTGCCTTGGGCAGCTACTTGTATTGCAAGTATGTGGAATGAGCTCATTGTCTCTTGCTCTGCTGGTGTCTGTAATGCTGAGGGACTCCTAGCCTGCAGTGACTCAGCTGTTTGTCTGAAGCAGTGTAACAGGGGCAGAACGGTAGGGAGTTCACTTTGGAAGCAAGGTTTGAGCTCTCTGGTCATAAGGAGGCCTGGCCCTCTTGCCTATAAAACCATGTAGAGAGCCAGAAGAGTTAGGGTCTGGGTCTGGATTACCCCAGGAGTGTAGCAGAGATAATGGGAATCCTGCCAGCTCGGAAAGGATTTAAGAGGCTTGCAGGATTTTTACTGCAGCCTAGCCTTCGAGACTCTCCCACCAGGCAGCCAAAATTAGTGATGAGATGCCCAGCTGGCAGGTGATGCAAATCAAGAGCTTACGCTATCCTCCTAGCAAGACTGGGACAAGAAGCAACCTTCATCTAAAGTTGAGGAAACAACACATTTCTCAATCAAACAAACCAGATCCAAAGCAAGAAGCAGCCCCATGAGTGAGAGTCTATGGTGGGAAGGAGAGACTCAGAAACACCCTCATTCATCCATCACTTGATGTTGGACACTGGTGATGCACAGGTCAGTCTTGGCCCTGATATCTATATCTATATCTATATGTGTGTGTGTGTGTGTGTGTGTGTGTGTGTGTGTGTGTGTGTATGTGCAGGAACTGCAATCAAACATGGTTAAAACAATGGCCATTTGAACATGGGGCCTGAGGAGTGTGGAAGTGAAGGCCTAACTCTACCTTTTGGGACATCCTTTGTAATAGAGGTAAGGTGGAGAGCTGTGGCCACAGAGGCAGGGTATAGAGGAGTCTGTTTGGGACACTGTGGATCATTGCACTGGCCTGGCTGCTAATGAGCTTATGCGGCCAATGCTGCAGACACTGCTTCTAAGTCTTACCACTTTGACTCTAAATTATGTATTGTATTTCATTTTTAAACTTCATCCTTCTGTACAGGTGTAAGAGAAGAATAGGGACTAATCATGCAGAGTATCCTGATACTATCAAAAGTTATATGTTTCATTGAAATTAATTGATATAAGATCTGGTTTTTATGTTGGCTTGTGAATTCACTTAGTATGAAATCTTCCCTAGAAACAAATTTCTTCATAGTGCAAACAAAAAGAATCTGATTTCTTAGCTAAGTCTGGGAGTTAGAATCCTGGGTGTTAATTCCTATAGTCTTCTCTGAGAAATGTTAGTCTTCCTCCTCTTTTCGTTGGCATAACTCTCAACATTCCCATGGGTGGATAAGGAAGCAATACTGTCCTGGTTAGTTTTATGTCAACTTGTCACAAACTAGAGTCATCAGAGAGGAGCTAAACTCAATTGAGAAAATGTCTCCATAAGATCGGCCTATAAGGGCATTTTTTAAACTAGGGATTGATGTGGGAGGGCCCAGCCCATTGTGGGTGGGTAGGGGAGCACCCCTAGGCTGGCAGTCTTGGGCTCTATAAGAAAGCAGGCTGAGCAAGCCATGATGAGCAAGCCAGTAAGCAGCACTCCTCCATGGTCCCTGTATGAGCTCCTGCCTCCATATTCCTGCCCTGTTTGAGTTTCTGTCCTCACTGCTTTTGATGATGAAGTGTTATACGGAACTGTGACTGAGTAAACCTTTTCCTCCTCAAGTTGCTTTTGGTCATGGTATTTCATCGCAGTAATAGTAACCCTACCTAAGACAAGTACCAATGAAATGAGGACTGAAGCAATGGCTCAGCAGTAAGAGCACTTGCTACTTTGGCAGAGGACTCAGGTTCAGTATACCCAGCACGCACGTAGTTGCTCACAAACATCCACAACACCAATTCTAGGGGATCTGATTCCCTTTCTGACCTATATAGGGACCAGACATGCACATGGTACACAAACATACATGAGACAAAACACTCAGACACATAAAATAAATATTCTAAAACGAAAATGAACAAAAGAACCAAGGAGAAAGTGCAAGAAATCACATAATCATTATAACTCAAATCACACCTATGATTAAGTACTTTCTAGGTGCCCAGGACTATTCTAGCACACTATGTAAATAGTGTCAGTTTCTTACAGATAAAGTTGAGGTCCAGATAAATGGAGTTATTTGACTAAAGTTAAAGAATCAAGAACTAGGTCCTGGGGAGTTAGCTTGTTTGATAAGTCATGTGCTGTGAAAGCATGAAGTTTGATTCCCATAACCCATTTTTAAATGTCAGGTGTAATAGCATGCTTATAATTTCAATGCTGGAGGGCAGGGATATGCAGTTTCCTGGGGCTTGCTGGTCAGCCATTCTAGCCTATTAGAGAATTCTAAACCTCATTTAAAAAGGTGGACAGCACCTGAGGAAAGACATCCAAGGTTGTCCTATGTCCTCAACACCTATGTACATACCTTTGCCAGTGTGACCTTTCACATAATTGCACCTACACACAAAAAACAGGGATGCATCCCCACAACAATAAAAAGTGGCACTGCCAGTATTTGAACCTGGACCATCCTTGTTCCTTTGTGTTTGTACGAATGCTTATGATCCTGCCTTGACTCACCCTTTAGCTCAGGGAGAGGGACTGTTTGCCCACTAACAGTCACAACAATGGGTTGGTAAATACTTGCCCATTTGTTGTTCCATTTCTTCCTCATCTTCTGGATCCCCTGCACAAAATGAGTCACATGAGCACTCTTTGGGTGCACTCAGGGATCTCCTGCCAAATCTCCCTTGCCAGAGAACATGGACTTCAATTCTTCAGCTAGGTTCTCAGAGGCTGTGTCAGATTTAAAGTATAAAGGGTTCCTTGTGCACTGTCTTCCAGACAGCAGAGTTAGCAATTGCTGACACATTCCAAATAAGGTTTAGGGCCTCAAGGAAAGTGTCCTTCCTTAACTAACCATTTGTGTAAAGTATTAACTTAGTCCTTTATTTTCTGAAAAGAGATTTGGAACTTTATTTACCAGCCTTAGATGCTTTGGTAATGCTCGAATACCTAAAATTGACCAGTCTATAATTGAATTGAGTTATTCGGAGGATGTAAAAATACACTGAGCAATTCTCATTTTATGTGTTGCTATTTTTATGTAGTCCAGAAAATGGGAACTAGAAAGGGAGGCTGCAATGTGCTGCACAGAAGGAACGAGAGAGAGAGAGAGAGAGAGAGAGAGAGAGAGAGAGAGAGAGAGAGAGAGAGAGAGAGAACATGGGAAGGAAGGAGGTAGGTTGTAATTATCACTTCCTTTTGCCAGAGACTGTACTAGACCTGCTATTTAGATTATCTTGTTTAATTTCCACATATGCCCTGAGGCATAGACTTATTGCAATTCATGGATTAGGAAACTGAGGCTCAGAAAGTTTAAACATCATGCTCAAAGGCACAAAATCTAGCTCATACAGAGCCAGTGCCGGGATCTGAATGCCATCCTCTCAGACGCTTAATGTGTGTGTGTAGGGGGGGGTTACAGAAAAGAATAACGGATTCCAAAACTCAAGCTGAAGCCTGCAGAGAATGGGAAAGACAAAGTGAAAACAGCCAGCTGTGAGGAAAGAGAAGCATGCCTAGAGAGACAGAAGGACATGTGCCTGAGGTTGTAAGAGGTGTGACTTCTGAGTCATATCTAGAGCAGGGCAGGAGCAGGCAGCTGGAGCCAGCATTGGTGGTGATCAGGAGGAGCGAGGGCGAAGGGGACTCATCGGTCAAAGAGCATGCTGGCTCAAATTGGGTGAATGAGGAGGGCCTGAGAGAGGGCAGAGAGATGTTCCAGAGATGGGGGCTCTTGCCTACTGTAAAGCAGAGAAGACCCTAGGCAGAGGGGGTCCTGAGCTTTCAGGTTGACTCTTTGTAGGAACATTGCCCTTGTCAAAATACCCCAACATTAAAAATAGATTAAGCCCATCAAGAAAGATCATTCTTTTTCTTTTCCTTCCTTCCTTCCTTCCTTCCTTCCTTCCTTCCTTCCTTCCTTCCTTCCTTCCCTCCCTCCCTCCCTCCCTCCCTCCCTCCCTCCCTCCCTCCCTTCCTTCCTTTCTTTTTTTCCTAGACAAGGTTTCTCTGTGTAACAGCTCTGACAGTCTGGGAACTTGCTTTGTAGACCAGACTTGTACAAGATGGGGCCATTCAACATTGCATAGTGAACCGGGAGGAGATTATGATACCCAGTTGGCACTTAATGGTTGCTGGGAGTGGAAAGGGGTCATTTTCTTCAATGCTATAACCACTGTTAAGTTACACATGCTCCAGTAAGTTACTTTGTAACCATGTTCACACAAACAATCCTTAAACTCAGTGAGTCACAAGAAAACATGGAAACAAAGGAAGTCAATGACAAAGACAAGAAAATAGGAGAGGGGGTTGCTTACTGAGAAAAAGGTATTCAGCAGAAGTTGGAAGGGGTTGGTAAAAATGGCTGAGATATGGTATATATACGTATATATATATAAAATGGTCAAAGAGTAATCAATTACCTAATTAATTAAAACTCAGATTACACCTAATGTAAGAGACTTACTGAGTATCTTTTTGTACTAACTATGACATAGTGATAAAGATAAAAATGGCATACAAAAATCTTCTATCACTGTTCCTTCAGAGTTAGCAGCCAAATGGGAGAAAGTGATCTGAGTCATGTGATCATGCAAATGAACTGAAGTGCTGTAGAAAAAATGTATAAATGAGGGTATATGAAGTCAGGCTTCTTTGAGAAAGCAGCACTTGTTTTATTATGAAGGATGGACAGAAGTTCACTATTTGCAAGAAGGATGTTGTGACGGTTAGTTTTAATCTCGACTTGCCACAGATTAGAGTCACCTGAATAGGGAGCCTCAGCAGAGGAACTGTCCTGATCGTCTTAATTGATATGGGAAGAGCCACTTTAAGTAGGGGTGGCCCTTTCTGGTAGCAGACCAGATTGAAAAAGGACATGGAGCTGGGTGGTGGTGCATTTATCTGTCTGTGGATGTCCACCCTATTTTATCTCTTTGCAAGCTTACATGCCCGTGTCTCTATCTACTCATCTACCTATTTGTCTGTGAATTTTCCTATATGGTCTCAAGGTCACCTTTCTCCAACTTGAAAACCAGTTATATAACACCTTCAAATCTCTACCTGGAATTATTTCTTTTTAATTTTTAAAATGCCCTGTGTATGTGGGGGGGGTCACATGAGTACACACATGAGAGTGCTTGAAAGTCAGAGGACAGTTTTTGAGAGTTAGTTCTCACCTTCTATCATGTAGGGCTTAGTAATCAAACTCAGGTTGTCAGACTTGGCAGCAAGCACCTTTACCTGCTAACCCATCTGGCTGACCACCTTCCATTTTTCTCTTATACTCATAAAGAATCTTGTGATTGTCTTGGGACTACTCATAATTACCAGAATAATCACTTAATTTCAAACACAGCTTATGAACAACTTTAATTCCCTTTTACCTAGCAAAATAATATTTTTTAAAGTTCCAGGGGCTGGAATGATGGCTTAGCAGTTAAGAGGATATACGACTCTTACAGAGGATCCATGCTAGGCAACTCACAACCATCTGCAAGTCCAGCTCCAAAAGCATTAAATGCCCTTGGCTTCCAAGGTTACCTGTACTTACATACACACATACAGTCATACACATATGCACATTTTTTAAAATCTAAAAAATTTCCAGGAATTAATATGGGAACATCTTTGGGTTATTATTCTTCCACATCATCAATCCATTCATTCATTAATCTATTTTGCTGTTTATCCAACAGTCTTTCTCTTTGGTCTCCCACTTGATTATGTATATATGAGCACGTTTCTACATCCATCCAAGTGTCTACTTGTATATGTATTCATTAAACTACTCATTCACTTCCCCGGTTTTCATTTATCACCCATAACAGGCATTGATCCCAATTTGATTTATATGTTCAATAACCCATTCATCCACAAGTCATTCATGTATCAATATATCTATTATTCAACCTCTCATCTGATTAGATGAGTGAGTCTTGTCCATGACCATTATTTAGTCAAACTGTAATCTTTCAAGATCCATACACACACACACACACACACACACACACACACACACTCACTTACTCACTCACTCTCGCATACCTCACACTTCAAGCAAGTCAGTCTGTCTGCATCCTTGTTGCTTGTCCTCAAACACCTTCTTTTCTGACCCTATGTCAAATGACTTGAAACTCCTGGTTCCTACCCCCAACTCCATTTTGCCTGCCAGTACTTTGTACTGATTGGCTGCAGCATGCCTTCCCTGGATCTTACTTAGTTCACAGAGCCCTGATGGTGTTAACTTTGAGTTGATCCTACTCATACCCTGAAGAAATTCAAGCAATAAACAACTTCACAGCGTGTGAGCATTTGTGTAGGGATGTGTTGGATTAGAGCTATGTGTCTTAACAGTCTTTCTATGATTTTCTGCCATTAATTCCATGAAAAGATTTTTTTCATAAAACCTATACTCCTCACAAGTTGTGTTATTGTTGTTCCCCCCCAAGAAGACAAATGGTACTGTAAAATATTTGTGATTTGATGGCTATAAAAGCATTTTGTAAATAGTTGAATAATGAAATGTGGCATTTAAAAATCTCAGAAGTTGCCACTGTGTAAGGAAAAACAAAATAAATATGACTAATTTTATTTTTAACAACAAGTTTTATTCTTCCTTAGACATTCCCCCCAAGGTGCTATTAATAAGGAAAAAAGCATGTACTACTGATGTAAAGGCATAAACAGTGTCAGTAACTATAAAACCACCATTCCAAAGCACAGTTGTAATTCACAGTTGTCAGGACTGCTAATGGTTTCACCACAGGCTGGGACATAGATAAGGTGGGCTGTGATTACACAAAGTCCCAGCACTCAACTAAAATGCTACCCCCTGCTCTGCTACCCAGGAGAGCACATCAGAATTCAAATGTATAGAAATAATATTATTATAAAGATAGCCATTTAATTTTTTAAGCTAAAGCAGAGACTGGGGGTATGGCTTGGTCTATAAAGCAAATACTTTAAAGACTGAGTAAAGTATAATTGAAATTGTATCCAAAGCACCCGTGGAAAAAGCTGAGCACAATGCATCTGTAATCCCAGAGTTGGGGAGATGGAGACAAGAGAATCTATGGTGCTTACTGAGCAGATAGTCTAGACAAATAGGGTCAGTGAAAGACCTGGTCTCACATGATGATGATGATAAACTAATAATGATGATGATGATAAACTAATAATAACAATAATAATAATAATAATAATAATAATAATAATAACAATAACGTAGAGAAAGACTAAGTAAGATACCCAACATCAACCTCTGGCTGTCACATACAAACATATACATGCACCGTCAAGTACATTTGTACACACATATGCTACATAATGCCTGGGAACCTGCATACACATGTGTACACACACACATAGAACACCATAGAACACACATGTAAATAATTCAGACTATGGTTCTTATTAATTGGTTAATAACAAATTACTGATCATATGCCACATGACTGACCATGTCAAGACATGATCACTGAGAAATGTGATTAAATTATTGCTAGATTCCTGTATGGCTTAAGGCCATTAAGCTATCATGGACACAAGTTCACCCCACCATGAAATTATGTGGATATGCACACAGAAGATTCTTAGTTTGATTCCTCCTAACATTGAGTCCCCATTCAGATTTCTTTAGGGGCTATAAGGACATCTTTCATGGCTGCTATCAGACTTCAAAATTGGCGCTGTAATGAATACCCAATGCTATTAGGGGTTCTAGTGTCACACTGCCTGCCCAGGGTTAGCCTCATCTGTGTCTCCTAATTTAGTAACTCTAAAGAGCGTGTGTGTGTGTGTGTGTGTGTGTGTGTGTGTGTGTGTGTGTGATGTGTGTCAGAGGAGGTGGGCAAGTGTCCTGCTCTGCTGCTCTCTACCTTATTCCCTTGAGACAAGATCTCTGCTGAACCTGGAGCTGGGCTGGTAGCCAGGAAGCCCCAGCAATCATCTTGCTTCAAACCCCTCCCCACAGTGTTGGACTTATAGTCCTTGACCATGCCTGGCTTTTGATATGGGTGCTGGGGATCTGAACTCAAGGCCTTATTCTCGTTCAGTAAATGTTCATATCCACTAAATCATCTCCCCAGCCCCTCAAACTCTCAAACTTTAATATACATCTAAGTCAAGTATACTGAATTGGAACCCACACTTTGAGGACTATTTCCTTCAACATAGCCAGTTATGTTGTGACTGTCCCTATTTTTATATTAATATCTGCATTAATCAGACTTCTCCAGATAAACAGACAAATAGAATACACATGAGTACATGCAGAGAGAGAGAGAGAGAGAGAGAGAGAGAGAGAGAGAGAGAGAGAGAGAGAGACATTATGGGAATCAGCTTACTTGATTTTGGAGGCCCAGAAGTTCCATTACCTACTATCTGTAAGACAGAAAATCAGAAAATCCAATGTTGAAATTCAACCTGAGTTCAAAGGCCTGAGAGCCATGGAGCTGTGGAGGTGACTCCTAAGCTAAGCCTGAAAACTGAAGATCAAGGTGGAGGTAGAAGGGGGTGTGTTTTTTGAGTCCTTGTCCTAGTTTGCTTCCTGTTGCTGTGATAAAACACTGACCAAAGGCACCTTGCAGGAGAAAAAGTTTACTTGACCTACAGGTTTCAGCCTACCACTGAGGGAAGCCAGGCAGGAACCTGTTGGTAGAAACAGAAACATCACTTACTGGTTTGGTTTTCACAGCCCAGTCACTAATGAAGAAAATGCACCCCCTCAAACTTGCCTCTAGGCCAATCTGATGGAGACATTTTCTCAATTAAGGTTCCCTCTTGCCAGATGACTCTAGCTGGTGTCAACTTGACAGAAAACTAACCAGCACAGTATGAGTCTCCAAGCTTGAGAACAGGAGACAGTAAATGACCCAGCTCATCCACACAGAGGGTGTGTACATACCCCACCCTCTGGCTTTACTTGGATGGACCCTGTGATGGATGGAATTAATAGGATGCTCACCGAACATTGGTAAAAGACATCTCTCTCCTACAGTCTTCTTATTCAAGCACTAATGTCTTCTCAACACACTTTCGACAGACACACTTAGCAATAATATTTGTGGGTATGTGTTTGTGTGTGTGGTGTTTGCATGTGAGTGCACATGTATGTGCAGATGTTTTGGGATATGATCAGACGAATTTTGGTGCATGCATCTGTGTATTCCTATATGAAGGTCAGAGGTTAACATCAGATGTTTTCTGCTACCACTTTCCACCTTCCCTTCCCTGAGCCTAGATTCCTCCTCCTACTTATTCTTTCTGCCCATCAGCCCTGCCTATCCTTCTTCTGCTTGCTAGTGGCCGTTCAGCTTTTTATTAGACCAATCAGGTGCTTTAAGCATACCAGGTGAAACTGCAACACATCTTTACATAATTAAACAAATGTAGCATAACCAAATAGAACACACCTTTACACAATTAAAGTAATATTCTGTAGCATAAACAAATGTTAACACATCTTTGCCTAGACAAAGTAATATTCCACAACAAGACAATATAAAGAGGCAAATGGCAGTAGGTAGAGACTTGGGAGGGGTGTCTTGGAGAATGGCTATCATACTTCAACAAAACATGAAAACAAATTCATTATTTTTCAAAGAAACTGCAGTATTTTTTTCCTAAGATGTAAAACGATGTTGCTTCTGTATTGTCCATTTGCAGGTGGTGGCCTCTCTAAATTTGTCAACAGTGCCTGAAACCAGCACACCTGCAAGTTGCTTGCAAGGGGCAGCAAGAGTGAAAATATGCTATTTCTTTGGAGGAATATTAGAGTGGCAGCTACAATGTGCTTCAGGTCTCACTCAGCTCAAGGACAGTTTTTTTTCTGGTTTCCTTGGCCAAAAAAGATCCTTCTAGCACAATCTCACTGCCATATAGCACCCCTTTGTGATATTTGACTTTCAAGATGTTAAAATTGTTTCTGTGTTTGTTGGACTAACTCCCGTCCTTGCATAGACTGCAAGGCAGAGCATGTACCAAATTTTATTCACTATTGCACCTCCAGAACCTAGGACACTGTTTGTCAGCAATGGGCATTTTAAAACGAACAAGAACTTTCAAGGTATGTATTCAATTTTAAACACCAATCTCTTTAGAATCACTCTAAGAAATCAATACATACAAAGGTTGAATATGAAAGTCCATAGCAGTACTATTCATAAGAGTGACAAAGAAGGGACAATTTAAATGCCCATCATATTATGTGACTCTTCCTGTGGAGATGTAGTAAAAAAGAAAAAAAGAAAAAAACTTCAGATTCTACCCAACTCTAGCTTAGTGAATCAATAAATTCATTGGGGTTTCTAACAGGAACATGAACAACTTGAAGGTAACTGTATCGATGAAAAGCCTAGTCCAACATGAGGAAAGAAAACATGAGAAATGCATCCCTTGCTGGGAAGGTTAGAGAATCTCTTCTCCCCAGCAATTGTTAACTGCTGGTATATTCTTGGGTAGGGGTCTTGTGGCTCTTGTAAGTTTCAGGAGTCTGAGACTTGTGAGTTTCGTGTAATTAATGAGTCTTATGAGCTTCGTTCCTCCTCTAAAACGGAATTATTAAACAAAACCATCATAGCCAGGCTTTAGCAGGAGAGGCCTGTAATCCTAGCTACTTGAACATTGTAAGCAGGAAGATCAAAAGGTCAAGTTGAATCTGAACTACTTACTGAATTAGCTGGAGACCAGCCTGGGCAATTTAGTGAATTCATTTTTCAAAACAAAAACATAGAAAGAGAACTGGTGAGCTGGGCAGTGGTGGCACACGCCTTTAATCTCAGCACTCGGGAGGCACAGGCAGGCGGATCTCTGTGAGTTCAAGGCCGGGCTGGACTGACAGCCTCCAAAACAATACAGAGAAACCCTGTCTCGTAAAAACCAGAGAGAGAGAGAGAGAGAGAGAGAGAGAGAGAGAGAGAGAGAGAGAGAGAGAGAACTGGTGGGGTGTATCTCCATGGTAGGTTATGTGCCTAAACATTTATAAAACCCGGGGATTGATCCTCCATGGTCCTAAATAAACAAGTATATAAATGCCCACCATTTAATGACTAAATAAACAAAAAGTGGTATATCCATTATGATAGTCTTGATAGTCAACTGACACTGTCTAAAATCACCTGGGAAGAGGGTGTAAATGAGTGATTATCTAGACTAAGTTGGCCTGCAGGCATGTCTTTAGGGGATCATCTTGAGTATGTAAATAAATATTGGAAGACCTGCCTGCTGTGGGTGACACCATTCCCTAGGCAGAGGTTCTTAAGAGTGTGGAAAATGATCTTAGTACAAACACTCACACATTCATTGTCTTGTTTCTGATTATGGATGAGACATGGACAACTCCTTCATGCTCCTACCACCGTGACTCCACTATAATGACTATAACCTGAAACTGTGGCCTAAAATAAACTCCCTCTCCCTTAAGTTGTTTTTAGATCTTGCTGGTGTTACAGTTGTTTTTGATAGAGTATTTTATCACAGCAACCCAAAAAGGAACTATGACATCTATACAATGTAATGTTGCCCACCAATAAAGAAACAATGAATTAACAAAACACTCTACAGTCTAGATGAGCCACAATATTTAATGTTATATGAAATATGACAGACATGAAATACTACATATGGTGGGATGGAGGGAAGTAAATTAATGGCTATGTGTGGCAATGGGGATCAATTGACAATGGGAATTTGGTGGGTGATGGGAATAGTCTAAAGCCTGGGATGGCTGCTTGACTGTATAGATTTACTGATCATCATCAAACTGTTCACTTCTTTCAGTAGGCAAATTATACAGTATTGAATTTTGTGCCACAATAAAGTGGCTAAAACTGGTTTTATAAAATCAATCTCCTTACTTATACATTTTATCCAAGTGCACACTCTGTGGAACATCACCTTTGTGAGACATCGACCTAGTTCTGCTGGTTGAGTATATCAGCTCTTAGTGATAGATCCGATTTTTAACTTGACACACAGAAATTATCATATTTCCCAGCCTCCTTTGTGCCTTGGAAAACCTATGCAAGCAAAGTTCTGGTCTAAAAGATACAAACAAAAGTGATGGTCACTATTTCCAGAGAGTTTGTACTGCCCCACCCTGTGCGTTTTTTTTTTTTTTTTTACCATCTCCTGTTTCCTTCCATGGACATCAATAGTCATCCTGGAAAATAAAATGAAGAGTGACAGCTAAAAAAGGTGAAGCAAAATATTGAAGCCTGGTTTTCAATGTACCATGCCACTATCAGACTGTTTGCCTCTTGTAGTTCTTATTCAAGAAGAAAATAAATCTCAACAATATTATTCCTCTGAAGCTATTTTTTATTTTTAGAGTTATTTTTAAGCAGTTTTAATTACGTGTTTGAGTGTGAGTATCTCAATGGCCAGAAACATTAGATTTTGCTGGTGTTACAGGTGGTTGTGAGCTACTCGAAGTGAATGCTGGGAACTGAACTCGGATTTTCTGAAAGACCATTGAGTGCTCTTTAATAACCCACTAAGCCATCTCTCCAGCAAATGTAATCCTAAGTAATATCAGTTGTAGTAGGTTGGAAATGAGAAGAGTTCTGTGGTCAAATAATTTTAAGAACTATTGAAGTTTTACAGACTTTAATAAAGCAAGGTCAGTTGAGATTTTGAGGGGTATGCTAATACATTGTTCCCAAGAACACTCCCCACCAAAAGGCTACAGTATCCACGACTCTTGAAAAATACTCATCCCAAAACACTTGGTTGGGCATCTCATGCGATGAATGATTTGGAAAAATGGTAAGTGTTGCTTTAAAAACTTGTATTTTTGGCTCTTCTTTTCTAATCCTTCCTTTTTCTAGACAGCTAGTGAGATCACCCTTAAATGTGTGACAAAAGGACATCTTAATTTGAAATGCTTGAAGGATTCCTATGGGATAAATTTCACACTTCCTTTTTTCATACTTCAAAAGTTTATTTCTACTTACTACAACATAAGAACTTGTATTCCACTAAAACTGAATGCATACAAATCAAAAGTTCTGCGGAATCTGAAACTCCAAGAATACTTGCTAAGAATATGTTTCTTTTGTGCTTACAAGTAAAGCCAGTACTTGAAGCATTTTCATGTTCTACCACTATGCAATCCCATCTTGAAGCACACTGATCAATGTTCACTCCACAGGATGGGTTCCTGGAAAAGTCCCAGTCCCAGATGAGGCTATGGTGGCTCAAATACCTCCTTTGTTACTTGCTGCAGTTGACCTTGAGTGTATTTGACTATTTTTCTTCTCAACTTGATACAAGGCAGTATCATCAGGGAAGAGGGACTCTCAAATGAGGAAATGACCCCATTAGAATGTCCTGAAGACAAGCCTGTGGGGTATATTCTTGATTGACAATTTTGACGTAGAAGTATCCAGTCCACTGCAGGCAGTGTCATCCCTGAGCAAGCCAGTAAGGAGCGTTCCTTCATGGTCTATGCTTTAGTTCCTGCCTCAAGATTCCTGCCATGAGTTTCTGCCCTGACTTGCCTCCACGATGGTATATAAACTATAAGCCAAAATAAACCCTTTACTCCCTAAGTTGCTTTTGGTCATGGTGTCTTATCACCAGGAACTTAATTTTTCCTTTAAAGATATATTTCAATTTATTCTTTGATAATTTCATACAAGTACATAGTTTATTTTTTGTCATATCAGGCACTCACCAGGATTCCTTTTTATGATCTTATCTTTGCCCTCTCTCTAGCCTCACTGTGGATGTCTCCCTCTTACGTCATGAACCTTGTCGGTGTTGAGACTGAACCATAGTTTCCCTAATCTCTCCATCTTTACACTTACCCTTCCTGAGCACTTTCTACCTGCTTCCTTGCCTCCTATTTGATCACTGAGCCTTTCAGACTAGACTCTGATATCAGCTCAACACAGTCATTCAGACTTTGTGCAATGCCTACTATGTACCAGACACTGCACTAGCGCTTGAGTTACAAACACGGTCTTGTACTGAAAGGTCAGGGAATTCAATGTCATCAGACACGTCCTGTGATAGTCAGGGTGTGCAACTGGATGTAACAGTCAACCTGCCTGTCTCAGCCACTTGACAGTGCTTATTTCTTGTCCATGGCATCATCCAGTGTAGGCAAACACAGGGGTTCTGCACCTCTAAGTCAGTCAGGAAGCCAGGTTCACACTATTGCCATTTCCTGATTCTCCTTTGAATAACCGTGCTTATGACCAGCACATGAGGGAAAGAAGCGAGCTTGGAAGATCAACAGGAGTGCTTAGGGGATGCCCACAAGTGACAGAAATTTATCTCTACCAAGATTTATTTTTCTATCGATCAGTGAGATGGGCCTATTTGATCAGTGAGAGGAATAATTTTGCCGTAAGTTTGTGAGGAGAATAAAATGGACTAGTGGAAACAGATTCTTCTTTCCACAGGTTTAGAGTCAAAAAAATAGTGGTGAAGCTCATGGTCTACCTGAGGAAACAGAGAAGTGACTGGGGGCAGGAAACTGAGAGATTACAGCCAGACATCTTCCATCTTCGGTATGTAGAGTTATTACCAGAAAGTTCTAGAAGTGCAGGAAGCCTTTCTGAGGCTACCCTTTTGAGTAGTAGTAATTGTTTTCCCCTCCTGGAACACTCTGGAAACGGGAAATTACTATATGGTACAGAATTCTTATATCTCTGGTCTCATCTTTGTATTAGGCCTTTGTAGCCCCATGGTGACAACTGACTCATCTTGCAGCTGCTGTGGCAAGTAGCTCTGAGTGAGGTCCATCTGACTTCACACAAGCAGATCCTGATAGTGCTTTGTCTCATGGCTCTCCTTCCAGGGTCCCTGTTGACCCTGTGTTTGGGGCTACCACAGAAACTTGCTTGGCATCTAGCCATGAAAAACTGATGTGAGTCCCTGACCAATGAAAGATGAGCTGTGAGTCAACTTCCTTCCTTTCCCTGCCCCATAGGTAATACTGAGACTCATGTTATATGGCTTCTTAGAGAATTATCCCTGAGCAGAAGCCATCAGCCACACTGAGAGCAGGCCAAATAGTCGTTTTAGATTTGCTTTTCGTCCATACCTTTCACTTATGCCTTACTCTTGCAGAACAGAACCAACTTCTACCTCAGCAAAGAGCAGCTCAGTGCTGCCTCACAGGGAGGGCCCTGGCTGCTCTGAAAGAGCTTAAGAGTCAGAATCCACTAACTCTTCTCAGTTCTGCTAACTGAGCAACTTGCAGTATCTTGTCTTCAGAATGTAGCCCCAGGCACTTCCTTTGCTCCTATGCATTCCACTGGGTTGTGATATCATCATGGACTCCTATTGATTCCTTGTCTTTCCACCCAACATTGTGTCTTACTGTCTTACGCTTATTGACTTTCCTCAAAGTTCGAGAATGGCAATTACTATCAAGTCTACCTTTCTTCGCTGTCTAGCTCCTGTCCTTCCCTAAGTTCTCTCTTGCCTCTCTTGGCATATAAGTACCACTCCTTCTGTCCAGTTTTTATTTCTCTCAGCCTCATACCAGGAATGATAAATTCATAGATGCCAGCCCCTTGAGGACTGTCGAGAGTTCCAGAACCCTTGATCCTGGTATTTGGACTCAAGGGGTTTGACCACCCACTTCCTGGTCCTTTAACTGTTGCAGCAGCTGGCTTAGAAGGTATGATAAGCTATCCCTTAAGAAGCCAGAGCAAGGAGGACAATTAGCTACCAGTATACTCGCTCACCAGCTTGGCAGGATTGGAGACCCTTGAGATGTATGCCTCTCTGGCTTGTCCCAAGCTAGACTATAAGTTCCTATGAGCCAGGAATGTTGCTGCCTTAATATTCTTTGTATCTAAAACAATACCTATGACAGAGCTTGTGCTTAATATCTAAGGAAAGATGAAAGAGGAGGCAGCATGATCTGTGAGACATCTTGGCCGTCCTTGACACAAATAAAAGGTTCCAGATGAGACAGCCATGTGATGTGGGGCTGCTACCTGTGCATTTTTAACTGGACAAATCTCTAGGATCAAACAAGAAAGGATGAAGTTGTCTTAGCTAGGATTACTATTGTTGAGGTGAAACACCAAACCAAAAGAAACTTGAGAAAAGGGTTTATTTCCTCATAGTTCCACACAACAATTCACCACCAAAAGCAGTGAGGGCAGGGACTCGAGCAGGGCAGGAATCTGGAGGCAGGAGCTCATGTACAGGCCATGGAGGGTGCTGTTTACTGGCTTGCTCAGCCTGCTTTCTTATAGAACCCAGGACCACCAGCCCAGGGTTGACATTACCCACAATGAGTTGGGCCTTCCCCCATCAATCATTAGTTAGAAAATGCCCTACAGGCTTGCCTACAACCAGATCTTATGAAGACATTTTCTCAGCTGAGGCTCCTTGGTCTGATGACTCTAGCTTGTGTCAAGTTGCCATAAAACTAGACAATACAAGAAGACTCAGAAGAGGATTAGGGCCATAGATGTAAGACACAGGAAAACTGGGATATCTAAAGAGCTAAAAATATTCTCTCTGGGGGTACAGGAAGGCCCTGTTAACATTGTGATTATTCTTGACACACTCAAACCATACTCATCTTAAACACTTTGACAAACTGCTCTTGGAGTCATCAGACTTAGATCATCCCTGCTTTAATTAAGGTGAAATGAACTTCTAAAGTCAGAGTCCAACCAGTTTTTTTTTTTCCTTCTTCTTTAAGTATGCACTTGGGAAACACTCCAGATGGGGCAGGCAGAAGTGAAGAGGAAACATGATCACTTGGTCCCAGGGTGGGGAAGATGCTATGAGGACTATTCAACTAGGCAGGGTAGGCTCCTGATCCTTCCTGTCCTAATTGTCCCTCCCCCATCTTTGGTCTGATATCCTTCCTCCCTCCATCTGTTTTCTTACAGCGTTCATCACTACCTACCCCTGTATTCATTTATTGCCTTTTTTTTTTTTTTTTTTGCCTGTTGGATGAGAGCAAGGGCTTTGTCCTATTGACCTATGCCCACGTCTCAGATCAATGTCGGGTATTTAGTGGGCACTTAAAAATTAGCTGCTAAAAAGCGAATTACCAAAGATAACAATTGGTTGAATCTCTGCCATATGCTAGGCCCTGTCCTTGACGAAGGAGGGTAGTGGAGATAGGCCCGAAAATAAACACACCATGGCTCCACTCCCGATTTTACTGAAGCATATCCAATGCGCTGCAGGATCCTCAGGGTTGGAAAACTCCCGGGGTGTGGAGGACGCTGGGAAGAAGCTCCTTGTGAGCTAGGGAGTCAGGCGGAGCTGCAGGAGAGGCAGCTTACCCCAGCCTCTCAGCATCTTCTTTTCCTGAAGGGTGAGATCCTTTCCTCTCCTCGCGTGAGTGTACAGGATCTGGGGACCAGCGGGACATTCCCGTCGTGGGACCCCAGAACATCCTCTCCCATCCCAGGAGAGCCAGCCCCGGGTTTCCCAGCTCGCTTGCCCACTACCTGAGAGACCTCCACCTGAAGGTTGAGCCCTGGCGGCTGGCCCGCAAGCCAGCGCCCGGTCCCCGCCCCCTACCTGCAAGCTGAGGAGTGCAGCAACCCGCCCCGCCCCCTCTGCCCGCGGGACCCCAACCCCGCCCCGCCCCCGCGGCCGGATCCCTTCGTTCCGGGGGGCGGGGCCGCGAGCTGCGCTGTCTGCAAGGCGGGGAGAGTCAGACTGGGAGGCGGGGCGGCCCCGGCCCCGGCCAATCAGCGCCGCGATCACATCCATGCAAATACGAGCACAATGGAGCGAGCCCATCACTCGCTCCTGCAAGCAAGCTTGAAACGGGCTTCAGACTGAGTGGCAGCCCAGATGACCAATGATTCTGTGTTTTGGGCCAGCAAAGCCCAATGGCGCGGCGGTAAAGGCGGGCCTGAGCTGGGTTAGGGTGTCCTTGCAGGGTGTCTGAGCTAAACTTCACCAAATAATAGCTGTTTGTATTTTGGCTGCTGCAGGAGCCATTTTAGGTAAGTTCTTCTCTTAACTTTTTATTTTCCTGCCTGGCCCCGGCGGGCTGGTCTTGCCCGCGGCGACCCTGTCTCCGCCCCGCTGGCAAGGATGGGGCTGCCCTATGAATGGACCCGGGCTGAGGGGCCGCGGCGGCGGGAGGCCCGGCCGGGCAGGGGTCCGAGCGCGGCCGGCGGGCGCGCGGCCAGGCCGAGGGCCCCGAGGCCTGAGGCTAGGGGCTTGGCGTCCGCCCTGCCGGGCTGTCGCACGCTCCGGCCATCCTCCGTCCTTGGGAGAGCGCCGCTGCGGGCCGCGCGCCCAGGTCCGGGGGTCCCGCTTCAGACCCCGAGCGCGGGCCTTTGCGGTGGGGCGGGGCCTGCCAAGGCT
Organism: Mesocricetus auratus; assembly: GCF_017639785.1. Taxonomy (NCBI): domain Eukaryota; kingdom Metazoa; phylum Chordata; class Mammalia; order Rodentia; family Cricetidae; genus Mesocricetus; species Mesocricetus auratus. Next base: position 7,488,573 of record NW_024429209.1, on the reverse strand, counting down.
TCCCGGGGGACCCCAGCGGCTCGCGGCGCGTGAGGGCCGCCCCCGCACCCGCCAGCCGCTGTCGCCCCCGCGGAGAAGTTGCTCCGCTCCGCGTCCTGCGTCTGTTTGCAGGGGTGAAGGAGGGTGGGCCGGTGCCAGGCTGCTGCTCCGGGAGGGGCCGGGGGCCCCGGCGCGTCCCCGGGTCGCGCGCCCCTCCCGCCGGCTCCTCACGCACTAGCGCTCACTCGCCCAGAAAATTGGAGCCCTGAAGACTCCAAGCCACCAAGCCACCCCGCTGCCAAGTTTGGTGCGTTATTAGATTGCATGTTAGAGCTTGCAAAGAAAAGGAGAGGGCGGGGGGGGGTGAAAAAAGAATCTGTCCCCTTCAGGTATTTATTTTTCTTCTCTGTTGAGAAGTAACGGAGAATGTCCTTCCTAAAATTTCTAGGTTCCATGCCTGTTAGATGTGCAGAGGGGTTGGCAGCTCCTTGGGTTTTAAAACGAGGTTATTAGGAAATCCCCCTCACTAGTGAGAGCTAATTGAAATGTGAGTTTGTTTGCAGCTTCAGTTTTATTTGATCCAATTAAAAATGCATAAGCAAGCACTTTATATTTGTGTACATAGAGTATTCCTAGTTTCAGTTATGACTAATATGAGTGTGGTTTCACGAATGTGGGATCTAATAAGGCAGTATAATTCAATTTTGAGCTCGTAGGCCCGTGTTCTCCAAATTAGGCTTTATAGACCATTAGTAATCTGGCCAAGGTTTCTAGTGAGTCCCTGGCATCTATGAGCATCTTTCTCTAGGGCTGTGTGTGCCTTATTCTCCACCTCTTAAAAAAACTGTTCATTTCTGCTGTAACAGATCCATGAACAGAAAAGATAAATATTTTAAATATTGACAGTTCTCAGTGTTTGAAATATTTTGCCTGGGATTTGATTATTTCCCAAATGGTATATAAGGATATCATGCCAGTAGGCCCCCATATTGGCATACTTCATGGGGATCTGCTTATGGTGCTTTTGGAAAAGTCTGGACAGACACCACTCTGTTCCCAGAGCTGTGAACGCTCAACTTACTGTGCTGGGGTGAGTGGGTCTGTCCCATTGGCTGTGCGTGGCACAGTAGTTTAGCTGGAAGCCAAGTTGGATGATCAGGTTGGCAACCTCCAAGAGAGTTTTTGTGAACTTTGTGGTTCTCTGGCAACAGAAAGATTTCAGATCTGTGTATGATAAAATGATTAGGCATGAGTTGTCATGTAGCATGGTTTATGCCAACCAGAGCAGGTGGTTTCACAAAGGCCTGGGAAAATGTGAAGTGGTATGATTTAATTTGGAATTTCTTCATAGATGGGTTACTAGTCTTTCTCTATTGAAACTTTTTGCTTAATGAGTGGGCTACTAAAAGCTAACCCGAGGCCTAGGAAGATACCTCATGTGGTAAAAATGCTTGCCACTTTTCTAAGTTTTATTCTCCAGCATCCACATGGAAGAGTCAGGCATGGTGGCTGGCTCTGTAATCTCTGGGGCTTGCTGGCCAGCCTAGCTGAACTGGTAAGCCCCAGGGGAGACTTTGTCTTGAAAACTAAGGTGGTGAGATTGAGGAAGAAACATTGACATGTGGTCTCCAAGTGCACAGGTACACACACACACATACACAAACATAGAAAGCTACTGACTAGTATGTATTCCTCTCCTCACCCTGCTTCTTTGGAATCTCCACTTACAACTTTGAGGTGCTGTTCCTGGTGTGTGTAGTCTGTGTTGGTGTAGTGAAGTGAGATTTGTGTTTCTGAGATGGTACAGTTTCCCTGGAGTTATATATGTATTTCTTTTCCCATTTAGCTTCGGTATAGCCCTGCAAACTGGATATGATTTTACTCCAATTTTCAAATATCTTTGTAATTATTTTTTATCGTAGCATAGTAGGAGACTCTCCTCCTTAGTATATGAATTCAGGCTAGAGGTTGAAAAACCAGTTAGAAGTGGTGTGAGAGAACCAGAGTTAGGCCTTCCATTTTTGGAAGACCCACTTGAGGTTTTGTGTGCGTGCGTGCGTGCGTGCGTGTGTGCGTGTGTGTGTGTGTGTGTGTGTGTGTGGTGTTTTGTTTTTTTTTATTTATTGGTATATTTTACTTATAACTGCCTTAAATAGCAAAGAACATATGTAGCAGGATTATATCTCTTTAGGTACTACATCCAATTTAAGATTTTGTCAGATAAACGTTGCAGAAGATTTATCAGAAACAATATGCCCCGAGGCCACCATATTGTGGAGATTCTTTGGTTTATTTAAATTTCAAAAACTTTTGGTTTTCTTGGAAGCATGGCTTAATCCCAAGTCTAGCTTGTTATGCTCTCTGTGTTAACCCATTCGTAACTTCAGACATTCTTCTGTCATTGTGCTCTCCAACTTTGATGGGAAGTCTGTTGGTAAGGACCAGTGGGTCTCACATGTGCCCTTTGAAATGTTATAGGATTCAGAGAGTTTCCCTGCAAAAGTACCTTTGGTATATAGGACAGTGACAATATTCACATCCCCTGAAGAAATTGCTTTCTTGATTCCACTTTGCATTACTTGCTGCAAACCCTGAGATAATTTTGTTCTTAGTAAATATTTAGTGAGCTTCTTCTACCTCCATCCCTCATAAAAGCTGTGATTTAGTTCAAGTAAAAAGCTATAGTGGGTTTCATGGGATTGTCTGCATTTTTCATTACTAGACTATAATACTGCAAACTCTGAAATACGTGACGTAATAGCTAGGGCTGGGTGTCTGCTCTTCAAGGATCATTTATTTGCAGTGGGATGTGCCATATTCGTGAGACAAGCAACAGAGAACCAGTACTGATTGAATATTTTGTGTATATCTAGCACTCACCTAGGTGCTGAGGCCATAGGGATATAAGGTACCCTTGCTCTATAGCCACTTCATGAAGCTGGGCTGCAGCTCAGCAGAATGAAGTAACATGTTCAAGACCATTAAACTAGAAAAGGATAGAGACAGAATTTGAATCTAGATCCTTTAGCTCCAAAGCAACTCCAAAGATTGCTTTAGAAGCTGGTGTACCATCTTGTTTTAGTCATGTGGTGCTAGGTCAGTGGACATACTTTCCATAAGTATGCATCCAGTTTTACTTTTCTGTTTCAAGAATTGATCACTGCAGTTGGGGGAATACAGTGAAGGCCCAGCCGCCCTCCTTTCCTGTAATACATTTAGGAGTTTAGAGATGGTCTGGTACACAGTAATCATGACATGCAGAGGGAGAATGCAGTTACTTTTCCGTGCCAGAATGTTCTTTTCTTTGGTTTGTGTTGTGGAGGCGTTGATACCCTCATGAGAAATTCTGCTACTTCCATAAAAGTCCTGAAGGTAGTAAAATAGAGTTATTTTAAAATATTCATTGCTGCTCCCATCCTGAACTAAATTGTTTGGATAAAATTCAGAGAAGAATATTTTTGTCTGTAGTACCTATGTTGGTTGGTTTCTATAGCTTGTGGTAGAGTCTGTGTGTTCTCAATATTCTTTATGTCCTTTGCTGTTCTTACTCTGACCTGGGAACTTTAGAATTTGTAAGGCATGTTGTGACATGATTTAAGCTCCTTTTGGAAGTTTTTAAAACTCTGATCTTTTTTCCTCTCTGTAATCATGAATGTCTTAAAATTTTTTTAGATTCCTTTTTTGTGTATGACTGTGTACCATGTGAGTACTGGGAGTTACAGGTAGTTTCTAGCTACCTATGAGTCCTTTGGGGATCAAATCCAGGTCCTCTCTAAGATTAACAACTACTCTTAACTGCCAACCTCCGAGCAATCTCTCAAGCTCCTGACTTACAGTGTTTTAATGAGGAAAAAGCTCTATCTTCAGCAGACTTACATGGTGCTGTTAGCCATTACTTTAGAACTTAAGATAATACTTGAAAATTTTAGGTGCATTAGGAAGTAGAATCTTTTCAGGGAGCATTTCCAAACATAAAGGGAAAGTGATGAATGTGTACTTGAGGGTTTTTCTGTGTAGCTTTGGAGCCTGTCCTGGAACTCGCTCTGTAGACCAGGCTGGCCTGGAACTCAACAGGTCTATCTGCCTCTGCCTCCGAATGCTGGGATTAAAGGTGTGCGCCACCACCTGGCATACTTGAGTTTTATAAATAATTGGAGGGAATGTTTCCTTTTCTTGTGCGTTCTTTAAGGTTTTTTTTTTAAAATAAGGAATATTCATCTAGTTTTACAGGTATAATTTTTATAAAGTAGTTAAAATTTTCATATATTTTAGATTTTGTGTATGCTGTGTGACCATGTTATTTATTTTTTGGAAATGTGTATCTGTGTTTGATTTGTATTTATTTATTTATTTATTTTGAGACTTCGTAGCCCTGGCTGTCCTGGAATTCACTATGTAGAGCAACTGGACTCTGACTCATAGAGATCTCTGCTGGGATTAAAGACACAGTATCATGCCTAGCTGGATATGTTTTTTTTTTTTTTGAATACCAAGATTGTTTATTTAGAAGGACTGGCTTCAGATGGAGAAGAAGTTTTTGTAGTTTGGTTGTAACTTTTTCATCAGTCATTGGTTTATCTTTGAAGGCCAAAGAATAGTATGCAAATCTATTGTTATTTGTGGTTCTCATATTGTCTCCCCACTTTTTCTACCCACGTACCAAAAGTTAAACTGAGACTCATTGATTTAAGTCATGTGCAGCTTCATCCTCCATCCATCCCCCATCCTTGGACTGGGGAGGTACTTCTACAGCGTTCCCAGGGATCATCCCTAGACTGCCTTCACTCCCTGTGCTCTTCCGGAAGATGGTTATGCTGGTTCCCCTTTGTAGGATCTAAGGTTGTGGGAAGTAAGGGGGCAGCTGTAAGACAGTCTTAGAGGGTTCTGGACTTCTCAGTGTCAGCCATCAGCCTCTACAGAGGGGCTAGCAGGATGGTTGTGACAAAAGTGTATGACACTTTCTGTCTTTTTCTTTTGTTATTGCTTCAGTCTATAGATGAGGTTTTTTTTTTCCTTTCTTTCCTGAACCCAAAGTAAACAGCCCAGGCACTTGTCTTTATTCACATATGCTTAAGGAAGGAACAAGCCAAACAGGTTCTTGTTAGAATTAAACAAAATACTTTTTCTCATATCCCAAGACTTCTATATAGTGTTTTACAACTTCTATGAACACTAAGTGGGGTTTTCTGAAGATATGTCTAATTGATCAAGTACATATTTTAGATTCCATAAAAGCAGCTGTTACTGTGGAAAAGGGTCTTGTTTTTAAGGTTCTTGGGTCTTACTGTGTGATTAAAAATAAACTGATAAAACAAGTCCAGAGCAGTAAGAGACTCAAAAGAGCAGTTCTGGCAAGTCATTGAAGTTGGGATTTTCATAGATATTCTTATAGAGTCAATTTATTGGACTGGAATGCAAGTTGAAGAGAAGAATCAGTTTATTTTTCTGAATATATAGGCTAGATGGTTTGGTAAAGGTCACTGACTCCTATAAGGCAGTGGTTCTCAATCTGTGGTTACAACCCCTCTGGGGTCGAAGGACCCTTTCACAGGAGTCACCTAAGACCACTGGAAAACACTGATAATTACATGATTTATCACAGTAGTAAAATTAGCTATGAAATACCAATAAAAATAATTTTATGGATGGAGGTCACTACAACATGAGGAACTGATTTAAAGGGTTACAACATTAGGAAGGTTGAGAACCATTGCTCTAATGGCTTGTTCTTTCTAGGTATGCATAGTAAAGAAGTGTGCCTGGCAGCTAAACACTAAGCTCAACTCAGGGAGCCCAGTGACAGAGAGGGAGGACTGACAAGCATAGGGGTCAACTGGGCTTGTTTAATCCACAGAAACAGCTGACCTAAACAAGGGGTAGCTCTTGAACCCCAGACTGATGGCTGGGAGGCCAGCATGGGACTGATCCAGACCCCTTGGATGTGGGTTTCAGTGAGGAGGCCTAGGTAATCTATTGAGCCTTGGGTAAGTAGATCAGTATTTATATCCCTGGCATACAAATGGACTTAGAGTGCTCATCCCACAATGAGAGATGCTCTCTCACCCTGGACTCTTGGGAGGGCCTAGGTCCTACCCTGGATGATATGACAGACTATCCTCACCCTCCCTGGGGAAAGGAGTGGGGATTCAGGGAGGGGGGACAAGGGGGCTGGTGGGAGGGTGTGGAAAAGAGGAGGGAGAGGGAGCTGGGATTGACATGTGAAGCAACCTTGTTTCTAATTTAAATTTAAAAATAAAAAAAGACAAAAAATAAAAAACAAAAATGACCCTGTAGAGAAAATGCAGAAAGGAGCAAAGAAGTGTGCCTGGGCTGTTGCTTTGGTTTCAAGAAAATATAGTCAGTGTTTTCATAAGTCCTTTGAAAGACTATCGATAAGCTGAGTCTAGATTATAGGTTTGGTTTACTGAAAGAAATTTTATATAATTTATCAGACACTTTATTATTGCTTGTTGTGTAGGTTGGCTTAACAATTTTTGCAGTTTTAGCAGTCCACATTCAACTGTCAGGTTCCCATGAAATCATTAGGCCAACATCATTGCTGGTCATGTGACAGGATTAGCTCACACTATAAATGATATCTGTATTGGTTACTGTAACATTGAATAGCTGACAGAAATAAGGGAGGAGGAATTTATTTTAATTCAGGGCACAGGGGAAGGCATGTAGACCAGGCTTGGTGGCTAGGCTGTGGCTGTGACAGCAGGTGTGTGAGGGGTGATTTATGTTGGTGTTAGTTAGGAAGCAGAAACATCTTTTTGCAGAACCCAGTAAGTCCCCAAGATAGCTGCCTGCCACCTCCAGCTAGTCTCCACTCCCTAAAGGCACCTCATCCTCCCAAAGCAATGCAACCATCTGGGGCTCAACTTTTCTATATAGGAGGTCTAGGGGGACAGTTACATCCTGACACTGCCATCACCAAATTGCCTTTTAAAGCAAATTTGGTAAGGTACCATGTTAAGGATTTAAGGGTATTCTACTTAATGGAATTAACAATTTTGCCTTGAATGGTAAAAATGCTTTGAGGAACTTATGGAGGTTATGAAAGATTAATGACAAACTTCAGAAAGATGGTGGTAAAAATATAAAATGAGTCTTTATAGATCTGACTCCTTTAAATAGCTCTTAGATTTGTGCAGGTCTGAACTGTTATGTCCCTGGGTTGAGTTATATACAGTACTTGTAATAAGCATGTAGATACTTTTATGTAGTTCCTTAGAAATGGTATTTTACCTCTTAAATCTAATAATAAAAGTATTGACTTACATTGTTCTGCTTGATGTGACCCCCCAGCCCATTTTTCTGATATTTTATAGAAGTATTAGCCTATGACTGATGGGGAGAGAACAAAAATGAAAACTAGCCCTTTACTGGTAGAGAGCACTTGTGCCAATGTTGAGCGACTTTAGCACTGCCATGAAGCTTGTTAGAAATGTCAGAAAAGTGAAGTAGGTAGTGGAGAACCAGGAATTTATCAGAGAATTTTATGAAGATTGACATTTGAGAACTTGTTCTAAAATAGCACTCCCTAATAGAACTTTGTGCTGTGATGGAAATACCACATGAGTTACTAGGCATGTATACTTTTAAAACTCTCATATGTGACTGAAGAGAATTTAAATTTTATTTAATATTAATTGAAGCTTTAAGTGGCTAATGCCACTGATATAGAATAGCACAGCTTTAGACCCTTAGTCTCTGACACCCCCCCATTGCAGCAAGAGTACATGTATTTTTCTTTTCACTAGAAAGGCAAATAAGAGATAAGACTATCCTTCATGAAGGTGAGAAAGTTATATCATTAAAATTGACATTATTTACCTATTTATATTGTCTGGTTTTATGTGAAAGTTGATTGGAAAGTTCAGAAAATTGGATCAGAAATAAGCTTCGGTGTGTTTCATGAGGCTTGAGAAACAACAAGGTAGCTAATAGGTTTGCCAGCAAGGGCTCTTAACCTTTCTGTCTGTGCCTACTATGAATGCTCTCCTTCGGCATGGCTTCTGACATGTTTTCTTAATAAGATTTAAGGTAAGCAGCATTTGAAGTGTAGTACTGTAGTTCTCCAGTTCTCAGTAGAAATAGTGCTGGTTATGATGGTTTCCATCTCATTAGGTCATAGGGTTTCTCTTTCAAGTATATTTATACGCTGAGTACAAGGATGGATTTACAGTTTGTAAAGGAAACCATTTTTGATCATACTCCCCAAGTCTCCTTTGAAAAACTGATTTTCTCTGCCCCCTTTGCAGTATGCTTTAAAAAGTATTTGGCAAAAGAGATTTCTTTTGCTCATTCAGGAATATATATATACCTTTCCCTGCCACATGTGCTTGTACCTCAAATCTTAAACTTTGGAAGCCCAGGGATAAAATTGATTTTAGTATATTGATCAGTATCCCCAGCAGAACTGCAAATTATTTTGTGATTGGCAAGTGGATAGAAGTTTGATTATATCCAAGTCAAATTTGACTGTTAAGATCCAAATGTCAAATCATCTTTTAAAAATGCTGTCTAGTCATAATAAATGAGTCTAATTAAACAGCAGCTTTATTAAACACGTGTACGTCACACGTGGGAAATTGTTGATCATTTAGATAGTGATTCTTACAGAAAAAGCCAGCAAGGACTTGTCCTATGTGTTTTCCAGGCTCAGAATGCTAGTCTGAAGGTTCCTTAAAGAGAATGTAGAGCTGTGCATAGAGTGCTTTGTAACACAGAACTGTCTGTTGTGGTTATGGCACTTTTCTCATGTGTTAATTCTTTTGAGTGGCAGGTCTTATATACTCTAAGGGCCCAGTGTGTTATGATGTGGTAGGGAAGAGTGTCTGTTTAACTGAAAATGACATGAGTACCTGAGTAGTACTGATTTGGGAACTTGTCATTTTGAAATACACTACTTCAGTTTCTTTTTATTTGCATTTTTAAAAGAGAGTCTCCTGCCGGGCGGTGGTGGCGCACGCCTTTAATCCCAGCATTCGGGAGGCAGAGGCAGGCGGATCTCTGTGAGTTCGAGGCCGGGCTGGACCGATAGCCTCCGAAACAATACAGAGAAACCCTGTCTCGTAAAAACCAAAAAAAAAAAAAAAAAAAAAAAGAGAGAGTCTCCTTGTATATTTCTGCCATTTGCTCTCTGATCTATATCAAGTGTATGTCACTATGCCTGGCCGGCTTTTGTGTAACTTTTCTTCCAAAAGGATTAAAATTCTAGGTATCTGCATGTATTGGAATTATGTGGCTCTCTCTTGCCCTTTCTCTCTACCTCTCCCTCCTTCTTTCCATCTTCTGACAAGGTCTCAGAGATCCCATATTTGCCTCAAGCTTGCCCAGTTGCACAGAGTATGACCTTGAACTTCTGAACCCCCTTGCTTCCACCTACCGAGTGCTGAAATTACAGGCATACGCAAGCATGCTTGGTTTCATGCAGTGCTGGGGATTGAACCCAAGGCTTTCTTGCATGTTAGACAAGCACTCTACCAGCTGAGCTACATCCCTAGCCCACTATGAGGTCTTGGAGAATTGGGAAGCCCATTGATGAATTGCAATCTAATAATCTGACAGATCCCATACTTAAAATGTTTGTAATTTTCCTTGCTTCAAGTATGTTCCCCTGTTAAGATGGTGTTACATGACTGATTGCGTAAGTCGTACACAAATATGAATCTTCTGATTTACCCATAATACCTACTCTTGGCACTTTTACCTACTTTGTATCTATTTGTAGTGTTTCGTGCCAGCAGGATTCTTCCCTGGATATTCATGCCTGCCTTGTGTTCCTTTTGAACTGAGGTCTGTTGCTGCCATCATGAGTGTGGTTATGGCACTTATTTCTAGCTTGTGATTGAAGAGTATTGGATATTGCAAACATTGGCATTATAACTAGATTCTCAGAAAGTAAAGAAAGCACTTTCTCAGTTTTCACCATGTAGAAGAGTTGGAATGTATTTCTGAGGACATGTAGTCTAACCTCATTGCATGAATAATGAAATGGGGTCCTAGTTATGTTAGTATTTTGTGAATTCTTAGCATTGGTCTGTGGTGGTTCTTAGTTCTCTTTTTATAGTATAGAGCTTCCTCCTTAACCTCCACAGGCTAGGTCCTGAAAAATCACATAGGAAATTTAAAAAACAGGGGGAAGGGGGGAGATTGGGCCTGGAGAGGTGGTTTAGCAGTTAAGAACAGTTGCTGCTCTTCCTGAGGACCTGGGTTCTATTCTCAGCCCTCATATGATTCACAGTCATCTGTAACACCAGGCCCAGGAGATATGACATCATTTTCTGACCTATGTTGGCATCAGATATGCATTTGGTGTACAGACATAAATGCAGGCTAAACATTCATACTAATAAAATTAATTAATTAAAAAAGAAAATGGGAGAAAGGAGTGCTTTGAAATTAATAAATCTGTAAGCTACATAATATTTACACTTGAAAAATTTTAAAGTAGCATATGTGTTAGGTGCCACCCCAGTTATTTTTCCCTTTCATGTACCATGTGTCCTTTTGCCCCTGCCTGTCCTTATCACCTAATATTAATTACTCCCTGTTGGTCTCCTTAGATTTTCTAGACTTTATCCACACATACACCTGTGTGTGTGTGTGTGTGTGTGTGTGTGTGTGTGTGTGTGTGTGTGTGTGTGTGTACACATTATAGGCTAGGATCTCCATATGAGAGACAGCATGAATTTTTGTTTTTCTCAATTCGGGTTGCCTCACTAAATATACCTTCCAGATCTGTCAATTTTCCTCCAAGTTTCATTTTTCTTTACAGATGAGTAGTCTATTTTGTATATGTACTATATTTTCATTATCCATTCTTCTGTTGATAGGCATCTAGGCTGGTTCCATTTCTTTGCTGTTGTGAACAGAGCAGCAGCAAACATGGGTATACAAGTGTCTGTGGTAGATTAACTCCTTCGGGTATATGTTTAGGAGTAGTGTAACTAGATCACATTGTAGTTCTATTTTTAATTGTTTGAGAAACTTCTGTACTGATTTTCCATACTGGCTGTATTATTTTCCACTCCCATCAGCTTTCTTGATGATAGCCATCTTGACTGGAGTGAGTGATTAAAAATCCTCTTTAAAATAAAATGTTGAAGATGTTATGACAGACTGGGAGGTACTATTTTTGTAGATTTTTACTCTGTTTTCTCTTTTAAAAACCTGGGCACCCAGTGATTTAACTTTCAAACCCTGCATTTTTCGGTACTGCAGTGTGCCACCCTTCTCAGTGCTCTGGGATCTTGGTATTCACTATTACATATGGAATATGAGCCCTGCCTTGACTAAAGTTAAGTCCAGAGTTACCTCTTACTAGTAGTTCAGCCTGCCCAGTGATGTGCTGTAAAAGCTCCCACTCCTTTCTTTTTGTAGTCTGTTACTTTTTTTTTTTTTGCTGCCTTCTGAAACTTTGCCTTTCCTAACATGATAAAGATAGCTCCTTGCCATAATTGTATACCCTTCAAATCCCTAGTATTTTGGGAGTTTCAGAAAGCTATGGTGGACTTTATGGATGGGATAGCTATAGTCAGAAAGACTGTACTGAATGGTGGTTAAGGATATGGAGTCTATAGCTATAACATTAGGTTTGAAGCTCTGCTACTTACTTCCTATGTGTCCTGCCTGTGCTTCAGTTTTCTCATCTAATGTGGAAGTAATATCTATGTCCTGTGGTGGGCTTGAAGACTGAGTTATTTTATGTGAAGAGCCTGGGAGCAGTACCTGGCATTGCAATCATGATATGGGTTGGATATATTATAAGGATTTAGGGGAAATCATTGATAATCTTTCTAGTTAAAGGTTTAATATTTTTGTTTTACCCCCACCCCTTTCAGAAGAAATTTCTGGTGATACTCTCTGCAAGACCTTTTATGCTAGGTGGGAGGATCCTAGAACTTGTTGTCAAGAATTCATAGGGTAAAGAAGATACAAGATATTCATAAACACCTGCATATAGACAATTGTTCTGTTGCAGTGTAGCTTGTGGAACGTATCACAAAACAGGGACTATGGGAGCTTAAAAAAAAGGGGGGTAAGTTACATGCGGACATTGAATGGGCTGGTTGGGCAGGCAAGATTGGGTGTATGGAGATTGGTAGGGAGGCAGAAGTGTTAGAGGTACAGATCTGAGTCCTAGGGCACCTGCTGAAGTTTCCCAAAATCTCCTTTGTGTCCCAAGACAATGAACTGGACCAGGGGCGTATGGTTAGGAATATAAATACAGACAGTGTATTAAGAGTGGGGAAATACAGTGGTGGCGCACTCCTTCAATCCCAACAGTTGGGAGGCATAGGCTGGAGGATCTCGTGAGTTCCAAGCCAGCCTGGTCTACAGAACAAGTTCTAGGACAGCCAGGGCTACATATAGAAGCCTTGTCTCAAAAAACAAAACAAGCCAACAAAAAAGAATGAGGAAACACGCCTGAGAACAGGGGTTGGCTAGTGAACTGAGAGAAAAGCATGTTTAAAAACAAAGGACATGAACTTCATCATCCTTTATCATGGTCATGCTCTTTTTGTTGTGTGTGGCCCAGGTGGAAAAGGAATTCTAATCTTTTTCTGCCCAGGATGATTAGGATTAGAGGGCCTAGTATTGAAGTACATGTATCCATCGCCTGTTCAGTAATTTACACTGAATATCTGTATGTCTGCTGTGCAAACCTGGAGTGCAGCAGTAGACAAACCAACAATTCTGCTCCTCAAGAGCTTGTGTCCTGGTGACATCTGAACACGTAGAACTGTAAAATGAAATGTTAATGAGGCAGAATAGATCTATTTGACTAAAAAACCCACAATGAATTTCTGAAAATTCTTTTTTAAACTTTGAAGAGACCTACAGCATCCATGAGCGGTCTTTTCCTGGGACAAGACAGGATTTCCCACACTTGTAGTTCTCTATCCCTTGCATTTTCAGTTCCTCTAGGTATTTTCCTTCATTTGAGACAAGAAAAATCTCAGTGCTCCCTTTCTGTATTTTTCCTATATCTGCCTGAAAAGCAGCCTCTTTCATCACACACAGAGAAATATTTTGCATAGTTAACCAATTTGGGATTTCCATTGAACTGCCTCTCTCTCATATTGTTACTCATTTATTTAGTAAACAATTACTGAAAAATATTTTTTTGGATTTTCATCCATATCTGAGTCCCAAGGATTTGAAGATAAATGCATATGGTCTCTCTGTCCTTGTGGGATGTCTAGTATGTTAGAGGAAGCAGAAAGGTAAGCTGTTGCAAACACTATCCTAAAAGTAGTGTTATTTTCAAGGTTTGGTATAACAAGAGGGAGTAACCATCAAAGTGGGGAGGGGCTTAACCTGGAGTTAGTTAAGGCTTTTGCAAGGCAGACACTCTTAAATAAGTTCTTGGAAGTTGATTTGGAGTTTGATGATTAGTACCCAGGATTAGTGTCTGAGTTTGAAGAATGTTTCACTTGGGGAAAAATCTCAAAAGTGCATGGTGAGTTGTGGCTGGAACATTGGTAGGGGAGCTGTGGAGTCTGTAGGTGGGAGGTGTAGGAAATTGAGATGCTGAAAGATTGTGGTGAGGACTTTTCATCTTGTGCTTGCAGGGATACATCATAGAGGCTTTAACCAATGCTATTTTTTTCCATGCTTGGATAGTAGAGGTTGGTTTAGAACAGTGGTGTTCAAGCCTTGTGCACTTTAGGATCATTTTAAGAGCTTTTAAAAATGTAAGTACATAGGCTGCGTAGAATCAGAACACATTGGTGGTGGAGGGACCCAGCTTTTAGTTGTTTTTGTTTTTTGTAACTACCTAGACAATGCCAATGTACACCTGAGTTTGAGAATACCGATTTCCAATGTCCTGCCAATAAATAATGAATCAGGATTGGCCTAGCCAGGAGCCACACAGGAGAAGACAGAGCCAACCATTATTCTTTATTTTCCTGTGTGCTTGACTTCTCTAACAAAATAGGGGTCCTCTTGGGCACAAAGTTCATTTTTCATAGAGATGAGTATATAGTAGGTTTGTAAGCAAATTTTCCTTTGTTCAAGTGCTCCTATTTGAATAGGTAGAACATCTTATCTCCTTTTTATTTTTAAGTAGAACTGCCTGTGGGGTGAGAGTAGGTGGAAAAGAAACTTGGTCAGTTTTATTGTCTTGTAGTTCTGGTTAAAGTTAGAATGGCTTAGTTAATTGTGTAGAGTGGCACAAACTTGTAATTTCAGCACTTGGAAGGTTAAAGTGGAAGGGTCCTAAGTTGAAGATTATCCATGACTATGGTCTCAAATGGTTTGGGTTTATCTGTTTTAGCTCTGTATTAACAAAAATAGGAAAGTCTTCTTTTAAGTCCTGACATTTGTGTAAAACTCATATTGCTGATACTCTTTTTAAATACTGGATCCAGATAAAGTTATCTAGCATGTGGCAAGTATAGTTTCCAAACAGCACCTCAGTTCTAATTTATCTTGTTCCCGGGGTTTTGTTTACAGATGTAGAGGCTGACTTGTTTTTTACATATGAAATATTCTCTTCGACAAATAAATTGTGATGTGGGTACTATTTAAAGGAGCCAGTTTGGGTCAAGTTGGTCTTCTCCATTATAATGGAGAATTGGAGCATGGAGACTTAAAAACATGTTTACATTTGAAGGCATTTATGTACCCCCTTTTGTGTCTTGAAAGATAGAACATATACAAAATAGTGCCTGTCATGACTATTCTTGGTTGTCAGCTTGACTATATCTGGAATTAACTAAATCAGAAGCATTTGGGTACACCTGTTAGGGTTTTTTTTCTTCTCCTTAATTAAATCATTTGAAGTGTGAAGACCCACTTTTAATCTGATTTTGGGGGGATGGGAAACTCCACCTTTAATCTGGACCACACCTTCTATTGGCAGCCTTTGTAAAAGACATGAAGAAGGGCACTTGCTCTTTTTTTTTTCCTGCTTACTCTTGGCTGGAAAGTCCGTTCCTCTGCTGGCATTAGAGCCTACTTCTTCAGGATTTCAGTGTATACTAAAGACTAGCTGAGACATCTAGTCTTGTGAACTACTGGGTTCTTGAACCTTCTTGTTGGTAGACAGGCAATATTATTGAACTAGCTGGGCCACATAGCCTATAAGCCATTCTAATCGTGTGTGTCTGTGTGTCTGTTGTGCCAGTTCTGTTCCTTTAGAGAACCCTGCCCAAGACACCCCTTTTCTGTGTACTTAGTTCACTTGTTATTTTAACATTTGCCAAATTTGCCTTTTAACTTTCTGCCTTTCTTTTTGTTCTACCATGTGAGAATTATTTGCATGTAACCGAACGGTTTATATCTGTTCTGAAGTCCTTCTGTAGAACTGTAATACAAGCACTCATGAAACATGACAAGAAACAGATAGGTAACCCCTATTGAAATTTCACACAGTGGTATATTTTATGGTGTCCCCTTCTCCACCCCCATTCCTCCCATTTAGGATCTAGTCACATATCCTGCATTGGTTGAGGTATTGTTTGTCCTTAACATTCAGTAGTGATTAGTTTTATCTGGTATCCTAGGATTTCAGAAATGGAAAAAAATTTTTTTCTCCACTGCAGGCCAAGAATTGGCTTTAGAAGATGGAGGCAAAATTCTCAAGTGGAAACTTATATACTTGAATTTTCATGTCTTCCTGAGACAGGGAGAGGCTTTGTTTTAATAATTACTTTCCAATTTAGGGTTAAAACTGTTTAATTATTTGTGTGCTTACCTTTAAAAATTCAGTATTATAAACATTTTGGAAAAAGATTTTCATAACTGACTTGGTTATCATTAGAATAAGTTTTTCACCTTTTTCTTTTAGTTTTTAATGTGTCCAAGTGTCTTGTCTGTCTGGGGTGTGTGTGCGTGTGTGTGATGCATTCTAGTAGCTTTGGAAGTAGTCTTATTGAATTATGTTTTGTGTAGTGTAAAACACTTTCAAACTGCATACAGCTCTGTTGTACTTGTGGGACAGGAGGGTGGACCTGCTCAGTATGTAATTCAAATTAGGTTTGTATCACAGAAGAAACTGAGAGTGAGATACAGACAGCATTAAGACTAGAAACAACAAGAAAAAATAGTCTCCTTTACAAGCACAAAAATATGTAATATGAAGGAATATTTAAAGGGGGGATAAAAGAGACCTAATCATTTAAAAATAAAAACAAAAACACTACAAGCTCATGAACTACATATAAAAAACAGCATGTTATTCAGTGATCCTCAAGAAAATAGTCATAATGCTCATTGTGGCTCATGCAGAAATCTGACAACCACAAGTAAGAATAGTGTCAGGATATAGCTGCTCTAGAGACTACCTGTTTCTGCCAGAAGAGAGGGAGGGTGGATCCTAACCTTGAACCACTGTGCTTACTATTGTCAGTGGGCTGAGGTTTATCTCACACCTTCAGTTTGAGTAAACTGACAGCTTCGCTTTTTTTTTTTTTTTGTGGTGTGTAGAATGGAAACTCATGGTAAGGGAAAGCTGAATAGAGCTTTTGTTGGTGTAGGCACCTGCATGTGGAGGCCAGAGATCAATGTTGAGTGTATGTGTTTGTGACTGTGCATATAGCATGCATGTTGCATGTTTGCCTCAATAACTCTGCCTTATTTTTGAGACAGGTCTCTTACTGAACCTGATACTCACTAGCTGAGTTATACTGACTGGCCAGGATGCCCCAGAGGTCTTCCTATTTCTGTTGCCCAGTGCTGGGATTATAGGCACATGCTGCCATGTCCAGCTTTTTACATGGGAATGGGCATCCAAACGTGGGTCCTTTACCTAGCCATCTCCCCAGCCCTATAGAAAGTTTTAAAAAGATTCCTTATAAATCTGCTCCAGTTAACAGGCATTAGAGCTGACCTTACAGAAGGAGAAAGGGGGTTTTTGGTCTATGACTTTGGTGCCTTTCCTCCCTAAAAGAAAATGGGGGGGGCAGTCAAAGAATGACAGCAAAGGGAGGAGATGATTTGAGAGAGGAAAATTTAATCTCACATTTGATATTGGAGCTTAAAATATTTAATCTTCTCATTATTTAGCTAGTGCCATCTATAAAAATATTTGAGAGACCTCCTGACCAGTTATTTGAGTTACTGTTTCGTTGCTATGACCAGAGTACCTGACAGAACAAGAAAGGAGGTATTTATTTTATTTAGCTCATTATTTGAGAGGTTGGGATGTGCAGGGACACATCCCTAGTGACTTGCTTCCTTTCCACTGCCCCCACCTTCCACCTTCACCACTGCTAGTAATGCCATCCTTTTACAGGGCCACCAAGGGATTTACCCAGTTGTAAATCAAAGTGGAGTCTCCTCACAGACACACCTAGAGTGTGCTGCTCCAATCGCCAGTAAAGATGGCAATGAAGATTTGCCATCACAGACTTGTGTAGTAGGTTGATTTTATTGTCATTAGTCTGTTGACAAGAGAGAAGCTGCTAAGGAAAGTAACAAGTTTTCACTTAAGAGAATAGAAGAAAAGTGGGTCCAGAGAAGAGGTGTTTTTAAAACACCTTCCCCAGAGCATGCCGGGAGGACTCAGATGCGCAGCAAGGAGGCCAGAAGTAAAAAGGCTAGGGGCTAGGTCCGGCCCCAGTGAGAAAGGCAGGCATGGAACCAGATAAAACCAAGGCATTTGGTGTCCCATCCCAGAGCTGTGAAATAAAGAGCAAACATTTTTTTTGAGTGCTTGAGGGATACCAGCACTAGTTATGTATTATCTTATTTAGTCCTTGATTAATTTCACTGAGATTAAAGGCTCTGCTATTACTTCCATTTTTTGAGGCACTAGGAGGTTACATAGCTTGCTTTTGATTGCAGAGTTACCACAAAAGCAACCATCTTGAGATTTGACTGACACAGTCGCTGCTGAGTAACCCTAGGTGTTTTTCCTTGCATTTTCTCAGAGTACTATACATAGATGAAACTTAGAATTGGGACTTTACAGTTAGCTATTGACTCCATGGGTGCCCTTTTCAGTATTCTTTAAAGATGATTAAGCTACATTCTAGCCAAAGTAAATTCACTTATGTTCCAAATCCCTTTTTTGGCCTACCTGGTGTTGATGCCACCCTGAACAACAATTCTGTCAGTAAGTCTCAAGTAAAAATTGTTCTCTGTGCAACTGCAAGTTTGCGTATTTCTCTGCCTCAGTCTCACTGCATGTTAAGTCCTGTGTTTACACATCCTATAGGACTAGGTTGTTCTTGAGGTGAGTTAGCTGCTGCTTCAGGGACTGTGTTGATGTGCCATACCTTTGGGACTGTAACTTACCTGGGGGATCCTATAATTGTCAGTTAAGTCATTTAGTGTTCAGGATGCCTTCCTGAAGTTCACTGTAAGAGCTAGTGGCTACAACCTGAAAGCAACATCCTAGAGAATAAAATTTTCCACTACCTCTTCTTTAGTACAGACTGTGCTTTATCAGGGAAATCACACTAGTTTTGAGAGAATCTTCAGTTGGACATTTGAATAGTATGTCATGTTTCAAGTCAGTTCTGCAGACACTTCCATGATCTGGGAGATTCCTGCCATTTGCTTGGTGCTAGGGTGACAAATGTCACAGGGGAGGTAGACGTGACTAATGTACATTAGACTAATATTTAGATTTCAATGAAACAATATGTAAAAAAGTAAAAGGAACATTGAGGAATATGGAGAGAGGTTAGAAAGAACATCCCCAAAGAAGTCACATCTCACTTGGGTTTGGAAGGATGTATAAGAATTTAATAGGTACTCACAGAAAAATGAAATGGGATTTCCCAAAATCATAGGCAGAGGCTTTCTTTTGCTGATATTGCTAGTATGTCTAGAACATTTTTGTTGTTGCTGGGTGTTTTGAGACAGTCTTCTTCCCAGGTTGCCAGACTGACTTACCTTCCATGAGCTTGGGTCATAGGTATGCACCTCAATACTCGGCACTGCTAGTGCTTATTTTTGTTAAAGTTCCATACCGCCCCCTAGTGTTTTAAAATGCCATTAAGACCTTATTCTCAGTAGTAGAGCTAAACACAGACAGATACTGTGTTTCTGGCAAGTTCGCAGAAGGAAATGCTGCCTATGTAGAATCTTCTGATACAATATATCTATGTGAAACAAGTTTCTTGCTTGTGTGGCAGGTTGTGATATTTCCTAGAGTTTAGCTCTAACCTGTCTTTGATTATATTGTTGGACTGGATTTTTCTTCTCTTACCATGAGATTTTTCTTCTCTTACATGAGACTATGTGGCCCATGCTGACTTTGAACTCACTGTCTTGTCTTCTAAGTGCATTTCCATAACTAGCTTTTGAAAAAAGAAGTGTGTGTGTGTGTGTGTGTGTGTGTGTGTGCCTCTGTGCCTCTGTGCCTGTCTGTGTGTGAGTGCATGCATGCGTGTGAGTGTGTGTGTGTGTGTGTGTGTGTGTGTGTGTATGTATATGTATACATACACTGTTTAACTACCACCCTGGGATCAGCAGAGAACATGCCAGTTAACCGAGGAGACATGCCCTTCCACAAAAAAATTACAGTAATGAAATGTTGATCAACTTTTAGGCATAAAAATGGTTTTTGAAGACCTTCTGGGGTAGAAGTTTCTCTTGTCACAGAGTCAGGAGGAATTTTCCAGTCCACTCAAGGGTGATCACTCCTGCATTGGTAGACTGTATGGAGTAGCAAGGTGTCTTCAGAAACCTGTAGGAAGCAATTAGAACTATAAAAATGCCAGACATGTCATATTAGGAAGAAATTTTGAAGAAAGCATCAGTATTTAAGTTTGTCTTTCGCCCATACTGGAGCCATTGGCAGCCTCAAATATGGTCCTGATACAAATAGTGCAGAGATAGAGGTGAACATGGGTGGTCACTGGAGCAGAGGACAAACATTTCCCCTCCAATAACTGAGATGTCTTGATATTCTATAAGGCACTAAAAAAAATCCCATAAGATTGGATTTGTGTGTAACATTTCTTCCCCCACTCACTGGATTTTATAGCAAAATATGTTCTCCATTGCATCACTTTGCCAGGGCTGCCATAACAAAATACCACAGGCTGGATGGCTCACAACTCTGGTGGTTCTGAAGTCTGAGATAAAGGTGTCTGCTGGCAGCATTGATTTTGTAGGAAGTCTCTCTTGGATTGAGTGAACTGTTTCTTGCTTGTTTTCTCATGTTTTTTTCTTGTTCGAGTCTATGTTCAAATCTCCTCCGCCTCCTCTTTGTATAAGAACACCACTTAGATTTGATTAGGATGGACCTACTAACCCATTTTTACCTAATGGACTCTTTAACAATGACCCTGGCATTGTGGGGTTTTTTTGTTTTTTTTTGTTTTGGTTTTACGAGACAGGGTTTCTCTGTATTGTTTTGGAGGCTGTCGGTTCAGCCCGGCATCAAACTCACAGAGATCCACCTGCCTTCTACTTCTATTGCATGGACTAATTTGAGGAGAATTGGTATAAGCTGTTCTTTGAATTTCTGGTAGAATTCTGCACTGAAGCCATCTGGCCCTGGGCTTTTTTTGGTTGGGAAACTTGATGACTGCTTCTATTTCCTTAGGTGTTATAGGTCCATTTAAATTACTTATCTGCTCTTGATTTAATTTTGGCAGGTGATATCTATCTAGGAAGTGGACCATTTCCTTTAAATTTTCGAATTTTGTGGAGTACAGGTTTTCAAAGTATGACCTGATGATTCTTTGGATTTCCTCAGTGTCTGTTGTTATGTCCCCCTTTTCATTTCTGATTTTGTTAATTTTCATGTTCACATTCTGCCGTTTGGTGAGTTTGGATAAAGGTTTGTCTAGCTTGTTGATTTTTCTCAAAGAACCAACTCTTTGTTACATTGATTCTTTGTATTGTTTTCCTAGTTTCTGCTTTATTGATTTCAGCCCTCAATTTGATTATTTCCTGGCGTCTACTCCTCCTAAGTGAGTTTGCTTCTTTGTGTTCTAGAGCTTTCAGCTGTGCTGTTAGTTCTCTAGTGTAAGTATTCTCCAGTTTCTTCATGTGGGCACTTAATGCTATGAACTTTCCTCTTGGCACTGCTTTCAAAGTGTCCCATAAGTTTGGATATATTGTGTCTTCATTCTCACTGAATTCTAGGAAGTCTTTAATTTCCTTTTTTATTTCTTCTTTGACCCAGGCATGGCGCAATATCTCATTATTCAATTTCCATGAGTTTGTAGAGTTCCTGCAGTTTATGTTGTTGTTGAACTCTAACTTTAAAGCATGGTGGTCTAATAAGATACATGGAGTTATTCCAACTTGTACCTTTTGAGGTTTGCTATGTTGCCAAGAATGTGGTCAATTTTTGAGAAGGTTCTATGTGGCGCTGAGAAGAAGGTATATTCTTTTGTGTTTGGATAGAATGATCTATAGATGTCTGTCAAACCCAATTGGGTCATAACCTCTATTAGTTCCTTTGTTTCATTGTTAAGTTTCTGTCTTGTTGTCCTGTCTAGTGGTGACAGTGGGTGTTGAAGTCTCCCAGTATAAGTGTGTGAGGTTTTATGTGTGATTTGAGTTTTAGTAATGTTTCTTTTGCGAATGTGGATGCCTTTGTATTTAGGGCATACATGTTCAGAATTGAGACTTCACCTTGGTGGATTTTTCCTGTGATGAATATGAAATGACCTTCTTCATCTCTTTTGATTGATTTCAGTTTAAAGTATAGTTTGTTATATATTAGGATTGCTACCCCTGCTTGTTTCTTGGGGCCATTTGATGGGGAAATCTTTTCCCAACCCTTAACTCTGAGGTAATGTCTGTCTTTGAGGCTGAGGTGTGTTTCTTGTATGCAACAGAAGGATGGGTTCTATCTTCAAATCCATTCTGTCAGCCTGTGCCTTTTTATGGGCAAATTAAGACCATTAATATTGAGGGATATTAATGACCTTTGATTGCTGGTTCTCGTTTGTTTTGGAATGGTTGTTCTTGGTGGAATTGTATGTAGATTTCTACCCCTTTTCTCTTTTGGGT
Organism: Mesocricetus auratus; assembly: GCF_017639785.1. NCBI lineage: Eukaryota > Metazoa > Chordata > Mammalia > Rodentia > Cricetidae > Mesocricetus > Mesocricetus auratus. The sequence goes on along the minus strand of NW_024429209.1, from coordinate 7,466,652 downwards.
ATTGGTAAAATGGGATTATCTATTTTGTATGTTTTTCTGGTTGTAGTTAACGTTTTTGGACTGGAGTTTTCCTTCCAGAACTTTCTGTAGGGCTGGGTTAGTGGATACATATTGTTTAAATCTGGTTTTGTCATGGAATATCTTGTTTTCTTCATCTATAGTGATTGAAAGCTTTGCTGGGTATCATAGTCTGGGCTGGCATCCGTGGTCTCTTCGTGTTGATAGAATATCTATCCAGGACCTTCTGACTTTCAGAGTTTCCATGGAGAAATCAGGTGTAATTCTTACAGGTTTGCCTTTATGTGTTATTTGACCTTTTTCCTTAGCTGCTCTAAGTATTCTTTCTTTATTTTGTATGCTTGGGGTCTTGATTATTATGTAGTGAGGGGACTTTTTTTTTGTGGTCCACTCTATTTGGTGTTCTGTAAGCTTCTTGTACCTTCACTGGCATGTCTTTCTTTAGGTTGGGAAAGTTTTCTTCTATGATTTTGTTGAATGTTTTCTGTCCCTTTGAGTTGGGTTTCTTCCCCTTCTTCTATACCTATTATTCTTAGGTTTGGTCTTTTCATGGTGTCCCATATTTCCTGGATATTTTGTGTTAGGGATTTCTTGGACTTCAGATTTTCTTTGAAATTTTCTTTCTAGCTCTCCTAGTGTATCCTCAATACCTGAGATTCTCTCTTCCATCTCTTGTATTCTGTTGGTTATTCTTGTGTCTGTAGTACCTGTCTGTTTCCCCAGTTTTTCGATTTCCAGCATTCCTTCAGACTGTGTTTTTTTTTTTAATTGTCTCCATGTCAACTTTCAGTACTTGCACTGTTTGAATTGTTTCTTGTAATTTTTGCTTCGTGTTTTCCTCCCTTTCTTCCATTTTTTTGGAATTTTTTGTTTGTTTTTTCTTCTATTTCTTGCATTTTTTTGGTTTGATTTTTCTTCCATTTCTTTAAGGGATTTTCTCACATCCTCTTTGAGGGCCTCTATCATTTTCATGAAGGTGTTTTTAGGATCATTCTCTTCTGCTTCGTCCACATTGGGGTGGTCAGGTCTTACTGGTGTAGAATCTCTAGACTCTGGTGGTGTCATATTTGTTTTTCTGTTGCTGAGTGTGTTCTTATATTGCCTTTTCCCCATCACTTCTTCCAGTGGGTGTAGAAAGAGTGTCTTCCTCTCCTGGTGGGTAGGCGACCAGGGTTCCCTTTCGGTGGGTGCAAGCAAATCCAATACCCTTTGGCCTCTGCCAGATGATCCTGGACAGCTTAAAATTTGCTTATAACAATTTTAAGGCTATGATTAAAATTATTTTTAGTATTTATTTAGGTATGTTTTGGGTACTAAGTGGCACTTAACATTTATGGAGTCTTCCTTGCTATATATATATAGTACATTGCTAATGGTTTACCTTTTTTCTATTCTTAAAACTTCTAATGGTGATGATGCTAACATTGTTCTGTTATGGAAAGCACATGCTCATGTTATAGTGTGGACCCTGAGCCATACTACCTGTATTTACATCCTAGCTTAGGTATCGAATTAGGGTTCTTTAAAGGAACAGAATTGACTTATTAGAATGGCTTACTGGGTGTGGTCTAGGTAGTCAAATGGCTGTCTCCTGACAGAAAGGCAAGGATCTGGTAGTTGTACCAACTGGATATCTCATAAGTCCGAGTCTGGGGCTAGAGTCCTGGATATAACACCATCGAAGGAAGCTTCAGCAGCAGGATAGATGAACTTGCTAGTAAGGGTGGGAGCAAGCAGACAAAAAGTAAAAGCTTCCTTCTTCCATGATCTTTTTGTGTGCTGCCATCAAAAGGTATAGCCCAGATTTTGGTTACTTCTTTCTACCACATATGAGCTAATCAAGAAAATCCTTCACAGGCATGCCTAGATGCTTGGATCTTAGTTGATTTCAGATGTAGTCAACTGGACAACCAAAAATAACATCACAACACTCTCTGTCTCTCTCTGTCTCTCTCTGTCCCCACCTCCGTGTGTGTGTGTGTGTGTGTGTGTGTGTGTGTGTGTGTGTGTGTGTGTGTGTGTTGAGACAAGATCTCATGTGGTCATTAGCCTTGAACTTCTGATCCTCCTGCTTCTGACACCTTAGTGCTGGAATTAGAGATGAGGGGTTAGGGGGTGCTTGATCTTCCAGTCCTTTCTTCCTTTGGTTCTCATTAAGCTTGTAATTGTTCCTATTTTGTGAGATTGTTATGTAAAGTTTGCTGCCTTCTGGCATCTTAACTGTTAACAGTGAATGTTAGAAAGGCAAATCCAACCTAAGATTCTTAGAAGTCAATTTAAGTAGAAGAGCTTTTAATAACCGAACACCATCTAAATCTTAGTGTGGATAAATATAGCTACTTCTGTATTAATTAAGGAAGTAACACCTTTGCTTGTAATATTAAAGGCAGAGGGATCTCAGCTAATTAATTTTATCTTGCTGGTGGTAATGTTCCTTTCTGTTTCTGGGATGGTATAATCTGTCCTGTTCCTAAAAGAGTAAGATCTCAAACAACAGCAGCAAAACAGATACCCAAGAGAACTTGATCCCCAGATGATTTTCCCTGCAATCAAATATATGTTAGTGTATATAGTTTGTTTTCTGTTATATGTTAACACTGTAGTTACTCTTTAAACATCATGTGTTTGATTTTATAGGTTCTCTTTTTACCACCATCACTAACCAAATTATGTTCAAGTTACAAACTGCATACAAGAGCCAAGAATAGGGGATGATAGGTTGATAAAAGATACTCGAAGTGCGTGGCAGACAGAAGTTTTGCAAGATAAAATACTTTTGATTAATTACTTCCCTTGCCTGATGAGAGATTCTTTGGTGCCTGGATTATTGAACTAATCTGTATTTTAATAGTGGTCAAAGCATTTGAGTGGTGCCCTCTAATATTGTATAAGTGCAATTGTTATGTGACGTTTTGAAAGAAGATAGGTAATGTATTGACCTGCAAGTTTGTGATACAGTCAGTTAATGCTCCAACTCTACCAACACCTAGTATGAGGTCATACTAAAAGCCTCTGCTAAGTGGAGAGCGGTGGACATGAAGCAGCAATTGGTTTATTTAAGTTTGCTTTTTTTTTTAAACCATGGTGGTATTTTTACTGTACAAAAGGTGATTTCTTCAACTTTGTGCAATTATATTTATTTATATGAATATTGGAGAAACTTTAACGGCACAGAGATGAACTCCTAAAGACTTGGAAATAAACTTAACATATGCTGTGTTTAAAACTAACATGTCTTAGTTCAGCTTCCTTGAATAACTTCTCTGGATAGAGGTTGGGAGAGATTGGTTTTGTTAAGACTTCTGGCTCAGTGGCTGTATACTTCTCTGTTGACAAAGAAGCTCACCCAGAGCCTCTCCTATATAGTTGATGAAGGCCATTAGCATGAGCCTCTTGTTGATTTACATACTTAGGCTCTCTGTAGTTGTGCATGCCTGTTGGATGGTGGCCAAATATAGGGGTTTAGATTCTTATCCTTTCTTTAGTCCTTAAGAACATTTCCTTAAGAATATTTTTAATTTAAGGAAAATGTAAATGACATAGCAGTAGAATAATACACTGAATTTTGCTATTTATTTTTATCTGTTCCTTCTCAAAAGGTAGGTTCCATCAACCTATCATTCATCTATTAATTGTTTAGTGTGCACATCTGTCAGGTATGACTTTATAAAAAAAATCATACTGTCATGCCCTACAAAATTAACCCTAATCTCTTACTGTTACCTAAACTGAAAACTTTCTTCATTTTTGCTTTCCAAACATGGCTATTTACAGCTAATTCTTTGAGTCAAAATAAGGTTCACAGACAGCATTTGATTAATTGACATATCTCTGAAGTTTTTTTGTTTTGTTTTTAAATTGATGATAGCCTCCCCCTTTTAGAGGTTAATGCAATTTATTTGTTGTGGAGACTGGCTGTTCTCCCCATCTTGTGGGGTTTTGCTTGTGTATCCTGGTTTTACACTGTGTTACTCTTCCCCACATTACCGATAAGCATGTTGATTTGGAGGTAGGATTATTATTATAGTCATTCATTGTTTTTAAAATTCAGAGGTAGAAGGACCATGGCAAACAGCTCCAGTCTGTACCCTATAGCCTCTGAACCCTGTTTATCTTCATAAAGTGGTTGCTCTGCACACAGCCACGGAGGTAGATCTTAGGACACGTCTTTGTAGCAGAAGGCCTACAGATAGATAGTATTCTTTTATTATTTTTAGTTATGTATTCTGTGTGGGAGTATGTGCCCAGGAGTGCAGATGCCCACAGAAGTCAGAGGTCTTATATGCCCCAGATTTGCAGTTAGAAGTGATTGTGAGCCCTCTGGAAGAATAGTACATGTTCTAAACCAGCAAGCCTCTCTCCAGCCCAGCAGCTAGTGTCTTGTTATTTTTGTTTTAATTTTTCAAGACAGAATTCCTGTACGTAGCCACAGCAGCTTGGAACTCAGCTAGCTAGTGTTGGGATTGTACAGTGTGCCACTATCCTGAGCTGTCTATAGCTAGTATCTTTTTTTTTTTCTTTTTGGTTTTACGAGACAGAGTTTCTCTGTTTTGGAGGCTGTCGGTCTAGCCTGGCCTCGAACTCACAGAGATCCGCCTGCCTCTGCCTCCCGAGTGGTAGGATTAAAGACGTGCGCCACCAACGCCTGGCTTATAGCTAGTATCTTAATAGCTACAGACATAGCACATGTATATGTGTGTATGTGCAGTAAGCTTTCTTGTTGGATTATCTTTGTATTGCCAGCCCCCAAATAATGACATTGAGACTTAATATTAATTATGAAAACATGGTCCTAGCTTAGGCTTTTCCCAACTAGCTCTTTTAACTTAAATTAAACTATGTTTATTAACTTACATTCTGTCATGTGACTTAGTTACCTCTGTTCTGTACCAGATGTACAATTTCTTCAGTCTTGCTGGTGTCCCTGCCTCTCTTCTTCCCATAGTTTTCTCTCCCTGGCTAATCTCTCCTGTCTGGTCATTGGCCATTCAGCTCTTTATTAAACCAATCATAGTGACACATCTTCACACAGTGTAAACAAATATCGCACAACAGACATGTATGTTATGATGTGTATATGGAGGTGAGGACAACTGTGGGTGTTTGTTTTCTTCTATTGTGTAGGTCCCAGGGATCCACCTTAGGTCAACAGGTTTGGCAGGAAGTGCCCCTACTCACTGAGACATCTTGCTGGCCCTGACTTGGTGGTGGTTTGATTTGTTTTAATCTATGTGTGTTGTTGTCAAAGTAATGTTCTCATATTTTAACAAACATGAGCAATCCTTTTCCCTCTTTTGTTAGATGTGATTCTGTTTTTACTTTATCACTATGAAATGTTAATTCGGGTGTGATTAGTGAATAATTTGGGTGGGTGTATTCTATTACAGAATTGTTACAGCTTTAAAAGCTTTATGGTTTATTTGAATTATGCTTGCTTTGTATTGATTTGATAAAAGGTTAAGCGGTGTGGATAAGAAAATTACTAGATTACCCAAAATCTGAACTGTCATACCAACCTTTTGATCTGAACAGACGGTAGTCATTGATAGGGATGTGAACTACAGAAAAAGATGAGGAAGCCTTCTCAGTTTGATGGTGAAGGAGATGGGCTTGTATACTGTTGCACAATGTGTGTGCATGTGAACTTTTAACAGGAAAGGTTTTGTGGGATTGATCTGAGCTGTGCTATGTTGGGTTGGGCTTAAAAATATATTTAATTGTACTTAGGCTATAATTTTGACAATGATTATTTCAGTTAATTTTTCCTCACTGTGAAGACTGTAAGTACTTGGCATGTTTTGCTAAGACTGTTTTTACTTCTGACAGCTGTGGATTTCCTGAGTCATTCTCCAGCTTCTGTGTAGTCTCCCTTCTCAGGAAATCTTGTTGGAGGAAACAATCCATTTGTGTTTTCTTTTTCTCTGTTATCTACCTACCTGTCTGCCTATGTACCCAGAGAAAAAACTTAGTTAGATGGGGAACTTGTTTCTGTTTCTATGGTGGGTTTGTTTACTGAGGTTTTTCTACACGCATTTTAAGGACTGAGGCTATAGAATTATAGAATTATAGGGCTCAGTAGAGTGCAGCCTCTTCAGGAAAGTTGAGGAAGCAGAGCTCTTCATGTTAGCTAGAGAGCATAAAGGAAGATAGGAGACAGCAAACTGAAAAGAATGACCCCCAAATATTAACATGATGTGATTACTTATTTAGTGAACTCTGAAGAAAGCCATGAAACTCAAGAGAGAAGACTTTGAGAGATGATCAGTAAAATCGTAAATTTATCTGGGCAACATTGTTGCATACCTCATACTTGGGAGGCTGAGGCAGGAAGATCTCAAGTCCAGAGTCAGCCAGGTCCTATAGCAAGACCCACACCTCAAAAAAGACAGAAGATCTTTATGTGTGCCTATAAAAACTGAAAATTATGAAAAAAATAACTTTTTTCTTCATAAATGCACCTCCTTGTTTCTCATCATGCATATCCAGCAAAACTTCACTGGCTTGTGATTGCCTAAGGACTACTTTCAAGGCACAGGTTGGGCATCTGAACTCTCATCCTCACATTTGCACAGCAAGTCCTCCTTGAGCCTTTTCCCTAACCCCCTACTGTTATACTTCTTATCAACTCTTGAGTAGCAACTTTGGAGATTTTTTTTTGTACCCATGCAGTTACTGTTGCACTCTGAATCAGATATTTCCCAGACATGCTTACATTTTGAATATTTGGTTCTCAGCTCTTGGTGCTGCTTGGGGAGGCAGTGGGACTTTCAGGTAGTGAAGCAGCTAGCAAAGAAAGTAAATAGGGGCAAGCCTTTGACTGTTTCCATGGCTGCGAGAGCGCCTGTCCACCTTCCACCTCCTTGTTGTTACTCTACCATGCCTGCCTTCCCTGGCATGGAACCCTCAGGAAGCTTTCAGAGATGGAAACTGGAGCCAAAATAAAGCATTCCTTAGTTTCTGTCAGCTTTGTGGCGAAACTGGTTTTGCTTTTTTTTTTTTTTAACGAGGAATTTGGAAAGTTTGGAAACACAAACTAGGAAAGCTCTTGAATGCTATCAGCAGAGCTTAATGGGAGATTCTGTTGGGAGTTCAGAAAATCAGAATGCTGGTAGAACTGTGGCCAGTGAATTGGACTAGAGTTAATTCTTGCTAAATTCTAGTATATTTTGTTTTGTCCCTCCCTGCCCTGAAATTTTGAGTGAGGATAAATTCAAGGATTAATTTGGTAGTGGAAATTTCAGAATAGCATGGCATTGTTGTGGTTGTTACTGGCTGCTTTTAGCCAAGTTTACAGTGAGAATTGGAAGAAAAACTGATGCAGAAATGCCTAGATGGCCAGGAAAGCAGCACCCTTAAGTTGCTGACAAAAGTAGTTGCTAAATAAACTAGTGTCCTCTACAGGAAGGGTGCTTTGAGGAACCTCCAGGAATAGGGCATGACCTTACCTAGACTCCCAGGATGGAAAATTCATTTGAAAGACTGTCCTTTAAAAAGTAAGGGTTCCTGGGGTGCTCTATTCACGAGGGTAGCCTAGGGAAATGTTTTCCTAGGTTTAATTGTCTAGACAATCAGAGGCTATTACAGCTATGGTCCAAAGGGGTTGAACTTGGCTCAAGCTGGTGTCAAGACCTGGTGTCATCTATGTGGTGGTCAGTTTGTACACAAGTAGAATGTAAGAGTTATTACTAAGTCTTAGAGGCTTGCACAGGGTTGTTAAGGAAAGTCTAAGAAGCCAGGCAGTATGTAGTTGGGTCAGATTCTCATGGGGAGTCGGTGACAAGACATCGTATGAAGAAGCTGTGGAAGTGAAACCTGAATTGCAGTGGGGAATTCTAGGGTGTTGGAGGTGCCAGAAATGTGGGGCTTCTGTTGAGGGTAACAGAACTGTAATTAAGTTTATATTATAAACTGTCTTTTGATTTGAGAGTTTACTAAGAATGTAACTGGTGTTTCTTTGTGACTCTCTTGGCATGAATTCTGTTGTTCCTCAGACTAGTTGTCCCAAAAGATAGTGTTTTGTGTCAATCTGAAACATTGTTGATTGTTATGTCTAAATAATTATTTAGGTGTTGGGAGTCAGTTCTAATATATTTTATTTGCAAGTATACTATGAATTTAAAATGAATGGTCAATCTGTACTAATATGGATACAAATTAAATGAGTTACATGTAATGTAGGTTGGAATTAGGAGATTTTGGTGGTTTGGTTAGGTACACCTATAAAGGCAGTGTTCTCTGAAACATTGTCATACTGTGTATAGTTTCTGCTTTTAGTTTTGGAGAAACAAATAGCTTTTGTTTTTCAAACTTAGTGCTGAGCTGGGGTGGGAGGTGGGCTCTGTGTAGCTGCTCCCTCACCCTCCTCCCAAAGCCGTCTTTATTTGCTTCTGCCAGAGCCTTGTCATAGCTTCATGTCTTGGAGCACCTGTGTCATGCTTGCCCCTTAACCTTAGAACTCTGTTTACAGGTTTCAGGAAAGGAGGGATTGAGAATGAGGGAGTCTTTGTTTTTGTTTTGTTTGTTTCCTTTTTTAATTTAAATTGGAAACAAGCTTGTTTTAAATGTAAATCCCAGTTCCTTTTCCCTCCCCTCCTCTCCTGCCCCCCCCACATTCGATTCCCTTTCTGCTCCCCAGGGAGGGTGAGGCCTTCCATGGGGGATCTTTAAAGTCTGTCATATCATTTGGAGCAGGGCCTAGACCCTCACCGTGTGTCTAGGCTGAGAGAGTATCCCTTTATGTGGAGTGGGCTCCCAAAGTCCATTCGTGTACTAGGGATAAATACTGATACACTACCAGAGGCTCCATAGATTAACCACATCTCCTAACTGACATCCATATTCAGGGGTTCTGAAACAGTCCTTTGCTGGCTTCCCAGCTATCAGTTTGGGGTCCATGAGCTCCCCCTTGTTCAGGTCAGCTGTTTCTGTGGGTTTCTCCAGCCTGGTCTTGATCCCTTTGCTCATCACTCCTCTCTCTCTGTAACTGGATTCTAGGAGTTCTGTGGGTGTCTGCTTCTGCTTCCATCAGCTACTGGATGAAAGCTCTAGGATGCCTTATAAAGTAATCATCAATCTCATTATCGGAAAAGGGCATTTAAGGTAACCTCTCGACTATTGCTCAGATTGTTAGTTGGGGTCAGCTAGATGTTAGTTGTAAATGTCTGGACATTTCCCTAGTGCCAGATTTCTCTTTAAACCTATAATGGCTCCCTCTATTATGGTATCTCTTGCTCTATTCTTCCCCTGACTCAATCTTTCTGCTCCCTTGTGGTGCCTGTGCCATGGGCAAGGGCGAAAGCCTGGAGATTTAAATGAAAGTCAAGACGCCTGGCCATTTGTGCTGAGAATGCATGCACACGTGTGTGCGTGTTTTGCAAGGAGGGAGCAGCCTTATATACAGACTTATAGCACAGTGGAAAAACCCCAGGTGTAAGAATTCATGTTTTCATAATTAGAGGTTGATGCCCATGGGGCAAGGCTGGGGCTGTAAGCCAGGATAGGATGCACCTGTGGTTATTGGCTGACAAGCAACCCACAGAGACCCTGTGGGGCCTGGGGCCCAATACTCCCCTCATGTCTTCCTCTCACCTTTTCTCCCCATCTTTTTTCTAACTCCCTCTCCCCTCCCCCCATGCTCCCAATTAGCTCAGGAGATCTTGTCCTTTACCCCTTTTCTAGGGTACCATGTATTTTCCTCTTAGGGTCCTTCTTGTTTCCTAGCTTTGAGAAATGGTTTTCAAAATTTAGAGTTTAATTGTTCTTGTCATTTATTAAACAGCAGGGCCCCAGGGCCCAAGGTTGAACAGCTTATGGGAAACTGCTATGTCCAAATTTGTCAGGGTGAAGCATCTCCCTTGATTTGCATAGGTGGTTTGGTAAAGATATGAAAATATTTAGGTCTCAGAATTTCACCTGTAAAACTGATTCAGAATCTATTTTCTTTAAGCAAAGACATCTTGGTAAAACCTTGCATTTTTAGAAACTGTACTTTAATGTAGCATAGTTGTCTTGGATCACTACCAGTTAGATTTTCTTGCCATAAATTGCTCTGTAAGAATGGCTTGAAAATTCAAAACTGTAATGGAAGACTTTATGAATTTAAATGAACAGAATTATAGTTGCATTCCTCAAGTCTTTATCCATGCTTAAGTATCTCATGAATTTGTATAAAATAGTTTCTTTTTTGTGTAATTTTATTGGAAAGATCCATCCATATTGTCTGAGGTGTGTTCTAGTGTCCTCCTGAACAATAATTATTTCAAGCTGTCCTAATTGCTTCCTGCTCCCTCTCGTCAGGAGTGGAACTATCCTCTGCCATAGTTCTGCATCTTTTGCACGCGTCCTAATTGTAGTTTTGTATTTACTGAATATTCCTCGGAATGTTTTTAATTTCCAGCCATGTAGTCATGGCTTTCAGCTTTTGTCTCGGGATGTCATATAAATGAAATCACAGAGTATTCCCTCTTTAGTTGCTTCTTTTAGTCAGTATAGTTACAGTTGAGGTTCATCTGTGTATCAGTAGTTCTATTTTACAGCTATGTTTTAAAAATATGTCTGATAGTTAAATTTTTTTGTTTGTTTGTTTTTCGAGACAGGGTTTCTCTATGGCTTTGGAGGCTATCCTGGAACTTGCTCTTGTAGACCAGGCTGGCCTCGAACTCACAGAGATCTGCCTGCCTCTGCCTCCCAAGTGCTGGGATTAAAGGCGTGCGCCACCAACGCCCGGCTTAGTTAAATTTTTTTTTGCAACATGTGTGCATACTGTACCATGTAAGTGAAGGTCAGAGGACAATTTATGAGTTAGTTCTCTCTTCCCAGCCATCATGAGGGTCCAAGGGGTTGGACACAGGTCATTGGGCTTGGCAACAGATATTTTTACCCTCTGAGTTATCTTGGGCCTCAAGTAGCTTTTTAGAATTTGTATTCCGAGTTGAGAAATTTTTGTATTTTTTATATGCTTTCTTGGTAAACACAAAGAAGAAATATCTTAAGTCATTTTTGATACCCTGGCATGTTGAAGTTACTTTGCATAGGTGACTTATTTTGATGTAATGGAATAACTTTTTAAAAACCCACATAGTTTTTATACATATTCTGTAACTGAAAGAGACCCAGGAAGATTTGATAAATTGCCCAAGTTATGCTTGTATTCAGAACTTAGATAACTGTTACTGTTCTACTGAAGGCATTAAAGTATTAGGAGACAAAGGCACCATGTTACTGATGGGTCCTTCAGAGGATGACTGTAGAATGTCATTTGTAAAACCTTTGTCTTCCCACATGGGATTATCATTTGAATTTTCAGGACTCCGAATCTTGAATGGGCTTGGCTATCAGCAGACTGTTTTCTTCAGTTTTGTGTACATATGTGTTCATTCCTAGTTATCACCAGTTGGCATTATGGTGTATAGTGTAGATAGAGGAAGGAAACAAAGGCAGGTTTTAAATGCCCTGATGTGATTTTGATAGCTCTGGAAGAGTCTAGTTATTTCTGGTGCTGTCTATAGTATTGCTCAACCAAGCATGTGAATTTTTATCACCAGATTAGTAGTAAGAAATTAGTTTGAAGATATGAGCTGAGATTTGAGGTTGAGATTTATCCACATGCTATGCAAACGGTCTCATTAAAACTTTGGACTATGGAGCTGGAGTGTTGGCTTAGTAACTAAAAGTGCACTCTGTGCCCAAGGTGTGTCAGAATCTGTAACTCCAGCTTCAGATCTAAAATCCTGTCTGACCTGTGGGCACCTGCACTCACATGCACATATCCATACACACAATAAAAAATAAAAATGAAAAATTTGACTGTGTGCACACAGGTATGCACATTCAGTTCTGATTCTGTGAACATAATATTACTGAAGTTTCTATACACTGTGTCATGTCTGATATGACTGAAATGTTTCTATACACTTGTGTCATGTCAGGATTATAGAAAACAATTATATCAACAGAAGACACTGAATGAAGTCAGTAGTAATTAAATAGCCTGAGGATATTGATCCAGTTAGAGGAACTTTGCAATTCACAGTTGATTTACAGCAAACCTCTTATCTAGTTCAGTAACAAGAGTTTCCAGGTGTCCTCCGTTACTGCCTTTACTGCTGGTGATTTCTTTTTCACAGACAAGGATTAAAATCATGATTCTCTGTGCTTATGCTGTCTATCTTCAGGAGAGCAGAGCTTTTAACATGGACTGTTTTGAACATTTTTCTTTTTCTTTTTCTTTTTTATGAGACAGTGTTTCTCTGTATTGTTTTGGAGGCTGTCGGACCAGCCCAGCCTCGAACTCAGAGATCCGCCTGCCTCTGCCTCCTGAGTGCTGGGATTAAAGGTGTGCGCCACCACTGCCCAGCTTGAACATTTTTCTTTTGAAGAGCAGTTTTTAAAGATTTATTTTAATTATTTGTATATATGTGTGTCTGGTTGGTGTGTATATGAGTATATAGGTGCCTGTACAAGTGTCCCCTGGAACTGGAGTTACAGGCAGTTTCAGTTACTCAGTGAGGTATTTGGGAACTGAACTTGGATCCTCTTCAAGAGCAGTGAGTATTCTTAACTGCTCAGACATCTCTCCAGCCCCCAAGAGTGGAGTTTTAAGTTAATGTTGGTAGTAATACATATTCTTTTCTGAAAGGGCTATCAAAGTTTGGAAATGGGATAGCACTAGTGGTTCCTCATGAGTGACCTTTGACAAGTATTCCTAATTAGGTACTAATCCAGAAGAAAAGGTAGATTTTTAAAATCTAAGCCTTAGAAGTTTCTCATTCAGTGATAACTTCCCTTTATTCCATTTGTGATAAATCCATGTATGACATTAATGTTTCTATTGATTTACTAAATACACAGCAGCCGTGAGAACAGATGTGTTTGCCCTGTTGGTTTAATCCTATAGATGCAAATAATTGCTGACTATAGTCATGAGTTTATCTTATCTCTGGCAGGTAGTGGAGAACATCAAAGATCCGACCAAGTTATACATAAGAAGGTCTAATGTACTTACTAACTGTACATCCTAATAGGTGGGGCTACTTGATATAGCTTATAGAATACCAGTCCCATCATCGGAAGCAGGGAAAAGCCCAATGTGGTGGGACAGAGTTTAGCATTCAAGATGCAGAGACAGGAGGGAGTGTTATGGTCCAGCCTAGGCTGCATAGATTCTTTATCAAAACCCAAGGTTTGGGATGTAGCTCAATGGTAAAATACTTGTGTAACATGTACAAGACAGTTAATCTCAGCACTGCATATTCACAGATTGTTTAAGCCCTCCAGTATATATGTAACTGGACTACCTTTAATACAAAATGCAACTGTCAACCACAGTTTTAAAGCAGAAAAGCCTTTCCTCACACCAGTTTGGGTTTATTATAGTTGCACAAAAGCATGCCTATTAGATCATGTGGTCGTCTTTGAAAGGCAAAAATGACTAGTCATTTGAACAGCCTTCCACTGTTACCGGACACTATAAGCTTAGAATACAGTAAAAACACCAGCGCACAAAAATACATTACTGAATGTTTAAAAATTAACCAAATGTTAATTCAAAGAAAACCCAAAAGTAAAATACCAGGGAGAAGCAAGTATCAAGAAATAGGATTACAATGAGATGAGAGACTAAGAAAGGGGAGGTGCTGTTTCTGCTAAAGAGAACAGAAAAGGCATCCATCTCTGGAGGCCCTGAGACTCTAGGAGGAAATGAATGTAACTGAGGGGGCTGATAACCAGCCTCTGTGGCTGTTTCAAAATAATACATGTAGTAAGCTTGAATTTAATACTTTATAAAACAGAAGTGCCCCCTCCCTGGAAGATGGAGTGTTACCATCCCAATAGTTGTTTACCACCGTCATTTATTAAATCCATATATAGTACTTGCCTAAGGGGTATAAATGAATCTGTGCTAAAAAATATTCTTTTTAAAGTCTTAAAACTCCTCTAAAAATTCAGCTTCTCCTCCTTGTGGTCACTGTACTTTGGTCCTTTATCATTCTTTCCAACCTGTTTCAAACCATCTTCCTCCTGGAGATTAACTATGTCATCTTTGTCAGGGGTGGACTCTCAGGGACTAGTCCTTAGGAATGCCACCACCCTCCCTGACCTTAAGGGTTGGCAGCACTATTGACTGTCATATAGTTTTTATTCAGTGAGTAGCAGACACCATAGATTGCCATCCTCTTTAATTATCCAAATCTCTGAGGCTGGTGTCACCATTGATAATCAGGGACTGCGTGCCTAATCACTCTTAGAGGTTGGTTTTAAACTATATTTTTTGATACTTCAAATTCTTGATATTTAATAACACCTATAGATTGCTTCATGCCTAGTGAAACATAAATAACCTTGTCCAGTTTGTGTTGCAGAGAGTAAATAGGTTATGTCTTAGTTACTTTTTATTCTGACTGACAGTTCAAGGTGTATCATGCCAGGGAAATAAAGGCAGCAGGGGCTTGAAGGCTGGTGGTCACATAACATCCACAAATCAGGAAACAGAAGGCTGAAAGCAAGCTAGTGCACAGTTTGTCGGTGTTCTGCAGTTCAGGGTTCCTTACCATGGAATAATGCTACCCACTATTAAGATGCGTGTTACTGCATCAATTAATGTAATAAGGCAATTCCTCACAGGCGTGCCAGAGGCCCATTTTCCAGGTGATTCTAAATTCTGTCAACAGTTGTTAATTAACACTAATGATCATAAGGGGTGGAGCTGAGGGAATTTTCACCTACTGGATCCTCTTTGTGATTGAAAAACTGAGTTCTTAAACTGTGGGTTATGTAACTGAATGTGTGTTGGGGAGGGTCCCCAAAATGTCTCAGCAGTAGAAAGTTTCTGGGGGCTGGAGGGATGGCCCATTGTTTAAGAACACATACTGCTTCTGCAGAGGTTTTGAGTTTAGTTCCAATCACCTACATCAGGTGACTCACAACCTCGTGGAACTCCAGCTCCAGGGATCCAACACCTCTGGTCTCCTGCAGCTGGAACCCACATGCACATACCCACATAGAATGATGACAGATTAATTCAGAGTTGAATATGTAATGAATCCAAGATGTGTCTGGCAGTACATGTGCATTTGCATGCAGCCTCACTGCGGTTGTGGTTCTGAACACAACACACATTTCACCCTGTGCACCACAATGCCCTCAAATGCTGCCCAAAACACCACAGTAGAGAGTCAAGACTGTTGTGTTATAACACTGTGCGTAAGTGTGGTTTCCTGCTCTTTTAGTAGTGTAATGGTCTAATTAGAGAAAACAAAGACTTAATATTTTCATGTCATTCCTCAGCATGTAAGTATCAAATTAGTAATCTTTGAATTGTATTATTAGAATGTGTGGTTTTAAAAATTGTTGCTGGGGCTGAGTGTGGTGCTATATTACTTTAATGCCAGTGCTTGGGAAGGCAGAGATCTGAGAGTTCCAGACCAACCATGGTTATTATAGTGAGACTCTGTCTTGTTTTTTTAAAATTTTTTCTTTTTTTTTATTTAAAAATATTTATTTTGTTGATTTTTACATCCTGATCAAAGTTTTCCTTTCCTGCTCTTCTCCCAATCTCCCACCCACCCCATCCATTCTTCTTCCTTTTCCTCCATTACTCTTCAGAAAAGGGTAGACCTCCCATGGATATCAACCAGCCATGGTCTATCAAGATGCAGCAGGCACTCCCTCTTCTATTAAGCTGGGTAAGGCAACCCAATAGGAGGAAAGGGACACAAAAGCAGTCAACAGAGTCAAATACTGCCCCTGCTCCCTCTGTTAGGAGTCCCACAAGAAGACCAAGCTACTGTAACATATATATATAGAAGGCTTAGGTCAATCCTATGCAGGCTCCCTTGTCAAGTCCCTATGAGCCCAGGCTAGTTGATTCTGTGGGTTTTCTTATGGTATCCTTGACCCCTCTGGCTCCTACAATCCTTCATCCTCCTCTTCCTCAGGATTTCCTGAGCTCCACCTAATGTTTGGCTGTGAGTCTCTGTGTCTGCTTCTATCAGTTGCTAGGTAAAGCCTCTGATGACCATTGGGCTAAGCACCAATCTATGAATATTCTACTGAATATCATTAGGAATCATTTTATTGACTTTTTTTTTTTTTGCCAGTTGTGCTTGAGTCTATCCCAGGTCTCTGGGCTGTCCTACCTCCGTGTCCTGGCCCTCCATGCAGTGTAAGGGGTGGTAAGACCCTATCTTTAAAAACAAAATAAATTTATTTTAAAATTTATCTTTAAAAAATAAACACAATTTATCTTTCAATTCAAAATAAAATAAACTTATTTTTAAATTAAAACTAAATGATACCTGTGGGTTAATTTTTGAATTTCATGAACCTGATGTTTTTCTATTTATTTTTCGGTGTGCATAGTACAGT
Organism: Mesocricetus auratus; assembly: GCF_017639785.1. Classification (NCBI taxonomy): domain Eukaryota; kingdom Metazoa; phylum Chordata; class Mammalia; order Rodentia; family Cricetidae; genus Mesocricetus; species Mesocricetus auratus. Next base: position 7,450,269 of record NW_024429209.1, on the reverse strand, counting down.
GTTGAAGAATATGAAAATGGCAGAGACACTACTGAAAAGAATGTTTGAACTAGAGAAAGTAATGCAATAAGTTCTTACTAGAACCTGACACTCACTTTTTTTTTTCTTAATAGAAGCATTATCGAATGGTGAGCATAGGAGGGAATGGGAACTTTTATGTTATCAGCAATATATCTTTTCGGAGAAGGTAATTACGTGGTGCACTTAAAAGTTTTGGGATCCAGTGAAGAGGGTTCTAGTGTCTTTCTACTTTTCATGTGATTTACAAGTTAGGTTTTTCTTTGAGACAGGTTTCCTGGTTTATACACTCAGGGCTTTCAGAAATGTATTATATTATGCTTTTTAATTAAGTGTTGAGATTCTGAAATTGCTGTTTGATTTGTTCTTTATTGAGTCATGATCTAATCACAATTTCTGAATGATGGTGAAACAGCAATAGCGGCTGTAAAAACCATTTCTCATGTGTGTAGAAGCAAAAACCATTCCTAGTACATGGCATTCAGCTTTACAGAAAGATTAGTTGTGGAGTTTGTTTGTTTTGTGTTTTAATGTGTGTCATCAAAACACCTTTAAAAAGTGAGGTATTTTAAGAGAGGTTGTTCAAATTGTGAGGTGCTCAGGAACATATTTTGAAGTATCTACATAACACAGTGTGATGTTAGTAACATCTTTATTTTGTGGACTTTAAGAATTTTTCTGTATTTCTAATGGTTTCATTTTATTATGCACAAGTTTTAGTATATATGTCTAGAAATGATAATTCCCCTTTTATTGGCTGAAATTACTTTCTAAACTTAATTTTAGAATTTGTAGTAGTTTGTGAGGTAGGTTGAAAATACTGCTTTTCTGGGATAATCAAGAATACATGGCAGTGGTAGCTCAGAATGATACATTCCTGAGTCTAGTGATTTGAAGTTGAAATGAAAGGGAAAAACTTAGCACAATTAGAACTATAATGAAATGCAGGGAAGGAAGAATATTCTTTTACGTTTTACCTGCTGTGATTCACAACTGTTGCTCTTTCTCTGGAATCGATGGCTGTCTTCGGGTGAATAATTGTTGCCTCAGAGCTGACTGACTTACTTAGAAGCATCATATACTGGTGGGACTTCCCCTTCCTCCCCGCCTTGCCTGTTTTCCAGCTTGTTACCTCTTTGGCGATGGTGCGATGGTGCTCTTGGCAAATAGCAGCACCCTCATAGATAAGCCACTAGAGCAGATAATCTTAAACTTTGCCCAACTGTGGCTTCAGACTGTAGGTATATAAAATAGATACACAAGTCAAAATTTATTGATAATAGATTATAATGAATTTAATTTGAAGCCATTTTTGTCATGCATATAATTTTACCCCTTATAAAGATGAAAGCAAATTACATAACAATGAGATGGTTGTACTTGCTTAATTTTACATAAAGAATTAAGTCCTTACTGAATATATGAGACTAAAAGACAGAGGGAATTTTCAATGTTTTTTAGAGGTGATTTTTTTCTTTGTATGCATGTGTATATGTGTGTAGACACATGGATGCCATGGCATGTGTCAAGGTCAGAGGACAAATTTGGATGTCAGTCCTCACTTTCTTATTTGAGGCAAGGTTCCTTTTTGTTTGTTCTATGTCTATGCAGGGTCTCTTTTTGTTGCTAACCGCTGTGTTGTATTCTCCAGGCTAGCTGGCTATGAGCTTCTGAGGCTTCCCCCTTCTCTACCTCACATCTTGTCACAGGAGCTCTGGAATTACAGCACATGATACTGCACTCAGCTTTTGAAGGTTCTGGGGGTTTAGACTCAGATCCTAGTGTTTGCACATAAGCATTTCATGCACTAAGTCATCACCCTAGACTCTGAGCAATAGTTTGGTTTTATAATGGTCATAAAAGAAGAATGCTGCTTCAATAAATGCATAGTACAACTTGACAAAAATGTTTAGGGCCATTGCAGAAATAATTGGAAATTTTGCCCTCATCAGAAGCCAAAATTTGCTAAATCACCTTTTTTAAAAAATGAAACTCGAGTCAACAACTCAAGCAGCACTTTAAAAAAATCAAATTCTAAAACAATACAATCCAAAGATACACTAATTTGATGTTTATATGCTGGGAAATGATAATAGAAAAATACTAAAGTTTTAGTTTTCTGAAATAAAGCCATTGTGCTTTGATGTAAGAAGGAACCTGTGCAGTTGTCTAGCACTGCATAACATCGTGGTTGTGTTCATTGGTGCTGTGTAATGTGATGGCATGTGCAGTGCAGAGGAGCAAATGTGTGTGTTTCAAGCCAAGACTGCAGTGTAGTAGGCAATACTGCTTCAGTATACATTTGATTCTGACTAAGTTTTGGTAGTTGCAATTCAGAAACCTTTCACTGTTGTCAATTTTTTTGTGAACTCCACATTGAGTTATTCTATGTCATCAGAGCCCACAGCTTAACAAGTTAGACTTCAAAGAAAACTTTCAATTTTAAAAAAGTTTTGTCGTAAGTTGACCAACTGTGGTTATATATATTTATGAACTATAAAGTGACTTTAGGATTTATAAATATAATATGGAATAACTAAGTTGAGCTAAGGAACGTATATTCACCACCTCATAAGGTCTGCTTATGTCTACATACCACATTCATTTTGATGTGATTGTATGCCTCTCGTAAAGTGTTAGGCAACCTCTAAATCTAGCCTAGAGCCAGAAGCCTGGCTCTACTATTTGTATGTGAGGAGTGTGAGACCTGTAAGTAGACTTGTAGTTAGTGATGCAAGCAGGACCAGGGTTCCTGGGCCAGGGTTCTTTCCTGTCCTGGGAAACCAGTGCTGGACTCATAGGGTCTCACAAGTCATATCATGGACAAATTGTGCTTGGAATGAGAATGATGGCTTAAGACCTGAGTAGAATGAAAGCAGTCCTTTAAACAATGAACTATTGTAATACAATTTGCCAAGTAATATATTTACATGGTTTTAAAACATCTGGTAGCATAGGAAAATGAGATGAAAAAGTGCCATCTGCTACCCAATGTCAACCCCTGTCCCACTCTTAAACAAAGTTACTTTAAACCATTGAGGTCTTTTTTTTTTTTTTTTTTGGTCTGTATTTCTATTATTAGAATGATTTATCTGTGGTAAACCTTATGTATTGAACTTTTATTTCCCCCAAAGGATAAGTTTACCTGTTTGTATGTACCCTTTCCTCCTCATTCCCACCAATAAAATTATACCGTTTATTTTTATTTCTGCTTTTAGTTGCCTGGTAGCTTTGATATGTCAAATTTTATAAATTTACTTGATCTACAAAAACAGTATCTCTTCTACTTCACCCCATCTAGAACAATAAGTTGGGTCTGGTGTAGACTTAGAGGTCTGGGCATTGTTGGACAGTTATCATAATCTTTGCCTTTTTATGTTTTGTAGAAATAAATACCTTCCCTTAATTGATGAAAATGAAAATACAGAAGAAAGAGAAGCAGGTAAGTGGTCTCTTTTTTAGGTGTTTTATCCATTTGTTGTAGCTTACATCTACTAAAGAGGATAGGCTAGCAGTGTGGGATCACATTTTAATCTCTGGTAGTTCCCTGTTGCCTCTGCTTTCCATTCTATACAGAGTAACAGAGCTCTAATGCATGATTTTTTTTTTTTTTACCTTTTGCTTCAGTCATGTCCGTAGAGGAGAAATGTAATGAAACTGTGAATGAGAGTGGTAAAAATTAGCCCCATAGAAATGACGCCTCTCTTAGAACAGCTTTTTAGATTTTACTAAGTGATGTGATCAGTTCTCTACAGTTTTTTACATATAAATCATTTTTTTTGATATTTAGTTTGCTAAAAGACTTTTACCCACATTTTATGTGTGTGCATGCACATGAAGTATAATATATATTATGTATATAATATATATATATATGTGTAATAGGCTGTGTGTGGAAGTCAAAGGATAAGTTTATGGAGTCACTTCTCTCCTTTCTGGGGAGCTCTGGGGCTTCAAACTCGAGCTCAGAGACACCTCATTGCCTTAGAAGCATTCTTTTATCTATAAAATACTTCTAACTATGGCCTGTGTGACACATTAATAGAGTGTATAGATATCTCTTCTCCTCAGTTGATACTTCTCTGTCTCTGATGACTTTATATTGGAAGGAACCTAGAGAATACCAGCTTAGAGAAATGAGATGTAGAGACATAGCTTGATTCTTATACAGTCTGTCTGATGGGTGGCCTTTCTTTTTATGGAATTGGATAATAATCCAGCAGTGGGGGTGATGATGTCTGAATTCCTGTCTTTAACTGGGACCCCACGCAAAGTGGTTGGATGGGGCTAGCCAACATTTCCTTTCCAGTTTCCTTTGGAACCCTAGTCAGAGACAGGGTGATATGGGCCTCTGGAAGGCCCTTGTTGGAGAGCCTGATTTGGAGAAGTTATTCTAATTGGTGTCAGTTATTCACAGGAAAAGCAGTACTGTTACCTAAACATTGGATTTCTCTGTCCTGGTGCTACAATGAGCTGGAAGTTGTAGGTAAGCACCATAGCAAAGTTTCACCTGCCAGGAATTTGTCCTAGGGTACAATCTGACAGGAATCCAAAGCTGTGTGCAAAATCTTTTATAACTGTTGCATTTATGATCAGGAAGAGGGGAAAGAACCACACATCCATCAAAAACAAACAAACAAAAAAGGACCATTTATATGCATTGTAGACTATACTCCAAACCCTCAAAATTGTTATTTATGATATGCAGGCAGGCTTATAGTTCTTAAGACTGTTTAATTTTTAAACGTTCTTTAAGGTGAGTTATTATGTATCCTTAGTAAGTGGTATTTTTATTTTAAACTTAATAGTAGTAATTAATGAACAGAATGGAATTTTTGTTGTTTGATAGGGTGTTTTCTGTTTTGGGTTGGTTTGTTGGTTTCTGTGTTTGTATTTGAGATAGTCTTGGTAAAGAAGAATAGTTTGTGTGTGTTGTCCAGGGTGGTGTTGAGCTTGAGATCAGTGTGCATCAGCCTCGTGAGTGCTGGGACTATAGAATTACCCTACTGTGCCCTGCTGCAGTGTGAATTGTACTTGAAAATTACTGTTAGCTGTGTTGGGATCAGGTTGAATAAATAGGAGGAACTGGTCCTTTCCTTCAGTATTTGTCACCGGGTCTTAGGGACTATTGAACTGCAAGAAATTCAGCACATGAAAATGGAATACTGGAACCAAAACAATCAGTAGGCTCTAGGATTTAGTATGTATCACACAGTTTAGGGATGGATAGAAGGAGCTTCAGTTTTCATAGAATGGTGTTGAAATTCCCACTATATCAATTAGGATCTTGGAACAAGTTCAGTCTTGTTTTTCACAGTGTGGAAAGTGATCAAATGAGATAGTCAAGTACTTAGTATTTGGTATGTCAGAAGCAAGCAAATGTTTGATGTGTAACAGTGTGAATATCCATCAAGCTTACTTTAACCTGATTGTGAAGCATTAGAAGCAACACCAAAATGGCTTAGGCTATAGCTCAGTGGTGGAGCACTTGCTCAGCATGTGCAAGATCTTCGGGAGAAAGAAGCAAGGGGAGTGGGGAAGTCTGTTTTTAAAAACATTAGTTCTTTTAAAAAAAACTTCATTTCTTCTAGTTTTTCCACTTCTTTGAAGAAAAATGGCATGTAAATATATTCTGATCTTTAAAAGTTCTCATTTCCTTGTTCAAAATTTTATTGGAAAATTAAAATGAGATGATAGATTTTTACAAATTAATCAAATTCAGCAATAAACAATCATGCTTCTTATTAACTAGAAGGGATGTAACAGGTGGCACATCAAGAACAAAGGCTTTAGAAATTGATTTTGCATTGCCAGAGGAAATGTTGGAAAAAAAAAAAAGAACAGTGGAAAATGAATCTCTTGCAGTCTTTTTATCTGTATTGATAAAAACAACTAAACTGCCTCTAAGAAGTGTGTGGAGTTTAATTACTGGGATTACCAGACAATACTAGACAGGCAGAAGTTAGCTAGGGAAATAAGGTGTGAATTGTAATGACTGGAGTCCAGCTTGTAAGGGGATACAACCCCACATTAGTGAAAACAGACTTGTGCTGATTCTTTTAAATCCTTTTTTAATATGACAAACATGAGATGTGGTATATACAAGTAGTAAGGGTAAAAAGCTTTACTTTAGTAATCTAGATCAATTAATCTAGTTTTTAAAAGTGTAATATTAAAACTTGGAGGTATAGCCAAGAAGTAATGTAGACCTGGTGACTTTGTGAGAGCCTTGCTTCCATTAACAAGAGCTGAGCAGGAATAGCCTTCATTTTTAGGTCCTCAAGAAAACACAAAGTTGATAGATTGGGGAGAGTAATTCAGATAAGTGGTGGGAATCTCAGACCTTCAGACAGTTAGACCATACTTTTTTCCTTAGAGTGAATATGAACGTGAATTATTCACTAAGGAAATATTGCTGAGTTTTCCACATTTTTTATACAAAAAATATTTAAGTTCTACCTCAGGCCAGGTTCAACAGTAACTTAAATGTTTTCTAAAGAAATGTGTATTGTCTGATTATAGAAAGGCAGTTAAAGTAGGATGGTGCATGCCCCCAGAAGAACCAGGATTTTCCTTGTGAATGGAATGGTAGTGGTCTGGTATTGAAATACAGGGACACAAGTAATATCAGACCTATCAAAGAATTTGAGCATTTTAGAAAGAGTGAGGTCTCTAGGGTTAGCCAATTTGCTTCAAAGAGCTGAACAGTGAAGAAGAGAGTAACTCTATGTCGATTCAGGAAGTGGCTGGTAGTAAGGGAGAAAGGGAAAGCCTAGGGTGGAGCACTCAATTTTGGTGGTGGCAAAAGGTGAACTGGAATAATCATGGTGGAATTAGCCAGCTGCCATGTTCCTAGTGCAGTTTGTCTGTGTCTTCTAGGGGGGGAGGTGAGCTCAGATCTAGGAAGGTGTTTACAACCAGAACGATTGCCGAATCACAAGTCTTGGTTAAAAATAGTGAGTGAGGAAGAATAAGAACAGTGGTAATAATGTGGATGAATGAGCAATTGGTCTTTGAGACTTCTTAGCAGAGCAGGGCTAGCACTAATCAGAGCTTCAGTTTGTTCAACATTGGAAGCTGCTTTCAGCATATTCAAGAGAGATAGTAAATTGCCCTGTAAGACCAGTTTAAAACATTGTCTTCATGAGTCAAAAGGATTTTAAATGCATTTTCTCTAACCTCTTCCTCTGGAGAGAGAAGGTATCTCCATATGACATGTGCAGTGAATCTCAGTAGCTGCTGTAGTTATTTTCTCTGTATTTAATTATCTCTGTTACTGCCCACTTCCATCCTTTTTGGAAAGCCTTGTCCATGAGTAAAGAGACCTTGTCATGAGGCAAGCAAAGAGACACGTCACTCTAACCTATCTTGGTGGAATTCAGTCTTTAGGTTTTGAAAGCCTCTTTAGTAAGCAAATAACTGTTTAAATTTGTTCCCCCACTTTAAAAAAATTATTTTCAGTTTCACAAATATGTAGTGCTCTTTTTTTTCTTTTTGGTTTTTCAAGACAGGGTTTCTCTATTGTTTTGGAGCCTGGCCTCGAACTCACAGAGATCCGCCTGCCTCTGCCTCCCGAGTGCTGGGTTTAAAGGCTTGTGCCACCAATGCTCGGCAATGGTGCTGTTTCTAAACTATCACCAGAATGCAGTTTTACCATCTTATTGGAAAGCTGGCCCTCCTGGGCTCTCCCTAGGTCATTCTTTGTTCTAGTTCAAGGAAAGGGTGCTATCCCTAGAGCTAGCATAACCTTACGTTGGTTATGAAATGGCAAGTACTTTTTAGAATATGAGGCCTGAGAGTGCGAGATGAAATAACCACCTCCAAAGTATTGTTTCTACAAAATTGTTCACAGTGGGAGACTATGTTTTTACTTGATGGCACTCAAAAGTGACTTTGAAATTCCATTTTTAGTGCTACTGTAGCACCTGTGACATACTTCGGCTGGCATTTGTCACACAGTAAAACTTTTCCTATTTGGGTAGTTTGATTTTTTTTTTTTCCCCAAGTGGCCAAAGGTACTTGGGATTGAGTCTCCTAGCTAATGAAATTTCAATGTATTTCAATTTAATGAAATTTCTGTATTTTCAATGAAATACAGATCAAGCCTAGTTTTAGTTATTACCAAAAGTAAAACTTGTGGGCCAGCAAGATGCCTCAGCAGATAAAGACATTTGCCACCAACCCAGACAGTCTGAGTTAAGTGCCCAAGACCCACATGATAAAAGAAGAGAACCAATTCCCACAAGTTATACTGACCTGTGTGCTCGAATGTGCGTGCATACACAAATAAAGTAACATTAAAAATAGAAAACTTAGCCGGGCGGTGGTGGCACACGCCTTTAATTCCAGCACTCAGGAGGCAGAGGCAGGCGGATCTCTGTGAGTTCGAGGCTGGGCTGGACCGACAGCCTCCAAAACAATACAGAGAAACCCTGTCTCGTAAAAACAAAACAAAACAAAACAAAAAAAAATGGAAAACTTAGAGTGATCCCATTTTTTTGTTCTAAATCAGCCCAGCTCAGCGTTGATGCTTCTTGGTGACTAATAAGAATGGGTTTTGAGTGATAAAGGAGTACGTGAATTTTGCCTTCTCACCCCAGGAACCCACCTTCATTCATGGCCAGGAGGTCTCAACATATTGAATAGTAGCATTGTGTGTGAGTAGCATAAATCCCATTGCAGATCTCTGCAGTATGCCTAGGATTTGGTGGCATCTGAAGGTTTTTTGTAGAAAACTATTATATACATGCCTGTTTTAGATACATTACTAGAAATAATATTAGATTTCCTCATAAAGTTTTTCAAATGTTTGTGTGATAATTATTATATATTAAATTAAGAATTTGTGTGATATGTTTGTGTGTGTGTGCATGCCATGTTGCACATACAGAGATAAAGGGCAATTGGTTTTCTCTTCACCTTTACAAAGAAGGGTTCTGGGAATTGAACATGGGTCCCAAGTTGAACATAAGCACCTTTCCTATTGAGCCTTCTCAGTGGCTCATATACTACTTGTGACATATCATCACCATTGCCACTGCTGCATAAGGCCACAGGAGGCTGTGTCCTGCTTGCTGCTGTCTCTCAAGGCTAGTGTACTGGAACTAATACATAGTAGGAACTCAGGTACTCACCACATATTTACTAAACCCATGTATTCAAACCTAATAGCACTCTTTGTATGTAGTAGTGAAGGAGTAATGTGCTTGTTTTCTCTTTCACAGCTGGCCAAGTTAAAAGCTTTGAATCACTCCCCAATGTCGGATGCCTCTGTCAATTTTGACTACAAATCACCATCGCCATTTGACTGCAGCACTGATCAGGAAGAGAAAATCGAAGATGTTACCAATCACTGTCTGCCCCAGAAAGACCTTTATACTACTGAAGAGGAATCTGATACCTTTTTCTCTAGAAAATTGATATCCCATAATGGGATGGAAGATAGTGGAGGCAGAGGTACTGGAGTGAAGAAGAAACGAAAGAAAAAGGATCTAGGGGAGCAAGAGGGAACGAAGGGAAGCAAGGACAGGGAGCCTAAGCCAAAGAGGAAACGAGAACCGAAAGAGCCAAAAGAACCCAGGAGGGCCAAGGAGCCGAAGAGGGTCAAGGAGCCCAAGGAGGCAAAGCAGAAAGATGGTGTGAAGAAGCCCCGGAAGGCCCGGGAGGCCTCTGGTATCAAGGAGGCTAAAGAGAAGAGGAGCTGCACTGACTATGTATCCAGGGCAAAGTCCAAGAAGGCCAGGTGTGTACTTTCCTCCTTGTCCTTGCCTTCATGGGACTGCCTCTTTGCCCTTAGCCCAAACTCCTGGGCCTGACTTGACTATACCTCTGCTGGTCCAAGCTTTGTACCTCACTTACATGAGACAGTGAGGGGGATAATTCCTGGCATTAATGGAAAGTGTTGTTTTCTAATTTAATATCTGAAATTATACTTAAAACATTTTGCTTTTAGGAACCGCCAAGATGTGCTCTTTACAAAACTTGAGATGTATTCTTTATGTCCTATTAGCTTTCAACCAAAAATGAACCTCTTCTCACCTCTTAGTCATGTAATTTCTTGGTATTCAGTTTGTATAAGAAAATAACTTCAGCGGTGGTGGTGATGCACACTGTTAGTTCCAGCACTTAGGAAGCAGAGACAGGTCGATCTCTGAGTTTGAGGCCAGCCTAGTCTACAAGAGAACTGATTTTCCTCCCCAGGCTCCAAGCTCTATTACAGGATCATTTTTGATCTAGTTCCTTAGTGCAGAGTCTGGCACAGTCCCTGACTCTTCCATAGCTGCTCAGACAATGCTGAATAAATGAAGCCAGAGAAGAACATACTGGCCATATAATGTGTAACGGGAGAGAATATGCAGTAGTTGCACATCTCACACAGAGAAATCAGTATTTGCTGTCTTATTTCTGCATAACATTGTATTTAGACTTATTGAGAAAATATAACACAAAAAATTATAATCCCTAACTCAAAGAACTTAAGTTTCTGAAGTCTAAATACAGAGGCAAGGTGTTTGTCTGTCTCATCAGACCATGAAATCTTAGAGGTTGGTGTGAATGTTGAGAACATAATGAGGCCACCAAACATCTGTGTTGGGTCAGAGCACAAGGAGCTGTGTGTTTACAAAGTGTTAAGGGCTGAGTACTTCAACTTGTAGTTTGCTTTGTGGTTGGTTTACTTTTCAGTAGTTTGTCAGGACCAGATAATTCTAGTCCAAGTTTAAGTGTTGCTCCATAATATTCACTCCTATGGGAATTTCATTTTTTATCTATCAAAAAGGCTTGCTTAAAGGCCGATGGGTCCTAGAGATGTAGCTGGCAGAGAATAGCCAAAAAATACTGTCTACCTTGAAAGGCCAAAAGGGCAGGGAAAGTTGGTATTCAGATTAGTGGAAACTATAGAAGCTTTATTTCTCATTTAACATTGGAAAGACTCTCTGATCTCCAATTTGTGGGTGGGGTGGCATAGTAATTTTGTCTTCTGCCAATCATTCACTTGTACATTGCTTTGGGGAGCTTACATGTTTTATTTTTTTTAAGATAAATGTTTGAAGAAGGAAAGTCAGACTAGTGGAGTTACCGAAAACTGTAATGAATTGTAAGTGCTTGAGAATTGGGGTGACTATAGAAGCTGTCCTTTGTGCTTTGGGGGACAGTGGAAAGATGTGTATCTGGACTCATCAATGTTCTTAGTTTTTCAACTCGCATGTTTACAGTTTTTTTTAACTTCTTAAAGAAATTCATACTAACATTATATAATATTTAAAATAAGTTAATAAGTAGATATTTATATAAATTCCATTTCAGGAAAATAGGGAGTTGTTTCATAGGATAAACTTCAATATCAAATATAAAGACAAAATCAAGATTCTGACTGATGAAGACCTTACAGCATTAGACTAAAAGAGTATCATTTTGATCTAATTAAACCAAATAAAAGAATGAGTTGGGGAACTACTTGTCCTTTTGCAGCCTGTTAATGACAGAGAGCTCTTGAGCTTTAGAAATCCAGGAGGCATTCATTGAATAGATATTGACAGGTAGATAAGGGTGGCTATCTCTTTATAAACATGGACAAGTTACAAGGCTTTGTTTGTGTTTTAGGGCTGTATACACTAACTTGTAGTAATACTCTCCTTTATAGTCCAGATAGGGTTTTGAACTGTTTAGCCTTTGATTTCTTTTCCTTTGTATCTTTGTAAAAATTTCTTTTGGTTCCTTTAATTAATAATTCTACCAGTCAGTATAACCAGGTTTGGTTATGAAAGGGTATTTAATTTATTTTTTAAAAAATTTGTTAGTAATTAAGTCTCAATTGTGTATGTGTGCGTGTGTGTGTATAATTTATTCTTGTAAATTGACTCAAGTACTTGTTTTTATTTGCGTAGTTATTGATTTCAACCCGGAGTAAGACTTGATGGTTATAAATGATTCATTAGTTGCTTGGATTACTGCAGGAGCATGGCCCCTGATTTATAGACTTTTAGCCTCTCCTTCAGTTATGTTGTCAGTGTTAAATCAAACCCTTTTTCCTCTGTCTCCATTCTAAATCAGCTGAGAAGTAGCCCATAAAGAAGGAAGTCCAGTGGACAGCTTTAGTATTGATAACTAGGCCAAAGAACTCCCATTGCCTTGTGGCTGGAATCAGGCTTCTTGTTGGTTACTTCAGTTAAATGTTCTCTTATAATTGTAAGTAGAGAGGGGATGGTGTTGAGAGAAGCCTTCCTGCCAGCCTGGTCCCAGAGCCGCATCAGACCCAAATGAACACGCAGGACGCTATATTAATTATGAAACTGTTGGCCTTGTTTGTTTCTTACTGGCTAGCTCTGACTTAAGTATTTACTCCATAATTGTTAATCTAAGTATTTATCTTAGCGGAGAATAGGGTCCGGACTTCTTACTCCTATGGCAGTTACATGATGACTCCTGTGGTTTTCCTTCCCAGAGTCCTCCTCGACTTCTAGTCCTACCTATCTTGCTTCCCTATTGGCCAACAGTGCTTTATTCAACAACCAATAAGAGACAGATTTCAGAATGACATTTCCCATCAGGATGGCAACATTAAGCCAGGAATGCTCCCGTTTCTGAGGCTTACCAGTCAGGTCGGTCCCCAGTTAGAGAAATGTTTCCAGTCTTGTACTCTTGAAGAGTAAAGTATGTTTTTCCTCATGAAAATATAGGAACAAGAAAAGGGAATTTCCTCTTCAGTTTATATTTGCATAGAAACGTCTGGTTGCTACAGTTGCCTTTATAGCATACCCTATTCCTTTTTCCCTTACTCAAGAGTTTGGAGGTCTGACTCCTGCTACCTTTAATTCTAGCAGCAACCTTCTCAGTTAGATTGCTCTCATAAACCCTTGAAGGTACTCATTTTTCTTGTAGATTGCTCTTGCTGTTTCTCCTAGGCATAATGTTCTTTTTCCTCCAAGTATCCTGACTCCTTTCCATTCATTAAGTCTGAATGCAAAACCCAGCTCTTCCATGGAGCTTCCCCCAAATTAATGTGCTTATGTGTCCCTTCTGAACTTGATTAGGTCTTGGAGCCTCCATTTTCATTATAAATCATGGGCTTTAGATCTCAGCAGACTGAAAAGGATCTAGTTCAACCCTAGAGAGTTTCTGGAGAGTAGAGACCCACAGAGAAATGGGTTTTCTGAACTCATTCCCAATATACATTGTAAATTCTGGCCTCCAAGTTCTTTGTCTTACATATTTGTCTGTAGCAGATCCTCTCAGTGATTAACTTTGGTTTGGGTGTATGTATGGCTTGTTTCCTTAGTAAACGTTAAATGTCTGAGCTCAGGACCACCATACTTTTCTGTCCTTTTTTTTTTTCTCCAGGGCCTGATCACCAAAGAAATTTGTCAGATACAAGCACAATATTCTACATACTTAATTTGCTTGCATTCAAGAACACTTCTACCTGAAAATAAGATTTTTGTTAGATACCTTAGGAACTCATTAATGTTTGATGGTGTTTCTGCTTTCTAATTGAAGATAGGAGTTCTAAAATAAAGAGATGGATGGCTCAGAAGTTAAAGCCCAACTCCTGTTGCTGACGACCTTCCTTCAGTTCCCAGCACCCGTGTCAGGTAGTTCCTGTTTGTAACTCTAGCTCCAGGGGGTCTGACACATGCACATAATTTAAAAAATAGAAATATGTAAGAAATAATAATGATGGCACAAGCCTTTAATCTCAGTACTCAGGAGGCAGACACAGGTGGATTTTTGTGAGTTTGAAGCCAGCCAGGTCTACAGAGCGAGTTCTAGGACAGCCAGAGCTATACAGAGAAACCCTGTCTTGAAAAACCAGAAAAAAGAAAAAGAGAAAGAGAGAATAATGAAAGGTAAGTGCCTTCCAGGAGAGCAGACTTACGAGCTTTATTGTCAGCTCTTAGATTCACGTGACTAAGGTCAAGAATGAAAGTAGAAGATCCCTTGTCAGAGATTTTCAGGGATCCCTCCTTTCCTGCAGACTCTCACTTTGCATACTCAGTGGTATTCTTTCAAGGACTAAAATAGGCCAACTATGATTGGTTTTTTTTCTTTTGATTGATTCCATTTGCTTTCAGAGAGAAGCCGCAAGCAGACAGTTGAACACATCCTGGATTGTAGTGTCTAGCACACTTTCCTTTTTAAGTTTGATATTAATAGTGATTAGTGTTTAAGACTCTCAGGATACAAATCCAAAACTCCAAAATAGGGAAAGAAATTGTTCTTTATTTGAACAATATTTTTTTCCTTTCTCCAGGTGATTTTTGACCCCTTAAGGATATAAAGCTTAAGCAAGAAAACACCTCCAGGAAGCTGAGTTAGACCATGATATTTCCTTGGCTCTAAAATTAAAGTTTCACTTAATATAACTTGCTTGTATTATTATTATCATACTTTTATTTCATAGGCGGTTAGGATCACTTTTGTAAGAATGCATACACAGTGTATGTGTACAATTTTACATATAGTACTATACATATGTTGACACATAGACCAGTAGCTGTTGGATCCTGTGGAGTTATGAAATTAATAAGAGATCCCCAGTTCTCTGGGGAAGCTAGTTTTTAGCAACTGAGAAAGGTTTCTCTAGGTTACATACAGTACGTGGCACATTAGTTGCTGTTCTCAACGGCAGCCTTTGCATCTTATGTTTCCACATTCCCGTGAACTTCCTTTTTCCTTACAGTCTTTGTTTTGCAGAAGTCTGCTTCCCTCTGTAAAGCACAGCCTGACCAGCATTCTGCTTGTGTGTGTGGTTTTCCGGTATTCCTACTCAGTGTGGAGGAAGTGAGTACCTGAGGAATTAGTGTGCAGCTCTTATCATCTGCTCCTGAACAGGAGGTCAAGTATTAGGACTGAGCAGGAGGTTTCTGTTAGAAACTGGGATGTGGAGCTCTGTTGTTGGTTAAGGGGAGAGCCTAGCTTTGAAATTTCTGCTTGTCGGAATGACTTATTTCTCTCTCTCTCTCTCTCTCTCTCTCTCTCTCTCTCTCTCTCTCTCTCTCTCTCTCTCTCTCTCTCTCTCTCTCTCCCTCCCTCCCTCCCTCCCTCCCTCCCTCCCTCCCTCCCTCCCTCCCTCCCCCTCTGTTGTGCATGCCTTTGAGTTTGCAAGTACACTTATCTATGCACACAAATGTAGAGACCACAGTGGAATATGACAGGTCTCTGCTTTAATGCTTTGAGGCAGGCAGAATTTCTCACTGAACCCTCACTGGCCTTTTAGGTTAGGCTAGGCTAGCCATCTTTCTCTCCCCGCCCACCCCCACCCCCAGGTGCACACAGACATATCCAGTTTTTTTTGTGGGTTCTGGGAATTCAAACCCAGATTCTCATGTTTGTAAAACAAGCTGCCTTTCTAGCCTCTGTATTCTTTGAAAAGCAAGAAATAATCAGTATGCTGGCCCATGTAGAAGACTGTCTACCTGGTTCTCCTGTTCTCATACTTTGCTGTGTCTAGGGAAAACTGGGACAGCTTTTAAGATATGTAGATTCTCTGATCACACCCCAGAGATGATTTCTTAGGTGGAGACCTGAGAAAATTACAGACCTGAAGTCTCCTGGTAATGAAAGTGCAGCAGGTTTTTAACTATCCTTTGAGAAATGTAGCCCCAGATAAAATTTCATCAGGGTGGGGATGGAACATACTTAAATTTATGCACTTAACATTTGCTAAGTACAAAAAGCCAAAAAGAGGAAATATGGCTGGTTTGATCAGTTCCATTCTCTGCTTCAGCCTTTTCCCCCATTTTTTTTTTTTTTTTGCTTTGTCAACATAGAACAGATTTTCCCAAATCCACTAAGCTTGGTAGCATCGTGGAAGAAAAGTTTTGCCAACTTCTCATCTGTGTTGATCACTTCTAGAAAGCTCTAAACCCCATGCCTTGTGACTACAAGAGACATTGGAGATAGCCTAGTACTACTGTATCAACTACCAGTGTGGATCAGGAAGAGTGGACAGCTGTCACAGAATAAAGCCCAGCCTTTTTTTCTTTGTTTAGAATAGATACCTGCTTACTGAAACCAGTTTGGGCGCAATAGATTCTACTGGTAAAGTTATTTTTGTTGAGAAGCGTGTGTTGGGGATACACCAAGGACAGCGTCTGGTGTTGGTCCTTACCTTCCATCTTGTGTGAGGCAGAGCCTTGTAGTCTGTTGCTGTAGATGCGAAATTTAACTGCTTCATAAGCTTCAGAGGATTCTCTTGTCTCTTTCCATCTCACTGTAGGAGCACTGGGATTATAGGTGGTTACTTCTGCTCCTTTCTGGAGATCCTCATACTGGCAAAGCAGGTATTCTATCCATTGAGCCATCATCTCCCATGTTTCTCTTTGGTAGAAGATAAATACAAAGAGAGGTAAAGATTATATGAATTTTGAGTAGGGACCTTGGAATCCACTGGGCTTTATGGTTAGTAGGGAAGTAATTTAATGGCTTCTGGAGCTTTGGCCATTTTCCATTGGTGGTTTTTTTGTTGGTGGTGGTGTTTTTTTTTTTTTTTGGTTTTTTTTTTGTTTGTTTGTTTTGTTTTTTGAGACAGGGTTTCTCTGCATAGTGCTGGCTGTCCTGGAAGTAGCTCTGTAGACCAGACTGCCCTAGAACTCAGAGATCTGCCTGTCTCTGCCTCCACCTCCTGAGTGCTGAAATCTAAGTTGTGGGTCCCCACACCAGACCTATTGCTGGTTTTTTATTTATTTGTTCTTTTCAGAAGCACCTGGAGTGCTTACTCATTATCCCGAAGGCCATCTAAGGTAGTGTCTGATACACTGAAGACATTTACCAAGTCTATAAGAAAATAGATACTAAATGTATTGCTTCATAATCCCCACTTATCTACTATTCTGTAGTTTTAGTGCCTGCTGCATCTTTCTGTGTTTATAGGCATTTTTATTGAGCGTATTATTATTAATGAGTAAAGGAAAAGAAAGTGTCACATAAATATCATGTGTGAGCTTGTTGCTGGAAAGCTCTGTGAGCTCTATTCAGACAGAAGTGTCACTAAATGTAAGCACCGGATCCAGTTGTATATAAAATAGCTGTAAAGATTTAGAAGATTAGGTATGTTTTAGTTCTAGCCTGGGAAGTCTCTTGGAAGAGGTGAGGATTGAACCAGTTATTAAAGGAATTAGTAGATGAGAAAAGACGTAAGTAAAAAGAACAAGACATTTGTTCTCTGGGGGCTTCATTAGTTCCCCCTTTAGTTTCCCTTCTCAGGGCCCATTCAAACAATTAGGAGAACAAAGGGGAATACTTTCTTCAGAGGTGAGAGATGTTCTAGCATTTCTCAACAGGAAAGGCCAGCACTGTCTTATCATACTAGTGCATAAATAGCTGTGTGCAGGGGCTTGGGGAGTCCCAGCTTAGATCAGGCAGAGGCTGTATTTGCAGCTGAAGTGAAGTGCCTCTCCCTCATGGGGAGCTGGCAGCTCTTGGGAGCACTGGAGGCATCCAGAAGTGGAAGAAAGAGTTAATATTACTGACAGTAACTCTGCTCCACAAGAATAGAGCACAGGAGTCATAGCTTCTCACCTTTTCCTGCCTGTACCGTAAAAGTGGCACAAGGGATGGTCACTTCAGAGGTCCTGCCTGTAGGTGTGGAGATCTGAGGCTGTATTCCTGTGCCATCCAGAACTTGTATAGATTCTAAATTAGTACTCCCAGATCAAGGAGAGATGTGCTATCTAAAAGACAAGGATGGTTAGGACTGGGAGATAGCTTAGTAAGGTGCCTGCTGTAGAAGCCTGAGGACCCAGCTTCAGAGCTTCCGTACTTACATAAAAAGCTGGGTGTTGTAGCACATGTCTGTAACCCCACCATTGGCAGTTGAGCATAGAAGGATCCCTGGAACTTACTGAGCAGCCCTCCTACCCTAATCAGTGAGCCGCAGATTCAGTAAAAGACCACCCAGTCTCAGAATACAAGATGGAAAGCAATAGTGGAATACACCTGATGTTGACGTTTCATCAACATATATGTACGTACCCCAAACAATGAAAACCAACTCTGAATGGTTTATAAATAAATGGTCAGAAAACAATTTATGAAAATTTAAGGCAACATTACCTGAATCTAGACATTATGGTTTTTATACCTATAATCCCAGTACTTGGGAGGTCAAGGCAGGAGGATTACCAATTCCAGTCCAGTCTGCTTTGCATAGTAAAAAGAAAAAAGGACTCAAAAAAAAAATCAAATACAGACAGGAATAATAGAGTTATAAAGATCTGAATTCAGTGGCTTTTTTTTTTTTTTGTAGGATTTCAGTAGCTATTGCTTAAATGTTCAAGAATGTCTAGCTAGAGGTCTGGCCATATTAGTTAGGTTGTTGTCAAAGCCAGTTTGGGGAGTGGGATGTGGTGCATGGAACTGCTTGCACTGAGCACTTGAAACCCCCCCTATACTGTCTGAATTGGTATCTTCAGTTACTTTTAATTGGTAAAACACTACATCTTCAACTTAGAAGTTGTGGTTCTTTTTAGCTTTTATTATCGCCAGCATATGTTGGTCTTTGTTTTGGTGCTGCAGATTTAGCAGTGAAAGCCTCTAAGGCAGCATAGATCTGGCTCCATTTTGTCTACAACAGATTGCATCTGTACCAAAACAAGTGCCTTTTAACCAGTGTCCTTATTTTCTGTGCCAAATCTGTTCTCTATTTATAGATGGAATTAAATTGGGTACTATGAAAGTTGAATGAAATGTGCAAATGAGCCTTTTCATGGTAGTATCTGTGTTTTAGGAGCATACTGCTGGGAATATCAAAGCCTGCAGGGATGCTGGGTTGAAACTCTTGGGAACTGTTTCTCCAGTGGAATAGAGGTTCCACACTGGAATCTCGAGTCTCTGCTTATCAAGGGATGCTGTGACTGGGTCAGGAACTGTTCTCAGTGTCATGATTGTCACTCATTCTTGCCTGCTAAGGCTATAATTCTCGCTTTATAAGGTTTTAATTTTTAAAATGTGGTGAGGAACTACTTTGAAATAGTGTGCTTTGAGAGACTCTTTCACTGCCTTAGATCCATGGGCAGAGTAGTAAGACCTATAATTGTATGGTGCTGTGGCATATCATGTGTCTTCTTACCTCCAGATGCAGCACAGACTTTCTAACACACATGTCTCTAAAAGACCTGGGAGCTGAAATGGGGTTGGGGAAGAAGTGTAAGAAATCCTGTCTGTCCAGTACTTGATATTGTGGTTTGTTTCTGTTTGGAAAGCTATCTAATATCAACTACAGCAAGTAAAGATTCCTGGAAATCTTAGTTCATGAAGCCATGTAGAATATAAGAGAGGCAGGTTTAGAATTTGGTGTAGTTTGTATGTTGGTAGTTCCTTGTATATTTTAATTGTATAGTGGGTGTGTTCTTACAGTAGATACATGTTTCATTATAAAATCAGGTTTCATTTTGTTGCCCAAAATAAGTATTTTGACATTAAAAAATCTTATATCTTCCCTTTTCCTTCCTTGTCTACAAGTTAGTTTCCTTCCGACTAGAAGCTACAAAAGGGAAGAGTATAGAAGTAAGGTTGCTTTGCTCAGCCTCCAATGCTGTTAAACAGGGATTATGAAGATTTTTTTATTATTCAGAACTCTTGGTCACAAGCAATGCAAATCCAATTTAAACTAGCATAAGTTAAAAACTGGTAATTGGGGATGTGTTGGCTTACAGAATCAGGTTTGATTGAGAGTTCCAAAGCTTTTCTTTCTTTTTGTCTCTAGTTGCTCTCTATATGTTCTTGGTTAGAGTTATGGCTACCACAACTTTGTTGTAGAGGAAAAGACATTAGCTTGTCCTACCCACTCACTGCTTTTTAAGATTTATTTTACTGTGTGTGTTTGTGTGTAGGTGCACATAGTCCAAAATTATTTTTTCAAAGAACTCCCAAGTTGTCCTAGCTGTCATCTATGGACCAGTCAGTTTTAAAGGGAACAGAATATCATAGCACATCCTTAGCTGTATGTTTTCTTCCTATCTGGGGACCAGTATTGAGTATACAATCCCTTAATCTCTTTCACACACACAAAAAAGAAATATAGTATCCATTTCATCAGAGCAATAGGTATCTAACTCATTTGGGGGCCTGGCAAAATGATTATCAGGTAAAGGCATTTGTTACCAAGCCTAGTAACATGATTTAGAGCCCTGCTCCACATTGTAGAAGAAGAGAACCAAATCCCATGAGTTGTTCACTGACCTCCATACTCATACGTTGGCACATGTACACACACATACAAACACCCACTAGAATTACTAAATTTTCAAGAGTTATTTTGGGGCTGGGAAGCTGTCCTAGTGGATAGAGAGTACTTGCTGTGCCTGAGTGAAGACTTGAATTCAAATGCCTAACATGCACGTGAAAAACTGAGCATGGCTTCTTGTGCTTGTTATATCTGGGCAGGAACAGAGACAGGTGGATTCTGGATGCTTACTGAACAGCCATCCTAGCAGGAAATAACACAAAACAAAAAACATGGTGGGCTTCATGTAACAGTAATAGTGTCTTCAGGAAATAAGGCAGAGAATAATGGAGGAAGACACAGCTGAGTCCTGCTCTGGCCTGAGGGTACATGCACATGCACAAAGTATATCATGTATAGAAGCCATTTTAAAAATTTATATACATGTTTACATAAAATAGTTTACTTCAATAAATGCCTTTTTTTCCCCCCTGAGACGTTTGAGGTTAAATTGCATGCCTTATACATTTTTGTTACTAAAAACTACAGGGTATATTTGCTGAGAGTAAGGTTGTTATTCTTACATGTCTTTTCTCTAGTTATAATTTTATACCATTATAACAAATAAGCAGTCTTATTAAGACTGTACAGATATCTCATTCCTTCTTATATTGTAACCCTGAATATCACCCCCTTGGTGATTTCAGACTGGACCCCTCTTTTCTGTTGTGGTTACAACACAACCTTTCTCCACCCTCCTCCTTCCTCTCTTCCTTCCTCCTCCTTCTCCTTCCTCCCTCCCTCCCTTTCTTCCTTCCTCCCTCTCTTCCCTCCCTCCTTCCTTCTCCTTCTCCTCCTCCTCCTTCCTCCCTCCCTCCTTCCCTTCTTTCTTCCTCCTCCTCATCCTTCATTTGACTACTTCTTCATTCACCATATAGATGTATTAAATAACAGCTTTCCTGTTTCCCTTATTTATTTGTTGTATTTAGCTGCTGTCAGTTCAGGGTTCCACTGCTTTCAAGTACTTATTTCTTTGCTGTTCTCAGTTACTTTGGTGTTCATGTGGTCTTGGTCTTGGTCTGGGGCAGCAAGATTTCATCAGGTTGTCTCCAGTGACTTTTTGACATTCCATCTTCAATCTTAACATCTTCATCTTTTATTTTCTGATAGTGAGATGCTTCAGGTTCTCCTGTCTGCTCTGTTTTATACTGGGGGTCTTTCATTTCTTTGGAGAGAAAGTAAGACTAAAGGGCTAAGTGAGAATACTGCCATGGAGGAAGAATTTGACGATGAATCAGAGCTCTCATAATTGGGTTGCTTGACCTCTGACTGCCTCTTATCAAGGACCTAGCATTCAACATACCAGCATAATCCATGGGTTGACGTGGGCTTTCCCCCTCTATATGATACTGTTACATTATTTATTGAATTAATGGGATTCATTCATGTGAACTTATTTTATTCTGATGGCTTTTATTTCTTAGCAGTACAACTTTAATATATCTCAGAACATCAAGTCTATGTTAAAAAGGAAAGGTGACACTTTTTCCAGTATCCCTCCCTCTTTCCATTGTCCCTCCTCTATCCAGTGCATATAATTAGTGATTATGTCTTATACTTCGTATGATACTACATACATACATGTGTTTTCACTTTATCCTTAACACCAAAGGAGACTATTTTATTTACACTTTGTTTTTTCTATTTAATGAATCTTGGAAATCATTCCATTATCAGTTTATAAAATAGTTGTTTTTATAGCTACATAGTAGTCCAGTTTATGTATCCTAATTTAGTCAATCTCTTTTATGTAGACATTTAGGTGATTTTCATTTTAAAGTGATACTCATTTTTTTGCAGTTATCAAATCATGAAACAATATTTCCATATTGTTGCAGGTATCATTAAGTAAATTTCTATGAGTAGACTGCTGAGTCAAATAGTATATGCATATGTATATAGTTTTATTTCTATTTATTTTGATTATTTTGATGCATATATGCAGTGTATTTTCAGATCATATTCATCCTCCATTCTCCTTCAATTCCTTCCAGATCTCATCCTACACGCCCCTTCCAAGTTCATATCCTTTTATTTTTACCTAATCAGTGTTACCCACATGTGCATGGCTTTGGGACCATCCACTGGAGCATGAGCACCTTACTATGGACTACACCTTGAAGAAAACAGACCTCCTCTCTCAGCAGCTTCAGTTGCTAGTAGCTCCTGAGGTAGTGATGAGCCCCTCCCCATCCGTGCTGGAATGTTTCCTGGCTTAGTCTTGGGCAGGTATTATAAGGGCCTTCTATTTTCATTGCTATGACTTTGACAAATACAGAAGGAAAGTGTTTGAGCTCATAGTTTCAGATTACAGCCCATTGTTTGTGGAAGTCAAAGTAGGAACTCAGGATAGTAACTTGAAGGTAGGCTTGCTTGCTATTCCACACAGCATTGCCTCTGGCAAAGGAACTCACCCACAGCCAAATGGAACTAACTACCTACAGTGGCCTGGACCCTCCTATATTAAGGCAGTCTGTCACAGATAAGCCTACAAGCTGGTCTGATCTAGGTACTTCCTCATTTGAGGCTCTCCTCTCAGGGGACTCTAGGCTTTATCAGGTTGACAGTAAAAGTGCTAACCGGAACAGCAGGCAACCACAGCTCTTGTGAGTTCATGAGTGCCATAGCCCTACAGTCTCCAGAAGACACAATTTTACAGTATTATTCCTCTTGACCTCTAGCTCTTACAGTCTCTCTGTTGCCTCTTCTACAATGTTCCTTGAGTCTTGGGAAGGGAGAGGCTATGATATAGATGTTTCATTTAGAGCCAAACACACCGCTATCAGTTGCTCTCTGTGCTTTAACCAGTATGTATGTCTGCATTAATTGCAATCTGCTGCAAAAAGAAGCTTCTCTTTCTGAGAGGTTGGAGCTGTGCTAAAGTACACATATAAAGATATAGGTATTTAGAAAACAGGTTGATACAATATCCATCTAGCAAAATCATAGTAGCAAGTTTTCCCTTGAGGCTTATGACCTCAACAGCTATGGTTTTTGGCCATTTTCAGAGACAGGCATGATTTCCTTCCTGGGAAGCAGGTCTTAAATCCAGCTAGAAAGCCATTGGCTAACCCCATAACATCCATACCACTGTTGCACCAGTCGGCATATCTTGCCAGGCTGGTCATTATTGTATAACTCAACAGAGTTTACAGCTGGGTAAGACTGCTAGTAACTTTTCTCTCCCAGCATACTGCATATTACCTTCCAAAACCCTTATAGTTAGCTAGAAGGGAAAAAGCTTTCAGGGCAGTACCAACTTGGTTTCTCCATATCTTGTGGCCAAATTAGAGGATGTCTTCAGCAGTAGAGGTCTTCCATCAAGTTCTGACCAAGAGCATTGGCAATAGTCTGTATTGTTTGAGCAAGGAGGTCTTTTAAGATCCCTCTTGACCAACTATAAGAAGGGCCCTATCCCATGGCTGACACTGAACTTTTTGTTTGATAACCTGTTTCTGAATGTTATCCTCCTGTTAGGGTACCCTATCAATTAAAAATATTTAAAATAAAAAACAGCTTCTGTGTGTGTGTGATCATGTGCATATGCATGTATGTATGTGTGTATGTTTTCATATGGCTTTTAAAAACATCTTTAATATTAGTGTTATCTCCCTCCTCCTTTGTCCTGTCTCATCCTCCCCAGCTTAACCTCCCCCTTTTTTCCCCTTTGTACTACTTGTGTTCTACAACCCCCTTCCCTGCAGCCCACTTCATGACTCTTTTTTTAGCTTCCTGGCTTCTACATTCACCCCAGTTTAAACAAACATAATGACTTCACTCAATGTGAAACACCCCTTTGCCCCATTTCATTATCCATTCTTTAGTAGATGGATATCTAAACTGCTGCCATTCCTGTCTATTGTGAGTAGAGCAGTGAACGTGGATGAATTAAGTATCTCAGTAGTAGAATATAGAATTCTTTGGGGACATGCCCAGAAGTGGTCTCAGTAGTAGAATATAGAATTCTTTGGGGACATCCCCTGAAGTGGTATAGCTGGATATTATTGATCTTTTTCTAGCATTTTAAAGTATGGAATGTTTCACTAATTTGTGCATCATCTTTGCACAGGACTGTGCTAATCCCTATCATTCCAGTTTTATGTGTATGCTACAGTATTGTGGGTTACTTTGCACAGACAACTTGTAGTACCAGCGACTCAGCCACTGGAAGTCAGTGAGTAGCAGAGCATGCTACTTATTTATTAAGGAAGTTAGACCTGCCTTTATACCCCCTCCCAAGGGCCTGTTGGCTCAGGCGGCTGATTCTACTGTGTTGTCTTTTCCTCATTGGTGTCTCTGGATCAGGTGTCTTTTCTTCAGAAGGTTTGGCTCAGAGAGGAAGTGCCTGCCACGCATGTGCATGCAGGCTGGCCTGGTGTGTATGTGTGTGTGTGGGGGGATGGACCGACACAACTTTGGCTTGGTAGGCTGATCACAGTTTCTCCTACACTGTGGAAGCAAACACTGTAATTCTATTAGCTATTGCCAGTTACTATTTTTAAGGTACCTGATAGTGAGTAAGCAAGTATTCATGTTCATGAACCAAAACTATCTAGAAATAGTGGAAACATGGGAATTATTAATAAAATGTCCTGGAAGATTGAATTCAGGGAATATTTTCTTGATGTGCTATTTAAAAATTCCATTTTCAGGCTTGCAAAGAATCTCTTCCTCATATTTGTTTTTATCAGAAGAGCCCCAGGAAGAATTTTTACAGTTCAAAATTGATTCTTTTGTTGAAGATTCTCTCAATGGAATAGCTTGTTTATCCCCAAGTAAACACACAGGTTCAGGAGACATTTTGCTGTCTGCTGAGATGTTCTTCCAGCTTCACATCCTCCAGCCTCTAGCTAAAAAAGTGTCTAGAGGCTTAACTTTGGAAGTGTTTCACTCTCATCCTTCAATGTGCTCCTGAAAATGCACTCATTTCTCATAAGAAAATATCCTATTTTGAAGAGGTTCTATTCTTTAATTATGAATTGAGCCTGGCAGTTTTTAGTATATTTTTACATAATAGAAAGTTTCCAAAATAAATACATACATATACATGTATATGTATATATATATATATATACTAGTGTGTATATGTATATATAGTGTATATTATATGTATTCTAGTGTATATATACACACAATTGCTTCATAAATATACATTTTAAATGAAGAGTGAACATCTGGACAAAAATAAATGAAGTTGTGTTTAATAAATAAAATTAAGATGTTGGGAGCAAAGACTCAGATTTTATATAATAGTCAATGGGTCTCTGAGTATGTGTTTGTAATGGTGACTTTGGGAATATCATAGCCTTCTTTAAATTTGTGTCAAACAATTAAGTATGAAAACTTTAAGACAGCAGTAAAATCACCAATAACTATAGGTTTGGCTTTTTATATGTTTATTAGAATGTTTTTGTTGATTCTGTTAGTTATTAAGATTCAAGTAACATTGAAGTAGAGTTGAGGTTTTTATATTTTCCTGAAGGAATAAAATTGAGTCAGTAAAAATTATGTTGTTTGAAAAAGCAGTACCCTTGACTCATGTGACCTGAGTGTCAGTCCTTGTCCTACAGCTGGCATTAGGACCTTTGCTGTTTTTATAGGTCAGTCTGGAATGAGAGGATTGTGTGTTATTTCTCTCTTCATTGATTTGAACAGTGCATCAGTATTTTCACTAGTGAAAAGAATTGCTGTGTGAAAAGCCTTGTAACCTGAAGTGAGAGTTTTATGAAAATTTAGAATCTTAAAAATTTAGAATTAGAACTTTTTGCTTTTTTTTTTAACCATTTGAAGGTACAAATCCCTTATTAAAGTCTATTATCCTCTAAAAGGATTGAGTTTCAGTCATATCCTTGGTTTGGATTGGAGTAGTTTTTGTTGTGAACTTTTCCAGTAGGTAAACAGACCAGTCTTCAGCATTGAGACTTCAAAATGGGTTGACTTTGCCCTAGCCTAGTTGCAGGGTCTGTGAAGAGTGAAGGATATTCAAGACTGATATATTGGCCAGCATTCTGGGCCTACCCTTTGTAAACAGGCACCTCAGTCCTATTCTGTCTCCAAATACCACTTCATTATCGCTCCTAATGTCAACTAGTTTTCCTAATGGAAAACACCAGTAATACTAACTCTTTCCTTGACCTCCACGTTCTGTCACTTGCTGCTACTCCTTCTGGGTCTTTTAAATCATCTTAGCCTTGGCCCTTATTGGCTGTATCTGACATAGATTTTCTATCCTCTTGCTTTTGCTTGCCATCATGGCCCCTTTCCTACAGGGACAAGTAAACTCTTTCTATGGCTTAGTGCTCTCTAAATTTTTCCTTCCAGCTCTCTCATGTAGTGTTTCTGTGCACTTGAACTGTCACCCAACTACACAGCTGTTTGTTAACTCAAGAATGCCATGGTGGCTCTCCAGGAATGTACAGATTCTTCTTGGCTTTAACTCTTATCTCCACTGCTTTCTAGCTTTGAAACTCTGGAAATTTCACTTAGACTCAATATATTTTATATTCCACACAATAAAATGAGAATAAACTATCTGCCTGATAGTTTGTGGGGTATGAAGGAGATAATCCACATAGAAAACTTAGAATTGTGCCTTCAGTACTGAATATAAGTATAGCTGCAGTCATTGTTAGTTACTCTTACTATTTTTCTCCTGAATGTCTTTCAGAATTCTATATATGTCTTTTTTCATTTATTTATTTAGTTATTTATTTATGTTTTTGAGACACGGTTTCTTTGTAGTTTTGGAGGCTGTCCTGGATCTCTCTTTGAAGACCAGGCTGCCTTGAACTCACAGAGATCTGCCTGTCTCTGCCTCCTGAGTGCTGAGATTAAAGGCCTGGGCCACCACTGCCAAGCGATACATGTCTTTTTTCCAAGTAAACTTTCCCAAATCTCCCCAACTACAAACAATCTTTTTGAAAATTTTTGTATTTGAGTGTTTTATCTCTACTTTCTGTGTATCACATGCATGTAGTTTCTTTGGAAGCCAGCAGAGGGTCTCACATCCCCTGGAACTGGAGTTACAGACAGTTGTGAGCCTTCATGTGGGTTCTGAGAACCATACCTGGGTCTTTTGGAAGAGCCTATAGTGCTCTTAACTGTTGAGTCATCTCTTCAACCCCCCTCCCACAAATAATCCATCCATTAATGATACCATCTATCCATTCCATAAATTTTTAAGACTTGCTTAAAAATTAATTGAAGGATTTCTGTGTTGTATAAGGCATAAGACTACTTATAGAAATACAGAGCCTAATCAGATCCTCTAGGAAGGAGAAGAGAGATAAAAAATCGTATAAAATATCTATTTAGCAAATGTTTATTGAGCCATCTGCAGCGGATCTGGGCATTTTTATGTGGTATATGAATTCTAAGTATTGTGTCATAATTAATGACTGACTGGTGAAATAGCAAAGTTTAGTACTTAAAACATTGCCAATGTGTTGTCAAATGTAAGAAAGATTTTACCATACAGGCAGGTCAGGGGCTTGGTGGGTCCTTACAGGATATATTGCCTATATCTGAGGAATCCTCCATATAACACTCTGGACTGTATGTCTTAGGATTTCTATTGCTGTGAAGGGTCACCATGACCATGGCAACTCTTATAAAGGAAAACATTTACTTGGGTGGCTTACAGTTCAGAGGTTTAGTTCATTATCATCATGGTGTGACATGGTAGCATGCAGGCAGACATGGTGCTGGAGAAGGATCTGAGAGCTCTACATCTTGATCTGCAGGCAACAGAAAGTGAACTGCAATACTGGCTGTAGCTTGAGCATAGGAAACCTAAAGCCCACCCCCACAGTGACATACTTCCTTCAACAAGGCTATATCTACTCCAACAAAGCCATACCTCCTAGTAGTGCAATTCCCTGTGGGGAGCATTTTCTTTCAAATCACCACACTGGATATAGGGGAACTCTACAGTGCTCACAAAGAGAAAGGCAGTGCTTGGTTTGGGTCCTTAGTGCTCATTCTTTTGCATAACACACGCTCAAAAGAAGAGGATGATAGATTAAGGAGGTTGCTCTTCTCGTGTGTCTTAAAGGAGTAGTGCAATTTGATGATTCTTAATGTCTGTGAAGCAGTCAGACTTCCTAGTTAATGATGTTGGCTTAAATTCAAAGTGAGGTTTTAGAGAAATTCTTACTCTTTTCTGTAATATTAATCATAGCTATGGCAGTCATTACAGGGGTGAATAAAGTGAATTCTGCCTCATCCCATGCAGATAAGTTTCTAACCATGGTTCTCTACATTTCTGGCACAATAAGTACAGATTCTCCATTAAATTCCACATTGGTCCTAGAATTCCAGGGTATGATTTCGTAGCTTTAATCATGCACATTCAAAACTGCCCAACAATTTTAATTCTGAATGCGTTTATAGCAAGGAGCAAGGACCAACCCCAGTGGAGAGAAAGAAGAAAGGAAAAAGGAAAAATGAAACCACTGTGGAAAGTTTAGAGCTGGATCAGAACCTGCCGAACCCATCCCTGCGGAGTCCTGAGGAACCCATCGAGTCTGCAGACAGCCAGGTACAACTATGACTGGGACCTGCTGAAGTTTATAGCTGCTGGACAAGTCTTGACATTCACCCAGTGCTGCTCTGTGTCAGTCCCCAGCTTACTACTGTTATACGGAAGCACAAGCTGCACTAGTGCTGTACTGTCTTGGTGGGTGAGCACATAGACCACACACAGGCTGTTTCCCAAGCCTAATAGTTACATTATTAAGTTCTCAGAGTTTAGTGTTTGCTGTCTCATAAAGTAACACATCAATCTTAGAGGCAGTTGATGTGGAAAATTAAAGTTCAGAGACCTGTTTTGACACGCAATATTCAGAGTGCTAGACTAGTATATACAGGACATCCTTGTTCCTGGTGCTGACAGTAAGAGGTATATTATATACAGAATAATTGGGAAGTTTCCAAACATGGAAACAAGGAGCTGCCCATCTAACTAAGTTCTTAATGCAGAGTGCCCTTAATATCGTGGGATGTTCTTTTCTAGGTTGAGTTACCTTCTCTAGGGCTTGAATTCTAATATTTGAAAGTATCATTTCCTCCAATATCCACAGCAGTGTATCTGAACTGGGATATCATTCAGAATAAGACCACACTGGTGAGCCCCCTTGAGTTTCTCATTGATGTTCACTCTAAGCAGGCATTGCTTGTAACAGTCTGGTCTTCATCAGTCAGAGTGTCTACTGTCAAAGCAAGAGTCACCTCACAGCCTGTAAGCTGGAACTGGTGGCTGTTAGGTGACCATGCTGGCAGAATAGCAACTATACTGAGTTGACCACATTTGGTGAGTTAAAGGTTTGTGGGATGATGATTTCTATAGTGATTTCTAAATAGGAAAGTGAAAGTTTTGTTTGCTTAAGAATCCCTCAAATGATGTTAGATATCATAGAGGCGATATAATGAAGAAGTAATAGCAACATGGAGAGATGCTTACAAAATGTCTTTTCGAAGAAAAAGGAACTGATACCTTTTGTTTGTTTAAAGGAACTGAGGTTTTACTTTTTTTGTTTGACCTGCTGTATATAAGGTTTAAGTATATGGAGATGTGCTACCTGTGACTTGTTCCTCAAAGTGTTCCTGCTGCTTGGAACCAGTGATAGGTGGAGATGGGCATCATTGCCGTGCTTTACTGTGTGCTTATTAGGGATGCCTCATTTCATGTGACTTGTTATTTTGTTACACTTAAGATATCTCCTTGTTTTAAGTGTATGAGAGTCTCAGTCTAAGTCCCAATAAAATTTGTATTAATTTTCCATACTACATTTTTAGGAGTTGGTGGCTGAGTGAATTTGGAAAAAAAGTAAGTAAAAACTAGAAAATCTGAGTGGATGTCAAAGACAGAATTCGTAGGTCACCTACCATCCCTGTTGTTTGGGACCTAAAGTCCCAGAAAGGAAGAATAAAAACCATTACTACCATTGATGACTAAAGCACATCTCCTTGGACTTTCAGGCTACAGTCTTAATGGATCAGGCAATTCAGAGGTCATACTATCACTTTCTCCCTCACTTAGCTAGATCCCATGCTGCATGAATTTAGTTCTTAAAAACTTTTGGAAGTTGACAAAATCATGCTTGGCCTATTATTAAATGTATATGATATTAGTGTGAAAGTTTTTGCTTTTGACTCACAGCTGCTCTGATAAATGTGTTTGTCTTGCAGAAACGGCGCTCAGGACGGCAAGTGAAGCGCAGAAAATACAATGAGGATCTTGACTTCAAGGTGGTGGATGATGATGGGGAAACAATTGCTGTTCTGGGAGCTGGCCGAACATCTGCGCTCTCAGCTTCTACGTTGGCCTGGCAGGCAGAGGTACATCCTTTGCATGATCTTGGTTGAAAAGACATCCTGGCCTACTTGAAAGAGTTGTTCTATGTCTCTTCACTGGAGTATAAGTTAGATGGCTGTAACTAGTGGTAACCTTTCAAGTGTTTCCTACTGCATTTGGAATAAAATTCAGACTCCTTGTTCTCAACAACATCCACATGATTACACTCCCTGTTTCACGAGATAGCCATTCTAGAGAAATGGTTTTTCCCTCTTGTTGCTCTCCGAACCTATTCCACATGGAGGCATGCTCTTTCAGCCTGGACACATGGATGAGGACCTAGACCCTGCCCAGGATTATATGACAGACTCTGAAAATCCCTCATGGAAGGCCTTACCTTCCCTGGGGAGCGGAGGGTAGATGGAGTGGGTTGGGGGTTGTGAGGAATGGGGGAGCGGGGGGAGGAGGGGAGGGAGAGGGAACCGAGAGTAGCATGTGTAAAAAGTTAAATAAAAAATACTATATATATGTATGTATGTATGTATATATACATATATGAATATGAAATTTGGACATAAAAAAAAGAAAGAAATGCTAGCCACCTCATCTACCCATCTACAGCCCTGACTTGTGCTGTCCTGTTATCATGCTCTCTACCAACACTATACAAGTGAGCCACTTTCAGTTAAGTTTCACATAAAATGTGATCTCTGTAGAAAGGTCTTTCTTGCCTCTTTTATCTAAAATAGCACCTCCATTTCTCATCCCAGTGATTGTTTCTTGCTTATTTCCTTCATGATATAACCACAGTTGATAATTTTATTGAAATGTGTGTCTTCTAATTTTTTAAAAAATTATTAGAATGTAAGATTATTGCTGGATATGTTAAATAACATCTATACTTGGCATTCTGGAGACTCAAGTAAGAGTATAACCATCAGTTTGAAGTCAGTTTGGAGTATGTAGCAAGTTCTGGGCCAGCCTGGGCTGTAGTGTTGAGACCCTACCTCCCAAAAACTCCCCAGAGGACCCAGTAGGTAAAACCACTTTCCACTGAGTCTGGCAACCTGAGTTCGATCCCCAGAACCCACACAGTGGAAGAACAAATTCCCACAAGCTGCCTCCTGACCTCCACACAGGTGTCATCTAACATATATTATAATTCCTTAAAAAGTAAGTCTTGGACTGGAGAGATAGCTCAGTAGTTAAGAGCACTAGTTACTCTCCCAGAGGTCCTAGGTTTGATTCCCAGCACCCAGATGATGGTTCACAACCATCTGTAACTCCACTTCCACGGGACCTGATACCACCTTCTAGCTTCCTTGGATATCATGTATGCACATAGTGCACAGACATACTTATATACATAAAATAATAATAGAAAATTTTAGAGCAAAGTCACTTAGTAAATTTTTGTCTAGATAATTGTAGCTGGAGTTTCTTTCTAGCCTGGTCCCATAGCCAATTAGCCCCAAATAAACACACAGAGACGTTAAAAACTGTTTGACTGATGGTTCAGGCTTCTTATTGACTAGCTCTCTCTATTAATTATTAACCCATTTCTATTAATCTGAGTATCTTCACATGGTCTTAACTTACTGGAGAAGGGTCCAGACCTGTTACTCCTTCCTCAGCTACATAGTGTCTCCTGGTGGCCTCTCTTTGCATCCTCTTCCCAGCATTCTCCTTGTCTCATAGCCCCGCCTATACTTCCTGCCTGGCTACTAGCCAGTCAGTGTTTTATTCATCAACCAGTAAGAGAAACATATATACAAAGGGACATGCCCCCATCAGATAATGAAATCAAATGAACTCGTAATTGTAGTTGAAACTGTGGTTTGAAAGATGCCTATTGTGAGCCTACTACAAGGCCAGTGTCTGGGATTTAGGTGTAAATATCCAGATGATTGTTTGCACCACAGAGCTCTTTATGGTAGAAGGACATATGGCTTTACTAACACTTTGATCAGTACAGCCTACAAGTATAGTGGACATAGTGACCACACAGAAGCTGGAGTAGATACGGGTTCATTCAGAAGATGAAGGCCTGAGAGACATTTCCTGATAGTCAGCCGTAGGTTATGATATGACCAGTGGAGATAAGCATGGCTGGCCGCAGGGGTGTGATTTGTGCAGTGATGAGATGTAAGGGCTGAAAGGTAGAAGGAGCCACACTGTGCAGAGCCTTGCTCATCTAGCGTGTATGGCCCTTATATCTTAGATTCAGTTAGAGAGAGAGAAGAACAGAATGACCTTATCTGCATTTAAGTTGCATTTTCTTCCATTGTGGAGCATTTGTTGAGGAGAATGATGGCACTGGGATTTGATTGCAGACATACAAGCAAATGCGGGTTTGGGGGGTGTTAATTGAGGAGGTCTGTGCCAAGTATCTGGTTTAAAGAAGATAAGAAAGGGAAATGCAGAATCATGCTGTGGGTGTAGCATGGGAGTTGTTGCCAGTAACACATTCTGGGACACAGTCTGCCTGTCATTCTGGAACCCTGGTGCTGACTGGCAGAACCTACTGCTCAATGCATAGTAGCAGCAAGGCAGGTAGGTACCCATCCTTCGCGGATGCTTGTGTTCTTACAGAAGCTGGTGACTCCTGGCCTTCAGCCACCACTCCTCCAGCCTAAAGCACCCTCATGTTACCTCACTTGTCTTTTCTTCAGTTTTTACAAGGAAAGTAGCAAGAAGCAGGCACGTATTGTCCAAACTTAACAGTTAAGAAATGAGGCACAGAATGATCCAGGTCGTAGATAGGTAGAGGCTGACAGCTCAGATGATTAATTCCCCTGCTAAGGTTATCCAGCCAATGAACATGGTGATTGATAGGAATAAACACTTATGTGTGTGTCATTGCAGTACTTTTCAAATATAGTTAAAACAGTTCTTGCAAGACTGCTTGGAGTCATGGGAATGTGTTGCCTTATTTGGACTTGGACATTTTATGGTTTAATTGGTAGTTAAAACACTACAAGGGATTTTATTTTGTAATAGAAGTAATTTATCCTAAACCATTTATCATATTTCAGGTATGACTATGACTTTTCAACTGTCTGAAGGTAGCAGTTGCTAATCTGACAGATGATCTCAGAAATTTTATCAAGTCTTTTCTCTCTAAATATATTAGTAAAGAGAGTTTTATATGGAGAAACAGAGATAGAATTTGATCTTGTGTTAATTGTGTCCCAAAATTTCACCAAATTTAAGCAAGAAAGAGCCTGATATGCTTTATCAGTTTTGCTGTTCTAAGTGGCAGTCGTATGAATATGTGATCTAAAGTCTAAGGTCAAAGCTTCCTGAGTCTCGAGAGGGCAGCTTGTTGAGAGGTTTTCAGAATCAGCTGTAGCTGCTGCAGAACCAAAACAGCTTCTTCTGCATTGTTTTTACATGTGGAATTCTTGGAGAGAGTTCTAATTTCTCAAGCTAACAAAAAGCATCAATACATAGATTCTCTCTAGGATTCTGGGTAATCCTCAGGGCACAACAGATCATTAAGGAAGCTGGGACTTTTCTTCTGCCTTTCCAGTAAGACCCTTTGAGTGCTGGACCTGGGGTATGTTTACTCCTGGCACTTGAGAAGCCACCCTGGTCTTTAGAATAGCTGAGGCCACATTTAAAGAAAAAAAGTCCATTCAGTGACATCTGACTAACTGCTTGATCTTACTGATAGCAGATTTTTTTACAAGACTTAATTTGAATAAAGCATCAGCTCATACCATTGCCATGTAACTCTCTGGGTTCTCCTCTTTAGTGCTTTCAGTGGCCTCCTTTGGCCTTTGCCATGCATGGTAGGCTGGA
Organism: Mesocricetus auratus; assembly: GCF_017639785.1. Taxonomy (NCBI): domain Eukaryota; kingdom Metazoa; phylum Chordata; class Mammalia; order Rodentia; family Cricetidae; genus Mesocricetus; species Mesocricetus auratus. The sequence continues at coordinate 7,415,932 of NW_024429209.1, read as the reverse complement.
TTCTCCTTCTCTGACCTTTCTGCATGCATGACAAACTGGGATCTCCTTCTCTGGCCTTTGCCATGCACAGCAGGGCTGGAGTCTTCTTCCCTGGTCTTTCCCCATGGGTACAGACTGCATTTGGTTTCCCTTCTGAGGATGTCCCTGCTCCCCTCACCTGCTCTACTGTATGTAATTAACCCTGTCACTGTCCTTTGAATACCTGCTAACTTCTTTTTTGTTTGTTGTTGTTTTTCCCCTCCTAAACCATGAGCTGCTTCAGAGACAGCTTTGTGTCTTTAAATTAAGCTCCAGGAGCGTTCTTGAGATGAAACTTCTCACAGCACTTTGTCGCTGTTGTGTTTATTTACAGTGTTGAGTTAGCTGGAACTCTTGAGCCACTCACAGCTTGTGATGGGTTTTCATTGTATATGCTACGCTGTTTTTAGTATCACCCTTGTTTGGCCTGTTACTTGGATTAATAACTTACAAACAGAATCATCTTTTAATTTTTCATAATTTCCACTTAGCTACAGCTTTGTGTTCATAGTTAATATATATCCTTGTACTTTATTTTATGTATATATGTATTTAATGAATGAATATACTCAAGCTCATTAGGCAAACAGCTATATTTTCTTTTTGACTTCTAAGTTAAATGACAGAAAAGATTATTTTGCTTTGCCAGGCACATGTTTTCTTCATTTTCCGATTCTCATATTATTTTTCTTAGTGGTGCTCATACTTTTTACTATAACACAGTCACTTGGGCCTTTAGACAGACCTCCTTCTGCCAGGTCCCTTGCTACTGTTCGGTGTTTCTGTACCTGTGTCCCTGATTCCATACCGTGGCCTTGATTTGAGCTCTTTACTGTTGGGCTCCTTTCACTATTAGGCAGTGTGCTGACTAGTCTTTTGTTTGTTTGTTCATTTTGTTTTCCTGAGACAGGGTTTCTCCGTGTAACAGCTCTGGCTGCCCTGGAACTCACTCTGCAGACCAGCCTGGCTTCAAACTCACAGAAATCTTCCTGTCTCTGCCTCCTGAGTACTGGGATTAAAGGTGTGTGCCACCACCGCCCAGCTAGTTTTATGCCAACTTGATACAAGCTAGAGTCAGAGAAGAGGGAGTCTCGGCTGAGAATGCCTTGGTACATAAGGTGTAGACAAGCCTGCAGTACATTTTCTTAACTAGTGATAGATAGGAGAGAGCCCAGCCCTCTATGGATGGGACCACCTCTGGACTTGAGGTCCTGGCTTCTACAAGAAAGCAGGCTATGCAAGCCACAGGGGAGCAAGGCAGCAGGCAGCACTCCTTTGTGGTCTCTGCATCAGCTTCTGCCTCCACACTCCTACCCAGTTTGAGTTTTTGTCCTCACTTTCTTTCGATGATAAACAGTGATAGAATTGTAAACTAAACATACCTTTTCCTCCCTAAACTGCTTTGGTTGTGGTGTTTTGTCACAGCAGTAGTAGTGACCCTAACTAAGGATAGGCAGGTTTGATGGTTTCCTGTCTTCTCTTTTCTTCATGGAGTACAACCAGTTTCCACATGTGTTCTCTTCAGGCAGTTTCCTCTGCTGTCGTCTTCTGCTCAGGTGAGTGTCATCAAATTACCACAGCATTCTTTCTCAATTCCCTGCTGCAGATCTCTGTTCTTAATCTGGTGCCACATTGATTTCCCAAAATACTAGAGGAATTGCTGGTATTCCATGACTCTTTCACACTTCCTAATTGCTGATATCAGACATGATGAACTGAGGATAGAGACAGAGTTAAAGGAGTCTGAGGAAGACAGGATGACTGTTAAGATCCCATGTAGAAACACATACTGTGTCCTTAGTGTCCTCTTAAATAGTGTCCCATCTGCTATTGGTGCCTAATTGTAAACTCTTACCAGACTTGCAGTTTCTGCTGTACTAAGCATTTGCTCTGAGGCATTCAAAGACAAGTGTGTTCATCATGTCTTCCATTGATGAGATTGCTGGAGCGCTGGGGTCAAGCTCAGAACCACTTTTGAGCTCTCTGTGGCATTTGGTAAAAGCTTAACAATTTGAAATGAGTTTTACTTTTTGCTAGACCCATCTTTATTGCTTGCTAAAAAGAATTACATGGCATGATTAGTTGTGGTGGGAGTAAGTGAGATTTTAAATTTGTGAAATTTTCTTTGAGAATAAAATTTCTAAATGATATGAGTCTCTAATACACAGAGGTATGAATTAAAATGTTCTCTGAAGGATGATTTGAAAAAAGGAAATATTTAAGAGCAGATGGTTTTTTATGGGAGTGTTTGGCAGGCAAATTTAGTTTATATCTGTGTAAAATGAATGAATGTTTATACACACGTGATCTTGCTTATACGCAAACTAAGTTTAGAGGGGGGAGATGCTAATACTTCATTTCCTTCTTTCTTTGATAAGTATTTTAGGAATGCACATTTTAAAATTGCCTTTTCCTTTTATTAAGATGGGCAAGAAAAGAAAAAAGAAAAACCCTGTTTTTTATTATCCGACGGCATCTCTGTTGTTTTTCCATGGTCACAGTGACTATACCTGAATCTACTGCTGTTTCAGCCAGTAATTGTCTCTGCAGTTATGGACCTCCTCCTGCTGTTACCAACTGTAGTTTTTAAATAAATCTCTGTCATTCTATTTACCAATAGAGCTCTGGAGCTAGAGGCCAGGGTAAAAAACTTGCTAGCTCAGAGGGGTTGAGGAGCAGCTAGCTGATCTTCCCTTTCTGCCTGTGACTCAGAAAGAGTGCTTCCTTCCCCTCTGCCAAACCAAAGAAACTACCACGTTCAAAGTCCCTCCCTACTACTTCCTGTGTGTCTCTGTCTTCCAGACTCCCTCTGATTCTCTTTGATTACTTTCTGCCAACGTGTTGCTGGTTCCACCTCCCGACCCAATGTTACTTTATTTAATACAAACGCATATGCAAACTTGGATTCACACTGTGATAGAATATCCTGCAACACATCTCTGTATAACAGAGGCATAACACAGTCCTGCTTCAGCCTCTCTGAGGGAGTGCTGGAATTATAGATGTGTAGCACCATACTTGGCTTGGTTCATAGTGGTTTGATAATCACTACTTATTCTTTTTTTAATTTTTAATATTTTATAATTCAAGTCCATTTATATAACTTTTTTAAAAAGTTTGTCATTTATAGGTGCTCATGGATAGCAAAATTCTGAAGAAATTTAGATAAATGAGAAGTTTGTAGTTATTTTATTCTGGTGGGCCAAAGACTTGAGGACTTCTGTTTTGTTACCTGAGTGTTGGTTATGTCTTAAATGTTTCCTTATAACTGTGCTTTTTAAAAGACAGAACATTAATTTTTCTGGTGCTGATCTCCAATGATGAGAAATTATATTGGAATTGAATTTCCAACTCCTTTGAACTTGAAAGTTTTCTACGATGAATGTTTTAAGCCCTGTAAGAGTAAAATGCAGTGCTTTCCTCATCCATGTATTAACGTGTCCTTAGTTCTGATCTTAGTAAAATACTCTGCTAAGAATCTATCTTGTCATTAGAAAACCTGTTACCTATTCTCTTTGTTAGGTAAAAATAAAAGGGTATTTGAAGCAGTTGATAGCATGTATGTGCATGGATGCTTCCTAATACAAGCTAAATAGGACTTGAACATCTACAGTTTTAGAGGGTTAGACCATTAATATTATGGCAGCCTATGTAGCACTGTAGCAGTAGCTGAGAGCTTTACATCTAGATCTGCAGGCGGAAGGCAGGGGTGGGAGAGTGGTCAGGAGAGAAGGAAAGGGGACCTGGCATGGTTTTTTAAAACCTCAAGAGTCCACTCCCAGCAACACATTTCCTCCAACAAGGTCATACCTATTCTAACACTGCATCTCCTAATCCTTACAAATAATTGAAACTAGGGCCTAAGCATACAGATATATGAGCCTATGAGGGCCATTCTTATTCAGACTACCACACATGGGTATGAGGAGAGAAAACAGTTCAAGATTATATCAGGAGTTTTGGCTTGAGCACCTGAGAAGGTAGTTTCCTTTAACTCGAATGGGAAAGAGTTATAGATTTTGGGATTAGGACTTGGGGGCTGGAGACTTGTTAATGTATCAGACCAAGAGTTATTTTTTAGAAATTTTTAATTTAAAGTACCTTAAGATACCTAAATAAGGATGCAAGAAATAATTAGAATATAAGCCTGTAGTCTGGAAAGGAGTTTTGATCTGTATGTGTGAATTTGGCAGGCATCACAATACAGCTAGTATTTAAAATCATGAGGCTAGATGAGATCACTTCGAAATTACTGTAGTAAAAAAAAAAAAAAAAAAGGATTAGAAGGAAAGAAACCTTAAACCGAAGCCTCATGCACCTTGTTAATGTAAGTTAATATTAGAAGATTTTGCCTGCTGGGTTATGGCAAACCAACATAAGGTTGTTTTTTTAAAGACATCAAGTAGCTTGGACATAGGAATTAGATGAGCTGATGATTACAGGCAGGGAAGCACAGTTCTTAGGTGAACTGACAGTTGCTGGTTGTCTTCTCTGAAGACACTTAGTTCTGAGACCAGAGAGTCAGGATTGGCCCAGAGTCAGAGACTGCATCTAGGTTGAAGACAAGTGCTCAGAGCCAGACAGTGATTTGAGAATTCAGAGCTGGGGAAATTATTGGGGCTTAAAGGAAGTACCAAAGTCCCAAAGCAGGGGCTGTTCTACCTTAGTGAAAATTTGGGGACTTAAGTACTGTGAAAGTATAAAATTTGAGTTTGCCTTCTGGTGAAGTGCCCAGCTTCCTGTGTTGCCTCCAGATCGAGCAAGATACTTGGTTAAAGTCTTCTTACTGTAGACATTTTTAGTTTCATTTTACCAGCCCTGTATTTGGATATTTGATCTTAGCACCCAGGAGGCTGAAGCAGGGGCATTGTAACTTTGAGAGCAGCCTATTTTACATAGCAAGATGCTTCTCTTAAAAAAAAAAAAGATATCATACCACAAAAGTCTGGCTTTCAGTTGAAATAGTTGTTATATATTAACCTCTTTAGGGTTATAGAATACAAGGCTCAACTGAAACTCTCTGTGGGGCATGTGTGCCAGCCTTTCTCAGTATGACTGTGGATGCATGTACCTGAGGAAAAGTAAAATCATTTGAATAGTTTGGGGAGGTTTGGGTTTTTTTTTTTTTCCTCTCTTGCCTTCCTCCTTTGGAATAAATCTTAGTTCCCAGTCCTGACCCAGCTCAACTGACTAGATGGGATCATCTGTCCCCTTTACTCCTCTGTCTAAGAGAAGACAGGAAACATTGTGATAAACACTATTATTTGGAACTGTTCTTTATCCTCAGTGTCCAGCATAGAATAAAAAATAACTAGATGTTCCTAGGTAACCAAAACAGAACTTGCACTTAATTGTGGATGATATATTATGGGAAAGATGGGCAAGATAAATTTCCGGTAGAGAATTGGGTCTCTTATGGCAGTCAAGTCATCCATCTAGAATTATGAAAAAATACAGTGGACAGATTTTAAAATAAAGTTAGATACAGTAGAGATAAGATTAGTGAATTTGAAGATAGGATTAGTGAATATGAGACATTAATGAAGTTTTCTAAAGGCAGCATAGCTCCAACGGAGCAAAGCATGAGAGAATAGCAGGAGTCAGTGTAAAGGCATTTCTGACTGTATTCCTAGGCAGAGAAGAAACTGGAGCAGAGCAGCATTTGAAGATAGAATTAATGACTGACTTCAATAAACTGATGAAAATATTAGCCAATAGACTCAGAGTCTGATGAACCTTAACCAGGAAAAGTATATGAAGATAAATTGTACCAAAAAGATTTTATCTTGCACTCTGGAAACAAAAGATGACATTTCAAGAACTATTAGGGAAATGTTTATAGCTAATAGCATTAAACATGTATGCAATAGTTAATATATTCACTCAGAATTTGGGAGTAAGATGATTCTTTATATAGTCATTTACATTCTCAAACACATTGGAGGACCTGGCCATCATAGGAAGGCAGAGAAGAAATAAAATGTTGGGACTGTGGGGATAGCTTAGTTGGCAGGTGCTTGCTTACAAGCGTGAAGGCTTAGTTTGTATCACCAGCACTGAAATAAAGACAGTGGCTTTTGGTTTGTAACCTAGGGGAGGGACAGAGACAAGCAGACCCTGGAAGCTTGCTCACTAGCCATCCTAGCTGGTCTGTGGAATGTTCAGTGAGAGACACTGTACCCCCAAAAAACAAAACCAAGATCAAGAATATCAGTCTGACCTCCATGTACATGCATACATGCACACCTGCACACATGCACACTTGCACACACACAAAGAAACAAACAGTTGAAAGATAACGAAGGAATATATAAAACTGATGTTAGCTGGGCGTTGGTGGTGCACGCCTTTAATCCCAGCACTTGGGAAGCAGAGGCAGGCAGATCTCTGTGCGTTCGATACCAGCCTAGTCTACTGAGTGAGTTCCAGGACAGCCTCCAAAGTCACAGAGAAACCCTTTCTCAAAAAAAAAAACAAAAAAAAACAAAAAACAAAAACCATAAAAACTGATGTTAGTTATAGATGAATTACTGTAGAAAATTCAAAAGAATCTGGAAACCATTAGAATTAATGAATGTAGCCAGGCAATGGTGATGTACACCTTATGTCCCAGCACTTGGGAGGCAGAGGCAGACAGATCTCTGTGAGTTCAAGGCCAGCCTGGTCTACAGAGCGAGCTCCAGGACAGGCTTCAAAGTTACAGAGAAACAGACAGACAGACAAAGATTAAAATAGTCTGAAAAATATGTTTTCTATAGTGATGTGGGCTTTGGAATAATTGAATATGGAGTCGATAAGCAGCACACTCATTCTTCTGGAATGTTCCAATTGGTCAGGTTGTTGTGGTGAACATTCTTTTCTGTACTGTTTCAAGTCTTAGATTAAAGTAGATCTGGAAAGGTCATAGAACATATAAAACCACTGAAAGGAGATTGTACAAAGTCCAGAAAGAAGCTAAACATAAGCTTATCCTTCCTAAGACTGTTGGTTTTCATGTGATGTTTTTGTACCATGAATGCTCTTAAGAGTTCATGGAGATTGGTGGCCTGGGAATTTTGGTTGTATGACTAGGGTGGGAAGGAACCTTGGAATCGATTTTCATTTGGGATTGTCAGTGAAATAGCAGTTTAATAGAAATTATTTATACCTTAATTTTACAGTTTAAAAAAATCATGTGCTGTTTTATTCTAGTAAACTGGTGATACATATTTTTTCCTACCACTTCAACAATTATTCAGAAATAAAGAGATAGTCATTGACTTTGCTGAAGTCAGTAGTTGGTAGGTATTAGTTGATTGGAATCTTTTGATTGGAATGTAAGGCGCCAAGTTTCTCTTTATTTTATTACATTTATTTCCTTCTTTATATTGTGCATACACATGCTGTGGTACAGGGATGGCGGTCAGAGGACAATTTGTGAATGTTAGTTCTTTCTGCTCTTGTGTCCTGTTATCAAACTCTGATTAAGTTTTGTAACAGGTGCCCTTAGTCACTGCACCTACCCTCACCCCAAGATTCTTTGTTGGACCCTTTCCCCGTAGGGATCTGCTGACCAGCTTGTGACTAGGAGCTTACCTCTTGTTCCCCTCCTTTTAATAAGGCCTGAATGTAAGTTCCTGTTACCTATACCCATCCTTATTGCCTGAATGTAAGTTTCTGTTATCCGCCTATCCTTGTTGTTGGAGGGCTTTGGGAACGTGAACTTTTGGCTTTGGTAGTTTTTCATCATGCCTATTAACTGGTAAAAACTGGTATATAATGTTCCCCTCTTGTCGTAATAAACGGTATTCTCCTTGCAAGAATGACCCTCTGTTTTTTGTCTTCATTCCAAACCTCAGGCCCTTGCCCAAATCCTTAAAAAGTGTTCCACCTTTTGGGTACTACAATTCTTTTCTATTATAGAAAATTTTATGCATCAAAATGTGTAAGTTTTACAAAAATAGGAAATCTTAGGAGCAATTTTATTGGTTGTTAGTCTTAACAGCTTGTACGATAAAGGCTTTGTCCAGAACTTAGAACCCTACTGTTTGAATTCTAGCTTTGCAGTATTTGTGAACTTCCTAGGGAGTCTGGACTTTCACATATTAATTAATTAATTAGTTAGTTAATTAGTTGATTGATTGATTAGGAGTGATGACTTTAGGTCAGAGCATGCTTTCAGAAGTCAGTCGTCGTCTTCTACTGTGGGACCTGGGAACCCAAATCAGGTGGTTAGGGTTCTGTTGCAAGAAGTTTTACCATCCAAGCTGTCCTGCTAGCCCTGTGCTGTTATTTCTGAATGAAGCAGTAGATACGTATGATAAGCTGAGCATCCCTGGTCCAGAGTGTTCTCAGATCTAAAACCTTTGAGTGTCAATGTGAGTTGTAGATTTCAGTATTTTGAATTACAACTATTCTGGGAGTACTCTATACAGATACTCCAAAATTAAAAAATTCCTGAACTCAGAAAATCTTCTGACCTCATTCTTAGAGTTATTCTCTCAGACACTGTTAACTTTTTATTATTATTGTTTTTTTTAATCTCTGTCTTCAGGAGCCTCCAGAAGACGATGCAAACATCATTGAGAAGATCCTGGCATCTAAGACTGTCCAGGAGGTTGGTGGCTCCTGTTTCATGCTTTTCTGTTACTAATAGACACCACCTCTGTGGAGAAGAATTTGCCTTCTGTTCATCCTTGGCTAGTGTGAGAGCTTGTGAAGAACATTGTTCTTGTGGAGGGTTTTAGGACACTAAGTTCTTTAATGTCTTAAGTGCTCAGTTGATAGTTTTTCCCATAGAATCCAACAAAGATGTTTTTATTCTTTTGTTGTAGCCTATTAAAAGTCCCTAGGGGTCAAGAAGAGGTGAGAAAGTTCTTTGAGTGAGGCAGTGTGTTGGTGCCAGTGTAGATGTGGCTTATCTTTACTTCAGTGTAAACCTCCCTATTGTTTCCATGTGGAGAGAAAATCAGGGTAAGCCATCCAGAGATTTTGGCACCATGCCATGGTCCTCACATTCTGCTTCCTGGGCTAGCCTGAACTGAAAACTTTTTCCATGTGGACCTTGGAAAGAAGTCAGCAAAGGTCCCTTTTCATACCCGTCTACTCTATTGAGTAGCTGTGCATCTAGTTCTTGGAAAATTTAGAGTTAGGATTACAATTAGCAGTTAGTTTGTAAGAAAAGACCTGCGATAATAAGAAATACTTTCCAGAAATCCCTGCTGAAATGAGGCAGAGGTATTGGTTCACCTGTTTTGTTTGGCTTATATGGGTGAACTTCCTGGGGTATTGGCTGATAACTGTTTATTGTTGGTTACAGGTTCACCCAGGAGAACCTCCATTTGACCTAGAACTGTTCTACGTTAAGTATAGAAATTTGTATGTCTATTTGATATTCTACATGTATTTGAATTTTATATGAATAAAACTTTCCCATGATACTTCATTATCTTCTATAGTTTCAGAAACTGGCCCGTATGGCATGATTTTGACTGATTCAAGTTCACCTTAGGCAATGTTACTCATTTTAGCTTCACATAGAATCACCCAGAAGACTTTTAAAAACTATCAAAGCCCTCACTCTGCCCAAGACCACTTGATTTATAGTCAGAGTGGGCCCTAAGGACTGATGTGTTTTAAAAAAATTCTCTGAGTACCCAAGGTGGAAAAGCTGTTCTGTAATATATATGTTTATATATAATTATTTTTTCCTTTGGATTTCTCTCCTTCCTGCTACCTGTCCACTTTCACTGATATGTATTTGATAGTTTGCCTATCAAGTCTGCCCCTTTCTCTCCTCTGAGCCAGTTTTGGTGGAACCTGCAGAGAAATTAGTGGTTTGAAAACAATCTTATGATTGCTCTTTAGGGCAAGGTCTTTCTAAGCCCTGTCCAGCATTATCACAACAGACACCTGCTACTTCTGTGTATGATGCTTTTTATTGAAACCTCAGTAGTATTTTGCTGTGTTTGTCTCACAATTGTATGTCTTTGGATAGTTCCTATTTACATTGTAAATGGGCCACAATGGAAGAGCTGGAAAAGGATCCCCGCATCGCACAGAAGATCAAGAGATTTAGGAACAAACAGGCCCAGATGAAGCACATTTTTACTGAGGTAAAGCAATGTGTATTGACTTATTTCATTGCTGCTTTTCTTTCTGCACTAAATATTTAGCGTGAAGTCCTATATATTTCTATTGGTCAAGTCTGATATGCATGCTGATAAAGAGAATAACAGTCCCTCATTCACTAAACTTTACAAACTGACAGCTCAAGTGAGAACAATATGTACACAATTGATGGCCAAAAACCCCTTGAAGTTTGAATGTAAACCAAAAATATTAGAAAATAACTAAGCTTGAGAACTTCAAAACAAGAGAAAAGACTGGTGAGTTTAAGCGTTAGATCTGAGGTCACTATGCATCAGAAGACACAACTAACAGCTCACATAAATAGAAAATATGATTATTGCTTATATATGCATCTTCCATAATTACGTATGTGTGTATACTTGCATGTTATACATTCTTGTGCAGCAGAAGAATGTTTGTATTTACACATGCACATAAGTTATGTGTCTACCCAGGCATATGCCATACAGATTTAATAAGAAAAGTACCAGACATGAAACGTAAGTAGACAAATTGCAAGGAATTTAGGGAAAAGGAAATGCTGGTCATTAGGCATACCAAAATGTGTAGCTTTGTTAGAAACCAAAAGAAGTCCAAATAAGATAGGAATTTTACAGTTTGGGGTTTTTGTTTGTTTTGTTTTTGTTGTTGCCATTTTGTTTTGTTGTTGGGTTTTGTTGTTTTGTTTTCTGAAAACAGGGTTTCTCTGTGTAACAGCCCTGGCTGTCCTTGAACTCTCTTTGTAGACCAGGCTTGCTTTGAACTCACAGAGATCCACCTGTCTCTACCTCTCAGTTGCTGGGATTGAAGGCCATTGTTGATGAGAACAGTGAAGGGACACAGCTTACTTGTCCTTCCTGTGATTAGGTCTGACCTATCAGCTGGCCCCAAATCTGTGTGTCCTTTTCCCCAGAAAGTCTAGTTTTGTCATGTGTTTAAAGGAAATCATCAAGAACAAAGAATTAGCTATTTTAAAAGTTTCTTATACTGTTAATTAAAAGCAAACACAATGTTAGATAATAGTCATTTGCTAAGTTATATACATTTAGCGAGAATGATAGTAAAGAAAATTATTGGTGCTTTGAAAATATACTTAGTGTTATAAACTGTCGTTAGTTTAAAAAAATGCTAGGCTCCAACAGTACATTGGACAATTCCATACTGGAGTGCAAGAGAAAAGAAATATAATAATAATTCATAGAAAATGTCTTGAGTAAATATGGGGTTATTATATCATCTTTCTCTGGTTGAAGGAATGCTAATAGGTTATTTTTTTAAGATTTATTTATTTTATGTATATGGTGCTCTATCTGTATATACATCTGCATGCCAGAAGAGGGCATCAGATCCCATTATTGATGGCTGTGAGTCACCATGTGGTTGCTGGGAATTGAACTCAGGATCTCTGGAAGAACATGCAGTGCTCTTAACTGCTGAGACATCTCTCCAGCACCACACTTCTCTCTCCTTCCTTCTTCCCTCCCTCCTTCCCTCCCTTTTTTTTATGTGTAATATATAACTTTATACAATTAACTTTTGATGGAAAGAGACAATAAAATTATTCCTAAAATAATACAGCCGGGCAGTAGTGGCACACACCTTTAATCCCAGCACTTGGGAGACAGAGGCAGGCCAATTTCTGAGTTCAAGTCCAGCCTGGTCTATAGAGCAAGTTACATACAGGACAGCCAAGGCTACATAGAGAAACCCTGTCTCAAACAAACAAAAAAGTAGCCTTACTAGAGCCTAAGAGTACACTCAAATGCCATCAATTATAGTAAATTGCTCATCTGTTTGCCCAACTGTGATTCACTTTGTGGTCCTTTCTGCTATTGATAAGTTGCTTCAGGGTAATCTCACAGTTACTGCTGGATGTTTGGCCCAGTGCTGTCACTCTTTCCTAGAATGCCCAATGCTCTGGGTTAAATCACACACCCTCCAGTAAGATAACAGTTTGACCCAGACTCTCTGTGGTGGTTTAAAGCTCATGAGAAGCGTTTTGGCACATTCCTCTGAAATACAGAGTTGGGGAAAAGAAGGTGATTACTAAATAAGAAGGACCATTGTGAACCCATTGGATAGTCTCTTGTATTTCTTGGAACATTTTTTTTCACACCTCTATTTTAGCAAGGGTTTGCAGTGTAGTAACTTGTTTACATGTCTGGCTCTTTCATTTTTAAGCCTTGTGAGACAGACAGTCTGTTTGTCACTGAAAGTAGGCATGGGGTCAGTGCTCATTACACCAGTTCCTTGCTTCAGACCCTTCTGCACTTACCCTTTTAAAAAATAAATAAATAAAATCTAAACTTAGTAATGAAGACTGCACAATTTCTGTCTTTTTGATAATTCTGTGAGAGTAACTTTTCCTTGGTTGCAGACAGGAAAGTGTATTGAGTATGTCTTAGAATAATATAGCAGGAGTTTTTACTAGTAGGAAAAAAAAGGCCTTTTTTGTTGTTGTTGTTGTGGTGGTGGTTTTGTAGATTGGTCTTTGCCTGAGTATGTTTGCACCAGAGGCCAGAAAAGGGCATAAAACCTCCCAGAACTAGAGTTACAATTGTAAACTGCACTGTGGGTACTGGAAATTGAACCTAGGTCCTCTGGAAGACCAGCCAGTGCTCTTAACTGTGGAACCATCTCTAGTTCCAGGAATAGGCTTTTGAGAAGATTCAAGTACATCATAGAATTGAGGATGAGTAATAGTGGAAGGACTTCAACTATTTGGTGTTTGTATTAGTAACTTCAATAAATGATAAATAATTTGTGATATGAATAGAGATTGAATTTGGGATTGACCATTTTCATGCTCATTATTTCCAGCTGCTTTATAAGATATCTAACACAGAGCTGAGACGCCACTCTAGAGTTCACATATACCACAGAAGTAGGTGCCTTCTGACTCAAAATCCACTCTGGAAAGCCAGACTTCCTTATCATCACATTGGTGTCAGATGAGCAATGAGAAAGAGTTTAGGCTTGTCTGCATAGTCTAGGTTGAGTAAAATAGAGAAGTAAGTCTAATGGCCTACATTAGTGTTCCAGCGTTTTTATAATTTTAAAGTAGAAAAAAATGATTGGACTGCCAGTTTAACTACCCACAAATTTGCTGCATGCCAAGTCATTCTGCTTGGGCTGCATTGTGACGAGTGCTGTTATGCCTAGTGTTTCCATCCTTCAGCATGATGTGAGGGCTTTGCTATAGCTGGAGATTGTGACACAGAGATGGAAACATGACTGAGTCAGTGCAGAATTTGGAAATGTAGTGTGTATTGGTCAGAGTTTGGATTCAAACTTCTAGGACTTCTCCCAGACCGTGTACACACACAAGACAGGGGGTAGCCTTGGACCACTTGGATAAGCCACTACTGATTCAGTGTGCTCATATGTATATAGAGGGACTCTTAATACATGCCTTGAAGAACACTTCAAATTGACAGCTGTTGTTGTTTTTCAACCTTATGGAGATATAATTAATAATATTTATAATTTTAGGGGTATAATTTAGTGCTTTGATGAGCATACACATCATGAGTACATATATGTGTGTGTGTGTGTGTATAGTTAATATATTTAAGATGGTGTCCAAAACAGTATTTTTAGCTGCTGTTATGTTATACTTTGATCTTAGAAGATCCATTATAAATAGGTGATAAGTACATACATATATATATATATATGCATGCATATATACATACATATATAGCCTTTGCCCAACATCTCCACTCATGGAGGCATAAGTACTTCTAGCACTTATTCTATAAGGATTAACTGAAAGTAGTTTGTAGAACTTGGGATGCATAAATAGTCTTAAATGTGATCTAATCCAGCCCTTTTGGAAGCATAATGTGTATAAACATAAGTAAATAAATTCAAAGTATACATCTCAGTGGGTTTTTGCAAAATAAAATGTGTAACTATCACTTACATCAGGAAATAGAACTTTATTGGTGTTGGAAAAAGAAATTGCCATTCCAAGTCACCAAGGGAACAATGAACTATATATAAGGCAAAGGGAGCATTTCAGCTGACTTTTGCATATTACTATAGAAGGTCTTACTTGGCCATGGTTCAACCACTACAGTGGTTGGATCCTTTAAATTTAGTCATGAAAAGCAGGATTTGAGGACAGTTTTCCAAAAATGTCTGTGAAATGACTTATTCTCAAGTACTCCTCTTGTCTGTGTGTTCTCATAAGAGTCCAGAATAGGGGCAACTTAAAAATAAAACCTGGTTGTTAAGAGTTGAGGGGAGAAAGCTACACATGTTAACTGTATTCTGTTTGCCTCAGCCTGATGAAGACTTGTTCAACCCAGACTATATAGAAATCGATCGAATCTTAGAGGTGGCCCACACCAAGGATGCAGAAACAGGGGAGGTAGGTGTGTTGCCATTTGCCTTCATGAAACACTAACCCCCCTCACACACACACACACACACAACTTACCAATAAATGGTTTTTGTTCTAATGGCATTCATGTGTTCTCATGCAGGGTGGGCTTTCAGGGACTGGCAAAGAATGGTTGACTACCAAGTTTCTTGTTATTTTCCCACCAGGAAGTAACACATTACCTGGTGAAGTGGTGCTCCCTGCCATATGAAGAAAGCACATGGGAATTAGAAGAAGATGTGGATCCTGCAAAAGTTAAAGAATTTGAATCTCTACAAATTCTCCCTGAAGTTAAGCACGTGGTAATATATCTGTGTATCTGTCTGACACCTCTTGCAGTGTATACATTTTTGAACTTAAAAATTATGATGCATATTTGACTGAGTTCCCAAATGGCATCTTACCTTTGATGCTCCCTCTCCTTGACAAACTTCATCTGCATCCTGACCTATATTTAGCTCTGAACTGTTTGAGTGTGTGTAACATGTAAGAAGCGTGGGTGAAGGCTCAGAATTCTTGGTGTGCACCTGTCCTTTGGCACCAGTAACATGGAATGGGGAAGAGAGATGGGAGTCAAGTCTCCGCACAGTGTTTTTCTTATTCCCTATTTTGAATCTCTTGCTCCCTTGTTTTTGTTTGTTTGTTTGTAGCCCCCTACCCCTGCTCTACTAGAATATTAAGATGAGTAGTTCTTAATGGGCCTTAATAGATCCCTGGAACCTCAAAGAGAAGGTACAGAATTTTGAAATAGGTTTATTGTTTGCTTTTCTGATTCTGGGTCATTTGTACATGGAATACCAGTAATTAAAAGGAAGCAGAATTGGAGTCAGAGTCTTATTAGGGTAGAACTAATTTGGGAGGATCGATTGTTAAAGAAGGTAACTGTAGGTTTTTGTAATCTGTTTCTGATTTTAAAAAACATTGCCATTTTTATATAAAAATATCCAGTTACTTAATTTTACATCTAAGTTTTTGCATTGCTAGTGGGACTAGGAAGACTAGATTAAGTGTAGTTCCCTATCAGAGTCCTTTTAAGAGTAGTGTTTGTTTTTGGTGTTATGGCACTGGAAATAGTAGAAACATCTGAAGATGCACACTTGTGATTAGAAACTCACACAGCACATAGTGTGTTGTCTAAATGGTTGATTAGCTCCCTTTCAGTCTTCTCATGTATACTCGTGTCTGTTTTTAATTTGCCAGTTATATGCTAAGCATGTTAAAGGTTGACGTGTGTGTGGTACCATAAAACAATATACAGGCCCTGACCAGGAGCCTAATCTAATGAAGAGAGTACATGTACGTGGAGAAATACAGCACCCACTAATTGTGGTGAGAAGCATGATACAAAAAGAAAGCATTATGGGAGCAGAGGTCCATTCTGAGGCTAATTTTCCACCTACAAGTATCAGAATCCCAATCTGTGTTCTCAACATAGCCCACAGTGACTATGTCTTTGGCAGAAGCTAGGAATTCTCAGGTGTTGTCAGGTGATTTCATCATCCTTCACTACTATGCTTGTGTGAGGCTACAGTTTTCTCAGTGAACTACAGTATCCTTTTATACATGTCTCTTTTTCCTGATTTATCTGTTCACACTGGAAATGTGCATTTTGAAATTTTATCTCAAAAATTCTAAATTGAAATAGATGCTAAAAATATAATCAAATCTGTCTTTTTATACATAAAGGTAAATTACATTAAAATATAGTACGTTTTGCTAAAGGGCTCTCACTATGGGTGGTGAAATTTAAACCTTACCTGTCTTGGTGACTAGGACAATGATTTCTGTAAAAGAAACAGAGTAGCTGCTTAGTACAGGGATGTCTTTGTTCAGTCCCTTTTCTATAGAAAGAAAATATATTGGCATAATAAGTTTTCCTCCTTTATTTCTAAAAACACCTATAACTATGTGCTATTGCTAGCATTCAATAGTCCCAGTTCAAAGTGCTTAGTCTAACATAGCTGAACTAATCTCTAAGTGAGCTGTCAAATCTGTTTTTCTGGAAGGTCATGGAAATCTTATACTTACCTCCAAGTATAAGTGACATAATGGAAGTTATTTTTCAAATATCACATGACATGGCTTATCTTTAGTTAACATCATACTTTAGGTGTAAACTTTATTGTAGTAATTCAAAGTAAAATTACAAAAGACTAAAATGTATGAAAAAAATCTAGTATCTTCATTTCTGATAGCTAAGGTTTATTTTTTAAGATCTTAAATTTCACTTTAGAGACTCAATTTTCTGTAAGCTAAAAAGTTGTGACTTTGTGTAAATACGAAAAATGAAGCATAAATAAAATTTGTGGATATAAAAGCCCAATAAAGATTTAAATAGTTTCCCAAATAAGTACTCACTGTCATTTTAATTGAAATTCTAATAGTAATTTAAAAGAATTTGATTTTAAAATTATACAGAATAGTAAGATACAGTCCCAAAAGCATTTTATGTGTATATGTGCACATATAATATCTTCCTCTATTGCTTTTCAATACTTATCATTTAATGGGAGTGGGGCTTACCACTTAGCTAAACTGGCTGACCAACGATCTCCAAAGATCCACCCATCTCTGTTCCACCCCTCCTTACCAGGCACTGGCATATACGTTGTACATGGCCATGCCTGGCTTTTTGTGAGTGTACTAATGATTCAAATCCAGGTGTTCATGCTTACATGACAAGCACTTCACCCATTAGGACATTTCTAAAACCTTGGCAAAGGCCATTTTGAAAAATAATTCCCTGTCAGATACATACCTTTAGTGATTAAAAATGTGGTTTTATTGCAGTTCTAGACAAACAGTATATGGAAAAAGAATGAACAATCTAGATAAAGCTGCATGGTTATTTTGAAACAATGTATAAGGGGCTGGAAGAAGGGTTAAGAGTATGTGCTACTTTTGTAGAGAACATGAGTTCATTTGTCCAGCAACTCACAACCACCTGTAACTCCAGCTCCAGGAGATCTGACACCGCCTTCTGGACACCCATGGGCATGTAAGCACACACAGATAGATACACACATCTATTTTTACAAATAACTTTTTTAAACTTCATATACAATAATGTGGCATCTCATTGGTATTCACAAGATGACTGAGTTTTAGAAACGAGTATTTCATGTGGAGAAATAAAAGAGTGAGAACACTTGGCCAGGCAGTAGTGGCGCTTGCCTTTTATCCCAGCCCTCAGGAGGCAGAGGCAGGTAGGTCTCTTTAAATTCAAGGCCAGCCTGGTCTACAGAGTGAGTTCCAGGACAGCCAGAGCTATACAAAGCAACCTTCTCTTGAAAAACAAAAACAAAACAACAAAAAGCCTGTATTTTGTTTAAGGGGAATTAAAGAATTTGTAATTTGATTATAAAGAGATTTTTCTTATTGTGCTAACTTTAGAAACTAATTGACACAGTGTTTTACCCATTGTCCTTTCCTGAGCTCACACAGGAAACACAAACAAGTAAAAATGAAATTCTAAATTCTGTTAGCGAAACCATGAAACCCAACAAATCCTAGCTTGCCAGAAAATTAAGGTGTAGATGAGAATGGCATCTAAGAGCCTAGCAACAATGTTTGACACTAGATATTATGTTGATCTGTTACTGTTTGTAAACTTTATAAAAGTATTCATAATCTGGCAAAATTTGGAAAATTTGGCAGTTTGAATCCCATCATTCTCCCCCCCCCCCCCCGAGCATCATTGGGATTTGCTAACTTGCCCATGCTTTTCCATGTTAGGTTTCTTTCTGTACATTGTGCTCTCTGCTTCCTCTCTAGGAGCGACCTGCTTCTGATGCTTGGCAGAAGCTGGAGACGTCTCGTGAGTATAAGAACAGTAACCGACTGCGGGAGTACCAGCTGGAGGGGATGAACTGGCTTCTTTTCAATTGGTACAACAGGTGAGGGACCTTGAACCAGCCTGTGTTCACACACTGCAGATGTTTTGTTGCTTTAGCCTGAGGTTTGTTGAGTTAGACTTAGAGGAATGGCAAGAGCAGCACTGCTCCCAGTTTGGAATCATTCCAAAACTTATTTTTATGTCAGTTGTTTCCTCAACACAATGAGAAATAAGTCAATATCATTGAATGTGTGTTGATAGAGAGGCATAGTCTGATCAAAAGGATAGGAAGAATAAAACTAAGATCCTATGAGGGTGGGCATTATCTGTCTGACTGGGTTTTAGTGTTTTGATATAGGGCCTTGTGTGACCCAGGTGGCCTCAGATTTAGTTTGCAGCCTAAGAAAACCTGAACTCCTGACTCCTGCTTCTTTCTCCCAAGTACTAGAATGATAGTTATGTGCCACCACACCTCGTAAGTCTTTATACCTGATATTCCTCAATTTAAAGTCCATGAAAGGGAACAGGTATCGATTCTCGGCTCACTTTGCTAATTGTTTGGTGCCACAGATGTGCTGGATTTGTGCAGTGTCACTCAGCTATGAGTTATTGTATTCTAGTTTGTGGTAGAATCTAGAGGAACCAGATGATATTTGAGAAAGATAAATTGAGGTTTTCATAAGACTGGACATTATATCACAATCAATATTTTTAAGTTAATGCATTGTAATGCAAGGCACACTTAGAAGGTTCTCTGGTGTCCTGGTATTCTAGAATAGCCTCTGCTCCTTACTCTGTGACCCAGAGCATAACTTACCCAACTAAATGAACAGGGAGTTGGGTCACACATCTGAACAGTGAGCCAGTGAGACCAGTTGTGGTCACACCTCTTCCAGTACCACCACTTTTGCTTCCGATCACCAGATAGCAATTTCTTTACTCTTTCATGACAAGGCCATATAGGCTAAACTTTTCCCCTTTGATAACATGCGAAGACTACACAGTGGGACTCCCATCTTTACCTGGGTTTCTAGGAACTTCGAAGCTTTAAAAACTGTCTTAGACAAACAAACATAGGTGGTCCCTCTTGTAAATTCAAGATCAGGCTCGAGTGTGTGTGTGTGTGTGTGTGTGTGTGTGTGTGTGTGTGTGTGTGTGTGTGTGTGTGTGTGTGTGTGTAACCTGACTATAGAAAAGGAACTATGAGGAGGCAGAATGAGGTCTTAGGAGACAAAGGAGGAAGGAATAAGAATGTGTATGACATAGAAGCAGAAAAGAAGGACTCTGTAGGGAGAATGGAGAATAGCATGGGGCTGGGTGCAAGAAGGATCCAAGTGTAATGATAAGAGAAAATGCAGTGGTGTGATGCTAACCTAAAAATAATTTAAAAGTTAAAAATTTTAAAAGTCCACCTTACAGATATTTTCCTTTTGTGCTAATATTGTTTTATACTCTTTATTTTCTATTCTAATAACTTTGTCTTAAATTTTCTCATAAGTTGGCACATAGGCAAAGTATGAATAATTACAAAACTAGCCTTAGTTTCATCACTGCAAAATTGTAAAGCCTTCACTAATCTCAAAGGTCAGAGTTTTAGTTACTACTAACCTCTTTAATTTCCTATATTGGTAATGAGTTACTCATACTTCTTACTCTCTGCAGAAAAAACTGTATTTTGGCAGATGAAATGGGCCTAGGGAAAACCATCCAGTCCATCACATTCCTTTCAGAAATATTCGTCAGGGGAATCCATGGCCCTTTTCTCATCATTGCCCCTCTTTCCACCATCACTAACTGGGAGCGAGAATTCCGGACATGGACGGAGATGAACGCTATTGTATACCATGGCAGCCAGATCAGCAGGCAGATGATTCAGCAGTATGAAATGGTGTACAGAGATGCACAGGTGAGCCTCATTTGACCCAGAAGACCCAGAGACTCCTGACTTCACAACAGCCTTTCTGCCTCTTGTCCTCAGGAGTTTCAGTCTTGCATCTCAAGCTGCTGTTGGCTTGTTTGTGGAGTTTTGTGTTGCTGAGACTGTCTTCTTGTTTACTCTGGTATTTTGTGTAAGACTATGATAAACACAGGTTGAAGAGATGCTTTCTTGTCCCTATGAGGTATATACATGTGAGATCTGTTTTAGGACACTGAAAGCTTTATTGATTAGCCTTTGAAGTTGCTATGTGTGCAGAAGGTTTTGTCTTAGCTACAATGTAGTCAGTAAAGAGAATAAGAAGTATAAGGGCCAGCCGTGATGGAACACCCCTTTAGTTCCATCATTTGGGAGGTAGAGGCAAGCACATCTCTTGACTGAGGCCAGCCAAGACTACATAGTAAGACTCTGCCTCAAAAAATTTATTTATTAAAAAAAAAGTATATGGTGTTTAGAATTTGAGCTCATGGAATTTGTAGATGAAATGAACAGATTAGATAGGGAATGATAAAAATGAGTTTTGTGTTGAAAACACAACAAGTTTATTTTCTGTATTTTTGTTGTATGTAATCAATTTACTAAGTATGATTCTGTACTTTCACCAGGCACTAGTTTTCATAATTAAAGTAAAAAATCAAATGATCAGTTAGAGGAAAACCAGGGGGTTCAGATAATGTAGGAATTTTTGGGCAAAAATTTATATTGCTTTAACATTAGGCAGCTCTGATCTTGAGATGTGATGGTGGCATCTAGACAAGCATGAATGTGTACCCTGTCTAACAGCACTTGCACCAGGTATGTGCACAGTGCTGTTAGAGAGTCTGTGCTAGAACCTGAGGTGTAGGGTAAAATTATATAAGTCCGAAAAGTAACAGAGGATTTCCTGGAGTGTTCAAGGTATGCATAGCTTAGGTAGACTCTGGGCTGGAAATAATGCATGAGTCATCTTGGCTGCTTTCCTTAGCATCGTGATTTAGAAACTAAAAGTTCCTTTGTTGCCCTTCATCTTTGTCACCTTCATGAGGACACTGGCTCAAAATTTGTTTTCTTGTTGTTCTGAGGTCTTCTCTTGTCTAAATGGTTGATTCCTTCTTATATTTTCTCCTTTCTCATGTAAGGGAAAACAGGGCACATTGGCTTCTCATCTGTCATTGAACTGTGCTGTTCTCTCTCAAGTTTCCTAGTAGAATTCAGTGCCATGGTGTAAGGCTCTGCTTTGGTTTGTGTTACCCTCAGGGAAACCCCCTATCAGGAGTCTTCAAGTTCCATGTCGTCATCACAACATTTGAGATGATTCTGGCAGATTGCCCAGAGCTAAAGAAGATTCACTGGAGCTGTGTGATAATCGATGAAGCCCACAGATTGAAGAACAGGAACTGCAAACTTCTGGAGGGGCTAAAGCTCATGGCCCTGGTGAGAACTAGCTAGTGTTTTACCTAATAAACATGAATTCCGTCTATCCCAAGTGGAGGGAGCATCCCATGACCTTCTGCATATCCTTTTTGCCACAATTGATTCCCAGAGGGACCTAGAAAGTGCTAAATTCCTTGAAATTTGTAACCTGGAAACATGAGATGTTTGCAGTTGTTTCTGGATCCCTGAATGAACTGGTACTAGAGATGATAGTCTTAACACAACTGCCTCGAGACAGGGGTAGGCAGGCACCTAATGATTCTGAGTGAAAGCATGGCTGTTCTGGTTACCATGAAACTGCTGCTGCAGTTACTGATGTGAGAGGGGATTTGATCTGTTAATGACTACTCTTTTACAGCATTGGCACCCTACCTTTTCATTAAAGATTTGCCCCCAAATTTAGCACAAATGCCCTGTCTAATTTTTCACCACAAGCATGCACTGTTTTTGTGGCTTCAACGTGGTTCACAATCTGTTTTTTACTTTTACAGGAACACAAAGTGCTGCTCACAGGAACGCCCTTGCAAAACTCTGTGGAAGAGCTCTTCAGTTTGCTTAACTTTCTGGAACCCTCGCAGTTTCCTTCAGAGACTGCTTTCTTAGAGGAGTTTGGTGATCTCAAAACAGAAGAACAGGTAATTGGGGGCCTAAAGGATTGAGACAGTATGGTGGTTCCCTTCAAATTAAGGAAAACACAAGTCATTACGGGGACAGGATTTTTTTTTAAAGTTCCTACTTTCTTGTAAAATGAGCATTGCCTCCTTTGTTTTGTATATTTGTTTGTTTATGTTGAGGAAGACACCTAATTATTAGCAGTTCTTATTGCTAATAAGAACTATTTGGCCTCCTGCATCACTGAATGCATTCAGTGATGTCTGTAGCTCTGGCCTCAGGAGCATGCTGTTGTCTTCTTCCCCCATTCCTTCATCTTTCCTGCTCCATAGCTGCAGCATGTTTCCAGGGCCGCTCTTCTTGGTTATACATTACACAGTGTGAGAAAAAAAGGCAGTCACATATGTGAAGTAACTAATATTTCTAATTTTGTCCTGATTACCTGTAATTTGATAATCTAGTACTGTCTAGTTTATTGGACCCAATTTAAAGCAATATTAATAGTCATCTATTGTTGATAGAAATCTCTACTAAGAATTAAAAGAACATGTCAGACAAGTTAAAATGCTGTAAGAGGAACAAATAAGAGTTGGGAATATAAAAGGAAAGGTCATACCCATTAAGAATCTGGAATGACAAGGGAGAGGGTACAATTTAAGAATCTTTTAAGGGTAAATTTCCAACGGTGAAGAAAGAAAAGTGGCTACTTTACATGGGAGGGGGAGCTCAATATTCAGAGCCATGAAATTCACACAGTAGTAACAGATGATCTGATTGGACTGAAACAGTTTTAAATACAAAGTAAAATCAGCAATGATTTTGAAATGGAGGTTGAAGAGCAAGAAGGTAACAGAGACGTCTGACAAGGCTTTTATTTTAATAAAAACATAGCTTTGCTAATTGATCTAGTAACTGTGCAAATGTGTGTTGTTGCAAAAATTTGGGGACCAAAAAGATTTAAGACTACCACTAACTGATGTAAATATACTCTGGTTCCAATCTGTTGCTTTTACTTGTCATGCAATTCATTGAAAACACTGAAAAAAAATCACATGTAATTCTCCTCCTCTGCATCTCAATATCTGTTGATCCTTCAAAAGCCAATTCCAACCCACTCTCCATTTTTGGACCATTGGAAATGCATCCTCTTCTCCCATTGCACTTAATTTGTGGTATGCATTTTTTCTTCTTCCTAGACAATGATCTCCTTGAGGACAAGGCCCACATCTTCTCCAAAGTTGTTTGTTGTATTGACCAGCAAAGTGTCTGGCATATAGTATACTCTAAATGATTCAGGTATGAACAAAGCGAAGGGCAAAAGCTGACCCCAGCATGTGGCAGATTGAAATTTGTCCCAACCTTTAACAATTAGCTAGCACTGTTTTTCTCTTTAGGCTCTTACATAGTAATTCTTTACCCATTGGGGGAACAAGATTCCTAAATGCCTTTGGATAGTAAAATTAAGGTCTAAAAAAAGTTAGGCTTAAAACTGGTATTAGAAAAAAAAATACATTAGCTAATTTATTTTGTATTTTTTAATTATATCTTTTTAATTGACAGAAATTATATATGCATTTTGAAATATGTATACATAGTAGAATAGCTGAATCAAGCTTTTTAATCTATGCATTACATTATCATCTTTTTGTGGTGAGAATACTCAAAATCCACTCTCACAGCAGTCCTCAAGAATACATTGTTATTAATTGTAGTTGCCATGTTGTACAGTAGCTCTCTTGACTTTGTTCTATCTAAAATTATGTGACCTTTGACCAACATCCCCCAAACCCACTCTCTGGTAATCATCATTCTACTTATTTTATAAAGAAATGTTTTATTTTGAAACACAATTCATGTAAGTTCTCAAAAGTGTGTATTTCCAACAAAAACATATGCATCATCATCTAACTCCTGTTTCAGTAAGTATCTGTTCTTATCTATCCCACAAGTGATGTTGTGTTTCTTTAGGAAGCAGTGCTGCAGCAAATCCTGACCCTTTTAGAAACACTGAACAGCCAGCGCTTCCTGACTTTAGAACTTAATTTCTTTTATGCTCTCATGTCTTTATTTTACTATCATCAGGGTTGATCTTACTGGTATCACACTTGAGCTTTATGTAGGTTAACTCAAATGCTTTGCCTTTGAATTACCTACACTGTCATTGTCTTCCTGGAAGAGTCTAGTGAATGGGATCTTTGTATAGGTGTGGTCTCTTAGACACATATATTATAGATTATAGCAAAGAACACTGTCAGGCTTGAAGTGAACCAAATATGATAGCTCCGATGATGTTACTATACAGCACTAACACACACTCCTACTTCTAAACACAAATACTGCTGCTGTTACTTAAAAGGCATAGGATAACTCCATTTTCAAACAGCCTCTGGTTCTTAACTCTGTCCTTTTCAGGATCTCAATCTTTCATCTTAATGTATCACTTGTACCATCTAACGAGACAAAATATTCTTCATATAACTTCTGTGCATGTGTGTGTGTGTGTGTGTGTGTGTGTGTGTTAGGAAAAGCAAGGAAGTTTTGTTTCCTCCATCTAGAGACCAGGTCCTATCTTCTCCCTTTTAATCTTGTTGAGAGGTTGCCACAAAGGTTCTTGATAATTTGTGGATTGAAACCAGATCCCTTTTTCCTCCAGATATTATTGTAAGCTTCCCACTTGATGTCATTTTTATGACCTCAATACAGTGATGACATTGAGGAGATTTTAGTGAATATTGAGATACCATAGTGATAATTTAGTCCAGACTGGGGCAAATAAATGGCTGTCCTTTTCCTAAACAGGTAAAGAAATTGCAGTCTATCCTAAAACCAATGATGCTTCGGCGCTTGAAAGATGATGTGGAAAAGAACCTTGCTCCCAAGCAAGAGACCATCATCGAAGTAGAACTGACCAATATCCAGAAAAAGTACTACCGTGCCATCCTGGAGAAAAACTTTTCCTTCCTAACCAAAGGCGCAAATCAACACAACATGCCCAATCTTATCAATACTATGATGGAGCTGAGAAAATGCTGCAACCACCCCTACCTGATCAATGGTGAGTCAGGGCAGTAGAGAGCAGTAACTCAGGACAGGCATGGGCCTCTGCTGAAAGCCAGTGATGAGCAAAGGCCTATACACTGACCCAGTGGTTATCAACCTTTCTAATGCTGCAACCCTTTTATACAATTCCTCATGTCGTGGTGACTTGCAACCATAAAATTATTTTGTTGTTACTTCATAACTAATTTTGCTATTGTGAATTGTAATGTAAATATCTAATATGCAGAATATCTGATATGCGACGCCAAGGGGGTTGTGACCCACTGGTTGAGAACCACTGTACTAGAACTTATTTTTGTCTTTTTGCACAATATGTAACAGGATCAGGGAGGGATGAGAGATCTAAATTGTACAAACTCTGCTTCTGTAGGGCTTCTGTAGACCTGCCTGACAGAGAGTGGTCATTAGCCATCAGTTTGCTGTCCTTATGACCCATAATATAACCCAAACTTTAAATTTAAGAGTAGAGAAATGTGTTACCTACTTGAATGAATGATGATGCAAAAATGAGTTAAAAGTGTGCATATATATTCAGTCGTATTAGTCACTCTGACTAGTTGGAAGTGTGGAGGTGGGGTATGTGTATATGTGGTGTGTGTGTGTGTGTGTGTGTGTGTGTGTGTGTGTGTGTGTGTGTAGGTGTAGGCCAGAGGTCAATATCAAGTGTCCTCCCCAATCACTCCACACCTTATTTCTGAGACAGAGTCTTTTACTGAATCAAGAACTCACCAATCCAGCTAGACTGGCTGTCTAGGAAGCCCCAGGTATCCTCCTTTCTCTACCTCCTCCCCTATGATGAGATCACAGGCATCTGCTACCTAACCCCTCTTTTTATGTGGTACTGAGGATTGAATTCATGTCTTGCCAACTGAACCATCTCTGTAGCCCAGGATTTGGGTATTTGCTTTGGTTTTGGAGTTTGTTGAAAAGATAGTGAAACTTTTGAGGAATTCTGGTAGTGATATGAGTTGGATTCTTTTCTAGCTAACCTTGCAGTAACAAGAATTATGAAAGTCTTTTGCTAACTATGGATAATTTTCTTTACCTGAGTAAGTTGGGTTAGAACTTGTCATCTCGGACTTTGAGTTTCCTAGAGAGAGTTCTCAGGAAAGCAAGGCCTTCCTGCTCCAGCAAAGTAACTGCTAAGGGTACAGACCCAGGATCTGACTAGTGGTCCAGGAGTTATGATTTCCTTTATTTCTCCAAAAGAACATCTTTAATCACATCTTATTCAACAATAGTTTTGCTCATTATTTTTCAGGGGCAGAGGAAAAGATTCTGGAAGATTTCCGGAAAGCCCACAGCTCTGAGGCCTCTGACTTCCAGCTGCAGGCCATGATCCAGGCAGCTGGGAAGCTGGTGCTAATTGATAAACTGCTCCCCAAGCTGATCGCAGGCGGCCACAAAGTGCTCATCTTCTCTCAGATGGTGCGCTGTCTTGACATCCTGGAAGATTATCTGATCCAGAGGAGGTGAGCCATCCTCTGTCAGCACTATAGGCAGGTGGTGCATTTCTTTAACACCGGCAACAACAGAACATTCACCATTAGAGAAAAGGAATGTCTTTTTAAATATTAACTAAAGTCCATTGTTTATCTTAGTATCAGGTAGTATCAAGTTTAGCTGTCTGGAATAGATTCATGACTTTTATAATGTGGAGTTACTGTTTTACTTAAGAAAAATCCCATGCTTGTTTATATTTACTTCAGTTGAAAGAAATAGAATTACAGTAGTACTAGGAAAGGCTAAGAAATTAATGTAACATTCTCATTGTCTAATATAGGAGACGGGCATGCTTGAAGGTGTCACATCCTTAAGTTTCTGAAAGACTTAAGGCAACAGCTTAGAAAGAATTGTTTGTCTCCTCAATGGCACGCTAAGGTTTTATGACACTAACTGGCAGCCAGCTCTTTACTCCTAGCCCCGTAATTGCTTCACCTAACTTCCATGCTTGTGAAAGGGAGAAGTCTGGTGTTGTTGGGATTATTTAGATTCTGTGCAGGAACTTCCCTGCTCTCCTCACAGTGTCTTAGATTCTCTGTCACTGTAATACATCAGTGATCTGAAGATGATGATAGAGTTTTAAGAATGCACTTGTAAGGATAAAACTTTGCCAAATCATAGGTATTAGTATAGTTACCACTACATATCTTTGCAACCAATTAAATCAGAGTAGGTCTTAGCAAATGGTCCCATTTTGGAAGACTGTGTTTGTCCTTATAAATTACTTCACAGAAAGAATACTGAAAGAAAGGACAGACTTAGCTGTGGATATGCTAACTTTTAACATTGCATAGATAATTCTTCAGAGTTAGATTAGGAAGTTAAGAATGTCCTCTGAACTCCCATGATCGAAATCTATTGGAAAGTACTATTGAGACATGCTGTTCTCTCTTGGAGGAAGCCAATGGATCTAAACTTCCTGTTGAAACCTGGTTATAGATACAGTGAACAGAACAGCACAGCTTCTAGTGTCCCATGACCAATTTTGATTATATGTTACTGCACTGCATTTTATACTAAAAATGTTAAATGCATATGGAGGTTATAAATGTGAGTACTCCCTTCAGGCTTTCTGAGGTCAACAGCTCTTGTGCCAAAAACATGTCATCCCCACCCCTAGCCAGACCCTTAGAGGTTTTTCCAGAGTGCCACCTGCTTCTTGTTGACATAAACTCATATGGATTTAATTCAAAATATAGTTGTCACTGAGGGTTTATTGCTGTTAATATGGAGAATTTTATTGTATCTACTTTCGTCATTCGAACTTACTATCCTTCAAGGTTTTCTTTGTTCTTGAATGTCTTTACTGCTCCATCTGTCAGTTTGGTTTTGTCCTCATTTAATTTCATGCCAGACAGCCATGATACAGAAGTGGGGTCATAGCCAGAAGATCTGGCCCAGAAATAAAGGGAGTGATTTAAGAGTTCAGATTATCCATTTTTAGCTATTTGTTTTTTGAGAGCACTCCCTCCAAACTAGTGACAGAATGAGAATCATTGTCCTTGCCATTCTGCACACATTTCTTAAAACTGTTACTACATTATAGCTACCAAACACGTTCTACTTTATGGAGACAACCCACCCTTGCTGTGCCTTCCCAGGTGATGTCCAAGCTTTGTCACCCCTAATTTTTCATTTCTTCCTTTCTGAATGCTATGCCATTTCCATCCTCACCAGGATCTGTAGGCCTCTGGCTCTTTGATGCTCAGGGGTGTCTTTTCAGAAGGCCCTGTAGCATTGCATGTTGACATAGAAGGGAAGTAGGCTGTCATTTAATAGAATCCCAGCCTTGTCTTCCCTAAGTTCTGTGTTGCTTCTGTCCCCATCACACATAGCCCAGTAAAGATTGTAGCATTGCTTTATCACACCATTTTTGATACTTAGGTATGTTTTGTGAAGTTACAAGTTCCCAAACTTTACTAGTGTCCCTAACTTGTCTCTGATTGTTCTTCTTAGTTCTTAAGCAAACTTCTCTGTCCAGCATTGAAATGTGGGTTAGTTACTCTAAGAACCAACATGACTTCAACTTGGTTACCAACTTAGACTCAGCGTGCTGATTTGTTTGTGTGGTTGCCTTGCTGTTAAGTTTCCATAGATGGGAAGTAAGGGTGATGATAGAAATGCCTCATAGGATTGTAGTAAGAATTAAATGTAGGGATGCATAATCAAGTATATACTGCAGTGTCTGGTACACAACAGACATCTAAGAACTTACCTCTATCAGTATTGCGGTGGTTACAAATGTTAGATTAAAATACATACATCTAGTCCTTAGTCTTTTTCATTTTATGTCACAAAAATCTCTTTGGTCAGCCTTTCTAACAACCCAGTCTCAGTCTCTCTTGTCATTTGTTACTGTGGCTCCCATAAAGTGTTTTTCTTGCATACATTCTAATTTTAAAAGAAAAGAAAACAACAGAAACCATGCACACACTTGTTGGAATGGTTACCTTGTGAGTGTATGAGAGAAAGATAGTGTTGCTTTTTGCTTTGTTGTTGTGTAAGTCTTTATCAGTTAGGTTTCTTCCTGTGCATTTCTTTGACTAGTGTCTGTATAGCTCTTGTTAGATAAAAATTATAGCTATGTTGCTGAATTTTGTTTTCAGAGCCATCCCCATACAGAATCATCAGCCCACATTGTCTGTCTTTTTACTTTTGCCAGGTATTTCACTGGGTTCAAGAAATTCTGAATCAATTCATGGTCTTGGCATTGGTGGGTTTCAGATGGCTTGTTTTTTGTTTTTTGTTTTTTTTTTTTTTAAGAAAGTCTTTCTCTGCAGCTTTGGAGCCTGTCCTGGAACTTACCTCTGTAGACCAGGCTAGCCTTGAACTCACAGAGATCCGACTGCCTCTGTATCCGAGTACTGGAATTAAAGGCATACACCACCACTGCCTGACCTGGTCTTTTTCTTTAAAAACAGATTTTCAGGCTTACTTATTTTATTTTATTTTATTTTATGGATACAGATCTTTTACCTACAAGCATGTCTATGTGCTGTGTGCATCCCTGGTGCCCAGGGAGGTCAGAAGACAATGTCAGATACCCTGGAACAAGAGTTACAGATGTTTGTGAATCATCTTGTAGGTGCTAGGAATCAAACCCAGGTCCTCTGCATGAGCAGTCAGTACTCAAACCACTGAGCCCCCAGGCTCGGTCTCTTTCTCAGAATGTTCTTAGTACTTATACTTGATTATCAATTTTTTTGTCAGCTTTGGTGCCAGAGTAACTGTCCCTGTAAATTTACTGCTTGCCAATGGAGTAAATAGAAAGGATATAGAAGGATACAGGAAAAAGATGATTGTTGTTAAGTCTTACTGCTGTTATTTTGTGGTATCCAATATAAATGTACCTGTGTTTTGTTCTGTTTTCTGAATTGTCAGTAGCAACATGTCCCTTGAACATTTCTATTTCCTGTTCTTTATCCTCTTATCTTTACCCCATCATGCTATCCAAATCTTTCTTATCTGTCAGCAGGTGCCCTCCTACCTCACTCCATTGTCTTTTTCTTCTTTAGTCTTCCTGTCCCTAACACATCTTAGAAACCCTTTCTATTGTTTGACTGCACACAGGGAGGTTTTGCTCTGCATCTCTAATATTTTGAAAATCTGACAGGATGGAAACGGCCATTTCATAGCCCAGGTCTTACAGTGCAGACTCTTTACCACTTCCTATTATACCCTGAGCAAATGGAGACTGAAGTGAACTGTGAGCCCCAGTTATGAGCACTGCTGACATCCATAGTTGGGGCTTACATCTGCTTTTCTGCCAGCGAAATTGTAGGATGAGATTCTCTGCAAGTATAAACTGAGAAATTCATGAGAATGAGTTAGTTGTACAACTTTTTGGTGGTTAATACTTGGTGAATTTGTCTTGTAGTCATCCTTAAATTTATGACTGACTTTTTAAAAAAATTATTTTACAAGGAAGACCTTTTTCAATGCAGTTTTAATCTGCTCTGCTTCTTCTGTAGTGGGTGGGATTTCTTAGAGATTGTTGTCATTTGGTCCAAATTAAGAAGTGAGGGATTTAAGGCCATTGGGCAGTAACTTCCTGATTGTTCTTTGACCCTTGATTAACACCTGGGCTTTCATTCATTTGGGTTCCCTCAGGTACACATATGAGCGAATTGATGGACGAGTACGAGGAAACCTGCGCCAGGCAGCCATCGACCGGTTCTGTAAGCCAGACTCAGACCGATTTGTCTTTCTTCTGTGCACCAGAGCAGGAGGCCTGGGGATCAATCTCACAGCTGCTGATACCTGCATCATATTTGATTCTGACTGGAACCCACAAAATGACTTACAGGTGACCATTAGGATGATTGCTCTTTATGTTACCTTCCTTGACACTCAGAATGTCATAACAAAGTCTGGCTTAGTTATAGATTGTCTGCTCTGCTTCATGCTATGGTATTAACTTTTAGGGATTTGGCTAGGAGAAGAAACTAAATGAAAAGTAGGTATCAAACCTTCCCACTAATCAGAGAGAGAGTAGTTCTCTCCCATTGGTCGAAATCAAGTGATTTTTCCCAGTGATACACAAACACGGAATAGAACTGTTATTGTCAAACATGTGTCTGGCATTTTCCCTTCAGCTTGTTTGACGTCACATGTCATCTGCAGTAAATGAATTAAAAAGAAAAAAGGTGGGAAGGCTCTATAGTATGACAGACAGACACTATACTAGGCTGTTTGCTTCTCCATTGATGTAGTATGTTGGAGGTTATATATGTCTGGTTTAGTGGCTTACTAGATTCTATTTTCTTATTGTAACCAAACTGAATCATATGTGACTTTACAAAAATTACTGCAAAACATGTTAAGTGTAGGAAACAGTGAATGGCTCAACAGGTAAAGGTGCTTGCCACCACACCTGACAACCTGAGTTTCATCCCTGGGACCCATATGATTTGAAGAGGAGAACCAACATCCTCAGTTTGTCCTTTTGACCTCCACATGTGTGTTTATGCATGCATTCGTGCTCACACATACACTATAATGTAATAAAATAAATGTTATAAAACCAAGCATAATGAACGGAAAGAAAAGAGTAGTGCCTCTATTTGGAGTTCATCAGCTCTGTCAAAATAAACTCAGTGACAGCTACCAGATTATGTAGTGTGAGTCAGACAAAAATATTCTAACTTCTCAGGAAAACTATTAGAAGATAGACTCACATCCATTATTATTCAAGATTAACCTCATCCTAATGTATTTTAGTATTAGCAAATATTCCAAGATTATTAGTGTGCAGGGTGGGAAGGATGAATAAATGGCTCAAAATCTAATAGGTTGTTGATCAAGAAAGTTTGGAGACTACTGTTTCATTTAACTTAAGTGGGACCCTAAATGATATTGCAAGGGAAGGGACACCGGGAAGAGTGTATTAAACTGAGGGGTTGGCTTCTTTTCTGTCTTCTCACTTCCACAAAGTCATTCTATTTTGTCCTTTTCATTTAATGAGCCTCTAAGGAATATTTTTTGTGACAGAAACAATCTACCAGTTGAAAGCCAATGCTTTAAATATTGAATTGATAAAGTTGACTAAAGTGTAGGCAAAGTACCGTTATCACAAAGTAAATTGTATGACACTATGTGCAATATTTGACTTCAAAGAAAACTGGTGATTATAAATAATTGGTTGTCAGTTCTTTGTCCTGGTGAAGGGATGTTAGAATCAAAGGTGGGTTGTAAAATATGGTAAATAGCTTTTGAAGAAATAACATATACTGAACATTAAAGTTAAAAGGCAGAAACTAGTATTTGATCTATAAAACCAAATTTGGGGTTAGGGATGTGGGTCAGTGTGAGAGCACTTGCTCAGCATATGTAAAGCCCTAGGTTCAATTCCCTGAAACTAAAAATAAAGATTTAAAGCAAAAACATTAGGAAAGTATTACCTTTATCCCTACCATCTATTTTTTTAATACTTTTATTTGAATACAGCTCATTCCCATGTATATTATCTTTGGTCAACTTCATGTTACAATGGTGACTATAAATAAGTTGGCAACAGAAACCCCCAAAGCCACACAATATTTAGAATCAGACACTTTGCCAATATTCATAAACTCTAGACAGATCACTTCATGAGCCCTTGGCAGCCATGAAGTTCTGGGCTCCTTTGCAATGCTTACTCAATATTAAAGTTATTGTAGGACAAAATGTCAAGGAGAACAATAATAGAAGAAACTGAAAATGAGTGGCCAGTTTGGGTATTCCTTTTGGAATTTCCAGAGGGGAAATTGGAAGCGTAAGGCATAGGCAAACATTTTGGAATCACCTTGCTCTCCCAGTGGAGTATAATCATTGGCAACTAAGTAGGTAAAAAACCAAGAAAAGCAAAAAGTGGGAATACCAAACTTAGTGGAGATGTGGAATCATCTAAGATAATTGACTTAGATGTGTAGCAACCAGAGGAAGTGGGTTGAGCTGCCCAGAATTAAATGTGAAGAGAGATGACACTTTGGAATGACTGTTTTTGATGTGTACTTTTGGGAAATTATAAAAAGGTAATGAGTATTAGTGAAGCTAGAGACTGAAGTTTTTCAATGTACTTTAAGTTTTTGAGCTTCCTCTAACACTCAACCTAAATGAAGACACCAAGAAGACAAACACTACATAAGGTCTAAGGTTGCATGTCAGAACATCACAAAAACATAATGAATGAGGGAATCAGCAATAATGACAGTCTATGTCATTGTCAGGGTTTTAATTTTTACTCTTGGTCTTCCAGACTAGCTTCTCTGTCTCTTTCTTTCTTTCCTTCTTTCTTTCCTTCTTTCTTTCTTTCTTTTTTTGGTTTTTGGTTTTTGGTTTTTTTGAGACAGGCTTTCTCTGTATTGTTTTGGAGGCTGTTCTGGAACTTGCTCTGTAGACCAGGCTGGTCTCAAACTCACAGAGATCCACCTGCCTCTGCCTCCTGAGTGCTGGGATTAAAGGCATGGGCCACCAACACCCGGCGCTTCTCTGTTTCTGATTCACCTATTTCTGTTTTATTGGTTATTATTAAGATTTCATAATTTGGTGGGAATTACTTTTTTCTCTTTTTAATGTGTCATCAAACTAGCTGAAAAAAAAAGAAGAAAAATATAGGGTCTTTCAAAGGCAAGGAACTGGATAATTATTGGGAAATGATTGATGTGAAAATGGTAAACAAACCACTCCAAGGATACCGGGAAGGGGGGGGGTCATATGATACTTTATTAGAGAGAGATAAGTCGCTTATATGAGAAGCTGAGAACTGAGCTGTGTGCTCTGTTGGTCTCTGACCTTGATCGCAGCCCCAAAAGAGAGAGCCCCTTCCTTCTTCCCTTCACGTACCTGTGAACACACTCATTTGGTCACAGTGTTACAAATGCGTGAGATCTCTCCCTACAATTCCCCTGCTAGTCTAAAGAAAATATTTAGACTTGAAACAAAACTAAATATATATAAAGCATATTTACATAGAATGATAAACAAATTATAATCTACATATATCCTATCTTAAACATATCTATCCGATGTAAACCTTAAACTTATCTGAAATGCCCAAGTCTGTTCACCTCCGTCCCAATCCAACCCTAAATAATTGAAAACTAACCCTACCAGATGTAAATTATCCTGTAATATCAACAGTACAGAAAGGGGGTGTAGTATTCTCAAAATTACTTCCTGTTGAAATGGGATGACGATAACCTTACCAGATCCTCTAGGAAGAAAATGGTAGTGTAGTCAAAGTCTCAGGTGAACTAGCTACAACATTTATACTCAGTCTCTTTTGATGGGAGGTGCTTGATTGAAGTTCTTGAGTGAAGTTCTAATGTTTATTGAAGCTCTTGTCTGAGGCTCTGGCCAGATTGTAGAAGGTGCACCATATCAGTTAATTAGTCTGGAGTTGTGTAGAGCGGTGTATTCTCAAACCAATTTCAGGATGGTAATTGTCAGTGCAGACACATCAAGTTGGATCAGGTGGAGTCAATGAACTGGGGCCCCATTGTCTTTTTGAAGTTTTTGAAGATTGCTGCTAGGAAATTCCTTGTTCTCTGTGGAAAACTCATACTTTAATGTCAACAAAGAAATTTCAACTTTTATATGTATGCGTACCAGGAAAGGCAACAATAAGGAAGATGGTAAATTCAAGGGAATTAGACTTTCAGAGAAGAACCGAGTGTAGACACATGTCAGTCCCTAGATTTTGTTTTCTTCTGCCTTACATCAATTGGCTCCTTCATATGATACAGAAACTCTGAATTTTATTTTAACAATATGCTTGGATTTAGAGGAGAGTAAAATCCAACTACAAAGCCAGCTTTGGTTTAAGTGAATTGGGACCCAAAGAGTATTAAGAAGTAAACAGAGCAGATATTATAAGGATAAAGATAAGAGAATTAGACATTGATACCAAACATTAGATGCTTCTTTGTTTGATGATACTTTGGGTAGCTATCCTCTCTTTAGGTATTCACACATTTAGTATCTTCTTGCTGTTTGGAGATGGCTTTTCCTGTGAAGACAAGAACAAAGCACTTCCCATTCCTTTTGTGAGGTCTCCTTACACATCATAGAATATGGCTTTGTGGATGGGCTGTCATCGTTCCTCCTGAGGTTTCTCCTGTTTGGATCAAATATTGATAAATTTTGATGGAATCCAAAGCTTTTCTTCTCCTGCCGAAACAAAGGTGAAACCCCTTCCCAAATGTAACACATATCCTGGATTTCAAACTGAGGTCATAACATCTTTGAAATACACTGGCTGATTTAGTTGAGAAGTTTTTTCTGTACTGCAGTGTCTTTCTGCAGCTGTTTGTCCTTTCTCATTAGCATTAAGAAAGTTTAATGTTAATAAAGCATTATATAATCTGTTTGGGGAGTTCTTTGTTCCCTCGGCTGTTTATGGAGCATTTCTTTTAAAGTGCAGTTAGATCTCTCAACCACTGCTTGTTCTATAGGATTGTAAGGTATACCAGTTACATGTTTTATGTTATAATATTTGAAAAACTGTTCCAATTTGCTGGAGACATAATGCTGGAGCATTCTCAGTTTTTATTTGTGCAGGTATACCCATAACTGGCCATCACCTCTAAGAAGTGTGTGATAACAGAATCAGCCTTTTCAGAGCTAAAAGCAGTAGCCCATTGGAACCCTGAAAATGTGTCTATAGTATGATGCACATATTTTAAACTTCCAAATTCTGGAAAGTGAAACACCCATTTGCCAAATTTCATTCTGTGAGTACCTTTGGGATTACTGCCTGCTGGTAATGGAGTTTGATTGTAGAACAACAGGTGGGGCAGTTTCTCATTATTTCCTTGGCTTGTTGCCAAGTGATAGAAAAATCCTTCTTTAAGCCTTTGCTATTATCATGGTGTTTTTATGAAATTCTGAAGCTTCTAGTACACGTCCTATTAATAAACGATCAATCTCATCGTACCTTGTGCCAGAGTACCTGGCAGACTCGTATGATGTGGTATAAATATATATATATGATGAGTTCAATTTCTGATTGTTTCCTGCAATTGTATAAACAATGAAGTTAATCCTGTATTGTCAGGAATAAATTCAGTGATCTCAATGTATAAGACGAGTCTCTCTGCATAGTGAGAGCCAGTAACTATATTGAGAAACTTTGTAAAATCCATAGGTACCATGACAATGGCATACAGCTGTGCCTTTTATACAGCGTTGTAAGGACTTTGAACTACTTGTATTTCCTGATTTTAACCTGCCTTTCCTGACTTGTTTGCATCAGTGTAGAATGTAGGAACTCCAGAGATTGGCATTTTTTCTTACAATATGTAGAAGGATCCAAATTGTTTTCTTCATGAATTTGATCTCTCTGTTTTGGGGTAATTGTTACTAATCATTCCCAAAAAGTTACTGAAAGCCCTTTGCCAATATTCATTATCCTCTCATAAGGAGGAAATTGCTTCATTACTTAAAAGTACAATAATTGTGTCCCTTCCAGTTAGTTGATGAAGCCTTAATTTACCTTTTAAAATCAAATCAGAGGTCTTTTATATATATATATATCTTCAGTTTTTTATTCTGTTTATGTAGCAGAAATATCCTTTCTAGTATGATAACCTCTGCAACAAAATCCCTGAGGCATATTCTCTAGATAGTAAAATAACCAGAATGCAGTCTAGTTTTGGATCCACACGGTCTCCACATGTGCTTCTAGTATTCTTTTTTCTACCCATTCTAATTCTTTTTCAGCCTCAGCCAATAATGTTCGTGGACTATTCAAATCCTTGTCTCTTTTAGGACCATTTTTAGTTTTTTTTTAAACCATGCCCTGCTACTCCAATAATTGTCTGTATTTGAGAAATTTCTCCTAGTGGTTTTTGAAGATCACTAAGTGTCTGGTAAAGATCTCTCCTGATTTGTACTTTTTGTGGTCTAATTTTCTGTACATCTATTTTATAACCCAAGTAATTAATAGAATCTCCTCTTTGTATTTTTTCAGGGGCAATCTGTAATCCCCAGCAAGGTAAAATTTCCTTTGCTGGCTCAAACATCTTTTCCAATGTTCCTTCTTTCTAATCAACTAGCAGTATGTCATCCATATAATGACAAATTATGGATTATGAAAATTTCGAATTATTTCCAAAGGTTTTTAACATAAAATACTGGCATAAAGTAGGACATTTTAACATTCCCTGTGGCAAAACCTTTCATTGAAATCTCCTAACTGGTTGAGAATTGTTATAGGTAGGCACTGTGAAGACAAATTTTTCCCTGTGTTTTTCTTGTAAAGGTATAGTAAAGAAGCAATCTTTTAGATCAGTTACTATAATTGGCCATCCATTACGTATCAGAGAAGGTAATGGCATCCCAGGCTACAGAAAGTCCATGGGCTAAATTACTTTATTGGTAGCTCTCAGGCCAGTAAGCAGCCTACATTTACCAGACTTCTACTTGATAACCAATACAGGAGAATTCCATGGACTGATAGATTCTTCAATATGTCTAGGATTTAGCTGTTCCTGAACCCACTTTTCTAAAGCCTCTAGCTTCTCAGAGGTCATAGGCCATTGACCTACCCAGACAGGCTTTTGGTTCCTCTGTAAGTGTGGCACTAGCATCCTGTTTTTGTACAGTCTATACATTTAGCATCTGTTTTCTGTAGTGCTTAGAGTATTTTTTCTATCGTCAAGAGCTTGTTTATGATTCATATCTGATACAGGAAGAATATTAATCTAGATATTCTATTGTTGAAATAGATCACGACCCCAGAGATTTATAGCGATGTCTGCAACATATGGCCTCGGGTTCATTGTTTTACTTGAGATAGGGTTCCAATCCCTAAGAATTGAATATTTACTTCTTGTTGGGGCCATCTTGGAGGCCAGGATCTTTGAGTTATGATGGTGACATCAGTGTCAATGTCTACAAGTCTACAATGTCTTTTTTTTTTTTTTTTTTTTTGGTTTTATGAGACAGGGTTTCTCTGTATTGTTTTGGAGGCTGTCGGTCCAGCCCGGCCTTGAACTCACAGAGATCCGCCTGCCTCTGCCTCCCGAGTGCTGGGATTAAAGGTGTGCGCCACCACCGCCCGGCTACAATGTCTGGTAATTTTGGTTTGTGATCCTGTATAAAAGTTGCCAAAATATACATTAGGGTTTTTTTTTTGTTTCCTCCAGTTACTATTGGTTTATTCTGAGTAGCTAATCTATCATCCAGAGCAGTATTATTTTTTACAATAGGCAGTGGATCTTCTATGACTGGACCAGTTTTGACATGGGGGCCTTCGAGAGTGGGCACCCCCCTCGCAGGATTTGCCTGATTTTAAAGGGTTACCTACATTCATTGGTCCAGTGTCAGCCTTTGCCACATCTCCTACATAATCCAGAATGCTGAGGTCTTCTGTTTGATTCTTTCCTAGGAGGAGCATTATTTCTAGGAATGCTTTGTGTACAATTTCTTCTCAGATGTCCTATTCTACCACAGTTATAACATCTTGTATTTTGATGTATTTTTAAACTTTTAGAGATTGCTTCTCCTTCCCAAGTTTCTGTCTACTCACACTTAAGGCATTTGGCATTTTGGTGCCTCTTCAGACCTTTAGAAATTGCCTCTCCTACCCAAGCTTCTGTATCTTCATCTTTCTACCCAATATTAGCTGTATACAAGACCCATTTGTCCAAATATGCTGATTTGATTTTTAATTGCCGAAATACCTGTTTGCATTGTGAATTTGCATTCTCATAAGCTAAAGATTCTGTAAGTATTCTCGTATAATCTGAGTCAGTTACCTGTAATTCTACTGTTCTGCACAATCTTTCCCAAAATTCAGTGAACTTTTCTCTTGGACCCTGTACCACCTTGGTATAAGGTTCTATGTTATCTCCTGGTTCATGAAACTTATTCAAAGGATTCAGAGCTGCTGTATGGCACAAATACAAGATGTATTTGTCATACGCATTCAGAACCTGTGGGTCAGCATAAGCACCCTTACCAAGAATCTTATCTTGGGGAGCTTCATAACTTTTCTTTAGGCCTTGAAGCTCGAGGGCCTTTGCTTCTTCCTTCCATAAAGCTTTCCATTGTATTTGAGACGAATTTTCTAGCACTGCTTAGGCCAATTGTCTCCAGTCCTTTGGGGTCGCCCTATTTGCACTCGCCCAAGAATTCAGTAACTCTCTAACATAAGATGAGTGAATACCATAAGAAACAGTGGCTTGTTACATTCCCTTCGGGTCCTTCATCTGTATCAGTTCTCACTAGTAAGCAATGAAACCATTTGGATGCTTCTTTGTTGCTGATTCTTTTAGTCATACATACTGGGAAGGCCATAACAGATGCCATAACAACCTTAGGAATATCTTCCCGGCATCTGAGAGATGTAGGAAAACCTCTGTCATAACCTGTTGCTAGTACTTCTGAATCTGATGTATCAGATTGTAGGTCATCTAAAACCTGCAGCCTATTGACCATTGTTTCTCTGAGTGTTTGAACTTCCTGGGTCAAAAATTTTTCTAAGGACTTCATAGAGTCTGCTCATTTCTTGGATTTATCATTATATGTGATTCCAAGCATTTAATATTCTCATCCTTAGATATTACTTGAATGGCATGTACGTTGCCTTCTAAGAACAGTGTTCTATCTGATAGCCTGTCATCCTCAGACATAGAATGAATTGTTTCAGTAAGTTCACCAATGTGATGTTGCAATCTTTGAATTCTATTAAATGAGTCATCACACATGGTACAAGTTGTTTCTGACAGCCTGATAATGTCCTCCTGATTGGATTCTATTTTGTCCATGAGGGCAGTAGACATGGAGCCAATTCTGTCTTGTAAGTGGTATTTTTAAGTTCCAAGTTACCTACTTTGTTAGACATTTTACCATTGACCTCAAGATTTTGAATTTTTGACTCTAATTTTTTAATCGTTTGCATAATTTCCCTGCTTCCTGCCCTGATATTAAGGCATCTCTTTCATGCTACTATTTGTATTATGAAGCTAATCATTAGCCTCAGACACAAATATATTTGGAGCATGTCATATTTCTTGCCCATGATGTCATTCAGGAATTAAGCAATGAGATCCCTAATGTTCTGCATTGTTATATTATCCGCTGTGGTATAGATTAGGTAATCTTATCACCAGTTTAAAGAACTGAAATGCAACACTCATCTCCAATTAACTTGGGTTGAGGAGAGGGTTTTTACCTACAGTTACTATGCTTGTCCAGCAAATGGCCCAGGTATACCGCCAAACACAGCTCTGCTGCGAAATCTCGGTATTTCCCAAGTAATATCTGAAAAATTCTAAGCCACTTGTACAGGAAATTACCAGGTGGGATTTTGCTAAAAAGGTGTGGGGTGGGGGTGGGAAAAAAACCTGTGCAGATTTAGGAAACCTGTAACTAGAAAACGCACCACCTGAGGTAGGGCCATGAGAGCTCGCACAATAGTGGAGAAATGATGGCAGCAGCTTAGGAAGGCTGGTTCCTCTAAGATGGCTGCTGCAAGATTGCTCTGTGACTTCCCTGAAGTTGCAGTGTTTCGGTCACAAATCAAAGGAGGATGCCATGCCAAGCCATTTCAGAACACGGTGTGGCTGTTGGACTGCTGCTCCTGGACTGTGGTGTAGCTGTCTCCGGGAACACCTTTCTTAGCAGGAACTGGAACAATTAAAGCTGAGGGAACAATGGGAGCCGTGCGCAGTTTTTTGGGATAGCACCGAGGCGCACTGGGGAGAGGTGGGACTTCGGATACCAGGTAAATATGGTAAATGAACCACACTGCGTATACCAGGAAGGGGGCTCATATGATACTTTATTAGAGAGAGAAAAGTCACTTACATGAGAAGCTGAGAACTGAGTTGAGCACTCTGTTGGTCTCCAACCTCGATTGCAGCCCCAAGAGAGCAGTTGAGCCCCTTCCTTCTTCCCTTCATCTCTCCTACCCTCCATGTACCTTTGATCATGCCCAAATGGACATGGTCAGTCTTTTGATACGTGAGATCTCTCTACATTGATGGATTTGTAAAGATAATAATGATACATAGAGGCATAGTTCAAGTTCTAAGTCTGATTCTGGAGGTGAAACAAGGTTCCTGCAGTCTTACTGCACTCGAGTCTACCTACAGAATAATGCACTCAATATGCACAACTATACTTCCGCTTCTCATGTTTCCTCTTGCACGCTGGTGCTTAATATAAAGTAGGGGAGAATCTGGAGATTCTGACCACCTTATGATGCCAAGAATGCAGCTAAAATTACCTGTGAAGGTGGGTAGAATGATAGATCCTAACACTAATGAAAACTACTAGACCTTTCCCAAGTATTACTCTTGTTCTGTACATTTTATTTATATATACATACCAATATTTTTAATAGATGGATCAACAACTCTTTAAGGTATTGCCTTTGCAAAGTAGATTAGTCATAAACATTTGTCTAGGAATGGGTTGAGGTGCATACCACCTATACTGCCTGATAAAAATATCAAACCATGGAAAAGAGACCCCATTTTGAACTGGGTTTTAACATGTATCATAGGGAAATTTCAGCAGAGCCCCAGAGATCGCAGTTCATTTGAAAGAAATGTAAGTTTACTGTGGTAAAATGGACCAATCCAAAGTTGTCTGAAGTCAGGACATACAGGAAGCCGTGATTGCAGATGGATGATTCCAAATGAATCTTGTAGTACCTTGAAAGTAAAGCAAGCATGATTATAGGAAGACTAGACTCTACCAACGTGCACCTGAGTCTGACCTAAGGGAGCTTTGCTAATGAAACAAATACAAGATAGTCATCTTGAAGAATTTGTTTTGACTCAGTTTGAAAGGTTACAGCCAGTGGTCAGTTAGCGCTGTTGCCTTCAGGCTTGCAGCAGGACAACGCATCATGGTGTCAGGTTCCTGATGGAACAGCCTGTTCAACTCATGGGTAGCTAGGAAGCAGAGAGTCAAAACTGGTCCTAGTGTCTTCAAGGACATCTCCACCCTACGTAATCCTCTTCTACTAGGACCCATTTCTCATGATTTTCTGTAGTGCTAAGCACAGCTTCAAGGGAGGTCTCTAGACACATCAGCTTCTATGGCTGGAGAACAGAACTGAACTTCAGAAAATTGTCCTGTTTCATTTTAGGCTTTTCACTGTTCGGGTGTATCCATTCCTTCCTCTAATTGTTTTCTTGAGAGGGAGAGGTGATTTCGATGTTTGGGTTTGGATTTGGGCTTTGGTTTTAGTTTGTGAGACAACAGTCTCACTACATAGCCTAGACTGACATGGAATTCAGATCTTCCTCTCAACTCCTGTGCCTGACTAGGAATATTTTATAATTTAGATATTCATAAAAGATTGTTACTGAATATCATCTGTTATTTCCTTTATCTGGTTGGAGTCTGATTTGCCCAGTAAATCATTATATCCTGCTCCCATTTCTAGATTAGAACCAGTTCAAAAAATAGACATAAGTGAACAATACAGGATCAAAACATTAGCTTCCAAAAGCCTGAAGGCACTTAGTAACTAGACTTTTTTATTTAAATTAGAAAGAAAGCAGCTTCATATGTCAATCCCAGCTCCTTCTCCTCCCCTCCCCCCCACCATCCAGGGAGGGTAAGGCACTCCATGGGGGATCCCCAAAGTCTGTAATATCATCAGGGGCCTCCCCCATGTGTCCAGACTAAGAACACATCCCTCCATGTGGAATGGGCTCCCAAAGTCCATTTGTATACTAGGGATAAATACTAATCCACTACCAGAGACTCCATAGATTGTGGAGCTCTCCTCACTGACATCCACATTCTGTGGGTCTGGATCAGTCCCATGCTGACCCCTCAGCCATCAATCTGGGGTCCATGACCTCCACCTTGTTCACATCAGCTGCTTCTGTGGACTTCACCAGCCTGGTATTGACCTCCTTGCCCATCACTCCTTCCTCTCTGCAACTGATTTCCAGGACTTCAGTTCAGTGTTTAGCTGCGGGTGTCTGCCTCTGCTTCCATCAGCCACTGGATGAAGGCTCTAGGATGGCATATAAGGTAGTTATCAATGTCATTATAGGGAAAGGGCATTTAAGTTGCCTCTCCACTATTGCTTAGATTGCCAGTTGGTGTCATCCTTGTAGATGTTTGGAAATCTCCCAAGTGCCAGATCTCTCCTCAAACCTATAATGCCTCCCTCTATTATGGCATCTCTCATCCTGCTCCCCTCTAGTCTTCCCTGACTCAAACTTCCTGCTCCCTCATTTCATCCTGTCCCTTCCTCTTCTCTCCTCCCCTTCTTCCAGCTCCCTCTCCTCTCCCCACATGCTCCCAATCCACTCAGGAGATCTTTTCCCCGTCTCTGGGGTACCGTGTGTGTGTCTCTTCTCTCTCTTAGGGTCCTCACTGTTTCCCAGCCTCTCTGGCGGTGTGGATTGTAGGCTAGCAATCCCCTGCTCCATGTCTAAAATCCATATATGAGTAAGTACATACCTTGTTTGTCTTTTTGTGACTGGGTTACCTCACTGAGGATGGTTTCT
Organism: Mesocricetus auratus; assembly: GCF_017639785.1. Classification (NCBI taxonomy): domain Eukaryota; kingdom Metazoa; phylum Chordata; class Mammalia; order Rodentia; family Cricetidae; genus Mesocricetus; species Mesocricetus auratus. The sequence goes on along the minus strand of NW_024429209.1, from coordinate 7,372,094 downwards.
TCTAGTACCATCCATTTGCCTGCGAATTTCAAGATTCTGTTGTTTTTTCCTGCTGAGTAGTTCTCCATTGTGTAAATGTACCACATTTTCTCTATCCACTCTTCAGTTGAGAGGCATCTAGGTTGCTTCCAGGTTCTGACTATTATAAATAATGCTGTTATGAACATAGTTGCACAGGTGTCCTTGTTATATGAATATACATCTTTTGGGTATATGCCTAAGAGTGGAATTGCTGGATTTGTGGTAGAGTGATTTCCATTTTCCTGAGGAATCTCCATACTGATTTCCAAAGTAACTGTACAAGTTGGCACTCCCACCAGCAGTGGAGGAGTGTTCCCCTTTCTCCACATCCTCTCCAGGATAAACTGCCATTGGTGTTTTTGATTTTAGCCATTCTGACAGGAGTGAGATGGTATCTTACAGTTGTTTTGATTTGCGTTTCCCTGATGGCTAAGGATGTTGAGCACTTTCTCAAGTGTCTCTCACCCATTTTAGCCTCCTCTATTGAGAATTCTCAATTTAGTTCTGTACCCCACTTTTTAATTGGATTATTTGGTGTTTTGGAGACTAGCTTCTTGAGTTCTTTGTAAATTTTGGAAATCAACCCTCTGCCGGATGTAGAGTTGGTGAATATCTTTTCCCAATCTGTGGGCTGCCATTTTGTCTTGTTGACTGTGTCCTTTACCTTACAGAAGCTTCTCAGTTTCAGGAAGTCCCATTTATTAATTGTCATCTCAGTGTCTCTACTACTGGTGTTATGTTCGGAGGCAGACCTCCAGTACTTGAGCAGCAGCAGCAGTGGCAGCAGGCGATGTATAGTTCCCTGTAACACAAAAGCTTAAGAAATGTCATTGGTCTTTTTCTTTAGCTGCTCTTAATATTTTCTCTTTATTCTGTAGGTTTGATGTTTTAATTATTATATGGCGAGGTGACTTCTTTTTCTGGTCCAGCCTATTTGGTGTTCTGTAAGATTCTTGTATTCTCATAGGCATATCCTTCTTTAGGTTAGGGAAGTTTTCTTCTATGATTTTGTTGAATATGTTTTCTGTACCTTTGAGCTGTATTTCTTCGCCTTCTTCTATACCTATTATTCTCAGGTTTGGCTTCTTCACGGTGTCCCATATTTCCTGGATATTTTATGTTAGGGATTTGTTGGTTTTGAGATTTTCTTTGGTTGACGACTGTATATCCTCTAATGAGTCTTTAACACCTGAAATTCTCTCTTCTATCTCTAGTATTTTATTGGTGATACTTGCATCTGTAGTTCCTGATCGTTTACCCAACTTTCCTATTTCCAGCATCCCCTCATTCTGTGTTTTCTTTATTGTTTCTATTTCAGCTTTCAATCTTTCAACTGTTTGAGTTGTTTCCTTCATTTGTTTAGTTTTTTCTTGGTACTCTTTAGATTCTTTGAGAGATTTGTTTATTTCTTGAATTTTTCCCCCCCATTTCATGGATTTTTTTTGTTTGTTTTTTCTTCTATTTCTTTAAGGGATTTCCTAGTTTCTTCTTTGAGGGTCTCTATCATCTTCATAAAATAATTTTTAAGGTCTGTCTCCTCTGCTTCGTCTATGTAGTGCTTTTCAGGTCTTGCTGGCGTTGGTTCCCTAGATTCTGGTGGAGTCATGTTGGTCTTTCTATTGCTGAGTGAGCTCTTATTCTGTCTTCTTCCTATCTTTTCTTCCAGTGGGTGCTGGTGGGGTCTTTCTGTCTCCACTGGTCTCCTTCCATCCTGAAGCTGAAGCTGGGGACGCTGACACTGAAGCTTAAGCTGAAGCTGGGGTCACCAGAGGTTGGGGCCTGGAAGGGCTGATGTCTTTCCTGTGTGGGCGGGTCTTCTGGATGCCAGGAGAGGCCCCAGGAAGCTTGAGGGGATGGGTGTTGGGCAGGGGATGGGGAGTGTCCCCCCCGGAGACCCAAACTCACCTGAAGCTGGGATCGCCAGAGTTTGGAGCCTGGAAGGGCTTGCTGATGCATTTCATTTGAGCCCTGCTGTTGTTGCTGTCCTGTTCTGAATGTTTCTCTCTACCTTTCTTTTGTATGTTTTGAGTTCTGATTAGAAAAATAAGAAATACTTTGAAATTTGACCATATAATGACAAGCCTGTTCTCCCTCTCCTTCCCTCCCCCCACCATACGCTTTTATTTTATTATGGGTGTTTGCCTGTGTGTATACCTGTGAATGACAAGTGTCTTAAATATGACAAGAGCTACTTATCTTGTTGTCTTTTCAGGTAAATTGTCTTGGGAAATAAAGCAGTATGTTTGTCTGCTGACATCATTTAGCTACTTGTTTTCTTGGTTAACAAGAAGTCCAGAGGTGAGGCGTCTGGGGCAGTCTTCATCGTGGTCAGGACCCATGTTCTTTCTTTTTGTTCTACGAACCTTCATGTATTTATGATTAATATCATCTTGGTCTCAACCTGAGGCAGGAAAAAGAAGGCAGTCAAGTGTGATGTGTTTGAATAGGCTTGCAGACCTGTAGATGTCCCTGTAGACTGTTCTATCTCCTGGTTGGATTAAACAACTCCACCATTGCTGTAAATGTTTAAGTGCCTTTAGTTGGGCATGTTTCTGCCCTATATAAAAATTGGGTTCTAAGCATGAATAAGAAATGGAATGTGTGTGCTACAAAAGCATATAGTGTGGCTGTTATAGTCCTCTTACAGACCTTTGTCTGGAATATTTATTCAACTTTCTTTTGTAGTTACCTTCAAACCCACTTAAGCCAGAAAAAAAAAAGTGTCAGTGCTTAATGACCACTAGAAAGCAATGTTACTACAGGGTCACTACAACATGAGGAACTGTACTAGAGGGTCACAGCATTAGGAGGGTTGAGAAACACTGTGCCCTAAAAACTGTATCATTTACCTTAATCACTTTTTTTAATTAACTTTCACCATATTTATTTATTGGGATGAGGAATGTGCACCACAGGAGGAATGTGCACCACAATGGAGATCAGAGGACACTACACTTGTGGGATTTCTTCTCTCCTATGGAACCTTGGAGGTCGTCAGGCATGGTGGGTGACAAGTGCCTTTACCCACTGAACCATCTTGTCGGCCCTTTGATCACCTTCTTTATTTGCCAGAGTTATCCACCAACTTTCCCAGTCCTACAAAACAAAGATTTGCTATCACTAAATATACAGCAAAAATCAACCAATTCCACTTTCATTAGAAAGTCAAATAAACTATTATACTTACCTTTGAATGAAGAATAGGAGAATATCTCTGTAGACTTCTATGGATCTATCTTGATATATTGTTGAATGAAAAAAAAAAGAGGAGTATGTGTGTATCTGCTAGCATTTATTTATTTATTGGGGGAGTACAACAGGGTCTCACTGTGTTAATTTTGCCTGACCTAGAACCCAGTATATGGACTAGACTGGTCTTAAATGCTAAATTTATTTTTAATGGGCTATTTGTATCTGTCTCTCTGTCTCGCTGACCAAAGAAAGGTAAAACTAAAACACAACAAAACAGTTTGTATAATTTTTTAAATGGTTACCTGTAGAGGGAGCTAGGAAACACTGTATGTGACAGAAGCCACTTTTCTCAAGCATGCCTTAAAATTGTGACTTTAGAACCACTTTAAGTATTTTATATCATTATTGTGCAAATTGATTTTGAGCTTTTTAAAAAGTCTCAAAATGCTGCTTTCAGTTTACTTTTTACCTAACTTCCTGTGTGTTAACATCTTACACAACTATAGTATAATGCATTATTGGAACCCACAGGCTGTTTGTATTCCTTCAGTTCCCCCATGAATGAGAATGTTATTCTATCCAGAATCACTTTCCATCAGAAGTCTTGTCCCCTCAGCATCCTCCAATGTGACAGCACCTTTGTCTTTCCTTACTTCCATGACCATGACACTTTGAAAGGAACTTATGAGCTTTTTAGAGTTTTTCTCTTGGCTTGTCAGTTTGTATTTGCCCAATTTTTTCTAAGGTGTAAGATTATGCATTTTAGGCAAGAATATCATAGACATGATGGTGTCCTTGTCACTGCCTCCTGTGAGGTACAAGATGTCTTATGTTCATTTGCTTGTGGTATGATTTTGAGTTGGTTCAGATGCTGTCTTCCAAGCCTCTCAATTATAAAATAGTTTTTACTGTTTTAAATTAGTTGTATATTTTGTGAGTAGATGTTTTGTGGTTTTACAAATACACTGATTCTCATACTTTCCCCATTGCCGTTAACATCCATCAACAGACTTCCCCACAGTCAGTATTACCATACTGTTTGTTATGTTGTTGGTGATGGTTTGTTTTCTTTTATGTTGGGGTCTTGCTGCATCAGCCAAACAGACTACAGCTCCTAGGCTCAGAAAATCCTCCTGAGTAACTAAGACTACAGGCATATGTCAGTACACCTGTTTATTTTATAATTCACTATTCTCATTGTTTGCCTTCGTGTTATTTATATCCCACTCATTCATATCACTTGTTCTTTTTTGGACAAGTTATTCAGATTCATGTTAACATTTTTCTAGACAGGGTCTTGGAATTGGCTATTTCTCCACAAATCCCTATTCTTGTTATTTAAGGAAGATGTTTAGTGTCTAGTGTACCTAGAATCTTGGCACTTGGGAGTTGGAGACAAAATCAGGAGTTCAAGGCCAGCCTTGAACTTTATAGCAGGTTGGACATCAGCCTGGATTATATGAGACCTGTCTCAAGTATGTAAATAAATAAAAACAGAAAGTTAGATCTGTCTACTGGGTATAACCACTGCTGGATACAGACAGATGTACATACACTAACATAAGCACTCATGCCACACAAAACTATTTATACTATAGATATCCATTCATAATGAGCTTTCTGATTCCAGACCATTGTGGGGCTCTTTGTGGCCTATCTTTTTTCTCTGGCAAAGAGACATCTTGGTCACATCATAGCAGCATATTTATTCACTCACGTCTGGCATAAAAATCAAATAATACCATGATTACTGACCAATATTTTGTAAAAAACAATCATGTTTGCTGAAGCTCTTGACTCCAGATTGATAGCTGTGTAGAAAGCGTGGGACTTATCCAGACCCCATGAATGTGGGTGTCAGTGAGGAGGCCTAGGTAATCTATGGGGCCTTGGGTAGTATTTATCCCTGGCATACAAATAGACTTTTGAGTGCCCATCCCACAATGAGGGATGCTCTCTCAGCCTGGACCCTTGTGGGAGGGCCTAGGCCCTGCCCTGGATGAAATGACAGACTCTGGAGATCCACCATGGAGGGCCTCACTCTCCCTGGGTGTCAGAGTGGAGATTGGGTGGGGGACTGGGAGCCCTGGTGGGGAGGGAGGGGGAGGAGAGGAGGGAGAGGGGGCTGGGATTGACATGTGAAACAACCTTGCTTCTAACTTTTAAAAAAAGGAAGAAGAAAAAATTTGTTTATATAAAGTAAGTTATTTCATTATTTCATCTGTAATGTTACAGTACAAAAATTATTTTCTGAAGTTTCTTAGTTTAGTTCTATTCTTCCACATCAGGTTGGTGAGTTGGTTGGTTTTTTTCTTTTTTTTTTGTTACAAAGTCTCATATACCCCAGGCTGGCCTCAAATTCCTTATGGAGCAAAGATTGGCTTTGAAATCATAATCTTCCTGTCTCTGCCTCCCAAGAGCTGGGTTCACATGGTTGTAATACCACACCCAGCTGGAAAGTCCATTCTTGAAATTCAAAAACAAAATAAACAATTGAGTCTCTCTGTGTATTTGGTAGATAGCATAGTCCCCAGCAAGAAATTCTATGTATCTATGTTTATTCATTTTTTGTTTTACATACTTTTTATTTTCAATTCTCATAGACTTTTATCCAGATTTCACAACTAGGTTTGCATTTTGTCATATTTACTTTATCACTTTTGCCTGTTTTTCAGTTTTCTTTTTTTCTGAAACAAACATTTCAATTGAGAATGAGTATGGCAGTAAACCCTTTTATTTTCTAAACTCTTGTGTCTCTGTTCCATATGTACAAGGGCCTTCTCTTTCATAACCATAGTGTAATTCTCAGAATCAGAAGATAAGAGCATTACTCTTTAGCCATCCATCTAGTCCATATCGAAATGTATGTCATTTCTTTCCTGCTCTTCTGTAACTATCATTCTCCCAATCCAGAATTGATGCTTACATTCACTCTTTAGCCTCCTTTAATCTGGGTCATCTCCTCAAGTTTCTTTTTCTTTGAAGTTTTACTGAGTGAAAGCTGGCTGTTCTGTAGACTGCTTCTAACTGAGATTGCTTGCTCGAGAATAAGTTCAGATTTGGTACCCCGTTGAATTGGCAGGGTACCAAATTTGTGTTTCTGATATTCTTCTCAGAGAAGGATATCAGAAACACAAATGAGTGGTCTGGTCATGTTCACTTTGATCACTTTGTTTTCCCTACTCAGGAGTTCTTTTTCCCTTTGGAATTTATAAGTTATTTTGGAGAAATACACTAGGACAGTGCCTGCTCTTGCCAAAGTTTCACTTGTGGTGTTAACTTCTGTTAATTATCTTTTCCTGAACCAGTTGTCACTTGGTGCTTACAAAGTTCTGATACTCTGACATCCTGGCTTGATGCATGTTCATTAATTGAAATGCTGCTCCAAAGGGTTTTTTTTTCTGATTTTTTTTTTGCATTCATGAGCTCCTTAATTCAGTGTGTTATAATTCATTAGTGTCTTCATTTTGATGTTCAGATAATGTTACAGTTGCAGTAGAAGTCTCTTTTAAGGGTCGTGTGTGTGTGTGTGTGTGTGTGTGTGTGTGTGTGTGTGTGTGTGTGTGTTGTGTAAGGGAGGGATATTATCCTTATGCATCCTAGGCATATATTTTACTGCTGACTACATCACTAGCCCTTTTTAATTGTTATTTGGAGTCAGGATCTTGCTAAGTTGCCTAGGTTGGCCTTGAACTGGCAGTAGCTAGAATTATGGCCATGTGTGACTGCCTACCTCAACTGTTATTTTCCTTACATGGAGCACAGTGTGTTTTGGATTTCTTCCCCCCACACACACACACACACACATCCCACTGAAAAAATTTTCCCATCAAAAATACTTACGCTGTTTTCAGTAGTTAGTGCTGTCTTGTGTTGTAGTAGTAGTACTTTTTGGTTTTTTTTTTTTTGAGACTGTAATAGATATACATGCATATTTGTCAGTGTTCTCTAAAGGAGCAGAATTAATAGAGTCAATATTAAGTAACATGGGAAGTTAGTTAACTTGCCAGCAGGAGTGAGCAAAAGCTCTTTTCTTCCATGTCCTTTTATGTGGTGGACTGCCCAGATTTAGAGTAGGTCTTGTACCTCATATGATTCAATTAAGAAAATATTTTACAAGCATGCCTAGTAGCTTGGGTTTTAGTTAATTCTAGATATAATCAAGTTGACAACCAGTAATAGCCATCACAATGTGTTTAATGGGCTTCTGCTGTCATGCTACTGGAACACTGCTAAAGGATTCTGGTGTCATTTCCAGCTATAGAGTTAGGGGAGGATCTGATTCTAACCAGGGTAATTACCTGATAGCCAGACCTAAGAATCTCAACTTAGACTTGTCCTTTTTTCTGTTCCCCTGGACTTTCAAACTCGCATTCAGTGGGATGCTAGCCTCCTTTAACAGCCTGGCATTTAAGCCCTGGGTCCTACTGCTTGCTATTCAGTTCCAGATGCTGGGTCACAAGAAAGACCATGAGACAGAAATAGGACTCTGAGGCTGTCATTTTCTTTTGCCACTGTCTTCACTCATTTGAGAGCCAGAGCACATCATTTCTGCAGGGGTACCTGCAGGCTTCCCACATACGGCATGACCATCCCTCCTGGTCACTGTCAATGGCACCCTTCTCTGCTTGATTGCAGGAGTGAGCATTTCTTGTTGAAGGAAAAAAACAACAGGATTCCTTTTTAAAGAATAGTTGAATCTGATTTTATACAGGAAATACCACAAAGAACTGTGGAACATGTTGAAAGCAAGGGAACTGTTAAAGGCTTTTGGTCTTTGGTACAATTAGTAGGCATAAATACATAGATATTTGTGTTCTTTTAAAATGTGTGTGTACACACACCCCTGATTATTGATTCATACTGATACCTCCATCCTAATACCACAGAGTGAGTCTTTTCCATAGTCTACTGGTCAGTGTTGTAAAGGCTCATGCATCAATCTGCAGAGGCTCCTGTTGGCCATATGACTACAGTGCAGTAAGACCTAACAACTGTATTGCAGCATATGGCTTCATTGTGTTCCTTAAAGAACTAATAATAAAAACCTTATTAATCAGTTTAGAAGATACTGTTTTGGAAATTGAATAAACGAAGAGAAAGAATCAAATGTGTAACTTTTCTTTAATAATGGTATATTAGGATAGCCAAAATATTAATGAAGGTGATAATAACCTCCAATAAAGAAATGGATACACGCAGTGGTCTTCAAGTCCATACAAGACAGGCATGTGCCTCTTGATGGAATTTGAAAGCCCATCTGTGAGATACGTAGCCAAAAATTAGATCTTAGCCTAATCAGGTCACGAGGTATAACTTCAGTTTAGAAGAAATACAAAGGACAAAAACACCCATTCAGACACAGCACAAATATAGCAAGCAAGGTGGGAAAACAGAAAACCAGCACATAGCATTAACAGCTGAGTGGGAATGCTGAAAGGCTGGTTGGCAGTGGGAGTTGTTTTGCTTTGGTGGGCGTGTAGCTTAGAGGTAGAACACTGCCTGCCATTTGTTGGACCATTGTTTAATCTGCAGTGCTGGGGGAGGTGGGGGTAAGAGGGAGACAGAATTGTTTTTAGGTGTAGAGGTGATGGGGTGGTGTGTCTTGCCTTTAGAATTCTGTATTAAACTATGTGAAGATGAGGAGTGCTGCCTAAGATTTGCTGCCTTACCATTAGGGAGGGTAGGAGTGAGGTAGAAAGGAAACCACAAGGGTCTGCTACGCTTTTCTCTGGTTTGGCTATGTTTGAATTTTTTTAGTGAAATTTAAAAATGGAAGAAAAACAGTGCCACTGCCTCTGAGGCATTTCCCAGAGGTAGAATAGTGTCCTGAGGTGACTTGCCCCTCACAAGATGGCTGCATGCCGACCACAAGCCAGGAGGGAGATCAGCTGCGTCTTTCTCATTGTTTTGTTTTACCACATCATAGTCGGTGAACCAGTTGGTAAAGAAATGAGTGACTCCAGACATGGCAAATGACACCAACTGACCACTTGCCACACGGGCTACTGTCATTGTGTTTGTGTGCAAATGTGAGTATGCATAGTGACACAATGTGTGACCCTCCTTCCTAGGCTCAGGCCCGATGTCATCGTATAGGCCAGAGCAAAGCTGTGAAGGTATATCGCCTAATTACTCGAAACTCCTACGAGCGGGAAATGTTTGACAAGGCCAGCCTGAAGCTAGGCCTGGACAAGGCTATCCTTCAGGACATCAACAGAAAGGGCAGCACCAATGGAGTGAGTACATCGTACCTGTCCTGCAGCATGGGCCTTTGATCCCAGAACCAGGCAGATGGCTCCCTGAGTACCAACCAATCAGGGATGAACAATGAGACTGTCTCAAAAACAAACAAGAAAGGAGCACTTGTCAGGATTTTTTTTTTCCTCTTCTGAAAGCTGTTTCTGGGTTCCTTTTCATCATTTTGAGTCAGTCCTCCACAGCATAATTGGGTGATCTCCTGTCGTAGGAAATAGTTTGGAGGTAGTCCCTGCATTTTCTGAATGGATAAAGGCAGTCTGGGAGCAGCTGTGTGGTAGGACTGCTCAATAATAACATTGCAATAAATTTTAACACACCCATCAGAACTGGTAGGTTCAACATTCTTTATATATATATGAGCCAAAGGCCTAACATTTTTATAACTTATTTGTTACCTTAACTTATCTCATACCCCAGACTTTGCCTGAATGTATGCGTGTGTACCTTGGTGGCTACAGAGTCCAGGAAAAGGTTTCCCATCTCCTATAACGGGAGTTACAAATAGTTAGATGTCGTATGGGTGCTGGGAGCCAAGCCTCTTCAAGAGCAGCAAGTGCTCTTAATCACAGAGCCATCTCTCAAAACTGACTTTGCTTTGAGCTTCTTGATGTAATGGGGTTAGTGTTGTCTCTGTCTCCATGACCCCAAGCGGTGCACAGTACCTTAAAGGTGTTCAATGTGTGATAGTAAATAATAAATGAACAAATTAGCTTGAAGTATGGCAATTAAAGTCATTTTTTCTAGTTGGACACAATAAACATTCTTATAATCCAAGCACTTGGGAAGTGTGGCAAGAGGATCAGTGATCAAGGCCAGTTACACATGGAATTTTCAAGGCCAACCTGGGTACCTTAAGACCCAGTTGCAAAAAAAAAAAAAGTAGCAATGCAATTTTGGATTGGAGAGGGTTAAGAATTACTGCCAAAATTCTTTAATTTTCCTAAGTACAAAGTAGCATGTCTCCTTTATCTCTGGAATTAGAGCTTCAGAAATGGAGTTTAAAAACGTCAGTGCAGATGTTCTATATCCGTAGCTATGCGGGTATTAGTAACTATAGTACTCCAAATTGCCCTTCCTGGGAGCTGTGGAATTCCCTCTTGTGATTGAAATAAAGAGAACCAGATTGTTAATTAGAACCAGGAAAGGGTGTTTTGAACTCCATTTCCTGTTTTCAACAAGTGGTTAAAAGATCACACTTGGTACAGGATCCTTTTTTTTGTTTTTTGTTTTTTTAAGTTAAGGAATGATGTCATTTCCAATACAAATGTATTTATTTAATAATGAATAAATCATTTTTTCTCATCTCATGTGGTACATCTGGAGGCTCTAAAGATAAAAGTTCAAACTAAAATAAGATGTTAAGTATATCCTCTTTAGTGGTACATAACTTTAATAGCTTATGACGTTTGATGATAGCCAGTGTCCTGAAGAATGTTAGGCCTTTGGCTTGTGTGTTAGGCTTTACTACTGAGCTCCCTATAGACAGTTGCCTGCCTGCCTCCCCTGCAAAGTAGCTAGGTCACTTTCATCTGAGCTTGTTATTTCTGGGTTATCTTTCTGATGTGTGCTGTTACTAGAGGAGATGTATCCTGAATCATGAGAACCACATTTGAAGCTGTTTTTCTCCTGTGCATTTCCACTTTGGTAACCTTTTCAGGTACAGCAGCTCTCAAAAATGGAAGTGGAGGACTTGCTCCGGAAAGGTGCTTATGGGGCCTTAATGGATGAGGAAGATGAAGGCTCCAAGTTCTGTGAAGAAGACATAGATCAGATTCTGCAAAGAAGAACCCACACCATCACCATCCAGTCGGAGGGGAAAGGGTCCACTTTTGCCAAGGTACATGACCTCTTCCCCATAGTCATTTGGGTGGAAGGGAAAGGATCACTGTTTATTCTTTTAGCTTGTTAAGGAGGCTTCTGTTCTTCCAAATGCAGTCTCTTGACAGTGTAGACACTTGGAGTCACAGACTGAGGAAGAGGAGCTAGGGCCAGGGACAGATAGACACTAGTCTATACATTGTTGTGTCTATTCTTTACAAGATCTGCCCCAGAACCATTGAGTGGACATCTGGAGAATGGACCTCAACTGTACCATCCATCCATTCCTCAAATTCAAGCAGATATTTTCACTTCACGTGGATACAGTTTTTTTGTTTTTTTTTGTTTTTTTTGGTTTTACGAGACAGGGTTTCTCTGTATTGTTTTGGAGGCTGTCGGTCCAGCCCGGCCTCAAACTCACAGAGATCGCCTGCCTCTGCCTCCCGAATGTTGGGATTAAAGGTGTGCGCCTCCACTGCCCAGCTTACATGGATAGAGTCCCAGCTTATTACCTCAGGACCACCTTCCTCTGTTGTTTAGGTCACTGGGTTTAGAACCTGCAATTACTGTTAGGTTGTCATGGCAGCAGGCTCTGCTAATTCCCATGGAACTTTATGACCTGTTGTGGTCAGTCTCCTGTGTCAGGTCAAGACTTGTTCAAGAGAACATTTTGTGTACAGTAGGGGAAGTATAGGTAATCTGCATCTCATTCAACACCTCATATCAACCCAGTACAATCTTTTTTTTCTTTTTTCTTTTTCTTTTTTTTTGGTTTTTCGAGACAGGGTTTCCCTGTGGTTTTGGAGGCTGTCCTGGAACTCGCTCGGTAGACCAGGCTGGTCTTGAACTCACAGTGATCCGCCTGCCTCTGCCTCCCGAGTGCTGGGATTAAAGGCGTGCGCCACCAACGCCCGGCCAGTACCATCTTTTCAACATGGGTGTGGTGTGCATGCATGTTCAGTGTGTGTGTGTGTGTGTGTGTGTGTGTGTGTGTGTGTGTGTGTGTGTGTGTGTGTGTTTAAGTGCAGACATATAATTCCATCTTTCAATATACTGACAAAGCAAGAGAATTGCAAGTTTAAAGGCAGCCTAGAGTGTGCTTGGTTATACTTTGTATCAAAAAAGAAAATGAGCAAATAAATACTGCTCTTGAAGACAGCTACATACCAGGTAATAATATTGCATTGCTATTGTCTAAAGGGATTGTCTTTTTACTCTGAAACTTTTAAGTTTTAGGAAAATGATGGAAATTTTTATTTCCTTACTCAGTCTTTAAAAGAGGGAAAATTGAATCGTTTTGAGATTTTGGAAGTACTGTTAGGGTTTTTTGTTTTGACTTGAATGGCTTTTGTGTTTCTGGTGCATTTGGAATTAGTTTTGTTTGTATTTTGTTCAAACCCAGTTTGTTAACTTTTGTCTCCTTCACAGGCTAGTTTTGTCGCTTCAGGAAACAGAACAGATATTTCCTTGGATGATCCTAATTTTTGGCAGAAATGGGCTAAAATAGCTGAATTAGACACTGAAGCAAATAATGAAAAGGTACGACTTATTCTGTCCCACTGAACAGTTAACTGGGATTGCATGGGACTGTGCCTGCATAGCTCAGGTCACTATTTACTCCTGAGTCTTGATGAAATGCTGTTGCAATGTACTTTAAAAATGGTGGCACATAGACAGCCCTTGATAAATGTTAATTGGTAGACCTTTACAGTAACTAATGTAATACACAGTCTGCTGGGCATCCAAGAAGTTAGAAAAATGCAATTAGAGATGCAACTTGTAAATAAGTTGATCCCAGATTTAATACTTCTCTAAAAGCAACCTTTCCTCTTAGTAATCCAAAGGAAGAATGAAAGAAAACACCTGCTGGCTTTACCTCCATTTTTTTCTTTCAGTGTCTTGAGTTTTTCCATTTTGTACATGAGAGAGACCATGGGTGCCAGAATAAAACTACTAGACTGTGCCTTTATACAACACTCTTGACTTTACCCATACAAGTGAAAAAGGAAATGTTGAAGCCCCAGTGGCAGAGTCATAGTCATATTGTGCCTATGACTGGCACTGATACCTGGCCAGCTGTGAGATACCCATAAAATGCTAGTTCCTCTTCCCCTGTCCCTTAGCCCATTGCCTCACTTCAAGATGAGTCCTTAGCCTTTCTTCCTGTTTTTCTTCAAGGGTAGGTTGTATTCTGTGGGAGACAGTTCCTTCTTATAATTTAGTAAAATCAGTAAGAACTCATGTAACTTTTCTGTTGTAGTTGTTGTAAGTGTGGGTGGTTGCTTATCCTGGCTTCTTTTCTTCAACTGGAATGTTTCTCTTCTGTTAAGATTCTGAGCTCCAATAGTTGCCTGCTTGTAGTACCATAAAGAGTCTCTTAATCAAGCCACTGTTTGGGCAGGACAGTGGTGGGAGAGAACAAGGTCCTGTCCTATAGGCAGCAAAAAGCAATGGCAGCATCCCATAGTAATAAGCAAGGTCACTGAGCAGGGTGATGCTAGAAATTCACTGTCTGGATTGTGTGGAAAAGTATTGGAGTTTCATCTGGCCTTCGGAAGACATGTAGGAAGACTGGATAAGGGGCAGAAATAGTGGGACTAGAGAAGAAGCAATTGGTGTGTTCAGGGGAGCCACTGAAATGAGATTCCTGAACTAGGAATTTTGTCTTTTAGCAAAAGATTAGTAGATACAACTAAAGGGGGTGGATAATGAAAGCAGCAGGGTGCATTTTCTTCAGGAAGTTTCTGAGTAGATGGAATCCTTTCCCCTATCCTGTCTCTGGAGCTCAGACTGTTCTCTCCATGCTGGACAGAACAGCAGGGGCTTCCCACTCCAGTCTTTCTTGGAAACAGCATTCTGCCACTTTGGGCACATGGGGTCTTTACTTGCTAGAATGATGGCAGAAACAGCAGATGATGATAGACAGCACTGGGGACCAAGAAACAATAGCTCGAAGTCCCTGAGAAAGAATCCCCTGTGCTTGTTCTGTTTGTGGTCATAGAGACAGCGGGTGTACTGCAAAGAGCTTTCCCTGCCAGGGACTGACATGGGGTGGTTCTACCTCAGATGTCCCCTGAGGAATGGCAGCAGGGTGCTGTAAAGAGAAGAGGGGCCTCCTCCCCACAGTCTTCTCCATTTCAGGAAAGCTTAGTGATTGACCGGCCACGTGTGAGGAAGCAGACCAAACACTACAACTCCTTTGAGGAGGACGAGCTTATGGAGTTCTCAGAGTTAGACAGTGACTCAGACGAAAGGCCCACAAGATCCAGGCGCCTCAATGACAAAGCCAGGCGCTACCTCCGTGCCGAGTGCTTCCGGGTAGAGAAGAACCTACTCATCTTTGGGTAGGTACTGCCTCTGCTTAGTGGGAAGGGAGGTGCTGTTATTTTCCCACTTTTTTTTTTAAGTCCCTAAGATTTGTGCAGTGAACTTTTAGCTCCCTCTGGGTGCCAGCTAATGAAATCTGCAGGAGCAAAAGAAAACTGTGCTTAGTACCAGAATTCCCCTCATTATTGTGCTATGTTGCTGTGATATAGACCTACTGTGATCTTCTCAAATAAATGAATGTCACAGCAAATCTCTGATACCAATTTGCTGCCCGGTACTGATTTCCTCTCCCATCCAGGAATGTATTATGAGGAGTCAGAGCAACAAACGTTGCAGTTAAGGCATAGTTATGCAGTGGTTACTGCAGCTGCTCTTCTTCAATTCCAAACTTATCCTCTGCCCCCAGAAATTTGCACCATCATGACTTAGCAGTCTAACAGACACATGATCTGGATGCAGGATGCCTTAGAGACAAGTGGCATGCAGTCAGAGTTACAGGCCTTTCAGGACAAAACTGTTGGGGTAACTAATACACTTGTAAGAGGATGAGGAACATCTTGTCTCTTTAATTCCCGCTGTGTGGAGGGGGTGTCTGTGGCCCTTCCTCCAACACCTTCTGTATGCTTACCATCAGCTGGGGCCGGTGGAAGGACATCCTGACTCATGGACGATTCAAGTGGCACCTGAATGAGAAAGACATGGAAATGATTTGCCGGGCCCTATTGGTGTACTGTGTCAAGCATTACAAAGGAGATGAAAAGATCAAGAGTTTTATTTGGGAACTAATCACACCTTCCAAAGACGGACAAGCTCAGACCCTCCAGAACCACTCAGGTAAGAGATGAAATAGCTTTGCTGTGAGTTCTCTTGGGTCATTGCTGCCTGTGTTGTTGTATTATAAGGGCAATTGGACTCTCTTGCCATTTCCTACATGTGGCCTTGCTCACTTACCTGAGTCCATCAGGAGTCTCCCTGAACTGGGGACTCACCTCATCTTCTATGGCTCACTTTTTTCATTCACCATTCTGTACTTGTCACTTCTGGCATTGTTTGTCTTTTGTACTTCTCTATCCTTAACCAAAGCTTCCCTTCAAGTCTTCTCCTCCTTCCTACTAGACCACAAGAGCCCAAACGGGACAGGCTGGGTTATTCCTCCCTGAGTCTCACAGAGCATTCATTAAATCTTCCTGACAACTTTGCTTTCTGTGGACTTGAGGATAAGTCTGTCACCAGGGGCCCACCATGCTTTTTCTGCACAAAGCCCAGATTTAATGCCCATGGTAAAGCCCTTTTGGCTTATCCTGTATCATTATCTCTCCATTTCAGGGTTGTCTGCCCCAGTCCCCAGAGGGAGGAAAGGAAAAAAGACAAAAAACCAGCTCTTACTCCCAGAACTGAAGAATGCAGACTGGCTAGCTACCTGCAACCCTGAGGTGGTCTTACATGATGATGGATACAAGAAACACCTCAAACAGCATTGCAACAAGTGAGTTAGCCCCTTCTATTTCCCAAAGTTAGCCCTGCTCACACAGCTCAGATTTTTGGGATATCCACAGGGACATCCTTTCACACCCCATGCAAGCTCTGGAAAGAGGAGAGGGGATTTTGATTCTAAACTGTGTCTGCACTCTCTTCACACCCCTCCCCCACCTCCTTCAGCAATCTTTACTCCTGCAGTACATTCTGTACCCAGAGGCTCCTAACCCAGCTTTCCAGAACCGGTCAGAACATCCTCTCTCTGCTTCTGAGCCAGGCCACAGGACCATTTTCTACTCAACTCAGATCTAATAGAAAGTATGCTTTATTTAAAAACCTCTAAGTTGCATTCTTTTGAATAGATCATACATATGACAATTTTTGTGTGTGTGTCAAAATAGTTTTTCCTCCCATTTCCTTTCCCAGAGACAGCCCATCAGCCTGCTTCTTCAGAGAACCCTGTAATGCTGGCATATGTAAACATATAACTTGCTTTTTCTTCCTTAAAATGATGGATATTGTCCATAATATATGTGATCCCTCTTGTCACTCAAGTTATCTGGAAGTCAGTTCTTCTATGAGTACTGCCATTGTACATAGGCTCTTCCCTCAGTGTCTGACCTCCACTCTTGACTGATATTATGAGTGAACTGCAAGTGTTCCCTCCTGACCGCTTTGCTGCTTAGCTTGATTATGAAGCATTTCTTCAGCAGTGGTGTTCTCCACTGCACCTCTCCATACTTTCATCCTGGGTTTGTGTATATTTAGCCTGGGCCTCAGCTGTCAGTTTCTCTGTTGTGGCCCTTTGTGGTTGGCCTCATTTCGCAGTGGACTTCTAGGTGCCTGTAGCACATGATTGAATCATTTGCTTCACTATATACTTTACAACATAAAGCATGGTATAGTGTAGCTTGTAGTAGTTGACTAACATACACTTAATTGCTTTGTCTGAAACACAACTGGTACGTTGCTATGGAGCCTAAGTGCAGCCTCTGCAGAATCAAAGTGAGTGTAGACCTCAGGAAAAGACTTACTGCCGTAAAAATATAAACACTTGCCCTTTAAGTATTCATCTCACCATGAATGACTAAAACTGCCTGAAAATACCACCATTTAAACAGATTCAGTCTTCTGTAACTAGTTAACTTGCTGACTAGCCTCTCAGAAGCCAACTCTACCTCTGTGGTCCTTGTGGCCACGTGAAAAGATGGGGGTAAGGGAGGTGTCGTTGAATATCTCTGTCTTGACTTACGCCTAGCAGAATGGTCTAGCAAGAAAATGAGAAAGTGATTTGTTTTCTTGGTTGGCGAAGGGGTGATCCTAGTAATGTCTGGCATTGATACCTGGTGTCTTATTCTTTGGTGTATTCTGGTATACCCCTTCATACTACTCAGGAATGCTTATTCATTTCCGTATCTAGATTTGGTAATGTGTTCTCGGTCTTAGGTTCCAGAGTACTGTGTTAATGTGTTCATCTGTCATAGGGTGCTTTTGAGAGTTCGGATGCTGTACTACCTAAAAGCTGAAATACTGGGAGAAGCTGCTGATAAAGCATTTGAGGGAACTCCTGCCAGGTAATAATATATCATGCATAGCTCTCATAATTAAATAAATTATGTAAATTGCCTGCTCATAGACTGACCAGATCCAGCGTGTTGTTTCAAGAGATCCCTGTTTCCACCCACAGCTACCCAGATAGTAAACAGGTAGAGAAGAAAGGTCAGTCACTGGTCCTGTTTAGACTTAACATATAAACAGCACTCATCCCCAAATGGTTGTTCTTCCTTTGGCACTGTGAAGGTAGACCAATGGGTTTCTGGAAAGCCAAGGCCAGAACACTAACCTCATAGAGGAAGTTGGGCCAGTCAAGGAATAGTCAGGCTTATATCAGTCACAATCAGAATCATATTGGACAGTTGTCAAATTCTACGGAGAAACCATCCCAGGGATGGATGGGGAGAGGACGGAGGAGCTATCCAGGTCAGTGTTCCTCCATCCAAGCCCCAAAATCTTTAAAGAAAACTTCCCAGATGAATGAAGGCAGTGAGCTCAGGGTTCACGTATTCCTCAGAACACGGACTGAAACCCAGAGCAGCTGATCGTGACAGGCTTGCTGATCCTGGCTTGTTCGCCAATCCTGGTGTGTGAGTCTGAGCATTATGTCCTTCCTTTTGGCTAGAAAAGTGCAATGTATGGTCAGTTTTGACCTAATGGACCACTTAGTTTCTGAAAGGCCCTCTTTATACTTCAGACTGTACCAGTGTCAACTCTGAGGCAAGATGGTTTAGATAATATTAAGGATTCATTCATATCTCAGTTTGGTCATTTGGGAGAAATGTTGCCTTTTCATGACCGGATTATCCAAGACTGCTCTGGTTCTTAAGATACACATCAGAACTGCTTTACACACAGAGTCCAGAGTCAGCTGGTGTTAGGTTCTCTGAGTGTCAAGTGAAGCCTGGGAACCTAGTACTTATGCTAAAAAACTTTGTGAGCAATAAGAGATACTGAGCTGCTGCCTTCTGGATCATCTTTAATGTTTACTTAAGCATTGGGTCAGGAACACTGAGATTGCACCCTTCTCTCCACAGGGAGCTGGAAGTGCTTCTGCCGGACATTGACTATGTGGAGATCCCAGTGGATTGGTGGGATGCTGAGGCTGATAAGTCCCTTCTCATTGGCGTGTTCAAGCATGGTGTGTTTTAGAAAATTGACACCTTCCAGATTAGTTATCCAGAAAGCTGAGTTAAGCAATCTTCACTAGGCTGTACATATTCCTGCAAACTTCCAACAATCCCATTGTCTAATTCTTAGAAAGCTGAACCTCACAACTGCCCATCCGGAGTCTTGACCCAATTAATGTGTGACTCATAACAGTACTGTGAATATGTTACTGAGAAATTTCAAAGGGGCAGCTGTAGTCAAAAGAAAAAGGCCCACTCCTAATGGCATACTTCCTCCATCAAGACTCTGCCTTCTAAAGGTTCTGTAACCTCAAACAGTGCCACCAGCTAGAGACCCAAGTGTTCAAACATGTGAGCCCATATAGGGCATTTCATATTCAAATCACAGCACCAATTGAGTCATCTTCCTAGACCCCCCTCATTTGTTCTTAATCATCCTTGTGTCTGCCCTAGTGTGTAGCACTTAGTAGGTACCCTTGAGGAATTAGGGAATGAAGACAAGTGTTTGGTTTAGGTTTTTGATCATTTTTGTGCAGAATTCTAAGGTGATTTGAAGAACTCTTTTTTTTGTTTTGTTTTGTTTTTCGAGACAGGGTTTCTCTGTGGCTTTCGAGGCTGTCCTGGAACTAGCTCTTGTAGACCAGGCTGGCCTCAAACTCACAGAGATCCGCCTGCCTCTGCCTCCCAAGTGCTGGGATTAAAGGTGTGCGCCACCAACGCCCGGCCTTGAAGAACTCTTATGTTCTTTTTTTTTTTTTTTTTTTTTTTTTTACGAGGCAGGGTTTCTCTGTATTGTTTTGGAGGCTGTCAGTCCAGCCCTGCCTCGAACTCACAGAGATCCGCCTGCCTCTGCCTCCCGACTGCTGGGATTAAAGGCGTGTGCCACCACCGCCCAGCAGAACTCTTATGTTCTTAGTGTATAACTTTACCATCTTGGTGTAAATATATGCTGGGCAATCTTTAATTCTTTTCCTTAACTAAGAAATTAAAGAGAACTAATGTTTTTAATAGCTTGGAAAAATAGAAACAAGTACCCATCCTCACTTGTAAAATAGTCTGCTCTTGCTTCCCATTGACTGGTAATTATTTCAGATTGTTCACTTTTCCAGATCATGTACCACAAAGCCCACATGCCTTTCCTCTATACCTTTGCTGAGTGTTCATTGTAGTGCTGTAATTTTTCATCTCCTAAGGTTTTGTGGGTATGTCTCCAGACAACCTGCTGTGTAGCCATACTTAGATGAGAAGGTTCTATCTTGGAACCACCTCTAGTAGAATAGGCTGAGTCTTCAGTTGAGACTCTAGCCCGCACCCAGAATGCCCTGCATTAAGCCTAGTCTGCATAATATTCCAAATAGTTCTCACACGTGCACTAAATGAAAACTGCCCCTTTGGGATAGCCTGGGTACATGAAATCTTTCTCAAGATGATATTGGTATTTCCAAACATATTCTTATAAACTTACTCTAAATGGCGGTAGGCAGCCTCTACCTCCTCAAGTACCTATCATGTGACTGCTTGGGTCTTTGGTTTGTCATTACCACTCCTAGTTTTTCTTTCAGGATCACTGTTAGGGGTTTCTAGGAAACTGAATCAGTCTTCCTCATCTCCAATCTTGTAGCTAATGAAGAAATAGAAATACAGGGCCCAACTCTAGATGTGAAGCCCACACATGACAAGATCAAATATACATTGTAGAAACTTACCCAGATTGGAACATGGAAGACCCCATCCTTTCTCATTGCCATTGTGTCATGCATAGATCAAGGAGGCAGAATGCTTGTGGACAGTTAAACGTCCCTCAATGGTAATGGGAAAGTAAAGGAATGCTCTCACCATCTCATTGTCTGATAATCACCTCTTCATGGGGATCAGACCATAGCAGAAATCTCTTTAAAATAGGCATATTAGGGAAAGTTTAATTTTGATGTAAGCTTCAACAGAGATAGGGCAAAATAATTATTCTTACCATACCAGTAATTGGAAGAAAAAGGATCTCAGGAAAACAAGTTCCTCTAGTCTTGTTGCTTATTGAGTGAGTATAATGTCAGACCCTGAACTAGATACAAAACTCAGAATGAGGAGGAAGACCAGATTCTATTCCTAAAGACCCTAAGTCTCCTCAGAGAGACTTGCAGTGGTCATAAGTCTAAAAAATTTTTAAAAAGGAAAGAATGAAAAGGTCAAGTTCCTGTAGCTCCTTGTAGGAAAGTACTAGGTGTTGCATGCTAGTGAAGGACACAGTACATCACCAAGCCAGGGCAGAATGGCCCATCCGACAAAGACTTTTCTTAACAACCAAGCTGTTCTCATTAGCATTCTGCATTTCCAGCACCAATAACATGGGCTCAGTACATGCCATAGAACCAGTGACTGATATCTGTGAGGAGAAACATTCTAAGAGTCTTCCCTTCCCTGAAAGACTTTCTCCCAAAATAGTTTGGTATGACAATAGACTGGGTCTTCTATAAGATTACATTTTATTCTATACCACCTTCAGGAGAACCCACATCCCACACCCCCCAAAAAAGATTATGTTAAATTCAGTAAAATACCACACATCCGCCTGTTTGGGCTTTCTCAAAAAGTACAATTTGTGGGGAGGAGGACTGAAGAGGTGGCTTATTGGGTAAAGTGCCTGCCATGTAAGCACAGGGACCTAAGTTTGGATCCTCAGCACACACATAAAAGCTGGGCATGGTAGTGCTCACCTGCAGCCTTAGCACTGTTGGTTGGGGAAAGTGCAGGGACAAAAAGATGATCTGAGATCACTGGTCACCCTAGCTAGTTGGTGAGCTCCAGGTTCAGTGAGACCCTGTCACTAAAAACAAGGAGTGATAGAGGGAGTCAACTTCTAGCTTCCACATGTGAACATATAAAGTGTTTTCTTTTACTGTTTTGTCATTATAGTCCATCTTCTGGGTCAAAATACTCCTTTTGTTTGCTTCAAACCTGTGACAAGTAATTCCAAAGCCCTGGCAAGTGTGTATTAGGATTTTGTTGTACTGGGTTTGCAACACTGGGCCAGGTCTGTTAACCCAGTCAACAGTTATTGTGGTACAGTTCATAATTCAGCACTTACATCACCATTTTGTTCCACTTCCTTTTCTAACTCATGTATAGAATTGGACTGTGTGAAAATAAGCCCATTTAGGACATAACAGGGTCTCAGAGCTGAGGAATAGGAAGAAGTTGCAAAGTAGCTTATCTGCTTCTCTGTACAAAGCAAACCATTGAGAACGGTCTGGTCCTGCATCTGCTTACAAACACAATGTTTATGCAAGCTTCAGCTTTAGTAAGAAACACCTAGAAGGTTGCAGTAGCTCCAGAGTCTTCCCCAGTTAGGAGGTCTCATAAGCTAGCATTAATCCTAAAAAGCATTGTTAAGTTTGTTTTGCCTTGGTTTCTACTAAATAAAGGAGACAAAATGAATGTCTAGGTCAGGGGCAGATCTGGTGTGTTCTAACCTGACTTCCAACACTTCTCATTGCCTGCTCAGGTTATGAGAGGTACAACGCCATGCGGGCTGACCCAGCACTCTGCTTCCTAGAGAAAGTCGGGATGCCTGATGAGAAATCCCTGTCTGCAGAGCAGGGTGTTACAGACGGAACCTCAGACATTCCTGAAAGGTGAGAAGCCACATAGTTGTACTCTGATGTCACATGCCTTGTCACCAACTTGTGTCCTATTCCACATACATCCAGGACTCTGTATCTTTATGTGTTCATTGCTTTTCTGTTGCTATCATGAGATACGTGACCAAGAGCATTACAGAATAAAGCGTTTATTTTGTCTCAATATTACAGAGAGATAGTCCATAATGGAGAGGGAAGACATAGGGCAGCAGGAGCAGGAAGCTGGTTGATCACAGGAAGTGGAGCCAGGCTGTAAACCCCGAAGCCTATCCCAGTAATATACTTACTCCACAGCAGGGCTCTACCTCTAAAGGTTTCATAAGCTTCCCAAACTGGGAGCTAAGTTTCCAGAGACTTGAGCTTGGATGGCCCATTTCTTTATTCAAACCACCACAGGTTTCCTTCAATATCTGACATATCTCTTAAGCCTTGTTGTATTGTGACCATGTCCTTCAAATTGTGTCTTTTGGTTCATCCTACAATGCCTTTCACTTATTCTTTGGACCAGATTCCTATCCCTGTCCTTCATGGATTCCCCAGACTGCTTGTCCTGCCTGACTTGTTAGCCAGTCTTCTCATGTCCGGCCAGAGGCCTTCTAGCTGACAAAAAGCTACACAGGCACAAGTACAGACTTCCTGAGCGTGAAGTTCCTTAGCTGATTGCTGGTGTTATTCAAGGATCATAACCCCTGAGTAATGCAGATTCAGAAGCCACTGTTTGAACTTGTAGCCATTCAACATAGTGAATGGATGTGCACAAATTTAGAAGCATTCTCTTTGTTAGCATAATCTCCAAATGTGTAAGTTCTCAGGAAACCGAAAGTAACAGCTAAATCCTATAGATTGCCAAGATATGCAAAGGTTTAGAAAGCAGCATTTCTCTCTTCGGTGTGTGTTGTCAGCTTTGGCCAGATATCTCCTCTACTAAGGATGACATGCTTTAAATTGCCCAAAGCTGTGGTTAGACCTAGCCATGATAGTATGGCACTGCCAGTAACCCTGGTGAATGCTTAGCTGTTTGATGTTCTCTGCTCTTAAGGCATTTTCTGTGGACAGGATAATAAAAGCCTAGTGTGACTGGTCATCCTGGTGTTGGTTAAATTAGCTGGTTCAGGAAAAACACTCGCTGAGTAAGGTGCCTGTGTGTAGTTCATAGCTTTTCTATTTGGTGGCTCCAGGGCATCAAAGGCAGCAGCAAGGCAGCTGACTGCTTTTTAGGTTAAGCAATGAAGAATCATGGAAACAGGCATCATCAGTAGTTAACACTCACAGGAGACATGAAGCAACTGACCGAGCCACAGGTGTGATACCAGGAGGATGAACTGTCCTTCCTTCTCAGCATTAGAGAGAGTTGTCTTCCCAGAAAGTGCCTTGTGGGAGTGGTCACCCCACTGTGCTTAGGGCTGGACACTTACTTGGCACAACTATTGGTTTAGACTAGAGTCTTCTCTTTTTCAGAGCTGTATGTGCAGACAGCTCTTGGTGGCTGTTATCACTTTTTCAATGATGGTATGTATCATTGTTGAACAGTCAGTCTCAAAGTGTACCTGGTAGATCATGAGGCTTCACCCTCGTGTAAGGTCCTTGCTCACCTATATTATAACGTTCTTTGGTGGTAGTTTTTATTATTCTTAGTGTCTTTTGGGTTTCCTGAAAAGAAAGGAAAAATCTTATGATTTTGAGTGCCTATGAAAAAGATACTTGCTAACCTCCCCTTTAGCCGTGATTGGGAGTACTTTCTTCTGGTAGTAATATAACTCCTAAGTGGTATATAATTACTTTTATTTAGAGGCAACATAGATAAAGAAGACAGTGCTGAGGACAAGTTAGATGGTCTCCAGAAGCAAACGGTGAGTCAGATTTGTTGCATTGGTCCTGCATGCTCTTTGATGCTGAGAGCACCTCATGGTTGGGGAGTTGGATTGCACTGCTGCCCTTGCCTTGTGTCACCCCAGAGCTTTATTACAGAGACTCCAAGCACACAGATTTGACTGCATTTGCATCCTTAATTTTTTTAGATAGCTACAAATTTAAGATATAGATGTAAAATAGAGTACAGAGAAACCTAGTGTTCCCTGTATCTAGTATCCCTGATAATGACAACTTGTAAGATCATGTTTATTTTCATATTCAGGATGGCGATATTGATATTGATAGGTTCAAAGTACAGGACATTTCCATGACTTGTCACCGTCTCCTAATCATTTGTCTTCCCCTTCAACTGCATTTTAGTCCCTGATAACCATTATTGATCATTTTCATATTTGTCCATTTTAAATAGAATCATGCAGTATGAACCTTTAAAGGGCAGTTGGCTTTTTTCCACTTGTCAAAATCTGAAAATTTATATAGGTTATTGTCTGTTCCAACCATAGTTAATTCCTTTTTTGTTTTTGTTTTTGGTTGGGGGTGAGGGTAGGGGTGGTTGCTGAATGTTATTCTGTAACATGGATATGGCACTGTTTATATAATGTGCATTTGTTTGTTTAAGAAGCTGCCACATTTTTTTCAGAGTAGCTGTACCATTTTTTTTTTTTTTTTTGCCCTACTGGCAGTAAATAAGTGATCTGCTTTTTACACACCCTGCATTCTGCATTTGATATTGTTGCTTCCTATGAGTCCATTCTGATGCTTGTGTAGTAATACCCTTGTGCATTTCTCCAATGGCTAGTAATGCCAACTATTCCTGTGAGTTCCAGGACAGTCAAGGCTATACAGAGACCTTGTCTTCAAAAACAAAACAAAAAGTCTGTAATCCATTTTAGGTTAATTCTATTTTAAATGTTGATAATTAGATCAAGATTCTTCTTAAACCTGCTCACATCCCATTGCTCCATGAGTGTTTAAACTACTTTCTATCAAATTACTTTTGTACCTTTGAAATAACCCAGTTATTTCGTGGACATGTTTATGAAGTTCCATTTCAGGATTCTGGGTTCTACCCTGTGATCTCTTTTTCTTTTTCTCTGTCAGTAGTACACACTCTGAATAGTTGTAACCGTGTCCTAAGTCTTAAAATTGAACCTACTGATTCCCTTCCACTGCATTATTTTTCAAAATTGTTTGAGCTTTACTTATCCTGTGCCTGTCTTTGCAATTTTATAATAAAATTATCTAGATAAGTAAGATGGTTCAGCAACTAATAGTGCTCACAACCAACCCTAAGTTCAGTCCCTGGGACACACATGGTAGAAATAGAGACTCCTGCAAGTTGTCCTCTGACTACCATATATGTGCACTTACGCACGCACAAAAAAGTGTTTAATTATTAAAATTACCTATTTTCAGAGACTTTCTGAAATTTTAGTAAGAATTACGTTAAACCTTATCAGTGAGGAGAATTGAAATTTTTACTGTATAGTGAAATTGTGCTATATTGCTTCCTGTCATCATCTCTCCATTTAATTTTCTATTCCTTTTATCAATACGCACAAGCCCTGTGCATGTTTTTTTAGATTATATTTTAGTGTTTCTTCTTTGGGGTAATTGTACAGACTTTTTAGATCACTTCTGTATCCCCATGTTCATTGTAAGGTACAGAAGTCCAATATATGCTTTATGCCTGCCCTGCATTCTTTAAATATTTCACTTATCCATTCTAGACCCCTTTTCATAGGTTTCTTTGAACCTTAATTCTTCCTCTCTGGTCTAAATTATAAAATGTGTTTCCTACTGACTGATATGCTTAGCACTTGATTGAATGAGAATACTGGAGTAAATATTCTTGCCTTGTGTTGATATTAGGAGGAAGATACTTATCAGAATAATGTTAACTGGGGCTAAAGAGATGGCTCAGTGTTCAAGAGTGCTTGATCTCAAGTACCAGAACCTATATGGTGGCTCACAACTATCCCTAACTCCAGTTCCAGGGATTAGGTTCTCATATGGTACATATACATACATGCAGACAAAACATTCATACATATAAAATAAGTAAAATTTTGTGTGTGTGTGTGTGTGTGTGTGTGTGTGTGTGTGTGTGTGTGTGCGTGTGTGTGTGTGTGTGTGTTTTGGAACAGGGTTTCTCTGTTTGTCCTGGAACTCTCTCTGTCGACCAGGCTGGCCTCAAACTCAGAGATCCGCCTACAAGTGCTAGGATTAAAGGTGTGTACCACCACCTTTTGTCATAACTAAATATTTTTAATTTTAAAAATAATTATGCTGATTGTCGATTATTTCATAGATCTCTTTATCAAAAATGAAGGGCATTTCCATAATCCTAGTTCCTGAGTTTTTAAACATAAGTGGATATTGAATTTTGTCATCATATGGTATTTTTCCTGGCAGATAAAAGTGTTTGTTTGTTTGTTTGTTTGTTTCCTTATTTAGCCTATCAGTAAGGGGAATTACCATGATTAGTTGACAAATATTGAACCAACCTTATAACACTAGCATGAGCTCTGCTTGATCATAATGTTTAATTCTTTTATGTATTACTGAATTCTTTTGTGTGTGTGTGTGTGTGTGTGTGTGTGTGTGTGTGTGTGTGTGTGTGTGTGTGTGTGTGTGTTTTCATATGTGGAGGAATATGCATGCATGGGGAGCCTGAGGCTGATATCCAGAATCATTCTCTTGGTTTTCTGAGACACAGTTTCTCTGTGTAACACTGGCTGTCCCGGAACTCACTCTGTAGTCCAAGCTAGCCTTGAACTCAGAAATCTGCTTGCTTGTGCCTCTCCAGTGTTGGGATTAAAGGTGTGTGCCACCATCAAGTCAGAATCTTTCTCAATTGCTCTTATTCTTGAAGTGAGTATCCTATGGATAACATATTGTTAGTTAATGTTAAATGTTTTTAATGTATTGTCTCTGGATGTCTTTCTTTCATTTGATGTATTTGTGTCATTTCTATCTAGTGTGAACATTTATATATATCTTGGGCCTATTATTATTTATGTTCTATTTCTTATTGCTTTTTGTCTTGCCTTCTTCTTGAGCATTTTTTATTATCCCATTTCTTACTTATCTTTAGGGAAGCATCATTTAATAACGGGATGTATTGTGAGAATTATGTTACTAAGTGATTTTGTTGTATACATGACAAAGGTGTTTCTGAGTAATACAATTTTATTGTCATACTGTCCAGCATATAGCCCATTTTTACTAAAATATCCATATGTAGCCTAAAACTACATATTGATTTTGTGTCCTTATTGGTACTTATGTTTTATTACACATGTAATATCAAAGTCACTGGTTCCATGTTTTCCCAACTCAAATGAAGTATGAAGGTCTCATTTTGTCCCTTACCCTTCCCTATGTAATATAATTGGGTTAGGGTACTTATAATGGTTGGAGGACAGCTTGTAGGAGTCAGTTCTCTCCAGCCTCTCAGCCCCAGGAGCCCACTCTTTTCCTACTTACATTGTCTTAAGTATTTCCTTTGTGCAATGATAAGGCCATATCTGACACTATGCATTGAAGAGTTCCTGCCATTCCATGTTTCAGTGTTCTTTCTTCCTGGTATTGGAATATCTCTTCTGTTTTCTGTGTAGAGAAATTCTTTTCGTCTTTGTTTAGGGTCAGACTGAAGGTAGTCGTCCTAAGTTTTTCTTTATCTAAGAGTCTGTATTATTGACTCTTTTCCTTCAGCTCTAAAAATGCTGTGCGTCTGTCATCTGACGTTTGTAGTTTTAATGAGAAATCAGGCAGTTTGCTTGTTTTTCCCTTCTAGATAAAGTATCCTTTGTCTCAACACATCTTTCCTCTCCCCCCTCATTTTTTTGTTTTTTGTTTTTTGTTTCAAATGTAACTGGTTTGGGCAGGATTTCTTTCAGTTTATCGTGTTTAGGGTTCACTCACTGTCAGTAATCCATAGAATTATCTTTTGCCAAGTTGAGAGCATTTCTCTTCAAGTATGTTTCTAGTTTCTACTGTCCCTGATTTTTTTTCCTTTTCAAGACACAAGTGAAATGAGTATAATTACAGTCTCAGACACCTCTGGTTATTGTAATCTGTTTCTTGCTCACATGAACTTTTTCTTATTCTATCTTTAATTGATTGTCTCTTTCTTCTTCTAGTCTCCTGTTAAGGATTTTTTTTTTCTGAGTGATTTTTTTTCCCCTCACTTGTTGTACTTTTCAGATTTAAAATTGCTCTTTGGTTCTTCTTTGCTTTGTTTGTTTGTTTGTTTTTCGAGACAGGGTTCTCTGTATTGTTTTGGAGGCTGTTCTGGAACTCACTCTGTAGACCAGGCTGGCCTCGAACTCACAGAGATCCACTTGCCTCTGCTTCTGCCTCTGCCTCCCGAGTGCTGGGATTAAAGGCATGCACCACCAAACCCAGCTCTTTTCTTTGTTTCTATTATAAAACTTGGCTTTGTGTATATTTTTAGAATTGCTTGTTCATGGTTTTAATTCTTATGTCAGATATATAAAGCACTATTAACTTGATATTGACATTATTTTCTTTTTCTCTAAATTCGAGATCTTCCTGGTGTTTGATATATATATATTTTTAAGGGAATTCTGAATATTTTAGGGTATTACATGGGGGAGACTGTAGATCTTATTTAAACCTTATTGATCTGACTTGCTCTGACACATCACTGGTAAAGGAGCAGGAATTAAGAGTCACCTAGTTTCTTCAAGCTGACCTCCATATTCTGGGTCTGCTCCTGTTGATACTATAGACAAATGATATCCTCGGTACCACTGCAAAGAAGTGGAGGTTTTCCCATTGGTCCTTGTTAATACCATGGATGAGAATGAGAGAACCCATTGTTTCGTATCAGGGATGAAATCTTAACATCTTCTTAGCTTTTTCTGTCACCATCCCACCAGACAAATTGAGTGACCCATTAGCATCTGAAGAAGGTAGAAGTCTAGGACCTTCACATGACCTTTGTTGGAATGAGCCATTTTTTTTTCCTGCGGTGTTGGGATAGACATAAGTTACTGACCTAACATTTCTGTGCTCCAAACTTGTTCTTTTCTTGGTCCTTTTTAGAGAGAATACGCTTTTGTTGGGTTGTTTGCTTTTTATCTACACCCTACATCACTTGTAAATAGCTGTCTTCTTTACTAGGTCTGGGACTTATAAAGGAAATCCTCTGTGTTGTTCTATTTTACTCTGCTTTCTTCCTTTCACCTTTCAGTTTCCTGTTTGTTTTACAGAGTGGTCAGGAGTTTAGTTGTGCTTACAGTGATTCATGTGCATGCCCCAGGAGCAGAAGGCTTTTTTATATCCTAAATGAATTTCTGGAACTTTTTATAAACAGCCTGAAACGTCATCTGGGCCCCAGCACCATTTGAGCAAACTCTCTGAGCAGTAGAGCAAATAGGTTTCGTGAATGCCATGGACTCTGATGTCTGAAGTTTTCAAGTCAGTGTCTTTAGTTGATCCCACTGCTGGAGTCGCCACTCCCCAGATACACAGTTAGAGATATTTTTGTTCTATTCTTTATTATTTGTACACATCTTCTGTCAGATCTTTGATTCTTCTGCTCCTAGTAATAGCACCACTTTCCCAGATAAACTATTCAAGGATTTGTCTTCTGTCTTGCAAAGGTTTGAGACACAGTGAACTAAAGAGAGTCAGGATGGTGCCTTACACTATTGGAGAGAAGGGAGCTGGGGCTCTGCCCTAGACTGTTAAAAACCTAGCTCTGTGTTCCAGTTCCTAACTTTCACCAATAATTATTTCATGTTAGATTTAGGATTGTTAGCCCATAGAAACCATTTGAGCCAGGTGATGGTAGCACATGCCTTTAATCCCAGCATTTGGGAGGCAGAGGCAGGTGAATCTCTATGAGTTTGAGGCCAGCCTGGTTTACAAAGCTACACAGAGAAACCCTGTCTCATAAAACTAAAGAAGGAAGGAAGGAAGGAAGGAAGGAAGGAAGGAAGGAAGGAAGGAAGGAAGGAAGGAAGCCATTCGAGTACCAAAGAAAGGAAATTAAAACCTAATACAGACCTTTCCTCAATCTGAAGTACTTTTTCCCTCCCTCAACAGTGTAAAGGAGGCACATTGCCGATTTTTATCCTTATATGACATCTGACAAAAAAAAAATGGCCTCTGAGTTAAATGACTGTGAAAATCTAATAGTTAGTAGTTGAATATCCAACCCCCCCTTCATGATAAAGGTCTTGGAGAGAATTTTCATAATCAGGAAAAGGGAAACTTGCAGGGGCGCACATTGAATCCTTCCTGTCAGCAGTAGCAGCTCATATGAAAGACAGCTGCCGATCAACTGCAGCCTAGCCTAACTCTGAACATTATCCAGACTGCTTGGTGTTCCCAGAATAGCTGTCAGGTAGAGTGAGGGCACTGAAGGGAGAGATTGGAGCACGAGAAGGAACTTACCTTCCACTACAGTTCAGCCCAGTCCTGAAACTGCCTGCGTCTCAGTCTGTGTCATTGGTGGTTATGTTATTTCTTCATCCTTCAGATCCTCAGAACCTTAGCAGTAGAATATAATTAAAAGCAGGCAGAACCAGCAGTGGCTTCTCAGAGAATGTGAGATGGATAGATTCTAAACAGATATGACTTGACGCCCAGTGCACAGACTGACATTGTACATGGAAGGGAAGGCTGGCATCTGAAGCAGACCTGTTAACTCCTATCTCCTGTACTTTCTAGAAGTCCTGAAGTAACTGACTGGGCAGTCATTTCTTTCTTGGGAAGCAGTTAAGAAGCCTAGCGTGTCATGTAGGACGTTGACAAGGACAGTTTAACATACCTGGGAATAAAGGGAACCATCTGAAAGAAAGTCAGAGTCTTCACACTGATGAGATCCCTAGCACATACCTGAGCAGTCTTTCAGTATCTCTGCCTGTGGAGGGGAAAGAGGGCTGTGCCCCCTGCTGTGGAAGGAGAGCCACTACTTAGCTGGATGATACTGCCTCACACTGAACCAGTGTGTCTTTCCCACTTCTTTCTGTGGATTCTATTTAGTTTTTTCCTGTTCCTACAGAGACCAGAAAACCTTGTTTCCTTTGTGGTGAGATTTTGAATTCTTGACATTGGCTACTTTGTTAATCTCTTTAAGTGTCTTGGGGTGGGGATGGGGGTATTTTTAATATAGTTTTTTTAATTCTTTGAGAATTATATACAATATATTTCGATCATATTCAGCTTCCCCACTCTTCTAATAACTTCAAGATCCATTTTATACCTTCATGCTTTTTTTTTAATAACCCATGAGTCCAGTTTGTACTGAGCATGTACTCTGGGTAGGGCCACTCATTACAACATGATCAACTTAATGGAGACTGACCCTTTAAAAGAAAAATGTCTCCCTCCCCTGTAAACCATCAGCTGTCAGTAGTCCCTCAGTGAGGGGTGGGAGCCTGAGCCCCTTCCCTCTCTGTGTTAGTGCTGACTGGTTTGCACTAACCAACCAACCACAGTGGCTTTGAGTTCATGAGCACAGCAGACCTGTCAGGTCCAGACCCGCATTCCTTTATATTTCTTATCAAAGATCTCCAGCTTGCTACTCTCACACCTCAAGAGTACACACTAATTGCTCCCTCAAAACATGATATTGAGAGATTTGCAAGGGTAGGAGGGACTATAGGAGTGATACAGCATTCTTTTCCTATCTCTCTATTTTAATGCCTCTGGTACTTGTGATCAGTAAACACTTAACCAGCAGCAATGTTACAGCAGCCGGGTTCCATTAACCTACACACACAGTTTTAAGTGTATTTGGGTTTGGAATGGTCTCCAGTCTTTATCAAACCTGTCTGTATGCTATGTGGAAAAGTAACATTTCTGTTGCACAGCTTTTATTAGTACAGTATCTTGTGACGGGTATGCACTGTCTTTGCTGGGCTGCAGTTCCAACTGCAAATATCTGAACTGGGTCTCCTGTACTTTCCAAAATAGGAAGTCTGTAATATGATGAAGTTGCAACCAATGGGAAGCCAGGGAGAAGCAAAAAAAAAAAAAAAAAGAAAACCTTGTAAGAAAATTTGATGCCTTAAATGGTCAAATCCTACTATGAGAAAACTTTAATTAGGAACTAAACAAGAATCCATTTCTTATGGGTTAAGGAGGTGAAGGTACTCTGAACTCAGTATTATTTGTGTGTAAATTTTGTTCATACTTACAAACATGTCTCCCTTTCAGTAAGAGGTCATTCTTATCCTCATTGTAGGGGATTAGAGCTCACATAGTCACAAAGGTCACAAGAGCAATGTTCTCACCTGCTCACCTCTTTCTAAATCCTGCTGTATCCATAACAGAACACTTGAATTTTATGGCATTTGTTTCAGTATACTTTTTGCACCAAGTTTATGCAAAAAGAGGATACTTCAGTTTCCTGCAAAATGAAAACCCCAGTAGGGCCTTTTTGACTCTGCCTTCAGACCTTTTATTGCCTGGTTACAGAGAGCCCTTTTGTTCTGCAGACTCCTATACACCCTTCAGTGTCTAGGTCAAGAACCACCTCTTAGACCTCTACCAGCAGCACTGGTTGATGTTCTCCATTGCTTAGGGTTCTGCGGAGCCACTGCCTATTTGTCCCTCACACCCACCAGACAGAGAACTCTGGGGCATAAAGTTTCTGTCTTTTTCACTATTATAGCCCTGGAGCCTAGTGTAGTTCCTGACACTTTAACTATTTGGCTAACTGCTGTGTTGGCGCTGGGGTTTGGTGAGGGCATAAAAGAAATCCCCTGTTTACATAGCCCACCAAGTCTGCATTGTAGCCACCTCAGCCATGCCAAGATAAAATCTGGGAGACAGCCAGGCATAGAGCGGCAACCATAAGCAAAGGACTCCTAGTTTTGAGTAAGGAAATATCTCCCACTCCTCAGTAAGGAATTATCATGTATGTAGTTATGCCCTTTCAGTTTTTGGCCTCAGTGCTTGGGCAAAGGGCAGTGTATTATTCATCCACAGAATAACAGCACAGCAGTTAGTTACCTGTGTGTAGTACCTGTGTAGCAGTGACTACACAGTAATAATCTCTGATCTCTCTCATCTTCACCATTGATGACTACTTGCAATTGGATAATGTTAACAGCTCCTCCACTCCATATTTTCCCTTGTCTAGATTAGTTGTTAACAATAAAGAAAATGCTTATGCAGTACTGACTAGAGTCTGTGGCAGTTTCCCTTGGCTCAGTAGACCTTGGTGGTGCTATTACTGCTGATGGTTATACTCAGGAGTCTCCATAAGAGCACACACTTCAAGTAAAAGATAGAAATGGTGGTTGGACTGTTTGTTAGTACTCCCTGTCTTCCAGATACCAACTGTTAGGCATTTGCTTTGTGCCAGCATGTGGTTAAACACCTCACATCCTTGTACTCATTTATACTCCCTACCACCTTGTAAAAGCTAACTGTGACTTTTCTCCATTTTAAAAAAGAAAAAAAGTGCTTCAGAGAGAGGGGAGCAACTTTCCCAAAGCCAAAAAAATAGAGGGCTTCTGTTCTTGTGATGGAGAAATTGTGCTCTATCTGCCCCTTGTTGTAAGCACTCTGGGGCCCTTTACCTGAAATCAGCTCCTATTTCTAAGATGAACATGCTTTCCCTCATATAAGCAGAAACTGGTGCTTGTATTAGCCTGTGAGCTCAGTTGTAAGATCTTCTGTGTACCATGGCCTGTTGGCTTCCTGTGTATCAAAGTTATGTGTAATGGCTATTTGGCCATTCCCTATCATTCTGCTAAGAAGAAATGCTTTACGAGAGAAGACAGGCTACAGAAAAAGGCACTTACTAATACCAAAAGCTTTCCTGCTTGAGCATTTGGTCAAGGATAGTTCGTGTTTATTGACTTGAGCAGAAATTGCTGGATAGACTGGAGGAGAAAGCTATGAACTTACTTCACACCACACTGGGAGTCTATTGGGCATGCCCTCATTGGCTACCATGATGTTGTAAACACTGGGAGTCTATTGGGCATGCCCTCATTGGCTGCCATGATGTTGTAAACTGAGTTTCTGACCCACCCAGTACCTCAGCCACTAGTCCCAAATAAGCACACAAAGGCTTATATTAATTACAAACTGTTTGGTTGATGGCTCAAGCTTATTATTGGCTAGCTCTCTCAATTATTAACCCATTTCTATTAAACTATGTATTTCCACAAGGCAGTGGCTTACCCATAATGCTATGGCATGTTACTCCTTCAGAGGCTACATGACATCTCTCTGATGACTCTCTCTGTTTCTCCTCCCAGCATTCTCCTAGTCTGGTAGCCCCGCTTATTCTTCCTGCCTGGCTGTATCCTGCCTGTTCATTGGCTGAAACAGCTTTATTCATCAACCAATAAGAAAAACATATTTACAGCATACAGGACATCGTCCATCATCTCCTCTTTTCTGTCTAAATAAAAGGAAAGTTTTAACTTTAACATAGTAAAATTAAATATAACAAAGTAGTTATCAAGCAAAAATTATAGTTAATAATGTTTAGTCCAAGAGAAAATACTCTATCATCTATCTTTGTGAGTCAACTTAAACTTTTATCATAACTAAGGAAAAGCGTAACCATAACTATCTGACTTCAACTCCATCAAAGACCCTAGAAGGATAATACATAAATTCTGAAATTTACAGAGACATCTCGCTGCCTGGTCAGTCATCCAAGGTTCCTCTGCAATTTGGGACATCTCTCCCTTCGGCCTATAAGCCTAGCATCTCTGACAGACTTTTCTGTGAAACAGGATTTTCTGGAGGGCTGTCCACCTTATCTTGGCAAGGTTTTGCAGTCATTCTCCTTTGTGTCCAGTTTGCCCAGCATGCTGTCAGCAGTGGAGGCAAGGGCACTTCCTTGCCCAGTGGCTACTTTTGCCACAAAGAAAGCAAACTGCACGTGAAGTTTCTTCGATGTGCATCATCTTCTCTGAAGCAGATTGGTGCTGCCAGGAGCAGACATGCCTCACTGTCATGAAAAACTCTAATAAACCATTTTACATGCCATATTCTGAAGGTCTTTGAAAGGTTTTGAAGAATACCTACCCATTTGAAATATATGTCTGTATATCTAGAAAACATAACATAATTATAAGTTTTGGCTATTATAGGTGACTGTCTATATTTAAAATTTTTACATTTTTAAAAGAGCTGTATAAACACAATACCTAAACAAGAGTAGAAATATACATATAGTAAAATTGACCTGAAATTTGTATCATTAAACCAAAATCCATACCAATGTATTCGTTTCTACATCTTATTCCCTTTTTTTGTTCCTTAGAAAGAGATTGACTGTTCATTAACTATTTATAATCGACCTCAAATGAAAACAAGCATTTATAAACACTATTTGAGAATGTGGGCAGAGTTCTCTTCAAACTGCTACCTGCTGTTTGGGGACACTGTCAATCCCAAGGGGATCCTGAGCAAACCCAGAACCCTGGCCAAGTCATGGCTCTAGTAGTCTGAGACTGCCTGGTCTCAGCTGTTTTAGATGTTGGATCACCTGGGACACTGCTTCAGGGGGTCTTGCTTAATCAAACTGTATTAGTCTGGAAGGAATCCACAGCTTTTCATCTTTTGTGGAAACAAAACCAGAACCTCTTTTCCAAAGTATGTATTTTCCATCTTATGTGACATTTTTATTACTCTGTTTCTCTTACTTTTACTTTTTGGCTTTTTGAGACTGGGTTTCTCTGTATAACTTTGGCTGTCCTTGAACTCACTCTGTAGACCAGGCTGGCCTTGAAATCACAGAAATCTGCCTGCCTCTGCCTCTGCCTCCTGAGTCTTGGGATTAAAGGCATGGACCAATTCACCCAGCTACTCTGTTTATTTGTTTGTTTGATTGATTGTTTGTTTTGTTTTTTCAACTTCTTTTTGAAGGACTTTGTCCTTTTTTCTTTTCTTTCCCAAACCTACATATTTTTTTAGTGATTTTATTTATTATATATACAATATCTTGCCTGCATGCCAGAAGAGGGCATCAGATCTCATTATAGATGGTTTTCTATACAGGAGAAATGGGTATTCAGGAAATGGACTATTCCTCTTTGTCTTCTCAAGAGTTTTCTCTTTCAGATCCATA
Organism: Mesocricetus auratus; assembly: GCF_017639785.1. Classification (NCBI taxonomy): domain Eukaryota; kingdom Metazoa; phylum Chordata; class Mammalia; order Rodentia; family Cricetidae; genus Mesocricetus; species Mesocricetus auratus. Next base: position 7,335,729 of record NW_024429209.1, on the reverse strand, counting down.
CATGGTTTCAAGAGCCTAAAAGAATGTTTTGAGTTTTAATTATTGGAAGCTATAAGTGTCTGTCACTTTCAATGTTGTGTCAGAGCACCTGTCACCTGTCCAGGAGGCAGCCAATGCTTTCAGTAAACACCAAATAGTGAATATCCTGAACAAGAAGCCACTTCACTTATTGTCACAGCCATCTTCCTGTTTCATACCCTCTTAAAAACATAACATTTTGGGGCTGCACAAAAATGAGTGCAGACTGTGGTCTGCTGACTTTAGTTCTCTCTTTCCAGTGTTGTGGCATGATAACCTTGAATCCTGAGCTCATTCAGTGTTGTCATTTGGGTCAAAAGATGGTGGCTAAAGAGTAATGTTTCTGCATTTTAAGAAGTGGTATCTCCTTTCCCAGTCCCAAATCATCTTCTGTGAAGAAACTGAAGTTTCACCCCTGAGACAGGATAAGCTAGTGAAGCAACCTGTTTGTTGCAACTTCACGAACGCACTGGCATGACAGATTTGTACCTCTTTTCTTACTCCAGATTTGTCTGGAGCTTCAGCTCTTCATTTTAAGTTCCTGGGGTGTTACATTGCCAGGGCCCAGTTTGGCATGTTTTATAAAAATAGTGTCCATTTCCATAATGAATGTTAGTTAGCCTGACACTTTCTCACAGTGAAAAACAGAAATGCAAGCATGTTCTTTGTGAGATGACCATATTAAATTGAGAGTGATGGTGGTAAAGCTGATATTTAAATTTGCAGCTAAAACAGAAATGGTACTTATAAAATGTAATTGAGTTTGGTATCCCTTAACCTGATTCTCTGTGGGAAGAAGCAGGGGGGAGGGCACTTCAGACAAACTGCTGAAGAAGGTTGTGTTTGTGAGGCCCTGTCTGGGTCTTAAGATGTCCACAGGCTCCCCTATGCATGCCTAGTCCTTGCAGCAGAGCCTTTCTCACTCAGGTAGTTCCTTCTGGGCTGCAGTTTCGCTGATGCAATGGCTTCATTTATCCCTAGGCGAGCCCCAGTGATGGAAGTGATGGCATTTTTGGTGAAAAGAAGGATGACAGCCAGGCAGGTGAGACTGTGTCCTGCAGGCAAAGAAAAGTAAGGTCTCAGTTCATAGTTATTGTGGAGTGTATATGAAGTCAATGCTATCTTTAAAGAGACTTCCAAGTAAGTTGACCTATGTTAAGCTTCCCTAGAGTGACACATGTCTCTTGTCTTCCTCTATTTGACATCAAAATGCAAAAGTTAACAGATGTTTTTAGGATGGAATCTGGATAGTAAAGAAGAGACTGTCATTTCACTGATATGGGGTGTTCTGTATCTGAGTTCAAACTTGACTGGGGCTTTGGTAGTTGGAAGGGTCAGCTACCCAGAAGCCATGGCTCTATGTAAAGAAGGCAACAGATTTTTTGCTCTTTCCTTTCTGTAGAGTGACTCTGCCATTCAGAAAGGGGTGTGTAGCCATTCAGAACACTGACCACAATGTAAAGCAAAACTACTGCCTTTCCAACTAGCCCCACTCCTGGCTAGTTAAAGCAGCCTCTTTAAAGTCACTAAAGCCTCTTGTTTTTGTATTTAATCAAAGCAAAACCCCTATTGTTGTATTTGCGTTTGTAAATACTAATATCCTCACTGATGTTTGAAGCCCAGGATGGCTCCAACCCAGACAAATCACCCTGGCCAGTTTCATCTGCTCTCACTGCTCGACTCCGGCGTCTGGTCACTATTTACCAACGCTGCAATCGCAAGGAGCTCTGCCGACCTGAAATCCTAGGCCCAGGTAATCAAGGATACTGGGTTCAGGAGGAGGTTTTCAGGAGATCTTCAGAAATGGACCTCATCAGCAAGGAAGCCCAAAAAAGGTAATAGCCAAGGAAAGAAAGCATGTTAAACGAACTGGTCCCTGGGTAAAGGAGACAAGGCAAAGACTGATAGCTGGAGATATGTGGGTTAGTTCCCATGTGACAGATTGCCTTCAGAATTTCTTAACCACATGGGGAGGCTAGTAGATCTAGGACCCTCGGTGCACAATGCTTAATCATAAGACATTCTAACTTGATATTCTTACCAAAATCAGACTTTAAAACAAGATACTCATATATGTCATACCATTTCAAATTCCCTGACTCTTGCAACAACAAAAAAAGTAGTTTGGTAAAGCTGTCTTCCTATAATTTTGTCTTTATGAAGATTGTGAGATCAATAAATATGTATAAAATACAAGGCCATAAAGAAAGTGCTTATTACTTGTAGTTACTTGACGTAATGAGAATTAATCTAAAAGGGCTGCCATAAACCAGTACAGGAATGAACACAACAGAGCTGCAGTTCTCAGACTTTGATATCATTTTTCTTCTGGTGCAGCTCCCAGCAAATTAAAAAATAGCAAATTCAGTTACTCCCCTCTGAGGTCATGAAATTTGGAAGTCTGTCTGACACTGCTGCAGAGTCCCTTCCTTTTTCTCATTCTTCCACTAATCTCTCACCTAAATCTCTGTTCCCAGCTAGGGTAGAGGATCATACCCAAGAACCTATCATAAAGTCTGGTGACAGGAATCTACCTGCCCTCTAAGTCACTGTCTGAATCCTGTTGAGAACCATTGTGTCCCAGAAAAGGTTATGGACATAGGCCACCTGCCCACATAGTAGTAGGGAGAAAGCTTAAGGGAAATGGGGAGTCAGAGCACTTGCCTTCTCAGTTCCAGTATAAGGTAGAGAGGCTGACTGAGATGGGGCAGAAAGATCCAAGAGTCTGTGTTCTGTGTTGTCATGAGGGAATCAGTAAAAGACAAAATACATTAATATTTTTAGTCTTTATCTTCTACAAGTGAAAGCTTAACTAGAAAATTCCTAAAGTTAGTGGCCAAGAGAGAGCAATACCAGAAGGAAAAGCTGAAGATTTGAAAGCAGTTCAAATCTTTGGGGGTGTGGTGTAAGGCTCTCCACCCAAGTGACTCAAAGGTAAATAGTAAAATACTATTTTACATGCACTTTGGATTTTACAGGCTTCTACAGTGTGTTATTAAATGATTATTGCTTCTTTAATTAAAGGACAGGCTAAGCATTGTAATACAGACCTGTAATCCCAGCACTCAGAAAGAGGAAGCAGGCAGATCTTGAATTCAAGACCAGCTGTCATAGCAAGACTCTGTAAAGACAGGGAAAAAAAAACAGTTCACTTTTTTTTTCTCTGATTAATTCTCAGGTGGACTAGAAGAGAACAAGCTGACTTCTACAGAACAGTGTCTTCCTTTGGTGTTGTGTATGACCAGGAAAAGAAAACCTTTGACTGGACACAGTTTCGCATCATTTCCCGTTTGGACAAGAAGTCAGATGAGAGCCTAGAGCACTATTTTTATAGTTTTGTAGCCATGTGCCGGAGTGTGTGTCGTCTTCCCACGTGGAAAGATGATGGTGAGAAAACTCTTGTCACTGTAAAGAGAACGTGTTAGGGTTCAAATTGCAGAATTACTATAGCTGAATTACAAAACTGAAATCTATCTCAAGAATTCTGATAAGGATGAGTAGGTTGTCAGAGGTCTGTGAGCTTCTAATTTAAATCTCCGAATACCAAGGTATAACTGCTGTGAAAGTTATTCATTTAAAACCTTGCAGAAATACTAGATTAACATTAACCACACTTTCCAAAGTATAGGGTTTGTTTTTTTAGATCAGGCTCTAGGGACTGGAGAGGTAGCTCAACGGTTAAGAGCACTGACTGCTCTTGCAAAGGACACGAGTTCAGTTCCCAGTACCCGCATGGTAACTCACAACCATCTGTAACTCCAGTTTCAGGAGATCTGACACCTTCTTCAGACCTCTGATGATACCAAGCATGCATGTGTGCCTATACTTGCATACATTCAAAATAGCCATACACATAAAATAAATAAATCAAGATCTATTCTGCACTTCGTGCTATCTTTAAATGAGACATTAGGAACTTTAAGTATTTTCTGTTTATTGACTCACATAAAATAAATGGCTATCGTTTAAACATCTGGTCCAATAGGCATACCTTCTTGATGTTTCCACCTGGTTGGAGTTTAACACAGCTTCTCTCCAGTCTTTCCTCGGCTTCATATGTCTTAGATCATGTTGCCTGCCATATGTTAAGAAAGCAGAGACTAGCGCTGAGCCTCTGCCCCAGGTGTGGCTTGGTTTTTAAAGTTGCTCATTCAAGTCAAAGAGTTAGATCTCGAATTTGTATTGTTGAGACATGGATTTCAATGCTGCTTTGCTACCTTAAGCAAAATGGCTTTCTAGCCTGTTTCATTGTTTTTAAAACAGACATGATCAGGATTTTTTTGAGAACTGGAGAATACATTGTGAGCTAGTGAGAGTACGTAGCATTGACTTATTAAGTAGGAACTGTTGTTTGTCTGTAGGACTGATGTTTTCTTCCTCTCCTTTTACTCTGTGCCCATTTGTCTTTAAGCTTCCTATTTTAGTAGATGCTCACACCTAAAACCAACATACTGAGGGTCCAGGGAGTATTTATAGCAGCCCTACGTTTTAAGTTTTGTGTATCTTTCTCTCCAGGTCCCTCTGACACCAGCATCTATGTTGAACCCATCACTGAGGAGCGAGCAGCAAAAACTCTATACCGCATTGAACTGTTGAGAAAAGTCCGTGAGCAAGTGCTCAGGTGTCCACAGCTGCATGAGCGCCTCCAGCTTTGCAGGCCCAGCCTCTACCTCCCAGTCTGGTGGGAGTGTGGGAAACATGATCGAGACCTGCTCATCGGCACTGCCAAACATGGGCTCAACCGCACTGACTATTACATCATGAACGACCCCCAGCTATCCTTCCTAGACGCCTATAGAAACTATGCCCAACACAAAAGAACTGACACCCAGCCTCCTGGAAGTCTCTGTTGCCTTTACCAGACCAATTCTAAACTATATGAATCTCTTACTTACACACAAATGAGTAGGACTTCAGAGTCTCTGGAAAGTGAACCAGAGAATCTGGTGAAAATGGAAAGGAGAGATGATCCTCTCTGTCTGCCTGAGGGCAGTTTATCTGACATAACATGTGAAAATTTTATTTCCAAGGTTCAGGAGGTCATTTCTATTGACCATGATGAAAGCTTGCTTCCTGAGTCCTTTGAGAATATGATGTATGGTAAGACAGGACTCAGCCAAGAGCCATGCTCTTTTCAGGAAACCCCAAGTACCAACACACAGTCCAGGAAAGATACTGTCACCATCTCAGTCAACAGAGATAAGAGCTGCCAGCCTGCTAGCACTGAGGCAGAAGTGACTTCAGGCTCCTCTCTCATGAGCAGCTTAGAGGCAGGAGTAGCTAAAATGAACATTAAGAATGGAAAACATTTGCTGATATCTATCTCAAAAGAAGGAGAACCCTGCTGCAGTGAGACAGGACGGAGACCTGAAAGCATGGGCCACCTAGAGGCCAAATGCTTAGCTTCCCCTACCTTAGACACAGGACATGAGAGTGGGTTTGTAGATCTGTGCAGCCTTAGCGTCTGCGACTCCCGAAGAAAACTCTCATCAGATCAGCAATTAATTGACTTATTAGAAAACAGGAGTTTAGAAAGTCAGTTGATTTTGAGTCAGAACCAGAGTGATGAGGAAGAAGAAGAAAATGATGATGAAACCTTAGCCATAGTAGCAAGCACTGTAGAAAAGCCAGAGAGCTTGCACTTCACCAAGCCCACTGCAAACATCCCAAAGGGTAAGAACCTCTGCTTCCACCAGGATGAAGCCAAGAAAGGAAGCCTAGAGGTGGTAAGCCAGACTCCTGGACCACAGAGAGCCTTTCCTCCCTCAGTCAGTCAGTGTCACTGCAAACACATGGAAAGGTGGGCACGTGGTCTGGGGAGTGAGGAGTCTGGAATAGAGAAACACAAGGCTTATCCGCCAGACCTGTACAGAAGCAAAGCCAATAGTATTACAGTGGAAGGTGAGCCTGCTATTATTCCAACAGAGCCATTTAAGCTGAAGCATGAGCTTTTAAAGGAACCATGGAAAGAAAGTACAGAGGGAGGAAAGAGTTTCCCCGTGTATGTTCCTGAAAGAAGTGAGCCCAAGCCAGAGGACATGGATTTTGAGAATAAAGATGATTATGAGAAAGATGGAACCTGTCATAGTCAAGGTACAGTATGCAGAACTCTATACTCATGTGATGGGATACATAGGGTGCTGGGGGGAGCCATAGTCAATAGTTTTAACTCCCAAAATGGACCTGCCCACCCTCACTGTGTGGGTGATCCCAAGAGGTACAAGGTCTTGATCTGGAAATTCAGCAGAGTAGTTCAGCTTGGTCACCCCAGAAAACTAGGGGTAATTCCAGTCACAGTGCCTCTACTGCATCAACCATATTCACTAGCAGGGACTGTGTGTTTGTATGCAGAAGATGCAAACTGGCACCCAGGGAAATGTTTTGTTCCTGCACTAGATGTATTGAGCTAGCTGAAGTAGAGCAGCTTTGGGACCTCAGAGACCTGCAACTAATACAGGTGCCATTAATTTGCAGGAACTCCAAAAATACAAGTCAAGTTGGCCTTTGTTGAGGTGAGCATAGAAAGCAGTTGTTCGTGTCATCGTCAAAACCCTGTGCTTTATGTCAGGGCATTTGTGTTAGGTTTCTCTTAGAACTAAACACAAATAAAAATAGCAGTTACAAATAACTGAAGACATAGTTTTGATCCTACTAAATAGGGAAATATTAAATAGGGACTCAAGTTAGGAGTTTTAAGCCTGATGTGGTGGCACGCACATTAATCCCAGCACTCAGGAGGCAGAGGCAGGCAGATGTCTTAAGTTCAGAACCAGCCAGGCTATACAGTGAAACCCTGCCTCAAAAAAGGAATTCTCAAGATGTTAACAATTCTGGGTGACTCTGAAATTCTTTATGCTCTGTGGGCACATCCATACAGTGATGGGGGACTCTGGTGAACAATAGCAGTGGTTTTTACTTTTTTCCTTAGGTTCAAGAGGGCCTAAGAGGGAGAATGAAGTAGATTATTTATTATTGCCATTGTCTGGTACTGGGTGTGGTACGCCAGGAGTGAGACAAGCATGACCTCTATGAAAGGGAGAAAAAAAAACTTGACTATCTTGGGTTGTGTAGCTTTTTTTGTTTTTTGTTTTTCATTTTATTTGTGTATGTGTGTTTAGTATATGTGTGTACATATATGTGTGTCCCCCCCCGTTGTCCCCTCCCCCCCCCCGCCACTGCAGGTGTATATGCAGGTGCACTCGCCTATGCATTCTTGTTTGGTGGCCAAAGTTGATCACTCTCCACCTTGTTTTTTGAGACAGGGTCTCTCACTGAATGTGGAGCTCACGTTTCAGTAAGATCCCAATGAGCCACTGGGATCAGCCTGTCTCCACAGATTTCCCAGCACTGGGGTTAGGCTTTAATATGGGGTCTGGGGATCCAAATTGAGGTCCTCATGCTTGCATAGTAACTTTGAACAGTGGATTTGCCCACTGAGCCATCTCCCCAACCTATATAGCTTTTTTTTTTTTAATTCCAACCTTAAGTTTTTGTCATTGTAACTATTGGTACTGAACCCAAGTTAAAATTTATCTAGTAGCTACAGTAAGGACTTGGAAACTGAACTGAAAAAAAAAAGGTGAGGTATTGAAAATTCAGACAGATGAGCACAGGGTAAATGTGACTTAGTGGACAGGGATGTTATTTTTTTCTGCAAGGGGTGGTGAGGCTGGTTGGTAGTTTTGTAATAATTGATAATTACTGGACTGCTGTGGAAACTAGAAATCTGACAGTCCTGGAAGAGCAGTAGCTTACTGATGCTCCTTTTGGGTCTACCCTTTGCTTCAAACCTTTCAGTGCTGCTTCTGTTGACTCCAGAGCAAAATCCAGTTTTATGTCAACAGTTTATAGGACAGAGGATAACTTAGGTGGTTCCTGCCTCCAGTTTCATGCTCAGTCCACTCCTAACTGTCTTGGTTCCCTAGCATGCCTTTCCCTTCCCCCTTTGCTTCCTCACCTGCACAGCTGTTTCCTGTGTATTAACCTACTTAGTATAAGCCTTCCCATTTGTTCCCCATCATCATATCATGTTTTGTTTTTGGATGTTATAGTCTTGGGATTAGGATCTCATTGTATAACCCTAGCTGGCTTCAACGTCCTAGTCTTCCTGCTCAACCTCTGGAATACTGGGATTACTCATGTGAACCACTATGCTCTGTGTGTCTGCTCCCTGTACAGCACTACCATAGTCTGTGGCTGTTCCTTTATAGTTCATGGTTTCCTATCTCCCCTGTGTGCCAGGGAGAACCCTGAGGGCTTAGGCCCTTGCTGTCTTGTTTATCTTTAAATCCCCCAGTCCTAGCAGAACTGCTCATAGGAGAGAGCTGCTGCGGTTCTCTGGGAGGCTCATTTCACAGTCAGAAGTAAAATTTACACATTTCTTGTCAGTTTACCAGGAAACGAGGTCCAAGTTTCCACCTTGAACATTTCCCTGCTCTCTGTTCATTCTCTGTCATTACTAACTAGTAGGTCTTTGAGATTCCAGGCTACACAGTTAACGTTGACCTTGCCTGGCATGATGACACATACTTTTAGTCCAGACACTGGGGAGACAAAAGCAGGCAGATCTCTGAGTTCAGAATCAATGTGGTCTACACAGTAAGTTCCAGGCCAGCCAGGGCTACATGGTGAGATCCTGTCTTAAAACAGCAGAAATCTGTGTACTTTACTTAGGCTATCAATAAAGCTCCCAACTCATTTGCTTTATTTTTATACGAATCACGGCTCTCGCCTTTGTTAGGAAGTCAATGACTTCATCCTTTCTTGGCATCATCCTCTTGGTCTATCACATTTCATACCTCATAGACTGTCTTTTCAACTGTCAAAATATTACAGTGTTTTGTGTCATCTTGTCCACTAAACAAGCAAGGAATGTTTAAGTAGTCTGATGACACCATACCTCAGTGGTCATAAGCAGGATTTGCCCCTGTGTTTTAACTAATTTAGGTCTCCTGGAAATAGAAGACATAACAATTTATAGTTAATTTAAAATAAATTAGCCTTGAATGGACTAATTAAAAACTGAAGAGACAGATTTAAATGTCCAGACCCCTCACATCACTAGCATTTCCCAAATATCTAGTTGTTTGTTTGTTCTTTAACCTATTTCTCCAGACTACCCAGGGAAATACTCTGAGGAAGAGAGTAAGAGTTCGACATCAGGCATGGCAGGAGACCTTGGGGAAGAGGCACAGGAAGTCCGCGCTCCCACCATTGCTCAGCTGCTGCAGGAGAAAACCCTCTATTCCTTCTCAGAATGGCCAAAGGTATCTCTCAGAGCTTGCATCCTTCACTCAGGGCATTCCAAGCTTTGATTCCTTTGTGTTAAACCTTATACTTCTGCCAGAGAAACTTAGCTATATACATTTGAACACTGAAAATGATGCACTAAGAAAAAGTATTCACCAAACTAATTAAACCATAAAAGGAAAGTGTCAAGTCATCCTCAGTCATAGCACTTCAGATTTATTCTTTATTGTTCAAACCTTGACATTTATAGGTTATGTAGTGAGTGTGTGTGAGTATTCATTTCTGGTCAGCATCTTGTGAAAAACTTGGCTCTGTTCTCAGGGATTTTGCAGACTTGGGTAATTTGAAACTCAGCTGTTATTTTTTTCCTCCAGGATCGTGTGATAATTAACCGCCTAGATAATATTTGCCATGTGGTGTTAAAGGGGAAGTGGCCCTCCAGCCAACAGTATGAGCCCTCGGGTGCACTGCCCGCGCCAGTTTTAAACAGCAGTGCAGGTTCTCGAAACAGCCTCTCAGAGCCAGAAGCAGCAGAGCATGGCTTCAGCAATGGTGCAGCATTGGCAGCCCAGATCCAGAAGGTGAGGTTATGGCTGGTGTGGTCTACCAAAGAATAGTAGCCACACCCCCACTTTCCATTGAGGCATTTACTCAGCAAGTATTAGGGGGTTTTGGTTTGGTTTTTCAGTCAGGTAGTTAGTGTTAATTGGGACTCTGGACCTTATTCTGTAGACTGTGGAGGGTTATTAAAAGTTGTACGAAGAAGAGTGAAATAAAAGCAGGACTTTATACCTAAACTAGAGCCTGCAGGTTGTCAGGAGAAGCAAAGAAGGAAGAGTAGCACCCCAAGTAAGGATGATGCAAGGCTTCAGGCTAAAAAAAGAAAAAGGAACAAACTTGGCAATGATGACTTGAAGAGAGGACAGGTGTCTTCCCCTTAGAGGAAAGAGGATGGCAGCAACAGATACCAGGAGTGAAGTCAAGGCAGAAGAGGGTGTATATGGAAGGAAGGTGAGTGGTTCAGGAGTTGTTAGCACACTGAGTCTGATTGGACTGCATTAGACTCGGCCAGGGACCTTGAAAAGCTGCTGGCTCTATTTGATGTGTCTGGCGCACCTTGGATATTATTGCTTTTGTTACAACTTCCCAAATGATTCTGATGGGCAGCTGAGGCTGAGACCCTTTGGATTTAAGCTTGTGACTACAAATGTAGTCTGAAGCCTGTTAAAAGCATATATCCACCAACGTAGACTCTAGATTTAATAAGCCATCTGGTGATTTAGCACTCATATTTGAGGAGCCTTGAAGTCACAGAGAAGATAACTGGAAGTAATATGAGGCCTGAGGAAATGAGGCCAGAAGAAGGAGCTGGTGTTTGGCCACAAAAGTTAACAATAAAACTTTTTGCCATGTGTTCACAGGAGAGCTTCTTAGCCCCAGTATTCACAAAAGATGAACAAAAGCACAGACGTCCCTATGAGTTTGAGGTGGAAAGGGATGCCAAAACTCGGAGCCTAGAACAATACTCTGCCACCCATGGGCATCCCCCCATTGTTCTCAATGGCTGGCATGGGGAATCAGCTATAGACCTCTCCTGCTCATCAGAAGGGTCCCCAGGAGCCACATCCCCTTTCCCCGTGAGCACCAGCACCCCTAAGATTGGGGCTATCGGTTCACTTCAAGGAGCCCTAGGTATGGACTTGTCTGGAATTCTGCAAGCTGGCCTAATCCACCCAGTAACTGGACAGATCGTCAATGGAAGCCTCAGGAGAGATGACGCTGCCATGCGAAGACGGAGAGGGAGGCGAAAACACATTGAAGGAGGGATGGACCTAATCTTTTTGAAGGAGCAAACACTTCAGGCTGGAATTCTGGTGGGTACATGAGTCTCTTAGGTAAAAACCATCCTACAAAGAGTTTATTCCTCAGACACCAATTTTATTTATGGACCTTTTACACCTACTTAAGTTGTCCTTGTTTTTTATCATTGTGATATGCCTCCATCTTTTCTAGAGTAGATAATGCTGACCCACTGGTACAGCCTGGAAAAGTAAGCTGAAGGGTCTTGTTTCAAATAGGAGCAACCCAGATCCTCCAGTGTTTCAAAAAAGAGCCACTGGCAGGCAGTCAAATAAACAAGGCCAGGTGACAGGCAGCATTCTTTCAGCATGGTGAAACTCTCCTGGAGTTGAGATGTGGGAGATGAAAGACTGATCCTAGCTATGGTGTCTGGCACTGATAAGGGGCCCACCACAGAGCTGTACTCTAGTCTCTCTAAAGTATCTGGAAACTTGTCAATTGGCTAGACTGACTGGGCAGTGAGCCCCAGGGATCCATCCATTTCCACCGTCTCAGCTCTGGCAATACAAGCATGTGCCACCACTTAGGATTTTGTTGTTGCTTATTTATTTATTTTTTAAGTCTTGTGTTTTGGTGAGGGAGTTTAGGTTTATTTATTCTGTGCCAGACATACCTGTGGTACACATTGAGGCAAAATACTCATACACATTATTATTATTTTATACATTATATGAGTGTTTTGCCTCAGTGTGTATATATGCACCACAGGTGTGCCTGGCCCACATAGCCCAGAAGAGGGTATTGAATTCCCCTGGAACTGGAGTTACAGATAGTTATGAGCTGCCATGTAGGTGCCAGAACAATAGCCAATGCTCTTAATGACTGAGCCATTTTCCTGCCCAGTCTGACTTTTTTGTTAAACATGGGTTCTTGGGACTGAATTCACATCCTCATGTGTATAAGCCAAGCTCTGTATTTACCAAACCACCTCCCCAGCTACCTATATGCTGAGAGTGCATTCTCTCCCTGTTAAAGGCATGTGCTTCTCTTCTAGAAATACAAAGCAGTGATTTTCCTGTAGTGCTTATAGTATCCCAAAGGAGTTACTATTTGAAAAAAATAAATATTTTTCTTCTCTTGGAAATTTTTAAATTTGTTGATGCTAGCACTATTAGCACCATTGTAGGGCTTTATCAGACCTTATGGGTGTTGGTGATTCAGAGCTGAATAAGACACACATTCAAACCACAGAGGAGAAAAAGGTAAGCAAACCCTAGCATCAAATTTCCTGGGATGTAAGAAATGTGAACAAAATGCTGGACAGAGGAAGGCAGTTTCTAGAACAGTGAGTGACGATGACAAAGGAATGCAACATTAGAACAAGCCAAGCCTGCTGAGTAGACCAGGCGGAAGGCATTTCAGTGGTGAGCACCTGGCATGTGTCAGATCAGTGAGGAGTCAGTGGGTTAAAACTCAAGCTCCCAGTGGTGATGGTAAGGGTGGGCAGATGGAGAAGTCAATACCGACTGTTCTACAGGAGACCATGATTGGCATGGGTAATACAGAGATTAGTGTTTCAGAGACACACTTCATCTTGCCATGAGTTCTACATCTACTCATTTCTTTTTCTTAATCTAGGAAGTTCATGAAGATGCAGGGCAGGCTACCCTGAGCACTACACACTCTGAAGGGCCAGGAGCTGCTTCCCCAGCTTCTGAGCCAACAGCAGCATCCAGCAACCAGGCTGAGAAAGCTGTTCCCAGCAAGAGCCTACTTGACTGGCTGCGGCAGCAGGCTGACTACTCCTTGGATGTTCCTGGCTTTGGAGCAGTAAGTGTTGGCTGCTACTACCGCAGACCACTGTTAGCTCACTGAAAATTTGGGGAAGTTTTTGCTAAGGGAAACTAGAAGATGGAAACTATTTGGAAGAAATCCGTGTTGACTAAGAATCTTTTTTCTTTTCTTTCTTTTTTTTTTTTTTTTTTTTTTTTTTTGAAAGTGTTTTTCTGTGTAACCCTGGCTGACCTAAAATATGTTCTTGTAACCCTGGCTGACCTAAAATATGTTCTTGTAGTCCAGGCTGGCCTCAAACTGCCTCTACCTCCTGAGTGCTGGGATTAAAGGCGTGTGTCATCACCACCTGTCGAGAATATCATTTTAAAGATTATCTTTTTGTTTGGATTTTTAATGTTTAAATTCTCCAGTAACAGAAATTGTAAGAGCATACCAACAGATTTACATGCAAAAGTTGTAAAGTTGGCTTAAGTTAATGTCATTCCACCCCCACCCCTGCATCTCCCCAGAAGTGACCACACAGCGTCATAAGTTCACAGACAAATCCTTAGATTGTGTAAACTCTACCACTTGATGAAAATTTTCCAAGTTTTTTTCTCAATATATGTTTTATTTAAATTAGAAATGTGAATGTTTCATATGTCATTCCCAGCTCCCTCTCCCACCCCTCCTCCCTTGCCCCTCTACTACCCCCCAGGCCCCCCACCCAATCCCCACATCATACCCCAGGGAGGATGAGACCCTCTTTGGGGGGATCTCTAAAGTCTGTCATTTCATCCTGGGTAGGACCTAGGCCCTTCCCCATGTGTCTAGGCTGAGAGAGCATCCCTGTATTTGGAATGGGCTCCCAAAGCTCATTCATAAACCATGGTGAACACTGATCTACTACCCAAGGCCCCAGTGATTTCTGTGGCCTCCTCCCTGGCACTACATTCATGGAGTCTAGATCAGTCCCCTGTTGGCCTCTCAGCCGTCAGTCTGAGATTCAAGAGCTCCCCCTTATCCAGTCAGCTGTCTTTGTGGGTTTCATCATCATGGTCTTGACCCCTTTGCTCATCACTCCTCCATCTCTGTCACTAGGTTCCAGGAGTTCAGCTCAGTGTTTAGCTGTGGGTATCGTCTCTGCTTCCATCAATCCCTAGATGAAGGTTCTAGGATGGCATATAGGATAGTCATCAACCCTATCATCAAGGAGGGGCTATTAGTGTAGTGTCTCCACTATTGTTTAGTTTGCTAGTTGGTGTTATCCTTGTAGATCTCTGGAGATCTCACTAGTGTCAGCTCTCTCCTCAAGCCTGTAATGACTCAATCTATTATGGTATCTCTCATCCTGCTCTCAAATTTTCCAAGTTAATTGGTACGTCTGCAGGAGGCTCTATTCTTACAGTTGCCCTGGTAGACTTTTTCATTCAAGTCACCTTGATACCTTTGCTCTGTGTCCTCCCAATTAGGAATCTGAGGAGGGCTCCTGAGCACTGGTGATTCATAAGATACATAGACAGAGACAAGAGCACAAATCATAGATGCACGCACACATGCACGCGCACGCAACCACCCCCTACCTCCCAGAACTGGCTAGTCAGCTTAACAGTGAAGAGAGTATCAGAAGGCTAAGCACTACTTCAGCAGTATCCAAGGGCATGGCCACTCTTGTTCTCTAGTCTGCTCTCTGAGGCCTGATACTTCGAGGAGAGACATTAGGTAAGACTTGGTGGTAAGCCGGGCAGTGGTGGCGCACACCTTTAATCCCAGCACTCCGGAGGCAGAGGCAGGCGGATCTCTGAGTTCGAGGCCAGGCTGGACCGACAGCCTCCAAAACAATACAGAGAAACCCTGTCTCATAAAACCAAAAAAAAAAAAAAAAAGACTTGGTGGTGGTAGAGTTCTGTGTAAAGCACCACCCATGTCAGACTGTGGCAGAATGTTTGATAACATCTTTCTCCATTTACCCTTAGAGTTTTTCAGACAAACCCAAGCAGAGGAGACCACGCTGCAAAGAACCTGGAAAATTAGACATCAGCTCTCTGAGTGGAGAAGAGAGAGTTCCTGCTGTCCCCAAGGAGCCAGGACTGAGGGTAGGAAAAGGGCACTGGGTGTGGGAGCAAGGGAACCATGCTGACTATGCCATGCCTTGCACACTTGAAAGTCCTGCTGAGCAATGGGTAACTGGATGGCGTTTTTCCCAGAGGACAAGAGGCCATCTCAGAGAGCTTAAACTGCAGTAAGTGCCACAGCAGCTGTGTCTCCTAAGCTTATGTTTTCCATCTTCGCCTCCTAAACAGTTTGTTAAATCATTCCTAAAAGGATTAAAAAAATCTTAGCCCTGGACATCAGTCTGTTGTTTCCAATTTAAGATGCCGTGATGGAAATGTGCATGTCTTACCTAAGTTTTTAATGACCATTTAAGTAAGACATTTCTTCCTAGTGCTTCTGCGCTGGCAATGAAAAACAGCTGACTCTAAGCACTGCCCTTTTCCTATTATAGACTCATAAGACTGGAACTAGCTTCAAAGACATCCGCAGAATACTTGGAGTCTAACAAATCTGTGTTAATTATAGTTTACAGATGGATGCGTTTGAAATAGAAAAGTCCTAACCTCTAGGGGGTGGTAGTGATATTTCCCTTAAGAAATATTTGCCAGTGGGCCCACTGTACACCATGAACATTTTGTTTTTTGTTATTGTTCTTGTTTTGAGACAGGGTTTCTCTGTATAGCTTTGGAGCCTGTCTTGGACCAAGCTGGCCTTGAACTCACAGAGATCCACCTATCTCTACCTCCTGAGTTGATTAAAGATGTGCGTCACCACCATCTGGCTCACCATGAGTATTTCATCTTCAGTGCATCCCAGAGAGGAACTTCTGGACATTTCTGTAGAGACATTTGCTCTTCCCCAGCTTTTCTATACATTCAAGCTCTCCTAGACTCTGCAGCCTTTAGCCAGCTACAACATTCACCCTGCATCAGCTTCATTGTGGGATTGCCAGTGTAATTTCTTATTTTAGCTGCAAACACTGCCCACCCTAGTCATGTCCTCTTTGCAAAAAGGATTTGTCACTAACCCAGAAGCTCCGCAGACAACACCTTCATTCATTCATATATATTTATATCTGTTGCCACAGCTACTTCAGGGCAGGCCTGGTTAGTCCCTCAGATCTGTCACATTAGAAAGGTGTCCTCCCTATCTACCCATTTCCTTTCCTTGCTTTGTTCTCAGAAAGGCCATTTTTATCCTTGGAACTTGTGTTACATGCTGACCCAGCTTCTGTTTCTATGCTATCTACCTTGCCCAGTCTTCCCCCTGTAACTCAGCACATAGTGTCTTGAGAAAGGTCAGGGGAAGACCCCCAGTTCCTGCCTTGTTATAATCCCTGAGCTGTTGGTTTACAGACATGCCATTGGCTTTGTTTCTTTCTACATGCCCAACAGTTTCCCTCATATTCCCTGGAAATTAATGCTCATCGCTCCTTGGCAAGCACTGACCTCTTGCCAGCAAAACCCATTTCTAATCTTGCAAGCCAGCCTCCTCTCTAGTGCGTCTCCTTGCTTTATGAATTAAAAACACATTCCCTGCCTCTGAAGTTCCTCTGCTACACTGAGGCCAGAACAGGAAGCTTTTGTCTGCCTGACCCCTGGGACTGCTCAGCCTTCCCAACACATAGGTGGGCAGTGACTCTCCACAGCGCTTCCAGAGCATACTGCCTCTTCTCTCCCAAAGGATCTCTGACACCATTCAATGGGTGTAGCAAAAGCTTATAAACAACAGAAATGTGTTTCCCATAGTTCTCAAGGCTGAGAAATTGAAGGTCAACTATCTGGTGAGGGCCCAATATTCACAACCATTTTGTTGCACCCTCACATGGAGGAGGGACAAACAAGCTCTTCTGGGATCTCCTATGGCGGCACTAATCCCATTCATAAGGAGTTGGCCTCATGATCTCATCACTGGAAAACCCTCACTGCTCCCCAGCTTTGAGGGTGGAGTTTAACATACAAAGCCCAAGGTGGAAACCCTTTCCCTTCTAAAAATAGATAAAAGGCCATAAGGAACTTGGTTCTACTGTATATGCTGCAGTTTGTCTAGTGAAGTCCATATAACACCAAGGGCAGTGAGACTCAGCTTTACAATGCCCAGGCTGTAGTGGCTACTTATCAGCTACATCTGTACACGAGTTTAGTGTCTCGAGAGGTCTTCATTTGTTTGTTACAGGTACAACTACCTAATCATCACCACTGTCGTACATGTGAGTATTGATAGAATGTGCTGTCAGAGTCACACTTGAATTTTTCCAGTGATTCCAGAAATGTCCTTTAGACCTGACATTATTTGGCTCTTTTGTTTTGCTTTGGGGATTTCTAAACATTGAGTTACCAGGTCTCTTTTTACCCAGTGTTTGTTGGATAGCCTTTGTATGAATATTAAGACTGATTTGGGGCCGGGCGGTGGTGGTGCACGCCTTTAATCCCAGCACTCGGGAGGCAGAGGCAGTCAGGTCTGTGTGAGTTCGAGGCCAGGCTGGACTGACAGCCTCCAAAACAATACAGAGAAACCCTGTCTCGTAAAACCAAAAAAAAAAAAAAAAGACTGATTTGGTCACCATCCTTGTATTGCTTCTACCAAGAGTTTAAGGGTTGGAACAAATGTCATCATCTATTGATGAGGCTGTTCTCTGGTGAGAATCTCAGGCAGTCATCGGGGAGGCAGCTTTGCCCCCACTCTTGCTGGAACACAAGTACTCTTGCTCTCTATGTGCTCTCTCCAGGCCTCTTCTACAGGAGGAAACAGGTGCTCCCCCTCCCCAAGGTATAATTACCAGGATGGAGAACTGCCAAAGTCCGATTTGGCTGCTGTGTGTGGTCGCAGTGCTGCTGGGAGGGATGCCTGCCTGTGGTGGGCAGCTTCTGGGTGGCTGAAGTAGCTCTCTTCCACAGGAAGTGGTGCGGGCTGACTTCCTCTGTCAGTGCGTCCCACACTATACATGAATCGTTCTCTTTAGCCTGGGCTTCTTTTGCTCTCTAGACCTAGAAAAGAAGAGCAGCTTCCACCTTCCCCTCAAGCTCTGGTTTCTCAGAGGCCCCTGTGTGATTCTTGAATCTGTGACTCTAACAAGGGCTGAGAGGAGATGTTTTCAGACATCCTAGAGCCTGAAGAGCCCTCTGTACTTAGTGGGCAGGACCAGGGAGGCCAGAGTCATAAATGAGTTACCTGGACAAGGAACTCAGTTTAAATTAGTGGTTCTCAACTTGTGGGTCACAACCCTTTCACAAGGGTCAAATGTCAGATATTTATATTATGGCTCATAACACTAGCAAAATTAGTTATTACGTAGCAACAAAAATAATTTTATGTAGTGGTCACAACTGTATTAAGGAGAACTGTATTAAAGGATTACAGCATTAGGAAGACTGGGAATCAGTGGTTTAAATTATGGTAAAGATCTTTCTTAGAGCAGATGGTTAGAAAACAACAAGATTTTATTATCAAATGCTGGGCCTGTGTTCTTCTAAGTAGAAAGACCTTGGGGGTGGAATGTGCCTTCACATTGTAGAGTTATGGGAAGAATTAGAGTATGTGTCATGTAAAGGATAACGTCTCCCTGGCTCTCAGCTGTAGGCAGGCTGCAGAGAAGGGACCTCAGGGAAGCCTTGAGATGTAGTTGTGCTTAGCAAGAGAGCTTATGGACAAGCAAGGAACCAAGATGGCATAGTATAGAGCAAAGTGGTTTGCATCGGTGAGCTCAAGACAGACTGGAAGAAAACCATCCTTTTAGCTAGGCCCCGTCGTGCAGGCCTTATGATTTCCTTTTAGAAATAAACAGCCGTGTGTTTATGTCTAGTGAATACCAGAGTGAGCAGTTGTCTAGCACACTCCAGGACAAACCATCCTGGCATGTTGATGGTGGCTGATCCTGTTGGGAATAAAGGCACATGGCCTGGTGTAGTATGAAAAGAACATGGGTGCTTCTCTCTCCTACTCATTTGCTGCCAGGTCTGCCCTCAGTAGTCCTTGCCACTCAGTTTTGAAAGGGAAAGACTCCTGGTGTCGCTGTTTAAGAGGTTCCTTCCAACTCTATGATAGTAAACTAAGGCTTTTTAAAAAGTTCTCTCTGTTGCCGTCATAAAGCTTTTTGTCCATGATAACTGGATTTTTAGTTTAGTTTTGTTTTTTCTGAAATATTCTTTGGTAAATTGGAAGGACAGGTATAGCACTTCAAAAATAGCCATCCCTGGGGACTCAAACATTTGAGTCACATGTCTGTGAATTGTTAGTTCTCTGGGATGTAACCCTGTCATCCAGGTTCAGTGTGTGACAATGAGTTGAGATGAGGTGATGGAGCCCTTGGGTTGGGGACTGTCATGTGGCATTTCTGCTGCTGCTCTTCCTGTCACCATCACCCCTTCTGAGCACCATCTGAAGGGCTGACCGGTAGGGAAATAGATGTACTCTATCTAATAGCTTCTCTTAGGGCTTTCTGCGCCTGTCCTCATAGTTCACTAAACCTAAAATCAGTGTCACCAGCAGCCATCACTACCCTTTAAGCAGAGCTCTGTTGAGTATTGTGGCGGTTATATATTTTTAGTGGCTTGGGGAGAAGAGAGGCAGTGAAAGCAATGGGACATGCCAGAGGTATGAGTAAAGTTCTTACACCAGTCTCATCAAGTGACTGCTTACCTGCTCAAGCTCACATTCTAAGGCTCCGGCCTTAATAATAGGATTCCTCTGGCCCTTTGGTGTGTGTCAGTGAGACTCCCGCCCTTTTCTGCTCTACTGAGGAGTACAGGCAGAGCGCTGCCTCCGAGTCTCAGATGGGCAGCTGTGCAGTCCAGCTTCCCCTGCCAGATCCTTGCTGTGCACTCCCTCCAGATTCTCGGGAAGAGGCACCAGATCCACCCAGAGAAATGCTGGACTTATCAGCACCGATGCAGGTGGTTCTACCACACCGCCTTGACGTTGTATCCACAGTACACATCCAGTGACACGAGACCTACCACTGGCACTCTGACCATCCTGGCCTCACCCTTGCTAGAGTTCAAAGAAGGTTGTAATGTGAATGCCAGCTTTGTGACACTACTCTAGGAGGATACACAGAGCAACGGGGCGTCTCCTTCCTGTGTGTGTGGGAAAAAGCAACTGCCAACACAAAGGGTTTTCTTTGTATCACCCTTTTGTAGCTGGACAGCTAGAGGGTGTTTTAATCCTGTGCTCTGTATTACATGATAAATTAACAGAACAACAGAGAAAGGTGCAGGGACTGCAAGCAGCCAATGGAGAGAGATCACTTTTTCCTGTGGAGGAAACAGGTTTCTCTTTACAGGGATTCACATCAGCTGCAAAACAAGGTCAGGGATGGAGCCATTGTGATCACAGTAACCTCTGTTATTCCTCTCATAAGCAGAGCGTGAGCCCCCAGGGAGCAGGTTTCTGCTGCAGCCTCTCCTCCCCTGTCACCATGTGCCCTCCTGCCACCATCAAGGCCATGTGCTCATCTGTGGTTTTGTGTTGTGGTCCCACCTGATAAGGCATGGTGAGGAACGGCCATGTGTATAGTGCCAAATGAGGAGCAGAAGTGCTAACTGTGGAGCCCTTTACTGACTTAAAAAAACTGGAGAACCTTTAATCTTAGCACTCAGGAAGCAGAGGCAGGTGTGAGTTTAAGACCAGCATGGCCTACAGAGAAAGTTCTAGAACAGCCAGAGTTGCAGAGAGAAACCCTATCTCAAAAAAAAGAAAAGAAAGTTTTTTCAAGTGAACCCCAGAAAGAAGAAAAGTATGTGCTTTCCCTTAAGGGAAACCAAAGCCTTCGTTATTTGGTGGCATGTGCTCAGCAGTGCTCAAGGTCCTCACTTCTACAGTCTGTGTGTACATCCCTTTTCATCCCAACTTCCAGGAACTCAGAAAAGATTGGGCATGTACATCGTTAGCATGCCATGTCCCTAACAAGTGCTTCTTCCTGGGGAGGGGGGACAATATGCTAAACATTTTACTTTCTGTGACTTTAAGTGTCACTGTCTTTTTTATTTTTATTTTTTTTTTAACCAAAGCTGACCCATTCTGAGCCTCGGCATCAGCTGTAGTATTGCCCAGTCAGCCTTTAAAATTGACTGCATCTGACTCCACACCCTCTGCTGCTTCAGTACAGTCTTGTGTTATGAAAAGATGACTGCTATGTTCCAGTGAAAGCATTGTGGCCATTAAAGACCTGGGGCATCATCAGTGCTGGTCTCTAGTTCCTAGCTCTGCCAGTTTCTCGTACAACAGAAACTGCTCTTGCCAGTGAGTGTTGAAAGCTCTGTCTGATGGGCAGCGGCATCTGGTTGCTTCCTTGCCAGTTAATGCTCTCAGCCTCTACGAGTCAATCCCCTCTGGGTCTGTGGACAGGAGATACTCCTTTCCACTAGAGCCCTGTGTGAGTTGGGAATGAGCCATGCCAATACACAGCTGCAGCCACCACCTGCCATCTGGTAACTTTCAGCATCCAATGTTTCTTTGTCCTTTTTCAGGGATTTCTCCCAGAAAGCAAATTCAATCACACTCTAGCTGAGCCTGTGCTTCGAGATGCAGGCCCCCGCAGGAGGGGGAGGCGGCCTCGGAATGAACTCCTAAAAGCTCCAGCCATTGTTGCAGACTCTCCTTCTGGAATGGGACCACTGTTCATGAATGGGCTGATTGCAGGGATGGACCTGGTGGGATTGCAGAATGTGAGAAATATTCCAGGCATTCCTCTCACTGGGCTGGTGGGCTTCCCAGCTGGTTTTGCTACCATGCCTACTGGTGAAGAGGTTAAAAGCACCCTGAGCATGCTACCCATGATGCTGCCAGGCATGGCCGCAGTGCCCCAAATGTTTGGTGTTGGTGGACTACTCAACACACCCATGGCAACCACCTGCACGACCACTGCGTCAGCATCTCTCTCAAGCACAACAAAAAGTGGTGCCTCAGCCACTGAAAAAACTACAGAGGACAAGCTGAGTGGCCGTGATGTAAAAGCAGACACTCTGGTTGAAGATAAGCCAGGCCCTGGTCCATTTTCTGATCAGTCTGAACCCACAATAACTACTAGTAGTCCTGTGGCTTTCAACCCATTTCTCATCCCAGGGGTGTCTCCTGGACTCATCTACCCATCCATGTTTCTTTCCCCTGGCATGGGCATGACTCTGCCAGCCATGCAGCAGGGCAGACACTCAGAAATGGTCAGCCTTGAGAGCCAGAAGAGGAAAAAGAAGAAAACAAAGGGGGATAACACCAACCCAGAACCTGCTTCCGGGTGTGAGAGGGAGCCAGACAGTGATCAGAACTGCACCGAGTCCACTACATCTTTGCCTCCAGAAAGAGAACATGTGGCACAGGCTGGGGAAGGGGGGCTCAAAGACTCCAATGATGACACCAATTAGAACTTTTTCATTTAAGAAATTATTGTGACTTGTAAGTTTCTTATCCCATAAAGGTTTGTTACTTCCCTCACTTCACCTTCATAAGAACCTGTGTTTCCATCAGTAATATTACCTACCTAATTTCCTGTCTGAGAATTATGGTAACATGTTAATAGTTGCAGGGTCTTGCCACTTCATTAGATAAGTGTCATCTACCTAGTCTAGGAGGCACAGAATTCTTTCTTTTATCCAATTCATTCCAGCAATCATAGTTGATACTGTACTTAGTGACATACCCTTCCCCCCGTCTCTTTCAAGTCCCACTTATCTGAGGAAGAAAATGGCAGAAGAAAGCTGCCTAGGGATTCACTGTGGGGCCAAAGAGCAGAGACAGCAAGCTCTTTCTTTTGGGAGCAGTTGAATAGGAAGAGCGGAAGCGAGAAGGCACAGAATAGGAAGTGCTGGTATGTGCTTTCTTAGTTCAAGTGTCTCTGTTTTATCATGGTTACTGGGTAGTCTACAGCATATAAACTAATGATTGAAAATGCACATACTGATGGCTTCTTTAAAACAGGAACCTTCCTTATAGTAATGCAGTTTCCCCCTCATAGTTGTATTTCCTCATGCAGCAAGAGGAAATACTGGCCAGCTAAGCAGTGCACACATCATCCCCACTGAATGAGAGAAGCTTCGACACTTTTGAGTTACTGCAGCAAGTGGAAGGCACTGCTCACCTGGTCCACTAGCACTGCTGGCACCTTACCCCCGGGAACTCAGCCACTCATTTCCCTCTGTGTTAAGAAACCTGCTGGATTTTATTTTGTGTTCTGTCACCCAGAGTCAGGCTTTCTGGAGCATGTGGAAGGTAATTGTTCAGCACATGCTAGATTTTGTCATTGGCGTGGTGTGACAAAACATGCATACCACCTTTTACATTACAACTGTGAAGTTTTCCCCTCCCCATTATCTCTCTACTCTATCTTAGATTTGGGCCCAAATTACAAATCGCCAGGCAGGCAAGGTTCTGTTAAGTCAGCAGCGTTCTCTCTCCTGCCTCTCCGTGTTGAAGAATTGAGCAGGGAAGAAAGAGCCCACCCAGTGGCACTTGCGTTTCCATTTCTCTCCCCCTTCTCCCCTTACATCATGTCCCTCCTGATGGTCTCCCTCAAGGACAGCTCATGCTTGAGGCTCTCAGGGCTGGACAGGCAGCAGGTGTCCAACTACCAGATTCACTTTGTTGTCACCATTGACTGTTGTTTATTTTTTTCCTGTTTCTGTTACAGTTTTGCTAATTTATCAGAAGGTCTGAAAGTCTGGCATGCTATTTCAGTTTGCATTATTTATTTATAATGATTTTGTCACTGTCTTTTATACATTTGGGGTTATAAATTATGTAAATGTTAAAATGAGCATCTCAAAGAAGTCTGTTAAATTGTGACTGAAAAAACCAATCAGGTGTATTTTCAAAAAGGAGAGTCCCGGTTTTATGAATCATAGATATAAACTAGAAATTCTATAACTGATCTATAAGAAAGAAGAATCCAAGAACTGAATAAATGCTATTTAATGATGTGTTTGTAGTATAGAAGGTCTGTGATGCTGACAACAGATTTCTTAGAAATGCTGCTCGCTATTGAACTAACATTCTGTTCAGTTTTGCCTCCAGTGGAAGCAGAAAGGGTTTTTCAGCTGTTAAATCCTAAAAATCAATATAATTTATTTATGTAAAAGAAGCACTCAATCAATATATTTTTGAACCTTTTAAGTACTAATTTTCTTTTTATCAAGTAGAAAAAAAATGTATTTGCCCTAAATCCTTAAAATACAAATGCTATAAAAACTCCTGTATCTTGAAAGCCTTACTGCAGATGATCATTATAGTCGCCCAGCAGAGTCTGCTCTTCCTGTTGTCTCGTGTTGTTCTGTGTGGAAAGCTGTTCTCCCCAGCTGCCACATAAACCTCCAAGTAGGTCATGGGTTCATTGTGGACCTGACTTAACCACCAGCATGCACAATCCCTTGTTATATCTTACCAAACCTGTATGTTAACTCTCTAGGCTTCTGTTGACTGCTGTTGTGACACTGTTTGCAAAATGAAATTGACACTGTGGATTATTTGCTCTGTAAGGCACAAGTGCTCCTTATGATTATTTTGACGTTTCCGAGAGCAAAAGCCAAATTTAAACTCTCTTCAGCAAACTTGAGCCTCTTCATCTAATTCCATGTCACTCATAGCCATAACGTCCCTTGGTCGTTCTTCACCCATGTCTCTCATAATAAATTGTCTGTGGTCTTGATCCTGAATTTAAAATGGGAAGTTTAAAATTCAGATTTGTATTGAGGATTTCACTAACTCTTGGATGTTTAGCTATCTGGGCATTTTATGAGTGTATCATGTGTATACCAGGAATCTACAGTCCTTCCAGGTACCCAATTCCTTCTGGACGTCACTCATGGGGGCTGACCTGACCCATCCCCCTACCACCAGAACACAGCTTAAATTGTGCAATGGAAAGGAGTTAGACCTCCTTCAGACCCAGCTCAAAGGCTTTTCCTAAGGGCACTTCTTTAAACCCATACTCAAGTCTCACCTTAACCTGGACTCTCTAAGGGAGCTGGACTGCTGTGGGTTGTGTGTCCCATAAGATACAGGAACACCTGGTCTCTTTAAGAATTTGTTTCCTGAACTATAGGGGCGCACTTGCCTCCAAAAGGTTATCAGTGAGGCTGGAGGAAAAGAAGTGGGTCTGGGTGAGGACCGAGCAGGACACTAACCCAACCTCGCTTGTGGGTGGAGTCCCTACAGAGGTCTACACATGAAGGGACAAGTGCTGATGGAGTGAGGCCACAGGGTCCTCTGCTGTTTTTCAAGTGAGAAAGTATGGTCACCAGCTT
The DNA here is from genome assembly GCF_017639785.1 of Mesocricetus auratus. NCBI lineage: Eukaryota > Metazoa > Chordata > Mammalia > Rodentia > Cricetidae > Mesocricetus > Mesocricetus auratus. The sequence goes on along the minus strand of NW_024429209.1, from coordinate 7,310,602 downwards.
AAGATCTCTAATGGAGGACCAGCAGTTAGCTCAGTGGGAAAAGGTGCCTGCTGCTAAGCACTATGGCCTAAATTTGATCTTCACAAGCCACATGGTAGACTCCTTAAAATTGTCCCCACACGTGCACTTGTACATACAGTAAATGAATGGCCTTTCAAATCTCTAATGATGAGTTAAGGGCTCTATTAGATAGAGAAGAACTAACTCACTAGTAGAGTCTTGTTCCTTGCCTCAGCCCCTGTCCCAGACAAACCCACCCCACCCCCAATGCAGGGGTTAGTCAATATACTTTGCTAGTATTTTGATTTCTCATAACAACCTCATTTGTACTTGAGTGTCATTTAGGAGGAGACTACATCTAACCTGCCTCATGAAAACCAGCTGCCAGGCTATCTTTGTGAAAAGAGGCATAGCTGAAGCTTGAGCTCGTGGTTCCACTGGCAGAAGACAACAACGCAGCCCTGGCTTCTGTGATACCAGTGTAGGACCTCTCAACTTGGAGACCAGAATCCTGAAGAACTCAGCTGAAAACTTGGCACTGGAGAAAAGGGCAGACAAGAGCCACACTCATTGAAGAGCTTTAGGCCTGAGTCCTTTACGTCTCATGGCTTCTTTCATTTGCTTGGTCTGGAAGCCTCAAAGACTGTCTTTGAGCCAGAATTTGGTTTCACTAAATCCAAGGACTTGGTTTTAGTTTGGTTGTGTTTTCAGCTTCTCCAGACACATCATCTGAAATATACAAGCTGAACAGCAAGAGCCCAGGACATGGTACTCCTAGCTGCTTTAGTGGTCCCTATACGAGATATCTGTGGGATAAAACGGGAAACGGGTGAATTAAGTACTGTCTCGTACTGGGACAGTAGTTCATGAGGTCAGTATGGGGCTGGAAACTGAGTGGCAGTGACAAATCAGTTTTACCCAGCCTTCCTGCCTGAGCCCCAGAGGACAAACGCAGAAGCTGAGGTGAGAAAGGAGATGTGGAGTCCCTAGCAGACAGACCTCTTGGTTCCCTGGAGATGAAGGAGCTACACTCCTGTGAGTTCCTGAAGGGTCTGTAATGGGATTGATGGAAACCGGCAAAGTCAAGTCCTGGGTATTTACTCCCTTCGGTAGCTGATGGACTCAAAGCACTGCAGGACATGCACTTCCTGGCCCAACCCCAAAGCCCACACATGAGAAAGGTTGCTTTCTGCATCACCTGTGTTCTGGGTGGGTGAGAAGCCCTTGGTAGAGCCGGGAAGAGAGAGCTGGTTCTGTCACCCTACCAGGGCTTACTCAGAATGCTGACTGGCTCTGTCCTTGGTCTCCACAATATCTCTTTGGCATTATCTCTGTATCCATAAGAGACCTGAGGTCCAGAGAGGGTAAACAAGTTATCCAGTCAGCCAGCTGATTGGTGACAGAGCCGGACTTTGAGAATCCAGATTGATTCTAGAGCCCTAAATTGACTGTGGGGAGTTACGGGGAGCAGTCATGCTCTGGAGCACATAAAGTAGCATTAAATGCAGGAGGCTGAAGAAGGGGGAACCATACTGGCTCATGCTGCCCTTTGCTACCAGTATCAGCCTGGAGGCCAGTAGGGAGACACTGAAGTAGTTCTTAGCCTGTTGTGCTGATGTTGAGAGGCCTCTGGGCTGGGCTGTAATCTGGAGACATCTGGGTATCTTCATGTTTGGCCTCATCAGCCTAGGGCCAAGGAGCCATGTGAGATGTGGCTTGAGACCTGCTCAGCCAGAAGGACCTGAGGAGGAGGGGCCTACAAAAGGGAAACCAACACTGCTTTCCCTCCTCCCTTTGTCCTCTCACCACAGGCAGCTGAACTACATGTAGCTGACGATGACCACAGCACACCTTGGTGCCTCTGTGGATCACTGGGTCAGGGCTTGAGACTCATGAATTTACCACAGCATATGATCCACAGATGAGAACCCAGCTCAAGTAGATGACCACCTGCCTTCAGTGGCACAACTAGAGAGCAGAAAGGCAAGAACATGAGATAGTCTAAATGTAGTGTTCTTACTCTGGCTTTGTGCATGAAGCCACAGGTTCACATACCTTTCTAGAGTGGAGCCAGCTAACTGTAGCCACAGGCTAAGAAGGGACTTCCATGCATAAATTATGTAAAAACCAAAGGGATATTCCATGGACATGGAGATTATATCACATTTAAATTTTAATTACCATATATAGTTTATTAGTGCTCAGCCACACTCATTCCAGGTTATCTATGCTGCTTTTGTGCTGGCACTGCTGTTGTAACAACAGTGAAAGCCTAAGATGTTTATTCCCTGGCCCTTGACCATCATACACTCAGTGTTAAGTCAGTTAAAATATACTCATGAACTCAAATAGTAGAATGGGAGACTCACATTACAAGCCCTAGACCCCAGGCAGCCCTCCTGAGCATCCTGCAAAACCCTTCAACATCCTTTCACTTTGAAGGAAGAGTTTACCCTACCCTTTCCAGTTTTTCCTGTCTTTTGTGGGGAGCCAAAAGAAGGCAAATTTGAAGATGCTACCAAGAGATAAGACTGCTGCAGAGAAGACCTAGAAACTGATGAGGAGAAAAGTCAGGGTGTAGGAGATAACCAGGAGACAAAACCATAGGTTGACAATGAAACTATGAGAGTCCTCATAAGTAGCATTGGCTGATCAACAGAGTGGACCACGGGGAAACCGTACAGGGAGACAGGTGTAGCAGGTGAACCTGACATCAAAGCAGAAGTAAGAGCTCACCACCCCCACTATAACCCACAACAAAGGCAGCAAACACCCCCTGAGCTCCCTGCAGCCAACTGGACTCAGATGGCTTAGAAACTTATGTGCTCTTCTACAGTGGAGCAAGCTGACTGCACCCTGCCTTTGAGGATCTAAGAATTAAGTGGGGGATAAGACTTACCCAAAGAGTGATTAGATTGTGTAGTCATTTCCCATTCAGACTTAACACCGGGTAGAAGTACTTGAGATACCGAGTGTTTTATTCACCTACTGGCCATACAGTGATAGCAGCCACCAAAGTGGTCCCAGAGGAAATACCACAGCATTCAAAAGGGAAGATGGAGAATCCCCCATCAACCGCTTAGTAGATTTGTGTCAGGCCTGGTGTGCAAAATTACAGACTTCTTAGAGGATCTATGTTAGTCTGCTTGCACTGCCATAACAGAATTGCTTAGTCTTGCAGTGTAAACACATTTTTCACCATCTGGAGGTCAGAAGTCTAAGATCAGGGTTTTGAAATGCCAGACTGTTTGTGCCGAGCACTCTTACTGACTTGTAAACAGCTGCCTTTTCATGGTGGGTACCCAGAACAGGCAGGTGGAGGTGGAAGGTTCTTTGGTGTTCCTTCTAAGGATCCTTATCAAGTCAGGATCCCACCCCTAAAACTTCATGCAACACTAATCACCTTCCCAAAGACCCATATCCAGATATAGCCACACTGAAGTTAGGGCTTCAATAGATGGACTTGGGAGGAAGGACTTACATTGATTCCATGTCATAGCCACAAAGAAAGATGCTCTTTCATCACAGTGGACAAAGTGAGGAGCTGTGGACATTCACCTCTGTGGATACACTCACAGGAAGCTGAGAAACGGATGTGGCCATCCAGGGGCCTTCTATGCCTCACAGGCACTTTAGGTACAACCGAGTTTGTGAACTCGGATGCTTGCTACTTAAAGGCAGATGGCATACCCAGAGGACATGGAGACTTGGGTTTTTTTGGTGTTTGGGGTTTTGTTGTTTTGTTTTGTTTTGAGACAGGTTTTCTTTGTGTAGCCTTGGCTGTCCTGGAACTCACTCTATAGACCGGGCTGGCCATGAACTCACAGTGATCCTCCTGCCTCTGCCTCCCGAGTGCTGAGATTAAAGACATGCACCACCACTGCCTGGATATTTTTTTTAGATTTTTTAAGAATTTACTTATTTTATATACATTGGTGTTTTGCCTGCATCTATGTCTGTTTGAGGGTTGGATTTACAGATAGTTGTGAGCTGCCATGTGTGTTCTGGGAAGTGTACCCAGGTCCTCTGGAAGAGCAACCACTGCTCTTAACCACTAAGCGACTTAAGGTGGCAGGAGATGATGGAGACCAGAACCTTGACATTTGACTCATTATCTGGTACCAGTGATAGCCAGAGGCTGCCTTATAGGGATGTGAGCTCTATGTTGCTTCATACCTCACTCAACAGAACATGGAAATTCAGATGCTTAAAGTTTATTGTATTCTAAAATACATTTTCCTCATTCTTAGATAATTTCATGCATGTATATGATGTATTTTGTTCATAGTTACCCACCTACATGTCCCTCTGACTTCTCCCAAACCCCTACCTGCCATGTCTTCCTTCCAACTTCATAGTCTCTTTTTAACCCATTGAGCCCAATTAGTGGTTTTTAATGTGGGTGTGGGTGTGGGACCATCTGCTGGAGCATGGGCAGCCTACAAGTAGCCACATCCCTGAAGAAAACTCTCTCTCCCCTAGCAGCTATCTGTCAATAATGCCTCTGCTAGGGGTGGGGCTTCGGGAGCACCTCCCCAACCATGCTGGAACCAGAAGTTACAGAGGTGGGGGTGTGAGGCTATGAAAGAGTGTCACCCTTCCGTGACAAGGCTGTACACATATGAATTCACAGCAGTTGCAGTCACAAGGCCTGCATATGATTAAGTGCCCTGATTTTTAAATGTATGAAGGCAGTTCCTTTACACACTGTGTGAAGCAGACAAATAATGTCTGCAGGCTGAGCCTAGTTCACAGAACACATTGGCTGTTTGAGTGATTACAGACCCATGGGTGCCAAGAGGTGCCTGATACAATCTGCAGGCAATAGGGGGATACAGAAGCAGATTCTGTGTAGAGGGAGGTGACTCCCCTGTCCTGCACTGCTATGTCCCCTGGCTTTAAAAGCAGGTTGATAGAAGGGTTCAGTGCAACACAGACCAGACAAGTAGCTTAACAAAGTCCCCTGGGTCTAACCTGTCATTGGCCCCACAACTCAGGCCCTGTTGGAGTACATGACAATGGCACCACCCTTTAGACCACCACTGCACCCTCGATTTTCTCCCGGGGCGTCTGGCCTCCAGGATCCTTATGGTTGGCAAAAAGTGAAAGGTCTTAGTATAGTCCCCTGCAGGGCTGAGTACAGGGAGCAGGGTGCCTGTAGTGAGATGGAGGGAGATCACCCCATGCCTCCTCTTTCCTGCCTCTGACCAGGGTGACAGACCAAGACAACTGTAGCTGCCTAGACGCTACTCCCAGCGTGCCTTCTCCCACTCCTACCTCATCTCTGATGCAGACTTTTCCACTGCAGATCTCAGACTTTCCAGACAGACAAGCTGGATGGCCAAGGAGGGAGGGAAGTGGTGGGTAGGATGCAGCAGGGGTTGAGCACAAGGTCCCAGCATCTTTTGGATTTTATGTCTATTTCAGCATCCAAGAGTCCCTCCTGCTCCAGGCCAACTTTCCAGTTCCTCTTCCCTGGGGTCCCAAAAGCCACCCTTCTTACATGGCTGCAGTAACTCTCATACCAGCTCCCATGACAGGCCAATGAGGCATTGCCACTGCAATCTGAGCTGCCTACTGCTCGGGATCTTTTCTTCCCCCCCTAGGCAGTCATCCTCTTGAACCCCTTGGGACTCTGGAATAAAACCCTGAACAAACACAGGGGAAGACCCTGATCACAGCAGCCTCAGTGGGACTGGGAGAAATGAGCCCATGGCCCCCAGCACCCAAGTCAAATAAGTGCTAAGAAAACCCTACTTTGCTATTTGGAATCCTCTGGAGGTGCTTTGTTCCCCCTCAGGCTAGGGGAAGGAGCAGCTGGCCCTCAGAGCCTGTGGCAGTGAAGCTAAAGGAAGCCAGCAGGGCTACCAGCTGCTTACAAGTGGCGCTGACTCCAGGATTTTCTTTGCAGAAACTGAAGGATGCTTAAATGGGGCCTGGATCACACATGGCCTGAGAGAAACCTCCATGGGCCTCTTCTCCCATGTCTGTTCAGTTAAGAAGGTCCCTCCAGCTCTGCTGCCCCAGCACAGAGCCATGAGGTACTGCACCCTCCTTGTTGGGCCAGGAGGTCTCTGGACTAAGCTCAGCCTTAGGCTTCAGGGCCCTCTCCCTGGCTGGAGTTCAGTACCAATGTTCCCATTCAGTCTAAGGGGTCCTAAGTCTCCCAGGCAGGATCCTACCTTCCTATTACTCTGTTCCCCATGAGGCTTTCAATAAAAAGTCTGGCTGGAAACCAAGGAACTTTTGAAAACTCTATGGGTTAGACCAAGATGTACAAACCTGTCTTCCTCCCAGAGCTGATAGAGGCCAGATTGCTCACAAATGCAGAGATGGAAGCAGGAGATGGGAAAAAGAAGAGACAATTTAAAGAGCCCTTGTCTGTTGCAGAGCCCCCAGAAGCAGCCCACCCACTAGAGAGGATGAGTAGATGTGGACAGAGGTAGCAGAGATGACACCTAGGACCAAGTGTTCCCACCCCCTATAGACACACATGTGATGTATATGAACTCACCTACCCCAACATGTTTAGGGACAAATGTGGCTATATGGATAACAAACTTTGCAAATATATACTCACATAGCTAATGTATACAGAGAGAGGCACAGATGACCTAGACATCTGCAGAGCCACACAAATGTGCTTTTATATACAGATAGAAACACTCCAAAGATGTGCACAAAGGTTCACACTGCAGATAACAATGCCAGACCCAAGAGGTTAAGAAAGGGCGGGCATTCACTGTCCATCCAGCCCGCTGGGACCCAGCATACGTGTATGTATATATATGTATATGTGCCAATGTACACACAGAGAGAGGGAGAGAGAACCATTTCCTTCACGGTAGGTTTTGTTTGTTTGGATTCTGGGATGCATCCTGCAGTCAAGACCTGGTGCTGGGAGAGAAAATGGCTTTGTCTGCTGGGAATAAGGCTGTGGGGGCAGCTGCAGCCTCCTCCAGGATAAGTGCCAAGCCAGGCCTGGGATAGGATGGATGGTAAGCAGGGGGCTGGTGGCTTTGGTAGGTTCTGCCACACATCCCAGAACATAGCATAGCACAAAGCCTAGAAAGCCTGTTGTTCCCAGCCCTGACTACTCTGACTTCTGACCTTGGGCTAGCCTGGACGGCACGCCTGTCATAAACCTATAGCTTCACTTTTTTAGTGGAGTAAAAGATTGAGTTCTGAGTTAGAAAGACTCACAGGGAACCTTGATTTTGTCACCGTGACTGGGTGGGTTTGAGAACACACCAAACATGTTTGAGCCCTAAATATGAGTTTCTGACAAGTGATACAAACCAAGGCCTCTTTATCAACCCAGGCCTTCTCTGTGAGTGCACAGTACCCTGTGGGAGAGCTGCCCTGCCCTCTCAGGCCCCATCACTCCCTCCTAGCCCCCTGCACTCTCTCCACTGTTCTGACACCAGGGAGGAGACAGCCACCTTTGGAGCTTCCCTCCTCCCTTTCCCTCTCTCCCTGGCCCTGGGGCCCTGCTGGAGTGCCTTGAGGTATTCTGGGCCCTCTGTGTCCTCATCATCAAGTGTGAAGGCACCTCTCCCTGACCTGGGCCTCACTGGACAGCTGTCCCTTTGGAGCCGATGCCCTGAAGGCTGACAGGAGCAACCTCATTTTCCCATCTGGAGAAAGTGCTGTGCTTCAGATATGCTTTGTCCTCTTCTGAATTCAAACTGAAATCTGTTTCCCAAGGTAAGAGCGTTGAAAGACAGCATTGGGGTGGGGACCTCTGCCTGCCCTGAGGAAGATACAGATACTGCTCAGAGCTAGTGGAAGCAGAAGTAGATTGTTGTTGTTGTTTTTAAGATAAGATAAGCTTCATTCCTTCCCTCTTCCGTACAACCCTCCTGGTCTTTCTGCCAAGGTACAACACAGTCAAGGGACTCACGAGAGCTGTCAGGACACCTAGCCTGCTCACCTGGAAACTAAATAAACTTACCTGGTCACAGGCATTCTGTTACAGAGACAGAAAATGGACTAAAACAGAAAATGATTTTGTGTTGGGAGATCATCCCTAAGTAGCTAAGCAGCTTCAGAGAGTTCTAGAACTCAGTCCAGTCATCAGGTGTTCTCTTGAGTGCCTCCCATGCTCTCTTTGATTCTAGGATTAAGCAGAGAGAGAGAGAAAGGGAGGGAGGGAGAGAGAGGAAGAAAGAGAGAAGCATCTGTCTTTGTCGGCTTGCATCTGGGTTTCCCTCACTGTGCACAAACCTTCTGTGTCACACATGCCTGCATCTTCTAGTGAGTTGGAATCATCCCACAAAAGCACACATTTCTTCTCTTGTGCCCCCACAGAGTTGGGAATATTACTATCGCATAGCCCTGCTTCCCAGCCAACTCATCCCTGGAGACTGTGTATCCCAGAGACAGAGGGGACTTTCAAAAGTTCAAGTGCATTGGGTAACAATACCCATCAGTGTACTGTGTGTGTGTGTGTGTGTGTGTGTGTGTGTGTGTGTGATATGTGTGGGCTTATATAGAATTGTGCACATGCCAGAGGTTGACATTGTCTTCCTCAGTCACTCTCCACTTTATTTTTTAAAATTATTTTACCATTAATAATCATCATTAATGTGTGTGTGAGAGAGAGAAACAGAGACAGAGATACAGACAAGACAGAGGCATAGAGAGGTGGCAGGGATAGAGGGTATGCCACAGTGAATGTGTAGAGGTCAGAAGACAATTCTGGGGAGTCAGTTCTCTCCCACAATGGGTTCTGAGAGTCAAGCTCAGATTATTAGCTCTTTAAACCCCCCCAAGCCATCTCACCGACCCATTTGTGTATGCGTGTGGAAGGGTGCATGTGGGAGGTGGACACACATCAGACCCAAAGAGAGCAGAAGACATCTCATGGGGACACCTGTCCAGACCACAGCCTACACAAGGACTGCCCAAGCCCATTTTCTTTCACTGTCATTGGCCACAGACTGGATAAGAGGCGTGTTTAACTCATGGTTCTGGAGTATAAGAAGCCCAAGATCATGGTGCTGACAGCAAGCATGTGTCAGTCCAGGGTTGCTGTCCTGTTCCTATTATGGGGATCCTAACTACCTCCCAGAGGCCCCATCTCTAAATACTATTAACTTAAGATTTAGCCGGGTGGTAGTGGTGCACAACTTTAATCCCAGTACTCGAGAGGCAGAGACAGGTGGATCTCTGTGAATTTGAGACCAGCCTGGTCTACAAAGTGAGTTCCAGGATAGTTAGAGCTGTTAAATAGAGAAACCCTGTCTCAGGAAAAAAATTATAGACCTTTCCACATAGTGTCTATCAGTGGGCGCTTTACAATATGGCCCTGGCCCCATGCAGGTGAGCAAAAAATGACAACAGATGCAGCAAGTGCTGGCCCAGGATGATAAGCTGGGGCTGTAACCACTGTTGTAGAGTTCCTTGGGTTGAGAGACATAGTGGATCAAAAATGATTTTTCAAGATAACAGCCGAGCCTTGAAGGAGAACTGGAATTTGTCCAGGCAGAGTGACCAGTACAAACAAAAGTCAGGGACCTAGGAACTAGGGGAATGCCTGGTGCCTGATGTATGAAGAAGGCTGGCAAAGTGAGGGCTGTTCTGGGCAGAGGGAGGCAAGAGTGCTGGCTTCAGCAGGAAAGCCACTGGCACCAGAGGCGGTGTGATTGCCAGGGAAACTGGGGACCCCTATCATGTGGAGGGCACCCAACTCTAGCTGGACCTGCCGTCTCCAACCCACTCTCCTGTGCTCATCCTAGGAAGCTGCATGGTCATAGCCTCTGTGGTTAGATTCTCCTTGATCCTTGGCTTGGGGTCTGTTTAAAGTCATCTCTCTGTCTGTCTCTGTCTCTCTATTTCTCTATCTTAATGGAAAGAAGCCTCATGCTGTGAATTTGTAAGTCTATCACCATGTTCAGATACTCTCTTTCCTCACACTAAGTATCTGAGTTCTTTTACAGTTTTGTATTTCATTTTTCCTAATACATAAACCTTTAAGCCATCTGTGGTTTATTTTGGTATAAGGTAGGAATCTAACTTTATTTTTTCCAAATTCTTAGCCAGTTATCCTGTTCCATTTTCTGAGTAATCCATCATTCTGCAATCATTTGTTTATTTTTTTTCCAAAATGTCATTTCCCCTCAACTTAGTTTTAAAGGTATAGTTGCTATCTAGAGAAAAGAAGAATGAGAAAGAATCAGAGAAGAAATGTGGGAACCTCATGGGAATGTCTGTCTTAGAAAGTAAGAGTTCTCTCTTCCCACCTCCCCAAGAAAATGCCAACTGTTTCTTGCTTATTATGTGCCTGCTTATTACTATGCCATAACTTGTAATTGAGTTTCCTTCAAGACATAGAGAGGAGGAAATCTAAAAGGACTCATCATCTCTAGGGAATATATTAGAATACAAATGCATTACCTCTGGCTGGTGAGTTGTTTCCGTGGGTAAAAGTGCTTGCCACCAAACCTGAAGACCTAAATTCAGTTCTCAAGAACCATATGATAGGAAGAGAGAACTGTCTTTACCAAGTTATCCTCTGACCACCACACATATCCATTGCTCACACATGCACACATATAAAAATAAGTATACAGGCAAAAATAACAAATAAATAAATGGGGTGGAGAGATGGCTCAGCAGTTAAGAGCACTGGCTGCTCTTCCAAAGGGCCAGGTTCAGTTCCCAACACCCAAATGGTGGCTTACAACCATCTGTACTTCTACTTCCGGTGGCTCTGACACCATCTTCTGGCCCAGTACCCACAACAGGCAGCTCACAACCTACTGATGCCCTCTTCTGGTCTCCTTAGGCACCTGCACGCATGTGCACATACCTCCACATAGACAAACATGCAAACATGATTTTTAAGTTAATTTTTTAAAGCAACACACATATAAGGTTGGAAAAGCCAATCAAGCCTGAAAAATACAAATTAAGAAATAGAGGTGTGGAACACTTCTAATCCCAATGCTGAGGAGGCAGAAGCTAAGAGAAGGATCTGGAGCTCAAGGCCAGTCTGGGCTACATAGCAAGACCGTCTAAAAAGAACAAAAAGGAAGAAAGCAGGGCTGGGAAGGTAGGCCTGGAAATAAACCCCTTGCCACTCAAATGCGAAGACTAGTGTTCACAGTTCCAGCACCCTGTAAATGCTAGGTGTGGCAGACTACCTGTAATCCCAGCACTCAGAAAACAGAGGCAGGACCTCCCACAAGCAAGCTGGTCAGCAAGACTAACTGAATCTGCAAGCTCTCACAGTTCACACGAGAGACTCTGCGACAGAAAATAAGGTAGAGAACAACCAAGGAAGATGGCCTCCACGTGCGCGCACATGTATATATTTACATGCCCCTCCACACACATACAGATACACAAAGAGGAGGAAAATGAGAAGCAAGCCCTTCTGTTTCACTCACTGCTGGCTCTGCCTGTGCCAAGCCCCTCTCCCTAAAGGTAACTGTGGTTGAAATGCCCCCTTCACTGTAGTCTGAAGAGCCTGTTTCTCGTCCATTCTGTGATGTCAGCTGTAAAGGGTCTTCTTTGGGACCTTGGGTTTGCTACCAAACTGTGTCTTTGTGCCAGCAACAAACTGTTGAAAACATCTGAATTTTACCACACACTTCAGCCTCTGACCACACAAGGCTTGCCTCATTGTTTGCTTCAGAAACACAGCGACTATTCTATAACTATGTTCCCCAGGAGCCTCATAGTATATGCCCCTCCTCATTGACTGGAATTTTGTTGGAACTGAATTGTTCTTTCAGATTATTAGATTGTTTTGTCTGTGGGGTAGATTTCCCCTTTTGTGTTTCTCTTCTGTGGCTATGTTCAGACACTAATTTTTCCCCTGGGTTGTCAGCATCCTCCTGAGAGTATCTCAGTCTTAAGGCATCTGCTGTGGCAGTCACAGCCTCCTGAGAGGAAGGGAAAGCTGGACGCCAATGGCCAGCAGGTAGGAGAGGGAGTTGGTACTTAGCAGAGCCCAGGAAGCAAGCTTGGACCAGCTCTGGGGGTCACCCAGGGGCCACTTTGGCTCAGTAGCAGAAGAATGTTCAATCTGTTGGCGCTGTGGGGCCATGGAAGGAACTTCTGGAGGAGGCAGTAAGCTCTCCACCGCTGGCTCTTTCCCAGTGTTCCAGGGGGAAAAAAACGGAGTCTGGGCTGCCTAGGGGCTTCCCAGTTGGTGACAGGCACTGGGGAAAGGTGTTGAGTCAGAAACACACACACACACACACACATGCACACACACGTGCTGGCACATGTGCACCCTGATATTTTTACTTTGCTTAAAGAGAAAAGACTAAGTCTTTCCAGCTCCCTTTCCCCCCACCCCGCTCCATTCCTCTCACCTCATTTCTCTTTTTATATTGACTTCCTTCAGGTGGAAGTGTGTTTCTCTATTTCACATTCTAAGACCAAAAAAAAAAGTCTCTTCGAGCTAAGTGACTACCAAGAGCACCCAAACTTTTCGCTGGCCACCATTCTGATTATCACCTGGGATCCCTGCTCAGAGTCAGGTTGGAATAGAAACCCGTGCTACCCTCCCCGCCTTTGAGTCCTGGGACATTTGCTGGGCAAATGAGTGGCCAAGTGGGCAGTAAACAGGCACCTCCGGCTTGTCTCCCAGCCCTGGTCTGCATGTGTAGTCATCTTTCTCCCCTAGGCATCACTCAGCTTGGCTCACTGTGTCCTCCGGGGGCCAGTGGGCTTCTTGATTCCAGCCTGCACATCTGGAAGTTGATGCTATTAAAACAAACCCCATTATATAACAAACGAACATCTGGAACCCTTTAGCACTAAGTTTTAGAAAAAGAAATTTTTTTTGGATATGCTTGCTCCTAAGAATGTGGCACAGTGCCCTTCCCCTGGCTGTCCAGGAACCCAGGGACCAAGTGGCCTCTCCTGGATCTATTTCTCAAGGTAAGGGGCCAGAGGTGGGCTGGGCCACAGACAGGGAAAGAGACCCCCCACCACACAGTGCTTCTGCTGTCTTCATTTTTGCAAGCTTCCTTTCCAAATTAATTTGAATATTTACCCAGAAAATTGCATACCTACTCTGTGCTGCCATCTCCATATCAATCACATGCCTATCCCCAGTACTACCTGCCAGTAAATCTAGGTTCTCCATTATGTCTTTTCCCCCAAGCCTCCAGGGACCAGGAGACAGCTCCATAGGTAAATGTGCTTGCAAGCCTGCTGACCTGAGTTTGATTCCCAGATTTAGTGGTGTGACTTGGTAACCCTAGTAGTGCTTTTATGGTGGATGGGTGGTGTGGATTGGTGGTCCTGTACTTTTATGGTGGATGGGTGGTGTGGATTGGTGGTCCTGTACTTTTATGGTGGATGGGTGGTGTGGATTGGTGGTCCTGTACTTTTATGGTGGATGGGTGGTGTGGATTGGTGGTCCTGTACTTTTATGGTGGATGGGTGGTGTGACTTGGTGGTCCTGTACTTTTATGGTGGATGGGTGGTGTGGATTGGTGGTCCTGTACTTTTATGGTGGATGGGTGGTGTGGATTGGTGGTCCTGTACTTTTATGGTGGATGGGTGGTGTGGATTGGTGGTCCTGTACTTTTATGGTGGATGGGTGGTGTGAATTGGTGATCCTGTACTTTTATGGTGGATGGGTGGTAGAGACAGGAAAATCACCAGAAGCTGGCAGATTGGCTCACCTGGAGAATGCAACATGGCAGAAACAAGAGAGACCTGTCTCTAGTCAGAGTAGAAGAAGAGAAATGACTCCAGAAGATTCTCTGCCCTCCATATATGCACCTGCCTGACACATGCAAGCCCCTGTGTTCCCAGCTACTCCAGGAACCCAAGGAGGAGGGCTATCCTGGGCAGCACAGTAAAACCCAAGAAAGTGAGGGAATGAGAGAAAGATGAAAAAAGAAAGACAGAGCATGAACTACCCTGAATTATTAATTTCTTATTACTTTATTGTTGTTACATGTATTTTGCCTTGTGAAGCTGTGTTCAATGGGTATGCAGTGCCCACAGAATCCAGTAGGGGGTGTGAGACGTCCTCTACCCTGACTCTGAACAGCAGCACTCTGGGCATCAATCTGCAGGATTACAAACCTGACCACCCTTAGCCATAGAACTCCAAGCAGCCTCAGTTCACTGTCAAATCGTTCTCCCTACCCATCCTCTCTGGACACATTAGTGGGGGCATAAGTGGTACTCTCTGAGAGGATCTATCAATAAAGAAGCTATGTTAGAAACATCTGGCTGGGGTTCAGGGTGTAGCTCAATCAGTAGGATGCTTGCTAGCATGTATGAGCCCCCAGCAGCACATAAAACCGCTGTGCACCTGTAACCCCAATCTGGGGGCCAGAGGGGGATGTAGGGGGGTGGAAACCAGAGGATGAGAAGGTCAAGGTCATTCTCAGCTACTTAATGTGTTCAGGACCAGCCTAGACTGGATGAGATTCTGCCTCAAAACTAAACCAAAAGAAACAAGTTAAGAACATCTAGCTAGGGGCTAGAGAGACGGCTCAATGGTTGAGAGCATTGGCTGCTCTTGCAAAAAACCTGGGTTTGGTTCCCAGCACCTACATGGTGGCTCATAACTATCCATAACTCCCACATTCCTGAAGATACACAGGCACACAAGTACTCTATATACATACATGCAGACAAAACATTCATACATAAAAAAAATAAATAAATCCCAAAAAGTTGTAAAGAAATGTCTGGCTAGCATTTCCAAATGGAAGTTCTAATTTAAAAATTTCCCCCAACAGTTTATAATGCAAGACTATAGAAAAGATCTTAACAAGTTGTACACAGTACAAGCATGTATACATGCTACATGTGCAATGGTGGGTAGGTGACTGTGCATTTCTGTCAATTCCAAAGCAAGTTGTAGGTGACAGTGTACTTTAAGCCATTGACACTCTGCATGCCTATCACTTGTTTCTGGGTTTTGCTATGTGCCTGCAGGTGTGTGTAAGAGAGTGTGTGTGAATGCAAGGGTACATGTGCTGAGGCAAGCATGTGGAGGTCAGAGGGCATCCTCAAGTGCCAGTCCTCGACTTCCACCATTTTTGTGACAGTCTCTTGTTCACTGCCACATGGAGCTCCCAGCAGTTCTTCTCTGCTTCTCATCTCCCTTTAGGGACACACTGGAATCGCAGACATGTGTGTCACTGTGTTGGGCTTGATGTGGGTTCTGGGGATCCAAACGTGCACCGTCAGGTTTGCACAGCAAGCGCTTTGCCCACTGGGCCATCTCAGCAGTCCATTTCTGGGTTTCCTTGAGGTGAAACTGGCAAACAGTGGAATGCACAAGCTTTGTGTTCCAGGTTTCAGTGAGTTTGACACTCGCTTCATAAGCAGTCCATCATTAACCCACAGGGCATCTCAGTCTCCCCACCTCCTGCGCTCTGCGACTTCACCTCTCCCAGAGAAAGTACTGTGCTTATTTTCACCATAGATGAGAATTCCCCTAATTTGGATGTTTGATGTCTTCAGTGCCTCTCCGAGACCTCAAAATGTGGTTGTACTTGAAGATAGGCTATTCAATAAAAATGAAGTTTACGATAAACCCTAATCCCTGTGACTGTGCCCTTAAGTAAAGAGACGGTAAGACACAGCTATGCTCAGAGAAGGCTATTGAAGACATAAGGGTTTTTCCCTTTAGGGGTGGAGGGGAACCCTCAGCCCACTCCTTGATTGCATACTTTAGTCTCCAGGATTGAGAGCAAGCACATTTCTGTCATTTAAGGCAGGCTGTGGTACTTAGTTTTGGCATGCCTAACAAACTAAGATACTAGGCTTGTCTTTTCAAGATTTCATATAAATAAGAGCAGGAGCTGAAAGAAAGGCCAGTCAGCATAGCAATCATGAGGACCTGAACTCAGTTCCCAGAAGCCATGTAAAAATCAGGGTGTGGTGTCAAATGCTTGTATTCCTCATGCTGAGGAAGCAGAGGCAGGTAGATAGATGGCTGAGGCTCAGCCAGCCTAGTCACATTAGTGAAACCCAGGTCCCAACAAGAGACCCCATGTCAGAAAACAAGATGAGGCTGCAAAGATGGCTCAGTCGTAAGAATGCATGGTGTACAAGTGTGAGGACCTGAATTCAGATTCTCCAAACCCATGTAAAACCTGGTCATAGGCCAGTGAGATGACTCAGTGGGTACATGTGCTTTTGCCAAGCCTGTT
This sequence comes from Mesocricetus auratus, assembly GCF_017639785.1. Lineage (NCBI taxonomy): Eukaryota > Metazoa > Chordata > Mammalia > Rodentia > Cricetidae > Mesocricetus > Mesocricetus auratus. The sequence goes on along the minus strand of NW_024429209.1, from coordinate 7,294,457 downwards.
GGCTTGAGTTTTATCTCCTGGACCCACACAGTGAAAGGAAAGAACTGACTCCCACAAATTATCCTCTACCTGCCACACACACACGCACACGCACACGCACGCATGCATATACAAATAAAAAATGTTTTAAAAAATTGAAAGTGAAGCCGGGCAGTGGTGGCGCACGCCTTCAATCCCAGCACTCGGGAGGCGGAGGTAGGCGGATCTCTGTGAGTTTGAGGCCAGGCTGGACCGACCGCCTCCAAAACAATACAGAGAAACCCTGTCTCATAAAACCAAAAAAAAAAAAAATTGGAAGTGGGGGCCAGAGAGATGGCTCAACAATTCAGAGCACTGTTCTTCCAGAGGACCCGAGTTCATTTCCCAGCACCTACATGGCAGCTCACAACTGTCTGTAACCCCAGTTCTAGGGGATCTGACACCTTCACACCAATGTTCATAAAATTAAAAAAAAAAGCTAGCTAAAAGTGGATATGGCCATGTGTGCCTATAACTTCAGTCTGGAGAAGGAAGCCATGATGGAATCCCCAGGGCTTGCTGATCAGCCAGCCTGGATAAAAATGACTAGCTTCTGGTTCAGTGACAGATTCAGTCTCAAGGGAGTAAGACAGAAAGTGACTTATAGAGAAGATGCCCAGCATCCTCCTCTGGCTTGTGAACATGCACAACACATACACAAATACTGGCGGGGGAAGGGGGGCTGTCTTGCCTAAGACTCCTGGGATTTATCCATGATGTCTGTTTTTGTTGATGGTTAATATTTCCCCCTATGGCATTAGGGCACTAACAATTGGTTGCTAAATGCTTGCTTTATGTACTTCATGATTTGTTCTGTTCAACAGCTGTCAGGTCTGGGGCCTCTCCAGGGACAGGGCATTAGAAGTGGATTTCAGAGCTACAACGGGAGAAAAGGAGCTTTCTTCACTGTCACATATAATAGCTGAGAGCAAGGAGGTGGGTGTCAATGACAGTGAAGCCACCAAGAGCCAGGACCAATCGATCTGCAGATCATAGGAGAAGTGGTATGTTTCATGAAACACACTTTCAGATGTGAGATCAAAATGCTTCTGGGGTACCCACATTTTATACATGTGTGTGGTGGTTAATGTGACACAGTCTAGAATTGCCTAGGAAGGGAGATCTCAAGGAGGGATGGTCAAGACTAGGTTAGCATGTGGGCATGTCAGGGAGTTGGAGGAAGTTATTTTGATTAAATTAATTGAGGCTAGAATTCTTTCCCACTGAGGATAGCACCATTCCCTAAGCAAAGGATCCTGGATTGTATAGGAATGCAGAGAGCCAGCTGACTGCAAGCATGCTTGCATACGTTCCTTTTGGCTTCTTTGTTTCGTAATCTACTTTTGTTTTGCCTGCATGTATTCTGTGTGAGGGTGTCAGAAGTCCTGGAACTGGAGTTACAGACAGGTGTGAGCTGCCATGTGGGTGCTGGGAACTGAACCCTGGTCCTCTGGAAGAGTAGCTAGTATTCCTAAGCACTGAGCAATCCTTTCTGCTTCGTAACTATGGATGCAACCTGACCAGATGCTTCAAGCTCCTGCCACTATGACTTCCTGAAAGGAATTTTAACCTGGAACTCTGAGCTAAGATAAACTCCTTTTCCCTAAATTGCTTTTGTCAAGGTATTTTACCCAGCAACAAAAGCAAATCAAGACAACATTTGGCTATTTCTGTGTCTTATTTTGTTCCATCTGAATGGGGCCTCCCCCCCCAAATTGCTTCACTTTGATATGATCCTTTTTAACAGTGTGAATGGTTGAATTAGAAATTACAGGAAATGATGGTGCATAACTTTAATCCCAGCACTCAGGAGACAGAGGCAGGAGGATATCAGTGAGTTTGACACCAGTCAAGTCTGTAATACAAGTTCCAGGCCACCCAAGGTAAGACCCTGTCTCAAAAGAAAAGAAAAAGGGAAGTGTAGGAGCCAACCCTTTATTACAAATCCTAATTTAATGCCTTTTTCCCATTAAAGTCAGAGAAGCCAAACTGTCTTCATTTGTTTTGTTCCAGAAATTCTTTTTATCTGAAATGTTTTCTGACTTTGAAGTTCTTAGGCTTTACTTTTTGGCACAGTTTATCTGCTTTATCCCAAGTGGCCTCGGAAACTTCATCATTTCACTCGAGGGTTGATCATTTTTGGCTTTTCAAGACAGGGAAAAAGCCTATGGTTTAACTTTGAAGCTAGCTGGAGAAAAATTCTTGGGACCCTTATCATGAGGTAAGGAAATTTGAAAGGAAAGATAATTCATCTTTGGAAATGGTGACTGCATTTGGCTCCTCTGTCATCCACAGAATGTGAAGAGTCATTTATGGCAGCTTCCTGTGACATCTGAAGTGGTCCATTTGCAGGTGATGATGATGGAGAGGCCTCCTCATGTGCTGTTCAGGGAAGAGCTCCCTGCTGCCTCCTCACTCTTCAGCTTCACCGCCTCCAGAGGTTTGAAATACTTTTATTGGTACAGCCAGGAGCAGAGCTGAAAGGAGACTTATTTGTCCTTCCCTCCCCAAAGGCACCATCATCACAATCAAAAGATGAGTTCCCCAAGCCGCCTGGTTTCCACTTAGTGCTGCTCTGTGTGCATTGTCATTGACCCGACAAAGGGCTACAGTCAAATCAATTACACTTCACTGATTTGCTTTTCCTGATTTTTTTTTCTTTCTTTTTTCTTCCTTTGGTGCTAAGTTTTGCACCTAGGCCTTCCTCACGTATGCTAGGCAAGTACTGCACCATGGAGCCATATCCCCAGCTTGGTATATTACTATGACAGTGCTAGAGGATGGATCATACCAAAATATGTGAACCCAAGAATCTCTCTGTACTTATAATCTCTAACAAGGGCAACTTGGGAGTCTCGTGGTCTTCTTTTCCCAGCTCCAAACCTGCTCTTGTGGCCGAGTTCCAGGGTCAGCCAGCAGCCAAGGCCTAGGAGGTGGGGCAGGCTCAGAATTTACTCTCCCTCTGTGCCAGACAGTAGGGACATTCAGCACAGAGGGCCTTGGGTGCAAATCAGATCTCCACAGTTGCAGGGGAGAACTTGGCACAGGACCCAGCAGAGGAAAGGCAGAGCCGGGAGCCCTGGGTGGTCCCAGTAGCTCCACTGTATTGCTCCCCAAAGCACAGCACTTGTCCTGGAGCACAGGGAGGCACAGTTCGGCTGTCAGCTGGACATGGCCTTGGGGATGATGAGAGCCCCAGGAGACAAGGTGAAGATGGGTGTCGAGTGGAGAGAATCCAGAAGTTAGAAGAAGAGAAGCACCCAAGGGGAGCATACTGTGGGAGTCATAGGAAGATACCATTCACAACTGAAAGGAAGAAATGTGGTATGTGTGTGGGGGAGGGGGTCTAAGCCTGGTGGTCTATGTGGCACATACCTGTCACCGCAGCACCTGAGAGCCTGAGGCAAGAGGTTCAAAGCCAGCAGTTACATAATGTGACCTTGTCAGAAAGAAAAAGGGCAGAAAAAGAAAAGGGAGGGAAAAAAGATCTTTCCTAACCATGATTTCAGGAGACATGGTTTGAAATTTCAAATGACTTGGAGAAAGGGTGGGAATGTGGGAACCCACATGTAGTTGATGGTGCAAAACCCCGAGCAAAAGTGTGAGAGAAAACAGGCGCCATGTGCTCAGAGCAAACACAAGTCTAGCATCCTAGAAGGGAGAAAGCAAATGCAGTAGAAGCCATATTTTTCTTTAAGTGGGAAGGAAAAGTTTCCATGGTTTGAAGAACGCCCTGGGCTTTGCATATTGGAAGGCTCACTGGTTTCCAGGCAGAAATGATGGAAAAAAGACTCACAACTAGGCAACACCAGGGAAGAGCCCGAAATTCCATGATTAAAGGAAAAGTTCACATAAGCTTCCCAGTGGAGAGAACAAGTCGCAAATAATGAAGGGCAGTGTGTGTGTTGGGGGGGGGAGGTGGAGAGCAGACCAAAAGTAGACATCTCCTTGCAGTGCTAGCCATCTCTGTAAGGTTCAGTCTGCAAAGTGCCAGCTGAGCCTGAGCTGGAGCCACAGCCCCCCCCCGAGGGAAAAAATGCTGACCTGTCATCCATGCTGGAGTGATAAACACAGGTGGACAGTCAGCATAGCCCACTTGGTGAGCTCCAGGCCAGTGAGAGACCATGACTCAAAAAATAACAAGATACACAGCCTCTGAGAAATGACAGCCGAGGTTGGTCTCCAGCATGGGATACATGTGCACCTACACACATGCAGGAAGTTGAGGAAGGAGGGAGGGAGGAAGGAAGGGGGGACAAATCTACCTATATGAATCTTCCACATCCTACTGAGAAACCATTCCATAGTGGCCAGGCTGCCATTCACCCATCTAGGCAGGAAGAAATAGAAAGCAGCAAGAGGAAGCCAGGGTAAGATGAGCCACTAATCCATGCCTAACCAGCTCCACATAATGAAAAATGATGAGCTGGTGCTGTGACTTGGCTGTCCCCCGAGAAACGTGCATTGAGCCTGGTGGCAGCTGAGGCTGGAGGATAGCAAGTTTAAAGCCTGCTTGGGCTGTAAAACCAAACTGAAACAACTTGGTGAGATGCTGTCTCAAAAATGAAAACTAAGACAAACAAACAACAATCTGAAACAGATGGAGCTGAGCAACAGAACACTTACCTAGCTTGTCTGAGGCCCTCGGTTCACTCTGACGTATGGGGATGGAGGTGACCCTCATGCTGAAATGTAGTTGTCACTCTGATGGTACTAAAGAGGTGATTATGTCATGGGGAAGGGCAATGTTCTCATGAACAGATAAGGCCATTGTCACAGGACTGGGTTAGTTGCAAGCTCTCCCTCCCTCCTCCAGTCTCTCCTCCCCTCTCCCTTCTTTCCTTTTCTCCTTCTCTCCCTTACCATCATGTTAAGATACAGCAAGAAGGCCTTCACCTAGACACAGGCTTCGACCTCCCGGTCTATAATTTACTAAGTTTGTAGTGAGAGTAGCAGGACATGGACTGGGACAGATGAATTTTTAGTAGGAACCTGTATTCGTTGCTTTACTCATTTCTATGACCAAATACCTGACATGGTACAACTTAAGTGGGGGAGGGCCTATTTCAGGGCACAGTGTGTCCAGGCAGGCATGGTAACGGGGGAACATGGTGTCTGCTTGCTCATTTCTGAGCAGGTCAGAAAGCAGAGAAATTAACACCAGTGCTCACCTAGCTTTCTCTTTCCCCTTTTATTCAAAGCAGGCTGCCAGTCCATGGGATGGTGTCACCCATTTCAGGGTGAGCCTTCCTCACTTAACCCTCTATGGAAATACATATGTTTGCATGTATGTGTACGGTGTCTGTGTACACTCAGAGTCCAGAGTCAGCATTAGCTGTCTTCTTCCATGATTCCCTACATTAGTTTTTGAGGCAGGGGAATGTGAAGCCTATCAACTTGGCTAGAGCAGCTGGCCAGCAGGACCTAGGGGTCCTCTTGTCTCTGCCTCCCAAATACTAGAAGTATAGGTACACACCACTGTAATGTGTACTCTTTCCCACCAGCTGCCTGGGTCCTGCTGCTGTCTCAGCCCCCAAATAACACACAAGACACTATTAATTATAAAGCTGTTGGCTGTTTGCTATGGTTTCTCATTGGCTAGCTCTGACTTAATTATTAACCCATCACTGCTAATCTAAGTATTTCCACATGGTCTTTGCTTACCAGAGAAAGGGTCCAGACCTCTTACTTCTCTCACATCCCACATGGTGACTGCCTGTGCCTCTGTTTCCCAGAATCATCCTCGACTCCTAGTCCCACCTATCTTGCTTCCCTATTGGCCAACAGTGCTTTATTCATCAACCAATAAGACAAAAATATACACAGAAGGACTTCCCCCATCATCTCCTCTTTTCTGTCTAAATAAAAAGAAAGGTTTTAACTTTAACATAGTCAAATTATATATAAGAGAACAGTTATCAAGTAAGAACTATAGTTACAGTATTTAATTAATTAACATTTAGTAATATTTAAGGAAAGTATTTTTATCATCTATCCTATCTATGTGACTCTAAAGTCTTATATGTAGCTTATCTTTTATCATAACTAAGAAAAGCTATAATTATAACTACCTGTTTTCAACTCCATCAAAGACCACAGAAGGATAATATATAAACACTAGAATTGACAGAGACGTCTGGCTACCTGGACAGTCACCTGAAATTCCTCTGTAATGTCGGGGTCCATTTTCAGCCCATAGACCCCTGTGTGTCTGGCAGACTTCTCAGCAAAGAAGGAAATTTTAAACTGCCTACCTGCATTGGCAGTTTGTCAGTCATTTTTCTGTGTGCTGCAGAAAGTCTGGCAGACTCTTCCATGAAGCACAAACCCTTTAGGACTGTTCAAGTTCAACAGTCACTTTCCTTATGGGTCCTGCATGTCCAGTTTATATAGCAACAGTCAAACAGTTCAGGCAAGAGCAGTTTCTTGCCCAAATGACTAATCTTGCATGTTGAAAACAAACTCTATAATGAGTTTCTTTGATGCTCATCTTCCTCTCAGACGTAATTGGTGTGCTAGGAGTAGTTGTGTCTCACTATCATGAAAAAGCCTAGACCATTTAAATGTCATATATTCTGTAGGTCTTTGAAAGGTTTGAAGAATATCTATCTCAAATACATCTCCGTATATCTAAAAGAAAACCTAACTATAGGTTTTGACTACTATAGGTAGCTATCTATAATCTGTACTTAATTTTAAAAGAGCTGTACAAACACAATATCTAAATAAGAGGAGAAGGATATATATCACAAAATTGATCTTAAATTTGTATCAATAAATGAAAATCCATACCAATACAAAGTATTCATTTCTGTATCATATTCCCTTTAGAAAGAGATTAACATTGACTGTGATCATTACCATTTATAAGCAAACAAAAATGAAAACAAAAAGTTATAAATAATATTTGAGAATTTGAGCATTGTTCATTCTAAACTGCTTCCTGCTATTTGGGAGCGCTGTCCATACCATGGTGATCATGACAATACACAGAAACATGGTGAGGTCCTTGTTTTTGTAGTCTGCATGGCTGTATCATCCCAGCTGTTTCAGATGCTGGACTGCCTAGAACACTGCTTCAGAGGGTCTTGCTTCATCAAACCATACTAGTCTGGAAAGAACCCACAGCTCCTCATTTTCTGTGGAAACACAAGTAAAAACTCTTTTCCCAAGTAACCTGTCCTTAAATTTAGAAGTCAAAGCATTTTTAAAATATATAAGAGCTAATTCCAATACTCCTCAAAGTATTCCACACAATAGAAACAGGAGGCTCACTGCCAAACTCTTTCTACAAGGCTACAATTACCTTGATACCCAAGCCACACAAAGACACAACTAAGAAAGAGAACTATATACCAATTTCCCTCATGAACATCGATGCAAAAATACTCAATAAAATACTCACAAACCGGATTCAAGAACACATCAGAAAAATCATCCACCATGATCAAGTAGGCTTCATCCCAGGAATGCAGGGATGGTTCAACATTAGAAAATCTATCAATGTAATCCACCATATTAACAAACTGCGAAAGAAAAACCACATAATCATCTCACTAGATGCTGAAAAAGCCTTTGACAAAATCCAGCACCCCTTCATGATAAAGGTACTAGAGAGATCAGGGATAACAGGAACGTACCTGAATATAATAAAAGCAATATACAGTAAACCAACAGCTAACATCAAACTAAATGGAGAGAAACTCAAAGCAATTCCTCTAAAATCAGGAACAAGACAAGGCTGTCCACTCTCTCCATATCTCATCAATATTGTACTTGAAGTTCTAGCTACAGCAATAAGACAACAAAAGGAGATAAAGGGGATACAAATAGGAAAAGAAGAAGTCAAACTTTCACTATTTGCAGATGATATGATAGTTTACATAAGTGACCCAAAAAACTCCGCAAGGTTACTCCTAGAGCTGATAAACACCTTCAGCAATGTGGCAGGATACAAGGTAAACTCAAAAAAATCAGTGGCCCTATTATATACAGATGATGAAGTGACTGAGAAAGAAATCAGAGAAACATCACCCTTTACAATAGCCAAAAACAGCATCAAATATCTGGGGATAATGTTAACCAAGGAAGTGAAAGACCTGTATATCAAGAACTTTGTGTCTTTAAAGAAAGAAATCAAAGAAGATACCAGAAAATGGAAAGATCTCCCATGCTCTTGGATTGGTAGGATCAACATAATAAAAATGGCAATCTTGCCAAAAGCAGTCTACAGATTCAATGCAATCCCTATCAGAATTCCATCACAATTCTTCAAGGACCTGGAAAGAACATTAATCAACTTTATATGGAAAAACAAAAGGCCCAGGATAGCCAAAACATCCCTATACAATAAAGGAACTTCAGGAGGCATCACCATACCTGACTTCAAGCTCTATTATAGACCTATAGTCCTGAAAACAGCTTGGTATTGGCACAAAAATAGGCAGGTAGACCAATGGAACCGAATCGAAAGCCCTAATTTTAACCCACACACCTATGAACACTTGATTTTTTTACAAAGAAGCTAAAACTGTACAATGGAAAAAAGAAAGCATCTTCAACAAATGGTGCTGGCATAACTGGGTACTGGTATGCAGAAGACTGCAGATAGATCCATGTTTATCGCCTTGTACAAAACTTAAGTCCAAATGGATCAAAGATCTCAACATAAATCCAGCCACACTGAAACTTTTAGAAGAGAAAGTGGGAGATACTCTTCAACGAGTTGGTACAGGAGACCACTTCCTAAACATAACACCAGTGGCACAGGCACTGAGGTCGACAATTAACAAATGGGACCTTCTGAAACTAAAAAGCTTCTGTAAGGCAAAGAACACAGTCAAAAAGACAAAAAGGCAAGCCACAGAATGAGAAAAGATATTCACTAACCCTACATCTGACAGAGGGCTAATCTCCAAAATTTACAAAGAACTCAAGAAACAAGTCTCCAAAACACCAAAGGATCCAATTAAAAGGTGGGGTACAGAACTAAATAGAGGATTCTCAATAGAGGAGGCTAAAATGGCCAAGAGACACTTAAGAAAGTGCTCAACATCCTTAGCCATCAGGGAAATGCAAATCAAAACAACTCTGAGATACCATCTTACTCCTGTCAGAATGGCTAAAATCAAAAACACGGAAGACAATTTATGCTGGAGAGGATGTGGAGAGAGGGGAACACTCCTCCACTGCTGGTGGGAGTGCCGACTCATACAGCCTCTTTGGAAATCAGTATGGAGATTCCTCAGGAAAATGGGAATTAATCTACCACTAGACCCAGCAATTCCACTCTTAGGCATATATCCAAATGAGGCAAATTCATACAACAAGGGCATCTGCTCCACTATGTTCATAGCAGCATTATTTGTAATAGCCAGAACCTGGAAGCAACCTAGATGCCCCTCACCTGAAGAGTGGATAGAGAAAATGTGGTACATTTACACAATGGAGTATTACTCAGCAGAAAAAAACAATGGAATCTTGAAATTCTCAGGTAAATGGATAGCACTGTAAGAAACCATCCTGAGTGAGGTAACCCAGTCGCAAAAAGACAAACATGGTATGTACTCACTCATATATGGATGTTAGACATGGATCAGGATAGTGCTAGTCTGCACTTCCACTGATAGAGAGTCTGGGAAACAGGAAAGAACCTAAAAGATATGCATATATGCATAGTACCCAAGAGAAGAGGATTGAGACAAGATCCTCTGAATGGATGGGCTACACGGCGAGGGGTGGGGGGGGAGTGGAACCTGGGAAGAAGAGAGGGGGTGAAGAGGAAGAGAGTTGGTCATGGGGGAACAGGAAGTTGAGTGGGTGGGGGTAGAATAGGGGGAAGAGGGAATCATAGGATAGAAGACAGATCAGGCACCAGAGTGACCTCGAGTGATCTAAAGGGATAACACCAATTGGCAAGCTAAGCAATAGTGGAGAGACCACCTCGAATGCCCATTTCTGATAATGAACTTGATGTCTATAACCATCCGGGAGCCTTCATCCTGTGACTGATGGAAGCAGAGGCAAACACACAATTAATCACTGAACTGAACCCAAGGAACCCAGTGACAGAGAGAGATGAGTAATGAGCAAATTGGCAAAGAATGGGCTGGCAAAACCAGCAGAGACAGCTGGTCTGAACAGGGGAGAGCTCTTGGACCCCAGAGCGACAGCGGGGAGGCCAGCATGGGACTGATCTGGACCCCCCAAATGTGAGTGTCAGCAAGAAGGCCTGGGCAACCTATGGGGCCCTGAGCTGTGGATCAGTGTCTATCCCTGGAATACAAACAGTCATCGTGTGCCTATAGCACAAAGAGGGATGCTCTCTCAGCCTGGACTCTTAGGGGAGTGCCTGGACCCTACCCAAAGTGAAATGACAGACTCTAGATATCCCCTATGTGGAAGGATTTGGCAATAGGGTGGGAGGGTGGGGGGGAAGGGGAGTGCGGGAGGAGGGGAGGGAGAGGGAACTGGGATTGACATGTAAAACAAGCTATTTAAAATTAAAATAAAAAATGATAAAATATATATATATAAGTTGGATTAATTCAGCAGCATTGATAATCAAATGTCTTTTAGCAGTTGTTGCTCCTTCCACAGCAATTAAACAATTCAATGACAACACAATAGCATACAGTATCCAGACTCTCTATGTATTTTTTATCTTTACGTGGCTTTTTTTTTTTTTTAAGAGACAGGGTTTCTCTGTATTGTTTTGGAGGCTGTTGGTCCATCCCAGCCTCGAACTCACAGAGATCCGCCTGCCTCTGCCTCTGGAGTGCTGGGTGTAAAGGTGTGCGCCACCACACCCAGTCATTATCCTGTTTCTTTTTCTCTTCCAATTCTACATATATTTTTAAACACACTAATAAACCTTATAGAGGTTTACTTTATCTGAATCTGACTTAAATCTTTATGTTTTTCTGCACATGTCTTTTATCTGCTAAAAGCCGCTGCTGTTTTAACTGCTGTCTTTCCAAGATGGCAGATGAAGTTTACCACCAACACTTGCCATGCAAGTCTCTGCTTGTCTCTAACAAAACAGATCCCACTCGAGAAATGCTGTTACCAAGAAGCCATGCTTCTCTCTGTTCTTTTGCTTTTAAAATCCCTTTTAAGCTTTTGTTAGATTTACGTGGACAGCCGGGCGGTGGTGGCACATGCCTTTAATCCCAGCACTCAGGAGGCAGAGGCAGGCGGATCTCTGTGAGTTCGAGGCTGGGCTGGACCGACAGCCTCCAAAACAATACAGAGAAACCCTGTCTCGTAAAAACAAAAACAAAACAAAAAAAAAAGATTTATGTGAACATTCTTGCTGAACATTGAGGACGCCATATGTAACACTAGCTGCCTGGGTCAAATAACACACAAGACACTATATTAATTATGAAGCTGTTGACCGTTTTCTATGGTTTCACATTGGCCATCTCTGACTTAATTATTAACCCATAACTGCTAATCTTGAGTATTTTCTTTGTGGTCTTCTCTTACTGGAGAAAGAGTCCTACATGGTGACTGACTGTGCCTCTGTTTCCCAGAATCCTCAATTCCTAGCCCCACCTATCTAGCTTCTCTATTGGCCAACAGTGCTTTATTCATCAACCAATAAGACAAACATAAACACAGAAGGACTTCCCCATCACACCACCATGCCTGACTTTTTATATGGGTGCTAAGAACCCAAACTCAAGTCTCTTGCTTGCAGGGCAAGCAGTTTACCAACTAAGCCATCCCCCAGCCTCAGTGAGACTGTTCTAAAACTAATCAAATCAGAGCTGCTCTTCAGCAAGACTTTAGGTAGTAAAACCCATTAGGAAATGTTGCAAGAACAGCAATAACCTAGGTAGGCCAACTGGACAGGTGGAAATAGTAGGTGTGGCGGTGGTGTGGAAATAATACATAGAAATGCCATCAACAACAGAGTTGTTCCCAGATGTTCCTATTTTCCTTAGTTTTTTTCCTTCTTTCTCAGTGAAAATGTGGCTCAAAAAAAAAACTTTTTTGCCATTGTTGTATCTTTGATCGGTTTCTGTGAGACTAGGAAGGTTATAAAGCAGATAGGTTTATTTTGTCTCACAGTATAGAAATCTAAGAGCATGGTCCTGGTAGCTGCTCAGCTTGGGAAAGGGTAACATGGTTCTCCTCAAAGCAGAAGGCCATTGGGTATGACAGAAAGGAGGGACAAAGGGGCATTTTATAACCAGCTACTCTCATGGTGTCAGCTCAGCCATTCCCCAGAGAACTGAATTCAATCTCCCAAATAATATTCTCAAAGGCCCCACTCCCAGCACCATTACATTGGCAAACAAATTTCAACATGGGTTTTGGCAAGAAAATCATATTCAAAACCATAGCAGCCATAAAACAAACAGCAGAGTCGAGCTTTGTAATTTACATATGTATGTCAGGTGATGCGTTCCTGCTGATTCTGTTTCCTATGAGTCCTGATCTTCACTCCTGCCAGGTTCTGCCATCACCATCCCCAACCCATCTGCCTTTGCAGCCCCTCCATATGTATTATAAGTACGTGATTTTTGTCTCCACCCTCAAGCTACAAAGAACTGTGAGCAGATGCTGTAGTCCAGCCCTTGCTCAGACTTTCACTTCTCCTGACTCCCACTTAAATATCACTCCAACCCCACCTCAAATCACAGGAGAAAGCCTCACCTCTTGTTTAGCATGAGCAGTGGAGACCATTCCCAATTCCTACCATCACCCCTAACTCTATCCCAAAATCCACACCATATCTGCAGGCGGCCTCTGCCTCTTGGCTTTGCTGGCCCTCATCCTTTGCCTTCTCTCTTGAACTTTGAACCCAGGTCTGTTGTTTGCAAGGCCTCTCTCTCTCTCTCTTTCTCTCTCTTCTTCCCCTTCACCCTCCCGTCTTTCCTCCCTCCTTCCCTCCTTTACTCTCTCTCTAACCCTTCTGCCTAGAAACAGTTCAACTCTCCATCTCAGCACATCCCTGTTACAACGACTCTTTCATGCCAGCCTGGCCCCACAACCACCTCAGCCCCAAATGAATACTCAGAGACTTGTATTAATTATAGTCTGTTGGCCAATGATTAGAGCTTTATTGGCTAGCTTTGTCTTAATTACTAACCCATTTCTATTAATCTTAAGTATTTCCATATGGTCTTATCTTACTGGAGAAAGGTCTGGGGACTGGTTACTCCTCTGGCATACTACATGGCGTACTACATGGCGACTACTATCTGCCTACACCTCCCAGAATCCTCCTCATCTCCTAAGACCCGCCTATCTTGCTGCTCTATTGGACACAGTGTTTTATTCATCAACCAATAAGATAAACATATTTACAGAATGACATCTACCATCACATCCCACCCCTCTGAACCCAGTGCTTTCCATGAACCTTCATCTGAATTCCTAACTCTCAACTCTGCTTGACTCTTGGCCCCACCCTTCCCTTGATTCAGGCCAGGCTTGCTTCTATGAGGTTCAGAAACTTCACCTTGCCTTGGTTTGACTGCTGTCTGTCTCCACGTGTCTCTGAGCACCTTTCTGATTATCTTCCTCAATACCTTTTCCTTGGATATTACCTGCTATGTCCCCAGATAGCTTCTTGCCACACAAATGCCTCTGGAGACCTTCATTCCCCTGTTCAGAACTTCTGCAGAAAAATTAATTTCTCTCTGACTTCTGATAAAAGAGATGGGACAGGTTTTGAAAATTCTTGTTTTTGTTATAAATATTTTTGTTTTTTCTTGCCTCTGTCTTTCACTGCATTGGAAACTCCCATTCCCTCCTACCCCTTCCTCTTCCTCTTCCTCTTCTTTCTTCCTTCTTTTTCCTTCTTCTTCCTCCTCCGCTTCCCCCACGTCCTCCTCCATTTTTTGGGACAGGGTTTCTCTGTGTAACCCTGGCTGTCCTGGAACTCACTCTGTAGACCAGGCTGTCCTCTAACTCACAGAGAGCCACCTGCCTCTGCCTCCTGAGTGCTGGGATTAAAGGTGTGCACCACCACCATCCTGCACATTTTGTTTTTGAGATAGGTTTTCTCTGTGTAGCCCTGGCTGTCCCAGAACTCACTCTGTGGACCAGGCTGGCCTGGAACTCAGAGATCCTCTTGCCTCTGGGAGTGCTGAGATTGAAGGTGTGTGCTGCTGCCACCACCACCCTGCTGATTCCACTCTTCTTAAGACAATCTTCTCCACAGTAGAGTGGGACACTTCCCCTCTTCCCAGGAATGCAGCCCAACCAGCATTAGAATGCCTCAATTGGGGAAATTAGTTTCTTACTGGCTGACAATTTGGGTTCCAAACATAATGAGCAATCAAGACTCTTCCTGACTATGGGAGAGTGAGGATTAGGGATGTGGAGGCCCCTGAGAAGGACACCCAGGGAGAACTAGGGGCGGATCTGAGAAGGGGGTGGGGTGGGAATGGAGTGCCAGGCCAGTGGAACAGAGAGAGACAGCCTTGGAGGCAGCAAGCAGCTGCCTGGGCTGCCCTCTGACCAGGGCCTTTACCAAGTGTCTGAGAGGAAGACAGGACGCCAGCGGGACCACCTGTGACTGCAGTAGGAGACCTGAATGCCAGTGGTGGAGCCTCAAGAACTGGAAGCTGAAGCTCACCACAACATAACAAACTGGGAGGTGCAGTGGCCAAAGGGGACCCAAGGCTATAGACACAGCCTGCTGCCCCTGGGGAGGTTCCTCTAGGGTATCTTACGGAAACCTGCAGTTCCTTTCTCCAGCTCCTCCTGAACCCTTCCTTGTAGCTGCAGAAGCTCCTGACTTCCCTCCAAACTGTGCCACCTCTCTCTCCCGTCTCAGCAAAGGGACAGGAACCCAGAGGTCACTCTGGAGCCCCTCACAGGTCACCAGGGCTGTCAGTGCTGTTCCAAATCACTCCAGATGTTTTCTGCTCCTGCCATCCTCTCTGGCCTGGTCATGGACACCAGTACATCCTTATAGCCAACTTTTCTGTTCCCCTCAGCGCTTGCCCAGGGACTCCATGGTGAATAGCTTGGACAATGGTGCAGCGCTTTGCCAGTCTAGAGACTGAAAAGGCTAAGGCAGAGGAGGTGAGGAGGGAGGAAAGGGGAGACTCATGGAGATGGGATGAAGACATGGGGGACAACTAGAGGGGTGGGAGTGGGAGGCACCCAGGGATCAAGGTGTCCTAATCTCAGCATAAACCCAGAGCAGAGTAGGAACTAATGGGATAACATCCCACTGTGGGAGCCTCCTGACCTCTCTTTCCCTAAAGAACTGGGGCTGTTAGCCAAGGCCAGAGTAGCCAGGAATGAGCCTCCTTGCTGAGGCTCAAGCTTGGGGAGGCCCAGAAGGTCACATGGTGGGAGCAGGAGCAGGTAGCTGGAACCCAGGCTGCTGGACAGTGGGTGTCTGCAAGTCCAGGCTCTGGCATGGAGCCCTTCTAAATAGATGCCAAGTAGATCATCTATCCCTAAGCATGAGGTAGAGGCTGGGGCCGCACAGGGGATGAGAGTGTCCTGGTGCCGACCTCAGCCCTGAACTACCTCCAGTCAGCCCCCTGAAGCCTGACAGCTCTCCTTCCAGAATGGCTTTCATGGCTGTCAGCAGCAGCTCTTTCAGGATCCAGTCAAGCTGGCTTATGCACAACCCACCCCCACCCCCCAGTTACAAAATGACAGTCTAAACCCGTGATTGGTCCAGTTTTCAGATGATTTGGAACTGCCCATCTATTATGGATCACAGCACAACAGAGGGGCAAACAAACTGTGTTGTGTTGGAGGCGGTGGATTTATGGGGCTGAACCCCAAGAGTGTCTGTGCACCACCTCTGGTCCCCAGGCTGCATTTGGTCTGTACCCACCTGAGTCCCTTCGCCCTGACCAGAGCACACCTTTCTCCCCAGCCATCCCTCCTGGGGCAGCTTCTCCTCCACCTCTGCTTCTCTTAGCCTCAGAGCCCCTGGAGCAGAGCCTGGGGGTGGGGGTGGGGGCAGCCTGTCTGTGCTTCCCACACCAAAACAGTGCCCAGCAGATGTCCCAGCCAATTAAGGGGTCAAAGCAGAACAGGTCTCCGATAAGGACAGCTTTTGAGTGAAGGTCAGGTTCTGTCTGCCCAAGCATGAGTTTTCCATGGCAACAGCAAGCCCTCTCCCCGAGGGCAGTCCTTTCTCTTGTCTGTTTTGGCTTCTCTACATCCTCCCATCACATAGCCTCGCCTCTTCTCTGGCTGATAATCCTGTGTACATTGTTACTCCAATGCTTGTGAATAGAAGAGGATGGGCGGAAACCATTCCCAGGGCCCAACCATCCCCAACTCGGTGCCTGGGCAGCTCTGTTCCCATCCCAAGCCCTAGACAGATGCCAGCAGCTCAGACAGGGAGCAGCTCCAGCGCTGACTGGAATCAGCCTCCCACCCCCATACACCTGTTCCCTAATGACTCAGTCTGGCTCTGACTTTGCTTGAAGGATGGTGACAATGCAGGCAGGGTCCTGTCCCTCTCCCTGAACTTGACCGCCCCCTACCCCCATCACCTATGTTCCAGTCCCAGAGTTTTGTGTCCCCTCTTCCTAGCACCTTCCAGATGTCTTTCTACACCTACAACCGCAGATCAGCCTCCAGGGCCTGCTGGCTTTTTACCCTGGAAGCCTATGAGGTGTAGCCTTGGCATCCCTTCTGACGGTTTCTGATGGCCTAGTAACTGAGAATGGCAGCGGCTGCCTCACTGGCCACTTGCCTCCTGTACCCACAGCCTGGGATATTTGCAGTGGCAGCTCTTTCATGTGTCGTTCCCAGCTGTAACTTGTGGCCCTTCGTTTAGGATGCTCGAGATGCCTCTTGTCTGTCCCTAGCAAGCTCTCTTGGGACCTGAGTCACTCAGTCTTGCAGTGTTCACCAATCACACCAAACTCCTATGTCTTGGTCATGTACATGCTATGAACACCACCTGGTGCTCTCCCCTAACATGGTGACTTCTGTATGACCTGTTTTACAACATAACCTTTCACTCCCTAAGCCCAGACAGCTAACATTTTGTTCTCTGTGGTCCCTGACCACACAGAGTGGTCAGGACTCCTCTGCTTACCTCTCTATCTCCCTGAATTGGGTCAGGTTTCTGGAGTCAGAATCTGAGACGGGGATCTAGGTTCTGGTGATTAACTAGAGTAGGGGGGAAGGTGCTCTCAAGACACACACACACCATAATCATACACACACTCACACTTGTACACACACACACACACACACACACTCAAGGAAAGGAAACAAGATAGGAAGACAGAATGGATGTCAGAGTTTAGACAGGGGCTTTGTAGCAAAAGCCATACTACCAACCTATGCCCTAAAGCAAGGAGGCTGTCTTTTGTGTCCCTGGTTCAGATGATTGTATGGAGGAAGGTTCTAGAATTCCCTGGAGAAGTACCCGTCATCAGCCAGGATGATTCACAGCACCAAGGGACCTATATCACACCTACAAGACAATGGGTGGGTATAATGATGAGTTTGGGGTGTGTGCAGGCTACAGACAGCTCCCCTGTGGAGTGAGGCCTGACAGGTTTCTGAAGGACTGAGAAGTGAGGATGCTGACTCCCCCAACACTAACAATCACCAACCACCATGTGCCTGCTGCCCTGGGGGAGGGCCCTGCCCACAGCCTGAGGGAACACTGCGGAGCTGTCACAGGGACAAATGCCCATTCTCCAGAGAGAGACTCTCCACTGAACACTGCTCCACTCACTGGGCATTTGTGTGCCCAGCTGGGAGGCCATTATTCCTATCTAGTCCTCATAACGGTCACTTTGCATGTGGGAGTACAGGCTCGCAGGAGTCTTGGAACCTCAAACAGGTGATGTAACCTGTGAGAGGATGAGCTGAAATTCAAACCCAGATGAGACTCCCTGCTGCTTTCATCCGCTTCTGTGTGAGTAACCTTGAATTCAGTTGCCCCTGCCAACCATAAGAAGCAGGGTCACGCTTGTACCCTACAACAGTGCTTAGTTCAGTTCAGAGTCCCCAAGGGTCACATCTGGTATTTGCAAGTTGGGAGGCCCACACATGTATTTTGCATATGATTTGCATAATGGATGCATCTGGCTTGCATGTGTTCACATGGAGACCCCATCCGCACTGCACAATGCTGAAGCTGTTTCTAAGTCATCTTACTCCGTGAAAGTTCATCTGGGCTTTACAGAGTCCAGATGTCATGATTTCTGGACTCTCTCCCTGGTCCTCACCTCTGGGCTGTCCATCTACCCACTCAGGGTCCTGAACAAGTAACTTCTGTGTAACTGGAAAGCACCACTGCAAGCAGCTGCCCCATAGACACGTGTAAATTTGACAGTGCATGTGTAGTCCAAATGGGTTACAGTGGGCTTTGAGAGAGCCGAGCTGGACAAAGAATCTTTTAACAGAGGTCCAGGTATGTATGCAGAAAGAAGAGGGTGGGAAGGGACAGTGAGTGTGGGTGACGGTCTGGGTGGAGTCGAAAACACATACCTTAGTGTAGGTACTTCCATAGTTGGCCTAGGGGAGCATGGGCTGTGCCTCTCTGAGCAGCAGAGACTCATCTGCAGCAGTGAGGACTCATGCCAGAAAGCTGGCAGAATCTGAGCTCCTATTTCTGTCTCTTTAAGAAGAGCTACATTCTATAAACTGTGGCTTTCAATGATCTTAAGTGATGAGCTCTGAATAAACAGGGAGCCATATACCCCCGGGTGAGACAGAGGGAGGCTAAAAAGAATACAGAGACTCACTTCTGAGGATGGCATGGAGACAGAGAAGGGGTGGGTCCAAAAAAGCATCAGGGCCCCAGGCTCACACACCACCAGATAAGCTCCTCTCTCTGTATCTTCCTGGGATCTTCTCTTTTCTTTTGCCCCAGGAGGAGGTTCACAGAGGAAGCAAGGCAGCTCCAGTGTCCAGTAGAGGGTCTCACCCCTCTCTTTGCCCTCTCCACCACTGAAGCATTCCAAATGCAAGCGTCTGTCTAGGATGCTTGGGTTATGCTGACAGCATCTCTGGGTATGCTCGTTAGCCAGGGCTATCAAGGTAGAGAATGTGTGTGCCTCTGTGGGGTAGAGATGTATCTGTGAGACAGTGTAGCTAATTGGGAATTGTGTTTGGAGGTGCCTGTGCATGTCATATGAACAGAAACTTCTTCTGTGTGTGATGCCTCTGGAGTCTCCATCCAGGTGGAGAAGCTCCCGTTTGAGTCAGGGAAGACATAACTGTCTGCCTCCCTCTCCTGCCTCTGGCCTCCCTAGGTTTCCTGTTTGGCAGATGCAAAGTGGCCTCATCATCCACAGGGAGACCCCAGTCTCTGACTGTATTCAGCCAAGCCCCTGAGCATCTCCCTGTGCGGTGTCCTCCTCCTCCACTGGGATGGGGCCCAGGCACTGGCTCCCCAAACTGTTCCAATTAAAGAAGGAGCCTGTTTTTGATGTCAGCCACCTGGGAGGGGGAAGCAAGACCCATCTGTCCTTCTAGCCCCTGTTACAGGGACATTCTCAAGTTCAAACAGGGTCCAGCCTCCTTCCTGTGAGTTGTGGGCCCCACATCTGGGGCTGGGGAAGGGAGTGAGAGGAAGGGGTGGAGCCATTTGGAAAAAGATCACAGCTTCTGGGCTGGGGGAGCTTTCTCCCAGAGCCAGCTGAGTGGTGCTGCCAAGCAGTCAGCACCCAGCAGGGTGAGGAACTGGGCACTGTTCGTTTGCCCCTCACATGCGGGACTTTCTGAAAAGCAGGAAGTCGATGGCTTCAAGAGCATGAGCACCCCAAACTTGCAAAATGGCTCTTAACATCTCTCATAAATGTGAGGCATTGGGTGTATCTGGAAAATTGCCTGACCTGTTCAAGCTAGCTCAAATGGTGGGATATTAGAAGCAAATAGAGGAATTCAGGGCTTGTCACAGAATGGCTCTGGGGCCCTCTCTCCAGGCCACTCTCCTTACTTCCTCCTAACTGGCACAGCTGTGGCATTGCATGCCTTGGTGTGTCTTCTCACCTCCAAAGGCCCCTGTTGTGGCATGAATACAACCCCATCCTGCTAAAATTTAGTTCCATCGGATCCTCAGATTGTGACCTTATTTGGAAATAGGGTCTTCGAAGATATATTTACTTAAGCCGAGGCTGCCCAATGGCCGCTGTCCTTATAAGAACACAGAAACACAGAAGAGGGTCATGGGGAAGGCGAGGGAAGGGCTACAGCAGAGATGAAAGTGCTGCAGACACAGCCAGGGATTGCTCAGAGCCACCAGAGCCGGGAGAGGCAAAGAACGACTCCTCGCTAGAGGGACGACCCAGCTAATGCTTTGATTCTGGATAGTAAGCCTCCCGAAATATGGGACAATAAATCGCTGTCATTTCTAAACTATTTTTTGTCAGATTTATTATCTTATTTTAAGTATGTCTGTGTACCACAGTGTGTGCCTAGTACTGGAGGGGGCCAGAAGAGGGCATTGGTTATCCTGGAGCTGGAGTTTCAGATACTTATGAACAACCATACGAGGCCTGGGAGTCATCGCTGCTAACCACTAAGCATCCAGTCTCATAAAATGCTGTTATTTCTCACCACCTGTATTGGTAGTTATCTCTAGAAAGGAGATTGCAGTCACCTGTGTGGGGTCAGGAGCTAGGACAATGATCCTGGCTTAGGTCAGCTGCCTCCCCTGGGGGACCAGCTGGAAAGCATAGATGTGGGTTCAGAACTGCTCTTTCCAGCATCCCGGAGTTTGTCACCTTCCCTCAGATGTGCTTACGCACACCTCAAAGTTAACTTTTTACAAAATCATTTATTTTATGTGTGGTTATTTTGCCGGCATGCCCGGTGTCCACGGAGGTGAGAAGAGGATGTCAGGTCCTCTGGAACTGTCCTCTGCAGTGCTTTTACAAAGTTGCTGAACCATCTCTCCGGCCCCTCACAGTTACTTTACAAGGAAACTGGGTCAGGGAGACAGCCCAGTCAGTGGAATGCTTGCTCTCCTGTAAGCATGAAAACTTCAATTTGATCCTAAAAAACAGGTTTAAAAAGAGAAAGAACAAACAAGCAGGCATGGTGGCAATAACTTGTACATGCAGTGCTGGAGAGGGGGAATTGGGTTTCTGGGGCTCACGGACCAACCAGCCTAGACTACTTCAGACTCAGAACAGTGAAACAAGGTGAGTGGTGTCTGACAAATGGCACCTGAGGCTGCCCTTGGCTCATACTCATGGGGACACATATACATGCACAACCCCCCAACACACCAAAGGTTCAGATTCAGAGGGCTGTGGTCCTGTGGGAATGAGACAGCACCAGAAAGAAGTGGTCATTCTGAGTGGCAGAATCAGTATTCAAAAGGCATCTCTTGCAGGGAAGGCAGTTAACAAGATGCTGTCCAATAAGAATGACTGTTATAGACCAATTCTTAGATTACAAGAGCCATTTTCACGAATGAAATATGCAGGGAGCCTGACTTCAGGTGGTGTCTTATGAGACTGTCATAGCAATATTCTGACTAGAAGCTAATAGTGAAGCAGACGCCAGACTGTGGCCCACCTAATTTTGGGCTTTTATTGGAGACACACGGAACGTGGTAGATGGGGGAGTGTGAGTTTATTCTTGGCAGGGTTGGAGAGAAAATGGGTGCTTGGTGCAGCTCTGACCCAAGATAGACAGTGCTGACCCACCATCACTGAACCCAGACAGGCAGCCTGATCACCCTACCCGGGTTGTAAAAGTTGGTGGGAAGGAAAATCCGCAGTTATCAGATCTGGGAGGCACCCATAGACCGTGGACAGTCTGAACCTTATTGCAGGGAGGTGGCTGGGGAAAGCATTCCTGATGTGCCCCTAAATACGGTCACCTCTGGTCTAGAGCCTGGACTGCAGTATCCATGTGCAAGTAAGACTTTTAAGACGTGTGTGTGTGTGTGTGTGTGTGTGTGTGTGTGTGTGTGTGTGTGTGTGTGTGTGTGTGTGTGTGTGTGTGTGTGTGTGTGTGTGTGTGTGTGTGTGTGTGTGTGTGTGTGTGTGTGTGTGTGTGTCCAGCTAGATATTGAGCGGATCTGGGCGATTCCTAGCAGGGAGGCCTCAAGGTTTTGCTGCTTCTTGCCTAGTACCATAGGAGTACCCAGGGACTGTGCATGTTTAGGGACCTTCCTGAAATTCAGCGCCCTGCATCCCGCCTGCTCGTGTTTGCGGGGCGGGGGCGGGGGGGCGGCTCGGGCGTCAGCTCAGATCTGGGGCCGGGGGCTGGCGACGGGAAGGGGGCTGGCGGAGCTCGCGGCGCGGCCCCAAGTTTATGCTAATCCGTGCAGAGCCCGCCTCCCGCCTCCCCTGCGCGGCCCCAGCCGTGAGTAGCCCCGGCCACTCGGCGGGACGCAGCGGCCACGCAGCTCCAGGCGGCCGAACAAGCGCGCTCCGGGGGGGCGCGAGTGGAGGCGGGAGCCGGGCTGCGAGTGGAGGATATCCCGCGGAAGGCACCGCGCGGGGCCGAGTGGAGACGGAGTGATATGGGCCACCGTCTGCCCGTGTGGTTGTGCGCCGTCGCGGCGCTGCTCTCAGGGGCGCAGGCCAAGGGCACCCCGCTCCTCGCACGGCCAGCACAGCCTAGTACCTCCCGCTACAGCCTCTACACGACCGGATGGCGTCCGCGGCTGCGCCCGGGGCCGCACAAGTAAGCGCGGGGCCGGGCGGTGGCGGGAACCCGAGGGGTGCCCCCCGCGTGGCGCGCCGCCACTCCCACCTGCCAGGACGCGCGCGGAGGCGTCTAGACCCGGTACCCCAGCCACCGAAGGGGCGGTTTCCCCGGCGCGATCATTTGCGCGGGCTCGCCCCACGCTCCAGGAGGCTGCGGGGTTGGCGAAGAACAAGTCAGCCGAGGGGGCCTGGCGCGGCGGCTGGGATCCTGGCAGTGCCCGTGGAAACCTTTCCAGCGAAGTAACATTTTCCAGCTGCGCTGTGAGCAAACTCCAGGCGCAGCGGACCAGGTGGAGGGAGAGGAGGCAGGGCTGTCCGCGTCTGGAACACGCTGGGCTCCCCCATCCGACGCCTTCTGTCTCTACTCTGACTCGTGTGGTTGTACATAGGACCACGTTTACTGTAAGGTAGTCGCTCCTTCCCGCCTGCAGTCTGGCCGCAGGAACCCTGTGGGAGCCCCAAGGTGGTTGAACTGCAGAGCTGGTGAGGACTTGTGGGTCCCGGGCTTGTTCTTTAGAACAGACAGACTTCCACAGTGGTCGGTTTATACCCGAATTTGAATTCCAGTGGAATTTAAGATCTTGTGGGCGAGTATTCAGCCCACAGCCACATTATGGGAGCCCCGAAGCTAAGGAGGGAATGCAAGGAAATGGCAAAGCCGAGGTCAGAGAGGTTTTTCAGGGGGAGGAAAAAGGAAAGCCCGATTACAAAGCAAGTTGCGCTCTCTGAAGGACAACGTAAGGAGTTTAGAAACAGTGGAGGAGTTGGAGGGTGGGAGAAGAGGCAGAGTGGTTGAGGGAGAAGCTGGGAAGGCTTTCTCAGAGGGGTGGGTAGGCACCCGGATCTCCTGGTTCAGTCGAGCATTTGGCTCAGCAGCCACCATCAAGGACACTGATCAGGCATCAGCAGTAGAACTGGGCCCAGCCCAGAAGATCTGGACCACAGACATATGTCCAGGCTTCTATGGAACACGAATAGATAAAAAGAGATACGGGGTCTCCTGAGACCAACAGGTGGGAGCTCCGGCCAAAAATTCCAGAGGGCTCTTTCCCCTCCAGGTCCCTCTGTGCCTATGTGGTGCACAGGAATGTGACTTGCATCCTCCAGGAGGGAGCGGAGAACTATGTAAAGGCTGAGTACCGCCAGTGTGGGTGGGGACCCAACTGCCCCTCCACCATCAGGTGAGTAAATGCCAGGTACTGCTTTCAGCTGAGAACAGCCGTTTCTGCAAAGGGCTGCTGTACCCTAGACTTCAAAGAGCCTACCTGAGCCACAGGTGCCAGCTAGAGTGGGCCAGGTCCCTGCAAGAGGCCATGAAAGACCCCCAAATTTTGAACTTGCAGCAGGTATTTCCCCCATAGAGACAAGGACAGGCTTAATTTAGAGCCCAGAAACCTCAGGGGTCCACGAGGGAGGCTGGGCTAAGAAGATGTGACAGAGGCAGCTTCAAGGAAGGAGAAGATAGGTCGATACTACAGCGTTCCCCCCCCAGCAGACACCCAAGGAAGGCTCTGGTGACCAAAAGGTAGAAGTCAGAGACCCCAGCATACTCGGTCAGACAGGTCACACAGGCGATGCGATGTAATTGCCTTTGGAGATTTTAAATACGTGTGTGTGTGTGTGTGTGTGCGTGTGTGTGTGTGCGTGCGTGCGTGCGTGTGTGTGTGTGTGTGCGTGCGTGCGTGCGTGTGTGTGTGTGTGTGTGTGTGAGACCAGACCTCTTTGCTCCACTGTACCAGAGTGAACAGGCGCATGGCTGGTCAGGTGAAGGAGGGGGAGTCCCTGATGAACCCTGCCTGCACTTTTGGGCTTTCCCTTCCTATTCACATCAGCCTCTGAACAGAGCCCAGTTCCCTGAGTAAGCTGGAGAAGGATGGCAAGTGTGAAAAGAGTAGCCCAGGACAGCGAAAGGCGCTGCCCAAGCAGCCATGGTGCTGTGACTCTCCCAGATACCAGGAGCGTGAGGGTTGTTAGGATTCGGAGAGGCTCCGTTAAAGCCAGAATGGAATTTCACATGGCAGCAGGAGCTGATGGGGACCTAGTCGTCTTGGGAAGGTTGGGGCTAAATCCCTTCTAGCATCCCAGTGATGAGTGGGGCTTCTCTGTGTCCTTCACCCCCACAACTCAGGGCCTCTGCCATCTACTCCACCGCATGGTTTTGTCCTCCCACCCCAGGGGTGGAGACATTCAAAGGTTGTCTGGAATGCCAGCTAGGGGCAGGACTCTCGGCCCACAGGTACAAGATGCCACTCCCTTGCCTTGTCCTCTCTGACCCAGGTACCGCTCAGTGCTCAGACCCAGATACAAGATTGGCTACAAGACTGTGACAGATCTGGCCTGGCGTTGCTGTCCTGGTCTTACTGGAGCAGGCTGTCCTGAACACCTCACAGACCATGGAGCTACCCCACCACACCAAGAGCCGGAGCCTCAGACTCCCTTAGGGCAGCTGGGCCCAGGCCCCAGACCTTCCTCTTACAGCAGAGAGTCCCCAAGGCATGGTGAGTCTGTCCATGGATGTCCTCCGAGGGGAGTCAAGCTTCTTAGGTGGCAGAGTAGGGAGGGAACTGATGCAGGCTGCTAAGCTCTCATCGAGCTGGGAGTGGAGGTGGGGAGAGGTACAACTCATGTGGGGCAAGACTGTCAGGCCCAGTGTTCCCCACCCAGATCCCATCATGAAGGTGAGGGAGCTGTGTCTAGGGGTGAGGATGACGGCTGGAGGGCCAGGGTGCTCCTGGGGTCTTTCTTCTTCCTTAGGAAGAAAAGGCCAAGGGCTGTTTGGTGAGCGGCTACAACAGCTGGAGGGTGATGTTCGGCGCCTGTCACAAGCATATGGCACTCTGAGTGGTTTGGTGGCCAGCCAGGAGGATCCCAATAGGATTACTGGTGACCCCAGGGCTCCTGTTGCGCCTGTAGGCTTTGGGGTCATCCCTGAGGGGCTGGTGGACCCAGAAGACAGAGGCAGAGGGCCACTCATACCTCGTCTGGGTGAGATCCTGAGCAAGGTCACAGAGGTGAGTAACACGTTACAGACCAAGGTGCAGCTCCTAGATGAGGTGCACGGGCTGGCCCTCGGTCACGAGGCTCACCTGCAGCGGCTGCGGGAAGCCACACCATCGCCACTGACCTCCCTGGCGCTGCTGGAGGAGTATGTGGACCAGCGGCTACAACGACTCTGGGGGAGCTTGCTGGATGGCTTTGAGCAGAAGCTGCAAGGTATCCAAAGTGAGTGTGACCTGCGCGTGCAGGAGGTGCGGCAGCAGTGTGAGGAGGGCCAAGCAGCCAGCCAGCGCTTGCACCAGAGCCTTGATGGCCGGGAGCTGGCCCTGCGTCGGGAGCTCTCACAGCTGGGCACTCAGCTGCAGGGCCTGACTCTGACTGGTGGGGGCATCTGCTGCAGCCAACTGGCTTTGATCAGTGCCCGTGTGGACAGCCTTGAGAGGAACCTGCAGGCTGTCACTGAGGCCCAAGGTGGCCTCAGCACCCTGGCTGCAGATGAGCTTGCACGCCTCTCCGCTGCTATGCTTCAGGGAGGTGTGGACGGGCTCCTTGAGGGCCTAGAGACCATCAACGGGACGGAGAATGGAGCAAGAGGCTGCTGTCTGAGAATGGAGATGGGGGGCTGGGGTGTCGGTGGCTTCGGGTCTATGCTGGAAGAGCGAGTGCAGAACCTAGAGGAGCGCCTGGCAGCTCTGACAGGAGAGCCAAGCCACAACAGTGCCACACCAGACAGATCAGCACGGCCCCTTGTGCAGACAGAGCTAGCCATGCTGGAACAACGGCTGGTCAGCCTGGAGACCTCATGCACCCCACGTACCATCTCAGCCATCCTGGACAACCTTGTGGCTGAGGTGAAGGCCTGGCAGAGCCAGACTGAGGCCCTCCTACACCAGGTGGCCAGTCACACCGCTCTGCTCCAACAACTCAACGGCACAGTTGCCGAAGTTCAGGGGCAGCTGGCAGAAGGGACAGGCAGCTCGCTCCAGGGAGAGATCACTTTGCTGAAGGTCAACTTGAACTCAGTGAGCAAGTCACTCACAGGCCTCAGTGACTCTGTCAGCCAGTACTCTGATGCCTTCTTGGCCGCCAACACATCCCTGGATGAACGAGAGCGAAGGGTAGAAGCCGAAGTCCACGCCATCCAGGAACAGGTTAGTAGTCAAGGCTCACGGCTTCAGGCTGGCCACAAGCAGGTCCTCAACCTGCGGGGGGAGCTGGAAAAGCTCAAGGCTGGTGTGGCCAATGTGGCTGGAGGGCTGAGCCGCTGCCGGGACACAGCCCAGGAACTCCAGCACACAGTGGGCCACTTTGACCAACGGGTGGCTCAAGTGGAGGGGGCATATGAGAGGCTGGGCTTGTTGGCTGCCCACCTGAACAGTTTGCCTCCTGAGCAGCTGAGGTCCCGGGAGAGCCTGTGGGGTCACATAGACAAGCTGAACCACACGTTGGCCCAGCACACGCAGGACATTGCCCGACTCCGGGACGACCTGCTGGACTGCAGAGCCCAGCTGGCTGAGGTGAGGCCAGGACAAGCTAACTAGGATAGCTGGACAGAATCTAAAGCCCAGATCCCTCCAACCCTGGGGATATCAATCATTCCAGAGACCAACCCCACCCAGCAGCACCTTCCAGCCTTTCCTGGCCATCCAGCGGCCACTGGATGAATGGCCTTGGTCCAGCTCAGCATGACTGTCACAGCCATTAAAGCCACCTTCTGTGCTGTAGACTGGACAATTCAGGATAATAGTCAAGGCAGGTTACACAAGATGCTGTCTCAGAAGAGCCAAGACAAACACGCATGCCTGAAGAAAAAGGACTTCTGAGATGGCACACAGCAATGTCTGCACTTTCTCTTGCTGCAGACACACTGGAGTTAGCAACTGTGCAAAGCTTCCAGGCCAAGACTGACAAACCTGTCTGCTGTTTCCTTTACCGGCCAGGGACCAGTCACAGCCCTTGGAGTCATCTCCTGCCTTGTCCCTTGGGCTTCCATCCTTAGGTATGTAAGGAGATGATGCCCACTGGACCTGTCTGGCAGCTTCATATGTGCTATTTCTGAACAAAGACCAGAAGCCACCCAAGGTTTCCAACTCCCCACACATTCTTCAGGACAGAACAAAAAGCCCAGCAGCCCAGCCGGTTCTCTGTATTCCTTTTGATCTTGCCTCATAGTGAGGGTGTAGGCAGCTGTAGACTCCCAAAGAAAAGGGATCCAAGCACTGTTTGGAGACCCATCCCAATCTATCGTTTTTCTTTGAATTCACAAATACACCCACACGGTCCTCTCCAGGTAGAGGAAAATTTCTCCCTGCCTCTCAGGTCAGTACCTCTGGCCAAGAGCAGCCTTGGAGTCTTGAGGCAGACCCTGAGAAAGGGGCTGTGGCTGGGTGAATAGGAGTCCAAACCTTGCTTTTTAGCATCCTATCAACACCCAAGCCTTGCCAGGAGGTTCCCAAATTGGGGTGAAGTTGAGGCAGGAAGCTGTCAAGAAACAGCTAGAAAACACAAGTGTTTAGAGACTGACCATGTCTGCTGACCCCAGGCCTCAGTTTTCCCCTGGGCCTGCTGTGCTGTTTGTTTTCCCACACAGCCCTGTGTTCTGGCTTGTGGACATTCAAGGTTGGTCCCCCACTCTGATGTGGCTGGGAAGCAGGTTGGGATTAAATTTTTGAACTGATCCAAAGGTGTTTTCTTCACTAGGGCGGCGGGGGGGCGGTGTCCTGAGCTACTGCTGTCATTGTGTCCCACCGTGCCTTGGATGACACTAGACTGACCAGTTGAAGCCAGAGCAGGATGGTTAGCAAATACCATCTGCTGAAGCCAGGAAGGGGCCACAAGCAGCAGGGGCAGTGGTTTGGCAGGGACAGGTTTAGCAGGAACCACTATCCACGAGCCCTTCTGGGACCCCCAAGTCCCTCTTTCCTCTTGTAAGAGGGCCCCTGGACCATCCAGGCTTGGGGCTGAGAGTTCATAGTATTTAGAGAAGAGTGATACATGGATCAGGAGCTATGGGCAGATAGGGACACGGTAACATCTGGCTGTGGAAGATAGTCTGGGCTCCCAGGAATGGATGGGCTGTCAGTGTTCCAGATGAGCCTCAGCCAGACCCTGAGAAAGGGGTGATTGTTGGTTGAGAAGGGGTCTGCTGCTGACACCCTTCCCTGTCCATCGAGGTCTCATGAGGCCACATCCTCTCTTCTATCACAAGTTGAGACAAGGCCACAGAGTGGCAGAGACAGGCATACTTAGGGCAGAGGTTGTCAACCTTCCTAAGGCTGTGACCCTTTAATACAGTTCCTCATGTCATGGTGACCCCCAGCCAAAATACTGACGTTGCTCCTTCATAACTGTAATTTTGCTACCATTATGAATCATAATATAAATAATCTGATACACAGGATATCTGATATGTGACCCCTGTGAAAGGGTCATGATCCACAGGTTGAAAACACTAACCTAGGGGGATAGAGAATCCTGCAAGGGTCTAGTGACACATTTTAATTGTTGGAGGTCAGGGCTCTACTTAGGCCTGGGGCAGCTGCCGCACCCAGTAGGGAGGCAGATCCTAATCACAACCATAGTCTGTAGGTGATTCCCCACGTTCCTCACTTGATGGTGCCATCTGTGCCACAGACGACTGCATTGCTATTCCATTTCTTCAAGTAAATGGCCTTATAGTGGCAGATGCCCTGGTACTGAGTAATCACACCGAAGAGACAGCATTTGTGTTTCAAGAAGGGAGAATCTCTGACTGCCAACCAACTTGCTGCCCCTTTGTTGGACTGGCCCCATGGGACTCATCTTCTAATACTTGGTGTCCTTAGCACCCTGTCAGTCCTGGGTCAGCCCTGGGTAGGCTCATACTAGGGCATCAAAGTCCACATGTGGCAGTGGCTCCCGCCAATAGCAGAAGTTGCTGTATTCAGGGTTGGCCAGGTCTGTGCTGGGGCCACGCACCACGGGTGGGAAGAGAAGTTCAACCACCTCCCCGAGCCTCTGGTACCTGTGGGCAGAATGGGCTGCACTGAGTCTGAGTTGTCACAAGGCAGTGGCCTTCCCAGCTGGTGAGGCCCAGGATTCATCCACGGGAGGAGGTGAAATTGGGGTCCTGGGAGAGACTGGGCATGGGGGACATATGGCCTTACGTGGATTTGTGGTTCTTTATGAGCTCCTGAACAAGGTCTCCCCGGGGGTTGACTGTGAAGATTCGAGATTCAGGGAGGCCCACTTGCTGGTAGGCAAAAACATCCTACAATAGACAGAAAGGGTTAGGACAGTGTCTCAGACTGCTTAAAGCAGGGAGGAGGGGGACACTCACATTTGGCCTGTTCCCAAAGGCAGCATAGAAAGGTTGGCCTTGGGGCAGAAACAGCTGCTGGATGTCACTCAGGCAGGCAACCTTGAACACTTCTGGCTTTTTCTCGATCACCTCTCTGGAATGGCCATGGATAGGGAAGAGGGAAAAGGAAAGAGACACCAGAGGGTCAGAAGACATGTCTGACCCAGCCTGGTTGGATACCCATGAGCAAATGTGTCTAGGCTGGACGTACTCCCGCCTTTCCCTGCAAGACGTCAGTGTGTGAGGGTGATTACCTGTGGAGGGCAGAGAAGAGGCTGCTGGGAGACAGCAGGATGGGGCCCTTAGGAAGGCCACAGCCATGCTCGCTCACCCACTGCAAGTACCCCTTGGTGAGGTCAGCCATACCGATGGCCCGTGCTGAGCAGTACAGGAACTTGTACCCATTTCTGGGAGTGAGAGGGGGAGAAAGACAGAGACAATCTCTGTATTACCATTGCCCACTTGCTGTAAGCCCAGCTCAACTCTGGGGCTCTGGCTTTCAAATCCAGAGGGCTTTGCAGGAAGGGAACTTGGGAAGGTGACCTCAGCAGCTGTTCCAGCTAGAACACGGACTGTCTTTTACAGGCTTCCTGCTACCTTAAGGTCAGCAGGTAGACGGCTCACAAGAGAACTAAGGACCAGAAACGTTTTATGGATTTCCTAGGCTACTTCCATTATGGGCTCTTGTGGTATCCAAGACTGGTTTCCCAGGGAAGAAGTTATGGCGGCCTAAGATATCCTGACTCCCTCCCTCCAGATAGGAGCCCCGGCCCAGCCAGAGCTCAGCACTCACAGATGGATTTTGTGGTAGAGACTTGTGATGCCCTGATGTGTCCAGTCTTTCCCCAGCTGGGGCAGAATGTGGCCCAGAGCATCCGACCTGTAGCCAGAGAAGAGAGGTCATTTAGGCTACCCAAATGGCTCCCACGCAGCATGGGTGTGGGTATCTCAGCCACCTGGAAGAAGGCATTTCACAATGCTCCCACACACCCAGAACAAAGGGAGGTAATTCCCCAGGCACTCCCCCAGGCTCCTCATAGCAAGCTGGGCCTCACTTGGTGATGGTGCCATCTATGTCAGAGATGACCACCTTGTCATCCCAGTTCCACAGGTAGATGGTGGCTTTGCAACGGCAGGTGCCTTGGTACTGGGTAGTCACACTGAAGACCACATCGTTAGCTCCTTCATGCAGGTTCAGACACCGCTGGGGACAACAAAGAGGGAAGCTATGATCCCCTACTACCCTCTACTTTGACTATGGCTTTTGATCCCCATGAGTCTTTTTCTCTGCTTCCTCTCAGTTCAGGAACCCTTTCTGGGGGTCTCATGATAGTCACACATGATACATGTACACAGGCAGAAGGCATTTGTGCTGCCCAGGGACCTGCACAGTGCCAGGCACAGGAGTCCTGTCTTCCCTTGGACCCTCCATGTCACAAATATTAGACAGGCCATGTCTGTGACTCTCTGCCTGGGTTTCTAGGTCAGCCCCAAGGCAAGGGCTGGTCTTGACAGGAGATACTCTATTCCAAAGGATGGGACCCTGTGGGTTCATTATAGGAAGCCTCTTCCTGGGGCCAGGATACCTGAGTCAATATTCCCCAAAAGGGAGACCTAGCCCTAAATGTGATCCAGTGATAATGATGGTGGCTGCACTCTATCACAGCTAGGTGACCTCCATGTCCTTGCTGATCCAAGAGTAGACAAGTATCTAGGGTACCAGGCAAATGGCTGCTACCCTGTACCACACCAGTCAAACCCTGAATGCCTTCTTGACAGTGGAGCCACCAGCTACAGATCTCAGGGAATCACACAGTATCAGATGGAAGGGGTTGTCAAGATCTTAAGAGCTGTTGTCAGCAAGGGTGACTTCAATGAGGTGTCCAAGGGACACTACAGATAGTTATTTTAGGACATGAGAGGACTTTCCCCATCGAGCTTCTGAGAGGAATGAGCTGGCCCATGAAGAAGAGCCCCCATCGCTGTTCAAGCAGAGACCACCAGGGAAGCTGCCTGTGGAGGAGACTGTGGGCTGTTCCGAACCACATCTCATCATGGCCTTGTGCGACACACTTGGGTAGAATTAACACAGCCCAGCCCCTCCACACAGGGACACACAGACGGACACACACACTCACGATCTGATCAGAAGACAGTCGCAGGGACTTCTTGTAGGTAGGAATGTAGCCTGGAGTTGAGGCTGGCAGTGGGGGGACTTCAAGGATCACAGGGCTATCTGGGGCATCGTCATCACTACTTAGGACTTCTGTCTTCTCTCTGTGGGCATTACTGGCGTGTGAACCATCTCCCCCAGCCAATGGCCCCTCTTTTGCTTACTCTCAACCCAGGGCCTGTCCCTCTAGAGACTGCCTTCCCCTCAAGTGCCACCTATATGGGATGTCTACCCAGGGAGGAGAGAGCCAAGCTGGAAAGGAGACCCCAACATAGCTTTAGTAGGCCCCCCCTGGGATGTCCACCTTGGAGATATTTTCCTGAACACATGTGTGCTGGAACAGATCCTCAGTCCTGCTTGTTTGGCTTCAGCTGACCCACCCTTGGCCACTCTCTCCCCAAACTTCAATGGTTGGGTCACTACCAAGGCAAAGGAGAGAGAGAGAGAGGGAGGGAGGGAGGGAGGGAGGGAGACAGAGAGAGAGATAGAGTCAGAGACAGAGAGTCAGAGAGAGACAGACAGAGACACAGACATAGATAGACAGACAGAGGAGGGAGAGAGAGACAGAGGGAGAAACCAACCAAGTAAGCAAGTCCCCTGTGCACTGGGAAGAGAGACCCTTGACCCTCCCCTCAGTACAACAGCCCCTTACCCAGGCTAGGAGTCTGCATACCTGTTCAGCTTTGCCATTTCCTACCAGAGGGACCTTTGGCATGTCTAGGTCTCAGCTTTCCCATCTGGGAGATGGGAACATTTCTCAGGAAAATGAAATGCTTGGGAATTGACAACCACCATGTCTGTGGAAGAAGTTCTGGACCCTCCCCCCCCCCAACCAGGGTGGTTCTCACCAGGCTCCAGCCCTGAGCCCTGCCAACAGGTCCAACTTACCCCTGCTGTTGCCTAGCTGCGGTTTTCTCCCTCTGGGCACGGTGCTGTGGGAATAACTTCCATAAGCAAATTCTGCTTCCCACCCTGTGCTGGCCCTGGCCAATGATCACTGGCCACCCACCTACCTCCTCAGCTGGGAAGTCCCTGCGCCTCCAGGAAAACCACCATCGCCCACCCTTCCGGGGCATCTTCTCCTTCTCAAGCTTGTCCACAGTGCTCTGTGGGTAGACGATGGCCACAAGTTCTTTCTGTACCCCATAAACCTATCTTATGTTGTCACTGGGAACTCCATGAGCCCAGAATCTTAGCCCAACCTAGAGCACGGTACTGTCAACTTCTGGAGGCTGAAGGAAATGGACTCTGCAGAGGAGACCAAGAGCCTTTCCTGTGTTACCAGAACTCCTGGCTCTGGCTTAGCTTGCTGATCTCACGAGCCCCTGCCCTACTGGAGCCCTGAAGGGAACAGTGCAGTGGGAGAGTCTTAAGAGCTGGTATCCCAGGCATGTTGCCTCCCAGTGGCCCTGGGAACAGACTGTAGTCAGGATATTCTTTAATCCCAAAGACAGACACAAGCAACTTCCTGAAGTCAGCAATCCTAACCCATGAGCCTATCCCTGACTTGGTATCCTGATCAGTATCTGACTGGGACAGCATTACCTTGAGAAAACAAGCTGACTAGACGCATGCTAGATAACCCAGCAAAGTCCAGGGCAAGGCCTGCCTAGATGACATACCAGCGCTCTACAGATTCAAGTCACAAAACTCAAGTCAGAAGGACACGAGCTTGGATCAACCAGCCTGGGTGCCAACAGGCTTAGGTGGGGGGTCTCTCAAAGGCCTCAAATAGTGGGTCTGTCTGGATAAAATGAGGAGTGACTCCCTTCCCATAGGCTCCAGATGCTAACTCGGTTGCCATATGATAGAGCCAGATGTCACTAAAGGATGCTGTCAACATTTAACCTTTGAGGAAGCCTAACTAAGTGAAGAAAGGTGGATAAGGCCAGAGTGGGGCCCTGGGTGCCTCCTAGAGGACAGAGAGGGCAGGCAGAGCCACAGGTTGCCACTGTCCAAGAAGGAACTGACCTCAAAGAGAGGGCAGGTGGCCCCAGAAGGCAAGGTGGAGTTCTGAGGAGGAAGATAAACACTTTCCCCCATCTGAGTCAGTATACACTTTGTTCCCTGCCTGACCTGCTCAGCACTGTCACCCATTTATCTGGCTAGTGGCACTTATTCAGCAAACACCCCATAGTAAGTTGTCATGACACCAAGGCTGCTCATCCTCAGCACTCAGCTGAATTTGATGTTCAGCCAGACGAGTCTTGGATCAACTGTGTCTTCCTAGGGGTTGGGTTTGTTTGGCGCATAGCTCCTCAGGCTGGAAATGGCACATACTAGGTACTCAATAGATTAGGGCTGACCAAGGGAGCAATTGCCTCTCAGTCCAGCACAGAGGAGGGGCAGGGTGGAACCCTGTTTCCCAGGCCCCATCTTTCAGATCCCAAACTCTCCTGTTTATCTCAGTTTGGTCATATATTGCACTTTATCCTGCTGATTCCACCTGAGTTCCTCTGATGAAAAATCCACACCCAATAGGACCCAGTCATGGCTGACAACCCTGGGAATGATAGGCTGTGTCCACACAGTATGGGCAAGACTTTAAGGACCTCTGTTTCTTGCCTCTAGAGTGGATCCAGTAGCTAGTAGGCATAAGCCTCAAGGCCCATCTCTGTTCACCATCTGCTTTCTCACCAAGGCTATGACCTCAAGGCAATGGCCCTAGTGATAGTCTATGCATTACCTCGGGTAAGTTCTTCTGGAAGGCTTGCAGAGAAAGGATCATGGGGGCAGCTACAGCCCAGTTATAATGCCTAGAAAGACAGAATAAGTTGTTAGAACTACAGCAGCTGTGAGGGTATAGAGAGTAGGTATCTCGGACCATCAGCCATCCCCAACCTGCTACTCACTTCTCATTGATTTTCACCACGAGGTTTGGGTCATCCAGGAGCCCGGGATTTTTAATGAGGTCCTCATAGGATACCATGTGCTGGTTAAACTTCTCTGGGCACAGAGGCAGAGAGTGAGACTAACATTGTCATGTCCCACATGACCCTCCTCCATACTCTCCTATATACCTCCTGTTGGCCAGGTCTTTGACCTAGCGACATTTTCCCATCCCCATGGTTTTTACACCTGTTCCTACTTCAGGTTCTATAGGCTAGGTCAAGG
Organism: Mesocricetus auratus; assembly: GCF_017639785.1. Taxonomy (NCBI): domain Eukaryota; kingdom Metazoa; phylum Chordata; class Mammalia; order Rodentia; family Cricetidae; genus Mesocricetus; species Mesocricetus auratus. The sequence goes on along the minus strand of NW_024429209.1, from coordinate 7,259,185 downwards.
CTTACTATCAAGCATTTGTGTCACAAAGATGTTGGTCCAGAGTGGGCACCACAGGGCAGATAATGGCAGGAAGGTCAGCCTCACATCTGTGCTGCCCCAGCTTCAAAAGTCTTCCCTGACGTCTCTGGGCTCTCAGAAGCCTTCCTTACCCTGCTGTGAAGGGTTTCCTTGTTGTTCCTTGGCCCCAAGGGCTGTCCTCCCATGGTTCCTGGGTGTTATATCTGGTCTCCTCTTACTTCCTTTCATCCCTAGGAGCCTTTGTCCCTTTTCTGATCCCTGAATATCTTCCCCATCCTCCCTTGGTCCCTAGCTCTGCACTAATCCTTGGGGTGGCTGGCACCATAGTTGAACATACCCAGGGAGATGTCGCGAGTGTCAGCCAGTCCACCACAGAGGGACAGCGCTATTTTGTCCACGGAATCCAAAGTGGGTTCTTCTATGTGCTCAGGGTTGGGGTTCTCCAGGAGCTTCTGGTGGCTGGGCTCACTCCACCTCCTGACCCCCATCCCACAGTCACTGAAGACAAAGAAACCAGCAATGGTATGAATAAAGAAGATGGAGGTGTCTCCCCTTTCCTCCCAGGATCTTGATAGGAGGCTGATGGCTCCACAGGCCCCCATCCCAAACTCCCTGCCCCCCAGAGCTCAGCACCTTTGGGGGAAATAAAGGGCTGCGTTCTCAGAGTCCAGGGAGGAGAGGTCATCCAGGTAGATGTCACTGGGGCCCAGGTGGTAGTTTCTCTTCAGGGGACCTGAGGGTGAAGGAGGGGACAGCCATCCACTAAACATGGGTTCAATAGCATGAACAACACTTGGCCCTTTGCCTCTGAATGTCCTAAGCTAGTGCTGCCCAACAGAACTCTTCCATGACAGAAAGGGCCATCTCTGTATTGTCCAATATTGTGGCCATTAGCCACATGTGGCTACTAAGCACACACTTCAGACAGACTGGTGTCACAGAGGAGTAGAATTTTAAAGTTTGTTTAATTTTAATAATTTATTTCATTTTTCTTACCTATTAGTATCTTTTTTGTTGTTGTTGTTGTTGTTGTTTTTTGAGACAGGGTTTCTCTGTATTGTTTTGGAGCCTGTCCTAGAACTCACTCGATAGGCCTGGCTTGGTCTCGAACTCACAGAGATCCACCTGCCTCTGCCTCCAGAGTGTTGGGATTAAAGGCATGTGCCACCACCACCCGGCACCTATTAGTATCTTTAAATAAACATTTTTATTTATTTTGTGTGTGAGTGTAGATACATGTGTGTCATGGTACACATGTAGTGGTCACAGGACCACAGTACATGTGTGCAGGTCAGAGGACAACTTGCAGGAGTCAGTTCTCTCTGTCCACCATGTGGGTCCCAAGGATCAGACTCAGGTTGTCAGGCTTGGCAGCAAGCGCTCTACCCACCAAGCAATCTCACTGACCCCATGCATTGTTTCTTTGAGATAGGGTCTCATGTACCCCAGGCAGGCTTTGAACTCACTATGTAGCCAAGGACAACCTTGAATTTCTGGTCTCCTCCCCACCTGTATCTCCCAAATTCTGGGATTAAAAGCTTGTAGCACAAATGCCCTTCCCTGATAACATGATTGACAACTTCCTTGTATGCCACCCTAGAGCCTTCATCCAGTGGCTGATGGAAGCAGAGGCAGACACCCACAGCTAAACACTGAACTGAACTCCTGGAACCCAGTTGCAGAGAGGGAGGACTGATGAGCAAAGGGGTTATGACTTGTCTGGGGAAATCCACAGAAACAACTGACCTGAACAAGGGGGGAGCTCATGGACCCCCGACTGATAGCTGAGAGGCCAGCAAGGGACAGATCTAGACCCCCTGAACATGGATGTCAGTGAGGAGGCCTCAGCATCCTTTGGGGCCTCAGGCAATATATCAGCATTTAGCGCTGTCATCCAGATGGACTTTGGGAGCCCATTCCATGTGGAGGGATGCAGTCTCCACCAGGACACATGGGGGAGGGCCTAGGCCCTGCCCCGGATCATATGACAGACTTTCGAGATTTCCCCATGAAGGATCTCACCTTCCTTGGAGAGTAGTGTGGGGATTAGAGAAGGGGTTAGGGGAGGGTTGGAGGGGGTGGGAGAGGAGGGGAGGGAGAGGGAGCTGGGTTTGACATGTGAAGCAAACTTGTTTCTAATTTAAATTAAATAAAAAAATAAAAAAGCTTGTAGCACTATACACAATGTGTGTGGGGCTGGGGCTCGAACCCTGGCTTCCTACATGTTAGTCAAACACTCCATCAACTGTACACCATCCCCAGCCCTTAGTTATTTAACTTTATTTCGCCTCCTATAAATCAATGGCTACCAACTTGGACAATTCAGTCCAGGGGGGCTTCCTACCACTCTTTGGTAAAGACAGGCTAGGAGCTGAGAATGGTCTAGCCTTGCTTGGCCAGCCTGCCTTCCTACCCTGGCACCAGCCCTCCTCAGCTGTCTTAGGTCCTGGGCCTGAAACATCTCTCCCACCTTGGAGGCCTAACTCATGCAGCTTCTTCTGCCTAGAATTTTCTTTTCATTCCTTCCATGGCTGAGTGTTCGTTTCCCATGTCTCAGTTACAGCTCTCACTATTCAGGGAGAACCTCCATGACCATGTGACTTTACAGTTCCCATCCCTGAGCTAATGGCTCTGTTCTGTGTGGTCTATGTCATTCCCTCCCTTGTTTACACATATTCCATTTGCCTCCTCCATTGGGCTGGGCTCCCATGAACACTGGCTAGGCACAAGGCCTGACATAGCAGCTGCTCAAAAGTCCTACAGTTCACCAGGTGTTGGTGGTATACACCTTTAATCCCAGCACTTGGGAGGCAGAGGCAGGAGGATCTCTGTGAGTTCGAGGCCTGATGGGGAAGTCCATCTGCATATATGTAAATAAAACACTGTTGGCCAATAGGGAAGCAAGATAGATGGGACTAGGAGTCGAGGAGGATTCTGGGAAATGTAGTCAAGAGTGGGGAGTTGCCATATGATCCCGGGTAGAGAGGACACATCAGGATGCCGTCCTTGGAAAGGTAAGTCCCTATAAAAATATGTATTAGTAGTCATAGGTTAATACTTTAGACAGTACTAGCCAATGAGAAGCCCTGAACATTGGCCGACAGCACTGTAACTAATAGAGTCTCCGTGTGTTATTTTGGAGGCTAAAGCAGCGAGAGGACCCAGGCAGGAATCCCGCAACAGAGGCCAACCTGGTCTACAGAGCAAGTGCCAAGATAGGTTCCAAAGCTACACAGAGAAACCCTGTCTCAAAAAACCAAAACAAACAAAAAAGTCCTACAGTCCACTCAGGACATAACCTGAGGCAAGGGATGTGGTAATAGGGACCCAGCCACCACTCACCTTTTCCCTTGGAGCCTTCTGGATGTCCAGAGGGAATGTGGCTCTCCAGAGTGGTCCAGCTCAAGGATTTAGTGGCAGGAGGGTGACCCGCACCCCTGGAATTCTGAGTCTTGGTTTCCTTACTCTCTGGGGCAGCAAGGGGAGAATCCACTAGAGTTTCCTCACAGTGCGTTTCTGCATCGGGATGTGCTGTCTCAGTGCTGGCCCTGGGCGGAAGCACTGGGGGTCTCAAAGTGTCCACACCAGTCACAGAGGAGGAAGACGAAGTGCTAGGTTCCGGTTCTTCAGGAAGAGCAGAGATTGCCTCGGCCATACTGTCAAGGACCTTAGACAACTCAAGCAGCTCAGCTTTCGCCACCTTCGATCAGACAAATACAGGGAGACACAGCCTGGTGAATGGGAGCGCATAAGACTCACATCCCAGCAACTTTAATCCTGACGCAGAGGGCCAGGGAGTTCCTGGAAGGCAAGGACTTGGGACAGCATGGAGGAACTCACCTTAGGCAGTCTCCCCCAGGCCCACTGCATGTGAGACTCAGCTCTCAGGGGACTGGGCTCCAAGGACCGCAGCTCCAGCTCGGAGTCACTCTTGGGGGACATTAGGTCACCTGCTGGAAGGCTGCAAAGAACAAGCATTCAGAGACAACCACTATTCAACCACTCCCCATCCTAGCCCTACATAGAAAAAAATTTTCAACAGGTATTTATGCCTGTATTGAATCCAAAATATTGCAAGAATATATATGTGCATATATGTATGTATATATATTTATGTTACATATATAAAGAACTCCTATAAATCAATAAGAAGGCAATCTAATTTTATTTTTTAAGGCTAGATGTGGTAACACATGCCTGCAATCTTAGCATCATGTTCTGCTACATAAGGAGTTCAAGACCAACCTTGGCTATGTGAGACCCCCCTCAAAAAGTCAAAACAAATAGGATGGCAAGATGTAACTTCTAAAAGATCTATTTATGTGTATGTGTGCACTTGAGTGCAGTGCCTGTGGAGGCCAGAGAGGCCATCAGATCTCCTGGGGCTGGAGTGACAGGCAGTTTTGAACTGCTTAATACTTGTGCTCGGAACTGAACTTGTATCCCCTGGAAGCAAGTGCTCTGAAGTGCAGAGCCATCTCTCCAGCCCCAAAGATGTGACTTCTTAGTGGGTATGGAGTTTCTTTCCAGCATGAAGGAAAGTTCTAGAACTAGAGTGCAGTTCCAGTTGTGAAACACTGTGAACGGACTTCATGCCACTGAATCGTACACTCTGAACTGGTTAAAATGGTAAAGTTCATGTGAAGAATATTTTGCTACAATTTAAAAATTGACTTTGACCCCAAGCACTGCCAAACATAAGCCAAACGTGAATGTTTTACAAAAGAGAAATACAGATGGACCACAAACCCACTGAGTGGATTCTGAGGCATTAGTCAACATAAAGATGTAAGCAGAAACCAGGTTCACGCCCGCCTGCTACCCACTGAACACTTACCTGGCCTGTGGGGTACACTCGCCATCAGAGTAAGGGTAGATGTCCTTAGGCTGCAATGAAGACTCCTCTTCCTCCTGAGCACTGCTTAGAGAGCACAGAGAAATGCTCAGTAACAGGCAAGGGCATGGCAACCTGGCTATCAGGACTTGGGACAGTAAAGCCCAGAGATGCCAAGGCCCTTGTCTAGACTTGCATAGCATTATCAGCGGAAATGCTTCAAGCCAGGCTAGTGTTGCCCACAGCCTCCACCTGGTTCCTACCCACCTTGGGGACTCTGGTGTTGGCTTTTCCTGCAAGGGCAGCTCACTCTCAGCACCGGGCTCCAACTCCTCAGAACTGGAGTCCACAGCATCCTCCCTGCGCCTGGCTTTCCTCCTGCGCCTCCTCTTTCTCCGCCCAGTGATGACAAGGCCCTCAGGCTCACTGGCTGTGCCCAGCTGGGAGTCTGAGGGCAAGCCTGACAGGCCTCCCCATGGGATGGGCGAGGTGCACAGGCGAGGAGGCACGTCCTCCTGGGGGGAGAACCAGAGCTGAAGGTGCTAGAGCCATCAGGTTACCCAGAACCCCACAGCGAGCTCATTTAGGGACAGGCATGGGGCCTGAGCAGAGGTGGTGGCAGCCCAGCTGGCCACAAAACCCCTTTGGGAGGTGGGGCAGCAGTCCAGGCAGCTCTATCAGAACAGGCAGAAGCAGGGGCTTAGTCTCTCCTGCCTCTTGGTAACACCCATTTCTCTTAGCTAGGTGCCACTTCCTCTAGGAAGCTTGCCCAGACTGCAATTCTTTGCATGACTATGAGGCTGCATCATTGGATATTCATGTGCCTGTATTCCAGGCTTGTCTGGAACTCTTTTTTTTTTTTTTTTTAAGATTTATTTATAGTGTTCTGCCTGCATGTATGACTATATGACAGAAGAGGGCACCAGATCTCAGCACAGATGGTTGTGAGCCACCATGTGGTTGCTGGGAATTGAACTCAGGACCTCTAAGAAGAGCCTGGCCAGTGCTCTTAACCTCTGAGCCATCTCTCCAGTCCTTGGCTGGAACTCTTTTTGAAGGTAAAGGAGTCACTTGTTTGAGTTTGCTGCATAGTGTCTGATATACAGCAGGGGCTCAGGTAAAGCCTATCACATTCAAACAGTTAAAGCTCTGTTGGCTTGGGCTAGGCCCGGCCTCCATTCTGCGAACACTCCTCTTTTCACCCACTCCGCCCCCAGTGCTGTGTTCTGGCTGTATGGTACCAACACAGACTGGAACAGCCAGGCTTTATTCTTTGCAGTCTCCTCGCCCTCATCTTTTCTGAGATTCCCAGTCAGGCCAACTTTCCACTCCCCCAGGGAACCAGAGGGCTCCTGCTTCAAAACCTTCCCCAGGAAGTAGAATCAACCAGAGTAGGTCCCCTTTTCTGGGCTGTGACAGATCATGAAGCCAGCCTCAAGTGACCCCGTGTATCAGTTCTCTGCTGAAGAGATATCCCTGAGGTCAGGGACAGTGACAGACGCCAGGTTCCCTCCTGGGACAGCACCAGGGAAGGGGTGAAGTCTGGCACAAGCCAAGGCGTTGATCCAAACCTCATCACTGTCCAGCTCCTGGACGAAGAAGGCTTCGCCACTGTCCCCCAGCTTCATGTGCAGGTCCACGGGCTCTCCATTGATTTCAATGTCCACCTGCAATGGAAATGATGGGTGGGGACTGAGTGACCATAGCCGTGGTCCTCATGTCCTGATCCAGCAACTGGAGACACACTCCTGCCTGCATCCAGCTCTGAGCTGGCTGGAGCTCTCTTCAGAAGTCTGTGGTGCTGGCTGCTTGCTTACCACCCGGTCACCAGGAGAGCACTGCTGTGACCTCATTCCCTACTTCCTCCCAGCTCCCAGGTGTTGACTATATGAATAATGGTTAGAATTACCCCTTACAGTGGAGTGTTTTATATAGAAATTCCTGTTTAACTTTACAAGAACCTTTGTAGTAGCTCCTATCATTATGTCCATTTTATAGATAAGGAAACTGGTGTGTGTGTGTGTGTGTGTGTGTGTGTGTGTGTGTATTGGGGGGTAGGCTATTTGTAAGGACCTGCCCTCCCACCAAGAGTCTATGAAACTCAAAAGGTCTTCAACTACACCCCAATCTCCTTGCTGTGTTCTGTGTGTGTCTGTGTGTGGTGTCATATGCGCATGTACATATTTGTGTGAGTGCCTGCATGTGTGGGTGCCTGAGGCCAATCTCAGGTGTCTACACTCAGTTACACTTATTTTTTAAGACAAGGTCTCCCACTAATTGGTGAGGCTGGCAGGCTAGCAAGCCCCAGAGATCTACCTGCCTCTTCCTCTCCGGTGCTAGCATTACAGACATCTTCTGCACCTTGCTGTTTATGTGGGAAAAGTTTGCTGGGAACCTCAGCTCAGGGCATGGCAAGGCCCTTACTAATTCAGCCATGGGCCCAGCCCTTCAGCCTGGCCTCTTATCTCCAAGGTACACTGTCTTTCATAGATTATACTTTCCTATTAAGGTTCTGAAAAATCCAGTCACCTCAACTTGAATGGGGTTTGGGCCTATTACAGTGCTGCTCACACATGGACCCAGGTGCTAAATGACGTCTGTCATGAACCTGAGAAAGCTGATGTGGCTCTCCTAAGGGACTAACCTTTGTCCCCACAGAGTTGGCCTCAAGGCCACATTATCTGTTCCTGTTTACTGTCCCAAACTATTCTATTGCTAGCACCAGGCATATAAAAACTTGTCCATTCCTAAAGGTAATGTGACTGGGTTTGAAGATGTGAGGTGATTAGGGAGGCCACAGAGGAGGTCTTAGTAAGTTGAGCCAGGCCAGGTAGCCACCTGGTTCTACTCCACTGGGCTTCCTACCTGGGCAAATGAGAATCTTCTAGATCAAGGCCCTAAACCAAGCCAAAAACATCAGTGAGGGCCAGTGAGGTGGCACAGCAGAAATCAGCACTTGCTACCAAGACTGACGACCTGAGTTCAATCCCCGGAACCCACATTGTGGAAGGAAAGAACTGACTCCCAACATTGGATACACACACACTCACACACACACACACACACAGATGTATGTATACAATCAGGTATATATATATATATATATATATATATATACACACATATATATACACATATAAAATAAATACAGTAAAATAAATTTTAAAAGAAAATTCAATGAAAATACAAAGGAAGGGAAATGGGATAGGCACACCCCACCTCCACCACTTACAGAAGCCAAGTTTTTTCTGGGACAGCAGTGATTATGCAGCCTTCAAAAGCCCACCCTGCTGAAGCCAGACCACGGGCGGAAGCACTCACCACCTTCTCCCGGGACCGCAGGACACCCAGCTTGCCGAACCGTACATGGAAGGGTGAGCAGCGGAAGGAGCCATCTGTCTGCTTCACCACCAGCACGTCGATGCCGCCACTCAACGTGGCGGGGTTTAGGCCCCTGTATAGTTCCTTAACTGTTCCAAACACCGTCTCTGCCAACTGCCCCACGTAGTTCATGGCTGCTGCTGGCCAACAGCTGCGATGCCCAAGCTTAAGTGGTGTCTAGCCCTTGAAGACAGAATGTGTCTGTACAGCGGCAGCAGCTGTGGGATGGGACGATCTCCAGAAGACCTAGGTCTACTAGCCGAGGCTGGCCCACCGACCTACTGTGGGGCTCTTGGGCAGCCTGCTGTCTCCTACTGCCAGTCTCTACATCTGTAAAAATAAGGACTCAGGGTGAGACGATAGCTGGGTGCCCGTGCCTCTAAATGCTATGACTCATGGTAATGCCTGAGCACTCCGTGGGCACGGCTCATCTCATCTTCACAACAGCCCTGCAAGGCTGGCAGAGCAGGGTTATTGTTCCTGTTTGTAAACCAGCAGAAGCTTGGAGAGGTGGGGTGACTCGCCCAGGGTCTCACACCTGTAAGGAGAGAACCTGAGGGTCAAGTCCAGGTCTGTGGGACTCATGTCCAGAACCCTTGGCAGAAACAAATAGAAAGAGTCACCATGGAAACAGGACATTGTGGGCAGTGGGGAGAGCCTCCAGATAGAGCTAGCCTTGTTAGGTAATAGATGGTATCCTAAAGGAAGTCTTCCATTTGAGAAATGGTTCTAGACAGCTTGCTGCTTCCTGGTCCTAGAAACTGCATACACACTCCAGACACATAAACCTCTACTGAGCCCTATTACTAGTCCAGACACTAAATAAGGCCTCTGTAGCTTAAGGAAGCACTCCAACCTGCACCCCCACCCCATTTTCTCCTGGTAATATGTCCATCTGAGGCCCACGGCCACATTTCATGGTCTCCAGGCCATTGTCCTTAGTCCCTAGCTTCAGACTATAACTCAGATGCACATTCGGGCCAATGTTGTTGTTCATCCTAGCCAGACTGGTCCCTCCAGCTTTCCTGCATCAGGCAGGGTGGGGAGAAGTGAAGGCAGGAGGCTTCCGTGGCAGCAAAGAAAAGCCAGGGCTATAATGAGAGTCAACCAAGCTGACATAGTGTCCCCTCGCCCTATGCCACCCTCTCCAGATTCAGCCCATTATACCTGCTATGCTTCCAGATAAGTGACCTACTGCTCCTCTGGCTGCCAGAACTGAGAACTGGACCCAAGACACTGCCACATGTCACCCTTCTCTCTCAGATCTTACACAACAATACCTGGAGGACAAGGGTTCAGGATCACCCTTCAAAGAAGCAGAGCCACTTACCAAAGCTGTGTGGGCCTAATAGAGCATATACAGGGGCAGGGGAGCAGGAAAGAGGCTGACTCAGGTCTCTTGACGCCTTAATTAGTCCATAGTCCCCAAACCACACCACAGCTGTCTGCAGAGAGTGCAGCCACCTCTGCATAGCTTTGTGATGGACTGGGCTTGGAATGTGGTCCATGAATTGGCAGCGTAAGTGTCACTGGGGAGCTTTGTTAGAAATGTGGAAATTTAGGTCTAACAGCCTTCATGGGTCCACATGTACATCAGAACAACCTCCCCCGTGGTGCTTGCATCCTTTTGAGTGTTGAGAAGAGTCATCTCAGTGTTCTCAGGCCATAGCTGGATTTTTGGCGAAGTCTAAATGACGGATCCCAGTGGGTAACATTTTTGGAGGAATGTTGCTATCCCAGACAGAGCACAGGCTTTCCTCTCTCTGTGTCAACCAGGTGGTGCACTTCAGAGGATGGAAATGGAGAATCAGAAAGATGAACTGACCTGCCCAGAGTCACAACTAGTCACTGGCAGAGTGGAGATTAGCACCCAGGCAGTTTGGTACCCTTACCCACAATGCCCTGTGACCATTCATGATCTGGGCATCTGATAATAAAGCTTTGGCCTAGACAGCATGAAGCTAAGTAAAAAATAGGGTGAAATTAAACTCCCTAATGCCACTCAAATCCAACAACAGCTTTGTTGGCAAATACCTAATGATTGGCCCCTGGGTGGAAAGCTTCATTCTGTTCAGTGACTACAGATCTAAGGAGACAGACTGGCAGGACAGGTATCTGTTTGTTGAGCAGGTCACTAGACCAGTGAGTCCAGGAAAAGCAGACAAGACCCAGGAGTTTCCAAGAATAAAGGGGTGAGTATGGGAAGCCCTGGGTAGGGTGGCAGGCTTGGTTTACTCTGTGTGTGTGTGTAGCGTGCGCGCTGTAGAACAGGGTACACTGTAAGACTGTATCTCTGGTCTCTGACCATTAGATACCAGTACCCCCCCCCCAGTTCCCATCCAAGGTTGTGACAGCCAAATTGTCTCCTGATATTAAATGCCTCTAAGGGGCACTAGAGGCCAGGTGTCTCCTTGGAGGAAGAGCTGTATGGCAGAGATGAGTACATGGGAGGCGGTGTCACTAGAGTTACTCAGATCTGTACATAAGGCAAGCAGCTTGCTGGCCTCAGTTTCCCTTGTACAATATAGGCCTTAATTTAGAGCCATCTTACTCACATGTCAAAGGAGTCTAGAATCCCATTTGCTTAGACTTTTGAGTACCTCTAACTAAAATCCAAGTGGTCTCCCCCCACACCTACATTCACCCCTAGGAGAACCTTCTTTTCTGCCTTTTTCAAGCTGGGAGCTCTGCTTGCTGCCGTATATAGTTGTCCCTTCCCTGACTTTCCTGCTGTCTATGGTTAAGACTTTGTTACCAGACACGCGGCTCTCTGATGGCAACAGAGCACTGTGGATGAGAACACCACAGTGCCTGAGTTCTAATCTGTACACTTACTAGCTGTGGCTTTGGGCAAATCATTTGGTTTATCTGGGTGTCGATTTCAGCTTCTTTAAGTGGGGATAATATCAGGTAGGTATGAATACCTGATAATTGCATACAGCGTTGTACAATATGTGTTGTGCCCATGTGTGCCATCTGGCAGAAACACCAGCATCTTTTTAAGCATCATGGCAGTCCCACTCACCCAGGTTGTGGGCAGTCCAGTAGGGCAGCCCCTACTTGCAGTTAACAGTTTAGACACAGTAAGCTGGCACTCAACATCCGGAACAGTGGGGACCTTACTAGTTACAAGATGGACAGGTGAACTCCAGGCCTTGTGGCACCTTGCTCAATTCAGGCTAGAAATATCCACAAGGTTCCAGACCAATCTACCTCTACCATAGGGAAGCCAGGACCAGTTGCCCTGGACCTGAGATCTCTGCCCTCATGATGCGGGAATGACTTTGCATCTGCCACCAAAGAGAGTAGGAGTATAAATCTTTCTTTGTTTTGTTTTTGTTTTTCGAGACAGGGTTTCTTTGTGTAGCCCTGACTAGCCTGGAACTCACAGAGAGTCACCTGCCTCTGCCTTCCGAGTGCTGGGATTAAGGGCACGCACCACCAACACCTGGCAGATGATTACTTTGTTTATAGCAGTGCTGGGGTTGAAACCTAGGGTCCCTCCTATCCCAGAGAAGTTCTCTACCACTAAACTGCAATTCCCCACATAGGGTAGCAACTTCTGTTGCCCCAGAGAGGGAAAGTGCCTCCTAGCCCTCAGTCTAGGGTAGCCTCCATAAAGCGTTCCAGCATTTCATCTCCAGCTCCCTCGTCTCGACTACTCAGGGAGCTCGCAGCCGCTGGGAGGAAGTGAGGCCATCGTCCCTCCGCCTACGCTTTCCCCGAGCTCCAGGTGAACGGACTCTGGCCCTAGAACGTAAATGAAGCGAGATAGAAGAACAGGGTGGGAGAGAAATTTTTTCCCTGGTTTAGGCAGCTTCCTACCTAGGAATCCCCTTCCTCCCCTAGAGGTCCGGGACCCAGAGTCGTTGCCTCTACCTGTACGCAGAGACTCCACAGGTAAGTACTTAGGTCCCGGCACTTCCGCCTTCTCTGGGACCCGGTGAGATCCGGGCTCCACTCCTTCCAACAACCAAGTGCGGCCTTCCCTGTCCCCCGGTCCTGGCTCCACCCCTCACATCGGAAGAGACCCCGCCCCTGTCCCATGTTCACACCCAAGGGCGACCTTTCTCTCAGGGAGACTGGGGAGCCCCGGGCTTCAGGACTCTGATCCGTGCCCAGCCTGGCCGCCAGCTGGAACCACAGGAACACCGGAGACGCAAGGACTTTGGAACCTGTTCCTTTCCTCCTGGATACGTGACCTTGGGTGTATCTTCTACCGAATTGAAGGCGGTTCTCGCTTTATAATCAAAAAGAGGGAAGCTGCTTGTAGGATTTGCCAGAGTAAGTGAAATGTCTTTGTGAGGTGCTTGGTGCTCGGATTTCCCATCCTGAAGCAGCGTTCCTTGGCCCTCCACGCCGCATTCTAGCTGAGATCCAACTGCCCATGTGCTCACAGTTGTAACTTCTTATTTGCTCGATGAAAGTCAACCTTGTTTTGTTTTTGCAGCGCTGATATCAAACCCAGGGCTACCACCGCTACACCAAACAGCTCTGAATGACCTCTTCAATTGAAGTTGAACTCTTTGTGGACAGATCACCTTCTCGAGCTCAGGGCCATTGCAATAAATGCCTGCTCCGTCATCCATCAGACACGTCAGTGGAAGGGCAATGCACTCAATACCACCACGGTCCAGCAGAGGGCAGATGGTGACCAGCCTTCTCACCCAGTCATGCTTTCTCGCCATCCAAAAGTCTCAAAAGCAGAGCAGATGTGCAGATGTGTAGGCTATAAATGCATGGAGTGGCTATTCCCTTTGAAGCAGTGTTTGTTCATTGCCTTTCCTGACTCAAAGACCTCTGTGACTACCTGTAAGTATGTATAGTCAGTCCCTGCCAAGAAGATGTGCCGGAAAAGATCAAAAGCTGATGGCATTAGTTCTGAAAAGCACATGCAACCTTTGCTTAAAAGATGGCTCAGTCAACCCAGCCTAGTGGTACAAGCCTTTATCTCAGCACTGGGAGGCAGAGACAGGTGGATCCCTGAGTTGAAGGACAGCCTGGTCTATAGAGCGAGTTCCAAGACAGCAAGGGCTGTACAGAGATACCCTGTCTCCAGAAACCAAAACAAAACAGACTTTAAAAAAAAGTCTCAGCCAGTAAAGGCACTTGCCTTGGAGTTGGATAACTGTAATCCACATTTACAAGGTGTCCCAGGCCGGCTGTGAAGCCGGTGCACACTTTGTGCACACATTTTAAGTCAGTGGTTCTCAACTTTTCTAATGTCATGACTCTTTAATGCGGTTCCTTATGTTGTGGTGATCTCCAACCATGAAATTATTGTTGCTGATTCCTAACTATACTTTTTCGGCTGTTATGAATTGTAATGTAATATATGATATGCAGGATATCTGATATGCAACCCTGTGAAAGGGTTATTTGACCCCCAAAAGGGTTGCAACCCACAATTTCAAGAAATGCTGCTCTAAGTACATGTTTTGTGCTATTATTTATTTGAAGGTAAAGGCATAAAAGGCAGGCTTACAGGGGTGGCAGTGGGGCACTGGGAAAAGCCAGCTGTCGGAAGGTCTGGGAGGTGAGAAGCTGTTGCCATGATGGGATCCAAGGTGGCAGAGCTTGTTTAGAAATGACTGGCTTTGGTTGTCCATCCTGCAGGGTCTGATTGCTATCTTAGAGGAGCCCTGCTGAAAGCAGATTAATCTCAGTGTGATGGGGGGGGAGTGTAGGGAGGGTTGTGACATGCCACAAGATTGTCTGTGGCAGCTATATGGAATGACTGCACTTGATGGTAAAACCCTGGGAAACAGAAACTTCTCAAAGAAGTCTGAGACAGAAGGGTCACAGACCAGGACGGACCTGGACATCTGATGCTGGAATTAATCTTTTTAAAGATGGGGGTCTCCATGGAGCAGATGGGAGGAGGAGGAGAGGGGGAGTGGGTGGAGAGGAGGGAGGGGGTGTTGGGCCCCAGCCCCAAAGGGCCTCTGTGAGTTGCAGTCAGCCTACAAGTGCAACCTGTTTTCCAGTCCAAGTGCTTCCTGTTTTCTAGTCCTGGCTTACTGTCCGGGCCTTGACCCTCTGACATCAACATCTAGCAGGAGGAAAACATGCTCTCTTCCACCTGGGGTTTTTCCACTGCGCTGTAAACCTTTATATAAGGCTGCTCCCTCTCTACAAGAAAGAAGAGACCTCTTAGCACTTGGAATAAAGACTCTCTTTCTCTCTCTCTCTCTCTCTCTCTCTCTCTCTCTCTCTCTCTCTCTCTCTCTCTCAGCAATAGAGGCAGCATGCACAAACAGCTGGACGTCTTGTCTTTCTTTTCCTGATAACTTGGACTTGCTTGTGGCGTGGGCGCCACAATTGGAGGTCCCACAGAGAGCCAGAGAGATTTGGAAAGACCGGGATAGATCAGCCAGAAAGAAGACTCAGAAGAGGAGAGACTTGAGAAAGAAAAGATTTGAAAACAGGTGGTACCTCGACTTCTAACAGTAAAATTGAATGGTTAAATCTCCAGGCTTTTGCCTAAGAGATCACCTTCTAAGGAGAAGGTGTATTGAATTAATCTCCAGCCTTCTCCAGATCCACTGAGGTCAGGAAAGTAAAGGGGGAACTGAGAGATTGCCCTCAAAGGCTGGCCAGCAAGTAAGGCTATGAGGATGTACTGAAAAGGGGTACCAAGTTAGGGGTACCAGGTTAAATCTCCAGGCCTTAGCCCGACACCAAGGTCGGGAAAGAAAGGGGGAACCTGAGAGATCGCCCTCAGTTGGAGGGTGGATTGAGTAAATCTTAAGGCTTTTGCCTGAAGGATCATTCTCGGTTGGAGGATGGATTGAAATTGGGTGAATTGAAAATGGGTAACAGTAAACAAAGTACTGGTATTAAGTGAAAGAAAAGGAAAAGATAAAGTATATGCAATGGAAAATACACGGAGAGTCTGGATACTGTGTGCTATTGTGTTGTCTTTGAATTGTTTAATTGCTAAGGAAGGAACAACAACTGCTAAACGACATTTGATTATCAATGCTTCTGAATTAATCCAACTTATATATTTTGAAAATGCTTTGACTTCTAAATTTAAATATAAGGACAGGTTACTTGGGAAAAGAATTTTTGCTTTTGTTTCCACAGAAAATAAAAAGCTGAGGGTTCGGTTCCTTCCAGACTAGTATGGTTGGATGAAGCAAGACCACCTGAAGCAGTGGCCCAGGTGATCCAACAGCTAAAACAGCTGAGATGATGCAGCCTTGCAGACCACAAAAACAAGGACTTCAATAGGTTTTCTGTTTTTTTGGTCATGATCCCCATGTTATTTCAGTGCCCCCTAACAGCAGGGAGTAGTTTGGAAAGAAGGATGCCCACATTTCCAAATATTGTTTATGTTTGTTTTCATTTATACAGGGTTGGTTATTGATACAAATTTAAGGTCAATTTTGTGAGTCATCTCTAAAAACTTTTGGCCAAAAGCCTGGCCTCTCCACCCTGCATCTACAGAATTACAAGGAGTAGGTATTGCTGTAGCCCCTGAGTATAGCTCAGAACTTCTCAAATGGAGGGATAATGAGGGGCACACAGGACTTTTTCAACCTTTGATTTTAATTCAAGGATTGTGAATGCATGAGTGTGAACTGCTTAAATTGCCTTGGATATGATTAAAAGGATTTTTAACTTGCTTCAGATATAGTTAAGAAGTTATCTAAGTTATCTAAGTTGCTTTGGATATAGCCAAAAAGATCATCCAGCCAGTCAATGTCTTAACAGGAAAGGTTGATGATTTGAGTCCTCAGTCAGTGGAAAAATAACAAAAGCTTACAACATGGTCCGAGAGCCAAAGAAATCTTTATAAAAGATTCTATAGAGTAGCAAACAGTTCAAACAAAATTTCAAAAAATAAAAAGGGGGAATAATGCCCCCAGCTCCCCACATGATTCATTAAATCAAGCACTCCTTATTTTAATTTTTTAAATGTGGATGTCAGTGAGCAATCTGCTGCAGACAGATTCTGGCGTGATGGAACTTGAGTGACTTTTGATCAGATCAAACGGAGATATCCATACACTAGACAGTGGAGAAGATCCAATTCTGCCCTAATTTGGGGTCGAAGGCGTGTTTGTGTTTTCTTTCAGGAAAAGAATAAAGCTCGGCGACTGCCAGAACATTTAGTGAGATGCATGCAGCAGAGAAAAACTGGACCTGAGACCATGGGAGCCTGCCTAAGCCAGTTGAGTGAGATCTCCTAAACCAGTGTTCCTGACCCTTGATGTCATCGAATTTACAGCCCGGAAAAGAAAGAAAACAGTCCGAGATTTCCAGTTTCTCGACAGGCCTGCTACATCAACTTCTTGGATCCATGAGTTTTCACCCCAGAGCTGACAAAGAACTGGATAACTAGAAGTTTGCCCTTGACAAACCTTGAAACAACAGAATTCATTTTGCCAATTTTTCCCTTTGGGGAAAAAAGGACCCATTAAAACAACTGAACGCTGGTATGGACTGTGATGAGTGGCAAAAGCCCCTTTTCGGTATTTGAACAGGACACGGCCACTTGAAATATCAGCCTTGGTGGTTCCTGTTCCTGGAATCGCCCCTATGCCAGTGTATTTTTCTGGAGAAATGCAGCTTGCCCTAATGCAGCAAAAAGGAGACTTTGGCATCACTGCTGGGGTGATTGTAGCTATTGCTGGTCTGTAACTACAGCCAGCACAGTGGATAAACCAGCAGGGGATGTAAGAGAGGCTCTCAGCACTCAGAGCTCCTTAAATAACTTAGTTCAGGTAGGAATTTTACATCCTTAAACCTGTTTGCTTACCCTGGCGCACATTTGTGTTACCCCTGCCAAAGTTTATACTCCTCAATTGGCCAATCAAATTATTAGGATGAATGAGACCCGAGGTCCTCCATCCTCTGGAGAGATCATCCTTAGGGAATCCCAGATAGCAGGTTGTTTAATCAAAGAATGGGCTGGGTCCCCATCTCTGGGCCTTGTAGCCATAGAACTTATTATCATATGCTTCATTTGGTTAAGGTGCCTAGACCAGTACAGGCTACCATGGGAAACAGAAACTTCTCAAAGAAGTCTGAAACAGAAGGTAGGAAGGGTCCCAGACTGGGACTTCTGATGCTGGAATTTATCTTTTTTTGTGTTTAAAGATGGGTGTCTCCATGGAGCAGGTGGGAGGAGGAGGAGGGGGAGTGGGCAGAGAGGAGGGAGGGGGAACTGGAATTGGAATATAAAAAATAAATTAATAAAAACAGAAATTAAAAAAAATAATGATGCATGCCTTGAAACCCAGTACTCAGAGGTAGGCTGATCTTTGCAAGTTCTGAGTTCGAGGCCAGCCTGGTCTACAAAGTGAATTCCAGGACAATCAGGACTATGTAGAGAGACCTTGTCTCAATAAATAAACAAACAAGCAAACAACTAAGTACAGGGCCCCACTATGTACCTATATAGGCCAGGTGGGCATCAGCTCTCAAATGGTCCTTAATTTCCTTTTGATCCTTAATTTCATTTGTAAAATGGTGATAAAATTTACCTTGCATGGTTATATTGTGAAGATTTGATAATCAGTGATCCTCAGTCTTGGCTGCATACTTAAATCCCATGCCCTTGACAAAAGCTGACCTGACCTCAAGGCACTGAGATTTCCACCCTATGTAGTTTTACTGAGCTAAATAAATGCTGAGCACAGTGCAAGACGTGTGTGTGTGTGTGTGTGTGTGTGTGTGTGTGTGTGTGTGTGTGTGTGTGTGTGTGTTTGGGGGGTATCTGAGTACATATGCAGGCCCGAGCAGATATCCACCTTAATGCCTTGAGACATGGTCTGCATCTGAACTAGAAGCTTGCTTTATGGGCTCAACTGGCCAGTGATGTCTCTGGATCTCCCTCTGTGTCACATAGGCATGTACAGCCATGACTGTATTTTTTTTTTTTTAGCCACCAAGACAACGGGCATGTGCCAAGCCTGGCTTTCTTTTTTATTCATTTATTTATTTTGGTTTTTCAAGACAGGATTTCTCTGTGGCTTTGGAGACTGTCCTGGAAATAGCTCTTGTAGACCAGGCTGGCCTCGAACTCACAGAGGTCCTCCTGCCTCTGCCTCCCGAGTGCTGGGATTAAAGGCATTCGCCACCACCGCCCGGCTATTTTATTTTTTTATTTTGTATGTTTGGGTGTTTCGCCTGCATGTGTATCTGTGAACCACCTGGGTGCAGTGCCCACAGAGGCCAGAAGAGGGCAGTGGATCTCTGGGACTGGAATTAGAGCAGCTGTGAGAGATCACGTGGGTACTGGGAATCCCACACCTGAGCTCTGCAGTCAGCACTCATAACCAGTGAGCCACGGCTCCAATCCCCATGACTGGTTTTTTATGTGAGTCCTGGGGATTTGAACTTTTCTTCATCCTTGCATAACAAGAGCTCTTATCACTGAGCCATCCCCTGCCCTTTCTTGTTTTATGTGGACTTGTTTGTTGTTTGTGTTTGCCTGTTTGTTTGAGGGGAGGCAGGATTTTGCTCTGTTGCCCAGGATGACTTCAAACTCCTGGCCTCAGCCCCTTTAGCGGCTCTGGCTGTAGGTGCACAGCACCGTGACCAGCTTTAATCTCACAGTTTTGAAGATGAAGTACATGCCGTTTTCTTTGCTTTTTGTTAGAGCGGGAAAAGTTCATATAAAGATTGTTGCAGAAATTGAATTTCCATCCACCTTGTTTTTGGAGCTCTGAATCATCTGGAATTTGGAAATTCTGGAGGGGTGTGAGGGGGTGAGAGGCAGCCTCAGGTGGTCTTATTGTCTTAACGCCCAGCCAAGCTGCCCAAGGCAGGGACTACCCTGCTCTAGCTTGTGGCTTAAGTCACCACATCTGGGGTGTCCTTTAGTCTGAAAGTACTGTGTGTACTGCAGTTGCCTATTCCTGGAGTTAAAAGTTAGGCCATTTTCCCCCTCTTCCTGGGTCCATGTGCTAGCTGAGGCCTATACCACTGGCGGCTGGTGGTTTCTTAGCAATCTAAGAGTAGTGTCATCAGGACTGCCTTCTTGTTGAAATTTGGTGGCCTATATGCTTCTGAATCCCCAGGCAGGCCCATGACTATTTACTTTGCCCTACTACTTCCTTGTGGGTGAACCCAGCCTGAGGTGAATGGAAGCTCTGAGCCAGGCCTGCAGCTGTGATCACATGTCATAAGCGGCAGGACTGTCTGCCAGGAGCAGAGCCTCCACCAGTCCTTGTGGGACCGGATGCAGGGGTAGCTGGAATTGGCTCGCCTCAGGGAGCAGGCTCTGGGGTAGGAGGCAGGCAACTGGTGTGTGGCTGCTATTAGCAGATAGAACCAAATGCCACTAGCTGCATTTCAATTTCAGACACATTTATTAGTGTAAGTATGTCCCATGTAACATTGGTTGTCTATCTGAAATTCAAGATTAACCTCATGCTTTCATTTTTCGTTGTTGTCGTTAAATCTGGTGAATCCGTGTAAGTTCCCAGCAATAGTCTCTCCAGCTCCAGAACAACACATGGCTCCCAGCTGCTTCCATAGTGTGACCAGGACTCACTGGCCTCAGTTCTTCTGCAAACCTGGCTGATCTGCTTAAACCTTTTCCCACCTCTGTCCATGTGTTCACCGAGTATCTACTGGGTGCAGGCACCATGCTGAATTCTTCATTCTCATTGTCTCATTGGCCTCTCATAAGACCCGGCACACAGGAGCTCATAATAATTCCATTTACCAGTGAAAAGACAGGCGCTCTAAGATAATGCTTCATGCATGTCTTAGTTAGGGTTTCTATTGCCGTGAAGAGACACCATGACCACAGCAACTCTTATAAAGGAAAACATTAATAGGGGTGGCTCACTTACAGTTTCAGAAGTTCAGTCCATTATCATCATGGTAGGACATGTGCAGGCAGACATAGTGCTGGAGAAGTAGCTGAGAGTTCTGCATCTCGCAGGCAACAGGAAATGGTCTGAGACACTGGGTGGTATCTTGAGCATATTTGAGACCTCAAAGCCTGCCTCCACAGTGACACACTTCCTCCAACAAGACCAGACCTATTCCATCAAGATCACACCTTCTAATAGTGCCACTCCCTGTGAGATTACGGGTGCCACTTACATTCAAACTACCTCAGTGTATTTATTTGTTTATATTGTGTACACCGGTGTATATATTTGTGAGTGAAGGAACGCACTAGTGTACACATTCTTGTAGAGGACAGAGGACAACCTTAGGTGTCATTCTTAGCGTGCTGTCCACCTTTTTTGAGACAGGATCTCTCACTGGCTCCAGGAATCCAACTGTCTGCCTCCCCAGAGCTGAGATTACAAACACACTACCTCCACACCCGGCTTCATTGTCCTCTTTCTCTCACTATATAGCACAGAATTCAATATGGAGACCAGGCTGACCTTAGACTCTTGGAGATCCACCTGCCTCTCTTCCTGAGTGCTAGAGTTAGAGTTAAATGCATATGCCACCATATCTATCAACACCTAGCTTAAAAAAAAACTTAGGTCCTTAGGCTTTCAAGGCAAGCACTGCTGGTTGCGCCACCTCCCCAGCCTCAGAGTGTGCTACTGAGAGTGAGTTCCCTAGGCCAGCAGCAGTAGTAGCACTTGGGAACGCATTAGGAATTCACATTCTCTGCCTACCCACCTGCCAGACCTAGTGAGTCAGAAACTTGGGAGGAGAGTTGGCAGTTGTTAATATCTTATATAAGCCTCTTCCCTTCTCTCCCGAAGCCTTGATTTGATGCTTGATCTAATATGAGATTTGTAAGAAATGAAGTCTCCATGCAGGCAGAGATTAAAGCAGAGTGGAAACTGTCAGGTAGGTTGTTTGTGACGTGTTGACATCAGGGCTGGGCCAGGCCCTGGGCACACCATATGGACTTCACAGTCATGGATGCTAGGTCTAAGAAGATGCCAGTCAAGCAACTGCCATGTAAGATGAGTACAGCGGCAGGATACTATAGCCAGCTGAAAGGGTCACAGAGAGCTTTCTCTAACACATATGTAGGCCTGAAATTAGATGAGTGGGCATTGTGGGACCTACCTTCTAGGAAGGCTGAATGCTGCTACCTGGAAGTAGTTCAGTGCTAGTGAAGCAAGATGAGGAAGGCGGTTGTGATGTTCCCTGCCCTAAGAGCAAAGGAAAAAACATTGTGGATACCGTGGAAGCCCTCTGGCTTCTAGGTAAAGGGAGCGCTTCGGAAAATAGAGGGAGGAGGAGGGTGAGGAGAGACCCAAGGGGTGTTGGGCCCTTCCATCTCTTAGACTAAGAGAGCCTCTGCCCTCTAAGGCATCTACAGAGATCAACTCACAGTTACATCCACCAGCAGCTAAGAGGGTTCAAAGCCCATGTTCTGGGTGCGAGGCCTGCTCTTCCAGGGCTAGCAGAGGGGAAAGGCCTGGGAAGCAGTTTCTCTGGCTCCACCCCTTCTGGGCTCTGCCTCTGATACCCTTGCCAAAGAAAAGCCTTTGGTGCCAGCTGAGGACTGCCTGGCAGTGTCCAGGCTCCAACTGCTTTTCTCAGGAAAGACGTCAGATGGCTGAGCCTTTTTGGAATTTGATGGTAATTTCTGACCGAAAGAGGAAAACCAAAGGCCACTGTGCAAAGTGAAGCCCTCTGTGTCTTAAAAGAAAATTCTCCAGCAAACTGGGGATGCAACTGTCAGGAGAGTGCTTATTTAGTGTGCAAAATACTCTGGGTTCAAACCCCCAACAATCCACAAAACTGAGCAAGGTAGAGCAGGAGGATCAGAAATTCAAGGTAAAAACTAAAGCAAAAAACAAACCAAGGTCCTCCCCAGCTACAAAGTGTGTCAGTCAAGCTTGGGAGAGATATGGGAGCCCTTTTTTGTGAGATAAGGTCTTATTATCTCATTATGGAGCCTTGACTGGCCAGGAGCTTTGTAGATAAGACTAACCTTAAATTCACAGAGACCCAGCTGCCTCTGCCTCCACAGTGCTGGGATTAAAGGTGTGTGCCACCATGCCTGGCCTGAGACTTAAAAAAGAAAAATTCTTCACAGGCTGGAGAGATGGCTCAGTCATTAAAAGTGTTTACTACTTTTCCAGAGGACCAGGGCTCAGTTCCCAGCACCCCTATGGCAGCTCACAATGGTCTGTAACTCCAGATTCAGGGGATCTCACACCGTCATCTGGCCTCTGTGGGCACTGAATATATGTGGTGCACATATCGTCACACAAATACACATAAATAATGAATAAATGAAATTAAAAGAATCCTTCAAGACTCACCAACCACCCAATACAAAAAGACTCTACACAGCAACCTCTACAAGGCAGTAAGTACAGCTGAGCACCCTGTGACTTAGCAGGCTGTTTCTGCCATATGGCTCACAGCTCTTGGCACTGGTGCTTCCTCCATCCAAGAGTGACCTTTCTGTTGGAACTCATGTGGCTTTCTCACCAACGTCACAACTATTCAAGGGTCCCCTCAGTGGAGCCTTCTCTGTCTCTCCCGAGCTGTATCCCTTCTCTGTTTTACCAAGCCTCCAGAATCTCTTCCATGGGTCTGGGGAGATGATGGCTTAGTAGGTCACGTGCTTACTTTGCCCCATCCTCCTGGGAAAGCTGGATGCAGAAGCAGTATGTGTCTGTAACTCTGGCTACAGAACGGCTGTGTTGGCGGGAGAGGCAGAGGGACAGACAGCAGTAGTGGGGATAGCCACGGGAGAATCCCAGGGGCTCTCTGGCCAATCAATATAGCCTGAATATCTAGCTCTAGGTTCAGTAGAGAAACTGTCTCCAAAAAGTAAAATGAAGAGCAATGGAGGGAGAGGACCCTGTGGCCTCTACACATGCACACACAAGTGAGCATCACCAACAGGAACGGAACTCCTCCGGGGGAGTACGCATGCCTGCACGCATGCGTATCACTCCTCCATGCGCTACTGTAACTTCCTGATGATAGCTGGTGTTTGTCTCCCTCCACAGGAATGTGGACCCTGGGAGGATAAGATGTTTGGTGTGTCTTCACTGATTTATCTGAAGAGCAGTGTCTGGCACACACTAGGCCTCCAGTCAAAATAAGTGACCCTGTAATCACATCCTCAACTGTCCTGCCTCCGTCCCAGTCTCAGCCCCCCCCCCCTTGTTACTGCCACTGGCTGCTTTTTCCAGGACACTGGAACCTACCCCAGGGAGCAAGGCTTGTCAGGTGTCTGCCTGCCTCGGGGCCTTGAGGGGATACTGGTTGCTTGACCTTGTGTCCCTACCAACTTAAGTTGCCAGCCTGTGAAATGATAAATTCCAGCCTGTTGTTATTATTGATTTTGAGGGCTATGATAAGAGGGTAAAAGGACAGCAGACAAGTAGGGAGACTGGGGAGTCAGAGTGGGGAGAAAATGCACTCACAGCCTTCCTGAGATCCCGCTCTGTCGTTTCCTAGCAGAGCTCAGAGCAGCAGCCAGCAGCAAGCCAGGGCTGGGTGCCACGTACCATGAGCATGAGCCACGTGGCGAAAACAGGCCTGTTGAATCATGGAACACTCACTTGGCTTCTATTGGCTTGTAGAGTTTGGTGTGTGGAGTATTTTTGCTTTTTACAGTCCAGCTGTCTGTAATGATTTCCTTGCCATGGCCTTGTTCACTAAAGTGTCCCTGAGTGACTAGCTGAGTCACTGCATTCCTTGCTGTTTAGGACACTGGCCCAAGCACCAAGGAGTAGTTCTTTCATGAAGGTGGAACCTTTGTGGGTTGCCAAAGAGTGCCCAGGGAGGACAGAACAAACAACTTCCGTCTCTAGCTTGCACCTTTCCCCAGAAATACAATTTAGAAAACAAGTAAAAATAAGCAAGAAAATCCATTTGTTAAATCACCAGGGAATGGTCACAGCCTGAAGAATTGTTTGTCAGTGATAATAAGGCCAGTGCCAAATTGAAATGGGTGGGACTTACTAGAAACCAGGGTCCATCCCTTAGTTGCAGTATGAAGGCCTGAAATCCAAATACAGAGAACTAACTCTCCAGCCACATGGTGGGTACTGTCAATCTGTTCGGCCCCTCTGTAATATAAGCCAGTTCTTGGTAAAAACTCAAATATGCACACGGCTCATAATGAAGCATTTTCAATTCTGGGATAGTCTCTGAGAAAGTTTACTCAGATCTGTAAAAATAAAAGGAGATTATTTTTATAGTGTTGGAGATAGGTCGGGGATTTGAAGCAAAAGGAGCCCTAGGGATTGAGTAAACAGAATGTTGTAGATGTATATTGGTGCTTAGAATCCGCTGGGAAGAAGAGTCTTAATGAGGGATCGTGTACATTGGGCATATCCGTGGGTATGGTCTTGCCTACTTGATGGGTGGCACCATTCCTTAGGAAGGAAGTCCTGGGCTGTGGGGGAAATCTAGACAAGCACAGGCAAGCAAATAGGCATTAAATGCATTAAATGCACTGAGTTCTTTTTGCCATTGACTGCATGTGGTATGACTGTTTGACTAGCTGCCTTGACTTCCCCATGATAGGCTGCAACCTGAAATTATATGTGGGGGCAAAAATCTCCTTTCTCCCCTAGGTTTCTTTTGGTCAGGATATTTTATCGTAGCAACAGAAATGAAACTAAAACGTGTGCCTTGAAATTCTGCATAGTAGTAAAAACAAACAACCCCTCCCAAGAACCCCATAAATTAGCTGTACCTAGAGTAGCATGCATGGAGCTTACAGAGTTAAAGTGGGGAAAAGAGTGAAAAAATTTTAAATAATATTCCTGTTTTATTAAGGCATAACTAATGTACAGTAAACCACACACATTTAGAGGGTTCAATTTGAGCTTTAACATGGGTATGCAAGGCCATGATTAGGATAATGGTTGTATCCATCATGCCTCAAAATATGAAATGCACGCGTGTGTGCACGCGCACACGCGCACACACACAAATGGGCAGATGTTTAACACCTACTGTCAAAATTTAAAAAGTTATACAGTATATTTGCACATACAGTGTATATACTGTAATCCCATGGTTATAAGAGTAAATAATGTTTGAATACCCTGAAAAACTATGAAAGAATAACTACTATGGTGGTTTGAATAAGAATGGCCACCATATGGGGCTGGAGAGATGGCTCAGAGGTTAAGAGCACTGGCTGCAGCCGGGCGTTGGCGGCGCACGCCTTTAATCCCAGCACTCGGGAGGCAGAGGCAGGCGGATCTCTGTGAGTTCGAGGCCAGGCTGGACCGACAGCCTCCAAAACAGAGAAACCCTGTCTCATAAAAACCAAAAAAAAAAAAATTAAAAAAAAAAGAGCACTGGCTGCTCTTCCAGAGGTCATAAGTTCAATTCCCAGCAACCACATGATGGCTCACAACCATCTATAATGAGATCTGGTGCCCTCTTCTGGCATGCAGGTAAACATGTAGGTAGAACACTGTATACATAATAAATAAAATCTGAAAAAAAAAAAGAATGGCCACCATAGACGCATACATAAATGCTTAGTCATCTGAAAGTGGAACTGTTTGAAAGGATTAGAAGGATTAGGAGGTATGACTTTGTTGGAGGAAGTGTGTCACTAGGGATGGACTTTGAGGTTTCAAAAGCCCACCCCAGACCCAGGCTCAATCTCTCTGCCTATGTGTGAATCAAAATGGAAAGTTCTTAGCTCCAGAGCCATGTGTGCCTGCATGCTACCATGCTCCCTGCCACGATGATAATGGACTAAGGCTCTGAAACTGTAACCGAGTCCCTAATTAAATGCTTCCTTTATAAGAGTTGCCTTGGTCATGGTGTCTATTCACAGCAATAGAACAGTGACTAAGACAACGCTTCCAAAACTGGTTGTTCCTATTTGTGCACATTGCCTGCTGTTAGCCAGGCAGTGGTGCCATGTACTTTTAATCCTAGCACTCAGGAGGCAGAGGCAGGCAGATCCTCTGTAAGTCTGAGGCCAGCCTGGTCTAAAAAGTGAGTTTCAGGACAGTTACATAGGGAAACCCTGTCTCAAAAAGACTAAAGCAACACCAACAAAACACAAAAGAAAACATTCCCTGCTGTATCTGGGAACACATTTTGCTAATGTACATTATACTGTAGAATTTTTGTGTGTCTGTTGTCTTGTGTCTGTATCATCATCTTCAGAGTATGATGAATGTTTATTACAGTAGAAATGGCTCCCTAGCTTTGACTTGATTAACACATCACAAATGTTATCATGATGGACTCCTGTTCTCTGCTTTATAACAGAGAGCTATACCAATAACTTTATTCTGTTCACTCACCTCCCAGACCATTTTTTCTCTTCATCTCTAAGTAGATGTTCCAGCAAAGAGTTGGATGGTTATACATTTTGTATCACAGAAGTTTCTCTGTAGTCATAAGTAGTGGAAGGTTTTCGGGGCAAAGGCATGTAGGTGGAGTTTTCATCAGGACTGACAGTCAGCTCCCAAAATAATCACACAAAGACTTAATATTAATTAATAATGCCCAGCCAATAGTTTAGGCTTGTTACTAACTAGTGCTTACAACTTAAATTAATCCATATTTTTATCTGTATTCTACCACATGACTTGGTACCTTATCTCAGTACAGCATGTATAGCTCCTGCTTTCTCTGCATCTCACTCTTGATTCCTGAGACTTTACCCTGTCATGGAATATTATTTTAAGATTTGCTTATGCTGTGGAACATTTATTTAAAGATGCGAAGATTTGTTGCATTCTTTTACGTTGCATTTGTTTAACTCTGTGAAGCTGTGATACTTTGCCTGTCTAAAACATCTGATTTGGTCTAATAAGGGCTCAATGACCAATAGCAAGGCAGGAGAAAGGATAGGTAGGGCTGGCAGGCAGAGAGAATAAATAGGAGGAGAAATCTGGAAGGAAGAGAGATTAAGGAGCAAGAACA
The DNA here is from genome assembly GCF_017639785.1 of Mesocricetus auratus. NCBI lineage: Eukaryota > Metazoa > Chordata > Mammalia > Rodentia > Cricetidae > Mesocricetus > Mesocricetus auratus. Next base: position 7,232,130 of record NW_024429209.1, on the reverse strand, counting down.
AAGAAAGGAGGATGCTAGGGGCTAGCCACCCAGCCAGCCACAGAGTAAAAGTGAAAGTAAGATATACAGAAGTAAGAGTACAGAGGCAAAAGGTAGATGGCTAGGAACAAGCCAAGCCAAGGGGCATTCCTAAATAAGAATAAGACTCGTGTGTGTATTAATTTGGGAGTTAGGTAGCTGCTCCCCAAAAGGAGTACAAAGGGTAAAGAAAACAACCAACTATACCACCATTCTTCCCAGCATTCTCTCTGCCCCCAAATCCTGCCTAGCCATTGGAAATTCAACTATTTATTTATTTTTGGTTTTTCGAGACAGGGTTTCTCTGTATTGCTTTGGACTCTGTCCTGGAACTCAATCTGTAGACCAGGCTGGCCTTGAACTCACAGAGATCTGCCTGCCTGTGCCTTCTGAGTGCTGGGATTAAAGGTATGTACCACCAATGCCTGGCCAGTCAGCCCTTTATTAACCAATGAGAGTAATATATATTTAGAGTGTTCAAAAAGCTTGTTCTGCAACAAAGGCATGTTTGGTTTTATCAGACTATGAGTTTTATGAACTTTTCACAGGCGATCTTTTGTGGCTAGCTTGTTTGGCTCAACCTTCTTTGAGAGTCTGTGTAAGTGTGTGTGTGTGTGTGTGTGTGTGTGTGTGTGTGTGTGTGTGTGTGTGTGTGTATGGTGGTCAGAGGTCAAGCTTAAGAGCTGTCTACAATGTTTTCCTGAAATAGGGTTTCTCATTGACCTGGAGCCCACAGAGTAAGCTAGGGTGGTTGGCAAGTGAGTTCTAGAGATGTACCAGTCTCTGCCTCTCCCCTGTGGGGATTACAAGTATGAGCACCCAGGCTTGGTTTTTTAACCTGGCTTCAATGGATTGCATTTAAGATCATGGTTATACAGCAAGCACCTTAGATACTGAGCTGTTTCCCCAATCCCTCTTTATGATATTCTCTCATGTTATGTTACCTATAGTTCTTTCAAGACCAAGTTCTTTCTGGGCAGAAAGCTCAGCTTCAGTTACCTTGTTGCCAAAAGCAAAGGCATGTGACACTTTCTACAGCCTACTTACTGTCTTGTCCCATACATGTTCTTTTTAGGACTTGCAAAATATTCTTGGGCCCATCAGCCATTTTGGGACCACCTCTCTTCTCATGAGGCAGAACTGATCATTGAGAAGGTTTGTAGAGGAACATGGCTACCCTGGGACCCCCACAGTCTACTCTTACAGATTCTAGATCCTCCAGACCTTGATGTGTTTAAAAATATTTTTAAAAAATTTAATTTTGTGTATGACTGCCTGTGTGTATGTATGTGTAGCATATGTATGGAGTACCCTCAGGAGTCAGAAGAGAGTGTAGCATCCTCTGGAACTGGAGTTACAGGTGGTTGTAAGCTGCCATGTGGGTTCTGAGAATCTAAACCAGTTGCTCTTAACCATTAAGCCATCTCTCCAGCCCTTATTTTTATTTTAAATTATGTATATATGTGCATGGCTATGTGATGGTTTGTTTCCATGGTTGCTAGATTCCCTGGAGCTGGAATTATAGGCAGTTGTGATCTGCCTGACATGAGTTCTGGGAACTGAACTTGGGTCCTCTGCAAGGGCAGTACTATTTCTTAACTGCTGAGCCTTCTCTCCAGACCCCTTACTCTCATATACATACATGTATACTTTACAAGCTAGGATCCACATCTGAGAGAGAACATGAGGGTTTTTTTTCTTTCTGAGTTTGAATTACTTTGCTTAATATACTATCCAGATCCACCTGTTTTCCTGAACATTTCTTGTTTTTTTTTTCCCCCAAGAGAACAAGACTTTATTGCCAACTGACATTAGGAAAAAGGACTTTAAACAGCAATAAAGTTAACCCTGGGGGTTGATGAGGTGGTTCAGTCAACAGGACCTTGGCTCAATCCCCACACAAAATTTAGATTCTGCATGCTCATGCTGCAGACACCATAGATGACACTGTCCATGTCTCAGTGAGACCCCAAGAAGCCTGGAGTTCCCACTGTAGCCGGAACTGGCATTAACTTCCCACCTAATGTCTGGACGTGAGTGAACACTCAGGTCTGGAACAGGAAATGAAGACTTTTCAGGGACAGGGGTCTGGGAGTGGTGCTCCCTGGAGTTCCTGAACATTCCATAATTTCATTTTTCCCTCAGTGGGGTAAAATTCCATTGTGTATATGAACCACATTTCCACTATGCATTCATCTGGCTCCCTTTCCTTGCTGTGGTGAATAGGGGAGCAATAAAACATGGCTGTGCAAGCATCTTCATGGTAGGATATGGAGTCCTTTGGGCTTATGACCCAAATCCACTTTGTTTTCAAACACGCTCGCCTTTTAAGTGGGTTTTGAGGATCCAAACTGATACCCTCATGCTTGTATGGCTAGTGCTTTACTCACTGAGCCATCTCTTCCTAGGACATTTTAATTAAAACAACTCTTAAATTGCATTATTTATTTATTTATGGGGCAGAAAACTAGGGGTCAGTTCTTGCTTTCTGCAGTGTGGGCTCTGGGGAGGAGACTCAGATTTTCAGGTTTGGCAGCAAGTGTCTAACCTGCTGAGCCCTCTCAGTGGTTTTTTCTCTTTTGAAGAAAATTAATTTGCCTTTTTGATTAATACCATCAACAACTTCTCCTTGTCCTTGTCTTCCTTCTCCTCCTCTGACGTATCTTCCTACACTAATATGTGCATCCTGGTTACTGCCTTTGCCTGCAGTCACTTCCAGACTCAGCTTCTAGCTTCCAGCGTCATTGGGAGCCCTTTCCATATTTGCCTATACCTTTTTCTTTGGCCTTTGGTTGTTAGTTTTTGCTTTTTTTTTTTTTAACTCTGGCACCAGATTGCACTCAAAGCCTTGAGTATGCCAGGCAAGCACTGTACATCACAGCTGCAACTCTCTTCTCTCTCTAGTTTTTATGTTGAGACAAGGTCTTGCTAAAGTTGCCAGGGTTGGTCAAACTTGTGATCATTTTGCCTTAGCCTGAATACCTGGGATTGCATGTAAATACTACCATGCTTACCACACACTGGTAATTATACCCTTTATGCCTTGTTTTTCCAAAGCAATCTGCATTTGCATATTTCCTCCCAGAACCATATCTTTGCATTTCTGTTTCTTCTGAAATATGGGGTTCTTTGGTGTCTTGGAGAATGTCTTTCTTACCCCCGCATTGGCTGAGTCAGAAAAGGTGCTTGGAAAGGTGGGTTGAATAAATGAAAATAAATCGGAGCACAACATATTCTGTATACTCATTCATTCAAGAAATACTTACTGAGTTCCTGAACATGTCTGCTCATGTTCCAGATGTTGAAAATAAGCAAAACAAACATTCCTTCCCCGAGGGACATGAGAGACAAACCCTGAGGTTATAAGGGCTAGGAAGAAAAATAAAACAGAACAAAGAGAGACAGAGTGATAGAGGTTTGGGCTTGATATCCATCGAAGGAAACATCTTTTGAGTAGAATTTGAAGTGAGGACACACCTCCCTGATGCCCAGGAGCAGGAAGGAAGCGAGTGTGGCTGACTGAGGAGTGAGGAGAAAAAGGCGATGTACTTGTTAGAAGAAAGAGCAGATTGCACAGGCGATGCACTTGTTAGAAGAAAGAGCAGATTGCACAGGCGATGCACTTGTTAGAAGAAAGAGCAGATTGCACGGGATCTCTGAGCCCCTGGAACAAAGCTTTTGATTTTTACTGTGTACAAGATAGGAGCCACCAGATGTTTTAATGGAGGAAAGGAACATATTTAGACATAGGATTTAACAAGATCCCTGTTGCTGCCGTGTTGAGCACAGGCTGGAATGAAGGAGAGCAGGCAGGGAAGAAGCTCCTGCAGTTTTCCTGGAGCACAGACTTCTAAAGGTAGGGCCAGCAAGCTTGCTAATGATGGATACAGGAAGAGTGGTGGCTGGTGGCTGTGATGGTTTGGCCTGGTGACTAAAAACACTGCACCTGACATGAGGAAGCTTGTGCGATGACCATAGGCAATATGTTCAGGTGCAAGTTTTAGTGTTTGACTCTGGACACGTTAAGTTTGACACATTGCTCACGCTTAAAACCTATGTTTACTGACTGTAATAGACTCAGCCTTTTTGTTGCTGCTGTTATTTGAGACAGGGTCTTACTATGTAGTTCAGGTGGGTCTGAAACTTGCTATATAGTTCAGGTTGACCCCAAACTTGCAATCCTCCTTCTTCAGTCTCTTTGAGTGAGATTACAGGGGTGGGCCATCACACACAGCTATAAATTCAGCCTTGTTTTAAACACTAAAGACCAAGACACGGTACTGAAAGCTCTATATAGACTGTCATTTAATCCTCTCGCTTATCCTATATACCCTAATATTTTGTTGTCTTTTGTGGATAAGAGAATGTGGCCAACTGACGTTAGACATAAGCAGATTTGGGATTGGGACCCACTCAGTCTTCAGAGCTCTATTTGTTAATCTGAGTTCGAAGTTAGGTTCTGAACACATTTGCCCACAGATGTGGGTTCCGTTATAAAAAGATGTCTGGAATATGAAACAAGATTTTACGCCAGGCCAACAGCAGCTGCGAATAATGTACATGATGGGAGCAGGTGTTTGACAGCTCCAGTATCCTAAAATAGTGTTAGGGAAGCGGTGGCCGTAAATTCGTTTCGGCTACTATTTGAGTAAACAAGATACTATAACCTGCAGTGAAACCTAATGTTGGTAGTTTGTAAACACTGCACTGAGGAGATAGGATGGATGCACGACTTTGGGACCCTTGCCCAGACTGTTCTCCAGAAAGACCAGGATATGGAGCACAAAGGCCGGGAACGCACAAGGCCTTAGCATCCACGCCAGTGCCCGCCTCCTCTTCCCTCTTCGTCCTCCCGGTAGAAAACGACGACGGCTAGCTGGCCGGCGCATGCGCTCCTGCGACGTCAGGGGGCTCGCGCCCATCCCCAAAGCCCCGCCCCCTAGCGCCTGAGGCGACCTGGGCGGGGGAGGGGGCGAGCCACGCCCCCAGCCGAATCGAGGAGGGCCGATCGGAGCCGAACGCGTCCGAGCGCTAACGAGCTCAGCCGAAAGGCCGAGAGTCGGTTGGTGCAGCTCGTCCCCGCCACAGAAGCCGTCCGTAGCTCTGGCGTCGCCGCCGCCGCCGCCGTCGCTGCCGCCGCCGCCGCCGCGGGGCCTGCGCTGCCCGCCCGTCCTCCAGGGAGGAGGGAGGCCCGCAGCGCGGGGAGAGCGGCCGGGTCGCCGGTGCCGCCGTCGCCAGGTGAGCGCCCGCCGAGGCCCGCCGTCCCCGTAGCTGTCAGTCCCCGGCGTCTGTGCGTCTCCCCGCCTGTCAGCCCCTGCGTGTTTGCGAGCGCCTTCCCGCCAGGCCCGGCTCCCGCCCGGCCCTGTCAGCCGCCAGCACCCCCGCTCCGAGCGGCCCCGCCCCTTCCCCCCTGACGCCCCGCCCTCCCCATCTGTCAGCGCCGCGCTCGCTGAGGGTTCGGCGTCCGCGAGTCCCGGGTCAAGGTGGTCGCGCGGGGCAGAGCTGCAGACGGGGCCGGAGCGAGCAGCGGAGGCCTGGCCGTGGGCGCGCGTGTCCCGCACTCCCGCGGGGGGGCTGCGTGGCGGCTGGCACCCGTGCCTCTGGGGAAAAGAGCGTCGGGACTCGAACCACTCAGGGGTACAGTAGAATCCTCCTTCCCCACGCGGAAACACCAGGGTTCCGGGGTGCCCAGATGGGCGTGCGAGCAGAGTTTGGGACCTGTTAAGCCTGGCCAGTTTCGGGTATTCGCTCAGAGAAACCTGTTGGAAGTGACTGAGGAGTGGGTGCGATGCCGGGCTCAGGGCTGAGGTGGAAAGTGTTTGAGAGCCTGAGTCATTTGGAGCTGCATTTATGAACAGTGATTGCTGTGGTGTTGTGCCCTGTGAGAGAAACTGTTACGTGATTCGGGTGGGGTAGGGGGTTAGCGAAGAGAAGGCATGTTCCTTTCTGCCTTTATCGGTGTCATGCCAACACATATATTTATCTAGATAACCTAAAATGTTTATTCATGAGGCATCCACACAGTTTTTTAATTAAAAAGGAATACGGCACTTTCCATTTATATATATGTTCTCATATGTTGCTGTCTTGATTTTTTTTTTGGTTTGTTTGCGGCAAATGTATTTCAAAACTAACAGATATGTGTTCTAAAACAATTGGTAGCTTGCCGGATAATTCTCAACCGAGGAGAAAAGAGCCAAAAGCACACTTCATTAGCTGGAACAACTGATTCGGGCTTAATTTGCTTCTAAGAGACGTTCAGTGGAAAAATCCAGAAACAGCAAAGAGTATCAAAGACACTTAGGAAATGAGCGAAAAGGGCCTTTGTGTGTGTGCCTTGGGGAGATGGTATCAAAGTTGCTTTAAGGGACAGGGCTGCCATGTAATGATAAACATTAACCAAGTTTATTTTGTGACCTTGATACATTGGGCCATTCTTGAATTGTGCAGTGGTTCGTGACAGGCAAACATTGCATGGGAAGTTTTTTGGGAAAAAAAAAAGTTCTGTTTTTTTTCCCCCCTCAGTTGAAGTAAGATTTCAGACTAGCTTCGTCAGTGATTGGGGCTTTGGTGTGTGTGTGTGTGTGTGTGTGTGTGTGTGTGTGTGTGTGTGTGTGTGTGTGTGTATGTGTATACTTGCTTTTTTGTATGAAGCCATTTTTGTTTTCTGTTTCTGATTTATGTTTAAGGCGGAAAACTTGAATAACAAAAGCGTAAAGGGGAAAACCCTTATCACACAAAGTCCAGTAAACTTGTTTGGCATTTATCTTTTTGTTCCCAATTATATGTGTTTTCTTTCTCTCTGTATAAAAGTGCCACCAGCCTATATGGTTTTTATTGTATACTTTTCCTTCCATTTATAAATAGATTGAGAGGTATGTCCCGCCTTTAGTAGTAACTATTTTCCCGTTGTGATTCCTTTAAAAAGAAATTCAGGTGTGGGAGTTCTCTGCTTTCGCCCCTCCAGTCTCCAACCTGGCTAAGTCAACCTCTGCTACTTTTCTATCAACTTGGGTCATTCCCAGCCTCAGTGCCTCTGCATTTACAGTTCGTCTGTGTACACAGCTGGCCTAGCTATTATAGAATTAAGATGGATTTCCTTAGCTTTAGGTCTTTAGGTTTCCCCCAACAACTCTACAAAATCCTGTCACCAGTCTCCATTCTGTGCTGTACTTATCACCACTTGCTCTTATTTATTTGTTGGCTATTGTCTGTCTCCTTAGCTCTTATAAGCGTGAGACCTTGTTTCACTGAAATACCCTCAGGGTTTAGAACAGCCCCTGACCCACTATAGGTACTTAATATTTGCTCAGTGGATAAGTAGAGGAATGCTAGTTGTCATTTATTCATGTGACATTTCTGGTAGCCTTCTAGATAGTTATATCATGGGATGTAATAATAAACTCTTAAACTTTGCAACTTTCCTCTCCTTAACATATCTTAGAAAAATTTATAAGGTGGGCCGCAGGATCTTAAAAAGAATGACAGACTTAGGGACTGGAGAGATGGCTCAGCAGTTAAAAGCCTGACTGCTCTTCTAGAAAACCAGGGTTCAATTTCCAGCGCCCATATGGACAACTATCTGCAGCTCCAGCCCCAGGAGATCCAGTGCCTTCCAGTGGCTTTAGTGGGCACCAGGAACACAAGTGATACATAGATACACCCAAAGACAAAACATCCATACACATAAAATAAAAATAATACAATTAGAAAAAAAGGCTGGAGAGTAGGCTAAGCAGTGAAGAGTACTTGTTGCTCTTGCAGAAGGTTGATGTTTGAGTCCCAGGACCCACATGGCAGCTAGGAACTGTCTGTAACTCCAGCCTCAGGGGAACTGACAGTTTTCTGACCTCCATGGATACCAGGCACATATAGTGCTCTCTCTCTCTCTCTCTCTCTCTCTCTCTCTCTCTCTCTCTCTCTCTCTCTCTCTCTCTCTCTCTCATACACACACACATGCAAACAATCATACACATAAAATAATACAGCCAATAAATCTAAAAAAACTTTAACGTAAGCAGTTGAGGGAAGAAACATTGTGGGCAAATGTTGGCTGCTTCTTTTTGGGGGGGTTTCAAGACAGGGTTTCTCTGTATTGTTTTGGAGGTTGTCCTGGAACTTGCTATGTAGACCAGGCTGGCCTCAAACTCACAGAGATCCACATGTCTCTGCCTCCCAAGTGCTAGAATTAAAGGCGCGTGCTACCAATGCCCTGCTTGGCTTTCCTTCTTATGTATTATCCTTTGTGTCACACTGGAATTTTTTGAGAAGCCTAAAGTGTCCCAGTTTGGTCATTCTAAGCAATAGTATAAGCCTCAAGAGCATAGTGAGCTTTTTGTGTCCTTAGATACCCAAAGGTGTAATTACAGCTTCACTGTGTTTTCACTTGGGGAGTAGCTGTTATATTTACTTACGTTCTTGGCAGTGCTGTCCTTTTTATCTCTCTGCCTATCATTTTTAGATGGCTTTGGAGATGCACTTACTTGCTTACTTGTTTTTTTAAATTTTGTAATTAATCCTTGAATTTTGAGCATTTTTATTTTTCATGTGACCTTTGAACTGTTTGAAAGTGCCAGCTTCATCTTTCAGGAGGAAACAGCATCTGTAGTAAAATTTATCATTGTGCTTTTCTTGATTTTGATTTTAAAAAGGGTAGAATGTTGGATGAAAATTCTAAAGGTTTGAACTTCAGATAGGCTGCTTTTACTTTTAGTGACTTTTGTGGGACACAACATGACTACTTGCTGTTTTCTCTGAAAAATGCCTAGAACAATTCGGCCAAGCAATCATAGACTACCTTTTGATGCATATGTTCCAGATATGTAAGAATTTGGTGGTGGTGGTGGTGGTGGTGGTGTAGTGTATATGTCCTAAGTGGAAATTTTACTCAGCTGAGGACTTGTAGGAAATATGTTAAAATTTATTCCCTTTCTTCAATGGGCATTTGTTGCAAATGTATTTGTGGGCAAGTCTGTGTGTTTTTGTAGAGATTGCTTAATTCTGTTCAGTCTCAGATTTCCCTCTCTTTCTCTGAGACAGAGTCTTATAATATATAGCTGAGGCTGCCCTTGAACTTACTGTACATCCCAGGATATTTTGAGCTTGTAATCCTCCTGCCTCGGCTTCCTATGTTTTAGGAATAAAAGCATGTGATCACCACACCTGAATTTTATTTTTTTCTTATCATATTCATACCCCAGATAATCTCACCAAGTATTTAGTATGCCCTACATGGAGACAACTCCCTCTTTAGGCCTCCTGCTCTTACTGACTTGAGGCTTACTTTTTCATCTATCAAACTTTCCTATTGCTTGCTGCCTCATCTCAAACTTAACATGTCCACAGCACTCCTGCTCTCCTTACTCTTCTCTCATGATAGTGATATAACTTGGGACCTTGAATTTGCCAAGCAAGCATCCTACACTAAACTAAATCCAAAACTCCCAAATTGGTCTATTGGTCTTCCTCTCAAGCTTCCACATTTATAGTCTTCATTCTTGACCCATCCCTCATGCCCACTCCAGAATAATTCAGATCCTCTCTCCTATTTCCTAACCTGGCATGCTCTTTTCTCAGCTGAATGACTGTCAGTGCCTCTTAGCTAGGCTTGTAGCTTCACTCTTGCCTACTTCTACAGCAGCCAGAGTAAACCTGTTAACAGGAAAGGTTGGGCCACCTCTTTGTTGATTGGCTACCCACTATGTAGAATCACATCTGTGCTTACTTTGAGATGCCAGCCAGCCACCACTGCCTTCTCTAGTCTCTGGTCATTGCTTATGTTTGTCATGTTGAACACCTTCAATTCCTCAAATATGCCAAGTTCTCTTGTTTATATGAATCCTTCTCTCTGCCTGGTACTCTTAAAAGGTCCTTCCTTCACAAACATCTAGCCTCAGCTAAGATTTACCTTCTTGTCAGAATAGCAGTTACTGATGGCTCCTTGTATACTAACTTCCTTCTCATTGTCCCTTCTCAGTACATAGACATTTCATGACAGGCACTTCACTAAAATCCCAAGAATTCATCTTCCTCCCTCCCTCCCTCCCTCCCTTCCTTTCTTCTTTTCTTTTCCCTTTCCCAATAGATTGAAAGATGTACGTGGATGAGGGCAGTTTTTCCTTGGTTTTGGCAAGGCTCTTTGTAGGATCTTATAGGTCAATGTTTCAAGCACATTGAATAATGATTTTAACAATTAACCTTTTTGAGAGTTACTAAGTACAAGGTCCATTACTAAGCATATTCACACATTACTTTAAATCATTGGAAGAACCTGTTAAGGTGCAATGATAAGTTACCATTTTTCTCTGTAGTTGAAGAAATGAAGTTTAAAGTAACACATTTGAGAAAGTGGTAGAGTTGGGATTGTAATCCACATGATCTTTCCTCCTTTCATTTTAACCACCTCTACCCTTTGACATGAATATAGGGGTGAATGAATATGCGGAGTGCTGTGATCTTTATAGTTAATTACTGCTCATGTTAGTGTTTTTAAGGATGTATGGGAGATACGAACTGAGAAGGTTTGGGTTATAGGTATGTAATTCTGGGACTTTTTAAAGTGTGTGTGTGTGTGTGTGTGTGTGTAGGAGCTAATACATGTGTTTATGTGGGTATGGAGTTCAGAATTGAACTTTGGGTGGGTGTCTTAATTGTTCCTCACCCTTTTTTTGTTTTGAGACAGGTCTTCACTCTGTAGTCCTGATGGCCAGGGACTCAATATGTGGACTAGGCTGACATCAAACTCATAGAGCTTCTAGAGTGTTGGGATCAAAGGCATGGACCCCCCACACCTTGACCTTTTTTTTTAAGTTTTTTTCAACTGTAAATGTAAAAGAAAAAAAGGCAGTTCTCGTCTCAGAGAGTCATTGTGAGGAACAGAATTACACACATAAGAAAATCAATTATAAGGAAGGAAAGGTTTGTAGTCTCCCATACAAATATGGTTTGGTTGAGGATGAAAGACATGCAGTTAATACTTTTGTGTCCTTTTGCTGACCCTGGTTTTGAGTCATTATTCTGTATATTCATGACAATTTTATGTTTGAATTTAAGCTTATTTTATGCTCAGGGACAAGATAGCTTCTTACTTCTTTTAAAACTCATCTCAGTCTTTAAGATTCTTACAGGAGAGAACTTTCAAGAGCCTATTTTATATTCCTTTTTCTAGAAAATTACTCACTAGGGGTCTGGAGAGATGACTCAGTGGTTAAGAGCTAGCTACTCTTGAGTTCTGTTCCTGGCACCCACATGGTGGCTACCCACCAGCATACTGTTTGCTTCAGGAATGCTCCAGTTCCTCCAGGGAACTTACTTCAAGTAATTAAATGAATGGAACCTGTTACCTGGCCAGCTCAGGTATCATGAAGTTTGCAGCCCTCATGATGAGACTCTCTGAGCATAGCTGTATTTTCTAGTGGGATTGCTTATGGGTGAGTGACAGCATAATGGCTTCTACACTTTTTGTATAAGTTACTTTTCTCAACGCTGTGACCAAATACTTGGTTAAAAATACGGTTTAAGAAGGGACACAGTCTTTCATGGAGAGATGGCATGGTGACAGGAGTGTGAGGCAACTGGTCTCATTGGGTCCGTAGTCAGGAAGTCAAGAAAGGTGCATTTTGTCATAAAGCTGATTTTCCCCATTCCCCTTTTTAATTAAGTTGGGACTCCAGTTCATGTGATGGTGCTGCCTACATTCATCAACATCCTTCCTCTGTTGTTAATCCTTTCTGGAAAGGCCCTCACAGACCCACTCAAATGTGTGCTTCACTGATAATTTAATTTTTTACTAGTCCACCCAAGTTGACAATTGTTACAGAGTGGTTCTTCCTGACAGCCTGGTCCTGTACCTGCTTTGCCCCAAATGAACACTCAGAGACTTAATTATCAAACTGTTGACCATTAACTAGGACTTCTTATTGGGTAGTTCTGTCTTAATTATTAATCCATAACTACTAATCTATGTATTTATACATGGTCTACTCTTACCAGAGAACACCTTATTTGAGTCTTCTCTTCCCTAGGCTTACATGATGACTCTTCTCTGTCTACTCTTCCCAGAATCCTCCTCATATCCTAGACCTGCCTATCTTTCTGCCCTATTAGCCACAGTGTTTTATTCATCAACCAATGAGAGAAACATATTTACAGAAAGACATCTCCCATCAGGCAGTAGAAATTGACCAATAGAGAATGGAGTTGTTTGCTTAGAATAAGAGAGAAACCAAAGGAAAAAGGGAACATTTTGGCAACCAATTTAGGTCAGAAGGATGGAGAATGAGTTTGAAGCAATGTCTGTGATTGCTAGGCAGCATCAAGTTAGGAGATGATGGATTAATTGGGACACGGGTAGCATTTCACTGCTTAGTTTGGGAAGCAAAGAAGGATTGGATTGAGGCAGAGTTGGCATTTGCTAAGGGTGAGTGGCAGAAGGACAGTGAAGCAGGTAGGCTGAGTGTATTGGTCAGAAAGTGATTAACATGACAGATTGGGTGCCAAGGCTACATGGCAAGGAGAAAAGAACTAGAGTTGTTGATGAAGTCAAGGTATGAATGTTTGAGAGTGATAGAGTAATACCAGGATTTGGTTAGAGTGACACGTGCATGACAAATTTCAGAGTTGGAACAGTTAATTAGTGGGCATGAGAGACTCTTGTGTTTTGCCACAGACATGAACCATTGAAATGAACTCAATGAAGATGGCTGAAGTCAAGGAGATTAAATAACTGAGCAACTGAAGAGTTGTTTTAGTTGTCTATAATGTTAGAGAAGTCATTAGAAGGATGGCAGGATGTATGGAGCTGAGAGAAGGAAGAATGAGGTCTTCAGTGAATGAAGTGAGTTAAGGTGTCCCAACAGTGGAAGAGGCCAACAGATGTTAAAACCAGTTTGTTGGAGCCTCAAATTATTGGTGGGCTCTGCCCAAAGGAGGATGTTAAAAACTTGACCCAGAAGATGTACTACTTGTAAGGTCCCTGGGAGAAGTCAGCATTGGCCCAGTTCATTGTAATTCAAATGGTCTGCCTTAGTGACATGTCCTACTGTGTTTCTAGAATATATATGAAAACCACATTAAAAAAAAGAGATATCAGGCTCTATCCTAGGCCCATGGAACTATCTGGAGGAGAGGAAGTTGAGTATATATTTTTAATACTCCTCTCCCATATACATATTCCTGCCACTTCTTTATAAATAGGTTGTTTTGGGGCAGTGTGTTCATAGTGATTTAAGAACATGGGAGTGCTAGGAATGTAATTTATTTGGTAGAATGCTGTCCTAGCAGGCAGAAAGCCCTGGGTTCCATCCCTAGCATCTCAAAAATATGGTTGCCCATAATCCTACCACTTAGGAGATGAGGCAGGAGAATCAGAGTCCAAAGTTAACCTGGGCTATGTAAAGTAGAAGGCAAGGCTGGGCTACATGAAACTTTTAAACCACACACACACACACACACACACACACACACACAAGCACGCACACACACACAGGGGTGGGGGGAGAGAGAGAGACTCTGAGAGACAGACTTAGGAGAGAGAGAGAGAGAGAGAGAGAGAGAGATAGAGAGAGAGAGAGAGAGAGAGAGAGAGAGAGAGAGAGAGAGAGAGAGAGAGAGAGAGAGAGAGAGAGAGAGAGAGAGAGAGAGAGAGAGAGAGAGAGAGAGACTATGAACCTGAAAGTTTACTGCTGGGTCTAAAAGAGTTGACATTGGAGGCAGTGAGCCTTTGCCTTGACTCTCAGTAGCTCATTTTCTCCAGTTCACCTAATAGCAGAAGCTAGGAAATGATTCATTAGAGGCACCCACACTGAAAACAAGAAAGGACCCAGGTAAGGATAGAAACAACACTGCTTAATAAATTAACTGGAAATTGACAGTTTGGAGGATGCTCAATCATTATTGTTATCCTATTCAACACAAATGGCTCTTCAGGTTTGGTTTGTTCTTAAGGCAAGGAAAGAATAGTGCAATTTACATAATCACAAACTAGCACGTTTTAGTGATTTAGTGATCCATAATGTTAACTTATGCAACTCAATTCTCTCTCTGAAGTTAGTGGATTACAAAAACATTTATTTAATAACACACCAAAGATAAGGGCAATTTTATTCTTAAGGATGTATATGAATAGATACTTAGTAGCGTGATACCAGTAGCCATGCTGTCCTCTTATTTCTACTAAGAAAATTTGTTTCTTTCCAAGACAAGAGGGCCACTGCTAACTAATAGTTGCTAGGAATGGAACTCAAAAAGTCAGCTTCCTGGCTGACTGCTTAGAACCTTCTGTTACTAGTGAGGAGTTTTTGAGCTTGAGTTGTACTATTAGAAGACTAAACTTTATACCTACCACTTGGGTTGTCATACATAAACACTTTTGGGGGGAAAGAATGCAGTCAGGACTGTAGGAAGTGCATGCTGTGGTCCTTGAACTTAAAACATTGATTTGCTCTGTCCTGTGTTGGATTTCTATTTACTGATACATAGAAGCCAGTTACCATCTCAGCTGCATTCCAGTAACCTCCACATCTACCAGTCATGAGTTTTACTCTTCCCAGTCCTTCTCTTCCCTCCCCTCCCCCTTCCTTGTCCTTCCTTCCCTTTCCCTCCTCTCTCCTGCTTTTACCATTGAACTTGAGGGACCCAGTTGTTTCCACGCTTGAGAGGCCTAGAAAATAATGGCAGTGGAAGTTTAGCAAAAGCCAACTAATCAGAACTTTCAGTTTTAAAATAAAAATATTCCATCTTAAAAAAAAACCTGGAAATCACAGTATTCTTTCCCTTTTAGAAAAAACATTTCTTCTAAAGTAGAGAAACACTGAACAAAGTCAACAAGCAGTTTGATGATATTTCTTTAGTATCACACTTCTTTTCAGAGTTCAGAAACCCTTGAGAACTGCTGTTGTTCTTTTTATAATTTTTGAATTACTAAGAGTATTCAGTTTGTAAAGCAATTTTTGTAAATGCCTGATATGTGCCAGGCATCTTGGGGTTAAAAAAAAAAGGTGTGTGTGTGGGGGGGTCTCTAGCCTCAGAGAACTTTTTTTTAATTAGGTGTGGTGATATATTGTTTATGATCTAATAAAGCCACTGGAGATCAGAAGGCAAAGCCAGCCATACTAGTTAGCTATAGAAGCTGGGCAGTGGTGGCACACAGCTCTAATCCCAGGACTGAGGAGACAGAGGCAGTTGGATCTCTGTGAGTCCAAGACCACCGTGGGCTACAGGAGAGTGAATCAGTCTAAAAGAACTCATGCCTTTAATTCCAAACCTAGAGAGGTATATAAGGAAGTAGCAAAGGGTCTCATGTGAGATTTAGTTTCCAGTCATAGGGAAGATAGGATTTCCATTTTAGTCTTGGTAGCTGTTAAGAGCTAGTAGCTGGCTGCTTTACTTCTCTGATCTTCAGCTTCAACCCCAATGTTTATCTCTGGGTTTTTATTATTTGTGTTACAAAGAGGTGTGACCTTTTGGAGGAAGTGTGTCACTGGGGGTGGGCTTTGAGGTCAAAAGCCTACACCTGACCTAGTGTCTGTCTGTCTGCCTGCCTGCCTGCCTGCCTGCCTCTCTCTCTCTGCCTATGGCTAAGGATGTAGCTCTTAGCATCTTCTCCAGTACCACACCTGCCTGCTGTCTCCATACTCCTTGCTGCCATGTGTCCTGCCATGATGATAGTGACTGAGCCCCTGAAATCTTAGATAAGCCTCCAGTTAAATGCTTTCCTTTTTAAGAATTGCCTTGGTCATGATGTCTTTTCACAGCAATAGAGCAGTTATTAAGACAATGTATAATCTGTTGTTCCTAAGCTATAAAAATGTACAGCATGCTACTGTTTTGAATAGAAGTAACTATGACATTGTAGTGTTTGTGCGTTTAAACTGAAAGTATAGTAAAAGCCCCATGAATTAATTTTTCAGTTCCATCATAATCATATGGGACCACCATAATATATGCAGTCCATTGTTGTAGGAAACATCATGATATGGTTTGTGATTATATAGTGTGGTAAACGGAAAGCCAAAATAATGGAGTGGTTGATAATGGAGCCCTGTGATGTGGGTTAGCTGCTCTTGGATCTCCCTTGCTTTAGGATGGCTAAGTACAAAGGGACTAACTGAAAAGCTGTGAAGCAGTGCTCAGGGGAGCTATTCCTGGATGAGGGCTCTGTGCGTGGTTCCTGTGTGTGTGGTCTGCTGCACACAAAAAGAAATCTTGTTAGAGTGAATTCTCTCACACTAATTGTGTTCTTGTGAGTCTTCACTCCTTTGGCAGGTTAGTGAAAACCAGGTAGACAGATCACTGTGCTGCCTTTGTGGAAAGTGGGAACTGAAGTTTTACCCTTGTAAAAGCTATTTTGTTTCTCAAGTGGGTGGGCCTTTGGCACTAACTGATTAAAGGCAGATAGTACAGTGAAGTCTTTGAAGGAAAGAGAATGTATCAAATTATTGTTGTGGAACTTGGAAGTGGGAGTTGATTATTGCTTCCCATTGTCTGTTGGATGAAAGTTAACACTCCAAAGACTGATACTTAAAGACTCCCACAGTCTTTGATTTGTTCTACCACACTACTTATCCTTTTCCCTTCATCCCAGCTCCTTTGTACCTCTGATATAACACTAGAATGGGATTTGAGAGACCAGATGCTGTCGTCAAAATGCCTTTAGACTGTGAGTCAAGCACTGTGGTTCAGTCCTGGCTCCCCCATTAACTAGTGGCTTACTCTCTAAGTCATTTTCATTTCTAACTCATGTAGAACCCTTTGTAATAGCAACAACAATAGTAACAACAATTTTAGAGTTTCTTGATGAGGATTAGTAATTTATAGAGGCTGTGTTATTAGGCTATTCCTAACCCTTACACCAGGCTCTTGCATAAATTTTCTTCTTTACCACTATATCTTCTACCATCTCTCAGACACCTAAACTAAATTTGTATGAGAAGCACTTGCTTAGATAATAGACAGCACTGTTGAAACCCCAGTGACCAAAAATAATAGACATATTTGTGCTCGTTTATAATCCAAACCGTGTGGAAGAGGAGACCAAGTCCTGTGAATATATGCTGGCTTCAAATCATGGTTTCCTAAGTTGTTTTGGGGTATCAGTGGCCAACAGCATGAGGGAAGAGATTGAGAATGAATGTCTAGGAGGCTTTTATACACCAGACTTAGGGTGGGGGCTGGCGAGTAAATCCAAACGAGAAAAGGTTGAGAAGTGGCTGCATAGGAAGTGAATTTGGTTGTGTGGATGTTTGCACAGAGTGGTGGAAGGACTCCAGGAAGAGTGAGGCACGGCCTGTGCAGTGTCAAGACAGAACGAAGAGGCTCTTCTGCCTGGATCGATAGGGATTGAGAAGGGCTGGAGAGCCTAAGACTGGCTCCTGGGTGGAGGCAGGTGGTTGCAAAGGTCAGGAGAGAAGTGAGAGCTAGGGTGTTCAGATCCCTTCTGAAATAACCTTCTGAATAGCTCTGGGGACAGACACTGTTGCCCTTTAAAGCCCACACAACTAATAGGCAACAGAGAGAAATGAGTTAAGTTTGTAGTGGTGAGAACTAGGAAAATCCTACCTGGATGACAGAACAATTGGAACCACAGATGAAGTGACTGGAGGTGAACCCCTGGGCATAGGGTAGAGGAAGATCTTTACAGATGATCTCCTCTTTGGCTGTTTTAGTTGAAGGACAGAGAGTAAGAAAACAAAAGCATTCCTAGGTTGAGGAAGTGACTTGAGCAAGGGTCCTAAGGTGACAACCTGCTTAGAGCATTCCAGGTTGGTAAAAATCAGGTAGGAGGGAGAGGTGATGAGAAAATGGGAGGGAAGCAGAACCTAGCTCATCCCAGAATTTACAAGATGAGATTTTACTCCAAGGGCAGCAGGAAGCCATTGTACATTTGAGTGATGGGTAAGATGAACTCTGTGTTTTGAAAAGACCATCCCGTCTAGCTGTTGAATGAAGAATAGGTAGAGAGGAGGCCAGAATATAAATTCAATGTAGTAGATAGGTAAAAAGAAGAATTCAAAGGCCATTTGGGAGCTCAGAGAAGACGTGCTGGCTGGAAAATAACATGTGATCCTGTGCTTCCTGTTAGCTCAGTCTGTCTTAAGCCAAGCTTCCCTCCTGTGGCTCAGCCCTCTGTCCTCTAACTCTGTAACTCCCTGAAATGTCTCAGGCAAGGGCTACCCAGGATCTTTTATGGTTGCTAAGTCCAGATCATTCACTGCAGCAGTTCCAGCCTTTCCCCTTTAATGGGTCTATTATTTGACCCTCAGGCCTGTGGCTTTACAGGTCCTAAGTTCTCAGACCAGTCCTGAAATGATGGATTCCCTATGTTTCTCTGCTAAAAATGAACCTTCTTCATCAAGCATTGCCAGCTCTGTCTCAGTGCCCTCAGTCTCAGTACCCTCAGCTCTGAGGGCTTTCTATGACCCCTCTGGCCATATTAGGTACCACTCCCCCTTTTTCCTTTCTCTTGGGTAATAAACTTACGGTAGCACTTAGCACTCGATTTACTTGTCTGCATAACTGATAGTGCATGAAGGATAGGATTACAACAAAATACTTGATGATCTAGGCCAAAGAGTGCTCTCTTCATTTCAGGTGAAGGCCACACTTCATTATGAAGATATCTGTTCCTAATTGCATAGCCTTTAATAGAGCATTCATTTCTCACTGAGTGTGAAGGCTGGAGTTTGGGTATGATATCTTCTGTGAACAGAAGAAATTAGTATAATTTGAGATAGTCGGAAATTGTCTTTATATTTGGAAAGGAACAAAATGACTTAAAAATCTGAATTGTTTCAAAAGAACTTGTAAAGACTTGTGTTTCTCACTGGTATCTCTGCTCTCTTGCACACTCTCTAGAACTTGTACATGTCTTGTATTTTGTGATTTCACAGTTCTGGGTTTGATGTTACAATTGCCTCCATGGTGATGGGCACTAATGTTCTGTGCTGAATTGTGATAGCCGTGGAAAACAGCAAACAAACTGGATGAAAGATGAGCTTCTTCCTTTATGTCCTTGTCTCCTGCCAACTAGCTCATTGTGGAGAGGGAAAGAGAACAGATCAGCAGAGATGGTGCTGTGTCAGTTAGTGCCCAAGTCAACATTTGGAAGTTCATTAAGGTTGGGTTGGTTAATGTCACTGAACTCTCATGCTTCATTCTCATGTCTTTCTATTATTTTGAATCCTTTCTTTTTGTCTTTTAGTTCTAAAGCCACTCTACTTTTTTGGGGGGGGGATGGGTAGAACAAAGAAAATTCAGTGTTGAATCTCTTTCTTCCTAGTGGCTACAATTTTTAGAAAATGACACACACACACACACATTAATGTTTAGTTTTCTAAACAGAACAGAAAGTAATCTTGCCTTTGATTAAATTTTTAGCATCATTACTCAAAATAGTGCAGCAGATTGTACTTGTGCTTTTTAAGTGTAGTGTTGGCTTGAATTTTTTTCAATTTTCAGGGCTCATAGAATACCTCTCAAATGGAGTAAAATTCCCTCTATAACACAGCAGACTAACTCAGAGCACTTCTTCTACTCTCTCAAGTGTTTGTTGTTATCCTGATAAGAAATGCTGGCAACATGTGAGCCTTGTTCTATTTATTACCACTTATATTTTTTTCTGGTGTCTGAACTAGACATTAGAATTGTAGACACTCAGGAAGTGACCATAGAGTTTTCAAGTATGTCCATTGGT
Source organism: Mesocricetus auratus (assembly GCF_017639785.1). NCBI lineage: Eukaryota > Metazoa > Chordata > Mammalia > Rodentia > Cricetidae > Mesocricetus > Mesocricetus auratus. The sequence goes on along the minus strand of NW_024429209.1, from coordinate 7,212,422 downwards.
GACATGCTGAGAACTCCTCATATGTAGGGACCTGCTCTAGCGCAGTCTTCCTTAAAGGAAACAAGCTTCTGTCTTGGGAACTTTGATTTACCCACTTTGCATAGTTAGTCTTTTGACTACATGCAACCCTTTAGATACTTAGAGCTATCATCTTCCCTTTTACCTTGGTCTTCATCTCCACACTCTGAATGTCTAATCTCTTCAGATGTAACCTTCCTTCTTGCTCTACACACTGTAATTATAATAGATTGCCCTAAAATCTTAATAGATTTTTCTGCTCTCTTAATCACTTGCTGACTTCTTATTCTCTGAAACCCAACCTCATGGAATTCCTGTCAGTATAGATTTCCAAATGTTTACTTAGAGAACTTTTAAATTACATTTATTTTATGTGTGTGCACATGTTATGGTACATATGCAGAGACCTGGGGATAATTTGGAGGAATTGGTCTTCTTCCTGCATGTGGGTTTTGGGATAGAACTCAAGTCATTAGGCTTGATGGCAAGTGTCTTTATCTGCTCAATCATCTTGCAGGCCAGGAGTTTATTTTTGTTTTTGTTCTTTGTTTTTTTGAGACAGAGTTTCTCTGTGGCTTTGGAGGCTGTCCTGGAACTAGCTCTTGTAGACCAGGCTGGTCTCGAACTCACAGAGATCTGCCTGCTTCTGCTGGGATTAAAGGAGTGCGCCACCACCGCCCGGCTATCTCAGGAGTTTTAACTGGCAAGTTTCCTGTTGTGTTTTATTATATTTGGTAATCTTGTAATATACTTACATCTAAAGGAAAGTAAATGTTTTAAAATTTGAGGGTGAGAGGAAAATGCCAGTAAAGCTATAGAATTTGGTTTCCAGCTAGAGTTCATTAACACATATCACTTGAGTCTGATGACAAGGACCAGTTTGTTACAGATATTATTAGTACCATGCAGAAGCCCCATGTTAATAATAATATCATTCAGGTATAATGTTACTGACCTCATTTTAGTAAGGAAGAAAAAGGAGGCTGAAAAAGGTAAGACTGCTCCATGGATTATAGACAACAAGCTCTCAGTCTGTCTCCCACGACTTCTTTCACACCTTTCATTCTCTTGTGCTTTTTACAGTGTTTAGTTTTCTGATCTTCTTCATTGGAATGTCACTTTTAAAAATATTGGCTGATTCTTGTCAACGTACCAGGCCATCTAGGGGAGTAGCATGCACATGGTGGGTGCTGACAGATAGAGTCGAGGCCCTTGATGTGCTATGCTTCTAGATTCAGTTAAAAGAGGTTGGATCTCTCTTTCTCAATCCTGAGTGACTAGAGTCACTCCAGGACTTATAACCCCATCTTAAACCAGACAAAGTCTGATGTATTGTAGAGGCATAGAGCTAAACTAGGGCAAGTGTGTATTCCCTTGGAATGCTGTGCATGGGATTTTATTGGAATCTTGAAAAGAAATGTTGGCATTCTTAACTCAGAATAATTCCAGGAGAGGTAACTTAAAAAGGGTGTAGGTTGCCTGTAGAGGAAACAGTAGGGATATTATAGCAACTTCAGGTTATGGTAATGGAGGCGCTGTTACTACCCCACCTGAAAAGGAACGATGAATGAAAGTGCCTATAAGAAGCCAGAAGAGATTTTTGTTTGGAGGAGAGTTCTTTGAGAGGATCCTGTACTTTTTGCATGAGGTGTGCAACCAGACCAAATGCAGTGAATTCCCCTAGCCTTATCCCTTACTTACTCCTCTTGGTCTTTTTCTGTGACTTCGTATTAGCAATCAATTGGGGTCCAAAGTCTGACCCCCCAAGACCTAACAGGATAGGGGAAGACTCATGGATAATATGAGGCGTAAGAACTCAGGAAGTCTTACAGTAAGGGGAAGATTTGTGTTCTTTGGGATAAAAGGATGAAATGAACATTTCTTGAGCATCGCCATGTACTAGGGACTTTTTTGTTTGTTTTTTTCGAGACAGGGTTTCTCTGTATTGTTTGGAGCCTGCCCTGGAACTTGCTCTGTAGACCAGGCTGTCCTGGAACTCACAGAGATCCACCTGCCTCTGCCTCCTGAATGCTGGGATTAAAGGCGTGCACCACCAACACCCGGCTACTAGGGACTTTTTAATGAGTTTATCTTTTAGGGTAAATATTCTGTTTTCTTGTTACAGATGTAGAGAATTTGAACCCAGGTACCGTGGTCCTGAGTCTCAGCCAGACCTTGTGATTCTGGTGTTGATGGGTGCTATTTACCCCATCTTGGAAAGCTCTATTTTAAGGCATTGTTAGGGGGCAGGGAACCGTAATGGAGCTGCTGTGTAATTTCTCCCCTCAAGTCTGTTAACTGTGGACAAGGAAAAAGAAGAGGAAAAAAACTCAACTTGGCATGATGATGTTAAGCAAGATCAAATAAGGTGAAAAGCAAAATAGAATCCAGAAATTTAGTTTTGCTTTTACTCAGAGTTCATGGGCGGTTGCTGAACAAAGTCCTTTTTACTTCCCACAAATGCTCAAGCTCCCCTCCTCTCTTCCTTCTCCTTCCTTTTCCTCTCTCTTACTCCACTTCTACCAACAACATGAATGCCATTATTTTTACTTGCTTATAAACTTAAAGAGCTTTAAAATATTTATTTAATTAAAATTCTTTATGTTTTGCCTGCATGTATTTCTGTGCACCACATTCATGTAGTGCTCAAGGAGGCCAGAAGAGGGCGTCAGATCCTCTGGAACTGGAGTTACAGATGGTTGTTAGCTTATATGTGGTTGCTGGGAATAGAACCTGGGTCCTCAGGAAGAGCAGTAAGTGTGTTCTCTTAACTGCTAAACAATCTTCCAGCCCATTTTAAGAGCTTTATAAGGGCCAATCAAATATAAAGATCAGTTACATCACTGTTGCTATTTTATTTCTTATTAATGAAAAATTATTATACTTAATAATGAGCTATTCTTATTTTGTTTCTTGAATTTTTATTATAAAAGTATGTATTGAGAGTCAACAGTGGGCCTGGAGAGTCAACAGTGGTTAGGAGCATTTGCTGTTTTTGCAGAGGATTTAGGTTCGGTTTCCAGAACTCACATGGTGGCTAACAACAGTCTATAACTCTAGTTCAAGAGCACTTTCTGATCTCCACAGGCACTCTACACATGCAGGTCACAGATATACATGCAGTCAAAACACCATACACATAAAGTAAATGTAAATAAATCTTAAAAAAATAAGAAAAGCAACAATAGCATGAAAATTCTAAGTATGTTGCTGGGGAGATGTCTCACTTTCATTAAAAATTAAAAAAATAATTTAAAAGATTTATTCTATATGTACATATTTGCCTGCATGTATGTATGTGCATGCCTGGTGCCCTTGAAGGTCAGAAGAGGGAGTCAGATCCCCTGGATCTGGAGTTGTAGATGGTTGTGTGCTACCATGTGAATTCTGAACCAGAACCTTGGGTCCTCTGCAAGAGCATCAAATGGTCATCCACTGAATCATCTCTCCAGCTCCCTGAAAGGAAATTTTAAATAAAAAGAAAATACCCTAATACACTTGAAAATAACTAATTTTTTCTCTTTTCCCACTTTTATCTCATATGTATAATTTTCCATGGTTGGACTTGTACAACTTTGTATTTTTTAGTTATCTCTATAAATGCTTCCCATGTTGCTATGAAACCTGCAGAATTATTTTAATGGTTTATAGTTTACCTTAAGTTTTTTTTTAACTTGTTAAACTTTTTTTTCTTGGTTTTTCAAGACAGGGTTTCTCTGTTTTGTTTTGGAGGCTGTCCTGGAACTCGCTCTGTAGACCAGACTGGCCTTGAATTCACAGAGATCCACCTGCCTCTGCATCCTGAGTGCTGGGATTAAAGGTGTGTGCCACCAATGCCCAGCGCTAACTTGTTAAACTTTTAAAAATCATTCATAGTCTTCTCCTGAGAGAACTTGTTGTTTGTTGACATATTGCCTATCTATACAGGCATCTAGTTTTACCCTCCCTCTCTGAGAGTGGGGAGAGATCTGCATTTCTTTAGAACTTCAAGAGTGGGATGAGCTGGGTAGTGTTAGCACATACCTTTAATCCCAACACTGGGGAGACAGAGGCAAGAGGATCTCTGTGAGCTCGAGGCTAGCCTGGTCTACTTATTGAGTTCCAGGACAAGCCCCAAAGCTACACAGAGAAACCCTGTCTCGAAAAACCAACCCCCTCCAAAAAAATGTTAACGTGGAGTTTTTATTAAGACTTAGGTTTTTAAAATTGATTACTAAAGGGAAACTTAACATCATTAACATTTACATGAAAAATCTAGCTGATAATCTGAGATGTTAAGTTAAAAACATTGTTCTGGGCTAAATTGAATGTGACAGTTCTTAATGACTCTTATATTAGAGTAATGATATTGTCCTCAGGTATCTTATACACCTTGAATATTAACCTTGGTCTGTTAGTCCCCTGCACTGTGTTTTTTTTCTACCTTTACCCATTCCTCCCTGTTTTGGGATGCTGAGGCACTTTTGTCTGTTCAGTCCTGTAAAAGCTATAACCTAGACAGAAGGGGCTTCCTTGAATGTCTTTTGACTGGTTAGAATTCTCTTTTCCAGAATAACAGTCAAATTTCTTTCACTAAGCAGAAACCTTCAAAAAATCAGAGTAGTTTGGCTTTGAATCTCTATATCCTTATTCTGGGCATAATGCCCAGCACATAGCAGATGCTCAAAAACACATTTGCAGAATGAAAAGTCTTGAGATAGTCCTGAAATGTGTGAATAGTACTATAGACTCCACATAGCTCTTCTGTAGCTTAATGTCTTCTAAGTCACTTATTCCTCATGATAGACTCTTTTGATCCACATGTCTATTCCTCCTCGTTGTCTATTCCCATTGTTGGCTATTAGTCACTATAACATACCTGGCCAGATTTCCCAGAAGTGGTGTGATTTACAATAGTACATTCAAGTGTTCATTGTTACACTATTTTGTTCACAAATCCCTGGCTACTTAATGTCTTTCTATATAAGCTGGTGTCAAACCTGGCATTTTACAATACTTGTGTACTTTGCCTCTTTCTACTTTAGTGTTACTTGGGGTTTGATGGGATCTTTATTCTGTATCCTCAACCTTAGGGAAGTCCCAAAAGGAACATTGTGGAAGCCTCCATCCAAATTCCATGCTTTTCAGAATTTAATTACAATGCAGGTTCTGATTCAGTAAGTCTGAGTACAGCCTGAGATTACATCTCTGTAACAAATTCTCTCTAAGGTTAAGCTGATACTGTGGGGCTCCTGGATCTTACTCTGTGTAGCAAGGTGGAGTTTTGGGGTAAAACAGTTCCTGAGTGCAAATATGTCAATATTTGAATGGCTGTGCAGTTCCTATCCAAGTCCTCAGAAGATTCTTTCTGATGCTCACTAGATAAAGAAAACAAGATGAATACTATTTCACTACCTTTTTAAGGGATGTCCACCTTTCTGTTCAAGTTCATTTGGATTCTTTCTTCCAGCAGAACAGCTCTCATGCCCAACATACTCAGTATCTTTTCAAGTTGCTTGTCATTTGGACATTTGATAAAGATCCATGTATACTGTTTTGGGGTTCTGTTTTGTTTTGAGTTTTGGAAATATTTTCATATACCAGAAGGTTACTAAAAAGACTAAACACATTGTTTATGTGATACTGAGAATTGAATTCAGGACCTTGAACATGCCAGACAAGCACTCTACCACTGAGCTATTTCTCTAGCTTAAATAGATAGCTTTAAAACCTTTGATTATGAAGCATACGGTTACTGATAAAATTTTTTTATAAGAAATGTTAGTAGCATTGATGTTTTTTTTACTTTATTGGAATTTGTATAAAATGGATTCATTGTTGAAATAACTAACATTCCTGAACTGAAAAGATACTCATACAGATGGCGGCCTTTGAGATTAGCCAAATGATTTCTTTAGAACACAGGATAAGAGGTCAGAAGCACTGATGTCCTTTGTTTTTCTAACTTTTAACTGTTTTAGTTTGAGAAAAAAGTGTTTTCTGTTTGCTCTTTGTTAAGATAAATGCACACGTGTGTGTGTGTGTGTGTGTGTGTGTGTGTGTGTGTGTGTTTGGAGATGGAACAGAGAACGTTGTGTATTCTAAGCCCTAAGTCTGCTATTGAGTTACATCCCCAACTCTACCAATACTTTTAAAAATTATTTCGAAAAAATTTCTATGCTAAGATGCAGACCTATTTATTACATATATTTATTTTGTATCGTTCATTGTGATTTGATTAATGAATTAATCTAGTTGCTTTAGAGAATTCTTCTTTGCGAGGTAGTTCTCAGTTTCTCAGACTTGAATGTAGTGACATACTATTTGTGATTTATTAAAGTTTGACTGAAGATTCAGAAAAGCAAAGTCAGCCCCAAGCTATAGAGAGCAGGCAGTGGTGATACACGCCTTTAATGCCAGTAGCCAGAAGCTAGGAGGTAGTGGTACACACCTTTAATCCTAGGACTCAGGATAAGGGGTAGATGGCTTTCTGTGAGTACAAGGCCATCAAGATCTACAAAAGATTGACTCAGTCTAAAAGAGAATTATAGCTCACACCTTTAATGCCAGTACTAGAGGGGTATAAACAACAGGAGCAAGGTTCGGTATGAGGGATTCATTTTCCAGGCATACTGAGGACAGGTTAGCAGTCTGAGGCTTGATGAGAGCTCATGGAGACAGGATAAGCCCATTTAGCCTGAGGTAGAGGTAAGAAGCTGCTTTGCCTTTCTGAACGTCAGCTTGAAATTTGAACCCCAATGTCAGTTTCTTGGTCTTTTATTTTTCGTGTCACATGTCAACTTATACAAAAGTCAAGAGGGAGGCCTCCAGGTAGAGAATGTGCTAGAGGAGACGAGACTGAAGAAGGGAAAAATAAGTAATATTTATTGAGAGCCTGTAGCCGTTTTTTTTTTTTTTTCATGTTCACTTAGACCTCCTACCATGGAGACTTGGTAATTGGAGAAATGTTGGCTTTGTTAATGTAGCCAAGTGGATAAGAGCAATAGCCTGGCTTAAAATCCCTGCCCTGCCACTATGTATAGTGGCTGTGTAACCTAAGGTAGAGAGTCCTTCACCTTTCTCTTTCTCTTTTCATCCAACTTAGAAAACATAGCATTTGGCTTTATAGATTATTGATTATTAATGGTATCTGGCATACAGTCAAAATTTAGCAAAGCAAACTGATTCTCATTTGTTACTTCTTTGTAGATATATAGGTTTGTTTTTATCTTTAGAGTTATATAGGTTTCTTTTGGTGTTTGAAATAGGGTTTTATTGTCTCACTGATGGTGATCTCAGACTCCTGGACCATAACTACCGGTGTATATATGACCATGTCCAGCTGTAGAGATACTGGAGTTTTAAGGTCTTTTAATAATATTTAAAGTTGTGATTATAGATTAAGTAGATTTTGTTTTGTTTTGTTTTTTTGAGATAGGGTTTCTCTGTGTAATAGTCCTGGCTGTCCTGGAACTCTGTTTGTGGAATAGGCTGGCCTCAAATTCACAGAGCTCCTCCTGCTACTGCCTCTGCTGGGATAAAGGGCGTGCGCCACTGCCACCTGGCATGATTAAGCAGATTTTTAAAGACGATAACAGAACTTTGTGTTTTCTTTTCCAGTGGGCCATTTTGAAAACCTCTTAGTTAATTCATGTTGGCCCAGATTGCTCAAAATATCTTTGGACCTACTACTAGGTTTTACTCTACAATTATCTTTTTGTTACAGTTGCACCTAGGATGGAAATAAATTTCTACATAAATAAAATTATTTAATCTTTTTACTCAGGTTTTTAAATTGCTACTTCTTTTTTGTCGTCTTGCTGATAGGTACTTGGAATTCAGTGAACAAGTAAGATAGGGTCATTTCTCTGTGGCAGTTACACCTGGGGTGCAAAAAGCTTTCATGAGCTCATTGGATTGTTTAAGAAATGTGACAGTCTTAACTACCTTTGATTAAACTGTTGAAAGGAAAAAGGCAAATTTTAGAACATTTGGTAGACATATCCAAACTCTGTATTGGTACAGCATGATCATAACCTTGGCATGCTACCCAAGGAATACAGAGACCTCTTTTGTGTACAAATGGGAGACACCACTCTGTATACAGTGCCATGATATAACCAGCTCCTTACAAATTTGAAGAGAAACAAGGAGTATCTTTTTTTTCTCTCTATTGGACTGACATTGAATTTGGAGCCAGTCATTCATAGACTTGACATTGAATAATACAATTGGAAATATATTATTAAACAGTGATGTAGTGATGATTGAAAATGGTTATATGTTTGAGAATATTTCCTAGGATATATTCATTAACCTGTCTAAAAGTGCTCTGATTTCTTCCAAGGGTCTAAATAATTGCAAAGTATATACCCAAAATAAACAATATTACAGAGCCCTGAGATTCAAAGAACTTTACAAGTATTTAAAAAGCTACATTTCTAGTGCCAAAATGCTCTTGGCCTATTTTCTAACATTTCTAATAATGGAGACTATTTAAGCATAGACTAAGGGGGAATAAGGTGAGACTGGTAGGGGCTGGAGACATAGTTCAGTGGTTAAGAGTGAGCACTTCTCTGGCGTGGTGGCATGGAGGCAGACATGGTGCTGGAGAAGTAGCTGAGAGTTCTACATCCAGATATGAAGGCAACCAGAAGAGAGATGACATTCGACCTGGCTTGAGCACCTAAAACCTTAAGGCCTGAGCCCAGTGACACACTTCCTCCAATAAGGCCACACCTACTCCAACAAGGCCATACTGCCTAATAGTGCCACTCCCTATGAGTCTGTGGGGGGCATTTTCATTCAAACCGCCACATAATTGGACATCTTTTGTATACCTCAAGGCTTTGCTTAAACATGCATCCCCTACATACACATAATTTTAAAATTGTATCTTTAAAACAACAACAAAACAGGACTGGTAGTACTTATGGCAAAACTGTACCTGTGCCAGTGTAGTTTTTCCAGATAATGTACTAGCCTGCTAAGACTAGTCTTTTGTAAGCTAATTTCTGCCTATAAACCTCTATATATTGTCCTTCCAGCAAATTTTGGTAATCTTAAGGTCTTTTTTGTCTTGTATATTTCTAATTAACATAAGTTTAAACTGTGTGCTTGCTTAGAAAAAAATTAGCAACTATTGTGGGCCAATCACTTTTTTAGATTAAGGGATGATGACACTAAGTAAAAGTTACTACCATCATGGAGATTTTAAGTCCATGAATAAGAGGCTCTAAAGTTAAACTCAAATGAAATTAAAAAAAAGTGTTTGCTTTGCTGTACTTTTAAATTTAAAGGTTGTTGTTAGCTTTAGTTTTTCACAAGCACCCATCTATCAGGTTGTCTCATGACTCCATGTTGACTTCCCCCTAGTAGACATGATCCAAGGAAGAGGAAAAGAAAACACCCAAGATGGAAGCCAGAGCCTCTCTATAACCGGATTTTGGAAATGACATTCCACCACATCTGCTGTATTTGCTAGAAGTGAGTCAGTAAGCCTGACCCACATTGCAGCAGAGGAGGTTACATAAGGGCATGAATACCAGGAGGCAGAGATCATTAGGGACCATCTCAAAGTCTGCCTAACTCAGAGAGTGAGGCATAAGCAAATGTAACATGCCACTTCTATGAAGAAAAGAACTAAGTATCTCAGCCATTATTCAGGCTGCACTGTCATTAGATAGAAAACTATCATTTGAGAGTACAGGTGACATAGTTTTTCCAGACAAATATTGAGAAATTTAGCATGTAATGATCATTATTAAACTCCTAAAGTAGCAGACAAATGAATGTAAAAGGAAGGAATAGGATGCATATTGACAACAGCTACCTCTCCAAATGTTTTCAATTATAAATGGCTAATTTGGGGTAATAGAAATTATTGCTTTTTTGGTCTTTATTCTTTCTTGCATTTTTAATGATTTATTTATTTATTATGAACACAACACCCTGCCCCCATGTACATCTACACATCAGAAGAGGGCACCAGATCTCATTACAGATGGTTGTGAGCCACCATGTGGTTGCTGGGAATTGAACTCATGACCTCTGGAAGAGCAGTCAGTGCTCTTAACCTCCGAGCCATCTCTCCAGCCCCTTTTTTGCATTTTTTTTTTTGGTTTTTATGAGACAAGGTTTCTCTGTGTTGTTTTGGAGGCTGTCGGTCCAGCCCAGCCTCGAACTCACAGAGATCCGCCTGCCTCTGCCTCCCGAGTGCTGGGATTAAAGGTGTGTGCCACCACCGCCCGGCCTTTTTTGCATTTTTAATGTAAAAGATTTTACGAATACACAAAAAGTACATCGCAAACAGTGACTACTATTCTGATGTTGTAAATTTTTCTTATCTACGTATTGTTTGATTTTTTTGGGTGTGCTCTTTTTGCCTTTTTTGGGGGTCCCACCACCCAGCTCCCAAGTAAATCACATACAGGGGCTTTTTCTTAGTTATGAATGCCCTGCCTTAGCTTGGCTTGTTTGTTGCCAGCTTTTCTTAAATTATCCCTGCTACCTTTTGCCTCTAGGCTTTTATTTTTCTCTATTTCTGTACTTTACTTTCCTTCTTACTCCATAGGTGGCTGGGTTACTGGGTGGCTGGCCTCTGGCGTCCTTTTCCCCTTGTTCTCTCATTGTTCTTATGCTTATACTCTGCCAACCAGCCCTGCTTATCCTTGTCCCTTCCTCGCTATTGGCCATTCAGCTATTTGTTATACCATCAAGTGTTTTAGACAGGCACAGTAACACAACTTCATGGAGTTAAACAAATGCAGCATAAACAAAAGTCACACACATGAAAATAATATTCCCCAACACTTATGTCAATGTAAGGTTAATATTTAAAAACTTATACCAATAGTTAATACTGATGAACTTTTGCTGTATTGTAGGTAGACTGCTATGCATTCATAAGTATTCTCTTTCTCAGTCCTCAGCAACTCTGAGATAGGCATCACTGCTGTCTCTGTTCTATAAGTGAAAAAGTTCACATTATAAAAGCTCTGTAACTTTCTGATGGTGGCACTGGCTATGGAGAAACATATGCAGGTGATAGTATCTAGTGGACAGCGTGGCCAGAGCAAGAGGAAACAGGCATTACCCTGGAGCTCATGCTCTAACTGCAACACTGTTTCTGTCTTCATTGAAGTACTAAGTTAACCCAGGATTCCCTGGAAGATAACTTGATGATGGTTTCTTACTAAACTTCGTATCATCTTGTTAGTGAATGAATTCCTCTCTTTTACTATTTAAATGAGGAAACTAAGGCCCAGGCATGTTAGCCAACTTGTCTGTGGTTATGCAGCAACCTTTTAGATGCTGGTGACAGTAATATCCAGGAGTCAGGTAACCTGACACTAATGTTAGCATCATTTCCTTTAAGATGTGAGTGTTAGCTTCAAAAAAAGATCAAGGTTTTATTATAGCTTAGAAAAATTAATGTTTTGTCAAGACCTGCTCATTCTGTAAGGTGGATTCATAACTGGCCAATTCTGCCTGCCTCACCTTTTAGTGCTGGAACTAAAGGATACCACTATGTTTGACTATTTGTTTATAAATATTTAAAATTTTAACTATCATTTCTTAAGGAATTATATTTTTAAATTCCACAAGAAAATACAAAGAACTTATAGATACCATTAGGGAAAACAATATTATGCATATATTTTAATAATATTTAATTATATATATTATATTCACACAAAAACTTTGTAGAAACTGTGACACCTTAAAGACGTTGCATGATTCTTACATTTTCTGTACATATTCACAGTTTATATAAAGATAATTAATAGTGTCATGTTTCATATATGAATGTCTCATTTACAGTTCCCTGTAACACAATTTCATAATTCAAAGAATAACTAAGTGTTTTTAAGCAAATTAGTAAGTTTTTATCCAACAAGAAATTAAAAATGAAACAGTTCTGGAAAGTTATAGTTTTCTCATTCACATAAACATGTGTCCCAGTGCTGTTTTTCAAGTAAGAAGTGTGGGGTACAATCATTTAAAAATATTTCTGGAAGTTTCTTCTTTCTTATTTGGGGAACACATGGATTTTGTTGATAGTATGTGTGAGTGGAGCTCCCTAAATCCTTTCCCTTCTTCTGGGGTTCTGAGATAGAGATTGTGAGGGGAAATGTTCAGTGTGTTGGCGGCTGAGTTAGAACAGCATTTGAGAATCTTTTTCTCATGTTCTTTCTGGGGTAAGTAGTCCAGGGTTTCTTTTTCTTTCAAGAGCTTGAGATTATGAGGTTCACTACCCTATTGCTGTAGCCAAATTCATTGACACACCAAGAATTGATTTGACAAAGTAGTCTTTGGAGGCAGTGCTAGCTCCAGCATCAAGCATCAAAAATGGAAGAGCAAATGTCATTATTAAAGTCACAGGAGACAAGACTGATCCTCATTGTAGCCCAGAATGCTCTTTAGTGGATTCTCTGATGTTTGCTTTACCACCTTCTTGATATAATCATATTTGGTTGCTTTCTCTAGGTGGTGGGTCAGATCCACAGTTAGGGATAGAACTGTAGAAGGCTATACTAGTGAAATTCCCACTTATTTCTGGATGTATTCAGAGTTAGTTATTGTAAGGATGATGTTCTAAGCAGCCTCAAGGCAATCATGTCACAGTTTCTCAGAGGGGACACTCACAGTTCTGGGTGATGGTAATGGCATGAACTGTGGTCATGAATTCTTCAATGATGAAAGTTGTTCATTGATGACCTTGAACCTTAGCAGGGGTATGGTGGGACTTTAAGACACCCAGCTCCCTAACAATGACACAGAGACTTATTAATTACGAAAGTTTGCAATTAGCTTGTTTTTGTTCCCAGCTAGCTCTCAAGACTTAAATTAACCCATTTGTATCAATTAACATTCTGTCATGTGGTCAGTTACCTATCCTCTTCGGTGTCTTGCTGATATCTCCTGTGTGTATAGATTCATCCCCATGAGTTCCTCTCTCTACCCAGAAGTCCCACCTAGTCTCTCCTGCCTAGTTATTAGCCATTCATCTCTTTATTAAACCAATCTGGTGCCTTAAGCAGGCAAGGTAAAACAGCAACACATTCACACAGTGTAAAAAATATCCTGCAACAGGGGACTACACAGTTAGTGGCACAAGAGGCAATCTGGTATGAGTTGTTATATTTCTTCTGGTTCACACCTATCACAAACCAGATGGCATCAGCAGAAGAGGCAGAGATGATGACCCTTTTGGCTCCACCCTTTAAGTGGGCCCTCACCTACTTGATGATAGACACCCGTAAGTTCCATGGCCTACTCAGCACCAGCATCACCCATTTGATACTGGTGAAATCTCTCTCCTGGAAGATGAAGATGGTCTTTTCATTGATGACAAGTTTTCTATTCTTGGTCTTGACTGTGCTGTGGAAATTACCATGTGTGGAATCATACTGGACTTGTAGATCATGTATTTGAGGTCAATGGGTCACTGATGGCAACAATATCCATTTTGCCAGTTGATGGTAGCCTGGGAGACCTGATGCTCAGCACAGCCAAATTTATTTACTCTGACCTTCACCATCATGTCTCATGGATGAATCTGACACTGAGTGAGAAGATGTGGCTGTTCCTGGAAGGGGAAGGATCAGAAAGCCTTTTCCTTTCCTTTGGTAAGGCCTCATAGCCTAGTCTGTTCTTGTCTGTGCAGTGCTGAGGGTCAAACACACAGGACTTTCTGCATGCTAGGAAAGCACTCTACCAACTGAGCTACATCCCTAGCTCCACTTCTGCAAGTTTCTTGGTCCATGGGTCACTAGAGTGTAATAATGCCCAGAATATAATTCACTTCTACCCATTCTCTAAGGGAAAAGGAGTCCAACAGGCTGGATGTCCTTTATATATATATAAAAAGGTTTATAATGAACACATTATTAATGATATGGGGGTTATTTTTGCAAAGTTTAAAAACATTTGGCCCTGGGCATTGGTGGCACATGCCTTTAATCCCAGCACTTGGGAGGCAGAGGCAGGCGGACCTTTGTGAGTTCAAGGCCAGCCTAGTCTACAGAGCGAGTGCCAGGATAGGCTACAGAGTTACACAGAGAAACCCTGTCTGGAAAAATCAAAACCAAACCAAACCAAACAACAACGAAACATTTGGCACAGCAAAATTTGGGGGTAAAGGGGGAGATGAAGTAGGACTAGCTTTTATCCATCCCTTTTCCATCTACACTGGACAGTAATGAGGTGGTCATGGGAAGAAAAGGTATAAGCAATGTTTATTGATATGTGTCTTCCATAGAAAAGGACAGTAGACAGGACCTTGGGCTTCAAGTAATGTGTGAATGAGAAGAATAAGAGGAAATTACAGGTCAGAACACTGGATTCTACCAGAGTGATGAAAACAGGTTAACAGGACAACCAAACCAATATTTGGAGGAGGAGAAGCAGGGGTAATATGGAATGTTTAGATAAAGAAGGGCCTGAGCTGAAATCTAAAGGACTAGTAAGAGTGAACCACACCAAGGGAGAAGTGAGAGTGCATATAAAGGAAGCAGTGCGCCAAGAACTCGGGGGAAAAACATGTGGTAGGACCCTGAGGAATCTGGCAAGAATGTGCTATGCAAGGTGGGGGTGGGTGGGCAGAGCTAGAGCTTGGTAGTGATTAAACTGGTGGACTATGAGGTTGGAAAGGGTGGAGAGGAGCCTGGATTCAGATGGCAATATTCATAGATTTGATGTTGAGGTTTTGATTAAGGGAACATGAACACTGCTACATGCGGAAAACAACTGACCAGTTTTCCATCAGGAAAGATCAAGCCTGCACACACCCTCAATCAGGTATCTGAGGCAGGAAGATTTCTAGTTTCAGGCCATCATGGGCAGTATAGTTCGTCTGAAGCAAAATTCAAAAGCTGGAAGAGAAGATGGAGGGAGAAAGGGAGAAAAGAAGTTCAGAACAGTATAGAGAGTGGAATGCAGAGAGCTTGGAGACTGGAGTCTTGGTGAGAAGGGCTGTTTTTTTGAACAGATGTAACTGAATAGCCAGCATATTAAAGAAAATCTCAGGAAAGTAAACTGCTAGGTAGATAGTGAAAAGATAGAGGTTTCATTATTGCTTATACACGGAGGTGGGCATTGGAGGAGATGGATCCGTTCTGAAGGAGAGAATGATTCTGGTTTGGAACAAACAGAACTTTAGAGGAAGGTTATCCAAGAGCTGATGTGCAGTGTGCAGCTGGCTGGCCTATGGTGATAGGAAGCTATTTGGGAACTGTTGGCATGTAAGGTGAGACCTGAAGCAACTGGAACAGCATAGATGAGCACAGAACATTTAATGCCTTTAAAGTATGAGAGTCTAGTATAGTATGTTGCTTGGTGTCTTATAAATACCAAATACAGTGCTTAAATTAATTTATTTGATCAACAGCTGTATTTTAAAAAGTTATTATGCAATAAGCATTATATAGTTTGTAGTTGAAACTATTTTTATTGCTCTAGGGAGACAAAATTGTATCACATTTTTCTTTGAAAGTTATGCAAGTAATTCACAAACATATACTTACCTAAAAATATGTATGTATGTATGTAGAGAATAAAAAGCTTCCTGTTTCGACCTTTCTTCTGGCCCTTTGTCCCCTGAAAACCTTTAAGATGATTTTCTTTTTACTATTGCTAAGAGGAACTGTGTCTGAGTAGACTGTAATTTAGAAATTTGAGATTGTGATTCCTCAGGCATGCCTTTGACTCATAGATATGTTTTGTTAGTGTTTATTAACTAGTCTTCCTGGAAGAGGTACTTACCTTTGCCCTTTGTGGTGAATAATCTTGATGTTACAGGACATCCAGTTTCACAGTGGAGAGCTGAAGCCCTGCACTATGAACTCTGGAGATCTCTACAAACTAGACAGATGCAGAGGAGAGATGTGTCATTTCATGGTATAGAAAACCACTGCTGTATGAATGTATGTAGACACACAGCTACACAACCAGATGGGACATCTAGTTGTGATGTGTTTCACATTTTAGTATACTCACACCAACTGCTAGCTGTTAAGACTAATCTTTAGGAACTATTAGTGAAAAGTAGCCATGTGTCATTGCCATTTTATTAAATATCTTCACTATCCCTGCTTTTCTGTATGTAATGGATTTAGGATTCTAGGGTATATCTGATATATGAAACTCATAGGAGGTATTAAAAGACTAGTAGACATCTGGGACATTACTCTTGTGTTAAATGTACATAAAAATAAGTATTGAGGATTGCTACTTGGTAGGGAGGCTAAGATAAATCATATGATTGCCTTTAATATTTGCAGGATCTAAAAAAAGTCAGTCCTGAGCAAAAGCACTGTTAAGTTTCTTTGAAGTCTTCAGAACTGTCCTGTGATCTCCATTTTGGTAAAACAGAACTGTCCTGGATTTAGTAATTAAAGCCACAAAGTTGAGATTTGTCCTTAAACACTGTTCCTTATGTGCAGCCCACCAGAAGCCTGCTGATACCTCCTGCTTCCAGCACACGGAGAGCCCTCTCTGTTGCCAGCAGCCAACTGTGACACCAATGCAACAGCCATCTGCTTTCTCTTTCTGCTCATATTCCAGCCTCCACTACCATCCAACACTTCATCTAGAGTGGTCTTTTTGGAAACCTAGTCTACTGTGTTAATGTCTGTTTTCCTTCTCTGTTACTTGAACCCAAATGTCTGTCCTCCTTATTTCCATCTCTTGCAGCCCGGGCTGGCTTTAAACTCATTATGTAGCCAAGAATAACCTTGAATTTCTAATACTTTTGCATCAATTCCAAGGCTAGGACTACAGGCATGTATCATCATGTCCAGTTTTATATGGTCTGAGTATCAAATCTAGGGCTTTGTGTATGCTAAGGAAATACTGTACCAAACTGTGCATATAGCCCTCACAGTTTGGCCTTTAATAGGTGAGCCATCTCTCCAGCCCCAGTCCTTAGTTTTTAATCTACTGGTTTTCTTAGTGTTTGATTGTTAGTTTGGCTTCTATTAATATTTGTATATAAAGATCCTGGTAAGCAATTTTCTTTTGTTTTTTGCTGGGGGAGGGTTCAGTGAACTTTACTGATGATTTTCAAGAGAATGGGGCTCCCTAAGTCCCTTCCCTCCTCTGTGGTTTAGGAATGAAAACTGTGAGGGAAGATGCTCAATAGGGGACTGAGTTAGGACAGGATCTCCTCAGCAGCCGAGGGCCTTTTTCTCCTCCTCGTGCTCTTGTTGGGATGGGTGGTCCAGGGCTTCTTACTCCTTGGAGGCCATGTAGGCCATGAGGTACACTACCCTGTTTCTGAAACCATAATCATTGTCATACCAGGAAATGAGATTTACAATGTTGTCATTGAGAGTCATGTCAGCCCCATCTCGAAAAGCAGAAGGTTGGATGCCAGTATTAAAGTCATAGGAGACAACCTGGTATTCAGTGTAGCCATGGATGCCCTTTAGTGGCTCCTGTGATGCCTGCTTCACCATCTTCTTGATGTCATCAAACTTGGCAGTTTTCTCCAGGTGGCGTGTTAGATCCATGACAGACACACTGCGGGTAGGAACACAGAAAGCCATGTCTTTGAGCTTCCTGTTAAGCCCTGGGATGACCTTGTCCAAAACCTTGGCAGTGACAGCAGATGTAAGGATGATAGTCTGGAGAGCCCATGGCCATCATGCTGCAGCTTCTCAGATGAGCCTTCCTGTCTTCTGGGTGGCAGTGATTGCATAGACTGTGGCCATGAGTCCTTCCACAATGCCAAAGTTGTCATGGATGACCTTGGCTAACAGGCTAAGCAGATGGTGGTACAGAAAGCATTACTAACAATCTTGAGTGAGTTGTCATACTTCTCATGATTCACACCTATCTCAAACTTGGGGGCATAAGCAGAAGGGACAGAGATGATGAGCCTTTTGGCTCCACTCTTCAGGTAGGCCCCTGCCTTCTCCGTGGTGATGAAGACATCAGTAGACTCTAAACATACTCATCACCTGCATCACCAAATGTGATGAACTTTACTCCTGGAAGAAGATGATGTCCTTCCTGTTGATGACAAGTTTCCCTTTCTCAGCCTTGACTCTGCCATGGAATTCGCCATGGGTAGAGTCATGCTGGAACTTGTAGACTGTGTAGTTGAGGTCAATGAATGGGGTCACTGATGGCAACAATATTCACTTTGCCAGAGTTGAAGAAACCCCTGGTAACTAGGTGTCCCATAGGGCCAAGTCTATTCACTCTGACCTTTACTACAGTGTCTCAGGGTCTAGACTAGTACTACATGAGAAGATGCAGGCATCTCTGGAAGGGAGAGGAACAGAGACAGATAAATTTTCAAACTAGGATAGCAATAAATTTTCTGGAGAGTTTTTAAATATACACACCTGGGCCCACTCCTGTCAGTACTGCTCAGTTAAATTGTGGGGTCTAGATAATTGCTGTTTTTAAGAAACTCCCAGATGCTGCTGCTTGTGTGATTAGAGTGGTAACCAAATTGGCTTCTCTCAACTTAAGTACCATTCTTTCAGAAGTAAATTCAAGCTACAGGTGCCCTTGTCCTAATAAGTGCTCTGTTCAGAGTCAGTCGCCTTCTGAGTGGGTGTGTGTCTTGTCATTGTGCTGCAATTTTTTCACTCTGTAGTCTTAGCACCTATGTGGGTGGCCTCCACAGCTAATAACCACCTTCAATGTATAGTGCTGTTATAATAACTTAGTCCTTATGAGAACATTAGAGGATACAACTGTTCCCCAGACCTTTATTTTCTTGGCAATCCTGGTCTCCCTTCTATTTCAACATCAGCTTCTACTGTCTGAATATAGCTTTGCTTCCCCCAGGGTTCTGTGGGTAAACACACAGTCTTAGGAGTCCTTTCTTTTTGCTTGATTCAGATTGATGTTTTTTTTTCTACATAATCTTGGTTGCTTTTTATATGTTTTTTTATGCCTTCAGTCATCACTCTGTTCTGCTAACATTTTCCTATTATGCTGTGCCACTCCATCATCCTTTTATATTTTACAATATATCCTTATAGTAACTAGTGTTTTATATGAGGTATTTTAAGAGATGGAAGAGGGCCCTGGAGAGATAGTTAAGTTGGTAAAGTGCTTGCTGTGCAGCATGAATTTAGATCCCAATTAACCACATAGAAAGTTTGGGGCTGGCATGTGTCTGTAACCCCAGCTGGCATGTCATGGGTACAGATACAGGTGGATATCAGGGCCAGTTGGTAAAACTGAAAAACAGTTAAGTCCCAGGTTCAGAGACCTCAAAAACTGAGGTCAGGAGTGATAGAAGACACCTTATGTCCACCTCTGGCCTCATACATGCATGTTTTTAGTAGAAACACCTGCATACACTGGTGCACTGCTGAATTAGAAATTCCTGACACTTTTTTTTATTATCCTGAGAAATGTCCAAGGAATTATCCTACTAGCCACAGAAGAGGAGCAATGGATGTTTTAACCAAATGGAAAAACAAAATCATTCTGTTAATGAAAAATGATTTTGAACTTGTAAGATAATATTTTTCTTGTATCAAGGTAGCAAAGTGTGTTTGTGTGAATGGGTGTGGATGTGATTGTAGGGAGTGTATGAGGAATGGAGAGTGTGCGAAATACAGAGAACAGGACATTGTATGCAGGCAGGAGTGTAAAAGACATTCTCATATACTCCTTATGGAATGGAAAGTGGCACAATGTAGCTTGGCAAGATGGGTCTTCAAATGTTTATAGAAATGCTTTGAGTCAAGAATTTAAATTCTTGATGCCTGTCCTAAGAAAATCATGGATTAAGACAGTCTTTTACTTGTAAAATGATACACAATATATTAAAAACCAATACCAAACATGTTATTAATCAGAGTTCTCTAGAGTAACAGAACATACAGAATGAATCTCTCTCTCTCCCCAAGAACATACACACACACAAAGGGGATTTATTAGAATGGCTTACAGGCTATGGTCCAGCTAATCCAACAATGGCCAGCTGTAAATGGAAAGTTCAAGAATCCAGTGGTTGTTCAGCTGGTCTTCAATATACACTGGAAACTTGAAGAAGTAGACTCTAATGCCAGTGAAGGAATGGACTTGCTAGTGAGAGCAAGAGCAAGCAGACAAAGAGCAAAAGCTTCCTTCTTCCATGTCCTTTTGTAGGCTTCCAGCAGAAGATGTGATCCATGTTAGAGGTGGGTTTCCCCAGCTCAAAAGATCTGGATTAAAGGCATGTCTTCCTACCTTGAGGTTCAAGATTAGAAACAGATCTTCCTATTTCAAATTAAGCAAAAATACCTCAGAGGTGTGTCCTACATTTTTGGGTTTTTGTTAATTCTATATATACTCAAGTAGACAATCAAGAATAGCCATCACAGTAGTAACTTTTAACTATGATAAATCTATGCAGCTAACAAAATTGAACAAACAAGGTGACACTAAGGAAATATTGCAATGACAGAGATGATGCTTGTGTGCGAAAGGACCAATAGCATATTGAACCATAGCAAAAAGAACAGTGAGACTTCACAGTCATCATTATTATTATGGTTTGAATTATGTGTCTTTACTATACAGTCTTATGGTCTTTATTTCTATGTTTCTAAAGTAAGTGTATTGTTATTAAAATGAAGTTCTTATATTGCCAACTTGTCCCACAGAAATGTATGGATGATAATAATCACATGAAAATGCTTAACCAGATAAGCATAGTAAAAATACTCAATAACAAGTGTTTGTTATACACATTAAAATGAAAATAGCATTACTATATACATTGGGTTAAAGTGTGTGTGTGTGTGTGTGTGTGTGTGTGTGTGTGATAGAGAGAGGGAGAGAGAGAGGAGAGATCAAATATTGACAGTACTGATCTCTGAGTATTTTCGGAATTTCTTCAATTTTTATTTTTTATGTGCATTGGTATTCTTCCCGCATGTGTGTGTGTGTGTGTGTGTGTGTGTGTGTGTGTGTGTGTGTGAAGTCAGATCTTGCAGTCATAGACAGTTGTGAACTTCCATGTGGGTGCTAGAAATTGAACCTGGGTCCTCTAGAAGAGCATTCAGTGCTCTTAACCAATCAGCCATCTCTTTGGCTATCTCTTATTTATGCCTTTACTTTTATTATGACTCAGTTTTATCACTGCTGTAACAGCATTTCTGGCAGAAACAATTTAAGGGAAAAAGGATTTATACTGGCTTACAGTTCCTGTGCTGGCTAGCTTTATGTCAGAGTTATTGGAGTAGAGGGAGCCTCGACAGAGAAAATGCCTCCATAAGAAGCAGCTGTAGGGCATTTTCTTAATTAGTGATTGATGTGGGAGTGCCCAGCCCATTGTGGGTGATGCTATCCCTGGTTTGGAAGTCCTAGGTTCTATAAGAAAGCAGGGTGAGCAAGCCAGTAAGCAGTACCCCTCCATGGCCTCTACATGAGTTCCTGTCTCCAGATTCCTGCCCTGCTTGAGTCCCTGCCCTCACTGCTTCTGATGATACTATTATATGGAACAGTGAGTAAAATAGATCCTTTTGGTCACAGCAATATCAACCCTAATTAGGACAGTTTCAATGGTGTCAATCATGATGGTTTGGATCCACACATCTGGCATTATATCGTGCTGTGATGTGTGACAGAGACTGTTATTGGTAGATGGAAAGCAGAAAGGGGAAATACAGGAAGAGTTCAAGGCAGGAGATAGGCCTTAAGGGCATTCCCCCTTCCTTCTCTTCACCTAATTACTGCCATCATACTGTAAATCCCAAGTGATAGTCATTATGATCTGTTTCTGGAAACACCCAGAGATGCATTTTTACAGATATAGATGTTTCTAAAGCCAGTCAGTGAAAATTGACCATCACAGAGTACCCTTTTATAGTCATAAATACATTTTTCCCAGTTTGCCATATAGAATATATATGCCTTTAGTATTTATCCCTGGCATCCCAATGGACTTTGGGAGCCCGTTCCACATGGAGGGATGCTCTCCCAGCCTGGATACATGGGGGAGGGCCTAGGCCCTGCCCCAGATGGTATCACAGACTTTGGAGATCCCCCATGAAGGGCTTCACCCTCCCTGAAGAATGGAGTGGGGATTTGGTAGAGGGTTGTGGGGTGGGGTGGGGGATTTGATGGGGGCGGGGCATGAGAGGAGAGAGAGGGAACTGGGATTGACATGTGAAGCAAGCTGGTTTCTAATTTAAATAAATACATAAAACAAAAAAAGAATACATAGGGCTTTATAACCTGCTTTATTTTCTGTATTATAAAGTCAAGTTACTGTGTCTGCCCTCTATACTGTGCTTTATACTTTCAAACATACCTAAAATATTTGTCATGGAGGGGAGGTAGAAGAAACTTGAAAGAAATGCCCATGTAATTGAGTTAGAATTTATTAAATGAAGTCTGGGGAGATGACTCAGTGGGAGATGGCTCAGTGGATATAGTGATTGCACAATAATGAAAACCTGAGTTTAGATCCAGAGTACTCACATAAAAGCTGAGTGTTGTGGTGCTCACCTATAACTTCAGTTTTGGGGTTTGTGTCTAGGTAGGTGGACACCTGGACTCTGTGTAGCCATTCTAAATGAAAAAGCTGAGCCTTGGGTTCAATAAAAGAAACTATCTCAAAAATAAAGTGGGTAGTGGTATAGGAGGAAACCTGATATTTACCTCTGGCCTCTGCATGTGCACACCCATGCATACCCCTTAAAACATAGAGTAAATAATTATGATAAACTTCCATACAACTTTAAAGAGATGAATCATTGTTTCAGTTAAAGATATATATGCATTTTATATTTTAGATTTATTGCTATTTTTATGTATATGTTTTGCCTTAATGTATGTCTGTGTACCACATGCATACCAGATGTCTGAGAAGATGATGAGCCTCCATGTGGGTGCTGGGAATCGAACCTTGGCCTTTTGCAACAAGTGCTTTTAACCACTTGTTGTTAAATTCTACAGTCCCATGTATTTTAGTTTTAATTGCATCCATTGTGTATGTGTTTGTGTGCATACATGAACCAACATGATTCTGGAGGTCAGGGGTCAGCTTTTCAGAAGTCAGTTCTCATTTTCCAGTATGTGGGTCTTTGAGATTAAATTCTGGTTGTCAGACTTGGTGGCAGATACTTCCACCCATAGAACCACCTCAATGGCCTTTAAGATATAAAAATACATAGTTTTCAAACATCTTACCTCTACTACAGAATGTTAACCACATGGTAATGGAAAAACTGCCATTGTGCCATTTAAAAAAATCTTTGAACTTTTAAATTTTAATAGTTTTGTTGTAATTTACTTATAGAAAACATGTAGATTCTAATTGTGCAGTTTTGAAAAGGGTAATCACCATCCCAAGCCATATTATATAGAACATTTTTGTCACCCTGGAAAAGATCTTTCATATTATCTCTTGTCATTATTCACATGTAATCTTTTTAAATTTTTTGCTACCAGAAATTACTTCTGTCTTCCCTAAAATTCTTAAGCCAGAATTACATATTTTCTTTTAGGTCTAAGCATCATTTGTTCAATATAATTTTGAGATCAGTCTGTGATATATGTATTAAGTAAATACTCTTTTTTTAAAATTGTGTTCCACTGCATATTTACTATAATCTTCTCATTCTCATGTTGGTTGACCATGGATTTGCTCAGATACTGGCTACTTTAAAATTGAGGCTGGGCAATTTGTAGCTGTTTCATAAACCTCAGCATGCCATCTGCTTCCCTTTTCCTGTCTGGTAGGACTTGCAAACCAGGCATTTGCCTTGCAATAAAGGGTTGGCTTTCAGACACTTAAAACAAGGACCACCACAGAGGACAGAGAACAAAACTAAAGTCCCAGATGGCTACATTAGCAATTCAGCTTTTAAACACGAAATAGTGGGCCTGCAAATCAAAGGGGGTGGGAAGAAAAAGAAAAGGAGGAAGAAAGAAAGGGCTAAGGTTCAGGAGGCTATCCCAGTTACCATCCAATAGAGAAACCAGTGCATGGAGTCAAATCACAGCAGTTGTCACAAAACTGGTAATATTCCTAGCCAGTCCTGCAGCAAGTGTCCCTGAGTGCCTGATCAGAGTCCCTTCTGCTTTAGTCTTCTGGGTTGAGGAGCACATAGTGCTTGAAACCCCTACTATGCAGCCCTTGTCTACCCTTCAAGCAGAAGGGAAATTAAAGAGCAAAACAAAATCCCACTCTTGACCCCTGAAATGAAAAGCACAGATTCAATTAATTGCCCTAGGTTAGGGTACTTTTTGCTACCCCAGATTGGAGATTCTGAGTTGTGGGTTTTTGAAAAGCCTAGACTCATTTCTTGTAGTTTATGCCGCTCACAACAGCCTATAACTCTGTGTGCATACACATGTTCAGATACATATACATTTACATAGATATAAATAAAATCTTTCTTTTCCTTTGTTCCACCACCAACCGGAGAGCCTCATGTTCCACCAGTTCCTGAGTCTTGACATTAAGTTCAGGTGAACTGGGTGCAACTAGAGTAGAGGACTATGAGGGGCAAGATACAATTAAGTTATCTTGTTGAAAGCACTCTTACAGGGAAAGTAATGGTGGCAGCCCTAAAGACAGGACCTCATTAGGTAGTGGCAGGTCCAAACAGAAAGCCCTTTCCACCTACTGTGTCAGGAGGACTTTCTGGTTCTGGAGCCTCTGAGAAGTTGACAACAGACACAGGTGCAGCAGCAATCCCTTGCTTCACAGACTCAATCTTCCAGTCTCAAATGACTTGTGCTTTGGGGACTATACAATTTCCTTGAAGTTGCTAGTCTTAGAAAGCACTGAAGTTATTTTTTCCTATGTTACCACATGTCTTTCAGTTTAAATTTTGATGTGAGAACAAGAAACAGATTGTGTTCAGTCCAAGGAATATCTATAATGTCAAATGATTGTTTTCTAATAGACCTCAGCCAAAATGTTTAAGAAAACATTTTTTAAAGAGTCTTCTTTTGGGCTGAAGACATAGCTCAGAGGTTAAAAGCACTTGTTTGCTCTTGTAGAGGACCTGGGTTTGGTTCCTAGCACCACATCAGGCGACTCAAAACAGCCTATAACTCCAGTTGCAGGGGATCCAATGTACATGTGTGCATAAATGCACAGATATACACATAGATTTGCATAAATATAAATGATTTTTTTAAAGTGTCTTGGTCACAGACATCGTGCTTGCATAAGACCTGCACAAAAATCAAGCCAATCATGGAGTTGGGAGGAGCTCATAAGCCTCCAGCTGAGGAACTATTGACAGCCAGCTGACTTCCAGGTAAGGGAGAGTCAGTTTAATTTTTCTTTCTTTCTTTCTTTCTTTTTTTTTTTTTTTTTTTTTTTTTGGTTTTTCGAGACAGGCTTTCTCTGTATTGTTTTGGAGGCTTCCTGGAACTTGCTCTATAGACCAGGCTAGCCTTGAACTCACAGAGCCTTTGCCTCCCAAGTGCTGGGACTAAAGGCATGTGCCACCAACGCCCGGCCAGTTTTCTTTAAAGGTGTGGCTCCTGGTAGATTGTCAATGCTCCAGTGGATGTGCGTTTATCAGCAACACAAATTGGACTTCATGTGTTGTTAAAAATAAGCAAGACGACCTGGGTGTAGTGATGAACCTTTAATCCCAGCGCTTGGGAGGCAGAGGCAAGAGGATCTCTGTGAGTCTAAGGCCATCCTGGTCTATGAAGCAAGTTCCACAAAGAAACCCTTCCTCAAAAAACAAAACAAACAAACAAAAAAGCAAGATGGGTGTGGACCTGAGAGGAGTTGGAGTAGCAGGGTGTATGGATATGGTCAAAATGCATTGTATGAAGTTCTTTTTTTTATCATTTTTTATTTTAATTTTAAATAGCTTGTTTTACATGTCAATCCCAGTTCCCTCTCCCTCCCCTCTTCCCGCACTCCCCTTCCCCCCCCTCCCACCCTATTGTCAAATCCTTCCACATAGGGGATATCTAGAGTCTGTCATTTTATTCTTGGTAGGGTCAAGGCACTCCCCTAAGAGTCCAGGCTGAGAGAGCATCTCTCTTTGTGCTATAGGCACATGAAGACAGTTTGTATACCAGGGATAGACACTGATCCACAGCTCAGGGCCCCATAGGTTGCCCAGGCCTTCTCACTGACACTCACATTTGGGGGGTCCAGATCAGTCCCATGCTGGCCTCCCCACTGTCGGTCTGGGGTCCAAGAGCAAGAATGAAAATATTATACAAAAAACAGGTTTCATGATTGAAATACTGAAATATAAGATCTTCTAACACACACACACACACACACACACACACACACACACACACACACACACACACCTTATCAGAGAAGTAAGAGTCTAATGCTTTAGATCTAGAAATGATCTTTTGTTGCTGATTAAATTTATTATTATTAAATAAAAAAATCTTATTTGGGGTCCGAGAGATAGTTCACAGTTAAAACTGCTAGTAGCCAGGTGTTGGTGGCACATACCTTTAGTCCCACCACTCAGGAGGCAGAGGCAGGCAGATCTATGTTAGTTCGAGGCCAGCTTGGTCTACAGAGCAAGTTCCAGGACAGCCTCCAAAACAATACAGAGAAACCCTGTCTCGAAAAACAACAACAAAAGAAGAAAAAAAAAAAAAGAAAAATGCAGTTGGAAGATTTACATGTCTCAATTTCAACTTTCACTATGAAGCTGCAATAAATAATGTGGTACTGACATAAGGACAAGCGTTATAGATAAGTAGAATAAAACTAGAACCCAGAAATAACCCATGTGTGTGGTCAATTGATTTTTGAAAATGATGTTAAGATCATTCAATAGTGAAAGGATAATATCTTCACTAAATGGTGTAGAGACAATTCAATATCTTTATGTAAAACAGTAAAGTATCCAAACACCATATGCTAAAGGTTAAATGAATCAAACACCCAGTTATGAGAGTAAAAACTATGACACTCTCTCAAGTAAACATAAAGGCAAGTCTCTTAAAAAGATTTTATGTATGTGAGTGTTTTGCCTGAATATATATACATGTATCACATGCATGTATGGTGCCCATGGAGGCCAGAAGAGGACATTAGATCCCCTGGAACTGGAGTTATGAATAGTTCTGAGCCACCATATGGGGTGTTAGGAACTAAACACAGGTCTTCTGCAAGAGTAACAAATGCTCTTAAGTGCTGAACCAGGTTTCCAATCCCAAAGGCAAATCTTTAAATTTTAAAACATATTATTTGTATGTGTATGTGAGCATAAGCATCTGTGTGCCATGACAAAAGTATAGAGATCAGAGGACAATTAGGATACTGTTCTCTCTCTTCACTATGGGTTCTATGGCTTGAACTAAGTTTGTCAGGCTTTGGTGTCAAGTGCTGTTACTTTCTGAGTCATCTTAATGGTCATGGATAAATCTTGTTTATCTTGGACCCAAACAATGAATACAAATTTTGGCAAATTGGAGTACATCAAAATTCAATACTTGTGTTGACCAAGGGATACTATCAAGTAAATGGAAATAACTTAAAGAACAGGAGAAAACTTTGAAAATCTCCTAAGGGTCTACCTATCTGTAACTTTAAAACTGAGCAACAGAACAATCCCATCAGAATATAGGTAAATGACTTGAATACATTTTTTCCAAAGAAGATACACAAATGCCTATACATATGAAAAGCTATTCAGCACCACTAGTCATTAAGGAAACGCAGATCAAAACCACAGTGACATACCACTTCATATCCATAGGATGATTGTAACTTTGAGAGCAAAGCAGAACAGAAATCCAGAAAGTTTTAAGTATTGGTGAGAATGTGAAGAGTTCTCACCATGTACTTCGCTGGTAAGAATGTAAAACAGTGTAGCTTCTGTTGAAAACAGTTTGGTAGCTCACAGAATTATCACGTGACCCGGTAATTTCACCCTTAGGTATTTATGCCCCAGTAATTGAAACATGGTTTCAAATATTTAATGTTTATAGTAGCTATATTAAAAGCAATACTCTTAACAGTGGTCAAAAGATGAGTACCAATACATGAATCAACAAAAATTGTAATAATATACAGGTGGGTTTTTTTGACATAAAAAGAAATGAAGTAGTGTCACAATACAATTTAGATGAAACACGGAGTTAAGTGAAAGAAGGTAAACATGGAGGGTCATGTTGCATGATTGCATTTATATGAGTTATTCTGAAGAAGTTGGGCATGGTGACTCACACCTTGTAATTCCAGCACTTAGGATCATGAGACAGAAGAATCTCTACGAGTTCAAGGCTAGTCCAGCTACATTGTGAGTTCAGAACAATACACAAAAAGAAATAACCTAAAGAAATAAATCCGAAGAAACAAAGCAAATTAATGATTTCTAGGTGTTAGAGAGGGGTACTAGAGCTGTTTGAGTGCGAGGTTTCATTTTGAATTGTTGAAAATATTTTGTGACTAGGTAGAGGTAATTGTTGCTCAATACTGTGTATGTCTAAATGCCACTGAGTTGTGCATTCAAAAATGGTTAATACATTATTACAAACTTTGCTTCAATTAAAAACTATGTCATACACTTTCTGTGATCTCACAAATGACCATGGCTTGCTGTCATAGTTACCTTGGGGCTGTTTGAATCCATGTGATTTTGTAGTAGTGCTCCATTGGGACATTCTCTCTAGCTCTGGGTGGTTAATCTCAAAGATAGATGGTCCCAAGTGAGTTTCTTCCTGTAATAACAATTAAGGAATATAGTTTTGATATATCATTTTTATTTTCTTAACTTTGGAAAGCTTCTGCCTTGCATGGGAACTGAGTTATTTAAATGTAGTCTGGTCTGACATTGATCAGCTTGGAAAGACATGTTTGAAACAACTTTGTGTTATTTGGAAATGCAGCAAATTTTGGTTTTATGAAAGTGTATAGATGTTTTCAAATACTTAGTAATAAATGCAGTTGCAGTGGTGTTTTGTGGCTCTTTCTGTACTATGTTGGTTGAAATGTTAGTTTTTTTTTTACTCTACAACCAATGTGAATATTTTTGTTGTCAATAGAATCGGTGTTGTATAAGAAAGCCTATTTTCAGTTCAATGGAGCAGAGTTGTACAAAACTTAAGCACGTTGATTTATCTTCCACCTGCTTTGTGGTTTTGAAGGATGGATTTTAAGTTGCATTCTGTCAGTGGAGCTAAAGGTGAAAAGAGCTTGTCACACACAAGTGCATGTGTGTGAGTCATGAAGTTTTTCTTCATGAATGAGGCCAATGTCTTCTGGCTCATAGTGACTGCTCTATTTTTTGAGTCCTTGCGTTTTCAAATGTGTTTACGTTAGTATCTTGTGTACTCCCAACTAATGCTTTTTATGACCCAAATACACCACCCAGGCTAAGATTCTAGAGCTATGAAGCGAACAGTATTCAATTGGTCTGTAGTGAATCGAGCTGAAAGCTTCATACGTTATTAGAATTGTGTACCAGACAGCTGAACTGGAAAGTAAAGACAAGTCTTGCTTGTTTTGTAACTTTATAAAGTTAGAGGCAATTTGATAAACATTGTGTAACAACTTACGATAACCATTGCTTCTGATTTTCACATCATTGGATTTTTCTTCTTTTATTTAAAAATTACTTATTTTTATTTTATATGTACAAGTGTCTTGTCTTCCTGCATGTATGTCTGTACCACATGTGTGCCTGGTGCCCACAGGAGAAGATGCTGGATCCCTTGGAACTGTAACTACAGATGACTGTGAGCTGTCATGTGGGTTCTGGGAACTGAACCCAGGACATCTGCAAGAGTCTCTTAGTCACTGAGCCATCTCTCCAGCCCCCAGATTTTCTTTTTCTAATGTTTATAGAATAATTTTATAAAATAAGAAAAATTGGAGAATTATCAATTAGGTTTTTAATAGATTGTAAATTAGGAAAAATCTGGTGACAATTTCTGTAAGAAAACATCCCAGCAGAGCAGGGAAACAAAAGTAAATAGGGATGAAACTTTAACTTACTGGAAAATTAAAATTAAATTTGCTCAGAAATGTCTGCCTGTGAAAAGCATCATAGCATACACTACATGGCTAGAATAATGTACTGAACTCCTCTTTGTCTCCATTTCATCATCTGGGCAATTAGAACGGTAGAATTTATGTACTAAGGTCATGGTAAACATTGTAGCTGGAGCTCCTGGAGCAGGGCGTTGATGCAGTGGGAAAGACATGAGTGCATGTTAAGGATGAAGGAATGCTGGTAATTACGTGATTTGTTTGTGAGGGTCAAACCTGTTCATATCCAGAGATGTTCGCAGTCCTGACCCCTGTAATGTAACAAGGTGTGGATGTTGGAAATTTCATGCCCTTTTACTAGTATTCTTACTTTGGGTCCATTTTACTGATAATTGGCATTTTAACCAAGGAGAATATTTTGGTAAAGGAACATAGAACTAAAGAGCATTGTTTTAAAGACTTTTCTAAGTAATTTTAAGACCTCATAATGTATCTTTGGTCGTTTTTTGTTGAAAAGACTTTGTTTTATTCATTCACAAAGAATTACCATGTGCCTAACATTGCTCCTGGGCACAAAGGAATGATGTAGATACAAGGATCAGAGAGGAGAGAAAGTGAAAATAGTTGCTTGGCCTAGAACTGAAGAATATGAACTGTGTGTGTGTGTGTGTGTGTGTGTGTGTGTGTAGAGAGAGAGAGAGAGAGAGAGAGAGAGAGAGAGAGAGAGACTTGAGTTTATACTTAGGAAAACCTTGGAACTTTGAAGGAAGAACATAAAAAATTAGCACATCCTTGGGTTGTCCATTCTGGAAGTTGTAAGGCCACATATTCATCAGCTGATGATAGCTGCCAAGTCACCTGAAGCTTAGCCAGACAGGGAGATTCAGAGATTTATATGAATCATATTGTGTTGATGGCTCAGCTCACTAACCTGTGTTTATATGCTCCAGTCTCTGCTTCAAGAGGTCAGAGCTCACTTTAGTGTTTGAGCAGCACTTGTAGGAGCTGTAAATCACCATGTGCATTTGGATAACCTCGCTTTTCTCAGTGTGCCTGGTATATGTGCTATAACATGAATAATAAAGGCCAAAGACAGATATTAAGGTTAAAGCTGAAGATCAGAGAAGCAAACTGTCCAGTCACTAAAGAATTCTCACCTCTACCAATGCTCAGACTGAAGGGGCAATCCACCAAACCTCAGAGTGCTCCTGACTGCACTGCTCCTCGGACTGCACTGAGCTCCAGTCTCCTCCTGACTTATATTCCTCTCCCCACCCAGCCATATCACTCCTGTCTCCACCTCCCTGGTGCAGGATTAAAAGCCTGCCATCCCAAGTGCTGGGATCAAAGATGTTAGCTGTTTCTCTTTTAGATTGATTCACTCACATGTAGCCCTTAGTGGCCTTGAACTCACAGAGATTCATTTGCCTCTGTCTCCTGAGTGCTGGGATTAAAGGTATGTGCCACCATTGCCTGGCCTCTGTGACTGTGGCTAGCTTTGCACTCTGATCTTCGGGTAAGCTTTAGTATATCATAAACAAAATATCACTACAATGTACAGAATTGTGAAAATGAATTAGGAAAGACTAATGAGAATAGATAACTGGGTGTCCTAGAACATGATTTCCTTTCTCAAGAGGTAATGGCATGATGCTTCTTTTACAGGACTAAATTGCAACTGCAGAGGCAATAAGTGACTCTTTAAAGATGGCACAGCAATGCAGAAAGTGAAGAGGGACCTGGAGAGGATGATGAAGTGAGAAAAATGTTTTTCCCAAGGACGAGAAGTATGTCTCTCTCTTAACAAAATTCTTGCTGTATCCATTACAAGATTGTAATGCCTAAGGTGTTATAGCCATGTTTAGTTTTTATTACTGTTAAACATCTTTTTTAAAAAGGGTTTTTGGTGGTTATAGTGGTGTTAAGATAAGTCTCATGTAGCTTTGGCCTCCACCTCCAAATGCAGCACAAATAAGCTATTTGTTTTTGTTGTTTTCTTATTTCATTTTTAAATTTTTATTCTTCTCTCATATATTACATCCTGACTGCAGTTTCTGCTCCTTCCCCTCCTCCAAGTCTCTCCTTCCCACCTCTCCTCTCCCCCAGATCCACTCCTATTCCCCTTCTCCTCAGAAAAGTATAAGCCTCCCAGGGACATCAACCAAACACAGCATAACATGCTACAATAAGATCAGGTACATACATACCATTACATCAAGACTGGATGAGGCAACACAGTAGGAGGAAAAGGGTCCCACAAGCAGGCAAAGGAGTTAGAGACAGCCCCTGCTCCCACTGTTCAGAATCTCACAAGAACACCAAAGTACTCAGCCATAACATAATATGCAGAGACCCTAAGTCAGACCTTTACAGGCTCCCTGCTCTCTGAGAGCCCCCATAAGTCCTGGTAAGTTGATTCTGTGAACCCTGTTCTTGTATCCCTGACCCTTCTGGTTCCTCCAATTCTTCCTCCCCCACCTCCACCCCCGCAGGACTTCCCAAGTTCCTCCTCATATTTGGCTGTGGGACTCTGCATCTGCTCCCATCAGTTGCTGGATGAAGTCTCTCTGGACTCTTTGATATCGATTATGATAGGCTTTGGTTCCAGAATACTCTGTAGGCAGGACAAAGGGTAGGCCAAAGGTTTTGTGGCTGTGTTGGTATCTCAATATCTCTCTCCACTTGAAGCCTTGCCTGGTTAGAGAAGATGGCTGGTTCAGACTCCATGCCCCCATTGCTGGGAGCCTTTGTTAGGGTTACTGGGGTAGATTCCCTGGAGTTTCTATAACAATAGGTTTCTACCTCACTCCCAAAACCCCACAATTACAGTTGTTTCTCCCAGTATTTTCCCCCACCTGGCCCCTCCTGTTCTCAACTCCACCTGCCCCCCAGTTCGCCCTGGAAATATATTCTATTTCCCCTTCCCAGAGTGATCCTTGCATCACCCATAAACCTTTCTTGTTACTTATCCTCTCTGGGTCTGTGAATTGTAGCATGATTATCTTTTTCTTTACAGCTAATATCTACTTATGAATACATACCATGTTTGTCTTTCTGGGTCTGGTTACCTCAATCGGGATAATTTTTTTTCTCATTTTATCCATTTACCTGAAAATTTCATGATGTCATTATTTTAAATAACTAAGTAATATGCCATAGTGGACTACATTTTCTTTAGACACTCTTTAATTGAGGGACATCTATGTTACTTTCAGTTTCTGTCTATTATGAATAAAGTAGCTGTGAACATAGTTGAGTTGAGTAAGTGTCCTTGTGGTATAATTGAGTATCCTTTAGGTCTTTGCCTAGGGTGGTATAGCTGGGTTTTGAAGTAGATCAATTCCCAATTTTCTGAGAAACCACCATAGTAATTTCCAAAGTGGCTGCGCAAGTTTGCACTCACACTAGCAAAGGAGGACTGTTCTACATCATTATTAGCATGAGCTATCACTTGTTTTTCCTTAGCCATCCTAATAAGTATAAGATGGAATCTCAAAGCTATTTTGATTTGCATTTTCATGATGGCTAAGGATGTTGGACATTTAAGTGTTTCTTGACCAATTAAGATTTCCTCTGTTGAGAATTCTGTTTATATCTGTATACCATTTTTAAATGTTATTTAATTTGTTGATATATCATTTGTTAAGTTCTTTATATTTTTTAAATATTAGCTCTGTCAGATACGGAATTGGTGAAAGTCATTTGCCATTCTGTAGACTGCTGTTTTGTTCTATGGTGTCCTTTGCCTTACAGAAGCTTTTAGGTTCATGAGGTCCCATTTATTAATTGTGAATCTTAGTGCCTGTTCTATTGGTATTCTGCTTAGGAAGTTGTCTCCTGTGTGTTCAGGGCTATTCCCGTGTATCTTAATCTGTGCTTCTATACCTATTTTTTCTTCTATCAGGTTCATTTACTGTATCTGGTTTTATGTTGAGGTCTTTGATCCATTTGGACTTGAGTTTTGTGCAGGGTGATAGATATGGATCTATTTGCATTCTTCTTTATGCCAATATCCAGTTCGTCCAGCACTATTTGTTGAAGATGTTTTTGGAGGAGGGGTTGAGACAGGGTTTCTCTATGGCTTTGGAGGCTGTCATGGAACTATCTCTTGTAGACCAGGCTGGTCTTGAACTCTCAGAGATCCGCCTGCCTCTGCCTCCTGAGTGCTGGAATCAAAGGCGTGTGCTACCATTGCCCGGCTGCTTTCTTTTTTCCATTGTATATTTTTGGCTTCTTTATCAAAAATTAGCTATCCATAGGTGTGTTGATTTACATCTGGGACTTCAGTTCAATTCCATTGATCAACATGTCTGTTTTTATGCCAAATACTATGTGTTTTTTTTATTACTACAGCTCTGTAGTACAGCTTGAAATCAGGATGGTGATACCTCCGGAAGTTCTTTTCTTATATTGATTGCTTTAACTATCTGAGTTTTTTGTCTTTCCATATGAAGTTGAATATTGTTCTTTCAAGATCTGTAAAGAATTGTGTTGGAATTTTTATTGAGATTGCATTGAATCTGTAGACTGCTTTTGGTAGGATGGCCATTTTTACTATGTATGTTAATCTTACCCATCCATGATCATGGGAGATCTTTCCATCTTCTGATATCTTCTCCAGTTTCTTTCTTTAAAGACTTGAAATTCTTGTAATACAGATCTTTCATTTGCTTGGCTAGAGTTACCCCAAGATATTTTGTATTATTTGTGGCTATTGTGAAGGGTGTTGTTTCCCTGAATTCTTTCTCAGCCCTTTTGTCATTTATGTATGGGAGGGCTACTGATTTTTATGAGTTAATCTTGTATCCCCATACTTTGTTGATGGTGTTATCAGCTATAGGAATTACCTGATAGAATTTTGGGGGTCAAATATGTTTATTATCACCTACAAATACATTGATTTTCCCCTTTCCAATTTGTATCCCCTTGATCACCTTTAATTGTGTTATTGCTCTATCTAGAACTTCAAGTACTTAATTGAATAGATATGGAGAGAGTGGACAGCCTTGTCTTGTTTCTAATTTTAGTGGAATTGCTTTGAGATTCTATCTAATTTGATGTTGACTGTAGGCTTGCTGTATATTACTTTTATTGTGTTTAGGTGTACTTGTATCCCTGACCTCTCCAACACTTGTAGCATGAAAGCGTGTTGGATTTTGCCAAAGACTTTATCAGCATCTGATGAGATGAGCATGTGATTTTTTTGCATTCTGTTTGTTTGTATGGTGTATTACATTGACAGATTTTCATATATTTCACCATCCCTGTATCTCTGGGATGAAACTTACTAGAGCATGGTGGATGATTTTTTTTTATGTGTTCTTAGATTTGGTTTGCAAGTATTTTGTTGAGTAGTTTTGCATCAATGCCCATGTGGGAAATTGGTTGTAATTCTCTTTCTTTTTTTGAATCTTTGTGTGGTTTGTCTGTCAAGGTGAGTGTGGTCTCATAAAATGAATTTGGCAATTTTCCTTCTGTTTCTATTTTGTAGAATGGTTTGAGGATTGGTGTTAGCTCTTCTTTGAAAGTCTGGTAGATTTCTGTGCTAAAACCATCTGTGGCCCTCCTGGCTTTTAGAGTCTCCATTGACAAGAAAGGTGAATTGTAATAGGTCTGCCTTTATATGTTACTTAGCTTTTTTCCTCTTGCAACTTTTAGTATTCTTTCTTTGTTCTGTATGCTTAGTGTTTTGATTATTATGTAATGAGGGGACTTTTCTGGTTCAGTCTATTTGGTGTTCGGTAAGTTTCTTGTATCTTTATAGGTGTGTCCTTTAGGTTTGGAAATTTTTCTTGTATAATTTTGTCAAATATATTTTCAGGGTTTTTGAGCTGGAATTCTTCTACTATTCCTACTGTTCTTAATTTTGATCTTTTCGTAGTACCCAAGATTTCCTGTTAGGAATCTTTTAGATTTAACATTTTCTTTGATCAATTAATCTATTTCTTCTTTTGTATCTTCACTGTCTGAGATTCGCACTCCTATGTCTTATATTCTGTTGGTGGTGCATGCATCTGTAGTTCATATTCGCTTACCTACTTTTTCCATTTCCAGAATTCCTCCGGTTTGTGTTTTCTATTTCCCTTCTATTTCCATTTTCATGTCTTAAACTGTTTCCTTCACTTGTTTGTTTGGTTTTTCTTGGCATTTTTTTAAAGGAATTTATTGACTTTTTCCAATTTTTTGTCGTTTTCTCGATTTCTTTAAGGGATTTTTTTTTCATTTCCTCTGTCATCTTCACAAAGTTGGTTTTAAGGTCATTTTCTTGTGCTTCCCTTGTGTTGGAATATTCGGGACTTGCTGTGGTAGGATAGCTGTGCTCTGGTGGTGCCATATTGCCCATTCTCTTGTTGATTGTGTTCTTAACACTGGCATTTAGGCATCTGGGTTTGGGATGATTACGGGTCTAGGTGCTGATTTCTGAGTTTGCCTTTGTTGAATGAATATTTTGTTCCTTGGTTTCTGTTTCCTCTTTGGTCTTCTGGTCTTTGAGGCCTGAATTTCTGGCAGCTAACATGACCTCTGATCCAGTAGGGAGTCTCTGTCCAAACTTGTGGCTAGACTTCTAGTGGCTAGCTAGGACTTTGGTGCAGTAGGAGATCTTTGCCTAAGTTGGGGGGGTGAGGTATGGTGGTCTATCAGGGAGTCTTTTGAGTTTACCTGTCTTTTTCTGGCTTGCTTGGCCTGCACCTGCTCTTCAGACTGACATGACTTGTACCAGTTCTTCTGACTAGTGTGGCCTGCAACTGAGCAGTGGAAGTCTGCAAGTGTTGGGGACAGGAGCACAGCCATGGGGCCCAGCTATTTGGTTTTAACCCACACTTAACAATGCATCGAAAGTATCTCTTTTAAATTTTCTTTTTGTGTGCTATTTTCTCAAGTTTATTATTCTTTTGTAATTATATTTACTACTAGTATCACTTTTTGTTTATTCACAGATACTCCTAGTTGAAATATTAAACTTTTCCTGGGTGGTGGTTCACACCTTTAATCCTAGCACTCACAAGGCAGAGGCAGAGGCAGAGGCAGAGGCAGAGGCAGAGGCAGAGGCAGAGGCAGAGGCAGAGGCAGAGGCAGAGGCAGAGGCAGAGAGGCAGAGGCAGAGAGGCAGAGGCAGAGAGGCAGAGGCAGAGAGGCAGAGGCAGAACGATCTCTGAGTTGGAGGCCAGCCTGGACTACAGAGTGAGTTTTAGGACAGCCAGGGCTATACAGAGAAATCATGACTTGAAAAAAAAACAAACAACAACAAAAGAAATGTTAAACTTTCTTGGTTTTTTTTTCTTTGAGTCAGAGTTTTGCTATAAAGGTCATGATGCTCTTGAATGTAAAATTCTGATTTAGTTTCCTAAGGAGTATTAGGATTAAAGATGTGCCACCATACCTGACTTTGAAACAAAACCTAAAAAATAAAAGGAAATATATATATATATATATATATATATTTTGGTTTTACGAGACATGGTTTCTCTGTATTGTTTTGGAGACTGTCGTTCCAGCCCGGCCTCGAACTCACAGAGATCCGCCTGCCTCTGCCTCCCGAGTGCTGGGATTAAAGGCGTGCGCCACCACCGCCTGGCTGGAAAATATTTTTTAAAATAGAAAATATTGTAATAATGTAAAGTTTTCCTTCACCAGTTTCTCCCTGAGGCAGCAGCTCCTTCAGTTCCCACAGTGACTCCTGTTGAAGTAGTAGTGGTGTTTCTTAGAAGTGGACATGATGAAACATATCTGTAATAACCAGCACTCTGAGAGGCAGGAAAATCACTTCCAGTTTGAGAATAGCCGTGGCTACATAAACAATAGTCTGTTTCAAAAGCAAAACAAAGAATGTAATTACTTTCTTTTTAAGTTCCTTGAAATTCTTTTATTTTCATCTTAGTTTATAGCGTAAGAGACTTATTATGAAAGCTCAGCCTTAGCTTAGGCTTGTTTCTAACTAGATTTTGGGGGGGGGTAATCATTATTTATTTATTTATTTTTCAGTTTAAATTTAGATAAGAAACAAGGTTGCTTCACAAGTCAGTTCTAGGGCCCTCTCCCTTTCCCTCCCCTCCTCCCGTGCCCTCCCCTTAACCCCCCCATTATCCCCTCATTTCCCCAGGGAGGGTGAGGCCCTCCATGGGGGTGTCCATAGTCTGTCATTTCATATAGGGCAGGGCCTAGACCCTTCCCCAAGAGTTCAGGGTGAGAGTGCACCTCACATTGTTGGATGGGAGTCCAAAGTCCGTGTGTATACTCGGGATGGGTACTGATCTGCTGCTGCCCAAGGCTCAATAGATTACCTAGGCCTCCTCACTGACACCCAGATTCAGGAGGTCTTGATCAGTCCCATGCTGGATTCCCAGGCTGATGCCTGGGATTCAAGAGTTAACCTTTGTCAGGTCAGCTGTTTCTGGGGGTTAAACCAGCCCAGTCTTAATCCCTTTGGTCATCAGTCCTCCCTCTCTGTTACTGGCTTTCTTGAGTTCAGCTCAGTAACTTAACCGAGGGAGTCTGTCTCTTCTTCGATCAGCCACTAAATGAAATTTCTCTAACTAGATCTTATAACTTAAATTAACTCATATTTTTAATCTACATTCTTCTACAAGACTCGTTACCTCATCTCTATTCTGCCCATCCTGCTTTCTCTTTGTCTGGCTAGCAACTCTACCTTTCTTCTTCCTAGAATGTTCTCTCTGCCTGGAAGTCCCACCTGTATCTCCTGCCTAGCTATTGGCCATTCAGCCTTTTATTACACCATTTATAATAATACATCTTCACACAGTGTACAAATGTCCCACATTATTGCCCCTTTTTTGTCTAAGTAAAAAGGAGAGGTTTTAACTCTAATACAGTAAAACTATATACAATAAGAACAATTATCAGGGAAGAATTAGTCATAATGTCTAGACCATTTGCATTTGGCAAATTCAGAGAAGATACTCCTTTGTCTATACTGACTTGGAGAGTCCAAAGTTTTGTACCTAGCCTACTTTCTACTCTAACTTGTATTACCAACCCAAAACTATCTTTTTAGACTTCAAAACATTTTCTTAAATATAACCGTTTAAGTTCTTATGTTTCTCAACCTTATATACTTTACATTTCTTTTGTGAGTTTCTTTTCTGAATTTCCTAACAAGGAAAACTGTAACTATAACTATCTAGTCTTCAATACTAGCTAAGACATGAGAAAGATATAGTATAACCTGAGTAAAAAAGAAGTACAAAGTAAACAACTTCCAAAACTATTGAAATGACAGAGACATCGGGCTGTCTGGACAGTTCCAAGGTTCCTCTTCAAAATTGGGGCATCCATCTTCAGCCTACAGGCCTAGAATATCTGGTGGACTTTTTTGTGAAGCAGGAATTTCAAAGACTGTCTTACCTTGTCTTGGCAAAGTTTGACAGTCATTTTCTTTGGTGCCCTGCTTGCCCGGTTTGGACAGCATACGGTCAGCAGTTGAGGCAAGGGCAACTTCTGGCCCAGTGGCTAACTTTGCCACAATGAATGGCAAACTACACATGAGGTTCTTTGATGCTCATCATCTTTTTTTTTTTAAAGTAAATTGGTGCTGCCAGGAGCAGACATGTCACACTGTCATGACCAGCCTTATATTATTAAAACATCTTAAATGCCGTATACTGTAGTTCTCCAAAGTGTTTGAAGACCATCTGTCTATCTAAAATATACCTGTTTGACCTTGAAAACATATCTAATATGACCCAAATTTGGTTGTTAGAGATGACTAACTACTAACCTACATTTCTTAATTATCTTAAATGGTTTTTAATAATAGCCTTTAAGGACTAGAACTTTACATTAAATTTTAAAATGAGTTGCATAGGTACAGTACCTTAAACAAGAGTAGAAACCTATGTACAGTATGTTAAAACAAAAATAACCTTAAATTTGTACCAATATATAAAAATCCATACAATGTAAAATATTTGAGACTAGTAATTTTTTTAG
The DNA here is from genome assembly GCF_017639785.1 of Mesocricetus auratus. NCBI lineage: Eukaryota > Metazoa > Chordata > Mammalia > Rodentia > Cricetidae > Mesocricetus > Mesocricetus auratus. The sequence goes on along the minus strand of NW_024429209.1, from coordinate 7,172,566 downwards.
TTTAAAAATAGATTTCATAGTCTACCCTTTCTACTATAATTTCTATGCTAAATACACCCTTTTCCCCTTCAGAAACATATCCCTGAATCTAATTTCCTTTGCTTAGCTTTCTCCATAACCATGATCAACAACAACTTGCAAGCAACCACTCTAAATGATGATAAACATCCATAATCCATTGAATGACCAAAAACCATCCTACCCCACATCTTGAAGACTGGGCATTGTGTTCTTAGACTTTTTCTGTTGTCTGGGAGTGATGGCATCTCTACGGGATGCTGAGAAAATTGGGACAATGGTCAAGACCTGGGAGAGCAAGCTGTATTATTTTTTTGTTTAGTCTCTGTGTGATGGGAGAGTGTAGAGCTTATCTGAAGTCTTGGCTGGAATAGTCTGTAAGGCTGGACCATCTCAGCAGCTTTGAAGTTCTTCTAGATGCAGTATTTTAAGGAAACTGCAAGGGAGGCATTGTGCGAAGCTGAATCACCTAGGCTGCTTGTCTTTTGGTGCCTGGTCCTTTTTTTTCTGAAAACATATTAACTTTAAGAGGTAACATATATATCTGTATTAACACAAGTATGGAATGTGCGGTGTGCACAAGACAGCTAAAGATGATTTTTTTGCTGCCTGTCTGAGTAGGTAAAAGGCATCTGTCAATTTTGTAAGTCCATTTGGATTGCATATCCAAACTGTAATATAATAAGTCATGAGGACTCTATAACCAATAAGATTTATCATGTCTCATCCAGTCTCATAGCTGTTCCCATGTTGAGGGATCAACATACATGTCACCTGTCCTTTATTATTTCTTGACTTTTCCCCCCTCATGTCTGTAGCCAAGATCCTCAGGAGGTCAAATCTGATCTATTAATTTTGAAGGAGTATTCCTTTGGAAACAAAAGCACAGCCCCTCCCCCAACACAACACATTTTCTGACTTCCATTCTGAAACCAAGACATCACTAAATTATATAGGCTTGTTTAATTTATCAATCCCTTTCATAATCTAATGTCTCTCAGCATCTGTTTTCTCTGTTCATTAGCATTCAAAAAATTCAAAATTAACAAAGTACAACATAAAGTTTAAGCTCCCTGTGTTGCTCTATTTCTCATCCTTACATGGCTTTTATTTTTTTACATTACTTTACTCTTTCTTTAAAGAGTTTGTTATTTTTTTAAATGTATTTATCTTTATTTTTTGCCTGTATGTATGTCTGTGTGAGGGTGTCAGACAGTTGCAGACAGTTGTGAGCTGCCATGTGTTTGCTGGGAATTGAACCCAGGTCCTCTGGATGAGCAGCCCATGCTCTCCAGCTCCCAAGTTTATTATTTTTAAACTATTTTTTATGACTCTCTATACCCATTTTCCCTTTCTCCCCCAGCACCTAAGCACCTTTTGAGCATATTGTACCTTTTTAGAGGTTTTATTGTGTCTGGGCCTGGCTTTTTGTGGGTGTTCTTTTTCCACAGGAGACAAATCTTAAACTGTTAGGATACCAATATGAAGTGGCACTGGTGGCTGGCTCTGCCTCCTAGCTTCATGGCTGTGAGTACCTGACCCTAGAGCCACATTTACCTGACCCAGTTCTGGGAATTTGATGTGTCTGCCTGAAGCAGAAGTTTCTACCCAGTGTCGTCTGTGCCTCTGTACTCTGAGCCTACCTGAGAGACTGCTTTTTTAGGGCCTGTGTAGATATCCAAACCTTCACATTATATACTATGTGCAGTTGGATCTTTCTTTGTGCAGCCAGCTCACTAATAATGACACAGAGACTTATTAATTATAAAAAGCTCGACCTTGGCTTAGGCTTTTCCCCTAACTAGCTCTTATAACTTAAATCAACCCTTATTTTTAAATTCTTTCATGAGGCTCATTATCTTGTCTCTGTTCTGCCCATCCTGCTTCCTCTGAGTCTGGCTGGTGACTCATCCCTTCTTTTTCTCAGTGTTCTCTCTCTGTCCAGAAGTCCCACCTATACCTCCTGCTTAGCTTTTGGCCTTTCAGCTTTTTATTACAGCAATCACAGCAGTACATCTTCACATAGTATACACACATTCTACAACATTAGTTGTATTTTTTTTTTTTGGTTTTTTCGAGACAGGGTTTCTCTGTATTGTTTTGGAGGCTGTCCTGGAACTCGATCTGTAGACCAGGCTGGCCTCTAACTCACAGAGATCTGCCTGCCTCTGCCTCCCAAGCGCTGGGATTAAAGACATGAGCCACCAACGCCTGGCTAATTTTTAATTTTTATTTGTTATTTTTTGGATTATTAAAATAGATACTTGTTTTGTTTTTCTTTTTTCCTTTTTGAGACAAGGTCTCAGTGTGTAGTCCTATCTGGCTTGAAACTTGTTATGCTTACTAAGTTGACTTTTAACTCAGAGATCTTCCTTCCTCTGCCTCCTGAATCCTGCAATTAAAGTGGGCTCTGTTTCTTTTTTAAGATTTAGTGTGTGTTTGTGTGTGTGTGTGTGTGTGTCGTTGTGTGTGCGTACTTAGGGAGACTAGAAGGGGGTGCTTGGTCCCCCTAGAGCTGGAGTTGTAAGAGGCCTATTTGTGGGTGCTAGGAACCAAAAACTTAGGCCTTCTGGAACAGTTAGGAACAGCAGGAACAGTAAGCACTCTAATTTCTGAATCATCTTTCCAGTCTCTATTCTTTAAATAGCCTATAGTATGATTTCTTTTTTTTTTAGTATGATTTCTTTTTTAAAAAATTTATTTTTTTAATTTTAAATAGCTTGTTTCACATGTCAATCCCAGTTCCTCCTCCCTCTCCTCCTTCCGTATCCCCCCACCATCCCTCCCAGCCTCCCACCCTATCGCCACTTCCACATAGGGGATATCTAGAGTCTGTCATTTCATTCAGGGCAGGGTCCAGATATGCCATCCTAGAACCTTCATCCAGTGACTGATGGAAGCAGAGGTAAAATTTTTATTTTTAAATTTAAATTTAAATTAGAAACAAGGTTGCTTCACATGTCAATCCTGGGGCCCTCTCCCTTTCCCTCCCCTCCTCCCACGCCCTCCCACCAACCCCCCCAACACCCCATCATTTCCCCAGGGAGGGTGAGGCCCTCCATGGGGGTGTCCATAGTCTGTCATTTCATATAGGGCAGGGCCTAGTCCCTCCCCCAAGAGTCCAGGGTGAGAGTGCATCTCTCATTGTTGGATGGGCACCCAAAGTCCATTTGTATGCCAGGGATAAATACTGATCTACACCCAAGGCCCAATAGATTGCCTAAGCCTCCCAGTACGATTTCTTATACAGCGACTTTGTAACATTTCCTAGGCTCACTAGGAAATTCTTGTAAGCAGAATATTGTGTTTTACCTTTGTGTTAACCTTTCTTGGAGTTCTTGTGTCTGATCTTTTATACTTTCTCATTGTAGGATAGCTATTACATTTTTTCTGTTTTTTGAATCTGTTTATTCATTTTAATATTAGTTCCTTTTCATAGAATATTATTTTCTTCCTTTTATCCTTGAAATGAATTTTAGAGGTGAATAATCTTTTGAATTCTGCTAGTGCTAAAGTGAATGTTTGTAACTTTATGTACATTTCATCAGAGCAGAAGCAGGAATACTCCATTCCATCCATATTCAGTTTCTCCCTTTCTTGGCATCTTCTCTTCCTAACCCTTGTCTGTATGTCCTTTTGTCTACCAATTATTTTTTCCTTTTCCTTTACATTCTATATATAGTCTCTAAAGTGTATCATTTCTTCTGAACATTAGTTGTTTCTTCTATTTAAAAAATCTGATACATTTAGTTAATAACTACTGGGGTCTTACCTCGAGTGATACAGTGAGTGAGGGCAGGAGATAGGAAAAGAAGCATAGATCTGTCCCTGCCTTCTAGATCATCAGTCTAAGCTGAAGTGGTGGAATGTGATGTAAACCTAACAACAGTTGCAAAAGCTGTGCTATATCAGGTGTATTTGAGATAGGGAGTGGGAAGTGGGGGTGTTTTGTTTGTGGGCATAGAAATTCTGAGAGTTGTTTTGGCGGTGGGGTGGTGGTGGTGGTGGTGGTGGTAGTGGTGGAACAGAGAAAAAAGGGAAGGCACACACTTGTTCTTGGAAGAGTAGCTAGAGATAAAATTGGACAAGGGGGAGACTGAAACCAATTGTGAAACACTTGAGTGCCTGCCCAGCAAGTTGAAGTCTGTATCCTGTGGGCTGCATATCAGAAGTCTTATATGAGGGAAACTGTGCTTGAATTTGTTCTTAGAGAGGTGACCCTGTTAAGCTAATTGTAAGAAGGAAAGTCAACTAAGCAACTGTGATTGTTGCTAGATGATAAGTTAGGGCTTTTGGATAAGGAGCCCACAGTGGGGATGGAGAAAATAGATTGTTTGAAGTAGAATCTACAAACACTGGTATCTGTGTAGGGAATTAAAGGATGTCACCAAAGGCTTTTGTTTGTTAGTTTTGTAGAAGGAAATGATAGATAGAACTTTTGAGCAGCTGGTATTGAGTGTATGAGGAAAGGACAGACAAATTTGGAGACAGGCAGAAAAGAATATATTTTCAAACTTACTGATGTCTAGGGAAACACCTAGAAGTTCAAATGAACCAGCAGAGGTTGGAGATACGGTATGGTACTCACTTGCTTCAAGGAGAATGTGATGTCCTAACAGTAGGTATGAGCCCCTTAAAGTAGAACATTTAGGCAGAGAATAAAACAAGCCCTTGGAAAAGGCCAAACTCTATGTGCAGGAAGTCAAAACATAATGAGCATTTTAATGTTCAGCATGTAGTGGCTAAGGCCATTCAGATGGCTTTCTTGATCTCCTCAAGAGCCCTGTGCATGGAAATTATTACTCTGCATTGTGAGCCAGGAAACTAAGGCTCCAAGGCAAGCTAGTGGGATTGCAAGCCAAGTTCATGCTTTTCTGCTAGAAGAAAAGAAATGGTGTGCAAGAGATAATTGCCTACAAGGGGCAGTGGTTAGCAGGAGCATATACTCAGAGACAGTAGGATAAGGGCATACTAAGCCACTGGTTTTCTGAAAACTAAAAGCTATGCCTGCATGCTCAGTTCCCACACAGTACCCAAACCAGCCTGTCCTGGGTTCAGTGATACCCTGGGAACATCCCGGTAGCAGAGAAATGACAAGGGTATCTGGTCTAGGGTACTGTGGCTTCATGGTTGATTGTTCACATATGTCAGAGATATTCTGGTTTGCTCAGGTTTTTAAACCCTTTGATGTCTGTATCTCTTAGATTGTCTTTAGACTTTAGATATTATAAAAATAAGGGCCTGATCCCTTTTGTGCCATCTGCTTGCTTAACTTGTTTACTTGAAAGCATTTTTTGTTGTGCTTCTACATTGTGTTTTCAGATGTTTCTAGGTTGTAGACATTCTGGGGTGACTCTTTTGATTGCTAATTATATATGAGACCCTGTGGGCCTCTTCTTTAGCTCTTTCTACTCTTGAAGTCATTTCCTTTTGCCATTTTAGTCTTGTTCAATTTTTAAAAACTATTACTGTGTGAGTGTATGTGTGTTTGTCCATGTGTGTATATGTCTGTATGTGGCATAGTGTACATGTGGAGTTGGTTCTCTCTTCCTTCTGCTTATTTGTGGACTTTAGACATTAAACACAAATTTTCAGGTGTGCATTAAGAGTTCTTTTACTCACTGACCCATCTTTCCAGTCAATAACTTAGTTTTAAGAAGAACGAGCAAATTTGTTAAATATAGAGTATTCCTGTAAAGACCTTTAGCAATAGTTTCATAGTCTCAAATAAGCTACCTCAACATGTGTACTTTAACAAAAGGCAGCAAATACATAGAGGAGAAATTAGCTTGACCAAGTAACCAAGGCCAGCATTATCAGTAATATGTCAAATAATCTACCCTGTACTAAGACAAATGCACAAATGTACTAAGACAAAATTGCTGTGGATTTTGCCCAAAAAATGTGTAATTGTAATAGTATAATGGTAAGAAAACAAGCAGCTACACCCAAATCAAGGAAATAACCAATAAAATAACTGATGAATAAGTTTTTTAAGTATCAAGAATATGGATGAAAAGGAAATAAATGAGGGAGTTAGTTGTCAGATACATCAGGAGACTAAAGAGAAATAACTAAATGCCTTGGGATTCTGGGAAGGAATCTGGGATAAAAAAAAAGGGTATTGGCAGGAAAATGAAGTGTCATTTGAATATGGTTTTAGTTTAGTATTATGCCAATGTTACTGTCCCGGTTCTGTTAAAATATACTGTGCTACATAAGATGCTAATATTGGGTAGACTACGTCAGTAATGTATGGAAATGGAACTATTGTAGTTTTTCAAAAAGCCTAAAATTTGATCAAAAAAGGTTTTTTAAAAACCTATATAATATCCCTTATTAAAAAAATCCCTGTATCTGTCCCTGTCTTCTTCTTTATCTTTTAAGTGAAAAATCTATCATGAGGTTAGAAGAATTGTTTAGTCCTTGGTAGAAACTGACTTAAGAATATAAAAGAAAGTTTAGGATTGAATCCTTGTCAGTGATTGAGTAGATGCTGCCAGTTACTTTCCATGGTCTTGCCTCTAGGCTCATTTTCTAATATATCCAATTTTCTAGACCCTTTTTTTTGTAGACCCTTTTAAAGGATATAGTAATGAAAGGCCATGCTGATGGGAGATACCGCTGAACACTTTATAGAACAAAGTGATCATGAGCTTAATCATTACAAGATAATGCTCTTATGGGAGAAAACAAATTTCCAAACCACATTTATACAGAATCATGAGTCCAAAGATCTCTTTTGGCTTCATGGAATTTTCTGAATACTGGTTTGCTGCTGAGATCAAGATGACATGAAAACTGGTACACATCTACGCAGAAGTGACAAGACACTGTCTTCTGGAAGCATATGAAGTCCCTCCTTTGCCATTGGGAAATAGCCAAACTAAATCACTATGTATAGAAAAATCTGAAAAGCCAGAGGTTTATAGAAATATTTATATTATGGTCTATAGGGAGAGCAGATTAGGAGTCTTCATGGAGTCTTAGAATTGGAAGAGAGGGATCTATCAGAACATCTGGTTTATCCATGAGAAGAGAGAAGTCAGGCCCCATGTAGACATCCTGGTTTCTGTGAAGTTGAGCATGCTAGATATGCAGATTGAAGATCTTAAGGAGATTTGAATTTGTTTCTTTTTTTAAAAAATTATCTATTACATTTTTTAAAATTAGAAACAAGCTTGCTTCACATGTCAATCCCAGCTCCCTCTCCCTCCCCTCCTCCCATACCCCCTCCATCAGCCTCCCACTCTATCCCCACATGGGATATCCAGAGTCTGTCATTTCGTTCAGGGCAGGGCCTAGGCCCCCTCCCCCAAGAGTCCAGGCTGAGAGAGCATCCCTCTTTGTGGTATGGACACACATTTGTATGCCAGATATAAATACTGATCTACTGCCCAGGGCCCCATAGATTGTCCAGGCCTCTTCACTGATACCCACATTCATGGGGTTTGGATCAGTCCCATGCTGGCCTCCCAGCTGTCAGTCTAGAGTCCAAGAGCTCCCCCTTGTTCAGGTCAGCTGTTTCTGTTGGTTTTACCAGCTCATTCTTTGCTCCTTTGCTCATCGTTTCTGAGGCAGCAGCCTAGCTAGGAATCCTGTTTCCCAGAGTCTCTGGGTGAGTGACATAAGAATGAGGCTCTAAGAAATCATTGTCTCCTGTCATAGGGAGAGGTCTACTTTGTCTCCAACGAGTTTACTTGGTGTTTAGCCATTTCTTTCCTACCTAGTTGTGAGTTGACTAATCTCTTACTGAGCTAAAAGAAAAAAATCATATTTCAGAACTTAACAAAGCTGAGTTAGACATACTTGGTTGGATTGGTGTTTTATGAGCAACAATTCCATGCATGGCACTGTGTTAGTTCCTGTTAATACAACAGCAAGCAAGCTTGTCACAGTCCTGTCCTCAAGGGGCTGGAAGGCAATGAAACTGTTTCTCCTAACTTGCATCAGCCAGCTCATCTGCCTTACTTAAAAGTGTCTTCACTAAACCACTCTGATGGCTATAAATGTGTTTTTTTATTTAATACTAAAATGGACTATTGTTTTAACTTCCTCCCAGCAGTGTTGGAAAGATACTTTCATGTATAGTCAGTGTTATATAGTTTTAAAGCAGCATTTGGTCCCTTTGATCATAAAACCAGCGCTCCCCTTGGACTATGATGTTAAAGATATTAGTGGGTTTGCTCAGTGCACATGACAATCCAAAAGTGTTTACTAAGGCCCAGTGAGCAATAAGAGGCAGTGTGGCCAGCTGGCAGCATCCAGAGGGAGCCAACTTCTCTCTGTTGCTGTGTGGACATTTCTCTCTTCCTGAATTTAATCTCCTGGGTCAGAATCCAGGCTGTAACCTCACTCAAAGCAGTGAACCAACTAGAGTCATACTAGCAACCTGATTCTGCAGCACTAATAGTCTCTTCCCAGGCCCTTATGTCAGAGGCTTTTGGCCTTTTTATTTAGTAGAGCTATGCTTCATACCTTGAGTTGGAAAAAATGGATGTTATAAATTGTTAGTTTTTCGATATCAATGATATAGTCAGAGTCAGGCATGAAGACCCACCCTGTAATCTCATTACTCCACACTTCAGAAGCTGAAGCAGGAAGAAAAATCAAGGATCCATTACTGGTTGACATAGTTAGCTTGTAGTCCAGTCTCGGAGTGTTTGAATGAATGCTCATTTTTCAGGGCAAAGTCTATGTTCATCATCTGCCATGTATCTTCTGAACTTCAGCTCCCTCACCTACAGAATGACTGTGTGTACCTCTCCTGTAGCACACACATACGTGACAGGTGATGATCATGACTACTGATGTGGCCATCTCCTATCCTGAAGTGACCCAGATGTGTGATTTCATCTTTCTGTCCCCTGGTGCCCAGAACTTCTTAATATCAGTGGTTAGCATTCTAGCCATCACCTGAACACTTTACCTTTATTATTGTTTGTCATAATAATGCTATGGGAGTAGCACATTTTCTTGTTTCACAGATGAGGAAATGCGGCACAGAAAGGTTAAAAATTTTGACCAAGGCTACAAAAGGGTTGGCGTTGGAAGCCAGGCAGGAAGTTGGAATTCATGTCTTTTAAGCACTATTGGAATGTATGTAGTGGTACCCATGCTCTCCACTGTGTGACATATTGGCATACCAACAGCTAGTGTTTATGGAGTATTGTTTATGTGGCAGGCACTGGGTTGTGTTATATATTACCTCACCCCATCCTCACACAAAGCCCATAAGACACACAGTCATTCTGTAGGTGAAGAAACTGAAGTTCAGAGGGGTTGGAGTTGAGCAATTTGTACTAGGCAACATTACAGTATGGCCTAGTAAGATTTAATAGATGAATGAGGAAATGCATGAAAACTATAGAAAAAGGTATAAGAGGTAAAGTAAGCTGTGTTGAGCGCCTTCTATTTTTTTTTCAGTATGATCATGAAGTAGAAGTCAGTGTTTGTTTATAGGTTTTTAAATCCTGTGTTTATTTATAGGGAGAGCTGTGCATGCCATGGCACATAAATGGAGGTCAGAAAACAGCTTGTGGGAGATCTTGTTAGAAAGAGGAGGGGCCCTTGTAATTGCCTGCTGAAGTGTTTTTCTGATGGCTGCTTTGGCATCAGTTGGTTATGTTTTCTCATTCAGGTTGGGATTTTCCTGGTCCTGGTTATGACCAGTGATTTTCACTGTTTTGAACAGTTTTTCTATAACATTGGGAGAATCTGGGTTCTATTTAAGTCTGCTGTTGGGTCACCCTGTTTAGGTTTAGCAGTCCCAGTAGACTGCTAACTCTTGAGTTTGCTTAGTTCCTGTGGTGCTGCTGGCAGACCCCATTGGGCCTTATTGATAGAATCTTAAGTAAGAAGTTTCCCCAGGCCATGCTCCCTGGTGCCAGTATGTAGGAGAGAAAGTCCCTGTCCCACTGGAATGAAGGGTATTTCTTGGGGGCCCTGTAGAGAAGGTGAGGATATTTCCCTAGACTGATTTATTGTCATCTGGTCCTTTCTGAGGCATCCTGCTAGTTGGTGTTGGCAGCTGGCCTGGTGTTGTCAGTAGAGCTCCCATTCAGTCTTAGGCTGCCTTCTGTTGCTAGGTTGGAGGTTGGGAAACTTTAAGCCTGCCACCTTTTTCTGTTGTATGATGGAGGGATATCATAACATGCCCAGCTGTGTGTTATTCCTGGGTTTTTAACTATTCACCTTCCTTCCTGTCTTTCCGCTTCCTTCAGTTGGTTCTTGTATTGCTCCCATTGTATTTTATGGGAGGTAGACAAGAAGTGAACTCATGGGGTCTGGCTCATGACACTGTTCTGTTTGGTCATTCATCTTTTGGATAACATGGTTATTTTGAATGGTTACAACTTTAAACTTTATAAAGTGGGTGAAGGGCCTCTGGGTGGGGGAGGCTGTCCAGTAGCCTCAGGGTCTGAAAAGATTTCTTACTCCTCAGGCCCATGGGAGGCTATTTCTCGTGTCTTCCCCTTGCTTAGCTGTTTGTGTTTTTTATGCTGCTTTAAAGGCAGCCTAACCATTCCTTGTTCATATGCTTGATAAATAGTACAGTAAGTTTTCATACCTCTATGGAAGTTAGAAGATGGATAGACTGTTAGTTTTATAGGGGTTTTTCTTAGCTTTTTGATCAATGTCATCTACCTGTTGACAGGAATTTTATTTTAAATGCTATCAAACAAATTACATCTATCAGTTAACTGTAAATTATTTCATTTTTATGTGAAAATTTAAACTTATGCACTGAAAAACATTTTTCTAATAAATGTGTTTTTTACATTCTTTTCTTGCAAATGAGGGATTTGAGGTCATCTTAGTTCTTCCACAGTAAATGTACCTTTGAAAAATCAGAAATTCCTAATATTGGAAGTCAGGGACCATTTTATGTAGTTTACAATAGTAGTTTTGCACAAATGATTTCAGGTTAAAATTGCATACTATTTATTCCCACCCATTTCCTTTATTGGCTGTGACACACAGGAATTACGCCCATTGCTTAACTAACCTTTCTGACCTTTTGTTACTTGGCTATAAATTGACTTGGGTCTTTTGCAAAAACACTGGGGGTGGGGGGGAATCTTTTTGTTAGAACCCAGCCAATTCCTGCTTCAGCGCAGAACAGTTTGTTCTCTTGAAGGAATGAGCCAGTTCAGTGAGCAGAAAAACACAGCTATAAACTGGCATCTGCAGGACCTGCAAAGGCGATTGCCCGTGTTCATTCCACAGAGCAAGGGACTCACAAGTGAAGGAGGTTTGGGGGAGGGAAACATGCTTTTGAGCCCCACTGGCTTTAGGTAAATATAATCAACTTTCTAGAGTGAGTTGTGACCACATGAAAGGGGTTTCCTTCCTGTGCTCTGGTAGACATGAACATTTTAACTATTTAAACAGGAATATAGTGGAGTTCTCTTTTGCTGTTCCACTGTTCCCTCAGACTGTGTGGCATGTTTCCCTCCGTTTCATCTGATCTGCCTATCAGGATGGGAGCAGCTACTGCTCAACATACAGATGCATCTTGCAAGACTGAGTGTTGGCCCATCCTTGAAAGAGGATATTAATGACAGCCAATGAAGAAAACATGAAACATGTTTACATGACTATGAGGCAGCTCTGGTAACAGAAAACACACAAATCACAATATTTGACATAGTGGATGATAGAAATGAGGGCATTTGAGTAAGGTTTGGAGACTGTTTAGTAGTTTGCCAGGTGGCCAATGGGAAAGTTCTAGATCTTCTCTGGTTACTGCCCAACTTGCTTCTCCCTGTAATGTTCTCAAGAAGTTTTCTTTCTTTAAAAAATGTTTCTGAGTCAGGCCGTGGTGGTGCATGCTTTTAATCCCAGCACTTGGGAGGCAGAAGCAGGTGGATCTCTCTGAGTTCAAAGCCAGCCTGGTCTACAGAGCGAGTTCCAGGACAGCCAGGGCTATCACACAAAGAAACCCTGTCTCAAAAAAGCAAAAATTGATTGATTAATTAATTAGTTAATGAATTAATTGAAATTTAAAAAGTGTCTGAGCAAATAGGAATGGATTTAAAATTTGGGAGTAATGACACATCTGGGATTTGGGGTTCTGGTAGATTACACTTAAATCTGATGAAGTAAGTAGGGAAGGGAGTGAAACTAGAACTGGCTAGAGACTGTACACTATGCATCTCAGTCATGGCATGAAACAGTCTAGATTTTCTCCTGTAGGCAGTAGAGCTGTAGAAATGCCAGAAGCTGGAGATTGACTTGGGCAGAATTTGGTGAGAAAAGGGAGGTTTGGTCTTAGAAGTGTCAGGTTAGGCCAAACTAAGGAAAGATCATGATGTCAGGCTGAAGTGGTTCCTGTATGGAATCAGTAGAGTAGTGATCTTCATCCTGAGAAGGCAGATGTAGTTGTGACTTAGAGGACTTTATGGGGAGGACAGGGCAGGTAGTGTAGATCACTGAAGTCTCCACAGCAAGTAAGAAGAGGACATTGCTTAGGGCTGACCTTGTTGGAGAAGGAGTATAGGGAGGAGACAGGAGGAAGGAAGTCTGCTGGACTCTTAACATGCTGTCAGTGACTCGCATACACTGTCATGTCTAATGTAGTGAACTCAGTGCTGTTTTTACTTAGAGATTGTACCAATGAAAACTTGGATTTGGGAGCTTCAATGCTTTCCCCAAACCCAAGTGGCCTGCATGAGGAAGCAGACAGAATCAGAGTTGGAACCCAGCTTTAACTCACTCCAAACATAATGACATGCCCACTCTTGGATGGGCCTGGATACAACTGAGCAACCCAGTGTTCAACAAGCCTCAAAATATATACATATTCTTTTTTATTGATTGTTTGAGACAGAGCTATGCTCCTAGTTGACCTAGAACTTCCTATGTTGACCAGTCTGGCCTCAAACTTGCAGTGATTCTCTTGCCTCTGCTTCTGCTTCCCCAGTGCCGTGCTTACATGCTTGCTCCACAATGTCCAGCCTTGTATACATTCTTTCTAAGAGTTTACACCTAGAAATCGTCATCTAATTAATGCTATTACAAGTAACATTTAGAATGTCTGATTTTCTTTATTGTAATGTAAAACACCAGCATGATTTTTTTTCTTAAAATCTCACCCTTGTGTAAGAACTGCTTTGGGAAAGGACCCAAATGAAACTGACAAAACATGAATGTACATAACTTAAAGTTACTGATTAATTGATTGAATTTTATAACACTTCTTTGTTTTGTATATGAGTATGTGTGCCACAGTAAGTGTGGAGGTCAGCAGACTACTGTCCAGACTTGGTTTTCTCCTTCCACCATGTGGATTTTGGTTATCAAACTCAGATCATCAGGTTTGGTGGAAAGTACCCTTAACCACTGAACCATCTCAGCAGCTGTAAAATATATGTTTCAATGTTTAGTGTATGTGTAACAATTTATGAGAACAACAAACCTTGGCCTTCAGAAACTAAAGAACTACTTAGGACTAACATGAATAAATGGGTTGGAGATCTCTGTTTAATAAATCTATGCTCTAAAAGGGTTCAGAAAAACAGTTTTCAGGTAACTGTATCTTAAAGGGGGCATAATCTGTAGAGTTCATCTTTTGTCAACCCAAGACAAATAAATAGTTCTCTGTTTCCTTCATTCATCTTTTAGTCAAAATGACATAGATTCCATGGTTAGATCCTAGGAAATAGACAGTGAAGAAGCAAAAGCAAACCTGGCTCCTGGAGACTCGTTAACCATTCCCTGTTAAGTGCCAGAGTGAAATGCACAACCATTTGGGACTGGAAACTCACAGTTCTAGCATCGAGGCTGTGCTTATGCCAGCTGTTTTCTCAGAATCACCCTTTCCAATTTCACAGTGGAGCAAGAGATAATGAATGTTGTCAAGATAGAAAACTTGGGTAAAGTATCTAAACTTAAGTGTCTCAATACTCCCAGCACTCAGGAGGCAGAGGCAGGCGGCTCTCTGTGAGTTCGAGACCAGCCTGGTCTACAAGAACTAGTTCCAGGACAGTCTCCAAAGCCACAGAGAAGCCCTGTCTCAAATTACCCCCCCCCGAACAAAATAAGTGTCTCAATACTCAGCCTGTATTCTTGTGTGGCATCACTGATAAAATTCTGAGTCTTTAGGGGAGATTTTACTGTTTAATGTGGCAGAACTGTAGCAGTAGCATACTCCCCTATTTAAAGTCTAGATTATATATAGCTCAGGAGTGGAAAGCCAGCCCTGCTTTACTCTAGTGGCCAATGAGCATAGCAGGAGAGGCAGTTATGTAAGCGAGTGTTCATTAATACTGCTGTAAATTCAGACAGCTGGGCCTCCTGGTCCTTTGTCTACCTCAGTGTTAACTCTCACTTGCTTCCTTGATAGCTGTGAGGCTTGTTGCATAAGAGAACACTGGAAACAAGGAACCCCAGTTGCAGCCTGAAATTCTAGTTCACTGCAGTGCACAGAACTGTACACAAATAGTACTAGCTCATTGGAGCAAAATGTTTATGGTGTATTGGAGCTGAGAAGACACAGCATCTGTCGCATTAAGGAGTTTTCTAATCTCAGCAGTTGCTCCTTTCCCTGGGTGGCTTCACCTCTTTTTTTTAAATTAATTTAATTTTTTTCATTCTATATACCAACCCCAGTTCCTCCTCCCTCCACTTTTCCTTTCCCCCTACCCAATCCATCCCCATCCACTTCTCAGACGGGGCGGAGGCCTTCCTTGGGGAGTCAACGAAGTCTGGTACACCAAGTTGAGGCAGGACCAAGCCCCTCTCCCTTGTATCAAAACTGAGCAAGGTGTCCCACCATAGGGAATGGGCTCCAAAAAGCCAGTTCATGCACCAGGATAGGTCCTGATGCCACTGCAAGCCCCACCCCCCAACAGATCAAGGCACATAACTGTCACCCATATTCAGAGGACCTAGTTTGGTCCCATGCAGGTTCCCCAGCTGTCAGTCCATAATCCATGAGGTCCCACTAACTCAGGTCAGCTGTCTCTGTGGTTTTCTCCATCATACTTTTGACCCCTCTTGTTCACATGATCCCTCCTCCCTCTCTTCAACTGAACTCCAGGAGCTCAGCTCAGTACTTGACTATGGGTCACTGCATCTGCTCCCATTAGTTACTGGATGTAGGTTCTATGATGACAATTAGGGTAGTCATTAATCAGATTATAAGGGAAGGCCAGTTCAGGCACCCTCTCCACTATTGCTAGGAGTGTTTGCTGGTGTCATCCTTGTGGATTCCTGGGAATTTCTCTAGCACTATGTTTCTCCCTACCACCATAATGGCTCCCTGTCTGTCAAGATATCTCTTTAAATTGCTTTTCTCCTCCCTCCCTCCCCCAACTCTGTCTTCTTGATCCCTCATCTTCCCATCCCCCATCCTCTTCCTTCTACCCCTCCCCCAGTTTACCTAGGAGATCTTAACTATTTTCCCTTCCTGGGGCCCTCCATGTGTGCCTCTTAAGGTCCCTTTTTTTACCTAGCTTCTCTGGAATTGTGAATTGTAGCCTAGAGTCTCCTTCATTCCTTACCCAATTGGGAGTGGGTCTTCTCTTAGATTCCCACCTGCTGTGTCCATTCATTGCAGCCCTTAACCACTGTTGCTTTGATAGGCCCCCTCACAAGGGCTTATTCTTTTGAAAGCAAAATAATAGCTTGATTGGAATGCAGATGATCATCCACCAAATCCAATATGCTATTGTTATATAATGTTTATACATAAAAAACAAAAATATTCCAAGGGCCCAAACCTTGGCATTAGAAGAGTAAGGCACACTGTGAGGAAAGAACAAAGAACTCATAGCTTCTACCTTTCCTGACCTTTAGGTTCCGCATAGGAAGACAGAGACAA
Organism: Mesocricetus auratus; assembly: GCF_017639785.1. Taxonomy (NCBI): domain Eukaryota; kingdom Metazoa; phylum Chordata; class Mammalia; order Rodentia; family Cricetidae; genus Mesocricetus; species Mesocricetus auratus. The sequence goes on along the minus strand of NW_024429209.1, from coordinate 7,156,722 downwards.
TGTTGGCTTCCTGAGATTGTTTAAGACTATGAGAAGACATTAGCAAAGAGCCTATCATATCAAGTGTGTTATAGAACTGGAAAATGAAGCCAGTGTTTCAGACAGTAGGTAATTGATAGACACAGAAAATGACACTGTTATTGTCCAGTAGTAGTAACCTTGATTCCACGTAGCTACCCAACATTCACCTTAATGACTGTGATCCCTTTTGCTGTTGAAATACTAAAAAATGCTAGTGCTGATGGAGATGGAAGCTGAGGGGATTGGGGGGTGGTAGATAGTGGGGGATAGGGATTGGGAAGGGAGGATGGGGGTGGAAACTGCAGCCAGGGTGTGAAATAAATAGATGAATAATTTTTTAAAAAAGTGTTAGTGCTTTCCTTACTCTATAGAAGCATGGGACACTCAACCCTATGTGACTAGTGTTTTGGTTTATGACAGAATCTTATACAGCCCAGGCTTTAGCAGTGTGCTGATTCCCAAGTGTTAGTATTATAGACTTAAGCCACTATACCTAGCTTGCCATTTTTTTTTATAGAAACATTTTCCCTTTCTTGGAATACTAGGACTCTAGAAACACATCCTGAAGGTTAGGAGGTCTGCATTGACTTGAGGTTGACTGAAGTCATTTGTTTTGTAAAATTGCTGCAGCATGAAAGGGACGCTGCTCACAAATTTCCATAACATGGAGACTAGCATGTTACATGCTGGGATGGTATTACCTTTTATTCAGACAAATATTATAGTAAATTACCCTTTCCATAGTATTAGCAAGCTTGTGACATTGATAACATAATCAAAAAACATTTTCATATATTCAAAGGGCTATAACAATCATATATTCAAATCCCATTTAGTATTTATTCAGAGAATTTCTTTTTATTTAATCGAGACAGGGTTTCTCTGTGGCTTAGGAGGCTGTCCTAGAACTAGCTCTTGTAGACCAGGCTGGTCTCGAACTCACAACAATTGCCTGCCTCTGCCTCCCGAGTGCTGGGATTAAAGGCATGTGCCACCACCGCCCTATTCAGAGAATTTCAAAGTTAATCCCATTGGGTATGGCTACATCTATAGAACAGAGAAGTCTGTGCATATCAGAGAAAGAGCTGATTCCTTAAAGAGAGCTATGAAAAGGCCTTAAGTCCTAGAATGTTTATCCTCAACTTTATCAGTATCTAAAGAAGGGTCAGAGGTCAGAGATAGATATGCATGGTTAGGCATTAGCATCAACAGAGGTCACATAGCTACTAGAAACACATGGAGTACTTCCTCACCCTATTTGTTTCTTTGACTTCCCAGAATAGTCACTATATCTCAGGACTTATCTCTGCACTGTAATATACTTTCTTGTACTATTCATTATTAGAGGATGTTTGTTTTTCTCTTCTTGTCATCCAGAAGTACTATGCTATGAGTTAAACATAAAAGCTTTGGAATCTGGGGTGCCTGGTATTGAGTTCCAACTGCTGCTTCTTACTTGTGTAACCTAAGTGAAATTACTTAGTTGTTGAAGCCTTTGTGTCTCACTATGTAAAGTTGTGTTGATACTTAATTCATGGCATTACTGTAACGCTCAAGTCAAGTGAGAAAACAAATGTAAGGAAGTTGGTGAGGGCTTACAGTAATTCTGTTAGCGAATGGTGGTGGTAATGGTTGTACTGCTTGAAGATAGGCACTTTGTAAGCTTTGAATTCTTCCCGCATTTGCGATGTATCTTGGCATTGAGCTAAATATCCAGTATCTCTCAAACAGATACATATATTTACACACAAGTACCATGGAGAGGATTGTCTGAAAAAAACAATAGTTTGAAACCATTGAGGTCATATTTTTAGTGTTTGAACTCATTTTGAGCAATCTGATTCTTATTTTTCCATTTCTTTTTTATTTAAATTAAAAACAATCTTATTTTACATACCAATCCCAGTTCCCTCTCCATCCTGTCCTCCCATGTCCCCACCAGCCCCCCATCCCACCCCCAATCACTCCCCAGGGAGAATGAGGCCTCCCATGGGTGGTATTCAAAGATATCATTTGGGGTAGGGCCTAGGCACTCACCCATGTATCTAGGCTGAGAGAGTATCCCTCCATAGGGAATGGGCTCCCAAAGTCTGTATACTAGGGATAAATACTGGTTCCACTGCCAGAAGTCCCATAGACTGCCCTGACCTCCCAACTGACACCCACATTCAGGGAACCTGGTTCAGTCCTATGCTGGTTCCCCAGCTGTGAGAACTAGGATCCATGTGCTCCTACTTGCTTAGGCTAGCTGTTTCTGTGGGTCAGAAATCTGATTCTTAAGAGGGAGTCTAAGATAGACCAGGTCTTACCTTACAGGTCCCAACTGAGATCATTGAAGGGATGCATCTGAACCACATCATCTGAGCCATCTACTGATACAACATCGCTTGATAATGACCTACTGTCTGTGCCCTGCTTTCTGGAGAGCAATGTAAGCATTTCATTGTACCTTGGCTTGTTTTCCCTTACACAGAACTCCAGGGCATGCTTCTACTTGAGTGTTCTCAGGAGTAACTGCCTCTGTGCAGACATAAATATTTATTAAATAGTGAAAATAATACCACTCAAAGTATAATTCTCTCAATATTAGGACTGTGAGGGTCAAATTATGTATCAGGTGAAGGGTAGGAAACTTTCTAGTTGTCTTTCTCACCACATCCCGTCTACCTCCCTGTTTTCTGCAGCTGCAAACCATGTTTGTTTTCATCTTCAAAGGAAAATGATTGGTCTCACTCCACTCCAAGCTTCAGCCTTGGGTCTTGATTAGTTAACTAAATCATGTCACCCCGTGTTACCCCAGGATGAATCCAGTGGCACTAGCACCAGAAGGAGATTTCAAGTCTGGATATGATCCAGAAAACCCAGAAAGTTTGCTAGAGAGTTTGGGAGGAAAAAAACCTGCTCCTCAGTCTTGTAACAGGCCTACTCCCAAAGCCAGCCTTCCTTCTGACCTGGATGTTGAGGGACTTGAAGCCTGGGACTGTTGCTAGCCATGATTAGGGAAGCCATCCTTAGGATATGACTAACAAAATAGAAACCTTTGTTTTTATCACAGAATTCCTAAATCAAACTGAAGCCACCCAAGACTGAGCTTTCTTCCTTACATGTGCCAGAACCCTCCTTTACTATGAGCCATCTTAAATTGGGTTTCTACTTGCAACTTGGAATCCATATGGTATTTGGTACATATAACCTTCGATTTTTAACAGGTCAGTAACTCTGACCATGAAAAAGGAACCTGGGGGCTCGAGGGACTTCACTTTTGCAAGGCACAGATTGTTTGTGAGAGCATAATTCTGCGAATTAATGACTTGCCTTGACTTTACTTGTTTTGATTGATTAATACAAACTTAGTTAAACCTACCAAACTTTCAGTTTTTTTGTCATTTGTCTTTCACAGTGAACAAAGGTTAATAGCACTATATAAGTTTCTTCCAAAAAAGTGTTCATTATTTATTGTCCTACCAGTATTCAGTATTTTCCATCAGTAATTCTTAGCTTCCCCCACCCTTTGTACAAAACACAGCCACGCTCTCCCCAACTTTCCCCCCCACAGAGGCAGAATGTTGATGCCTTACCAGTCAAGGCTCCCTGGATACACAGAAGTGATCTAGTTGGACTCTATTCATTGTACCCCTACCAATAAAGTATTGCTAAGTTTGAGGAAAGACTTACAGGACAGCCTTGAACTTTCTTCCAACTTGTTCAAACAAAATAGGAAAGCCTTACCAACTATCCTATTTCATGTCAGCAGTGACAAAGGCTTGCTGAGCTCCACAGTGCCCTGGCCTGTGTACTGCTTCTAGAATGCCAGCTGGAAGGCCAGGCCAAGGTGACCAGCTGGTCATGGAACACTTATTCTAAGAGTAGGCATTCCCTTTCTTGTGACACTGGAGTCAGAAACAAAATGGGCATGCTGCCATCTATTCAAGAAGTGACCTATTTTTACAGTAATTGGATTGGGTTTCTCTTTTCTCTGGGGAGGTAGGACTCTCACATTCTCCCTGGTGCTCAAGAAGACACTTCCTTGTTAACCTCTTGGGTTTGGTGTTTCTCAGTTTGACAAAGGCCACTCTAAACTGAAGAGTAATATCTATCCCTTCTCTTCACTTAGAGCAGGGAGGATGGTTTATGAATATTAAATAGAGGGATAAGAAAAGTTTTAGCCAAAAGAAGGATAGATGCTTCTGAGGAAGGTCAACTAGACAGAGGGTAGTGTTTGGTTTATAGGTGCAGGGTTATGGTCTTGAAATGGCTTAGTTTAGCCTTCAAACTTTTCTTGAGCTCCACATGCATAGTGTGATAGAGTCCTAAAACTTCACAGATCTTGTGCAGACAAATCCTGTTGGGGAGTAAGTTTGTGCTTGAAAGTACAATTCCAGGGTTGCCAGTGCAACAGAAGCAGAGGATAGACCTGGGATGAGGCTGCTGGTTGTGCCACAGAAGAGCACTGAGAAGGATGTCAGAGAAATTCCTTTCCAACCACACTTTGTGTTTGCCACTATTCCCCACCACTGCCTGGCTCACTGCTGTGGAACCAGAGCCTGTGTAGGTCATGATTGTTATGCTGTTTGTCTCTTAGGTATATGTTGTACTACTTGCAGATTAGTGTTTCCCAGGTCTTTTTCTTATGTCTCCCCAAGGAGATGGCTGGATGGGGAAAGTGTTGCATGGTTCCATTCTCCCAAAGTTGACTAGCTGATTTTAAACCTTGGGGCCTTTACATCTAGCATAAAACACATTTCTGTCTCCCTCCTGTACAACTCCTTCCCATTCTTTGAACTTGTTCCCATATGTGTGAACTCTGCCTGATGTCCTGAGGGACATCTTGCTAATTGTTCTCTAGTATTTCCATTGCTTTTTCCTTTTCCATTATCCTTTAGAACTATGAGCTTGTTTTGACCTGCATCTATCTGTCTTCCCCACAAAACTATGAATATGTCGTTTGGGACACATCATCTTCTTGGTAAGGTGAGTCACATGAAGAAGTGTGTATGTCATGAAAGTGAACTTCCTATCTCGTACCACAATGACTGAAAATACGGAGAGGACAGTGAGAGATTTTTTTTTAGGCACTGGAGAGATGGCTCGACAGTTAAGAGTGCTTACTGCTCTTCTAGAGGATCTGGGTTCAACTCCTAACAACCTTCTGTAACTTCAGTTCTAGGGTATCCAATACCCTCTTCTGGCCTTCGTGGGTACCAGGCACGAATGTGGTACACATACATACTTGCAGACAAAAACTCAAACATGTAAAAAATAAATAAATAAAAAAATATTTTTTAAAGAGTGGCCTTGAACTGATGATTCTTTAACCTCAGTCTCCTAATTGCTAGCATCATGTCATTTGCAGAGGTTCTTGGATTATTTATGGGCATTTTGAGCTTGCTAAGTGTCTCATATACTCAAAAATAAAAAGATAATGGGCAAAGTTTTGGAGCATATAGCTTAGGCAGATGTAAACATAGCCTGTTGGTATTTGGGATGCAGGGAGTAGTACACTGCTTAGTTTTATGTCAGTTTGATAGAAGCTAGAGTCATTTGGGAAGAGGGACTCTTGGTTGAGAAAAATGCTTCTATATGATTGGTCTTAAGGCAAATCAGGCATTTTCTTAATTAGTGATTAGTGTGGGAGGGTCCAGCCCACTGTGGGCAGTGCCACCCTTGGGCAGGTCCTGGATGACATAAGAAAGCAGGATGAGAGGTCCATGAGGAGCAAGCTAGTAAGCAGCACTCTCTTGCTGGTCTCTGCTTTGGTTCCTGCCTTGTTTGAGATCTTACCCTGACTTCCCTCCATGATGGACTGTCACCTGGAAGTGTAGATGACCCCTTTTCTTTCCCAAGTTTCTTTTGGTCATAGTGTTTTATTGTAGCAATAAAAACCCTAACTATGGCAGAAAATGGTCCCAGGTTGTAGGGTATTGATATAATATGTTTTCGAGAAGATTGTGGTAGCACACAGAGAGTAGTAAGGAAGGACTGTATTATACCACAACAGAACAGGGGTGTGTGGTTTCCTTATATTTGTACATGATAAATATATCCAAAATGCTGGCAAATTCATATTATCTGGCAGATGGTATTATCATATGTCAACATGGAATGCTCATGTGCAGCTGTTGGTACATCTGATGTACCAAAGTCTGAATGCAGCATTTAAAAGGTGACTGGGTAATATCAGTTGAGGTTGCCTTTGTGGTACTTCCTACTTTCAAAGGAAGTATATAGTAAGTTCTTGGTAATGCAAGCTATAGTGATAAATGAATCCTGTTAGTAACTTTGTATATTTGCATCTCAGATTTTGAAAAGTACAATTTCAAGAATGTTCCTTGACTGAAGGACAGTTATGTACACAAGAGGGTGCTGTGCTTCAATGTTCATACCTTCTTTGTCATTTTTATGGTTGTTTGTTACATGTTTTGAGGGTGTGTTCAGGCAGTCCTTTGTTGAGAGTAAGTTCTCATCAAAGGACTGCCTGAACACACCCTTCTCTTTTGCTGCTTTCCAGCATAATAAATGGGTTCAGAAATGCTACCCCCACACTCCCTGAGTCTGTTTAACTGTATTTCAGTTCTTAACTGTCAGGTTCTTTGTTAAAACTAGACAACTTTTTTGTTGTTGTTTCAGCTTAAGTACTGTTCAATATTCTTTCTTTAGTGGAAATGGAGACCAGCTGGTTACTGTTGTCTATGTAATAACAATGATTGAAATGGTTATTAAGTCACTCTTCGGCCTTTTCTCTTGTCTAGGCAAAGTTGTCTCTGTTCCTCTGGCCATGGCCCATAAATCTCATTTTCTAACCCTTTAATCATGTTGGTGGCTTTCTGTGGAAACTACATCAAAGGCTCATTTCAGTGCCTCAATTCTGGTAGGGACTAGCCATCAGCATTTAATGGATAAGGAATGTGGTTTTTACCATCCTGTTTCCATGGCTAGTCCCCATGTTTCCAAATCAGTCCCAGTGTGCTGACTGTTAGGGTCTATTTTCTCTATCTCTACACTGAGATACATTTTAAATACTTTTGATTAAGGTGCTGATTGGTTTGAAATGTTGGTTAATAGACTTTTTCAGTCTAGCCTGTTGCATTTGGTGTTTTAGAGACTAACTTCTTGAGTTCTTTGTAAATTTTGGAAATCAGCCCTCTGTCAGATGTGGGGTGGTGAATATCTTTTCCCATTCTGTGGGCTGCCATTTTGTCTTGTTGACTGTGTCCTTTGCTTTACAGAAGCTTCTCAGTTTCAGGAGGTCCCATTTATTAATTGTCATCCCAGTGTCTCTACAACTGGTGTTATGTTCAGGAAGTGTTCTCCAGTACCAATTCCTTCAAGGGTACTTTCCACTTTTTCTTCTAACAGGTTCAGTGTGGCTGAATTTATGTTGAGGCCTTTGATCCATTTGGACTTAAGTTTTGTGCATGGTGATAGCAGGCTGAAGAGATAGCTCAGCCGTTAAAGGCTAGGCTCACAACCAAAATTATAAAAGAATTTTTTATTTAAAAATTATTTTTCATTTTACATACCAACCCCAGTTTCTCCTCTCTCCCTTCTCTTGCCATCCACCTCTTTCCCTTCCTACTCTCCCATCCACTCCTCAGAGGGGGTAGGACCTTCCTTGGGGAGTCAACCAAGTCTGGCATACTAAGTTGAGACAGGACCAAGCCCTTTCCCTGTATCTAGGCTGAGCAAGGTATCCCACAAAATGGGGAAAAGAGCCCGCTCCACAGATCAAGCCACATAACTATCACCCACATTGAGAGTGCCTTGTGTGTTCCCATGCAGGTTACCTGAACTGGGAGAAATTAATTTCTAATTATATGCCCCCTGTCCTATGATATTTTTGTTACAGTAGCCCAAACTGACTACAACAGTTAAGATCCAGGCTCTAGAATGTGGAGCCTGTATGATTATCTTTTTCTTTTCTTTTCTTTCTTTTTTTTTGTTTTCTTAAGATCAGAGAGGAATCTATTAGTGGTAGATGAAAATGATGGAGCTAGTGTTTTTAAGTCACTTGGGTATAGAAAACTCAAAGTCCTGGCATGGGTGAGGCCACACAGTCTGGATCTTAACCTCTTTGGGGTTCTAAGGGTCCTTAATGACTTTAGAGACTTAGATCAAAGCTGCAAAAGAGTTGTTGGGAAGAGCCACTTGACCGGTGACCTGGGAGCAAGTAGTTTAATCAGAATAGGAAGAGGGAATGGTGCTTACAATGAGCCAAAGGCTGAGCAAGGAAGTTAAATAAATGTGACTGTGGCTAGCTAGCTGGCTCTATAGGAGAGAGGAGGGATAGGAGAGGGTCATTTAAGGGATTGTTTTCTGGGGTTTATGGAAATTTAGTAGTATTTTAAGTAAAGTCAGATGATGTTTTGTTTGTTTAAGGTTATCATAGAAACAATAACAACCCAATATACCTTCTGCTTAAAGGCAGATAAACAAATATAACTTTTGCCAGATTTTTAAGGCAGACATATAATATCAAAACATTTTAAAACATTCATTTATGTTTTGTGTATTTACCCAAATGCCTGCATGCTGACCACATGCATGCCTGATAATGAGGAAGCCAGATGCTAGAGTCATATTCCCTAGAACTGGAGTTACATTACAGGCAATGTGAGCTGCCATGTAGTTGCTGGGAATCAAACCCAGGTCCTCTAAGAGCAGCCAGTGCTCTTAACCACTGAGCCATCTCCCCCACCCATCACATAAAATTTAAAGACATACAATTAAGAGAAATTCTTAGAAACTATTTTTTTCTGAGAAGCATATCATTGTATAGCCCAGGCTAGCCTCAAACTCATGATCCTCCTGCCTGTGCCTCCAAGTTCTGGGGTTACAAGTGGAGCTACTGTGCCCAGTAGAAACTTGTGATTTAGGCACCTTTGATCTCAGAGAAAGGAAATATGTATATCTTACTTTGCTGAGAAAGTTAACTCACCCAAACACTATCCAAAAGAGGCCTACTTGAGTGTGTGTGTGTGTGTGTGTGTGTGTGTGTATCTGTGTGAACTCACTCCCAACACTGTCCCTAGATTCTTGTTGATTGAGTGTATGTATCTGTTTGTGCATGTGTACATATGTTTACAATCATGTAGGACAATGGTTGAGATGGGAGTATGTTTGCTTTACTTCTGGCTTGAAAATGATTTAAGTAAACAGTTGTTGGAGTCTTAGATTTTTGTACCTTTCTTAGGATTACTTTTGCTGTGATGAAACACCATGGCCAAATACTTGCGTGGCTCATACTCCTACATCATAGTCTGTCACTGAAGGAAGTCAGGACAGTAACTCAAAAAGGGCAGGAACCTGGAGGCAGGAGCTGATACAAAGGCCATGGAGGGCTATTGTTTACTGACTTGCTTCCCATGGCTTGCTCAACCTGCTTTCTTATAGAACCCAACCAACCCAGGGTTAGTCCTACCCACAATGGGCTGGGCCTTCCCCATCAATCACTAGTTAAGGAAATCCCCTAAAGAACTGTCTACAGCACAATCTTATAGAGGTATTTTCTCCATCAAGGTTCCCTCCTCTATGATGACTAGCTGTGTCAATTTAACATAAAGCTAACCAGCATAAAGGGTCTGACAGTGTTACAATGATTATTACTGTTTACCAAATGATGGGCTGTGGTCCATTAAGATGGCTCAGCAGATAAAGGAGCTTGCTGCTACGCCTAACAAGTTCAGTATCTGGAACAACATGGTAGAAGAAAGAAACAACTCCCACAAATTGTTATTCCTGTGGCATGTATGCCCATGCACAGGAGAATCAAGAAATGTAACAATAATGTTATAAAATAATAAAAAAGAAGACAAGCTGTATTTTTCCTCTTACATGGAGAACTCTGTCACAGAGTAAGACAGAGTAAGAAGATGATGTGAGTCAGGAGCATTCTACAGTAAACAGCACAGGTAAGAAAACATCTTATTACAGCAGTGTGTACAGGTAAAACTGTGACAACACAGCAGATCTGCTGGTTGGAGTAGTCAAGAGTTCTGTTGAAAATAAAGAGCTTACACAAAGTTCAAATCTGTCCATCCTCATGTCTGTGAGTGATAAAGAATTGCCAAGCCCAGAACTGGGTTAGTTTTGCTCTCTGAATGTGTCTTAGTTAGGCTTTCTGTTGGTGTGAAGAGACACCATGACTACAGCAACTCTTAAAAAAGGAAAACACTTAAATGGTGGTGGCTCACTTACAGTTCAGAGGTTTAGGCCATTGTCATCATGGTGGGAAGCAAAGCAGCATGCAGGCAGACATGATGGAGAAATAGCTGAGAGTCCTACATCTTGTGCAGGCAACAGGAAATAGTCTGAGATACTGGGTGTGACTTGAGCATGTAAGAGACCTTAAAGCCTGACTCTACAATGACATCCTCCTACAAGACCATACCTATTTCAACCAGGCCACAGTTCCTTTGGGGGCCATTTTCTTTCAAACCACCACATTTCACTCCCTTGCCCCCAAAAGTTTGTAGCCATGTCATAATGCAAAAATGCATTCAGTCCAACTTCACAAGTCCCCATAGTCTATAGCAGTCTCAAACTTATTTAAAAGTGTAAAGTTCAAAGTCTCTTCTGAGACTCATGGCAACCTCTGAAGTGTAAAGACCTGTAAAATTAAAATCAAAAAGCAGATCACATACTTCCTTCATATAATGGCACAGGATATACATTATCATTCCAAAACAGGGAAGGGAACATAGTAAGGAAATGGTGGACAAAGCAAGACTGAAAACCAGCTGGGCAAACTCCAAACTCAGCATCCCCATGTCTGATGTCAAAATGTTCTTCAGATCTCCAACTCCTTTCAACCTTTCTGACTGCAACACACTTCTTTCACTTAGGCTAGTTCCTCTCTCTGTTAGCAGCTTTCTTTGACAGCTATCTCATAACTTTGGCATCTCTAACATCTTGTGGTCTCCCAGGCAATCCAGGCTTGAACTTCATGCATTGGCCACTCTAGGCCTCCATTCAGGGACACCTCTGGCACATGCCTTGCCTCAGTGACTTTCCTTAATCTTGGAGGCAAATTCCATAACCCCTTTCTTCTATCCTTAGCTCTAAAGCCAGAACTGTGTGGCTGAAGTTGCCAAGTTCTGCTGCATGCTGGGGCTGGAACATGGCCCCCTTGTTCAATTACATTTTCACCAGCTTTCTGTTTTCCATGGTTTCCTTCACTGCCTAAGCTTGGCTACCCTTGAATGTGCTCTGTAGACCAGGCTGGCCTCAAACTAGATCTTCCAGCCTCTGCCTCTGGAGTGCTGGGATTAAAGGTATGCACCACCACACTGGGTGCTAAGCTTTTCTTTAATTCCTTTTCTCAAGTTGGAATATTAGTTGGCTGTGATCTTGCCCTAAGGTTACCAGTTCCTCTTATTCCATCTCTCTCTCTCTCTCTCTCTCTCTCTCTCTCTCTCTCTCTCTCTCTCTCTCTCTCTCTCTCTCTCTCTCTCTCTCTCTCTCTCTCTCTCTCTCTCTCTCTCTCTCTCTCTCTCTCTCTCTCTCTCTCTCTCTCTCCTCTCTTTGGTTTTACGAGACAGGGTTTCTCTGTATTGTTTTGGAGGCTGTTGGTCCAGCCTAGCCTCAAAATTAGAGATCCGCCTCTTATTGGAGTTAACACTAATAACCACACAGCAGAGTCTTCACTTTAGCCTCAGGCAGACTATTAGGATAAAGGCAAAAGATAGGCACATTCTTCACCAGAATATCACAAGAATGATCTCTAGGCCACATATTATTATTCTCCTCTGAAACCTCACACTCAGCACCATTGTCTTCTATGCTCCTTCTAATATGACCCATTAATAAGTACTTAAATCATTCTACTGCTTTTCTAATTCATAGTCCCAAGGTCCATATTCCTTCAAACAAAGGCATGACCAGGCCTATCACAGCAACCCCCCAGTCCCCTGTACCAACTTCTGTCTTAGTTAGGGTTTTTATTGCTGTGAAGTGACACCATGACCCTGACAATTCTTACAAAGGAAAACATTTAATCGGGGTGACTTAAAGTTCAGAGGTTTAGTCCATTTTTGTCATAGTAGGAAGCAAGACAGCATGAAGGCAGACATGGTGCTGGAGAAATAGCTGAGAGTCCTACATCTTGCACAGGCAGCAGGAAGTGGTCTGAGATACTGGGTTTGTCTTGAGCATATATGAGACCTCAGATCCCACCTCCACAGTGATACACTTCTTCTGACACCACACCTACTCCAACCAAGCCACATCTAATAGTGCCACTCCCTTTGGGGGCCATTTTCTTTAAAACCACCACAGAGTGCTCACAGGTCTTAATACTTTCTGCATTTAAAACTCATAATTCAACTGAGGGATCAGGGCTAAAGCTCTCTCCTTGTTTTTTATCCCTCAATTCTTGTTACTGTCAAATCACCAGCAGAAATAGCCTACTCCAGTCAGATGTTATCACCTCTAAAGTGCATGCTAAGTTATTCTTCAGGCTCAGAAGGGTGAGCATGGTTTATAAATACAGAGGCCCCAGAGTAAGGGTACTTGAAAGACTCAGTTCAACCAGCCATCTCTGTGATGTGACAGTCAACGTATCACTACTTGGTGATTAAAATAGTCTCTATCAGAAAGCAAAAAATGTAAAGGTGTTTTAGAATGGTGTTGTGTAGTGAACACACATAAAATTACCTTCATGTAGATTTGATTTGCTAAGTTTATGCCACTCTGAACTCAAGAAACCAATAGTCTTCTGTGGTTATCAGGCTACTCACCAATACCCTGGGCCTTGTTCGCCTAGATACAATGGAATTGCCTGTCTTCCCAAGGCTAGGTGTAACCAATAAAATGTAAAAATATATGTCACCTCCAGGGGGAACTTTTAGGAAAGTATCTGCTTTGTTTTCAGTATTTACTCTTGGGCCTGGTCACTGGCACTGTCTCAGACAGTGACTACTCATTTAGTCCTAATAGAAGAGCTTGGAGTTGGACATGTAGCTCAATGGAAAAGCACTTGCCTCAAACATACAAAGCCCTGTGTTCTATCTCCAGCACTGGGGCGTAGACTGGAACATGCAGAAGTGAGCCATCAGGCTATGTGGGGAAGCATATTCCAGGCAGAAGTACCAGCTGGCATTAGGATGTTGCAATGGTAGCAGTGGTAGAGAGAGGGCAGGAAGTGACTAGATGAAAGAACTGTGGGGGTGGGGCAGTGCACTGTGATGTTAAAATTTCTCTGAGACAGTAGTGCCAAGGGAGAACTTTACAGCACTGACAGGATCTATCTCTTTGTTCCGTTCAGGATAGCTCCATGGCTGTACTGAGAATAAACTAGGGAAAGCCAGAGGTGACACAGGGACATCCATCAGGGTTTGAAAGTGGTCTAGGCAGGAGGTGACAGTAGCTGGCATCAGGTTGGGAGAAACAGGAGCAACGTGGGGTAGTAGTTGGGTTCTGGAAACATGTTTGAAAGTATAGGATATGTGTGCTGTATCCACATGGATGGAAACTGAGACTTCAACTTAGTGTCTAGGAAGATGGTATTACTATCAACCAAAACACATTTGGAACTACTAAGTGCCATGCAAAATGCAAACAGAGATTTGAGCTGCTGATAATGGGCTTCTGTTCTAGGGGAAAACTAGATTGAGCTGGTTTCCTCACAGTGTTTCAGGGAGCTAATGGGTCAGACTGCTAATGAACAGGGAGGCTGTGAAATGCCAGTATCCCCAGTGAAAAGATTCTAATCTTTGCCAAAACCCTCTCAAACCCACAGAAAAAAATACAGGAAGTGGGATGAGACTTAAGGGATTGGGGTGGGGCTGGGAGCATGTCTAGGGCAGCAGAAGAGGCAAGTGGCCAGGACTTGTTCTGTGGAGGTGTGAGAAAGCTGCTTTCAAAGTAAATGTGTTACTGGGAAACAGACTTGATTCCTAAATTTTGTTTCAAATACAAAAGTAAATAAATTGTTTTATTAAATTTAAACTAAAATTTTTAAAAAGCATTATAAATGGTTCTGAATGTGGTTTTACTTCTGAAATTACACTTGTTTTGTTTTGTTTTAATTGAATTTTTCCAGTGTAGGCCACATAATTTACAGGCTAAATAACTTGTAGGCTGGCATGCCTACAAAAACCTCTGAAGAACATTCATTTAGAAAAATAAAAACCCTCCCCTGGCTCCCCCTGCAGATCCTGTGTCCATCCTCCTCCCGGGCTTAGTCTCATTGATGACTCTCTTCGATGACCTTATTACAAAGTCCCCGAGATCAGACACATAGTGCTTCATTTTGTCAGAGTGTGAGGAAAACTGAATTATTTGCTTCTCTTTTACTTATTTGGAGAAAAACTGAGACATCTGAAGTTGTGTTCAGTGGATAAGGGCTTCAAAAACAGGCATTCTCAACCAGTTTGAAAACAAAAATGGAAGTTTCTCTCCTTTATTCGTTTAGGAACGTATCCTGTTAATAAGCCCACACATATATCAAGCACATAATACGTGATCAGCACTGGGACAGCAATTGATGGGAAACAACCTAAGCACTCAGCAGTCAAATCAACTATAGTGTATCTAGATAGTGGAATAATATACACTTGTGAAGCAGGGGAGTACTTTTTATACTGCCATAAACTAACCTTCAAGAGATATCCTAATCTGTTTTTAAAATACAAATATAGGATAAAAACTGTGTGTGTGTACACTTAAAATCACTATAGAAAATACACGAGAAACAATTCAGTGTTTGCTCCTAGGTTGAAGAATTGAAGTAGTGAGACCCAGAGAAGCTTGGCCCCATGAACCCTCTTAACTTTTGAACAATATGAATATTATTTGCATTCAAAACAAAAAAGTTAAAATCAACTAAATGCTAAAATAACACATTTTTCAGAGACTATTAGTTGTTAAAGGTAACAAGTAAGAAAGTAATAGGCTTGTGAGATCGAGGCCCAGGTCATTGCAGATATGTGGGAGATCGGAAACTAGGTAGGATTCCTTTACACCCCAAACATCAACTCTGGCAAGCTTCTTTGATAGCCTCTGTAGTACTATGCATGGGCACTGCCCCTCAAGATGAAATGCCCAAATATTACCTGTGTTGTCCTCTAAGCTAAAACCATAGCTCTAAAGGGACTCAGGGCATTCGTTGTAGAAGAAGGGGGCAATTTGCGAAGCTTGGCTGCCTTCCGGGCTATATTTCCACATGATCTCCTCTATAGTTTTTTGTGTCACCAGGACTCAAAGCTTACCACAGCTGTGACGTTTGCTGTCTTAGTTGATTGCCCCTTGTAGGTACAGAATAGGTTATTTGTCTACTACATGACCAACAAGATTTTTCTGTATTTGACTTGTCTCATAGTTGAAGGTCATTATCTCACCCTTTAGTAACTTCCTGTACCGGGTAAGCACCCTCAATTCATTCTTCAATCTCTCTCGGGACCAATCCTTTGAGCACATTTTATTGCTAATTATATCCTCAGTCCTCTGAGCACATTCAAATTTGTGCACATCTTTTCAGAATGTGGCACTTGGAAACTAAAGCACTCAAGACACGGCCCAACCAGAAGAGAATTCATTGGGACCTCTGCTCACCATTTTACAACTCCTATGACTACTCCTCACATCTGTATCAAAGTACTGTTTCCTTTTTCTCCTCCCGGAGGAGAAATCTGGGGTGAACTTACCCAGCAAGCTAAGGAAGCTCCGCTGGTTTGGGCAGGCTGGGATTATCTCACCACAAGGCCATCTGGGCATTCAAACAGGCATTTCTAACACTTCTGAACTTTCTGCCTTTTTCCTTCTGTGAATTTTACCATGTTCATAATGCCTGACATACAATGATAGCTTTTAGTTATTAAATTCATGGATGAATAGGATCTAGGAATGGGGTTAAGAATTCTAATAACTACAGTACTATCTGTATTGGCTCATACTATAGTTTATATGAGTTAAAGTCCTATTTCAGAATGTAGTTGGAGCAAATGAGAATTACATGCAATCTGTATCTTGATCATCTTACCAACACTATTAATCAGGAATTTACTTAGGTATGGGAACTCTTGACCTTCTGGTGTCTGGCTGATTTCACTCAGCTATTTCAGTGTTTCTCTATGTTGCAATACTGTCTCGCAATGCCCTTCTTTTTAAAGACTAAATATTCTACCCTCTGTATCCAACACATTCTCTTTTAGTCTTTTGTCAGTGGGCATTAGGTTATTTTTACCTCTTGGCTCTTGTCAATGATGCAAATGTGAGAGTTCATCAAGGAACAAACCTGTGCTCCTCCTTAGTCCTCCCTCCCCAGTCCTGTGATGCTGATGGGTCAGCAGCTGCAGGCATTGCCAGTTAGCCTTATCTTTTAGTTCTTGTCATTAAACTAGCTCTCTCTGTCAATCTTGCTTCCTAGTCTTTCCTAATGCCATCTTGGTTCTCTTTTTAAGTGAACTCAACAAGTCAAATTTTAAATTGATTCTACTTGTCAAAAAGGGAATGAAGCTATTGGGACTTCTCTTGTCATCTCTATTGAAAGAGTTCCAAGTCCTTCATCCAGAAGAGGGTACTGCCCCAGGCCTGAGCACAGGGAAAAGTTGTAAGAGCCCAGGGTTCAGCACCCTGGAATTGAAGGCCCAAGACACTGAAATAAATGTTCACTTCTTCAGTAGCACTTTGAATGCTGTTAGCTTATTGTCTCTTGACAGCCAATATTAAATGCCACTCAATGGGTTGATCAGCCTTATGACTTAAGAGCCAGGATAAGTCTACAAAATCTACTTCAGATCTTATGCCAAAGTATTGGAACCAACTGTATTTCATCAATAAAGTTCCACATTTCCCAGAACACCTCAGGATCATGGCCATGTTCAGTCTACTGTCCTGAGAAGCAGTAGAACAAGGCAGAGTCAAACGAAGCATTTGGGGGCTGCTGTGTGCACTTGGCTCTGTCTTTGAAGAACCTTAGAACACTGAAGTGGCTTGAGGGAGGAGGAGAAAGAGGCCTCAGCACCTAAGCCTTTTCTAGGCTACAAAGCAATAAAACCACAAAAGTAAGATTGGCTATACAGATATTGTGCTGGCTGGTTTTATGTGAATTTGTCATATGCTCAAGTCATCAGAGAGAAGGGAGCCTCAACTGAGAACTTGTCTCTGTAAGAGTGGGTTGTAGGCTTCTTACTTAGTGATTGATGGGGAATGCCCAGCCCATTGTTGGTAGTGTTATCCCTGAGCCAGTGGGCCTGGATTCTATAAGAAATTCTATGAGCAAACCATGAGGAGCAAACCAGTAAGCAGTAAGTGGCCTCAGCATCAGCCCCTGCCTCCAGTTTCCTGCCCAATTTGAGTTTCTGTCCTAACTTCTTTCAGTGATAGACTACGATGTAGAAGTATGAGCCAAGCAAACCCTTTCCTCCCCAAGTAACATTTGGTCATGGTGTTTCTTTGCTGCAATAGTAACCCTAAGGTACCCTTTAATGCTTTTTAAAAAAAAAGTGGAAGAAAGAAAAAGTGAAAGATGACAAGAAGAAGAAAAATAATGAGAACTACCCACCAAACCAACTGGAGTAATTAATTTAGTTTGTAAAATCTTTGAGCCACCTGGAAGGAAATGTGAAAATAAATGGACTACATTTGCTGTTTAGTAGACAGCCAGGGTAAATACAGCTTAAAAGGAAAATGGACTTAGAATGAGGATCTGCTGTGAGGGGGCATATCCTATCCCCCTTCTTGCTTAGTAGTGTCTCAGTGTTAAAAGAGAGTGGGAACAGTAATGATCCCCTGGAGGCGATTAGGATGGAGCAGGAGAGACAATATCATGTCTTCTGAATGGTATAATTTTCATTAACTTGGTTTTCTTGGTCATGTGGAAAATTCCCAGAAAATAATCAATTTATGTAGGGTTGGCTTGGGCAGTGGGAAGGTGGGTGGCGGTATCTGGTTGTCATGGCCAAAGTTAGTAATTTCCAAGAAAGGGAAGATAGACATTTAAAACAAAACTGTTTTCTGAAGTTGATATAAAGGCTTTGCTTATCATAAAAACTTTGTATATGCCACTTTTTATTTTTATTATGAAAATATGAAATATATGCTGAATGGTGAGGGTTTTTTATTTATACCTGGTTCCCATTTTTTTTCTTATGCTTCTTTCCCCCTTCAGTAAATACTATATCATGAATTCTTTTGCTCATAAATATTTTTGTGTGTCATATTAACCAATTTGAAACTTTTGACATACCTGAAATGCCAATGTTACATACAAAGACATTAGAAGTAATCCTTTAATGCCATACAGTGTCCAATTTTGGAAGATGGGCTAAAAAAATACTACCTTTGCTCCCTGTATGGGCACTTAGATGCTTCCTCCAACCATGTAGAATCTGTTTCTCCTACCCTTTAGTTGGAACTGGCCTTATAACTTATTTTTGACCAGTGGAGTGTGCCAAAGGTGACAGTGGCAGTTCCAGATCTAGCTCTTAAGATAACTGGCAACTTCCTCTCTTAGAAGTCATCCAAGATACAAGAAGTCTTGACTATTCTTTACTTCTATGCTGTGAGAAGGCCCAAGCTGTCATATAAGAAGAGTGAGTCCTGTCCTAACCATCCCAGTCAGGGAATGACTCATGTGAGAGAGGACACCATGTCCTGGTCCATGAATAAAAGAATCTCCCAGCTAAGCCTACTCAGAATTATGTTTTCTTTAAACCACTGGGTTTTGAGTATTTTTTAAAATTGTTTTTAATGTGATAATAAGCTAAAACACTAACACATGTTCCTCTGACTGTTTAAAAAATTGGCTGAGGGGGTGGTGCTGGAGCAGTGGCTTAACAGATAGGTGCATTGGCTGTTCTTCCAGAGGACCTGGGATCGATTCCCAGCACCCACTTGGCAGTTTACAACTGTCTGTAACTCCAGTTCCAGAAGAACCAACAACCTCATACAGACACACATGCAGGCAAAACACTAATAAATGCACATAAAATAAAAATAATTTTTAAAAATGGCATTCTGTTCTTTGTTAGAATCAAGGTCCAAATAAGATGCAATTCATTTACAAATGAAATTTTTATTTATTTTGAACATAGCACTTTCTCCCTGAATCCTGTTGTTAGTGTTCTCTTGATTGCCACTAAGAAACAAAAATAAAAAATTTTTGGATTGGGGCTGGAGAGATGACTCAGAGGTTAAGAGCACTGGCTGCTCTTGCAGAGGACCCAGGTTTAAGTCCCAGCATCTACACAATGGCTCACAACCACACCTAAATCCTGTTTTTGGAGATCTGATTCCCTCTTCTGACCTCCTTGGATACCAGGCATGCACATATATACCAGCAGGCAATACATTCATATATGAAAAATAAATTAAAAAAAACAAAAATAGAATTTAACTTACTACTCTCCCAACTTCATGTTTTCTCACTCTGTCTCTAAAAAAAAAAAAAAATCAAGCCAGGCGGTGGTAGCGCACGCCTTTAATCCCAGCACTCAGGAGGCAGAGGTAGGCAGATCTCTGTGAGTTCAAGGCTGGGCTGGACTGATAGCCTTCAAAACAATACAGAGAAACCCTGTCTCGTAAAAACCAAAAAAAAAAATCAAAGCAAAATATTCAAAAGAAAAAAAATAGCAAAACATAACAAAAAGAGCATACAAAACCATGGATTCCATTGTGTGTTGGCCAACTACTTCTGAGCATGGGGCCTGCCTATGGTGTGCTGAATTTTGCTTCTTCCAGCAGGTATCAATGGCAAATAGCTTCTTGGTTAAGGGTAGGATTTTTGTGCTCACTTTCCCTTCTCTGTGCTGGGATTTTGTCTTGCTTGAACTTGTGTAGATCTTGTAAGCAACCCCTCTCTTCTTGGAGACAGGGTCTCTATGTGTAGTCCTGGCTGTCTTAGAATTCCCTGTGTAGAGACCAGGCTGTGTGTTGCTGATATATCCAGTCTTACCCAGATTTCTTATTGGGTAAAATGTTTGTCATGCAAGCATGAAGACCAATAGTTCAAATTCCCCTAGTTCACATGAAAGCTGGATGGGTGTGACAGCTGTCTGTAATCACATCATACAGGAAATGGAAATGGTATTCCTGGAGCAAACTGGTTGAATCCTGCCTCAGTATATAAAGGTAGAAGGTGATCAAAGAAGATATCTAATGTCAACCTTGGGCTTGAACTCTCTCTCTCTCTCTCTCTCTCTCTCTCTCTCTCTCTCTCTCTCTCTCTCTCTCATCTTCCTCTACTTTTGATCAGTATAAATAAAGCACTGGAGACATTATTTACCTGCTTCTCAGTGAAATCTGGTAGTCCCTATCACAAATAGCAGTACTAGCCCTGTGCCTTTGCATTTGTGCCATGGAGGCAAGGTCCTGAATTCTGCTAGCTGGCTGGGCTTGTGGTGATCCCAAGCTCTCTTCTGGCTGGTGGTGCATCTTCTAGTTCATGGGTCCCTTTCTTTCTTTTTTCTCTCCTGCCAAGCATGATGCTTAACAAACATTAACATTCACCCTTATTCTGGGTAGATGGTAATAACAGAATGTCATAAAACTGTCACTTGAATTATAACATTAAAAGTGTGGGTGATGAGCCGGGCGTTGGTGGCACATGCCTTTAATCCCGGTACTCGAGAGGCAGAGGCAGGCAGATCTGTGAGTTCGAGGCCAGCCTGGTCTACAGAGCAAGTTCCAGGACAGCCTCCAAAACAATACAGAGAAACTCTGTTTAGAAAAACCAAAAAGAAAAAGTGTGGGTGATGACCCTTTTCTATAGAAGTAAAGGCTGTGACTTTCTGGTCCCTACTTCTGTCTCTTTCTGTCTGCCTCACACACGCACACATGCACACATACACTCATGCATTTGCACACAAACCCTTTGTTACCCCAGACGATAGAGTTTCTCACTGTTTTTCAGTTAGGCTGGCTAACCAGCAAGCTCCAGTGATTTTCTTGTCTCTGCCCTCCTCAGTGCTTGGTTTAAAGGTGTTTACAGCTTTTTTACCTGGGTGCTGGGGGTCCACCTTAGGTCCTCATGCTGATTAGTAAGCACTCATACCACTGAGCCATCAACCCAGAACCACTTTACCTTGTTTTCTAGTGTATGTTTAGTACACTAGTCCCAAGAGACTTCATACCTATGGACAGCTACCATTTCTCCCTGCCCTTCAGCCCCTGGCAACTAGTCTACTTTCTGTCTTATGTGGATTTACTCTTGTAGATGTTATATATAGATGGAATAATGCATTATGCATTGTGGAATATTATTTTAAGATGTGATACATTTTGTTTATGCTGTGGAACATTTGTTTTAATGATGCAAAGATAGATATGTTGCATTATTTTATGTCGCATTTATTTAACTCTTTGGAGCTGTGTTACTTTGCCTGTTTAAAACACCTGGTTGGTCTAATAAAGAGCTGAACAGCTTATGGCTAGGCAGAGAATGGATAGGTGGGACTGATAGGCAGAGAGAAAAATTAGAAGAGAAAAAGAGCAAAGAAGAGAGATCAAGGAGTGAGAAAAGGGACCAGTCACCCAGCCAGCCACAGAGTAAGAGTGAAAGTAAGATTACAGAAATAAGAAAAGGGAAAAGCCCAGAGGCAAAAGGTAGGTAGGATAATTTAAATTAAGAAAAGCTGGCTAGAAATAAGCCAAGCTAAGGCCGGGCATTTACAAGTAATAATAAGCCTCTATGTGTTTATTTGGGAGCTGGGTGGCGGCCTCCCAAAAGAATAAAGAGAAAACAAACAACCAACAACAATTGTGGAACATTTTGTGGATGCTTTCTTTCACTTAGCATAATGTTTTCTGGTTTATCATGATTCAATATGTACTAAACCTCCCCCCTGCCTGATGTTGTGACAAATACATAGGAGAATGAGATCATGAGCTTGATGCCAGCCCAAGTTATGCTTCAAAAGAGTAAAACAAAACAAAAACCAGAAAGATGCCATTAGACTTTATGGCAGAAGAATATTCTATTAGATAGATGTTTCACAATTTACCTATTTTTCTGTTACTGTTGTAAATGATGCCACGGTGAGCTGATAATAAAGTTGTGTAAGCTTCGGTGTGAGCAAGATGTTCATTCTCTTTTGCATCTGCCCGGGATCGGAATTGCTAGGTAAATTTGGCAACTAAGTATGTAGCTTTTTGAAGAACTGCTAGAATCTTTTGTTCAAAGTAGCTGCACCATTTTACTTTCCTACCAGTAACAGTGAAAAAGCTCCAGTTTCTTCACATTTTTACCAGTATTTGTTCTCTGCAGTGTGATTGTAGATGTCCTGGTAGGGTGCAGAGGAATCTCATTGTAGTTTTGATTTAGGTGTCCTTAGCTACCAATGGTGATCATTATTTTATTGCTATTATTTGTTTTTGTTTTTTGAGACAGGTTCTCACTATGTAACTCTGACTGTCCTGAATGAAACTCACTATGTAGACAAGGTAGGCCTTGCACTCATAGGGATCTGCCTGCCTCTGCTTCACAAGTGCTAGGATTAAAGATGTGCACCACCAAGTCTGGCAATGTTGAACACTTTTAAATGTACTTATCCATTTGTATGTCTTTGGGGAAAAGTCTGACCAAATCTTTTACTCATTTTTAACTAGATGGTCTTTTTCTTAAGTTGTAAAATATCTTCATATATATTCCAGGTATATCATATCAGATATATGATTTTTAAAGCCCCTTTTTGGGTTGGAGCTTAAACTCAGCCTCTCACAACTGTCAAGATAGCATTCTAACACCATCTCCATCTCCAGCCGCATCTTTTAACTTTATTGATAGTGACCTTTGAAGTCTGGTTTTACTTTTGGTGAATCTCAGTTGATCTTTTGTTTTCTTCTTTCACTTGTACTTTCCTTCTGTCTGAGGCCTTTCATAACTGATAAAAAAGCAGATGTGCTCACTAAAGAAGCATCATTGAGTGTCATTTTAAGTTAGCTCTTACATAAAGCACTTACTTAGAAGTATTTGCGAATTCCATTTAAAGGAACTTAGAAATTATGCACTTTTGGCTAATAAACCTACTTGTGTGCATTTACCCCCTAGGAAATACTTACGAAAGGAAAAGTATCCTGTATAAGCAGAGTTTTTCCTTATATTGTGACCCCTAAGGGTGGGAAGAGGTTCAATAGGGATAATAATGCAATACATTATTAGGCAATTAGTAGACATTTTAATCATGAAAGCCAATGACAATATGTACGATAGTGTGAGGAAAATGAAATATATATGTTTGTTATGATTGTAAATGTGCATATTTAGACACAGAAGGGTATCAAATTATTATTAGGTAGTTTTATTTTCTTAAACTTCACATGCTATTAGTATCTTTGTAGTTAAATTCAGTAAATTTGTTCCTGATATTGGTAGGGTGGTAGTGGAAATAGTGACAAGTGGTTAGATCTGGGTGTGTGTTTATCTTATCATAGCCTTTTCAATAGCTGTTACTTTTACTATCATGATCATCAGGCTAGATTTAGAAATTAAAAAAATAGTTTATTCTTTTTGTTTACTAAGAATTTGAATCAAGATGTTTAAACTTTCTCCACATTTTATATCAAATCCAAACACTGATACTAATTTTATTTTAATCAATTACTATACTGTCATTATAGCTGGAACATATGCTAAAGGAAGTTAATGATGGTGTGTGTGTGTGTGTGTGTGTGTGTGTGTTGTGTATGTGTGTATTTTAAAGGCCAGAGTTTTAGAAAGAAAATATAATATAGATGACAGCTAGGTTTAGTAGGAAGAGAAAACATTTGGAAACAAGAGACTATGTACCAGAGACAGGACTGTGCCTCCTCAAGAGGAGGCCTTGATGGCAGCAGACTCTGTTAACAGGGCAGGGTCACAGGGCAAAAACACCTTCTCAGAGTGTCCCATGAAATAGCCACTACAGTTATTTTACATATGAGTAAGTCCCTCAGTTTAATTTCAAGCAGATCAAAGATTTAATAGTAGCTTTGTTGTTGTTTTTAAGAACAAAAAGGCTCAGCTTAGTCTACAAAGTGGGTTCCAGGACAGCAAAAGCTACACAGAGAAACCCTGTCTCAAAAAACCAAAATAAACAAACAAAAAAAGAACACAAGAAATAAAAATGAAAAAAATGCAAAACAAGGAGGTTCATGCTTGTGAATAGTTACATGAATCCAAGATGAAGCCTCACTGTGAGTTGCTATACCCAAACTGTCTATGTGGGTATCCTGACCCTCTCTGGCTTTACCTAATTGACAGTGTCCTAGGTACATGAACCACAACTTTGGTTGAGAATACAGGTGATAGGACAATGGGCAGAAAAGGCCAGGCCTGACTGAAATTGACTTGGTCTCTGGGCCTGGTTTGAAGGAGACAGAGGCGTTGTCACATTCTTATATGTGGGAAGACTATGAAAAGAAAAATCCTTGTTGGCCCAAATGTTTAGATAGGAAGTACACTGGGTCTTTTGTTTTCAGTTCAAATGGTCAGAATTAATTTTTAGGTCCAAAGAGGGTGAGGGTGGCTTTCTTTCCTAAATGCAAAGATAAGGGGGATAAAAGAAACAAAGAAAAACTGTATAACTTAAGCTTATCAAATGGTACAGAACATCCCAGCTCATTGTTTCCCAGCTACCAAGGAACTTCTGCCTTAGAACTCACAGCTGAGAAGCACATGAGCTTCTTACGAAAAGACCCATAAGATAGAAAGCAAGCAGTGGGTATGTGACTGGGGACCTGAGAAACACAGATTCAGAGATTGCAAGATTGTCATCATATTTTTTCTCTTTTTCCTCAGGCTTAACAAGGAAAGTGGCTTTCTGCAAATAACTGATAAAGCCACCCTTAGAAGCACTTCTCAGGCTCTCATAGAGTAACTGGAGTTTATACTGCACAGCCTTCTTGCCTGCTGATCACCCACAGTTAGTGCCACCATGGCCAGCAAGAGGAAGTCCACTATCCCATGCATGATCCCAGTTAAGACTATGGTGCTGCAGAGTGCCAGCACAGAGGCTCAGCCTGTGGACACTTTGTCTGAAGGTCTCCAGCAGGATCTTCCTTCAGAGGCACCTGATGCTAGCAGTGAGGCAGTCCCAAACCCCAGCAGCACTGATGGTTCTGCCCTGGCAAACGGGCACCGGAGCACTCTGGATGGCTATGTGTATTCCTGTAAAAACTGTGATTTCAAGTCCCAGGACATGACTCAGTTTGTGGGGCATATGAACTCAGAACACACAGACTTTAGTAAAGACCCAAATTTTGTATGTACAGGATGCAATTTCCTGGCAAAAACCCCCGAGGGGCTTTCCCTGCACAATGCCAAGTGCCACTCAGGAGAAGCCAGCTTTTTGTGGAATGTGACCAAGCCAGACAATCATGTGGTGGTAGAACAGGATGTCCCTGAGAGTACTAGCACATCTGACCTAGCAGGCGAGTCTGCCACTGAAGGGATTGATGGGCAGGCTGAAATCATTATCACCAAGACACCAATCATGAAGATAATGAAAGGCAAAGCTGAAGCCAAGAAAATCCATATGCTTAAAGAAAATGCTCCCAATCAGCCTGTGGGTGAGACCTTGCCAAAGCCATTGGCTGGGGAGGCAGAGGTTAAAGAGGGGGACCACACTTTTGCCAATGGGGCAGCTCCAGTCAGTCAGGCATCCAAGCCCCCTCATGCTGCCAATGGGCCCCTGATAGGAACAGTGCCAGTACTGCCAGCTGGCATAGCACAGTTCCTCTCCCTCCAGCAGCAGCAGCCCCAAGTGCACTCCCAGCACCATACCCACCAGCCCCTGCCTACATCCAAGGCTCTTCCGAAAGTCATGATCCCCCTGAGCAGCATCCCAACATACAATGCAGCTATGGACTCCAACAGCTTTCTGAAGAACTCCTTCCACAAATTCCCCTACCCAACCAAAGCTGAGCTCTGCTACTTGACTGTGGTGACCAAGTATCCAGAAGAACAGCTTAAAATCTGGTTCACAGCCCAGAGGCTGAAGCAAGGAATCAGCTGGTCTCCTGAGGAGATTGAAGATGCCCGGAAAAAGATGTTCAATACAGTCATCCAGTCTGTGCCTCAGCCCACCATCACAGTTCTAAACACCCCCCTTGTTGCCAGTACTGGCAATGTACAGCACCTCATCCAGGCGGCTCTCCCAGGTCATGTTGTGGGTCAGCCAGAAGGCACAGCAGGGGGCCTCCTGGTCACTCAGCCATTGATGACCAATGGTTTACAAGCATCCAGCTCATCTCTCCCCTTGACAACTGCATCTGTTCCCAAGCCAACTGTGGCACCCATTAACACTGTGTGTTCAAATACAACATCAGCTGTGAAGGTAGTCAATGCAGCCCAGTCACTCCTCACAGCATGCCCCAGCATAACGTCCCAAGCCTTCCTCGATGCAAACATCTACAAAAATAAGAAGTCTCATGAACAGCTGTCAGCTCTGAAAGGAAGCTTCTGCCGGAACCAGTTTCCTGGGCAGAGTGAAGTAGAGCACCTGACCAAAGTGACAGGCCTCAGTACCAGAGAGGTACGGAAGTGGTTCAGTGACCGGAGATATCACTGCCGGAACCTGAAGGGCTCCAGGGCCATGATGCCTGGAGAGCATGGCTCTGTTCTCATTGATTCTGTGCCAGAGGTGCCCTTTTCCCTGTCATCCAAAGTTCCGGAGGTGGCCTGTATCCCAACAACAACCTCACTAGCAAGCCACCCTGCCACCAAACGACAATCTTGGCATCAGACCCCAGACTTCACACCAACCAAATACAAAGAGAGAGCTCCAGAGCAGCTGCGAGTCCTGGAGAACAGCTTTGCACAAAACCCACTTCCCCCTGAAGAAGAGCTGGACCGCCTAAGAAGTGAAACCAAAATGACTCGAAGGGAAATTGATGGCTGGTTCTCAGAGAGACGGAAAAAAGTGAATTCTGAGGAGACCAAGAAGGCTGACGGGCAGGTGCCTCAGGAGGAAGAGGAAGGTGCTGAGGATGAGGGTGGAGATGAAGAGTTTGCTAGTGAGATGAGGGTTCCTGGTGAAAATGGCTCTCCTGAGATATTTCTTAGGCACACATTGGCAGAGAGGAAGGTCAGCCCCATCAAAATCAACCTCAAGAACCTGCGGGTCACTGAAGCCAGTGGCAAGAATGAGCTTCCAGGGCTGGGTGTCTGCGAGTCTGAGGAAGATGGTTTGAACAAGCTAGCAGAACAGCCACCAGGTAAAGTGAGCTACAAAAAGACGGCACAGCAGCGTCACTTACTACGGCAGCTCTTTGTTCAGACACAGTGGCCGAGCAACCAAGACTATGACTCCATTATGGCCCAAACAGGGCTGCCCCGGCCAGAGGTGGTACGCTGGTTCGGAGATAGCAGGTATGCCCTGAAGAATGGCCAGCTCAAGTGGTACGAAGACTATAAGAGGGGCAACTTCCCACCAGGTCTGCTTGTCATTGCCCCTGGCAACCGAGAGCTACTGCAAGATTATTACATGACACACAAAATGCTGTGTGAGGAAGACTTGCAAACCCTCTGTGACAAGACCCAGATGAGTGCCCAGCAGGTCAAGCAATGGTTTGCTGAGAAAATGGGTGAAGAGACTAGGGCTGTGGCAGATACAAGCAGTGAGGACAAGGGCCTTGGAACTGGAGAGCCTGTGGCAGTTCACAGAGTGCTGGGTGATGCCTATTCAGAGATGTCTGAGAACAGTGAATCATGGGAGCCAAGTGCTCCTGAGGCCAGCTCAGAGCCCTTTGCCACTTTGAATCCCCAGTCTGGACGTCAGCTCGGTAAGGAGCTCATGGGATTCATGCATGACCTTCCTCTGAATCTGCGGGAGGACACAGTCACAGAGTGGGCACAGGGGACAGGTACTGTTGTTTCTAAGGCTACCTGACAACCAGACTGATTGCTGAGGAGTGAATTCCAGGGAACAATTGGCAGTAGAAGCCACAGAAGTAAAAGGTTGAGAAGTGGACTTTTGTTTTTTGGTTCTTGTGTTTCTTTGTGGTGGTGTTTTGTTTTAAATCCATGCAGGGGAGAGAACATAGTGAACTTAAAGGGACTCATGCTTTTCTAGTCATTTCTTAGCATGGATTAAGATGTCATCCGAGTCACAAAAATCCCAGTCACTGTGTGGAAGACAGGGTTAGGACTTCAGAGGAAATTTAGCTCAAATTGGCAATCTTTAATGGTCTCATTTGTACGTGTGTGTACCTGGTGCCCATAAAGGTCAGAAGAGGGCATCGACTCACCTGGAACTGGGGTTACTTCTGATTTGCCGTGTAGGTTCTGGGAATCAAAGCTAGATCTTTTCCAATAGTGCAAGTGTGCTTAACTGAAGAACCATCTATCCAGCCCCACAGAGTGCTTTTGTTTTTCCCTAAGGAAAATCTTAGGTTTGTATTGTTTTTCCTGATATAGAAGAAATGTTTATCATAATGGAAAAATCACCTTTTGTTTTAAGAAATATAAAATACAAAGCTTGAGTTTTGCCCTTTGGTTTTTATGGATGGTGGTGTTTTAGTATTCAGAAGAAACATTATATTTTAAGACACAGTTGTGAAGCTATAGACATGTCACATCTTAGGTATTGGTTTTCTATATTCTTGGTCCTGGAGTTCCAGACTCTTCCTTTTTACTATCCCTTTGCATTTGTCTCCTCATGAAATGCCCCATCCTAGAGCAGCTAGAACAAGTGTGTCTGGAGAGAAGAGTGTGACAGAAGCTGAATGATTGGGGTCTCTAAAATGGTAGCCTGACCAGCTGGATCAAGAAGGGGCAGAGGTAACTAGAAAGTGGCTGTGGGATTGGACAGCTGTGCAGGTGGTCCCTGGAGACTGCTGCTTCTGTAGGGGGCCCTAACCAAGCACAACAATCTGCCTCTTAGATCCTGTGGTATTTCCTGGACACTTGCATTGTTTGCATGCAATGCCTAGACAATTTTGTTTGCTTTAACCTAGGAAACCCTAGTTCCCCTGGCCTACTTACTTTCTACTTAAGCCACAGAATTCTTACCCCTTCACTGAATATTCTAATTTATTTCAAAACCTTTTTTGAAATACTATGCTGTTGCTTCATTTATTTAAGGAAAAGGAGATTTCTCTAAGTAGCTGGTTGCTGAAGGAAGGGTTGCCACCAGTGAGCAATTGAAGAAAGAAAGTGCTTTCTCTCTCTCTCTCTCTCTCTCTCTCTCTCTCTCTCTCTCTCTCTCTCTCTCTCTCTCTCTCTCTCTCTCTCTCTCTGTGTGTGTGTGTGTGTGTGTGTGTGTATGCATCTCAGTGTGGAAGCCAGGGTTCACATTGGACATTTCTCCTCTATTGCTCTCTATTTTTTTTTTTTTGAGAAAAGGTTGCTTACAGAATCTGCAGCTTATTGACTAGGCTGTCTGGTCATAGATCTACCTTTATGACACACCTCTACCCTCATCCCCCAGAATGTGCCTCTATACTTTTTTTAAACAATTATTGAATTTGTTCTTTGATAATTTTATACATGTATAAAGTGTATTGATTATTGTAATAGTAACCCTCTCTACGTCCCAGTTACTTTCACAAATTCATGCCCCTCTATTTTGGTGATCCACTGAGTTAAACCAAGATCATTTGTGTGACCATGGACTTGGAACTGTCCATTTGAACCAGTGGCTTCTCAGTGGGCACACAACTGGAGGCAATAGCCACATCTCTTCCAGAATCCATCCGTAGCCAGTACTTCAGCATACCCTGTGAGCCCCTCCCCAATCCATGACTGTTGATAGGCCCATTCTCCACCCCCAACTTAAAAGAATTAATTTTATGTGTATGGGTGTTTTGCCTGCATGTATATTGTGTGCCACATGGTGCCCTTGGATGACAGAAGAGAGCATTGGATACCCTGAAACTAGTTATAAATGTTTGAGTGCTGCCATGTGGGTACTGGGAACTGAATCTAGGTCCTTTGCAAAAGCATCATGTGTTTTTAACTGCTGAGCCATCTCTCCAGCATCCTAAGTCCAGCCTTATATAGATCAGTTGAAGGTAGCTACTATAAAGTTATTACTGCATTGACTATGCCAAGCACAGAAGGCAGCATTGCACAGCCCTTCTCCATGTGGCCTGACTCTTACATTCTTTCTCTCTTCAACTCTATGATGATCCCTGTGCCTTAAAGTGGGTAGTATAAACATTCTGTTTAGGGCTGAGCACTCAAGCATCACTTATTCTTAACACCTTGAGCAGCCATTTTATTAGGCAGCTCAGTGCCATGACAGGTTAGCTATGACCTAAGACTTCCTTAGCCATAAGTTTTACCAAACACAAGTTCCCTTTTCTGGAGTGAACCAGAAAGAGCA
The DNA here is from genome assembly GCF_017639785.1 of Mesocricetus auratus. Taxonomy (NCBI): domain Eukaryota; kingdom Metazoa; phylum Chordata; class Mammalia; order Rodentia; family Cricetidae; genus Mesocricetus; species Mesocricetus auratus. Next base: position 7,126,462 of record NW_024429209.1, on the reverse strand, counting down.
GTTGTTTACCCATATGACAGTTTTGCCACTATTGCACTAGTGGACAGATTGGTATTGTAGTTTGTAGGGTTCATAGCTATTTAAGACCCAACAGCATATGCATTGAGTATTTAAAAAGAGTCCTTCCCCTTTTATAAGGCAGACATTATTTAAAGAATCTTAGGTTCCCACAGAGACAGCACCAGAAACTCCCCTGACCCTACAGCATGAGGAGTATTCACTTGACTGGAAGTTTAGAAAAATCTCAGATGGCTCCAGCCCTCAGTGAGAAAAAAACACCAGTTCTGAAGGCTAAGAGAATTAAATTTTGGGTTACCACCTAATGTACTTAGAAGGTCCAGTCTGCAGTAGAAATCAACATAAAAAGAAATAGGAAAGTATGTCCATTAACAGGAAAAGGAGTTTGACAGATAACTGCGCTTGAGGAAGTCTAGGCATTGGAATTACTGCTTAAAGATATTAATGTAACTACCCCCCTGTTCAGTGAAATACTGGGAACCATGGGAAAAAGCAGAGAGAAAATTCATGAAAACAATGATATTGTTAACTAGAGGTACAAACTATAAAAGCAAACCATACTCCAAATCAAAACAGTATAATCACGGAGATGAAAAGTTTGCTAGAGAGGCTGAGCAACAAACAGATTTGAGCAAGAAGGAAGTGGTCAGAGGATGTGAAGATATGATTTACCCAGAAGTACAGAAAGCAAAAAGGACCATAGAAACTAAAGGGGCTTGTGGGGCATAGATAAACATGAACTCCTGAAAGAGGAAAGCAGCTAAGTCATTTCCAGATGAACAGAAGCTAAAGTTCATTGCTGATAGATTGTCCTTCTGGGGATGCTACCAAGACTCCTTCAGGCTAAAATGAAATGACACTGAATAGGATTTTGAAGCCACAAGAAAAAATAATCATTAAAAGTAGTTTTATAAATAAATATAATTCTAGTATCGTTACACTTTTAGTTGGTTTGCATTTTATATTTTCCCTGTATGATTTAAAATGTAAAGTATAAATATGTGTTAACAGGAAGATGAAGCCTGAGTCATTAATAATAATGCAGTAAGCCGGGCGCTGGTGGTGCACGCCTTTAATCCCAGCACTCGGGAGGCAGAGGCAGGCGGATCTCTGTGAGTTCAAGGCCAGGCTGGACCAACAGCCTCCAAAACAATACAGAGAAACCCTGTCTCGAAAAACCAAAAAAAATAATAATAATGCAGTAAACAGCAAGGGAGGAGATACTCAGGGCTGGGGTCTGAATAACATGGAAACGGAATGGTATCGGGTTAAATTGCTTCAAGTCCAAGTTACTTATGATCCCCAAGTTAAGCAAGAAAACAACAAAAATACAAAGAAGAGAATCAAACTGAGCACACAGAGAAAAATAAGTCAATCCAAAAGGCAGTAAGGGAGGTTTGAAAAAAAACTAAGAAAAATAGAAACAAGTAGCCAAATGTCAGGAGTAATCCTTCTTTATTAGTAATCACATACAATATCACTGGATTAAGTTATTCTAAAGACAAAGATTGGTAGACTGGATCAAGCCAAACAGGAGTCATCTATATATTATCTATAAGCGACTAACTGAAAATACAAGGACACAAGAGAAGTGGAAGGTAAAGGATGAAAAAAAATTACCAGTGGTTGAAGTTCTCACCAAGGTCTTTTCAGGCTCTCTGCTTCTTCTCCAAAGAACTGAAAATCAAGGATCATACAGATATGCAGAGGCAGCAAGATAACTTCTTTTGAAGCAGAGAGACAGTGCAGGTTATCCAGAGAAACACTGTCAAGATCCCTGATTATTGTTCTAGGCTTCCTTTATGGGGTTCAAGAGAAGGAGGAGCTGGTTACTAACTGGTACACTTGGGTGGTTCTCTGTTTTAATTGGTATATTTGACTAGATAATCATTTCTCTGCATGTCCCTTCCCATAATGCATGTGTTTTTAATCGTATGCCCACCCAGTTATGCAGAGACATAAAATGGTAAGTAGGAGATTCTCCATAAGAGATTACTAGAAGACATGGTTACATCTAAACATGTACCCAAAACCAATTCAAGCCAGATTGGCCCTTCTACTTTCATACCCAGATAAGTTGAGAATAGACTTGAGTAGAAACTGTTAAAAACATTTGGTTATTACTAGGGGCAGGGAGCATACCATAGTTTAAATGGGAGTACATGTACCCTGATGTAGGTGGGGTGTGTTGAGGTTTCTGAGGTTGTCGGGTGCAGTTTGGAGAAGCATATGTGCATTACTACAAGAGAGGTATGTATGTGTATGCATAATCAAAACCGAATGGGGCCCCAAACTAAACTGTTTCCTATACTTTCTGCCTCAAATATTTTACACAAAGAGTAAGTTCAGAGAAAGGGAAGGTGGCTTTCTTATGGTGTCTGAATAAAGCATTCATGACAGACAAGGATGTTATATTTTGGTAAAGGTCTAATGCAAGATTTAGCAGTTATTAATATACACACTTGAGTCCCAAAGTATATAAAGATGGACAGAGTTAAAGGGGAAGTAAGCAAAAGTATTTGGAGACTTTAATACTATATTTCCTTGGGTTTTTTGTTTTGTTTTTGTTTCTCTCAAGAAAGGGTTTCTCTGTGGCTTTGGAGGCTGTCCTGGAACTAGCTCTTGTAGACCAGGCTGGTCTTGAACTCACAGAGATCCACCTGCCTTTGCCTCGCAAGTGCTGGGATTAAAGGCATGCACCACCACGACACTATACTTCCAATAGTGGACATAAAAATCACAAAGAAAACAGATAAGATAGTATATGCCTATAAGAGGCCTAAGACAGGAGGATCCTTTAAGTTCAAGAGTTTAAGACCAGACATGACAATATAGTGAGACATTCTCAACACAAAACAAAAAGAGGCAGACATCAGACAGAATATCAGCAAGGAAATGGAAGACTTTAAAAACAATATAAATTTACCTAGGTATGGTTTCTCATGTCTAATTCCAGCTCTTGGAGGTGGAGGCAGGAGGACTGCTATGAATTTGAGGCTAGGCTTAGGCTACATAGTCAGTTCCAGGTCAGCTTAGGAAAAAGGAAAACATTATAAACTAATTAGAAATAGTAGATACTTAGAAAAAAAAATACAGATAAAAACCTTCCAGACCTTAGATCAGGCAGAGGTTTCCTTCCTTCCTTTTTTTTTTTTTTTTGAGGAAGGATTTCTCTGTGTAACAGCTCTGGCTGTCCTGGAACTTGCTTTGTAGATCAGGCTGGCCTACAGAGATCTCCCTGAATAGTGGTTCATACCTCTAACCCAGCATTTAGGAAGCAGAGACAGGCTTATGAATTCCAGGCCAGCCTGGACAGCAAAACCAAATTTTAAAATCATTTTAAAGGTGGGGTGGTATATTCCTGCAATCTCACCATTCAGAAGGCTGAGGTAGGAAGACTGAAAGTTTGAAGTCAGCCTGGTCTACATAATGAGGCCCTGTCTCAAAAAAAATAATAAAGTGAAATACTTTTGTGCATTAATTTCTCAACCTGTGGGTCATGACCCCTTTGAGAGTCACATATCAGATATCCTGCATATCAGATATTTACATTATGATTCATAACAATGAAAGTTAGCAATGAGATAATTTTATGCTTGGGGTCACCACAGCACAAACTGTATTAAAGAGTCACAGCGTGAGGAAGGTTAAGAACCACTGAGCTAGAGGGTGAAAGGGCAGCTGACAGGTAAATGAAGATACCTGAAGTTACACATCTGATAAAGAATTAATATTCACAATACATAGAAGTACAGTTCAACAATAAGCCATTAAAATGGGTAAATCTATTTAAGTAAACATTTCCCCTAAGGAGAGAGCTACAAGCTCATAAAAAGATGACTAAAATCTTGTGCTGGAGAGATGGCTCAGTGGTTAAAAGCACTGGCTACTCTTGCAGAGGACCTGGGCTTGGTTCCCACCTCATACCCCCTCATTTCCCCAGGGAGGGTGAAGCCCTCCATGGGGGTGTCCATAGTCTGTCGTTTCATCCAGGGAAGGACCTAGACCCTCCCCCAAGAGTCCAGGGTGAGAGTGCATCCCTCATTGTGGTATAGGCACCCAAAGTCCATTTGTATGCCCGGGATAAATACTGATCTACTACCCAAGGCTCCATAGATTGCCTAGGCCTCCTCACTGACACCCACATTCAGGGTGACTTGATCAGTCCCATGCTAGATTCCCAACCATCAGTCTGGGATTCAAGAGCTACCCCTTGTTCAGGTCAGCTGTTTCTGGGGGTTAAAGCAGCCCCGTCTTAATCCCTTTGCTCATCAGTCCTCCCTCTCTGTCACTGGATACCTTGAGTTCAGCTTAGTGTTTAGCTGTGGGAGTCTGCCTCTGCTTCCATCAGTCATTGGATGAAGGTTCTGTTTCCCAGACTCTCTGGCCATGGGATTGTAGGCTGGCACTCCCCAGATCTATGTCTAAAATCCATATATGAGTGAGTACATACAATGTTTGTCTTTTTGTGCCTGGATTACCTCACTCAGGATGGTTTCTTCTAGTGCCATCTATTTGCCAGCAAATTTCAGGATTCCATTGTTTTTTTCTGCTGAATAGTACTCCATTGTGTAAATGTACCACATTTTCTCTATCCACTCTTCGGTTGAGGGGCATCTAGGTTGCTTCCAAGTTCTGGCTATTACAAATAAAGCTAATATGAACATAGTGGAACAGATGTCCTTGTATGAATGCCTAAGAGTGGAATTGTTGGGTCTTGTGGTAGGCTGATTCCCATTTTTTCTGAGGAATCTCCATACTGATTTCTAAAGTGGCTGTACGAGTTGGCACTCCCAACATGAACTGTCGTTGGTGTTTTTAATTTTAGCCATTCTGACAGGAGTAAGATAGTATCTCAGAGTTGTTTTGATTTGCATTTCCCGGATGGCTAGGGATGTTGAGCACTTTCTCAAGTGTGTCTCAGCCATTTTAGACGCTTCTATTGAGAATTCTCTATTTAGTTCTGTAGCCCATTTTTTAATCGGATCCTTTGGTATTTTGGAGACTTGCTTCTTGAGTTCTTTGTAAATTTTAGAGATCAGCCCTCTGTCAGATGTGGGGTTAGTGAATATTTTTTTCCCATTCTGTGGGCTGCTTTTTTGTCTTGTTGACTGTGTCCTTTGTCTTACAGAAGCTTCTCAGTTTCAGGAGGTCCCATGTATTAATTTTTGACCTTGCTGTCTGTGCTACTGGTGTTATGTTCAGGAAGCAGTCTCCTGTACCATTTCATTCAAGGGTACCACCCACTTTCTCTTCTAAGAGGTTCAGTGTGACTGGATTTATGTTGAGGTCTTTGATCCATTTGGACTTAAGTTTTGTACATGGCGATAGACATGGATCTATCTGCAATCTTCTACATGCCAGTCTCCAGCTATGCCAGCACCATTTGTTGAAGATGCTTTCTTTTTATCCATTGTACAATTTTAGCATCTTTGTCGAAAATCAGATGTTCATACATGTATGAGTTAATATCAGGGTGTTCAAGTTGATTCTATTGGTCTACCTGTCTATTTTTGTGCCAATACCAAGCTGTTTTCAGGACTACAGCTCTATAATAGAGCTTGAAGTCAGGGATGGTGATGCCTCCAGATGTTGCCTTATTGAATAAGGTTGTTTTGGATATCCTGGGTCTTTTGTTTTTCCATACAAAGTTGATTATTGTTCTTTCAAGGTCTGTGAAGAATTGTGCTGGTATTTTAATGGGGATTGCATTGAATCTGTAGATTGCTTTTGGCAGGATTGCCATTTTTACTACATTGATCCTACCTATCCAAAAGCATGGGAGATCATTCCATTTTCGGATGCCTTCTTTAATTTATTTCTTTAAAGACTCAAAGTTCTTGCGATACAGGCCTTTCACTTGTTTGGTTAGCGTTACCCCCAAGGTATTTTATGTTGTATGTGGTAATGTTTCTTTGATTTCTTCCTCAGCCCTTTTATCATCTGTATATAGTAGGGCTACTGATTTTCTTGAGTTGATCTTATATCCTGCCACTTTGCTGAAAGTATTTATCAGCTGTAGTTCCGTGGTAGAGTTTTTTGGATCACTTATGTAAACTATCATATCATCTGCAAATAGTGAAAGTTTGACCTCTTTCTTTCCAATTTGTATCCCCTTGATCTCCTTTTGTTGTCATGTTGCTCTAGCTAGAACTTCAAGTACAATACTGAAAGGTATGGAGAGAGTGGACAGCCTTGTCTTGTTCCTGATTTTAGTGGAATCGCATTGAGTTTCTGTCCATTTAGTTTGATGTTGGTTGCTGGTTTGCTGTATATAGCTTTTATTATGTTTAGGTATGTTCCTGTTATCCTGGATCTCTCCAAAACCTTTATCTTGGATATTGGATTTTGTCAAGGGCTTTTTCTGCATCTAGTGAGATGATCATGTTATTTTTGTTTCTCATCTTGTTTATACGGTGGATTAAACTGATGGATTTTCATATGTTGAACCTGGGATCAAAACTAATTGATCGTGATGAATGATTGTTTTGATGTGTTCTTGGATCTGATTTGCCCGTATTTTATTGAGTATTTTTGTATCAATGTTCATGAGGGATGTTGGTCTGAAGTTCTCTTTCTTAGTTGTGTCTTTGTGTGGCTTGGGTATCAAGGTTATTGAAGCCTCATAGAGTTTGGCAAAAACCCTTCTGCTTCTGTTGCCTGGAATACTTTTAGAAGAATGGTATAACTGTTCTTTGAATTTCTGGTAGAATTCTGTACTGAGGCCATCTGGACCTTTTTCTTTTTTTTTGGTTGGGAGACTTTTGATGACTGCTTCTATTTCCTTAGGTGTTATAGGACTATTTAAATTGCTTATCTGTTCTTGATTTAATTTTGGCAAGTGATAGCTATCCAGAAAATTGTTCATTTTCTTTAAATTTTCTGATTTTGTACAGATTTTCAAAGTATGACCTGATGATTCTCTGGATTTCCTCAGTGTCCGTTGTTATGTCCCCCTTTTCATTTTTGATTTTGTTAACTTGCATGTTCACATTCTGCCGTTTGGTAAGTTTAGATAAAGGTTTGTCTATCTTGTTGATTTTCTCAAAGAACCAACTCTTCATTGCATTGATCTTTGTATCATTTTCCTAGTTTCTACTTTATTGATTTCAGCCCTTAGTTTGATTATTTCCTGGCATCTACTCCTTCTGGTTGAGTTTGCTTCTTTGTGTTGTAGAGCTTTCAGCTGTGCTGTTAATTCTCTAGTGTAACTATTCTCCAGTTTCTTCATGTGGGCACTTATTACTACGAACTTCCCTCGTAGCACTGCTTTCAAAGTGTCCCATAGGTTTGGGTATGTTGTATCTTCATTCTCATTGAATTCTAGGAAGTCTTTAATTTCTTTTTTTTATTTCTTCTTTGACCCAGGAATGGTGCAGCTGTGCATTATTCAATTTCCATAAGTTTGTAGGGCTTCTGCAATTTGTGTTGTTGAATTCTAATTTTTAACACATGGTGGTCTGATAAGATGCAGGGAGTTATTTCAATTTTTTGTACCTGTTGAGGTTTGATATGTTGCCAAGTATGTGGTTGATTTTTGAGAAGGTTCCATGTGGTGCTGAGAAGAAGGTATATTCTTTTTTTATTTGTACAGAATGTTCTATAGATGTCTGTTAATCCCAATTGGGTCATAACTTCTAATAGCCCCTTTGCTTCTTTGTTAAGTTTCTGTCTGGTGAGAGTGGGGTGTTGAAGTCTCCCACTGTAAGTGTATGGGGCTTTATATGTGATTTGAGTTTTAGTAATGCTTCTTTTACGAATGTGAAGCATATGGGGCTTTATATGTGATTTGAGTTTTAGTAATGCCTCTTTTACGAATGTGGATGCCTTTTTATTTGGGGTATAGATGTTCAGAATTGAAACTTCATCTTGGTGGATTTCTCCTGTGATGAGTATGTAATGACCTCCTTTATCTCTTTTGATTGATTTTATTTTAATGTCTAATTTGTTAGATATTAGGATTGCTACCCCTGCTTGTTTCTTGGGTCCATTTGATTGGAAAATCTTTTCCCAACCTTTAACTCTGAGGTAATGTCTGTCTTTGAGGCTGAGGTGTGTTTCTTGTATGCAGCAGAAGGATGGGTTCCATCTTCAAATCCATTCTGTTAGCCTGTGTCTCTTTATGGATGAGTTAAGACCATTAATATTGAGGGATACTAATGACTATTGATTGCTCTTCTTTGATTTGGAATGGTTGTTGGTGGTAGAATTATATGTGGAATTCCACCCCTTTTTTTTCTTTTGGCTGTTGGTTAGATGGGATTATCTATTTATTGCCTATGTCTTTCTGGTTGTAGTTCACTTCCTTGGGTTGGAGTTTTCCTTTCAGAACTTTCTGTAGGGCTGGGTTAGTGGATATGTATTGTTTGAATCTAGTTTTGTCATGGAATATCTTGTTTTCTCCATCTATAGTGATTGAAAGCCTTGCTGGGTATAGTAGTCTGGGCTGGCATCTGTGGTCTCTTAGTGTTGGTAGACTATCTATCGTGGACCTTCTGGCTTTCAGAGTTTACATAGAGAAGTCAGGTGTAATTCTGATAGGTTTGCCTTTATATGTTACTTGACCTTTTTCCTTAGCTGCTCTTAATATTCTTTCTTTATTCTGCATGATTGTGGTCTTGATTATTATGTGGTGAGGGGACTTTTTTGTGATCCACTCTATTTGGTGTTCTGTAAGCTTCTTGTACCTTCATTGGCATGTCTTTCTTTAGGTCAGGAAAGTTTCCTTCTATGATTTTGTTGAATATATTTGGTATCCCTTTGAGGTGGTTTTCTTTACTTTCTTCTATACCTATTATTCTTAGGTTTGGTCTTTTCATGGTGTCCCATATTTCCTGGATATTTTGTGTTAGGGATTTGTTGGACTTAATATTTTCTTTGGTTGATGAATCAATTTTTCCTAGTGTATCTTCAACACCCGAGATTCTCTCTTCCATCTCTTGTATTCTGTTGGTTATGCTTGCATCTGTAGCACCTGACCGTTTGCCCAGCTTTTCTATTTCCAGCCTTCCTTCAGATTGTGTTATTTTTTATTGTCTCTATTTCAGTTTTCAACCCTTGCACTGTTTGAATTGTTTCTTGCAATTTTTGCTTTGTCTTTTCATCCATTTGTTGCATTTTCTGATTTGTTTTTTCTTCCATTTCTTGCATTTTTTTGGTTTGCTTTTTCTTCCATTTCTTTGAGGGATTTTCCCATATCCTCTTTGAGGGCCTCTATCATTTTCATGAAGTTGTTTTTAAGGTCATTCTCTTCTGCTTCATTTGCATTGGAATGTTGGAGTCTTGCTGGTGTGGAGTGTCTAGAATCTGGTGGTGTCATATTTGTTTTTCTGTTGCTGAGTTTGTTTTTGTATTGTCTCCTTCCCATCCCTTCTTCTAGTGGGTGCAGAAAGAGCCTCTTACTGGCCTGTTGGTTAGGGGACCAGAGTTCCCTTTCAGTGGGTGTATGTCCAATACTCTGGTAGTTCTCCTCTTCCTGGTCCTAGTCCTGGTCCTGTGGATGGAGAAGAAGACCGGGAATCTGGGGTGCGTAGGCTCCCACCAGGAGGGGAGACTCAGTGGCAGTCTCCAGGCACTGGAGCACAGGCCCAGAAACAGACCCTGAATTGCCTGGTCCTGTGGGTGGAGAAGAAGACCAGGAACCTCGGGTTTGTAGGCTCCCACTGGGAGGGAAGGCTCACTGGTGGTCCCCAGGCACTGGCCCAGTGGGTAGAAAAGAAGACCAGGAAACTGGGGTGTGTAGGCTCCCGCCGGGAGGGGAAACTCTGGCAGTCTCTAGGCACTGGAAGCAAAAATAATTTTTAAAAGACAAAATTTTTAAAAAGATGACCAAGATCTTTTAGTTTTTAGGGAAATGTATATGAAACCTACAGTGAGATTCCAGCTCACACTTAAACTAGCTATTGCTAACATGTACACAAACAGAAAACCACAGGCATTGGTGAGGGTGTGGGGCAATGGGCTCTTGGTACACTGCTGCTGTGAATGGAAAGCGATTAAACTTTGGAAAACTCTTCGGCAAGTTTCAAGAAGCTGAAGACCAGCTTCTCATCTGACCCAGAAGTCTCACTCCTAGCGCTGAAAAGAGCCTGCGCTGACATTGTGCATGAATGCTCAAAACAGCAGTAGTCACAAGTTCTAAAAGGAGGAAACAACCTGTGACCATTGCCACAGGAATGGACAAACAAGTGTGCTATATACATATAATGGAATATGATTCTACTATAAAAAGGAATAAATGTTAATACACTGCACAACATAGATGGAACTTGAAAACACTATGCCAGTTGAAATAAGCCAGTCAAAAGACAAATATTTTATAATTCTATTATTGGCAGTCTCTAGCTAAATTTATGAAAATTGATGGTCCAATGTAGGCTACTTCTGGGAGGAAAAAAGGTAGTTACTATGTAATGGGTACAGAGCTTCTGTTTGTGGTGATGAAACTTTCTGGAGACAGGGTGATGGTTCAAAACAGAAATGTACATAATACTACTGAGTCATACCCTTAGTATGGCTGTAATGAGAAACTTAGTGCTAGGTGTGTTGTAGCAACATTTTTTTTCTTTTAAGCTAGAGAAGGGATGAGTGGGTGGAAATAACAGACATGGCAGAACAAAGAAGTGGCAGGGGTAGCCATACTCTTGTGGAAGCATTGCTTCTAAGGCTTCTCTGTTATCTGCACCCTGGCTTCTTATGCTACCCTGCCAGCCTCAGTGGAAAGGCTCTGTCTGTTCATATGGGATGAGACCCCTATGATCAGCTGCCCTGACCTTGACTGAAGACATGAGGAGGGTGCACAGTAGTTACCAAGATGCCAGAGGTCAGGGCTCCTCGGGGCCAGGAGACAGAATTAGTTGTTAGAATACAGGGGTAGCAGACATCAGGGGTCAGTGGCTGTAGTGATGGACTAAAGGCCTTGTCAGATTCAGCCAACACCCTGTCCTTAACCCACACTCTGCTCTTTCACTGTTCCTTGGGCTGGAGGGGACAGTGGCATGGCATTACTTATGGAATTAAGGAATCCCCAACACCAGTGATACCACCAGCATAGGACTATGCATCCCTGGGAACTGTACAAGTTGTAGCTGCCATAGAGTGACAAACATGTGTTTTCTCCTCAGAAACAGACTGAATTTGATCTGGATACTGTGAAGGATCGGCCAGTCTGGGATGCTGTCTGCCTTGTGGAAGGGCCAAACCTGCCTTGCATCATCTTGATGGCCAGCTTCCAGGAGCCCAAGAGAGCCTTTGGAGGCCTCACTGAGCCTAGAACCTGCTGCCACCCTAACCACCCTCTGCCTGACACTTCGAAGCAAGTAGCAAGGGGTTCTCATCAGCCCGTCCTTCCACTGTGCAGGACCTCTTTTTGCCTCCCAGGGACAAAGTGGTTCAGATTGCATAGACCTAGACCCAGAATCAAGTTTTTAGCATATACAGATACCTACATGCATTTAATAAAGAATCCAACTACAGACATTCTCAATACATAGGAACTTGGGTTAGCAAAGCAATACAGCTCTAATAATGCCACGTCTGTTCTCTGGGAAGCTGAGACCACAGGGCCTTCATCCTCTGCAGCAGCAGGAGTCACAGGCACGCACAGAACTGCTTTAGGCCCAGCCCCACTTGCCTTCTCATGGAACAGAACTCTTGAAGAGATCTCTGCATCAGTAAGTGGAGGCAAGCCACATTTGTGCCAGGCTTGCCTTTGTTCTGATTGATAGAGCACACTGTTATCCTCAGTTCTGAACATATGAGATTACCACTGGATGCTTCCTACTCTCTTTAGTTAACCGTAATTCTGATTTTTCATGGAGTTTGAATCATGGACCAACTTCTCCATTATCAGATCAACTAAAGAAACCATTGTTGTAAAGCCCAGTGTACTGACCTACATGCCCCTCCAGCCCTTCAATTCAGATGCCTTTACAGCAAAAGGAAAGTGGGCAAGGTAGAGCCGGTTGCTGTGGCTTTGGCCACCACAGTGTTGCCAATGCCTCCTGCTGGTCAGAAGGAAGTACACATGACTGGTAGGAAGAGTAACCCTGAAGGTCTTGGGAGTTTTTTTAAATGCCCAGAGCTGGAGTGGTCTTGAACACAAAGACCTGCAGGTGGGAGTTCCTGGCAGCATGCCCTTGCTACCCATTAAGGGCCTGACCATTTGCTGGCTTTATGATCCAGAGGTGCTGGACATCACTGGATAGGTTCCTGCAAGGTGTTTTAAGGTTCTAAATTTATATTCCCAACCTGGGAAATGAGAACTCTCTATCTACTTTTGCCTAAGCGTCGTGTCCTTTGAATTAAAATCTCTAGAAAAGGTGCCTTTGAAACAATGGAAAACTTGCTTATGGAGCTGTACTAAATATTAAAGCCCTAGTATTTCCAAGGCTGACTTCTCTGAGAGCAGTGGATAAGCAGGGCAGGGGAGAGACAAAGATGGCAAACCGGATGTGCCATCCATGACCCCACTTACCTCTTGGAAACTCCACCAGGAGACTCACAGGCAGGGCAGGAGTTTTAACCAAGAATCAGTAGTCAGCTTCTCCATTCCCCTTACAAGAGTGGGAAAGTCTGAGGGTGAATATGGTGGCCTTCAGCCTTCTAGGAAAGAGGGCTTTCTTTGTAACCCAGAGGCCTGAAACCATTATGTTTTTCTTGCCTTTTCTGTCCCCATAGGGGTGACCTCACATTTGTCTCAGATTGGGGTTTTTGACTACTTGGCAAGTTTTGCAGCCTATTTTTGTATCCTTTCTGTTTGAGGAGGGAAGTTATTTGGCCCCAAACCTCGAGGAATTGGAAAGAATGGTGAGTGATTGCTTCCCTTCAGAGAACATCTGAAAGTACGTTCAGATTTACATACCCATATATACAGTACACATACCTGTTTGATACTTCTAAAAACATACACCTGATGCACACATGAGCTGCATGTGGATGCCCTAGGGGGAAAGTAGTCTGTGTGAGAAGATATGACAGAACACTGGGCAGCTGGAGCAGCAGAAGCCATCTCCTGTCTAAAAAAGCGCCCGTGTCTTACCTGAGCCCAGATGCCTGCTGGCTTCACTTTTAAAGTCCTGCTGCTCTAGCTGAATGGTAGACCCTATAAAAGGTCTGAACGATTTACATGAACAGAAAACTTAAGTTACTTGGTGAACACTATTCTGGACACATAGCAGCCTGGTCGCAGGCACTGGGCAGTCTTCCGGATGGGAAGCTGCAGTATCACTGGCCCCAACACACCTTTCTCAGAGCTGGTAATGGCAAGACAGCCCAGGTAAGAAATATAACAGACTACACGGACCTTGTTTCTTTCTTGGGTTTGGGATGGGGGAGGGAAAATGTGGCTTGGACCTTACATGTGATAGATAATGATGCGGGAGGTGGTTGCGGAGCAGGCACTTCAGGGAAGAGCTTTGGGTGCCAAGCATGAGTGCACTGACAGCAGAGTAGGGTTTGAGTTGGCAGCTACCAGGTCTATGGCTACTATGTGGCAGATCACAGTGGCCTTTTACAGTTGGAGGTCAAGTTGTTCTGTGTGCCTGCAGTAGAAGGCTGGCTGTGGGCTGCAGAAGTGGGATGGAATGTGCTTCTAACAAAGCTTGCTTTGTAAGATGAGTCTTGCCCCATCCTCTACACTCACTTGGACTTACCAGAGGCAGTTTTGTTGCCTGTATTATGGGGTTTTTTTTTTCCTGCTTATATAAGATTGTAAGTTCAGTTCTAAACCAGACCCCATTCTAACAGAAATCTGAACTTGTACATAGGCTTTGCATATTATTTGTAACTTTTTGATCAGAGATGTTTCTTTTGGGAGTTGCGTGTGTTAGTTTGGGGAGTCCTTTCCCTGAATGGCTTGTCAGCACTTTGAGGTGTCGTAGTGACTGTTCTTGTTCTTTTCTCTTGGTTGAGTGACAGCAGTTGAGGTGGGCAATACCTTAGCCTGAGGCACCCTTCCCTCTGGAAGCAGAGTTGGGTGAGACCAGGTAAACTTCTGCTCTGTCCTCCAGTCTGTCCCCAGCTGGCCTTGGGTGTGGCCTACCAGGAACTTAGCAGCACTCTCCAGGCCCAGATGGCTCTCAGAGAGTTGACTTATTCTGTCAGTAGCTATGCCACACCTGTATCCCTTTCTCCCTGCTGGCCCTAGTTCACCTGTCACAGAGCTGCCTTGTGTGGAGAGTGGGAGACAGTCTTTCTGGTTAGTCTCTTGTGTTGTCCCTGTCTTGAGCCTTTGCCTTTCATCTTCCTTGTCTCTGTATGGACCAAAACCCTCAGATTGGAGCAACTCAGCCAGTTTCACTATCACAGCCCAAGTGCATAAAAGAGCTTCCTGGGAAACCAGCCAAGAAGAAAACAAAACTTAGAATTTATATCTTTCTTAAAGTCCCCACCCTTTCTTCTGTTCCCCAGGGAAGAATGTTGGTTCCATCCACTTTTGCAGATGAATTTGTATTGCATTCACTCGCAAGGTTCTATTGTCTGTAGGAGTCTTCTAGATATATGAAGGTCTTTGACTAGGTCATCCTGGCCAAGGTTTGGCAGGTTGTCTGGTTTTCCTTACTCAAGACTCTTCAGCATCCCTGACTTACCTTCTTCTTTTTCTCAAGAGCTCACTGCTCATCACCATCCTGCCCAGACCTTTAGGGAGTGATTTTCATGTGTTCTAGCACTGAAGCCCACAGGTCTTCTCTAAGCATAGGCATTTCTGAGACTTCAACCTGAATTACCCACACTGCAGTATGCTTTGCCCTAGTTCAGTGAAGCAGGTAAATGACTGAGCTGTATACTCCAGGGCTAATGAGGTTGTTGGGAGTCTTCAGTGGAATGTCTGAGTTTGGTATTGACTGAGTAATGTGCCACAACTGATAATATACTGCTTGCTGTTTCGACTGCTCCCTGGTTTATTAGCTAGACATCCAAATTGAACTGCGTCCTAAGAATCCATTTTTGCAGGACTTTGTGTTCCTAGTGCCTGGCCACTAAGGGTGGCTGCATGGAGTGACAAGCCCAGGCGCACTCAGAGTCCAGAACCTGCACTTGGTTATGAAGCTCACAGGGTGTATGGTGTTAGGACTGAGAACCTGCTTTGGGGTCTGAATGCTTGTCAACACTAGGCAGCAATCTTAGGGTCTTAGCCCTCCAGACTTGAAAAACAATGCATGTTTTTCTAGGTCAGGGTCTAGCAGTACTCTGAAGTCTGAGCAATGGTGGGAATCCAGAAGTTGGTAATGAGACTGGTTGCCAAAGGACAGAAGTAGGTACCTGCTTCCTTTTTCAGACTTGTGGTTTGCAGGACAGAATGGATTCAGTGTAGTTACTACTGGAAAGTCTCTGCCCTCCTTGAGCTAGACATTGCTCCTACTCTGGCAGGATCCAGGCAGAGCAGAGGGAGAACAGCTATTTGGCAGGGACTTTGCTGTGTGGTGTCTTCCTGCTGTTTACAAGGGTGGACAGATGGCAAGTCAGAACACCTGAGAGGGACCTGATAGCAGTGCCTCTTTTGTCACGAGATTGGTGTACTGTGCATATAGATGGGCCCCTGTGTGTTAATAGCTTTTCTTGTCAATGCCTTTTGACATGTATTCCCTTCTATAGAAGGTGGGTCATTTCAGAATTACTCTGTACAACTGGAGTTGAAGGTAAAATGTCTATGATAAAGCCTGCTCAGACACTGAATATAGAAAGAATTGCCAGGGCTTGATCCTTCTCAAACAAGTTCCAGAAGCAACACTGTACATCTGGCTATTAGAATGTGGTCGCTTTTAACCTGCAGTTTGTGCTTAGAAAGGTCTTGTTCTTGTAGCTTCTTTGGCTCAGGGTCAGGGCCCCATGTGATGCAGTTGGCTGCAGTGAGAGCCAGCACCCATTCCTCAGCAGGGTTCCAGCATGACTTGGGTTGTTCCTTTAGAAATTGGGTGGGCCAAGGGCAGCAGTGGCCACTAGGGCAGTGATCTCTCTCCCAAGCTTCTAAGTAGCCTGCTTTGTTCAGCTTTGCCAGGAAGGTCAGACTGTGTCATAATGTTATTAAACAGAGTAAACGGGCCAACGTTTCTCTGGCCCCTGCTGACTATTGTTCTTTGAGTTGTCTTGACATAGCCCTTGGGGAGTTGGGAAGGCTGCCAAGGGCCTGCAGAGTCCTTGCTGATAATGTTCTGGTTCCTAGTCCTCCAAACCTGTTTTGATCTCAGTATGGATGGCTTTGTTCTTAGGGACCAGAGTGCTGAGCAGTGTGATGGAGAATGCTTAAACAGTCTGCCTTTGATGTGCTTCCTGTCTCCCAGGAACAGCTGAAGTGACTATCCTGGTGCTAAGTGAGGGGCAGCTGGCCTGTTTAATGGCAGGTCACCTGCTACTGTGACCAGCTATGAGAGCAAATCAAGAAATAGCTTATTCTGTCACATGGGCCTTTGTGGAGTGGGGATTTTCTATGTGGCCCTTGCTGGCCTGAAACTCACTTTGTAGACCAGGCTGGCCTCAAACTTGAACACTCTTCCTGCCTCTGCCTCCCAAGCACTAAGGTACAGGTAGGCATGGGCCACACCTGGCTAGAGTGTGTGAATGAATCCTTTACCCAGGAAACACCTGAATAGAAACTGGCCTTGCCTTTGGTGTGGGCTATGTGGTGGGAGGTGTGGAGGTGACCTCCTGGGGCTGAGTCTCTGGGCCTCCTACGGTCCCCCATGGGGATGCTGCTATTTCTAAGATGCAAATTGCACTTTTCTTAGATTTTGTATCTGCAAATTTGGGTAAGGGATGGGATGAGGAACAAAACTGCTTATGTAGTTTGAATGGGCCTCAGTGGTACTTCCAATCTTTTGACTGTTCCTAAATAAAACTGTACAGACATTTCTTATCTGCTGACTGTGTGTGTGTGTGTGTGTGGTGGTGGTGGGGGGGGAGTAATAAAAAGCTAAAAACCCCTTTATTTATTTATCTATTTATTTATACAAGTCTGACTTTAAAATTGGTAAATATTGGGAAAACATTCCAATTCACTTGTCTTCTGCCTTGCTGAGTTCACTGTATGGCTTCCATGTGAAACAACTGTGGAGTTTTAAAATTGTGCTGAGTCAACCAAGTCTGATCTTAAAGCCATAGGACATGGGCAAGTTTTCTTGTGTTCCTTTCATTTTCTAGTGAGAATTGTCAGTAAGATTTGCTGTTTGGTAAGGAGAGTTTGTCACTATTCAGGAAGACCCAGGAGCCTTCTAGAGGACCAGGATTAAACCCACACTTCTAAGATGTAAAGCAACTGAATTTTGTTGGGATGACCAAACTGGCCCATCATATCACATAAGGAAAAGGGGCTCCCAAAATAAACCAACCTGGGAAAGAACAAGGCTATCAGTTAAAGAGCATCAGAGGCTGCCGTTTCTCAAGGCCAGCTCGGGTCCTAAAGGAGTTGCTTTATGTTGGATCTAAAGGCAGGTCACTGGGCTGACGAAACTAGTGTAATATCATGGAGCGATCTCTTGAGTTCTTGGTGGGGAGATCCAGAACACACTGGCTGGAGATGGCAGCAGCAGCCAGCTAGGAGCGCACGATAAGAAACAGGCTGGCGCATGGGTATACATCCTTTGGGGAAGCCTCTAAGGACCAGGTCCATTTCATTAAAATGCAAGGCAGGTCTGGGCTTGTTTTGGTCACTAAGTTAGTTTGGTAAGGTAACCAACCTCACACTCACTCCCCACCCTTCAATACATCTGATGTGGTCAGAGATAACAGAAAAGCTGAATGACAAGTGGCTGTCTAGTCCCAGTCCTCAGCTGAAGTTCAGAGTGAGTCTGCTCAGAAGTGACACACATGACCCTGCCAATCTAAGGGCACGGCTACCTGTAAATGAGTTTTCTTTGTAAAGGTCACAAACTGTTTCTGCCTCCTAACCCCAGGGTTTTCAGTGCTGTGGCAGAGACAGAATGCCCCTGAAGCTGTAAGGCAATGATCTCTTGGTAAGTGCTCCTTAGTGATCCCTTTTTACTCGCCACTGTCCTGCTAGCCAAACACAAGAACACTACTCTTGGCTTGTATTCCTGGTACCACTTTCTTTCCAACCCCACTCATTTGATTTCCTCTGCCCAAGCCAGTGGTTTTCAACCTGACCACTCATTTTCATGCCCCAAGGAGCTTGTGAATACCCATCCAAGCCCAGTGTCAGTATTTCTCAGATGTACCCAAGCATGTGTTTAAGCACTGCATGGATTGGATGGAAGGCAGTTACCCAAGCTGTCACATGGAGGAACACTGCCGGCATCAGGCAAGACAGCCACAAGGTACCCAGACATTAAGACCCAGGTCATTTCTCCCTCACCAACATTTGTCCCCTTTGCTGGGTTTTCTTGGTCAGTTAACAGAAGTCAGGAGCACCTGAAGGATTCAGGAAATGAAACTGGCCCTTACATCCAAACCTGAGTGGAAAGGAATGCGCTAAGGTGTCAAGACAAAGTGAACCACGGCTTGAGCCTCTCCCGGAAGTCTTGCTCAGGAAATGCAGGTATGGATTGATAATTAAAGTGCTCAGCACCAAGCACAACTGTCACACATCAACACTGAGGACCAGCAGACGTGGCTCCTACCTTCTCCTGGGCCACAGACTCAGAGCTTCTGATATATACCACCACTGTTTCCTGTGTGTGGCAAGATCCCTCCTGTCTGTGATAGCATAGGAAAACTTTACAGTACCTCATGTTGTGGGACCCCTGCTCCTGCAATCATAAAATTATTCTGTTGCTAATTTTGCAATTGTTAGCATAATGTATCTGATATGCAACCCCAAAGGGGCTGTGATCCACTGGTTGAGAACTACTGCTTAGATGACCGCTACAGACCAGCCAGCACTCAAGTACTTAGTGCTATGCGACCTGAACCAGCAGCCAGCTCAGCACAGTTCACTGGGTCGTAGTGTTGGTCTTACTCCAGCAGTGTGCCTAGGGTGAGACAGGCCATCCCCAGCATGTTGTGGGCACAGAGACTGGCAGTTAGAGGACCAAGTAGAGTAACAACTGGCAGCACATACCCAAACACTACTTTTTTGAAATAGGTTTCCATGCAATAGACTGAACTTGTTCCTAGGTGGGGTGAGCTTCCACTGTACTATTAGAAGATGAGTGACAGAGGTGACCTCCCATTTCAGAGCTGGGGGGAAGAGCTCCAGGATGCCATACCACACTTGCTTCTAGTCTCAATCACCATGCTTTCCTGAGACCCCAAGAAACAAACGAGTTAAAAGAAAAAGGACATGAGGATGATTTATTTGGCAGTCAGATCTTAAGAGGGCAGCAGAACTAGCAAATGGCCAACCCTGAGCCCAAATGTGGGCAGTGGGTTTGCGTGTGCTGAATGCTGGCTATGCTGAGGCACCTTTGCGCCCACGGGCCTGAAGCCCAGCCTCTGTTCTCAGAGGTGAGGCTGCCTTCCCAACCTTCCCATCTCCTTGGCATCTTTTTTACCGGCTACACAGAAGCTGCACCTAGCAGTGGCTTCATTCGGTACCTACTGCCTATTCTCCATTTCATTCCCAAGGGAAAGCATACTGAGTCTTCCTTGCCATAAAACAAAGAAGCTCACCAAGGTAGACATTGCTCTTCTCTCTTCCTGCACCCCCAATACAACCACCCCATAGAGCAGCTGTTCCCAAAGGCTTTATGCTGTGGCTTCCCTTCCAGGGTGAGAGGAAGGAGTGAATAACTTAGTTACAATACCACTGAGAAGAAAAAATAATACTGCTATTTTTATCATGATCCCCTGTATCTTTCAGGCTGGGTGGCATCCCTAGCCATGGGCAGTGTGCCCTTGTGCTGTGTCTTCCTCCTTGGGCAGGGCAGAGCCTTCTCCTTAGGCCCTGCATTCTTCTGTCCTGGCTCCAGGGCCAAACTGCAGGGCATCTACTCTTTCACCCTGACCAACTGTGGATTTAAAGCTACAGGACAATGTAAACTTTGTTTCCCTAGCCCAGCAAGGCTCTTCCTCCTCCTCCACTCTCAGGAATGTAAGCAGCTCCTTGGAGCCTCCTATGCCACCAACTGAGGCAACTTCTCTCTCTCCAAGGGGCTTCGGCCCTGGTCCTGGCCCAAGATGGAAGGACCCACCTGCACATTCAGGGCCAGATATGTGTGCTTAATTCGAGACACAGTACAGTTTTTTGCCTTCACCCAGAGTTGGGCAATGGAGGCCCAAAACAATACATCTCATTAATGGCTTGGTTTTGTCTAGCCTTCACCGCTGGAATCCAGGATCCAGGCTTCGAGACTAGGTAGGCTTTACAGTGGGCCGCTCCCAGAGAACCTAGTTCATGGCATTCCACAAGGTGGGCAGCACCTGCTGCTCTCCAACAAGGTGGGGACACGACTAGAGGCGGTTGTCTCCATTGACCCGAGTCCTTCTTGGGGCCCTGAACAGAAGTGAAATGTCCTTACTGGCCTTGTAGCCAGATAGTACAACCCAAAGACACGGTTATTGCTTTTCCGCATAGGAAAAAGCTGCCAAAGGATTGACCTAACCCAGAGTGCTGTTCTTTCTGGCTCCAGCATCTTTCCTCCAATTCCCACACTGACCAACTTCCCTTTCACCTCCCTCACCTTCGTTCCCGACTGTCAAAATGGTCTGCGAGATGCTCCTGGGAGATGCGGAAGTCTTCAAATGGCTGCTGGTATCGGGCTTCGAAGGAGCCTTCCCTGGCCCGGACATGAAACAGTTGGCTGGAGGCATCTGAGGCCCGTTCCCGCAGGGATGTACCACCGAAGGGACTGAGGTCACCGTTCTCCTGCTCAGCAAGGGGAAGTGTGCAGAAGCTGAGGTCTCTTCTGCACCTCAGGGGAGGGGGTCTGGGCTCTCTGCTCACTCTGCCGCAGAGTGGTCTGCTGCTTGGACCAGCCCACTCTGCTGAGGTTACCTTAGCAGGGAAAACTTCAATCTTGATGAGCAGGGAGGCCAACTCCAGGTCTTCACTGTAGTTGTTCTTCAAAGGCACTGCTCTGTATCCTAGGAAAAAAGCCTGGCTCTCAGCCTCACAAGTGTCAAGCAAGTGGGTCAGTTCCACCCTGACAGCAAGACCAAAGAACATCCTGTCAAGGAAGATTCCTCACCTGTCTTCAGGCCCTTTACTGGGAAAGTTGCCTGAGCCAAGAAGTTCTGGTCACTAAACATGTCTTCCTCATACACCACAAAGCGTAGAAAGGCAAATTGAGGGTTACTGATCTGGAAGTGGAAGGACTTAGCTGGCCACACAGGGTTCAGTCCATTGTCCACTGTGGAAGCAAGGGCAAAAGCTCAGGTCACATCAAAAGACTGGGGTGACTGGTAGAGAGGGGTCTCTATCACTCCAGGAGAATGACTGGTAATGGGGGAAGGGCTGACTGACCTACAAACTCTGTCTTTTGCTTGGTGCTGTCGTACTCTGCTCCAGCCACCTCAATCTCCACAAAAGGACACACGATACCTCGGCCATTCTTCGGGAGATGCCTGGCTCCCAGCACCTGTGAGGCAGACAGGAAAAAATGGGGTAATGACTGTCTTCCACCTCCCAACATTCTCACAGCAGAGGCTTGGGGAGCAAATGTGCCATGGAGGCAGTATGCCCCCTGCTGGGCCATGAAGGTGCTGCCCATTAGGCCCCTCACTGTTCTAATCCAGAGCAAGCTGTTGGCTGTAAAAAGTTGAGCTTTAGCCAAGTACTATGTGCATTTTACAGTCCATTTCATGTTAAAACCATGTCTGCTCCAACGTGGGAACCTTTTAAATTATTTCTCATTAGGGGAAAAAGTCTAGGAAGTAGCTGTCATGTCCACCTATACTTCTAGGTGTGTCCAGCTGGCCACAGGCTGTCCTTATTCTTTCCAGACTGTTCAGGCCACCCCTACTGATTCCCACAGCAATGGTTGGGTTGACCCTTGTGCCAGGGAGCTCATCACATGCCCCTTCCAGCCTGATTTCTGCCACTCTGGCCAGACTCTTCCGGCCAGGTAGTGACTTTTCAAAGGTTAGCTTTAAGTGGACAGCCTGACTCTTGTGTGTAGAAACTAGCTATAGTCAGCCTGGACACCTCTGGGATCCCAATCCTCACAGAGGCCCTGGAAGTGGCTTTCCACTTAAGACAGTTCTGCTTCAAGCTCAAGAGTTCCCTTCCCCTACTCAGGACAGAAAATGCAGCTTACCTCTGGCTCTGTGCCCTTCCCCACTTATGCTTAACCCACCTTGTCCCCAACTTCTTCGTAAGCCTAATATCAATCCTCCTCCTAACTCTTTCCCACCCTGCAGCACCCAGATGAATACACCCACCTCAATGCAGATGACACAAGGCTCCAGACCTCTGAGGCTGCTCTTGTCAAAGGGGTCAAAGGCTTCGTCTCTCATGCTGTTTGGCTGCAGCACATAGCCACAATGCCCACCAGCCATGAAGAGGGCCTGGTTCATCTGCATAGGCTTGTCTGAAAGAGTGGGATTGCAGTGTGTTCCAGTGAAACTGCCCTAAGTGTCTCTCCCCACCCACCTAGGACCCCCTCACCTGGAGTCTGAAAATTGAGTGCTACAAGCTGGCTACCACAGATCCACATAGGCAGAGGGTCGTAATTGGAGGAGTCCAGCCTCTGACCCTTGGGGTAGATCCGAGAGAGCTGCAGCCGATTGTACTGAAGGAACTTCTTGCCTTTGGCCTTGTTCACATACTTTTCAGCCTTGGTTTCCGGAAAGGAGGACATGTCCCGGTAACAAGCGCGTTCTGTACCAATCTCTGAGCCAAACAGTGAGAAGATTACAGAGCAGGCTTCTTGGGCAGTGTGTGTGTGAGAGAGTACTAAATACCGCTCTCATACCACTAGCCCTCTGGGCACATGCACACCACACCTGGCCCCTCCTTACTCTCTTCATCAAAGGGAACAGGCCGGCAGTAGACTACAAGTTCAGAAAGCTCCAAGGCAATCTTCTTCCTCCTCTCCATCATCTTCCCTTCAGTAAGCTGGTGAGACACACAAAGCCAGACTAGAGAAGAAGCTCCTGCCAGCCTTGGGCACACCCACACTTCAGGTGTTCTGGGGCCCTCCCCTCCCCCTGCACCTTTCAAATACCAGAAGACGGTAAACAAAACTGCTGGTTCCCAGTTTCAGCCCAAAATTGTTCTTTTCCTTTGTCTCCAGGGACACACTTGTTCCCTGACCCTCTTGGGATGGAAGCCTCACCATAACTTATGTCCCAGATGACCTCACAGGAAGCTCACGGTAGGCAAGGCCTTCTCAGTAATGCTTTCTGATCACTCTTTACCCAGCCTCATCCTGCAGCAAGACCATTGTTTCCTGATTCCCTGAAGCACTTAGGCTTTAAGCCCACTTGGCAATGTCTGTGTCTAAAATGATCTTTACCAACTCAATTCCCCCATGGCAACACAATCTTCCTCCTCCAGACCTGTCCTGGCTGCAGCTTGCTCAGACACCCCGGCTCTGCTATGTCTATTTTCCTCAATCAGCGGCTCTTCTATTTACACTCTACCTTCTCTCTCTAGCCTAAACATGGGATCTAGCCTTCCAGCCACTGGTCCTTTCAGGGCCTTGCCCTCCAGGACACACTGACAATATCCTCCATATCTCAACCCTTCCCTGCTTGACTCAAGGTATCTGTTCTCCAAACCAGGCACAGATCTACTCCTCAAACGCACTAGAGAACAGCCTCAAAGCACAAGTCCCTAGACATTTGCAGATGCTTCTTTGCCAGGTTCAGCCAAAGAGGCCAGGCTCCCTCCAGAAAGCTAGTCCTTCCAAATAAATGCAGGCTACCCAGCATCCACAAACTCCAAATCCAGTCACTCCAGATTCCTGAGCTGCTACTCACTTCTATCCAACATGGTCATGCCACTAACAGATCTTAACAGTGTCACTAGGTTAGCTGCTGCTGCTAAAGCCAGTGGCTACCTACAGATTGTTACTGCACCTCTGCAGCCCTCAGCACAGCAGTCTCACTACTGTGGGTAACTGCATCTCTCTGCCTGCTGTTCCAGGCACAAACTGTCACAAATGTTTACCTAAGCCTCTTCCCACCTTCACCACATCATCTCTTCTAAGCCTGACTCTATTCCTGCTGCCAGCTCAGCACCTCTCTTCTTCTTGCCTTATAAAGACTCACTCAGGTGACCCAGAGTATCTCCTGTCCAAGACTTCCTAAGTACATGACACTTGTGTCTTGAGTCTGTTCTTGTGGGTCCCTTATCTAACCCAGGCCACATCAGCAGCCAGCAGTGTGCTGCCTTCCCCAGAGGAGCTTGTTGAGGAGCTGGAGGCCTTGGCGCCCTGGCAGGCCCACACGCTGTCCTCACAGGCTCCAGCAGCACCTTCCACGCTGTGGCAGTTCTCACCCTGGCATCTGCAGTCTGGGCCACTTCCCGGATCTTTTTCACCCAGTCCTGCAGTTCCTCTTGTGAGTCAGCGGCAACATCCAGGGACCAGTGAGCCACCGATGCCATGCTGATGGAGAAGACGAAGAGCCGGTTGTTCTTGCCCTCAGGACGAATGGCTGTTTGGGGTAAAATAATACAGGGCTAGGAATGCTCTCTGTCCTTCGCTCCAGACCTTAGGCCAGTGGTTCTCAGCCTTCCTAACACTGCAGTCCTTTGGTGCAGCTCTTCATGTTGTGTGACCCCAATCATAAGATGATTGTTGTTGCTATTTTAAAACTGTAAGTTTGCTACTATTAGGAATTGTAATATAAATATCTGATGTTCAGGTTATCTGATATGCGACCCCTCCCCCACCCAAAGGGGTCATGATCAGCAGGTTGAGAACCACTGCCTTAGACACTGGCTCAAATTCATTCCATTTCTTCCTTACCACACTTTATAAGCAGGTAAGACTGGTATACAGATCCAATTTACAGAGGATACTGTAGCTCAGACATATCGTAGTAATTGTTGTGGAACCAAGGCTCCAACCCAGTTGTGACTCATACCTCTTCCTTGGGGCCATGCCTTCTAACCCTTGCCCTACCCCATCTCCAATCCTCTGTCAAAACCCTGTGGCCAAAACCATTAGGATTTGATGTCAGCTTGTACTCAGCATCTCTGCCAACTTCTGATTCTACTGTATCTGGCACAGGTAAGTATACAGGATAAAAGTTGGGGATGACAAGGGAGCCTGGGATTTCTAGCCTGTAAGAGTAGCCTCTGGGGATTCAGCCAATGGCTTCCTCCCCAGGAGCAGGGGGAATCACAAGGACACCCTGATGCTGGAGGAATCAAGAGACAGGAATTGGAGCTCACCAATCTGACAGGCTGGCACGTCTAAGACCCCCCGCAGCAAGTCCCCCAGTGGGCTGTTCTCATCCAGGTGCTGTAGGAAGCAAAATCGCAGGATAGTCAGCATGGCTACTGCATGCATAAGTGAGGGAATTTCTGCATGTGTGCAACTATCTTTTGGATATACTCATGACCAGCCAAGTATGACATAGGTACAATGAAGACTAAGAGTGTGGTCATACAGGGCGTGCAACTGGCTCACATGTGACAGGAAGGTCTGGGTGTGACAGACACATGAAAGAGAACCTGGGGACGGGGAAACCTGTGACACTGTGTGGTTCAAGACATACCTCCCTCTCTGGCTCTAGGACAGCTGGGTTGACCATCTCTTCCACATAGTTTGAGGGGAACCACAGCTGCTTCTTCCCACCATAGTCCCCTCGCCACCTGTGGGAACCACAAGGTACTGACTCAAGCAACCACCCCAAACTCCCACAGGATCTTTTTGGGGGGTTCCCACACATAAGTCAGACACTGCTACTGAACATGAGACAGATACTCTCAAAGGATACTGTCACAGTATTCTCAGGGACAGCTCCACGGAGTTCCTGGACTCCCATGCCACCACACCACAGACTCTCCAGCCTGGAGGGCCTGGCTCACCAGCCACCATCTTGCTTTTCCACATTTTGTATGATGGCACTTTTGGTGAAGGTCAGCTCATCCTCTCTCTGGGCCTTGTAGTCAAAGAGGGCTTTTACTGCACACTGCAGAGATGAGACAATGGGATTGTGGGAGCAAAGCAGAGGGGCGGGCATTCCCCATCCCTTAACCCAGTGCAGCACATGTAGACACACATGTGCCTGGGCTTATGCCAGTGGGAGGGATCACTGTTAGCACGTATTCCTAGACATAGTTCTCCATGCTGTTCTATGGGAAGTTTTAGGACAAGCAGGATAAGAAGACAGAGGACTTTCTCCAGGGAACCTCCTGGCCACTGATGTGGAACCGTTGGAGCCCTGCCCTGGGTCTGCTCCTAGGAGTAAGGCTGGTGGGCCCATAAGAGTAAGTGTGTTTCTGTGTACCTCCCTACATAGTGAGGACCCTCACTCCTCTCTAATGGCACTCTGGCTGCTGAAGAGCGGGAACAGGGATAGGGCAGTCTGCCACATTAAAGAAAAGGTCAAAACCAAAAGAGCCTGTCTAATAGATCTCCATGATGAAGGGAATGACTGTCCAGTGTGCCATCTAGCCCATTCTACTGTCTGTGAAAGACATGGAGGTCACTCTGAGGGAACAGAGCCACACGTCTCTTACAACCTCTTCAGTCTTGGGAAACCACAGCCATCACTTCTCCACACCACAGGGGGCCCGGAATACAGAAATACAAGCCCCATTCAGAAGGGGAGCTCTCCTTCCTCCTGGCTTTCTGTGTCAAGGACAGATATTTACCTTGAAAGTCGGCATAGGGTTTGCCTCCACATAGAAGCCAGGGTTGCGGCCCTCGTATAGTGCCCCATAATCAGGTTCCTGGAAAGAGGACACATTGTGATCTATTAATGACCGGCACTGAGGTAAAAGCGGCTGCTAGCTCCCACTTGCCTGGTTTCTGAAGCACAGCTGGCCCTCTTCTATAGGCCGTCTGCCCCATGCACTGACACTTGACCTACCGGACTCGCCCAACCCCAAGGGAGTGAGGTGACTGTAGGGACTCAGCCTCACCCTCCTTTTGGCACTCTTATCCGAGGTATATCACCTTGACCCCTGGAGACTCAAATGCCACCTCCTCCTGAGTTGCCTGCCGCTGAGCTGTCATCAGCACCAAGGTCAGGAAGAGGTCCAGCAAACCCTCTTCCTTGGAAAACCTAGGTCTCCCCTCCAGAGCTTCCCTGCAGGCCTGCGGCATCTATACAATTGTACCTAGCCTGCCCTCTGCCCAACACACCCAGACCAAGCCCATGTGTGCACACCTCTCCCTTTGTAAGCTGCCAGACCTTGCTACCCACCCCTTGGTTCAAGAGGATCTTGCCTGAACACCCAGGCACAGCTCAGGTCTCACTCATTCTAGCTATACACTATGGCTCCCAGTTACTCCCTGTGAACCCCAGGATTCTCTTTCAGCACACAAAGAGACTTAAATTATGGTGTCCTCTAAGTACACTGTTATGTCCCCTGCTCCCCCACCCCCACCCCGGCCTTCTCACAGCTGTCCCAATCTTCTCCAGTGCTTCCTCGTTGATGGGGTAGCGCAGCTTCATTTTGCGGTACAGGGGGGTGCTTCTCATAGTAACTGATGAGGTCAACCAGGCTGTCAAACTCAGAGTTGCCCAGCATCACGGTTTGACCTTCCTGCTGTACTCGGCAATGCTTGATCTTTCCTTCAGCCCTTCACAATGACAGGACAGTCAGCATGGCAGTCAACCCTGACCCAGTCAGAACCCACACCCATCCAGCAGACCTTACCGGAAAGAGATGGCATATGAGTTGGGCTCATTGCGTTTCCGCACCAGGAAGGCCCCATCACGGGGCACACGCATCAGCATATGTTCAGCCTGAGCTCTGGTCAGGCTTGCATGGTACCACCTGAAAACCAGCAGAGTCAGGCCCTGACTAGAACTACCCATACCCCACTCACCTCCCTGTCCCTTTCCTCACTCTTTGCTCTCATGGGCATTTGTCTGTGGGACAGGCTCTGAAAGGCGCATCTCAAACTCGTTGCAGCGCAGCGGTACTTGCTGATAGTGAGTGATGAGGTCATAGAGAGAGTCGAAGACAAGGTTATCTGTCAAGAAGAACTTAGGAGTCCCGGCATCCTGCCGGGAGTGAATCCGGCAGTGCTGGACTTTCCCATTCCGCCTGAGGAAAGACAGGATGAGAGAGGCATGACAAACAGGTCAGAGCTCCAAAGAATACATAACTAGACAAGGTATAAAGTTTCAAAGAGGGAGGCAATTCTCCAAAGAAGCTTGGATAGTGAGCAGCCCTATAGGAGGTCATACAGATCAAACACAAACATACATGTTTAAGTGCACACATGTCTGTACAGGAAAAAATTATGTTCCAAGGAAAACCTAGAGCCAAAGCTGAACTACGTCTAGTTCAAGTAGACTAAACACAGGTATGGTGCAGATGTGGGTTACCAGAAAGACAGCGTGTAGTCACCCACGAAGGTCTCACTTTCTCGCACTAAGAAGGAGCCGTCAGGAGCCCCAGTCTCAATACAGTACTCAGTGAGCAGGCGCTCAGCAATGTGCCGTCCATCGCGCCCAGCCCCGAGCTTCCCATGGAACCACTTCTCACTGGAGTGCAGCTCTGTGCTGCTACTGGCCTAGACAGGAGGACAACAGCAAAGACACCCAGTGACTACCCAGTTCTCAGCCAGCTCAACGCACACCCCTGAACAATTCTACCTCCTTGGGCTCCTCTTCATCCTCATTGCCCTGGTCACTGCTGGTCTCCTCAGAGTAGTAGATCTTGCTGCTAGTCAGAACAAAGTAGTGGGGATACCATTCCTGGAACAGATCACAGACCTGTGAGCCAGAGTCCAACACACAGCCCCACCGTGTCCAGGCTCAGCTAGACCTCACATGATTCACGGGGTCCTCCAAGTAGAGGATACCATTCTTGATGGAGTTACTGATGTCATTCTCAGAGTACATCACAGAAGTCGGCACCTCCTCATAGGCACTGCCCTCAGCTAGCTTCTTGTGCTGTGGAAGCAGACCAGGTCATGACAATCACTCCACAACTAGTCCCTTCCTGAACTCAGGGATCCTCCTACCAATTTTACCACACCTTAATAAGGATCTTCCTCTTGAGCTGGTTGGGGGAAGGAAGTCCGTCAGCAGCAATGTCCACAGGCTTGGTAAGGAGTGTGTCGCCAAGCACCTTTTTGAAGTACTGAGCCATGTTTCTCTGCTGAGCAATGCTGCAGTGGTCCTCGATGGACAGGATGACTGGGTATCTGAAGGGTAAGGAGTAAGTACAAAGAACCTCAGTCCAAATAGTTCCTTACAGAGTGAAATGATGGGAGGCAAGGGCCTGGGGTACTTTATCCACAGGACACCTCGGGAGAGAGGCGGCCACGTGCAAAGGCATATCAGGAAATAGCTAGGAGGCTGTGGGAACCAAGAAGTAGCAAGTGGTGCAGAAGGCAGCCCCTGAGTTGGGCTAATTATGAGGCTGCCCTGTGAAAAGACATCCTACACCAAATAGTCAGTAAAGATGAGACGCAGCCTTCAAATGCAGTGGGAGGGTCCTTTCCATGCTTTGAGAGACTGGGGACTGCAGGCCTGGTGGTTGCTAGCAACAGGGAACAGCTCATAGCGGACACACTCTTTTCTGGGCAGTGAAGGGAAATGAGCTGACCTGAGACCAGTTACAGAAATGTTTTTCAAGGATGAGATGAATATGAATGCTAAGCAATGATGCAGGGAGCAGAGGCAAGAACTCAGGAAGTTGGCTAGAGCAAGAACGGCAGAGACAGGAGTGGGGTCAAGTTTTGTAAGGGGTAGGAGTGGGAGGACCTTCTGGAGGCTGCCCATGTCTTCCACACCTACTTACTCTGAGGCTACAAAAGCATGCTCCTTGATGGTGTGCAGGACATCCGAGAACTTGATCTTGGTGGTGAGAGTATGCCCATGGTAAATGACTGGCATCCCATCTGGGCCGTCCCAGCAGTCCACTAGGGAACATCACCATGGTCACACAGGGAGACCTCCCACCTTCCCTCTCCAACCTCTAGCCCCAACGCACACTCAATGCAGCGACAGCCCATCCTCAGGCAGCGAGCATAGGCTTCTAGGGAGGACTCACTGGAGAACTGGTCCCCAGTCAGGTATCTGGATAAGAAAGGAGAGACAAGTATGGTCTGGTGGGCCTTCCTCCCTAGAGGAGGCTGGGCAAAAAAGGCGTACTCACGTATTATGCGAGGAAGAGATCCAATAGTGAGAGAGAGGGTTGTTCATGGTGTCTGAGCACACAGTATCCAGCTGGGAGTTCCACACACTGTTCTCTTTGGAGAACAGAAAGGTGACAAACTACGGGAATGAATGTGGAGGAGAAAGAGAGTGTGTCCTGGCTGCCACTTGGGATACAAGTGAGTGCACGAGAGAGCATTCATGCCCAACTGTGCTGGCAAAGCAGGCAGTAGGTTGCTGCAATAGCTTCTAGGGCAGAGGAGCGTTCCGGCTGCCCCACCTGTTTCTCTAACGGAGTGGTGGGAAACATGGGGCTCACCTCATCCAAGAAGAAGTATGGCTCCTCAATCTCTCGCAAGGGATCTCGAAGGAAGTTGAGCATGAATTCCTGCACCTGGAGCCGGTCGACAGCCCACAGCTCCTGCTGGGTAGAGGGTGTCATGGAAGAAGGCTCCAATGATGAACCTGATGAACCCACCCTTTAGTCTGACTCCCTGGCCCAGCCATACCCCCTGGTACTCTAGGAGGAACTGCTGGAACTCAGAAAGGGACACTCGGCAGAGCTCCGGTCGCTCTCCAGTCCTGCAGGGAAAGAACAGGAGTGCCTAGCAGCTGGCTGACTTGATCAACAGACAAGGGGCCCCTTGCAACTTGCAGCTAATGTACACACCCAATGGCTCACCATGCCTCACCCCCACCCCAATTGCTCTCCACCTGGATCTGGAACCACCCAGAGAACAACCCCAATTGACTGTCCAAACCAAACCTCAAATTGCTGGTTTCCAAGAAGGGGAGGTCCATCTGCAGGAAACAGAATCTGGTAAGGGGGAGGGTCCTGAGAGACCATGCAGGAAAGGGGCTCTTAGGAAAAGACTAGGGGACAGATTCCCAGGGATGGGGAGGACGCTAGAGCAATGGCACCCAAAAGGCCCAAGGCAGGGCCACAGGGCTAGGAGACGTAGAGGAGTTGGCAAGGACAGGGGAGGGCAAGAGGCTCACGCACCGTCTTCTGGGCACTGTACATGAGGCTGCGGTACAGCTGAGCAAACTGCCCATAGGTGATGTCCCCGCTGCGCTGTTCTAGGTCCTACATGACACAGAGCAGAGCTGCCAATCAGGCAGCTGCTGGCCTCCCACACCCTGCCCTGCCAGTAGATAGCCCCATGTGTCCATTACCGTCAGCCGTTCTCGGAGGAACCGCATGTTGGGGACCCGGTAGTTGACCTGTGACAGCATGTTCTTCAAGTCCTTGGCTGATATACTGAGAAAAAAAGGGTATCCTTCTGACCTGTACGCTGAGCCCACCTGAGGCTGGACAAATAAACAGCTATACTCTGGGAACCTGCAGTCCTAGGGCAGTCCTAAGGGCAACACTGGGTCAAAGTTCATGGTGTGACATATGGAAGTCCCTTCCTGCCTCTGGGCCTCAGTTTCTGCCTGTGAATAAAGAAAAGCTCACTATTGTAGAAGTGACCCAGCTCAGGAAAGCAGGCCAGGCAGAGGGGAAGGATGAGCCATCTCCGGCAGCTGCCCAGCTCTGGCCTCACTTGCCTGTTCAGAGCAGGGCGGTGCCCACTCATGATGTCTGCCACTTACTGGAGTACCCTGGGACCCACAGCCCTTAGACTCATCTATACCCCAGAATAAGCAGCAGGGAAGAAAGCATGGGCATGATTAGCCACATGTAACTGCTGTTGCCTGGGCATACTCCTGAGGCTGGAAAGTAAGCTGGCTCCAGAAAAGCCAGAGAGAGCTACCCTCTAGGACAAGGACCTGTCAACAGCATGAACAAGATGGAAGGACCAAAATCCTCTAAGGGTTCAGATCTACACTAAAGGTTGAATGTTCTGGAGCAGTGGTTTGAAATCTTCCTAGTGCTGTGACCTCTAACACGGCTCCTCATGTCGTGGTGACCCCTACATAAAATTATTTTCATTGCTACTCCATAACTGTATTTTGATATTGTTATAAATTATAATGCAAGTATCTGATGTGTAGATGGTCTTTGGCAGCCCCTGTGAAAGGATCCTTTGACCCCCAAAGGGGTCATGACTCACAGGTTGAGAACCACTGCTCTAGAGTCAGTGTTTGCTCTGTATGGGGCACTGGGGCACTTGACCCCCAATCAGTCAAGTTGTGGTCAAGAGACCCTGTTTTCCAACAAGGAGACAGAAGCTTTGGTTCCCACCCTTTCCCATCTGCATACAAACAAGCTATTCCTTTTGTCTTCCCCTACCAGCTTCTCTAACTGTTGCCTCCTCCTCCCCATGGTGAAACTTTTACAAGACTCATCTGCACTCACTCCCTTTATGCCCCTGAACTGCTCATCACTGAGCTGAAGCTACTATTCCTACAGTGTTGTCAAACATAAGGGTAAACTCACTCCCCGGTCCTAGTCTCATGTGGCACTAGTCTGGAGTCAGCCATTGAGCCTCTTCCCTTTTGTTATCTGGGTCTCGTGTGACCATCTCTACCCCCAAGACTTTCCATTTCACCTGCACACACCTATGTTACAGCCCTAACTCCTCATATGAACCCACTTTACCTGCTTGGTGACTCCACATCTCTACCTGGACATCCACTATGCATCATACAACTCCCACCCACACTCAACCCTCAGCTCCAAATATGTTCCTTCACTGTCTTCCTGTCCCAGCAATGGCAACTTCACTTTCCAGCTGCTCAAGTCAAAAATCCTGACCTCTGATTCTTCTCTCAGACATCCAAAAATCAAAGGATTAGGAAATTTTTTAAATATAATTTTAAACAATATAGCCCAAATCCAACTAACTCCTACCATTATTACCCCAATCTGAGCCCTCTCATCTTCCACCCAGAATGGTGGAACAGTGTCTTCACAGTTCTCAACTCAGTAGTGTGATCTTGAGTGTGCTGGCTAGTGTTATATCAACTTGACACAAGCTGGAGTCATTGGGAGAAGAGGGAGCCTCAGTTGAGAAAATACCTCCATGAGATCCACCTGTAAGCAAGCTTGCAGAGCATTTTCTTAACTAGTGATACGTGGAGGAAGGCCCAGCCCATTGTGGGTGGCTGGGGCAATGGTGGGTAGGGGGCAACCCAGGCAGGTGGTCCTGGATTCTATAAGAAAGCAGGCTGAGTAAACCGTGGGGAGCAAGTCAGTAAGCAGCATTCCCCCATGGCCTCACATCAGTTCCTGCTGTTTTGAGTTCCTGTCCAGACTTCCTTCAGTGATGAACAGTGACGTGGAAGTGTAAGTCAAACTCTTTCCTCCTCAAACTGCTTTTGGCACGGTGTTTCATCACAGTAATAGTAACCCTATTGAGGACACTGAACAAACCCGAAGCCAGAGCAGGTCACTCTGTGCCTCCCATGACTTCCTGCCTCTGGGAACTCTCAGAGAGCCCCACAACAGTACCAGTTACATAGAGAGCATGTCACTGGGTCTTTGCTTCCTCCCACTCTTGGTTCCTCTGGCTGCATTGCCAGCCACCCTTCCAGGACCCAGAGCCAGCACTCTAATGAACTTCGTGTGTCAGAGCTCCTGGTCCCTCTCCAGGCAGCTCAGGTCTATGGGCCCTCTGGCTCAAATGCACAATTGATCTGGGTGCTTCTATCCACTGGTCAGGCACACACCCCCAGTTTAACACCTACCGATCCTCCCGGTTCCGGTCCACTGAATAGAACTGCTTCCGGAGCCACCTGGAGAAAGAGAAGCCTGAGATGAGGGTCCCTTCTCCAACTAAGGGAAAGCCTGGGAAGAAGACCTCTGTGGAGAGGTCTCAAGTCTCTGCCTCCTTTCATCTGGTCCAAGACATCATCAGGTTTTAACTCCATGAAGATGAGTCTTACCTCTCAATCTGCAGGGGTGTGGCTGCCTGCAATGTATCCTCCATGAGCCAAGTTAAGCCCTTGATCCACATGTTTACTTCATCCTCAGATGTGGCTGTGAGCAGAGCATAAGCTGAGCTAAGAGCACATCCTTCCACAAGAGCAAGGGCAGCCAGGCTTTCCCCTTACCTACACCCTGCCTCCTCTAAGCCCATCTCCCACCTTGTAGGCTCAGGGTCTTCAGGCGGAATTCCATTCCATACAGGATGACAAAGCAATGTGACTGGTCTGGCCGAAAGGCAGGGTCTTCTTGGTATCGGTCAAAGTCCCGTGATGTCTTCCCTGGGCGGAT
This sequence comes from Mesocricetus auratus, assembly GCF_017639785.1. Taxonomy (NCBI): domain Eukaryota; kingdom Metazoa; phylum Chordata; class Mammalia; order Rodentia; family Cricetidae; genus Mesocricetus; species Mesocricetus auratus. The sequence continues at coordinate 7,092,153 of NW_024429209.1, read as the reverse complement.
CTCCTTGATCTCACGGATATCAACTGGAAAGGTAGTAAAGGCCAAGGTCAGGCTGAGGTTCTCACAGCCAGCATCAAAGGAAGCTTGGTGTACTTTCCTCAGTCATTTCCACACCCTCCTCCCTCAGGGAATGGACCACAAAGAGACAGACTAATCCCACTCATAGTTATCCTAGGTGATAGAGAACTGGGCTTATCTAAAAGTAGGCCTTTGTTTTTTGTTTGGTGTGGTGTGAGTCTCTGTCTGTCTCTCTCTCTCTCTCTCTCTCTCTCTCTCTCTCTCTCTCTCTCTCTCTCTCTGTCTCCTCTCTCTCTCTCTCTCTCTCTCTCTCTCTGTCTCCCTCTCTCTGTCTCTCTCTCTCTCTCTCTCTCTCTCTGTCTCTCTCTCTCTCTCTCTGTCTCTCTGTCTCTCTCTCTCTCTCTGTGTGTGTGTGTGTGTGTGTTTTAAAGACTAATGCTCTTTGGGGACAGGGAGGTAAGTGTATGTGTTATCCCTTCCCTATCTTTGTTCCATTGCTGGGAGTATAGCCTATAACCTGTACCTGGAGCAAAGCTGGACTCCAAAAGCAGAAACAGGGATCCAAGGCAGTTTCTTGTGGATCTCTTTCTAACACAATATACACACAGACCCAACTGTAAAGTCCCAGAGGCAAGGCTGGGCAAGTCTAGATTGGTCTCAGAATCCCAGACAGAACCTTGGATCAGGCCCAGAAAACTGGCAAATCCTGAAATGACCCACACCCCAAAGACATGCCCACACCAGTCTTAGCAAAGGCCTAGTTCTGGCTAAGGCCAAGGCTGTTCAAGAACGCCAGGCATCCTGCGCTCACAGCTGGCATTCTTATCTCAGCTACCAAGGGCTTCTCAACTGCTCCTGTTCTCACAAGCAAAGATGAGGCAAGTGCATGGGGCTACTAACTGGAGTGACAGAGCAACTGTAAGCTAGTGACACATTTAACACCTCCCAATTGCAGTCTCACCAACTAAAGAGCTAGGGGTCTGATTCAGTTTCTCAGGACAGTGGAGTGGGAGGCTACATGGACTCAGGCTAACTGTGAGTCTTGGCAGAGAGACAACTGCTGGGCACTTCTGAAGGGTGGTAAGAGCAACAGACCAAAGTGACGCTTAAAGAGCAGGCGCTAAGTATACCACATGGAGGGTGTGGTTCCTCGGCCAGCACGTGCCAGGTGTGTACTCTGAGTCTTTGTAGATCTGGTCCTGCCACAGCTGCCCCAACTGAACACCTAGACCATCCCTGAATGAGCCAGGAGCGTGGACAAAAATAAATAGTCCAGGAGGAGAAATTCCCCTTAGCTTGGGAACATCTTAAAATGTTCTTACAGTCCTCCTTCTGACTAGATTATAGTTTCAAACACCAGCACGGCTGGAACATCCCAAAGGCCCCAACCAACAGCTCACAGTCTACCTGTCTTGTCCCTTGAGCCAGCCACAGTAGCACCACCTGGAACAGTGACATCACATCTGCTCTGCAACCACAACCAGCACTGGCTGTACCTGGATCCAATACTGTCCCCCCAGCAAAGCCCTCAGGTCTATCCTCCAGCAGGAAGCCCTGACTTTCCTTGTTAGTGGGCATAATTCTCACCAACTACCCATTCTTGACTCTTCTGAACCACAAACCATTGTTCGGACGCCTGGTCCTATAGGTTCATTCACTCCCCTCCTGAGGTATCACTGCTAACCCTCCCTTCATAACCTTTGAAGTTCTCATGATAGGGCTTGGAGATTCATCTGGAGCTTTTTGTCTTGCCCTCTTCTGTGATCCTTCCAAACCAAGCCAGACCTACAGCAAGAACAGCAACTGTTCCTGCCCCATTTCATCCTGGAGCTTGGTCTGCCCGGTTCTCCGCCTGGATTCTCTTCCACGGAAGATCCCATGAGAAGCTCCATCCTGCATTAATCACCCTCTCAATGCCTCATACTGCTGTGAAAACTTATGTTCCTCATACTCCATGGCAGGCAGAGCTCTTCCAGTACCCACTTAGTGACTGAATGCAAAAATGAGAAAAATGCAGGCACATGATTCAGTGAAGTGAAAAAGTATGGGGGATGGGGTAAGATGGAGGCATTCTACTTGGTTCTAGAACCAGAGTGGGGAGAGCTGGGCCACAAATCCACAACTGGAGAACAGTTTCTATATGTGGGAGGAAGAACTTCCATTGGGGGAAATGCCTGAATCATATACCACACAACTACGACAAACTCTGCCCTTTGAAACAGATATTAATTCTTGCAGTGCAAAGTTATCATTCCCCTCCTACACATTCATTCACACACACACACACACACACACACACACACACACACACACACACAGTCTACATGACCCATAGTTGGGCCTTTCCTGTTGCTGTCTACCAGATGCCACTGGCTGTATACGCAAGAAGGTGTATACCAACAGACAGGCAGCTATAAAGTCTGTCCAAAGCTCACAGTTAGGCCACGTGTGATTCCCCCATGTATATCTGTGCATATGTGCACAAAGCCAGTGGGTGCTCTGAGTTAGGGGTATATTTGCACAGAGTTCAGTCTAAAGTTAGAGTGGCATATGGTTAAATAGGGACCAGGCAAGCATAGAGCAGAGAGGCCAGGCACACCACCCCTAAGCCACACTAGTCACACAGACCCCTTGCTCTTCCTCCCATAAGGAGATGCCAGCATGGCCCTGACACCCTCTATGTCTATCAAGTCAGAAGCAGACTGAGAAAGACCTGACAGCAATGAAATAGTCAACTAGACCCTTGAAAGCACATCCTGTGTTATCGCTACCCGTCCTCCTGCATCCAGAACAAACCGCCATTGCTCTTATCTGAGACAGAGCTGCCATCACAGGGAAGACTCCCTAATCAGACATAGCCTCTGCTTTAGTTGCCAACCCAGCCATGGTCTGGGTGAGACTTTCTGTCTGTCAGGAATGACCTGTGTGTGTGTGTGTGTGTGTGTGTGTGTGTGTGTGTGTGTGTGTGTACAAATGCTTGGATATTTATTCCTGATGTCTGGAGCCCCATGAGCCAGCATTTCCTTCTCCCTAAAAACTATGGGAGAAGAGTATTTAGCGGAACACTGGGAAGAAAATCCAGGATACTGAGAGGTCCCTGATATCCAGGGGCTGAGGAGTGAAAAGATGATATGCTCTAAAAACAAGAGCAGACTTTTCCACAACCAGAGGACCATGATGACAATGGCGCAATCGAGGGCTTACCCTGACCTGAATGGGCGCAGCCTAGCTAACATGGCCTGTCAGGAGCTCCCGTATATGAACTTCTCCAAGTCCAGGGCTCCAGGCCAAGCAAGAAGGCTTTCCCAGGCTTTAGGAAAGCTGGGCTGCTTGGGAAGTAAGGGACACCCAGTTCTTCACACTTAATCTTCATAAACTCTTATAAAGAAATTAAGACTTGGTTTCTGTTTTGTTATTTCTGTTTCTTTCTTTTTTGAGACAGCCCTGGATCTTGCAATTCTTCAGATTCAGGCTCCAGAGTGCTGAGATCACAGATGTGAGCTACCATGATAAGCTCTTCTCAAAGGGATCTGGATTATGAGGAACCACCCGTACCTATGCCAAGAACTAGCAGCACATGGTGGCTCTGAGACCAGATAGTCTGGTATACCAGGCAGAATGCTGGGGATCTGCGCTCCTTAGTGCCCCTAGTGGAGATCTGCCTACTCTACACCCTCAGGAAGCCTACCCTGATTACCTGAAGCTGCCAGGCCCAGCAAGGAAAACCAAGAAGCACAGGGCCCAACTGTGAGGTTCTGGCAGTCCCCCACTCTTTCAGGTTCAGTTTCCCAACTAGAAAACAGTGAATTCCTCCACTGTAAGGGCCTTGCTAGGAAACACATGTCTTTGTACCTGGCATTACTGACATGAGGCTTAAGAAAGATAGCTCTAGAGAAGATGAACACAGAAGCCTGCTAGGGCTCTGTTCAGCGGGCAAACTGGAAACTACGAGTTTTATGAAAATAAAGGCCACCAGGGAAAGAATCCAAGCAGCTATTTCCCAGCTCACAACTGGGCCATACATGATGAGCTCTTTGTGGGGGAGTAGGACTCATGTTCTGATTAGCATATGCAAAGATGAGCTAAGATCCTGCTTCCTGAGCCCCATAGTACTCCAGCCTGCACACTCCCCTCAGTGTAGGCATGTATACTCCAGTGGTACAGTCCAGAAGAAAGGATATCAGTAACAAGGGTTACCAGTGAGGGGCGCACATGCCACCACCCAAACATCTACTTGGGGGCATCAGCCCTGATCTGCCCCCACCATTTCAATCTTTTATACTTTGGCTTTGTTAGGAGTTGAAATGTGTTTGTTGCTTGGAATTTGGAACCATCTCTAAGATCTGAGGCAGTAACACAAGACTAAATTTGTAAGATCAAAATGTGTGCAGCGGGGCCAGAGACTTTGGAAAGGCAACTTACTTCCTTTCCAACCCCTCCTCTCCTCTTTTCTCTGTCTTTCTCAACACATGGACAGTCTCCTGACTGAGACCCTGAAGACTAGAGATCAGCCTTACTGATCTCTACTGCAGAGATGGTTAACAGGTACGTAGTCTATAACTTAGGAAAACTAGAGGAAGGGAATAAAAAGAATGGGGGCACTAAGCTCTTTTTAGGGTTCTTCAGTACACAGGCCATAGGAACCAAGCCACAAAACCCAAAACCTTAATTTAGACCCAAGAACTCATGTCCTAGCATTCCCCATCTCTGACAAAGCCACTTTCTAAATAGCCCCACAGATAGATATTGCCCATATATAGGGTCTCAGGGTCACAAGGCAAAGGGAAGGTGGCACCAAGACACACTGTCCTTCCTGTGCCTGTGCAGTAAGTGGCTACTGCCACATTAGCAACTATGGATGGAAGGAACAGTGACCCCTCCTTGGAATCCTAGCCAAACCAGGTTACACCAGAAAAGACTGCCTCCAACACCCTGACTGAGAAGAGCAGCTGGACCTAACTAAATTCAGCCTCTTTCCTACCCTGGTAAACAGGAAACAGCCATTCAGACAGCTGGATAGAGGTCCATGAGATCCCTACACAGGACCCGGGGACCCTGAACTGAGATGTACAAATTGCTTCAGGTTGCAGCTGCACAGTACAGTACACAATCTTCACCAATACACAAGCCACTTAGAGACTCGATTCTAGATGACTCTTCTCTTTAGGTAAATGAGGAATGGAGAGCCCAAGGGGTTTTATCACATGGTGACTCATGGCAGATGGGGCTCTGGAGTGTCCCCATGATAGTTTCAACTCTGATATTGGATATACAGGGGAAAAAAGGAGGCCACAGAGGGCTTCACACTGCCCAGGTAGGGAGCCCTCTTTCCTAAAACACAGCTTATTTCAAGTGGTAACAGCTTATGTAGGTCCCAAAGGAAGGGAGGAGGGGGAAGAAGGCCCATACAGAACACAGAGCCTGCAGAGACCTCACCACCACTTGAGTGAGGTTCATTCACTCGTTCATTCCATCACTACTAGTTACCAGACATTTATCTATTTCACACCAGGCCCTGAGTTGGGTCCTGGGGAAACATATCAATAGGCATTGAGTTCCTGCCCTTCAGAAAAATCCCAGCCTGAGGAGGAAACAGATGGGGAAGCAGATAACTATGAGGTCATGCAAAGAATGGAACAGCAGGGAGACATCTGTGGTGCTATGTGTGCACAACCTCCCTTCTCTTTGGTGTTCTACTGTTGACTTTTTCCACACAACAGTGCCCAGACTTTCCTGCTTACTTGTGAGCTACAGGCCGACCCCCACCAAACATGAGCCAGACTTCTCCTCAATGACAGCCATGCCCACAGCTGTAATGCCTTCTGATTCACACAACAGCGCTAGCCTGTCTGGCAGGAACTACACTCCAACTGCTCACACACACACCCCTAAACCAAAGACAAACTTCAAACCAAATACTGTCTTCTCTTATGAACTGAAAACTTCAGAGCCACCCATTAAGATTCCCTTTTCTCAGGTCTAGTGAGACTGCTCAGCAGGAAAAGGCACTTGCTGCCAAACCTGATGACCTGAGTTCAATCTCCAGGACCCACATGGTGGAAGGAGAGAACCAACTCCCTCAAGTTGTTTCCTGACCTGAAAACATATGCATGTTTTCACGTTTTTTGATTCCTTTGTTTCTCATCAACCCCAATCCAACCCTCCAAGTTCAGCTGACTCTGTTATCCACAGTGAGCAACTCTAAGAAGGACATCATGCTAGGTGCAAGAGCTCGACCACAGGAGGAAGGGTTAGGTTTGCACCACGCTAGAAAGACTATGTTAGACAGAGCCTACAGACATTTCTCAGAAACTGCAAAGCACAGAGGATGAGGTCGCTGTCCCTGCTGGGTAGGGAGGGCAGCAGCATCAAGAGTGTAATCTTTTGCACATTTGCTGTGCACATTACATAAAACTCTCAATTAAACTGTGTTCTTTCATCCTTACAACTAATACTATAAAGCAAGTATTACAGTTCCCATTTCCCAAGCAAGGACACTGAACAAAGAGTGGTTAATGATCCTACCCAAGGTGACAGTTGGCGAGGTGGCAGAGCCAAAGATATTTCAGTGCCAAACTACATGTGCCCTGGGCTTGCACTCTGCGCTGCCGTGGGACTCCTGTGGGAAGCAGCCAAGTGGGAACAACACGGGGAGGATGGCAGGACTCCAGGCTGCACCATACATGCTGCTGTGTGGCACTCTTAGAATCAAAGTCTTACCCATATTGTTTTAAATGTTATTATTATTATGTGTGTGCATGTGATGTACTTGGGGAGGCCAGGGGACAACTATGCGTTCCAGTGATTAAAGGTCATAGGCTTGCATGGTAAGTGTGTTTACCCACTAAGCTATCTCTCTCTCAGTTCTCATGTGTGTTTTAGGGCTGTCTGGCTGTTTTCTGTAAATTCCTTGAGGACATGGACCATGTCTATCATCTTCACTCCTCCATCCTAGCAGGAACTTAACAAGTGTGCCAGGAAAGAAACTATAATCAGTCTTTCTTGGCTGACCAACCTGCTCCTACCCAGCAGCTAAGTGAGAGTGCACAGCCTCGATGCCTGCAGCCCTTCTCGGCAAGGCCCTCCCAGACGGCAGAAGACAGGCAATAGCTTGGGAGGTGAGAGGAGAATCTGGGATCTCCCTCTCACAGACAAAGCACAGTAGCTTCAGACTTAAGGGGACAGGACTCAAGAGGGAGAGGGGCTGGTGGAGGGGGGGCAGGGAGCGTCCCTAGGCAAAACTCCTTAGCAAGTTTTCTCACTTGTTGCTTGTGCAAGTAGGGCCAGGCTTAAATCTAACAGATTTAATTCTGTTAATTCTCAATGACAAAGAAGTCATCAAGTGATGTCTTATGATGCAGATGTCTTATTTCTTTATACCCCAAGAAGTTTTTCCTACCTTAGGGCTGCATGGCCTAGGCCCTCCATAGCACAGATCACACTCCCTGGGTCCCAACAGCCCAAGCCACCCTCTTTTGCTTCCTAAAGAAGCAAGGCCCCAGAGAAATATCTAGTCTCTACCTTCAACCCATAGGGGAACTCGCTCTCCGTCTTCCTAGGAAGCCTAGCTTAGATTCTTTTGAAATTTGAGAGACGGGGGGGAGGGGGGGGATATGGGAGGATGGGACACCGAGACCTTGTGATCCCACCCCCAGTTTTAGTAATCTCTCACCCATCCCCCACCAACACACATCCCAACACAGAACTTCATGCTTCTAGTACAGACCAGTTCTCAGAGCAGAAATCAGGACAGCCTCTTGGGAGCAGTCTGGCACCAGGTGCTTTCATGTCACTGCTGGACTCCAGAGGACTGTCACAAACCCCTGACAAATGCCACTGTTACCTTCTGAACCTCCATGGTAGATATGCTAAGTGGTCCCAAGAAAGGCCACAACCCCAGCTGGGACTGACAAGAGAAGACAAGCACTTACACTCCATGACTTGTGGGTGAAGAAGGGCCTGGGGTGGGAAGAAAAGAGCTGCTCCAACATGTGAACTGCTAAGTGAGCCTGCAGAGCCTCAGAGAAGGGCTGCCACTGCCTGTGGGGCGGCTGATACCCCACCCTGTCAAAGGGGCAGGGTGAGCTGTGCTGGTCTCCTACCTCCAAAGACTGAGAAACCCGTGGGACCTGTGGCCAGCTGAGGTTTCCTTCTCCTCTTTCTTAGACAACCTAATAACTGCAGCCCACTATCAGGGCCTGAGGCTAGAATCTCCCCAACACAAACCCACATCTACCTACAGAGTCAGAGATTATTGCCAAAACCTGAGTCTTACCACAGCTATGACTAAGCCAAAGACAGTCTGACCCTCAGGTACACATGTCCTCAAGAATCGCTTTATAAGACTTCAACTCAGCAGTATCTCCTGGAAGCGAATCCCAAAATGAATGCCCCACTGGAGCTGAAGAAAAATCAGATCCACAAACAAGTGGTGTCCAACTGGCTGTGGGTTACCCGCACTCTCTCACTGGTCCGGCCAGGATACTCTTCATAGCGTCTATGTTCTGCTTCCAAGCACCACAAGAGCCTCTGCCTGGTGCTGATGTCTCAGTCAATAAGGAAGGGACTCTACAGAGCAGGGTGAGCTGCCAGAGAGAGGCCGACCACATCTAGGCCCTCCAGCTCAACCCTCAGCACTTTTTAAGACAGTACTGTCTCCTGTCAGCCCGGGTTTTAAACCTGTGGCACGTTCTGGATTACAAACTCCTCAAGGTCAAGGACTGGGCCATCTCTTTTTCTTGCTTCCCAAGTTCTGTCTGCCTAACCTGGATTCAACAAAGGAGATGCCAGTCTTCTGCTGGAGAAGCCTCGCCCCATCTACTCCTGAATTTTGCTGAAGCCAGGGCCTCTGGCCAACACGGGAAGGGCCAGACCCGGAAGGAAGCAGCAGAGCCTATACACAAGGCCTCTATGCGGGCTATAAAAAGGAGTCCCTCCCTGCTCCCCCCTGGATGGGCCTGGTTCCTAGGAGGTGAGGGCAGAGTGCTAAAACTTGTGCCTGGGCACAAAGCCACTAGAACCTCTCAAAGGCTAGCCCAGCACCACCTCAACACTCTTCATGAAAGGAGAGGGGGAGAGCACCAAGGCCTGAGTCAGGAATGCAAGTAGAGACTCTTGAGATAACTGCACTGCCCTCCCCTTCCCACAGCTCCCAGTATTCAGCCCATGTCCAGTACTTCTTGCTCTGCTCTCTAGTGGCCAACAAGCAGATTCTCTAGAAGCCCCAGGAGCCTGGCTTCCCAACTCTCTGGAAGCCCCACATGTGAAGCAAAGGAGCTGTGGAAGCAATCATGCTGGGAGGCTGCAAGAAACTCCAACTCTGCAGTTCTAGGGGGAACACTGAGGCCACAACAGACGATATTCAGGGGGCAACTCAAGCAGGCCTAAGGGCAGCGACATTCTATAAGCGCTTCAAAGTCTAAATGATAAGACAGTCTCGCAATGGTCACACACACTGTACCTAGCTTTACATAGAAAGTAAAGTCATTCCTTCCCAACCACAAGGCTCCAAATTCCTCTCTAGCCTGTTTTGCCCAGTGTTCAGGTTTGCACCCCAGGGCTGACCTAGAACATTGAGGCCACACTCCAAAGACAGTGACATGGATGGTACATGTAGCATACAGGACAAATGAACCTTTCTGCCACCAGCCCCAGGTCAAGGCCTTTGTCCTTGCAGCATGCTGTCAGCCATGCTTTGACAGAGTGGCCCGTGCCTATTTCCTTCACAGCACTCACCACACCCTGTGATTATTTGTCTGGCTGTCTCTGCCCTAACTGTATGTGCACTGGACTTAACAATGCTTGCCAGTGAGAAGTCAGTGGACACGTGGTGCCTTGCTTGCTCAGTGATCCAATGAGGCCCAAGGAAGCCAGACTTCCTTTTATTGAGATTTGTTTTTATTATATATGAATATTTGTCTGAATGCATGTCTATACCACGTGCATGCACTGCCCATGGAGGTTAGAAAAGGGCATCAGATTCCCTGCTAGGACAGACTAAAGATGGCTGTGAGACACCACATGGGTACTGGGAACTACACCTGGGAGCCTCTGGAAGAGCAGCCACTGCTCTAACTACTGAGCCATCTCTCTCCAGTCTCTCCCCTCCCTTCCTTCTTAAAGAAAGTGGCTAAGCTGACATGAAGAGCAACCCTACCTAGTTCAGTGTGCCCAGCACACAGCAGCCAGGCCCTCCCAACACCTGATGAACTGGTGTAGCAGCACAGGAAGGGAGGCACGCTGGAGTGAGTCTGTTGTGAGGGGAGCCTGGAAAGGAGTTTCTGGGAGCACAGGAAACACTGTGCCTCATGACCCTTCCCTTTATACAAGAGCTGATGGGTCGTTACCACGCACCAGTGGGGCAAGTGCAGAGATGAGGTGCTCTGGCCTCCATGTCAGACAGGACCTTCGCTGTAGGAGGGGAAGGTCTGGGAAGGCTAGGTATCTGGCTATCTAAGTACCATGGCCAGAACAAGAGCTGGAGACTCTGGTATGGAGGCAATGAGTGAGCTTGTCCACAGACAAAAGCCTGGGCTGGGTAAACACATCTGGCCAGAGTACAGAATAGAGGTCTGGTATCTATAGAATGGTCCACCTTATTGTTACTTTCCTAGAGAGGGAGAATAAACAATACTAGAGCAAGAATCATAAATCCCACACTTTACTATGACCTTGCTCCATGACCTCACTCTCAGAACCTTTGTTTCCTTCTCTGTGATAGGGACAACAATCTCTGCTTTCCTTGGATGAAGGAGCTATGGGTAAGAAAACACACCATGCACTCACTGAACATTATTCTAATACCAGATCCTTCTGATGCCCTGTTCTGAATACCCTAGATAACAATGACACTCCGCTGGAAAGCAGAGCCCTGCTGTTAGCTGAGATGAGAGAAAGGCAAGGCAGAACTAAGAGTCCCTAGGTGTCAAATGCTGTGCTGGCCTTTCACAAAATCTCATGCTTTCATACAGTCTTACTTCATTAGCCTTAAGCTGTAACTCCATGAGAAGGAATTTTTTTGTTTGCCTGCCTTTTGTTTCTTAAGACTAGTCTTACTCTGCAGCCTAGGCTGCTCTATAACTCACTATGTAGCCAAGATGGCCCTGAACCTGACACACTGAGCTAAGAATTCGTTTTAGAACAGTCTGATAAGCTAAAAAGTAACTTACCCAAGGTCACAAGAACACATTGAGTAGTCACAGTTCAGTTGCCAGGAGAGCAGGATTAGTTGTCCAAGGACACCACGGCTACATGGTACACCAAAACATTCAAGTCCTCCTACCCTGCCACCCCCAAAGATTCTCCTAAGGTGCATACTGACTTCTCTTCATGAGAGAGCAGAGAGGGGGAAAGTCAGTCTCCTAACAGCAAGACCAAAGATTCTCCTAAGGTGCACACTGACTTCTCTTCATGAGAGAGCAGAGAGGGGAAAGTCAGTCTCCTAACAGCAAGACCAAAGATTCTCCTAAGGTGCACACTGACTTCTCTTCATGAGAGAGCAGAGAGGGGAAAGTCAGTCTCCTAACAGCAAGACCCAATAGCAGGCTTCTATTATAACCTCAGGCCTCACCACTTCCTCCGGTGCATTCAGCCTAGGATACACATCCTTGACACCGTGTTCCACTGGAAAGGAGACACGGTGAAGAGATGCAGAAGAGACAGTAGAAGCGGATGTAGCCCTACCACTCTGGGCTGTGGCAGAGCACTTCCTGGAAGACTGGGTGTCCCCTATCATTCAGACAGCGAGGCCAATTCAGTGTTGAACTGGCTTAGAAACAAACCAACATGACGTTTTCACCCAAGCAGCTGCTCCCAGTCAACTGTCTTCTCTCCATGCAAATGCCCAGGGTAGCAAAAGCCCTGATCACAGAGGTACTGCTGAGAACTGCAGCTTCTTGTCCTTCATCAAAGGACTTGGTGGCCAGGTACCACCTCTGACCACAACAGACACATCTACTCTCCCTCTAACCTGGCTCTCCTAGGGTCTCATTTCTCTTGTCAGATTCCACACTAAGCAAGTACACTATTGCCACATTTGATACCAAGTACTTTACACAAATATTCCTCCATTCCTCACAGGAACCTTGAAATCAGTACTGTTTAGAGATGAGAAGCTCGAAAGGGTAAGTACACAGTGGAGGTCACAGAGCAGGTGAGTTGTGGACAGAACAACCCTTGCAGCCCGAGTTCTTGGGCAGTGCAGGTAACTACTCAACTCTGCACTCAGCCGTTTTCCTCATCACTGCATTCTGGTCCTGTCTCCTGCACAGTCAAGTAAGGTGTGTGCAGCAATGTTTACTGAACAAACAAATACCCATCATTCCATGGGCCATCTGAAGCAATGCTGATGTTCAGGATCTCTAAACTCTAACTCAAGTCTCTGCTGCTATGTAGGCTACCCCTTCCCGACACAAAGTTCTGGGAGAAGCTGGAGGTACTGGGCTTCCTAGCACAGGGTTCACTCAGCTTTGCAAGACAGTCCCTCCTGGACGGGGATCTGGAAACTCACACCAGGCAAGCTTGGGGTGCTGAGGAAACAGTAAGAGGTCTGACTTCCCTTGGAAAAATGAGTCAAAAAAGGAAACACATGGCAGGGATGGCTAGCTCTGAGATTCAGGCTCATGCTCCTGGTGTTCTCACTGGGGGTACTGAGCCGGCACAAAGGGATCCTTGAGGATACCTGCCTTAATGTTCTCAGGTACCATGGGCCCGTCTTCAGAAAGCAGAGGCCTATTCTCAATGGTCAGATGGCCACAACCGCAGGGGCCACATCTAGCAATCACAGCATACCTTAAGTCTCCACCTGGAGCTACAGTGGTCCTCACCTGGTCGACCTCCCTAAGCATGGGTCTGCACCATCTCACTACAGAGGCACTATATGGGAAACGACAGAGCCAGAGCCTAAGAGGGTTGTCTAGGGTGCAGGTGCTCAAGAAGTCTTTGCCTGTAAATACCGTTTAAACATGGAGGTTTCTCCTCACAAGGAGCAACAAAGGCTACAGAAAACATGGGGTCAAGGGCGGCTGCCAACACAGCCTGTGAACGCAGTCCTTGTAAAGACTGGCCATGCAGACAGAGTGAGAAGTCTCTTTAGCACTAGGCAGGAAGTCTATGACTGCTTTTAACTCACTGAAATCCTGCAACATAAATGCCAAACACCAGCCTAACTCTGGTCACACCAACAATACAGAAGCACTTTGCACCGCTTTCAAGTCAAGCTGCCGCCTCACATCAGAAGGTGCCTACTTGTTTCACAAGTGCCAATGTGCGAGAACACAAGTTAGGAAATGGCAGTCTGTCCTTCAGGCCCATGGGTGGTAGTCTTTCTCTATGGCCTGGTGTCAGGCAGGGTTAGGGTTCATCAGGAAAAAGTCAAACATCTGAGGCATATGAGCAAGAGATATTTGAGCAGGTGGTAGGGGACCCAGCTGGCAACTCAATCTTTCTCACAATCTGCAGAAGGCTGCAAAGATGGGGACCAAGGTAGTGAGGTGCAAATGGGCTTCAGTGGGGCAGGGCTTCAGTGGGAAGCTCCACTCACAAGGTGTGAGGCCCACACAGCCTGCCAGCCTTCAATCTGGGCCCCCAAAAGCAAAGGGCCAGGCCCAATGAAAATGTGCCTATCTCTGGGTGACCCTTGTGGGTCTGGGAAAATGAGGTCCTCTGCATCCCTGTCTCCTCAAAGACCTGAGTGAGACAAACCTCTTCTTTCTGTCCAGGCCCCAACTTACAAAGACATCCAATGTACAAAACTCTGAACACTTTCTCTACAGAAACATGTTCTACATGAAGGCTGAGTGGATGGGTAAATGATGTGTGGCAAAATAAAATGGTTTCATCGTTTTTAGTGAGTAGTGAGTCACGTAAATGTAACCCTCTCTCAGCCCTCTTCCCTCCACGATCTTAAGAGCCACACTAGACCTCCCTCAGAACACCATCCCAGGGTCTAGGAGGACAGCATCATCTACCATGCCTATTGCTACAAACAGCTGTTTTTTTTAAACATCTGCAATGTCTCAGCTAAAATCTATTACTATTTAATTTAGCGCTTACTTTACATCAACTGTTTCACTTACTTCCAAGAATGACCAATTACAGTAAATATTCTAACTTAGAGAGGGACCATGGCTCAGAGGATGAGACTGAGTGACATGAAGCTAACATACATGCTTCAAATGCATACCTGTCTTCAACCACTGGGCTGCACTTACTGCCTACTGGTCACCTACATGGTTTAGAATGCAGTTGTTACCATAGCGCTAGCTATTAGGGAATTAATGCCACCCACCACATGAACACAGGAAATACTACAAATGTAAAAGAGGTGGTCCTGTCTGCAACCCGGTGTCTGGGTGATGTTCTCAGGATCCCCTGAACTGTCTGCAGTGTCCATCCCCGCACTGGAAACTATGGTTTCCTGAATCGCTGAAATGTTCCCAGTGGAGGTCAGGGCTGATGAGGTCCTGATGATGGCTAGGTGCCACTTGTGTTTGGTAGCTGTGTCAGATCTGAAGTTTGTAGTGGAGGATGGCTGCCTTACCACAAAAACCTTCCTTCCTCCTCATCTCCTCCCCATCTATACGCACATACACCTACCCAGGAAGATCTGTGGGACCTTCCCTCCGCTGTTACTTCCTGACAACCCCCACCCCAACACATACCTAGTTCTGAGACTAGGTCTCTCCAATCAGTCTCTTTGGGGTTCTTGCAAGAACCATCTCAGAGCCTGGAGTTGCAAATACATCATCTTCTCAGCTGAGAGGACATAACTGAGTGCCCAGCCAGCCTCTTAGAGTCAAGAAAAATGACTCTAAGAAGAGCTGAGGTTTCTCAAAACCTCTTCTTCACTCCTCCCACCAGAGACTCATGTAAACCCGCCACACTCAGGCCTGGGAAGGCTGAGGCAGGAAACCAGGGGAGCAACTCTGGGCTCCCCTGAGGTCACTAGAACATCCAAAACAAAGGGCTGTCAGCTCCTGAGAGTACCTGACCCCAAGGCCCTGGGAGCCCTTCGGAGTCCAAGCTCCTTGTTACAAGCTTGCAAGGGCAAAGGAGCCAGGTAGTTTTACCAAGAGTCCCGGCTGTGGCTCTGGGTGTCTGCCTATTGACACAGACCTCCAAAACTCAGACTTGGGACAAAAGCAGCCTCCAGGAAAAAGGCAGCCACTGTTTTCTCTCAGCTTTTCTACTCCCACCCTCCCAAAGGCCCACATTCTCCCTCATCTCCAAGAGGGAGATGAGTAGGCCCCACTTTGCTCCAAATCTAGCCCTACCCCAACATCTGCCTGAGTTCTACATGGGGATTCCCAAGGTTCTTGTGCTCATCCTGGAGCAGCACTCTCCGGAGAAACAGCAGTGGGCAGGAAGTCTTGCCGGTGCCCCAGGTTCTCAGGCTGGGTAAGGGGCTCCTGCCTTGGCTTTCCCTCACCGCTGCTGACAGCGGTCTGGTTCTAGGGGCCAGAATCCCGCTCCACTCGTCCAGACAGTGAGGACTTTTAGGCCTCAGGGCAAAGTGCCTGGAACACTCCCCCCTGGGGGAGGGGGTGTCCTATCAGGTGATCCAAGACCCGGATGCCCCCCGCCCAGAGTGACCACCAGGGACTAGGCGGAGACCCGGCGCGAGGCGCGAGGCCCGAAAGTTTGCCCAAGTGTTTGAGAAGCGGGCGGGCGCGAGCCAGGCCGGACAGGGGCGCACTTACTGGACCCCTCGATCTTGTCGGCGCCGCGGCTCCATGTGATCTGGCGCGTCTCCAACTTGACCTGGAAGGTCTTCCGTTCCGGCCGCTGCGACTTCTTGGAGTAGAACAAAGTCATGACGGTGCCCACCTCGAGGCTGCGGCAGAGGTGCAGCACCTCGGCTTCGGAGGGCGCGCCGGGTGCGCAGCCATTGGCGCAGGGGGTCGCGGCGCCCGCCATGCTGCAGCGACCTCGGCGACGCAGGCTGGCGGGCCCGGGGCGGCGGAGGCGGAGGCGGCGGCGCAGGAGGCAAGCGGGACCCGGTGGCGGCTCCTGCGGGCGGACACGGGGCGGGGACTGAGCGCGGGGGCGGGGCGGGGCGAGGCTCCGCCCTCGGCGCGCCGGGAACAAAGGCGCTCCCGGGGACGACCCCCGCCTGCCGCCGCGCCTGCGCCCCACGCCCCCCGGGCAGGCCTCAGCGGGAGGACCTGCGCCTCGGTCCGGCACGGCTTTCCCTGCGCGGGGCCTGGTACGGCGCGGGCCACGGCTGCCCGTCACGCACGCAACCCCGCCCACAGGCTGCGGCCCGTCAATCAGGCGCGCACACGGCCGCCATCCCGCGCGGCCCCCGCCGCGGTGTGCGTGCCTCCTGGGGAGTGAGGGTGCGGCGCGACCACGGCCCTCCCGCCCGCCGAACCCGGTTACCTGGGCGGGCTGCCGGGCGGAGGGAGCCGCGCCAGGCTGGCCGCTCACACCCGCGGCGGCGGCGGCGGGGGCGGACCCTCCTCGCACCCTCTCCGGGGAGGGGCGCACCCGCGGATTGGTCAATGGGCCGTGAGTGACAGCACGCCTGCCCCGCCCCCTCACCACAGGCGTCTCTTTGGAGGGTTGAGCGGACTGGTCCTGGGGTGGCCTTCGAGGATGTCCTCCTGGGCAGAGGCCCTGCAGGCGTGGGCCGGGTCCTGAGACCCTCGGCCGCGGGTCCCGTGGCCTTAGAGGCCTCGCGTGTGGGCCGCTGCCTGCCTCACGCTCCACCTGCACCCTACCTGCAGAGGCTTTTCGACGTCCTGGGTTTTCCTCAGCTTTGTTTTTCTGCCCAGGCGCGGGTCATCCCTGGCCCCAGAAGCTTGCTTTCCTCTGGACTCAGTGCTGGGCCGGTTGTCAGGTCGAGCCGACCCTTCCGGTGACTTCGCCTCTGCGCAGACACAGGTGACGCCAATCCTGGATCTCCCCTGACCTCCCGACCCTGGCATCCCGTTATCTGCGCCACATCCTTGTCATCCTCATCACATGGCTTCATCTTCTCTACATGGCAGTAAACCCTTGAGGTGGAAAGGCCTCAGACCTTGCCAGGAGCCGTTTTGCCTCTGCTTCCCCGCTAGGTAATCCACTGAGGCTCTTCTCGCCTGACTCTGGGGCTCTCTCCATTCTACCCATGATCCTCAGGCCTCATCTCTCTGCGTACACAATCCTTTTGGGTCTTGCCTGCATTTGTCCTTCAGGATTTACCACTAAAATGGAATTAAATCATGCTCCTTTTAACTACGCACAAGAATTCCCACCCCTCTTCAAATCAGCACTCCCTTCATGGCCCAGCAGTCCTTGTCTCCCCCTACCTCTCCTGCTTCATCTTTCACCACCGACCCTTCACTCTGTTTTCCAGACATGGCACTGCTGTCTATGATGTGTTTAATAACTTAAAGTCTGTTTTCCTAAGACCATTCTCTGAACAGCACCCGTAAGCCTGAGGGTAGCCCTTGATCATGCAGTCTGCCCAGTGTTGAGCAGACAGTTGAGCACCTACCATGCAGCTGTCTGCATTTCAGAAGTTAGAAGTTCCGCAGAACGTCCAGTGGACACAGAAAACTTCCCTGGGGTGTATGAGACTAGAATTTGTGAATGTATGAGTTCAGATAAGCCACCCAACTGGGCCACCTCCAGATTTGCCTTGCTGAAGTGGCAACATGTGTGCTGTTTCCCATTAGTATGGTCCTCAAGAAACTCAGAATTCAGTATAATAGGAATTTTGTCCTAAGGGATGGGATAGTTGAGATGGACTGACTGCCACCTAGTGACAGGCCTTTAATGTAGGAAGGAGGGAACTGGAATTGACCCAATTGCTTGACCCTGACTTGCACAACTAATGCTCATATTATCCTCTACTCAAGGTTTCAGAGCACCACGACTTGAAGTGAGGTCACATAACAAATGGGAACCTGAGGCCATGTGTTCTGTTCCACAAGAGAACCACTGGCTGAGGTAAACCCTGGTGGTTAGCCACTAGCTGGCCAATCAGTGTAGGTGAGAAGAAGCATGTCAATGTCTGTCTGTAGGACTTCAAGAGAGGCCAGAGGATGTAAGGAGATGACCAAATGCATTTTAAGGGTGGGCTGGAGGAAAGTAACTTCCAGGCAAAAGTAATAGCATGTACAAAGGCTCTAGGCCAGAAAGAACCCTGGGGTTTACTTGGTGGTAGAGAGTGATCAGCCAGGATGATACTAAGAAGACAGATGGAGTAGAATAGGGCCTTCCTGCCTCCCTGGTCTTGCTGATTCTCCTAGAAGCCCCCCCATGCTATAACCATTGTTGAGCTTTCTGTGCAAACTCCAACAGCCTATAAGACTTCAATTTGCTTTTAAAATCTGTTTTCTGGGATCTTCCCAGTGTCCAACCCAAAGCTTTGCTCTTGTATATGTAACAAGACCCCCAGGGGCTACGTGAATCCCTTCCAACAGCAATTTGTTTGTCAGGTCTGTAATCAGGGCCCCATTTCCTCTTGGGACTTAGTAGCTTCCCAGGCCTTAGGTGTCTCCTTCCATCAAAGGAAGCTTGGAAAAGTAGGATACACACAGGGTGTGGCCAGTGTGGGCTTCCCCCAGCTCAGCATGGATTCGTAGCTGTCACTGGTAATGTATGCATTTGTGCTGTCTGGGAGGAGCAGCCCTGGCACACACGCAAGGCACTCACCTATGACATCACCCAGACTAGCCCCACTTAGTCTTCTTTCTGGAAATACTCATGCTTCAGCATGCTTAGCATATACCAGGCCTGGGCCTGGAGTCCAAGAGACTGCCTAGCTGCCCCTCTGGCCTGTGGACTTGATCTCATAGATATTATATGCAATAACCACTTAGAACAGTGATAAGCATATTGCCAACATGACTAATTACAGCTCTATGAGATTTCTATGGATCCCCATTTAACAAAACTGAGACCTTTCTTGGCACAGTGGCACACACACAAGTCCTAGAACTTTGGAGACTGATGCAGGAGGATCTCAAGAGAGTTTGGCACTATCTCAGGGTCACACAGCTAACAGGTGTCTGAGATAAACACTAACCCAGGCAGCTGGACTTCTGTCACTGCTGTGCTACCAACATGTAATACCACCTTTTTTTCCCTGGTTCTTTACCTCTTTCTGAACACTGTTACCAACTGTGTTTTCTATTTTTTTACATTTATTTATTTATTGTGTGTGCTTGTGTATATGTGCATGTGTATGCAAAGCATGGCACATATAGAGAGGTCAGAAGACAATTTCTGGGAGTTGGTTCTTTCCTTCTATCATGTGGGTCCTAGGGATTGCATTCACATCATTGGGTTCAGTAGCAAGCATCTTCACCCACTGAGCCATCTCACTGTCTATTTTGCGTTTAGTTATTTTTTGCTTGGTTGCCAAAACTGGGTTTTGTTTTGTTTGAGACAGAGTCTCTGTAGCCCAGGCTATCTTGAATTTAGCAACTGTCTTGCCTCAGCCTCCCAGCCTTGCTGGCGTTACAAATGTGAGCAATCATGCCTGCTGGCTAAGTTGCGATTTTTTTCTTTAGGATGCTGACTCTGATAGGTTAGAGGGTAGAATACTAACTAGGGAGCAGCCCTGAGGTCAGCATTGTAGAGGGAACAGGAAGGAAATAGGAGTAGGCACAACCTCCACCAACCTCTAGGGACTTGTGTTGTTCAGTACTAGGCTCAGATGGATGCTCATTGTTCTGGGAAAGTTCAGCCTCAGTCTCGTGATCTTTGTGATCTTAGAGACTGGCAGCTGGCTTTCTATTGACACCTCTTCGAGAAGTAACAGCAAGTCTTTCTTTGAATGGGAACCAGGCATAGTGCTATGTTGACTGAATTTTTCTTGAGGCAAAGTCTTGCTGTATAACCCAGGCTGGCTTTAAACTTGAGGCCTTCCCAACTTCCCACAAATTGAGCTATCCAATAGGTACATCAAGCTCTTAAAGAAAAAAAGAGTACTTAAACGCAAAAGAGCAAAAATACTGTTATTGAAATGGGAATATGATTATAAAAGAGGGATCGTAATATGGTTGACATGGTGATAGAACAGCTGTGATTGAGAACCAAATGTGGCTGAGCTTTCTAGTAGCTAAAATGATTACTTGATGTTTGGTAACTGGTTCCTTGGAAAGGAGATAAAATTTTCCTGGAATTAAATTTTTCATAAAGATTCTCACATGGATATATATTTGAATGAAAACCAGAGGATGTTCTTCTCAGCAGGCTGGTACCAAGTACTAATACACTTGTAGTTTGTTCCTTATAATGAATGACCTTCAGCAACTATAGAAGTCATAATTCAAAACCATAGTTGAGTGACACTCTTTTTACAAAGGGAGACAGACTACAGACTTGAAATGCCTGGTTAATCCATGCATAAAGCTGTCTTCTTTTTCTTCTTTCTACTTACTGTGTTAGGGGCACACAACTCTATGAACCTTGAACGTCACCCATGCTGCAGTATAGACACATTGGTCCTGACCCCCACATCTGTCTATGGCTCCACCTCTTCTACTATCATAACCTCCTGGTCCCTTCAAGTTGCATTCTCAGACCCTTAAAGGAGCTTCATGTTAAAAGTTACACCTGTCCCAACAGCTCCCAACAGCCTTCTCTGCACAACCCTAGCTGTCTCACTGCTGACTGTTCCCATCAGCTCTCCTCATCCGGGAATGGCAGGCTAAGGTGAAGTGTGGCTCTGAAGATAGAGGGGAAACTGAGGCCACAGGGGACTTGCTTTTACTCTCCCGCCCCTTCTTACAGCACACTCCTGTTGTGGCTTCTAGAGGTTTTGAGTCAGCATGCAGGAACAGACCAAGCCTGTTCCAGAAGTGGTTACAGAAATGCCTGCATGCCATGCTCCGTATGACAAGGGTGCTGCGAGCAAGAAGGGCCTTAGATTCTAGTGAGGGTGGGGAGAGAACAAGGTGAGAGGTACTGTGTATTCATGAAGCTACAGCCTCCTCTTTTCACAGTAAGGTCACCCTGAAGTATTTCGTGGAGTGTTTCTGCAAAGAAGTACCAAGATTTTAGAAATTCATGATTTAAAAGCCACGTTTGTTTAGTGACATGTATACTTTGGATAGCATTATTGAAAACCACTTACTTATGAGTATTGATTCTCCAAACTCACGGTCCTAGTAGTAAACTTTGCATGAATCTTTTTCACCATGACAACCACAAGGAGAATCATCCAATGTGTCAGCCAAGCTCATTGCCCTCACTGCTTCTGAAAGCCTAGGCTTATTGAAAAATAATTTACAAATGAGTGCTTTGTCTGTATATATGTATGCACACCAGTTGTGTTGCAGGTGCCCATGGAAGTGAGGAGAGGCTATTGGATCACCTGGAACTGGAGTTGCTTGGAAGGTTGTGAGCAAACATGTGGGTGCTAGGTAGCAAACCCAGGTCCTCTGAAAGAGTAACGTGTTTTTAACCACCAAGGCCTCTCCCCAGCCCCAAGATGTACCCATCATAAACATGAAGTTTGAGTTTGAAAAATATACTCCTTGTAACTTTACCCAGACAGTAAATAGGGCAGATATGCTGTCACTGGGAGTTTTAATCTAAGCATAATTAGCTTAATATGACAATGACATGTCTTCCACAGATACTTGCTAAGGCTTTTCAGAATAATCACTGCATTGTTTTAAATGTAACTATTCTCAATATAAATATAGACAGGACAGTAAGTACAGTGAGCCTCAACTTAGCTTTAGGAGTTATGTTGAAGGTTTTTTGTTGTTGCTTTTATGGTGTTGGAGACAGACCCCAAGGCTTACCTTTGAGCTACACCACTTGTCCCAGCTTCTGCAATTGTGAATTGATCACTTGTTTTCCAGAAAGATTTCACTGTTTTTCTAAAAGATTTTTAAAATCTATTTGGTAATTTAAAAAGGCTGCTTACTTGAGGTTGTGGAAAATAATTAATAAGTCTGTTAAATTTCTTCTTCTGTTTACTGATTTGTCAGGGAACTACTTATAAGCACCCAGAACCAGCATTACTGAGGTCATTTCAGGGTAATGTGTTCTCCTAGAAGTGCTCTTTTGTTCAAAACAAGTATGGAGTGTCCTATTATAGGAGGGATTTGCAAAGTCTAAAATAAAAGTCAGTTCTTTCTTAGAATTAATTTTTAAAAAATCTCTAAGAAAATGTCCATATGCAGCTTAAGTAGTATTTAGGAAAGAATTTCAAAGTTGACAACTTGTTAGAAGTGAGAATGGGAGAAAGGAGGTTAAGGCTGAGCCTGGTTCAGTGAACCTGTAGCCTGGGTTTCACACACAGGAAATCCAGGTCCAATAGGCTTGGAATAGCAAGTACCAAGCTGTCCTCGGGGTTCCAGTGGGCATCCCAGTAGAAGTGTGACTAACAGTGCGTGCAGAGCTCAAGAGTGTGACTGGAATCAGCTAGGCCAATTGAAACAAGAACCATGGCAGCTACAGACCTACTATTAAAGGTGCCTCAGCAACAACCTGACTGAAATAGGGCTAAAACCAGTAAACAAGAGCCAGAAGCATTTTTAGAAGGGGCAGTCAAATGATGTGACTTCTTTCAAATAAAATGTCCACAAAAAGACATTGTTTAGAGAATGACCAGTGGAGGGTACATGTAGGAGTGTAGATTAGCTGCACATGGGCATGAGGGATCTTAATCAGATTAAAGTAGTATAAAACTGACTCGTGATGATGGTCAAACCTCAGTAGTTACCAAAAATCACTGTAGAATGCTGAGTTTATATGTAAAACTACACTTCAGTAGTAGTGCTTAAAAAAAAAAGTAGCCAGGCGTCGGTGGAGCACTCCTTTAATCCCAGCACTGGGAGGCAGAGGCGGATCTCTGTGAGTTTGAGACCAGCCTGGTTTACAGAGTTCCAGGACAGCCTCCAAAACAATACAGAAACCCTGTCTTGAAAACCCAAAAAACAAAAAACATAGTAACAGCCTATCAGTGGTGGAGTATGCCTTTGATCCCTGCATTTGGGAGGCAGAAGCAGGCAGACCTCTGTGAGTTTGAGGTCAGCCTGGTCTACAGAGCTAGTACCAGGACAGCCAGGGTTGTTACACAGAGGAAATGCTGTCTGGAAAACCCAAGGCGGGGGACAGGGGGGTATGTGCACGTAATAGCATGTAATCCCATTCACAAAGAGCTTAAGCAAGATACTGAAAGAGTGCATTTTCTCCTTGTTGCTTAATCACTGGTGACCAAGGGTAGAATTCAGGGAGGGGACTGTGGCAAACACAGGTTGCAGTGGGTGGGGAGTGACAGAGTGTTGTGGATGACTCATGGCAGGTACTTGTTTATGAGACAGAGGAAGAGAGGTGGTGGCTGGAAAGGCTGGGGGTTGGGAAGTTTCTTTGCATTTTTTTAAATGTGGCAGTTGTTAGGTCTCACAGCTTTTGGCAGGGACAATAAACTCGAGGTACAGATGATAAAGGGAGGGGACATGTATAACTTGGGTGCCACATAGAAGCCACTCCTCCTTGCTTACTACTGGGCACCACAGAAGGGAATTTCTTAGATGCTGCCCATCTGGCTTCTCCTCTTGAATATGCGCTGGAATTGAGAGGTACTGGGTTGCCAGCAAGGACATAAGTTTATTTCTATCTTCAAGCTCAAACAACTTTCAGAGCCTTTATACTTCATCTGCCTCATCAGCTCCCCCAATCCCAACCTTGCAGCCACTTCTCAGTCCTAGTCAGGATCAACTGAGATTCCCATTCTGTGGCTTTACTCACCCAGGCCCGCCACCACTACCCGAGATGTCCCTTTTTATCTGTTATCAGAAGACCTGGCAGGTGGGACTTTGCCAGAGGTAGGTACTCCTTCCTGCTCAGTATCTGCATGGAGTTGACAGCCTAGTTATTAGGCCCTGCTCAGGTCCCCAAAGTAAGGGTCATTTCTTACTGCCAGCCAGAGAGTTATCAGTTGACTACTGAAGACCTTCCGTTTTTATATTCTATCCGGTTAACTCAACACTACAGAATTCACAATTCCCTGGCTATAATCTCTTTGTTCCAGCAATGTTTACTGTTTTTATTCCCTGGGATTGGGGTTAAGTACTGCCTCTCTCGGCTGTGGGCCCAGCACCAGTGACAACTGAGACCATTAAGGAAGGTGGTTCTGACTGCTCGTGCCAACAAGCTTGGGTGCAGGCCCTTCAATTGGTGACCCATTCTGACTTTCCCTTTGGCTTGAAGACTTCACCCTTTCATCCCAAATTTCACATTGTAGGGATTATGGCTACTTTTGGGTACCCAGAGCTCTGGGAATGGACACAACCTTCAACCAATCAATGCAGGGAGTCTTCATTCCACCTGGGAGGCTTCTAAGACCTGGTACTCAGTGCTGACTGATCTGATCTCAAGCTACCTTCTACTTATTATCTAATACATGTGGAAATTTCTCTACAATTGTTTCCCAAATAATCTTGGCCCTGTCTTGCTCAATAGGCACTGCCCACATTGGGCTCCTGTAGTTCTTAAAGACTACTGTACCTCTTTCTTTTTGGGTCTGTTTTTATGGACGGAGACTTTGATACTTTTCATTCCACATCAGGACAGATGTATTTCCATGTCAAGCCCCATACCCATCATTCCCTGAGAGGGACCTACCCTTGCTGACCTGAATGAATAGACCATACACTGCACTAAATCCCAGCCCCGAGCCTTCACTCTGGCCTGGGGCCTCATTCACAAAGAGGCAGACACTAAGTTTCCGTTAAGTTGTAGGAGTTTATTTTAAATAACCTACAGTTGATTAAAAGGGAATTCATGATAAAAATAGAAGATACTTGAGGAAAGATGAGGGAATGGACTCTGCACACACACTAAACTAACAATGCCTCTAAAACTAATGATTATAGCAAAAAATGTCTTCACATTAAAATTCTGCTTTTTATGTTTTTTTCCCATTTTTTACACAATTACAAAAGAAAAAAAAATAAAAGCCCTAAAATCTTGATTATTTTTCCTTTTTGTTTTTTTGGGGTTTTTGGTTTTTTTTCTTGGACCAAATGCTCATTTTCCTCTAAATTTACTGACCTGTGGAAGTTTTTATACAATAAAGTCTTTCAAATGAAAGACTGGGGTTTCCAAAGAAAATGATGGATCTCTTAAAGAATGCTCAGAACAAAGGATGATGGGAAAATGGTTTCAGTCACTGATTATTTCATTATCCTTAGACTCACTTGCCCTTCATCCCTCCCCAACCCCAAGCTACACGATCTTTAAGATCAAGAAGAAGGCTTAAATATTTTAAAATAATTAAAAAGAAATAAAAATTCACATTTAAAAAGGAACACTCAAGTCAGGAAATATTTTCCCATCATGCTTTTCTGTGAAAAGGTGTCTGAACCAAAACACTGCCGATGTCACAACTGCTTCAAGTTTAATGAAAACTGATTCCCATGACGATAGAGTGACAACTCTAATAGGTGCGCTGGGTTTTTCTTTTGTTCTACTTAATTTTAAATTCCTGAAATGGGGAGAGGAGGGAGTTTAGGAATTCATTTCTATTAAAATATAGAAGTTATTGCAAAACCCTAACTGTAAAAACGCACCAATATAATCAGACTTCGCATACAGTAGCTGAGAGAATCCAAACATTGCAGCAAAACTGAATTTGCCTGGCAGGATGCTGACAAATTCCCATCCACTTGCTCTCTTGAAAATAAAAACAAAATTCAAAACAAATCATACAGCTAGAATTTTGATATCTGAAATATTTTTAAATAAGTTGTCCATAGGACAACTGGCTCAGCTCTCCCTTATAACATCTCCAGGTCTATCTTTTTGCAAAGATGTTGGTTTGTTAAGACTTGTGGCCTCTCCCTCAGGTGTGAGGGCAAGTGAGGCTCAGTTTATCCATCTTCCTCAAACCACACTGTCCCTTTTCATAGAACCCCTGGCAAGACTCGTCAAAACTCGTAGTCCTCGTCGGTCATATCAATGGCCCAAGCAAACTTCTCCCTCTGGGTTTTGTTGTAAATCTTCTCAATTGGGACCCCCCACTTCTTACACCTGTAAAAATAAAGGTAGAGACAAGAAAGGAGATCAGTGTACTTTTATAAGAGCCCAGAGCAGAGGCCCAGGATTTTCTGGTACACCAAAAATACTCAAAGGACTTGTATTTTATTACCCCATTTAATATCAACAGATCTCTAGGTATTACTACAGATATACAAACCAAGAACTTTAAACAACCACCATGCAGAGAAGATAAATAGTAGTGTCCTTGTGCCACAAGAAAGTACAGCTGGAATTTTAAACAGGTTTGGTCTAAAGCCCACACTTGTGACCACTCTCACACTGCCTCAAGAGTTAATCCAGGCTCAGCGGGGTTCTTGGTTGCTAGATAACTATCAGGGGAAAGGAACCTCAACTGAGAAAATGCTTTTATCAGATTATCTGTAGGAAAGTCTATAGGGCATTTCTTGACTAATAATTAATGTTAGAGGTCCAACCCAGAAAGCGGACTGAGTAAGCCATGGAGCAAACTAGTAAGCAGTATTCCTCTGTGGTGGTTTTAGCTTTATTTCCTGCCTCCATGTACCTGCTTTGAGTCACTGCCCCAACTTCCTTCAGTGATGGAGTGTGATTTGAGAGTTGTAAGTTGAAACAAACACCTTCCTCCCAAAGCTACTTTTGAGTCATGGTGTTTTATCATAACGATAGAAACCCTAACTAGGGCAGCAGGGTTAAGTCATTTGCCACCAAGTCTAAAGACCAATGGGCCTCAGGACCCATACAGGAAAGGCATCTATCACTCCTGTCAAATTGTCGTCTTACCTCCTCATGTATACTATGGCATGTGCACATGCAAAAATTAATGAAAAATTAACCCAAGCAACACAAATACAAAGTTGTGTCTATGGTTTAGAATTCAACAACTCAAGCTAATTAAACACAGTCAGAAATAATCCATTTGGTGCTAGAGAGATGGCTCAGTTGTTAAAGGATAGGCTCACAACCAAATAACATAATAATCCATTTGTTTGGATGGTACAGTATGAGTATTTATGAAAGGATAAGGAAGGGAGGGGTTATGTATCCATACAAAATAGAGACTCTATGTGCCTTTACTTAATGGTCTCTCTACCTCTTTGTAGGCTACTAGGTTTTATATTCTCAATTCCTTACTTTGCCTGTCTTCCCTTTTTGTGAGTTTTTTTTTGGGGGGGGGGGTTGTTGTTTTTATTTATTTATTGAGACAGACTCTTTCTATATAATCCAGGTTAGCTTCAAACTTACATAGGTCATTCTGCTTTTGCCTCCTGAGTGCTGGGTTATAGGCATACACTACCAAGTCCTGCTTACTTTCTTCTTTCATGTGCAAAATTTCTGAGGGGACTGGACAGATGGCTCAGTGTTTAAAGTGCACTTGCTGCTCTTGTAGAACAAACACAATAGTTCACAACTATCCATAACTCCAGTTCCAGGTGATCTGACACATTCTTCTGGCATCCTCGGGTACTAGGCACAACATGTGGTAGTGTATGCCTTTAGTCCCAGCACTCAGCAGGGACAGATGGTTCTCCAAGTTCAAGGCCAGCTTGGAGTACACAGCTAGTTCAAAAGACAGAGCTAGTTCAAGGCTAGAGCTACTTAGTGAGACTTAATCTCAAAAAAGATGTTTTTGTCACTGAAAAGTTCTGTTAAAATATACATGAATTTTATTTTTCCTTCATAGAGGCCTAGGAGAGTCCATTCCTGTCATACCCACCTTCTCAGGATAACAAAAGACAGGGAGAGATACAATAAGTGAACACTTGTGTGAAACAGAAGGATGTAAGTTTGGGTCCCCAGTGCCCATAGGAAAATTGGGTATGCTGTGAGCCACTATAATCGCAGCCCTGTAGAGTGGAGACACTAGAGGTCCTGTCTCATGGAACCAAGGCATAAGGATACAGGGTATACTCCTCTGGTTTCTGCAGGTGCGCGCGCGCACACGCGCGCACACACACACAGGCATGGGTTTCTGTATGCCATGCATGTGCTCTTGGGACCATCTAGGATATTCTGCTGTCCCTGTAGGTGGGGCTCAGCAACCAGAGCAGCAGGCTCTTCCAGAAGTATGCATCTCAGACATTCAGACATGGCACAAGGAAGCCAGCAATACTCTCAGAGACTTTTTGCCTTTCCTTCCTTAAGCAAAGGTAGGAACATTACAAACAGGCTTAATGCTTACCAAGCCACCGTGATCCTAGGGTCCAGATAATTGAGTTTGGAGGTTCCCAAGGCAATTTGTTTATTTTCCTCTCGATCTGTGGCTTGAACTTCCAGCTTCATCAGCTGCTCTTCTAGTCTCTGTACAGCCTTCTTTTTTGATTCTACTACCCTGGAAAAGTAGCAGTCATACATTAAGACTGACCTCTGGACAAGAACAGACTGCATCCTCACATGCCACTTAGAGGAGAAAAAGCATGGAAAATTTCCCCCAAGAAATTACCCTTGAAAAAAAACTCAGTATGGTAGTTTATCCTGGGAAGCTAAGAGGATTGTGAGATCAAAGATAGCCATAATGAGACCCTGCCTTCAAAGAAAAAAAAGCTAGGTCAGCTGGGACACCCAGGCCTCTGTGAGGTCAACTGTTCTCTCTTAGCCAGTCCTTGGTACAGTATCAGATACATACTTCTTGGTCTTTGCATCCTTCATGACTTTGGCATCAGCCTTAGCACTTTTCAGGTCCCTTCGAGCATCTGCTAGCTGGTCTTTCTTGGCATCAATCTAGGCAGAGAAAAATAGCAGTAAAGTTAGAAATAAAATAACAGAGGGAAAAGAAGGGCTCAATCTTAAAATGTAAAACCTGGGAGTTGTCTGTATTTTCTGTGTACAAACAAACACAAGGGTAGCTTTATGAAGACAAGGTATAGACAGTGACCACAGAAAACAATTCAACTGCTGTTTGCTATTCATTTCTGTTCTTCAGTGAACTTTAAACAATGTGAAGTTCTGTAAGAATAATCTGAAAATCTGGTTGTAATCTTCAGGGGAACACTCAGCTTTAAAGAACAGAGATGAGGGCCCAGATGGCAGCTATTTCAAATGAATCCTTTGCCAGGCTTTAGTATTCCTTTGTTGTTAGTTTATTTTTTGAGACAGGTTCTCACTGTGTAAACTAAGCTGGCCTTGAACTCACAGATGCCTGGTTTTGACTCTCAGTGCTGGGATTACAGGTGTGGGTCACTATGCCTGGCCTTTACCATTCCTTTTAAGAATACTGTAGGAGAAACTAAATACTGAGGCTGGCTACTCTTATCTACTAAGGCAGAGCAGATCATTTCCCACTTCTGTCAACTCTGGGAAGGAATTGTCAGCTTTGAGGAAAAGCAAGGGTACACTAAAGAGAATATCTAGAAAACTAAAAAATGGCAAATAGCATTAATTAGGAATGGCCTAGCCTTGGCTTTCTGTTTTAGAAAGTAGGATTCTAAAGTGAGAAGAAAATTAGTCATCACTCAAGAAGAGAGATGTGAAAGCACTGACTGCAGATTTTTCCTCCACAAAAGAAATCTTATGGAATCCATATCTACAAAGAAAAGACAGAACATTTTTATCCTTTCTTGGTTATTGGAACCCTTGAAAAGCTAAATTCTGCTTTGGGTGTTGCTTAGAAACAGCCGTGGGCAACACTAGGATGCTGGAGCTAAAGCTGTTGAGTTTGTGCTGCTGGCTTCCAAACAGTGCCATCCCTGGGACTGCCCTGATGACCTGTGAGGTCAAGAGAATATCCCAGAGTAAATACATATTGACTTACACATGCTGGGTTATTGTTGACTGAGGCCCCATGAAAAGCAAAACAACCCACACAAAATGCAGCCTAATATTAGAAACAGTCCACCATTGTGAATCATTAAATCTGTTTTACTGTTACTGGCTTCCTTCCAATATCTATGTCGTTGAAAAAAATTACTGGAACTGGTTCTTCACACAAAAACATCACAGCTACCACTAGCCAGATGCTTCTTAGGCTAGAAATGCAGCACACCAAAGTCTTAATCATTTCTGTGAATGGTGAGCTGGCAAGCTATGTCAAATTCTCTCAAAGCATCCAAAACTGTATTGATTGCATGTGTTTGCTTTGTGGGTGCATAGGCGATGGTTCACCAACTGGTTCCTCCTGAACTGCTCAAACAGGGGTTCTAGAGTAAGAGCAACAATGGCCCAGATAGCATCTACTGAACTGAGGAAATAGCACTCCAGTACTTATGCTTTCGTCTGAACTTGGAATGACAACACATGAGGAAATTAAGCAGTATCAGAGAATCTCCATTTAACAGAGGGACAAAAACAATGCTAAGATGGCAATCTGCAGAGTTCTTGACTCGCTGACACTATGCACAGACTAGAGAGCTCTGTGATCTATATTCACTTACTGTGGCTACATGGACCCCTTCAGGCCAGCTGCAGCAAAGTATCTAGGTTGTATCTCTAGATTTATATACATTATGCCTAGGTACTCATCTTATAGAAATCTCAAGAGAAAAATATTCTGAGCCTATAATGTGTGTTAAATTTCACTACAAAGCAGTTTCTAAAACTGAGTTGTCCAAGTGCAGAATTTCCATATACTTGGGTGGAAAAAACAATTGCTACTCTCTAGTTGACTTTTATTATTTCTTCTTTAATTGTGACTGTGGACCAGAACCCAAAGAAATATAACTTGTCATGTGACTATTACCAACAGATGCTGACTACTTTCCAATTATATATAACAGTGTTATAGAACTCTTAAAGTATCACTTTTATTAATTATCTTAAATGTATAGTACTTATTAAGACCACCTATTTATTCCTGTGCAACAGACTATATTTTAATATAACTGGTTTCCATTGTGCAACTGTTTTAACATGGAGTATCTGTAAATTTTCATTGTGGGCTAGGGAATTCAGATGCATAGTTAAGCAGTCAGTGCTTAGAGAGAAGAAGAGTTGTTCCTATAGGGAACAACCCTGATACAGTCAGATCTTCTGAATTCAAGATATAAAACAGTTATGCTAGGATTAGGGGGAAATTAAACACCATTGCTTGACTATCTTTTAAATTTGAAACAATCTGACAGGCAAGAGTTTACTTTCCCTTTCCCTGCTTCTACCTTGGAGATCAAACCCAGGGTTTCATGTATGGTATACAAGCACAAGTAGGCTCTACCACTGAGGTGTGCCTTCCATATTAGCTAGAGCATTAAGACTTTATTTTTGTGGTGCTAGGAATGGAGCCTGGGGCCTGCTATATACCAGACAAGCACTCTACCACAAAGCTGCACTCTTATTTCCATTTTCTTTATGTATAACAGGGATGACAATTAGCAATTCAGGGGTTCATCAAAGTTAGCATTTCAAAACAAATAATTACTACAGAACTTGTGTCCCCAGCACAAACATTTTAGGAAAAAACAAATACTATGATACTATCCAGTTATCTCCATTCGTTATCTGTAAAACAGATCTTTCTTCAGAACAGACCCAGACTAGCCTGCTGTTATCCCAGCCCACACAAGGTCAGATTCCAGAAGCCTCGCATTTTCATATGATATCTCAAATGACTTCCTTTGCTACTTCCACCATACCTTAGACTGCAAGTTCATCATTGACTTCTCAAAGGTCTTTGGTGGCGCCCTCTGGTGGTTACAGAGAATTGCAACAGCTCGATTGGCACGGTTGTAAGATAGAATCTTTGCTGGTACATTCTCATCAGCTGTAAAGAGATATAATAGTAACAGTCAGTTTGTAGGCCAAGAATGTATACATCAAATATCTTCTAGGGACTTCATCTTGTGATATCTGTACCGGCCTTCAGCTTATCATAACTAACTTTCTCTGAAGGTACAGGGTTAAAATTTGAGTCAAAGAAAGGAAATGTCTACACAAGTCTGAATGAGTTCCTATCACAAGAGTAATTCTGAGCCTTTTTTTTTTTTTTTTTTAACTTAATGGATTTTGTGACCAGGTCTCATGTAGTCCAGGTAATCTCTCAACTACTGGGCTCCTGAACTATTATACCCAGCTTGTCTCTGATATCACAGATACTACAGGGAAATCTACACTCCCCGGCCACCTCAGGAATCTGGCCACGGATACTACTTACCATCCAAACATAGCCTGAAAAGCATGCTGTACTGGGAGAAAAAGACTATAGGAAAATAAGATGAAGGAATCTTAAGCTATGTATTTTAAAGCCATATGGCAGAGCTGGGAGAGATTTTTTTTTGTGGTTAAAAACACTTGATGTTCATGTAGAGGGCCTGGGTTTGGTTTCTAATACCCCTGAGTTACTAACATCTGTAACTCTAGTTCTAGGGATCTGACTTCACTTTGATTTTTTTAAAGCAATTTTTAAAAATCATACCCTAGGACTGGGGAGATGGCTCAGTCAGTGATTAAGAGCATTGGGTGCTCTTCCAGAGGACCCTGGTTCAATTCCCAGCACCCACATGGCAGCTCACTACTGTCTGTAACATCAATTTCAGAGAACCCGACACCCTCATCTAGACAAAAAAGCAGTGAAACACTAATGCACATAAAATAAAAATAAATAAATTTAAAAATAAAATGAAAATTCACACCCTAAAGTACTGATCTCCACTATACCCTTCTCTGACTCATTTGACACATTTACAGAAGACAGTGGAAATCCAGGTTTCAGGTGCCAGGAATGATGGCTCATCCCTATAATCTCAACTGTAGAGTGCCTTCGGCAGAAGGGTTACTATTTGAGGCTAGCTTGGAGCATATAATGATATGGCCAATCTTCAGGTACAGTGTGAGAATGCGTCTTAAATGAAGAGGCAGAAAAAGAAACTATTAAAGTCCTAGGAGTAGTTATTACATGCTATTATGAAGACAAAAAATAGCGAACTTTAGGAAAAGGATTTACTCTCATATTTTCTGGTAACTGTGACTTTACCCTCCTCAAATTCTTGAAGCAAAGTTCTTGTAACATTCTATGAGATTAATCTAGAATTTGGGGCAGAAGTGGGAAGAAGGTCCCAGGATTAATTTAGACAGAAAAGTCTCTTCTAGAGGTTGGAGGGAAACCGTGAAGCTCAAAAGAAAGACACTAGCACACTAGCTCTGCAGAGTAACTACTTACGGGCTGTGAGCTCTTTAAGCTGCTGCTGTAGCGTGATGGAGGCGTTGTACGTACGGAATACCTTGGCAGTCAAGCCCTCCATGAGATCCTGAAGATGCTTATTTAGAATGCCAGTCTGCAGAAGACAAAGCAATACAGAGGATATTGAAATTGGGGTAAAAATCAAACATTGTGCCAATGTTGTCACCATTCTGACAAATTACTACCCTGTCCTTCAAGGAGAAAGTTAACCAAATAGGGAAACAACTCCAGAATACAGAATTGCATGATACCTTCCCTACAAAGTAAAGTACTTAAATCTTAAGCAGTTTAAAACAACACATTTGTTCATTTCTATAAAGATTTCTCCCACTATAGAAAGTGAGAAGCCGGGCAGTGGTGACACATGCCTTTAATCCCAGCAATTAGAAGCAGAGGCAGGCGTATCTCTGTGAGTTCGAGGCCAGCCTGGTCTACAGAGTGAGTTCCAGGACAGCCAGGACTGTTTCACAGAGAAACGCTATCTCAGAAAAACAAACCAATATAAAAACAAACAAAAAAAGAAAGAAATCAAGTAAAGAGTTTTAGATCTCTAGCATGGGCAGCTGGGTATCTCATGAAAGGGATGCAGGAAAGAGGCAAAGATACAATAGGCCTCAACTCCCTCTGTCTTAAGACTTTGGTAGGAATCTGAAGCAGAGAGTATCTGTTCCTGGTTACAGATTATGTAGAATGTCATTGATGAGCTAGACTAAATTGAAAGCCCAAGCATCCTTTAGCAACTTTTGTCTTCAGGTGGTTGAGACTACCTGGGACTCTAGACCTGTACCCTGTGCCTACTCACATTAAGTCGATCAAAAAGATCATCCTCAGGCTGCTTGTTCTCCATAAATAGTTGTAAGTTCTTAAAAACCTAAAAGAAATAAGTCCAATTATTATTTTTTAAAATCTTTAGAAATAACTTCAAACTCACAAAAACTTGCAAAACAGAAAAGGTACAGGGACCTCCCATATATACTATACTGAAATTCTTGATTAGTATGTGTAAATTTATATAAATATCTAAGTATCTGTTCTGAGCCATTTGTGTGTATGTATTATAGCCCTTTAGCCCTAAACATCTCAGAACAAAAACACTCCCTAATGGTCAAACTATGCTTACCCAGTTGTATGATTTAACTGATATGCATTGTTATCTAGTATGCTAAGAGTAGTAAGCACCCATATGCCTCTCATGGGTCTATGGAACTGCAAAAAGCTCTACAGTGATGGGCTCAGAGAACTGAAAACTCAAAGATTATTTTATTCAGTTAGGAATTGGCCTGGGGCTAAGTAATGGCACAAGGTGGGTATGAGATATGACCAGAGGATGCTGTGAAGTGCTTAAGTCACTGAAGTGGTTGGGTCCAATCTATGCTGAGTTAGTTTGCTGTAAGGGCTAACTCTCTGTAGACTGGTACAAACTGCTTCCAGAGATGGTTGCAGAATGAATGGAACAAAAATGAAGCACACAACACACCAAGCAGTATCTTTGAGATCCTTTTTGCTAGAGCCAAGCAAAATGTGGAGCATACAAAAAGCACTCAATAAATATTTGTACAATGAGCAAATAAGTAAAAAAGCAAGCCAGAGAGCACAGGCCACATGAACTTACTCGTTTCTCAACCGGGACTTTATTATAGTATCTGATTGAGTCCTTTCCAGGAAAGTCAAATTCCACCACATACTCCTGACCATCCAATTCTGGGTGTAGATTGATGTGTTCCACTCTAAGTGAACAGCAACCCACAGTGTCTGCCGTTTCTCCTTCTTCCTTCTCATTGCCTGCTCTCAGAGCAAGCTGTGCAGGAAAGAATGGGGTTGTTAAGAGGTGAGCAGCAATGAAGAGACATGGACCATATATGATCTCTAGGAAACCCCAAACCAGAAGCCCCCAATTCTTCTGTGGATGAAACATCAGTCTGCAAGGCCTAGAAACTCAGATTCTACAATGTTATGACTCATTTAAAAAAGCCACAGTGATACTCAGAGACCAAGTTTCTCTTCTCTATCCTTAGAATGGAGATAGAGGGAAAAAGAGAAAAAAATTTAACAAGGCAACAAATGAGGACATTTTTTTCCTTTGGGCAGTCAGATTAAAAACTATTATGAATTTTATGGAAATTCAAAATATGGCCTAAATTATAAGTAGTATAAAAATGAAAAAAAAAAAAACAAAATACCACAACCCTTGAGAGCTAAGATACTGAACTCTATAGCACCATCTTTCAAACTGCAGTTGTAATAAATCATACTTTTGGCCAGGTGGTAGTTTCCCATACCTTTAATCTCAGTATTTGGGAGGCAGAGACAGGTGGATCTATGTTAGTTAGAGGCCAGACTGGTCTACAGAGCAAGTTCTAGGACAGGTTCCAAAGCTACAGATAAACCTGCCTCAAAAACAAAACAACAACAACAACAAAAATCACACTTTTTGTTTAACCAATTTTATAGTTTATAATTTTTATATAAAAATTATTTGGAGAAAAAAATACCAGAATTCAGGACTAGTAGATAAGCAGTG
The DNA here is from genome assembly GCF_017639785.1 of Mesocricetus auratus. Taxonomy (NCBI): domain Eukaryota; kingdom Metazoa; phylum Chordata; class Mammalia; order Rodentia; family Cricetidae; genus Mesocricetus; species Mesocricetus auratus. Next base: position 7,056,538 of record NW_024429209.1, on the reverse strand, counting down.
GTTTGTGAATTATTGAATTGATTGCATACAAATAAGTATGTGTGCTTGACTTTGATATAAACACTCTTGCATTATGGGTTAATGGTGAACGTTTGAAAGTATCACAGTTAACCTCACCCTGCTCCAAAAAGTTCAATTTATGCAGATCCTCCATTACAAAGATGAGTAGTACTAAACAACAAACATACTGTGAATGCCTTTGTATCCACATCTACTTTTTCTACTGAGATAGATTTGACACAGCAGATACATGCCCCTGACCCCTATACTTACAGACCTGACACTCCCTATACCTTCAAACAGAACTGTCCAATTCAGATAAAGGAACCTGCTCCCACCTTATCAATGAAGTACAGAGCTACAGCTCTCTGCCGAACTTTCATCTCTTTGGACTTCCAGTCTTCCCGATACTGATTTCGGATCTTGTCCACACACTTCTTCAGCCGCCGAGCAGTCTCATATTTTTGCCAGTCTTTCTCACCCTGTGGAGACCCCCATCCCAATTTACAGAGTAGAATAACACACTGAATAGTCAGAGTTCTAAAACTAAGAACAGCAACCCGAGTTTAAGCAAGGCTGAAAAGCACAGAACTGAAGAGAAAGTCTGGGGTATTTAACCTGACAAGATACATGCTGCTCTACTTTTGCTCAGCACAACTGACTCGTGGCTAATTGCTAATAAAGCTTGCCAACCTATAAATGCTCACACTCTTGGGAGAAGCCCACAAACCATGCCCCCAAACTGATTTCTGTCAACATAAAGAATGTACCATCCCCATTTCCTCACAAGCACCACGGCTTTGCTCCCGAATCTCAGAACCAATACCAGTTTTCTGTTGGCACTGAATTCTAATAAATTCAAGACACCCACTGAGTTTCATGGAACTATCAAAGAAACAGAACCTAAGGCTGCAACATGTAATTACCAAGGAACACAAGGACTTCCACAAAGTTATAATTACTCACTATTTTCTAACTTCTACATTTAAAAGCAGTATCTGGTTAGACTGAATCTGGGAACACCTTCCTTCTTCCTTTTTTTGTTTTTGTTTTTTTTTTTCAGTAGAGGGTTTCTTTGTATGGCCATGGGTGTTGCAGAACTAGCTCCATAGACCAGACTGGCCTTGATCTCAGAGATCCACCTGCCTCTGCCTCCTGTGTGCTGAGATTATTGGCGTGTGTCACTACACCTTTTTAAATGGAGCTTTTGGCATAAAAGTTTGATGCCTGATCCTAAAGTCCATAACGTGTTATGAAAATATTACACATACCTGGTACTGTAAACTTAACCAAGAACCTATGGCTGGGGAACTTTTACATCTGAGGGGTGAATGTACTATGATTTTGCTAAATGGATGTGGTATCAAGCTGTCTTCTAAATATGTATCTCTCCACCCATAGACTAGTGCAGCTCTTGGTGGCCCCCACCCAACCAGCAAAGCTTGTTAGTACCAAAGCTGCAACTGATCAAAGTACAGAGAACAAGTGTCTGTGGAATGCTCAGCCTCTACATCACACACTCTGACCTCGAGGTTCAGGAAGCATTGGAAAAGGAGATGGAAAGACTCTTTAAGTGGCACAGGTCAGGAAGGACAGGGGTCAAAGTGTGTTTTGGACATGGTAGTGCCATTACACAGGAATTTACAGCAGCTGTGGTTGCCTGCACAGGATCAAGCCAGTCAACATTCCTGCATGATATGGGGAAGAATACACAAGCCTTAACTTGTAGCTGAGGAGCTACTGAAATTTGGTGGTTGCTGATCTATCAGTTTTCTATAGAGGTGTGGTTCCTCGTAGCTTTCCCATGCCCCAGTGAGTGGCCCAGTTCACACATATATGGCCACCACTAATTCAACTGAGTGGGTTACTAAAAAGAGTTGCCATGAAATTGAGAGGAAGGGAGGGTGGGACTGTGTGTGTGTGTGTGTGTGTGTGTGTGTGTGTGTGTGTGTGTGTGTGTGTGTGTGTGTGTGTGTGTGTGTACTCTGGGAGTAGGCGAAGATGGGGGTGATCCAAATACATTGTATGCATGTATGAAATTCTTAAAGAATAAATAATAAATACCATAAAAAGACCAACATTAAATAATAATTTTTGCTATCATCCTGAGTGGAAACAGACCAACAAGCAAGGACTAATAATATCACATGAGAAAGATCAGGAAAATTCCATAGGCAAAAGAGTTTGACACTAACACAGGGAAAACAGGTTCTTAAGAACACAAAAATCTGGGGCTGAAGAGAAGGCTTAGAGACAGATGGGTTCAATATCCATGTTGTCTGTGACTCCAGCTTCAGAGGAATCTGATGTCTCCCACCTGTGGGTATTCAAATGCACATGCCCCCACACAGACACATGGGTAAAATAAACACATAGAATTGAAGAATAAGAAATAATCTAAGAATCTCTACTCTTCTTTGATCCTACAGCAAAGGAGAGGAGGTGGGAATGATTTCTTTTTATATATTCTTGGTTTCCACCTGAGACAAAAGGACCTGATCCATAGGACCTGGTGAAATCCTTGAGACATAGGAACAGTGGTCAAGGTAACCACTCTCTGTGCATAGAGGAATGGGGGTACATGGAACAAAATGGCATACTTCCAGATCTCAACAAGCTCAGATAGCAATGCTTATTTGGATGTGCTAAGGAGTCATCAATATTTCCACACAATTGTGTGTGTATTGTTTGCACAACTTGACATTTAATAAGAGAATGAATTAGAAAAAATGCAATATAAACTGTCCTCCTGTACAAGGATATGATACACCTCATCTCCACCACAATTTGTTACTTAAACCACAACAAGACACCTGAAAGGCTCACCAAAATACATTATCTAGCCAGGAGTGGACTTTTCCTCATTTTTCCAACACACACAGGCATCAATCTATCTTGAGAAAAGTTAGATAATTTAAGCAAGACACTTCTATAGCAGCTTTCCCTTCACACTGGAATGAGGGACAGGAACAGAAACTACCCTGCAAAAGGCTAACAGGAAAAGAGCAGGCCCTCATCTATGCCTGCTCTGGTTGCTTTCAGTGCTCCTGAACAGCCTATAAAATGATAATACATTTAAAGCCTTCTTGGACTGCTTCTAGAAAATATCCACGTAGGCCTTCCAAGGAGAGTCACACCAAAACCACTGTGGAAGGTCCTATCCTAACACTGGCAGAGATGTGCTCCCTCAGACTCTGCTACCACCAGCACATTACTGATATGGAACAGAAAAGCAGTTTGGTAAAACAAGACAGTTATTGCAGGAGTCTTTGACTCCCTCTCCTCTTTCCCTAGTTGGCAACCTCTCCATAATAGAGAGAAAACTAGTTAGTGACAGTTATAAACCAGTGACCACCATACTTTCTCTTATAAATATAGATACTTATCCAATCAATAACACAGGCAGATGAGTCAAAGATGGAGAGCAGGAATTCTTTTTAACCCTTCTCAGGAAGCTGAATAGAGGAAGATGCCATTTGCCACTACACTTTGCGCATGTAAGACAAACTCAGCCTGGTTGCTCAGATGCTTGTTTCTGAGACAGGGTCTCTCACTGGCTGGCACTCACCACTTAGGCTACATTGTTGGGCAAGCCAGGCCCAGGAATCCCTCCTGTCTTTACCTCCCCAGTGCAGGGTTTATAAGCAAGTACTACCATGCCCAGCTTCTTCTTATTATTACTATTAATGTGAATTGCCTAGTCTTTTATCTTTATTTTTGAAATTTCATACATGTATACCATGGAAATATGATCTTATCTATCATTTCCTTCAAGCCCTCCATACCCATTACCATCTTCAAGTTTTTGCTTTTATGATAAATCATTAAGTACAGTTAGTGCCACCCATAGATCCGTGTGTGCAATGGCATGGTGGCATCCACTAGAGCATGTGAAATCTATCAGAATTCAAAAGAAAAAACAAAACAAGGCCTTCCTACTTAGCCCTGGCTAGCCTGGAACTTGTTATGAAGATTAGGATAGCCTTAAACTATAGAGATCCCTCTGCCTCCTGAGTACTAGGATTAAAAGCTTGTGCCACCATGTCCAGCATATCAGATTATATAAAATATGACAATGTCAGATATTAGGGACAAAAATTTATTATGTCTATTCTTACATATTTGAAATAGTTTATTAAAAATAAAACTCAAAAATTGTCAGAGGTTAAAAGCACTGCTGCTCTTACAGCGGAACTCGGCACCCACACAGCCACTTAACACTGTTCCCTATGTCTAGTTCAGGGGATCTGATGCCTTTTTCAGTACTCCCTGACCACGAGGCACATTACACAGTGCACATCTATTCATGCAGGCAAAACAGTCATAAAAATAAATGCATGAAGTAAAAATAAATATAAACAACAACACCCTAAACTCCTGAAGCTGGAACCTTTGTTTAAGAGAAAAAAAAATTTTTTAAAAGAATGCTTCTCAGCTGGGTGGTGGTGGTATATGCCTTTAATCCCAGTTCTTGGGAGGCAGAAGCAGATGGATGTCTGTGAGTTCAAGAGCTAGTTTGAGGACAGGCTCCAAAGCTACAGAGAGAAACCCTGTCTTGAAAAACAAACAAAGACTGCTTCCCTGGGTAGCAATACATAATTAAAAACTATTCAAGGTGTTATCAAACTCCAACCTCTGAAGATATTCCTGTTTTGTTAAGTGGAAGATAGCCTAAGACAGGACTGAGAGCAAGTTCAAGAAGCCACAAGTACCAACTCTTTCCCCCTTGGGCCCCAACACTACCACCTCTTTCCAGAACTGTAACAACTCTTTTTGGGATCTCATCCCAGTTGACTCAAGTATTCTATCTTGGGTACATGCATCTAGACAGGGACAATCTCTGGGTGACTCTCAAGTTTATTACCTTAGTTAACCACTGTCTAGAAACCTGTAAAAATGTGTACTTTGCAGTTGTCCAGTAAGACTGGCTGGCTTTTGGCTCTCAAGATGCTGATCTGGGTTGCCTAACAAGGATCTCACTCTTGTGAAAATTATAATCCATTGTAATCTTTGCCTATGAGTTCACAGCAACCATATATTTGAAATCTATTCCCCTTTCTCCACTCCCATTGTCATCATCTACCATGGTGTCTTCAGTTTCTTGCCTGAAGAAAACAGCCATCTAGGTCTCCTAATTTCCTGTCCAATCCAGGCCCTACCAAACAGTGAAAGCTACCACAATGTCGTAAGTCAAACCTTATTTCTTCTTTAAAATCTAGGTCAGTAGCTTCCTTTTGGATTTAGGATGCTGCAACAAACAAACAAACAAACAAATGTTGCATGTGAAGTCCCAGCCTATATTATGGCTTTGTGAGGCCTTCTTCATGACTCTTTTCTGCTCAAATTAGGCCAACTATGCTGACCTTCTTAATATTCTCTTTCTCATGGCAGAGACTTTCACAAGGTCTCATCCTCTCTCTAGAGTGCTAATTCCCTTTGTTTCTCTTTCCAGGGACAAATGAGATTCCTATTCACCCCATGAATCAAACCTTAAATATTATGTTTTTGGAAACAAAGATGATCTGGCCGAGGTATATTCTTAAATGGTATTGCTACTTCTGCTCAGCAGCAGTTGTCATAGTTTATATTTATTGGTGTGATTACACATCATTCCTACTAATCTTGCTGAAGTTGGTAACCTATGTTTACGACACCCTTCCATTTAAAGTTCTTAAATGGTTCTCTTCCTGGAACAGAACAGTCTTTTCTTTGACATGTTATTTAAGATTGGCCACAATTTAACAGCAGGATGTCATGGGAGAGCATGAGACTAGAGATCTAAATTACTTTCTAAGAAGACTGACAAAGTTACCAGATATCAGATCAAGCACATTTTTTTTTAAATTCCCACAGACTAAATTTATTCATCTACAAAGTAGAACCACGAATATATGTCTGTTATGGTTATTAAATGCCAACTTACATGAAAAAGCCATTCAACACTAAAATAATGCTATAGATTGACGATTTTTCTGCCTGTGGTAAATATATATAGAATTTACCATTAGTGTGACATTTAGTATATTCACAATGTTATGGAAGCACCACTACTTTGTAGTTGTAGTGTAGGTGGTACATGCACACTGTGGTGTGGGATAATGTGCACACACGCATGTTGGCACAAATCCCTGTGCAAGCATAAGATCCTCCACTGTTACAATAACTTCCCGCCAGCCTGGTCCCAGTGTTGTGTCAACCCCAGATAACACACAGAGACTCTATTAGTTACAATGCTATTGGCCAATATCTAAGGTTTCTTAGTGGCTAGCTCTGTCTTAAGTGTTAACCCATAACCACTAACATACGTATTTCTACAAGGTCTTATCTTGCTGAGAACGCCACCATCACCAGGTTAATAACTACGTATTTCTACAAGGTCTTATCTTGCTGAGAACGCCACCATCACCAGGTTAATAACTACTATACTAATAAGAACAGTTACCTTTCTTCTAACACAACTGGATCCTTACACAATTTGTAAAGGAATAAAACTATGGTCTATCTACTTCTGTAGCTCTACAAGCTAATTACAGGAGAAAGGAATAATAACTGTCTTTCTCTGTTTTCCTTCCTGATTATTTATTCAGAACAGTTGATTTGAAGAACATATCCAGATGGTAGTTTTCAATGAGAGTAATGACATATGTCAGACCACAGGGTGTAAGCTAGAAAGTATACAACCTCTATATAGCTTTGTTACCCGTGACTCTCAGATATTAACAACAGAAACTAAATCCTTATAAACAAGGGTTTCAAAAGTTTTTAGCTTCGAACTTTTGAATGGAAAACAGTTCTATACTACACAGAACTCCTTGTCTGTTGTTCTCTTTTGTTATGGTTCACATTTCTGTAAGGTCTGATGGAGGAAGCTCTTTCCAGAGCAGAGTATACAGCTAGTTGACCAACAAGATACCAAGATAGTCCCTCTCAATAAGTTGAACAATTAAAAACAACATGTAAGTGTGTAAGATAGCATATGGTGGACTTGCAATACATCAGTTATAAACTGGTCCTAAAGGAACTTACATGAGACCTCAGAAAGCCAGTATATAAAACTCTACATTTTACAGCTTGTTTCTATACTCAGAGAAAATAATTTGTACTTTTCTCACATCCTGACCACCAGATAGTAAGCAGTAACCGTGAAGACAAAAGCTGCACCTGAACAACTGCTATTACCATAAATACACTATGGAAGGAACATAGGATTTCAGAAAATTTTGGTGAGTAAAATTACAATAGGACACAAACTGAAATATCTTTGGGGGGTTAACAGGTAATGATAACTATGAAAGCACTTGCCTCGTTTCAGGACAGAAGATAGGGAAAGCACACTATAACTCAAGCAAAAGAGAGGGAGATTATCAGCCTCACCAAGAGGCATAACCTATAGTTATGCTTACCTTGATTCGAGAACTGGGATTCAGCATGATGTATTTAATAGAACCTTGGATGTTCTCTGTCCAGGAGACCAGCCAAGTAACCTTGTTATCGTGTCGGACTTCTTTCCATTTATGTCCTGGAGGAGGAGAAGGAACCTTGGCATCTCTGTGAAAATAATCATGTAGAAGGGAAATGAAATCAAAAGTGACAAACCATGTCCCCTTTCATAACCAGAAGGGGACCTATCTGCTAAGTATGTATTTCCAAAACCCCACCACCACTCCACAATTCTAAACAAAATTTGGGAAACTCATCCATGGAACTATCAAGCTGTTTTCACAGATCTTAATACTATGAACAATCCCCACAAACCTTGAGAGAAAAAGTCTGCGTCTCACTTCTGCCCCTAAAAATGAACCTTTGTGCTTACTTGCTACAGTTGATAATGATGTCCTCGGGCATGATCCTTCTCTTCAACATACCCATCTTCGGGTGGTTACCTCGACCACGGAAAAGCCCTGGAGGCTCTATCTTGAAGTTGGCAATCCGCTCTCTATGATTATCCATGACACAAAACCCATATTCTTTCAATAATTTTTCATTTTCTTCTTTAATTTTCTGAAATAGAGCAAGGAAGTACTCAAAATGGATCCAAATTCCTGCCTACTAAGACTTATTTCTACATCTTGTGAGAAAAAGGTCAAGGTAAATTATAAAATTCACACAGAAACTAACTCAAATAAAGGAAAATGTCTGCTGGATTTTAAACTTATATATATAATAAACTGCTAAAAGATCTATTGAAAATAAATGACTTTACATAGTTAACAGATTCTTACTTCGTATTTTGCAGGACTGAATTAAGGCTAACGTATACTAGATAAGCACTCTACCACAAAGCTATTGCTTCAACCATTTATCTTCTATTGTAAAAGGTATAGATTTTTGAAAGTTATTTTTAAATTTAAGTTTAGTTTTAAGGGTATCCCAGGATATCTTCAAACTCTATATAACTGAGAATGACCTTAAATTTCTGAACTTCTTGTCTCCATTTCCCAAGAGTTGATATTATAAGAATGTCCACCACCATACATGGTTTTATAAAAAAGCATGGGAGCAGAGTCAGGACTTCAGGAAATCCCTGTACCAAATGAGCTGTGGCAGCCCCGTTCCTTCCAAACATTTTGAATGTTAACCTTAAAAAAAAAATTAATACTATGAAGAAGGAGAGGTAAATGTGTAATTGGAAGGACTGAAAGCAGGTAAAGAAGACATGAGTCACAGAAAGGATAAAGCTAACTTTCCCCTTTTAGTTTCAACTCTGTTATGAATTTTATTGTTGTTGTTTTGTGTTGGATAAGTACATAAAAAATATATTTTACAGCCATATTTCTGAGTTTGAGGCTAGTCTGGACTACAAACTACAGAGAAAATTCCAGGACAATCAGGAATACACAGAGAAACCCTGTCTCAAAAAACCAACTATATATGTATGTATATATGTGTATATATACACACATATTCACACACATATTTCAGATATGTACATGAAAGCATAAAATTATACATGTAATTATATATTTAAATATATTGTGTATATAAATTATACATGTATATAATTTTACACTTTCATATAAATGAATATATATGAATGATAGTGAAAGTATAAAATTTAACCTACACCTTCAGAATGAGCATTGTTTCATTGACATAATAGACTTTGGGTCTGGTTAATTTTGGTGTGTGGTATTTGTTTCTTTTTAGTTCTTTATAATCAAATTCTGATTAAAAATAAAAATTCATACTATGGGCTGTATATATAGCTCGGGAATAGAACACTGGCCTAATATGCACAAACAAACTGCCATACAATTTCTTTCTCTCTTAAAGAACACTGCCAGAGCTACTTAACTGAATAGCATTTCCCATGGAAATGTCTCAGATTTCCTGTCTCCAGATCCTTAATTGGGTATGTAGTATAAAGTTTTGTTTGTTTGTTTTCTGGGGTGAAGAAAACCTGGGGCTTTATGTTTGTTAGAGAGACATTCTCAAACTGAGTTGTGTGCTGATATACTATTTATTTAAAGCTTGTCTGAGGATTTATAAAGTAAAGTCAGCTTCATATTATAGAGATCATACAGTGGTGGCACACACTTTTAATCCCAGGACTCAAGAGAAAGGCAGATGGATTTTTGAGTCCAAGACCACTCTGGATTACCGGAGAGGGGATCAGAGCTCACGCCTTTAATTCGGTATTTGAGAGGTATAAAAGGTAGAGGTATTCAGTCTCAGAATTAGTCTCTAGCCATGTTGAGGAGAACATAGCAGTCTAAGTGAATCTAAGGAGCAGTGAAGTCGAGAGCAATCTGAGGATTTCCCCTTTGGTCTGAGAATAGACAGAGGTAAGAGACAGTGACTGGCTGCTTTCCTTTTCTGATCTTCAGCTTGAAGCTTGAACCCCAATACCTGTCACTGGGTCTTTTATTTTTCATACTACAGACATGAATCTCCTGTCCCATACATTATACTATGTGAGTGATCCTTGGGTATATGTGAGGAGTTCAGCCTCATTTTCTAACCATTCTCCTCTACCTTATATATGGTGATTAGTGATGGGTTTTCTCCTCTTCCTTCCTTGTTATTGTTTTTGGCTTTTAGCCAGGACCTTGCTACCCTTCCTGCCTTAGTTCATCCCAGTTCTGGAATTTTAAGAGTGCAACATTATTGCCTATAGATGTATGAATTCTATGAAGTGATTTAATAACCAAGTCCTGCTCAGCTTACTGGCCACAGGTGCCCTTGCCAGGGGCCTAGACAAGGCAGTGTTTATAAAAGCACTGTTATTTGGATAAGTATTCCATGAGCAAAAGACCAAAGTAATCTTTATGTTTAAAAAACACTGGGGTTATAGATAGAGATGGCTCCATGGTTAAGGCAGTTCCTAGCACCCATGCTGGGAAGTACACGACCACATGTAACAGCTCCAGGCAATCTGACACCTTAACTTCTGGACCATGGTTAGGAAAGCAAAAAAAACAAAAAAACAAACAAAAAACAAACAAAAAACAAAAACAAAAAAAAAAACCAACCAAACAAACAAACAAAAAAAACTATCTTAAGATTCCTCTAAATTAGGGCTTGGCAACTTTTTCTGAAAAGAAAATATTTTAAGCTTGAAGGCTATATAGTTTCTGTTTCAACTACTCCAAGGGTATCCACACACATATACATGTACATACATACAATTAAAAGTTTAAAAATCCTCTAAGTAAATAATAGACCAAATTTCAGTGACTTGGAAAAAACTACAGATAAAATCTACAATGAATAGCCTAATGTAATGTTTGTTTGTTTTATTAAGACAACCTTGTTCTTGCTTTGCAGTCCAGATTGGAACTTAATTTGCAGTAATCCTCTTGCCTCAAGCCTGGATACTTGGATTATAGGCATGCACCAACACAGATAGCTGCCAAGTTAGAGTAACTCAATAGAAGTATGGACCAAAATAAACATTAAGTTACTTAAATTACAAATCCTTTAAAATGCCAAAACTACAGCACCATGAAGTACAAAAAAATTCTTTGAAATCCTTATCTTCTGGACCATGGTTAGGAAAGAAAAAAAACCTACTTTAGATTCCTCTAAATTAGGGCTTGGCAACTTTTTCTAAAAAGAAAATATTTTAAGCTTGAAGGTTATATAGTTTCTGTTTCAACTATTCAAAGAATATGAAAATAAACAGATACATCCATTTATGAAAACAGGTAGCTTGCAGAGAAAACACATGTTAGATACTAGAGGATCTTTCACAATGAGTATGACCAACATTGGAGAATGGAGATGGACGGCAGTGGCTAGATACCAAACCAAAACACCTCAAAAGAATGGGTAGGTACATGGCCAGTATTAATCCATGTCTTAAACCTGTGTACCCGTAGCCAAGAGGGACAGGGCTCCCCAAGACTAAACACTATAGCAGTAAAGTTACTGATTGCTACTGCTGTCCTCACAAAGCTCAATCTAAATAAAATAAAAAAAAAAGTAACGAGACTTTACTAAGTGAATTTTAGTACAGAAAAATATAAAATTAATGAAATCAATGTTGTGTCATAAGAGCCAAGAAAATTAGACAAGTAATTAAATTACTATTCAAAATTTTCGAGTTTAATAAATTCTATCATACCAATTTTTCTTCCTTGCTCATCTGCTTCCGTGCCTCTGACTGGTCTTTGAAATACTGGCTCATCTGTGTGAAGTCACATTTGCTTAGGTTGGTAATCATATTTTTCTCATCATTAGTCATTTCCTAGTTGAATGAAAAGAATGTAAATATATTAATAAGTTCTATTTATCTGTTAACAAAGTAATTTTTTTTTTAAAGTCAAAGGTGTTAAGAAAGGTAGCCAATCTCAGTAAGGTGTTTTCTTTTTGGGAAGTGAGGTTCTATAATAAGCTGTAATCTTTTAGTATAAAAACATTTGAAGTGACTTATCATGAAGAAAAATTACTCATTTTTGGGGATTCTTGACAAAAATACAAACTCATGAGCACCCAACATAGGAACAGCAACCTGAGAAACATTTAGTAAGGAGAGAAATACTTTTTCTTATTCTCCCGTAGGACTACTACTTCTATTCTTATTAAATTTGCTTTTAGAGAACCTTAGATGGTAAAATTTTTTTTTCAGTTTAAATTTAGATAAGAAAAAAGGTTGCTTCACAAGTCAGTTCCAGGTCCCTCTCCCTTTCCCTCCCCTCCTCCCGTGCCCTGCCCCCAACCCCCCCCATCCCCTCATTTCCCCAGGGAGGGTGAGGCCCTCCATGGGGGTGTCCATAGTCTGTCATTTCATATAGGGCCGGGCCTAGACCCTTCCCCAAGAGTTCAGGGTGAGAGTGCACCTCACATTGTTGGATGGGAGTCCAAAGTCTGTGTGTATACTCAGGATAGGTACTGATCTGCTGCCCAAGGCTTTTACCTAGGCCTCTTCACTGACACTCACATTCAGGGGGTCTTGATCAGTCCCATGCTGGATTCCCAGGCTGATGCCTGGGATTCAAGAGTTAACCTTTGTCAGGTCAGCTGTTTCTGGGGGTTAAACCAGCCCAGTCTTAATCCCTTTGGTCATCAGTCCTCCCTCTCTGTTACTGGCTTTCTTGAGTTCAGCTCAGTACTTAACCGAGGGAGTCTGCCTCTTCTTCGATCAGCCACTGAATTAAGTTTTAGATGGCAAATTTTAACTCAGCCTTTGCTCACATTATGCAACTGGAGAATAATACAATTTTTAACCTAGGCTAACAGTACAGATAAGCTAACATGAAACAAAATAGAATAGAAGGTCAGACTAGTGCTGTGCAAAGACAGCAGAGGACATTCCCTGCAAAAACAAACTTTCCTTTGTTCAGTTGGAAGGTTTTCTGTTTAACCTATCTGATCAACTCCTTCCTGCAGTCACATGAAAAGCTGAGAAAAAAAACTATTGTTGGACAAAACCCCATTAAAATAGTAAGAAACAAGAGACATACATTACTACAATAAACTCTATTTTGCTTTTTTAGACAAACATCAAAACATTATTGCATGGGCTACACCTCCCAGTCAGCACTTTTGTGAACTACTAAAATATGAACACATGGGAAATAATACCTTTCTCCAATCTTTAAAGAAATTTTTTCTGAATATTTCCTTAGTAGTATATTCATGGTCAAGCATTTTTGCAAAGAATGTAGCTACTTCTTCTGCTTTGGGACTCAGCTTCATAACTTTGCCTAAGGGAAGAAAATGATCCAAATCAATGAGGCACATCATTCAATTCTATGTGTACTGAATACTGGAGACATCTTTATTAAGGCTTACCTCTCCGAAGTGTACAAAGGTCTGCTGACACATAATTATAAAAACAGAGCAACATACTGTCATATATCTACTTAATAAAACTTCTCCTTCTCCTTAGTAGATATTTACCTGGGTCTTTTTTGGAGACTATGCCAGTTAATTGTTCCCAAGTGCCTGCTCAGGACAGGGATGACCTGGGGAAGGCCCAGCCACTCTTCCTTTTCCTTTCAGCAAGCAGGGTCCTTTACACCTCTTCAATGGTTTTTAAAAATCAAATCCTCAGAAGGACTCCTGCCACTGCTAAGCTAAGCAGCCTCTGTTCAGGAAGGGGAGGAAAGGATAGGGGCAGGGAGTGGAAGAGAGGAATTGTGGGGAAAAGAAATAGGCATCTTTCTTCTTCAAAGTTACGTGGGTGGAATATGATATATATATATATATATATATATATATATATATATATATATTCATAGCAGGCACGCCCAGATTTCCCACATAAAAAGCCGAAATAAGACCTTCCTCTAGAACCTTAATACACAAAGTGGGGTTCACAGACCAAAAGTACCACACACAAGTTTGCTATAAATACCAAGTTTTGTGCCTCAATCCTAGACCTAGAATCAGAAATTGCATTGTGTGTATATGTTTGTGTTCCTATATGTCAGGTGTATGTGTGCAACAGTGCCCATGTAGGGGTCAGAGACATAGGTGTCAGTCTTTGCCTTCTATCTTGCTCACGGCTACTTATCCAGGCTAGCTGGCACAGAAGTTCATGTCAATTCTTCTGTTTCCACTTCCCATCTCTCTGGGGGGATATGCTGGAATTACAAAGTATGCTACTTCATCCAACTTTGATGTGGGTTCTAAGGGCCATAAGGCTTGCATTGCAAGTACTTTAGCCCTGAGCCATCCTTCCAGGCAGAAATGGCACTTTCTGCAACACTAGTGTGCACATAGAGTGAGTGAAACACTGGAACAGCACCAGGAACTCAAATATCTCAGGAAATCCCAATCAATCCACAGTACAAGGTGTGGCTAGTTCTGGGCAGCATGTAAGTATATGTAAAAGCTGCTCTATAAAAGTCTCTGTGTTCTCAAGGAAAGCCACTAAACTGATAAGGAACTTCTGAAGAAAGCATAATTTTTGTGTACCTTACTTAGATCATAACTGTCAGTGAAAGGAAAGTACTTAGGAGTTAAACCTACCAAATATTCAAAGATAATAGTATTTCTAGGCCCAATTTCTATCTTTTTAAAAAACAACAAACAACCCCCCCAAGAAGTAATCTATGCCATAATATTATTTGGCTGCATCCTAATGAGATTAAAGGCAATCCCACTAAGTACTAATAATTCGAAAGGATTCACATTTATTACAGAAATCTAAAACTTAACCAGAAGCCTACTCCTTGTACAATTCAGAAGACATTCTTTTTTTTTTTCTTAACAACTGAATGTGCTCCTCCTGGCTATATGGACACAGGGAATACAGGACAAAACTGAAATTTGTGTGGTAGCACCGGGTCAGCTTGGAAGACATAATTTAAAGGGCCAATAGATGGTGGGTGTAGTTCCTCCTTAGTCCTTTCAAGCTTTTGTTTTGACTTCAAGGTTTCCTATTTCCTATTCCTCCCCCACCCCACCCTCAAGTCAGAACTAGAGTAGCCAGCAAAGCTGCAACATGCTTCATATAGATATAAAAAGAAAAAAAAAAAAAAACAAACCCAAAAGCCAAGGTGTCACTGGCCTATTGCATTCAGGAGAATTGTGAGTTTGAAGCTTGCCTAGGCTATTGAACCACAGTCTCAAAACAAAACAAAAAAGAAAATAATGTTTCCTGGTATGTTTCACATGAACTAAATATTCAATAATGTTTTTATTTTTAGGGTGAGGGTCTTTGGACTATTTCACTGGCTTTGTAACAATTTTTTAAAAAGCTACTGGTTTTTTTTTTTAAACAGACTATGGAAAGATTAACTAAGGAGCTACAGCAGAGCAGTGGGCGGAGGGTGTGTAGGTTCCCAGCAATAGTACTTTATGGGAAAGGCAAAGTTCCTGGAAATGGTAACTGTTGAGTAAGCTGACATTGAAGGTCCATAGCAGAGGCTACAATTCTGTGCTTCAGCAACCAGGTCTTGCCTACCAGTACTTACTTATCTGCTTGGACAAGTAGGAGTTTGACAAACACAGGGAGGAAATCCCAGAAGCACAAGCAGAGAAAACATCAGCGCTCCTGTAGTGGAGGGCCAAGAAAATGGAAGGGACCACAGCCAACAATGAGCTGGTTCCATGCCTTAGTTTCCTACATTGAAAAATAAAAGAATCCCAAGATAAAGGGATCTAGTCTCCATCCATCATCACCATGAACTTCATAGTGAGGCTTTTCTGAGTGAGTTTTCTAAAGATAGTAAGCCCAGAACAGGCTACAAAATACCAGCAATTATCTTTTTCAAGGCCTTAGACTTCATCTCCTCATCAGGAAGTTTAACTTTAAGTAATTTCTTAAGAGTATCCAATGTATAGGAGGTCTTGTGCTTTTTGATCAAACTGTTTAGCAGACAGACCATGAAGTGTTTTATGCTGTTAGCTCCTAAACAGATTGAATCAGTAGTCTATTGCTAGGATTTGGGGGTCTGAATACAAGCGTATTCAATAAACACATTTTCCTAACATACAGAATGAGCCCTCTGGTCAAAGCTAATTGAACATCCCTTACCTGAAACATCTGAAACCAAAAGTATTTAGAAAGAAATTTTACTTCTTTCTCTCGCCCCCACCAGATTTTAGGGTGGGGGGGGAGAGTTTGTATGTGCGATGGTGCACATCTTTAATTCCAGCACTCAGGAGGAAGAGACAGGTGGACCTTGAGATCAGCCAAGGCTATGTAGTGAGACCCTGCCTCAAAATTAGTTAATTAATTAAATTAAAAGAAAAAAGAAAGAAAGAAATGAGTTATCTTGAGGATGAGACCCAGGTTTATAACAAATTTGTTTCATACACACTGTTTCAAATCCTCAAGTAATGTCACATAATATCATTAACAATATGGAGCATCCAAGCTTCACTTTTTAAAAATTGGATGTATGTATGTGTGCAGTGTGCTAGTCACTGACAACATGCAGGATTTGCTTCTCTTCTTTTATCATGTGGGTGCTAGGGATTAAACAGGTATTCAGGCTTTGAAAAAGTCATCTTGTTGGCCCTAAACATTTCACTTTGTAGTGTCATGTTGTAGTTTACATTTTTGTTTTGTTTTGTTTTGTTTTACAAGACAGGGTCTCTCTGTATTGTTTGAGGCTGTCAGTCCAGCCTGGCCTCAAACTCACAGAGATCCACCTACCTCTGCCTCCCGAGTGCTGGGATTAAAGGCATGCGCCACCACCGCACGGCCTATAGTTTACATTTTACAAAACTTTGTGACATACAGATTTGAAATGTTGGATGCTAATAAGCATATCCCATCCTAAACCCACAGACATCTATGGTTCTGAAGCATTGCTGATGGTCAAAGAGACATACCAAATAACTTTGCATGCTTGCCACAGGTATATCTCAGTAGCTTTCCTATCCAATGTTTCTCCATGTTGGTGAAAGGACTACTTGGTTCAGAAGCACCCTGTCCTACCCCTCAGCTAGTAAAGGAGCCCAGATATACTTGGTGAATCATAAGCATACTTAGGGTTTGAATAACAAGACTCTAGCATGCTTGGACAGAACTATGGGAGTGAAGGAGTCAGTTGGACATTACTACCTGATACACTGTCAGTAAAAGGTTTGTGAAAGACTACTCTCAAATCTCTCAACTCAAGGACAAAAACAGAAATGATGTAACTCTCAGCCAAAATGGAAAGTTCCAAGAGATCCAAATAAGCCAGGTAAGGTGGCACATGCCTCGGGAGCAGAGGCAGGTCAATCAACTGAACTCAAGGCCAGCTGATATACATTATCAAGTTCTAGTCCAGACAGGGCTATGTAGTCAGAAAATGTCTTGGGCTAGAAAAATAGCTCAGCAGTTAAGAGCACTACCTGTTCTTCCAGAGGTGCTGAGTTCTATTCTCTGCAACTACATGGTGACAACTATAGTGGGATCTGATGCCCTTTTCTGGCATAAAGTTGTACATGCAGATAGAACACTCAAACATTCATTAAATAAATAAATAGATAAATGAGGCTGTCTAAATAAATAGGTAGGTGAGTAAATATGCAAACAAACAAAAACAAGAGACCTAAGCAGACCATTTCTTTAAAATTCAGCCAAAGGCAGTGTTGTACTACACAAAATGAGTGAAGTGATATAGCTTATGATTTCTACCTACATGTTGAATGAACGCAGATAATCCTTTGCCAAATACTATTTCTAGTGATAAGAAGTTTGTTGGCATATATTATTGTCACTAAAATAAAATTACTATTCAAGTAAGGCTTTTCTACAACTCCACAGAACAGAACAGCTTCCTAGAAAATGAGTTCAGATAAAAACCTTCAGTGAGTAGGTCATAGGATGGCAATAAGCCACAAAGATAAAGCTTTTTAGGATTACAGATAAGACATCAACAGCCCCTTATGGTATTTTTTTAAAGCAGCAAATAGGAACTTATGAATTAAAAACCCAAGATTCCTTTCCCGAACCACACAAGGTCAATAAAACAAAGTGAAGTAACTATCCCAACAGAAGCAAACTCTTCTTAGCCAAATTCAGACAACCTGAAATAACTCACCGTCATAGTAAAACTTGACACCCTCCGGAAGAGGCTCATATGGTGGAGCAAAGACAGGTCCTTTATGTTCTAGAAATTTCCACTTGATGCCTTCAGGATAGCGTTCTTCTTCCCACCTTTCAAAAACAAAGACTTACTGAGTGATCACATAATAAAAAGATCCTTACCTATCAATTGATTAGATACTCTTTCTAAGGCTGGATAAGAATAACCTACATCTCACTGAAAAAGGCAGCAATTTCAAGCAAGATGAAAGAATGAACAGTTTCAGATTAAAGACCATCACTCAAAGAACCCAGCAATAACTAGGTAATATGAAAATGGGGATAACTGTTCTATCATAGTACTCTTAACAATATGCCCCAGTGGTATACAAAGGAGGCATTATTATACTAATGACATGCAGATGAAAGTTTGGGAAAAGTACAAAACATAGACAGACAAGATGTCATACATCTTTAGCCCCAGCACTCAGGAGACAGAGGCAAGCAGAACTGAGTTCTAGGATAGCCTAGTTTACATATCTAGTCCCACCTTGTTTATAGAAAACAAACAAAACCAAAACAATCAAAAAAGTTCAAATGTAACAAAAGGATTGAAACAATAGCTTAACTAATGCACACTGAGTTACAGGCACTTCTGAATATATCAAGCTATCTAATAAGACACTTGAGGCAAAATTCAAAATTCTGGTTTGGGGGCTTTGTTTTCAGACAGGGTTTCTCTGTGTAGCCCTGGCTATCCTAGAACTCTCTGTAGACCAGGCTGGCCTCAAACCCAGTGGATCTGCCTGCCTCTGTCTCCCTAATGCTGGAATTAAAGGCGTGTGCCACCACTGCCTGGCTTGTTCTGCTATTAATTAATTCCAAGTTCAATATTTTAAAGTTCACAGAGTTAAGAACTACATGAATCCCATCAAGCTGTAATAATACTGTTATATAAAATTGCAGTCAACATATATTGTCAAGTAATTATCAACAAGAGTTATGACCATCCAATGGTTAGAGGACAGATTCTAAACAATGGAGTTTGCAAAGAATGATACTGGGCAAGTCCTTTATCTGTATACAAAAGTTAACTCAAAATGAACCAAGAAATTAAAATTCTAAATATAAGAGTGAAAATGCATTTGAACATTTAGGAGAAAGTTAAAAGGAACAGCTTTATAGCAATGAATTTGGCTATAATAACAAAAGTAAAAACAAAAGCACACATAAGTTGGGCTACATCAAACTTAAAAATACCTGTAGATCAAATGGTATATTCACAAAAATGAAAGGCAGCCCACAATGAAAGAAAATAACTAAGTTGGAAATCCAATAAAGGGTTAATATTATGAGTACCCAAAGAATTCCTTATTGAACATAAGGCCATGGCCCTACAGTTCCAGAAACATGAAAGGCTGAGGAAAAATATAAAACTGAGCCAGGAAAAAAGGCCAGCCAAGACAACTACAGGGAGTTTGATTCTTCCTCCCCCACCACAAATTTTCATTTACATTGTGTCTATGTATTTTGCTCACATGCAGGTGGGTCTCTATAAGTTAAAAGGCTGTCCTGGTCTACAAAGTGAGTTCCAAGATAGGCTCCAAAGCTACAGACAAACTTTTCTCAAAAGACCAAAATAAAAATTATAGATAAAAAATCCAACACTATAGATTTCTGGAAGCTATCTAGAATGAAGGGCAGATTAGATTAGAGAAGAATATCAATACATACCCTCCTTTAAGGTTTTGTTTTCCCCTTTCCTTTTCTTTTTCCATTATCACTGACATGACCCATGAGCCCTGGTCTTTTAATACTAATTCCTTTACAATATTATATTCCTAACTTTCCTTGAAATGTCATTTAAATTCCAACCCAACAGTAGTGCCAAACCAGGCAGTTTCAAGTCTTATGGTAAAGAATCATCTGTTTAGAATTAATTGGTTCTTGTTTTGGTTTTGTCTTTAAAGACATTTCACTTAGCAACAATAAGTTTCTTTCTATAGATTCATGCATGCTTTTGTTTTTCCTTTTGTAAGACTTTATGTATGTGAGGGTTTACATGTATGTATGTATGTATGTATGTATGTATGTATGTATGTATACTACATGCATGCAGTGTCCAGAAGAGGGCTGTTACAGACGGTTATGAGGCAACTAAACAGGTCCTTTGTAAGATCAGCAGGTGTTTGTTCTAAAACACTGAGCAGTCTCTTTAGGTCATTGAATAGTTCTTAAATCTAAGTGGAACTTGGTTCTATGAGGTCAGTCCAGAGACAAAGGTGTACTTAACCCAACATAGAGCTGAAACCTTATGCAGTCTATAAAGGTAACACGGTCACATAAGTTAAATGCATTGCATGAATGGATTGAAAGCATACTAACACCACATCTAACATCTTCATGAGGAAAACATAAAACATCAAAGAAAGTCACAGGGATCTGGGCTATTTTCCCATTCCCATAATAATGAAACAGAGAAAGAAAGAGTAATTTACTTTTGTGGTCAGACTTTGGAGAAAGGCTACTCGTGCAGTGCTAGTAGTGTGTTAATTCTTTTTTTCTTTTTTTTTTTTTTTTTTTTTTTGGTTTTTACGAGACAGGGTTTCTCTGTATTGTTTTGGAGTGTTAATTCTTTCACTGAGATAGTAAAGAGAAACATAACAATGCTCCATTTCTTGCATCTTACACTACGCCACCGGACAGTGTTTAAGGTAAGTTGAACAATGAGATTTGGTAAAAGCATGCATAATCTACAGCAAAAAAATGTTCATTTCTAAATCAACAACCTTTAAATGCTAACCAGCTCCCCCTTGAACCAAAATAAGAATTAAAACAATAGTTTTGATCTCTTAATTAGTGTATGGCAAAACTAAATAAGGATTTCAGTTCCCCAGAAAGTAAAACTGGGACTCCAAAGCCCTCAAAGGCACCTGATTCTATACACAGGGTAAGACTCCATCTACATTAGGGTCCATAACCACAGGGAGTTCCTACTAACAAAGAAATCCAGTCTACATTTCTTGAGCACCTGCCAGAGAAATCCAATGACTGATAAATTACTCACTTAACCATTCCCATGATTCCCAATAAAAACTCCTAATTTACATAATCATTTATTTTAAAGATTATTTTACTAAAAGCCATAAAAGCCTGGTATGATGGCACCCACCTTTAATCCAAGCACTGGGAGGCAGATGCAACCTGCCATATGTACCCTATTCTGTGAACAAACTCTAGGAAAGATCAGTGAAAAAAATGAAATAAAAGCTTAAAAAAAAAAAACAAAAAAACAACTAGACACATGTATTTTGTTGCTTAGCTCTGATCCCTATAAAGACTAGGGTTCCCAAGCTCTGTCATCTTCCTTTTATACACCCTCCTTTTAGCTAACAATATGTCACACAACATGCCACTGGGTATAGGATTACATCTCTGCTCAACTGTTCTCTAACACCTCCCTGGGCACTGCTGTTTCCCATTTCTCAGAGCTGCTGATGACATCACTTTTCTAAATAAATAATCAAAGTTAGAGAGTAAATACAAACAATTGAGTCTGGAAGGAATTCATTTTATGAGGTCAGTCACCCTGATAGCCTGGCAAGTTTGAGTTTGATCACCAACACCCAATAAAGGGGAAAGAATATCAATTCCAAAAGAAGTTGCCCTCTGACTTATCACACAACCTCTGATTCTAAAAGAAGTTATCCTCTATCACACACCCTCTGTATTCCAAAAGAAGTTGTCCTCTGACTATCACATACCCTCTATAAACAATTGGTTGTAGGTATGTTTGTGATCACATGTGTGTACATCTGTGGGACTGCAGGTGCTTATGTGTACAAGAGAAAAATCTCAAGTGTCTTCCTCATGGCTTTTTTTTGTACTTTTTTTTAATTTTAGAGACAATCTTATTTTAGATATCAATACCCCCATTCCCTCGCCCCTCCCATCCTCTCATGACCCCCATTGCCCCCCCAACCCATTCCCCAAGGATAGTAAGGCCTTCCATGGGGGATCAGCCAAGACTGTCACATCATTTGGGGGAGGGCCAAGGCCTTCTTTCGTGTATCTGGGCTGCAATAGTAACCCTTCATAGGGAATGGACTTCCAAAGTCCATTTATGTACTAGGGATAAACAGTGGCTCCACTGTTAGAGATACCCTCATGGTTGTCTTATCTTATTTTTTAAACAGGTTTTCTAATTCAACAAGGAGCTCTCAAATCCAGCTATGTTCGATGGCCAGCAAGCTCCAGGAATTTGTCCATCTTTACCTCCTCAGCACTGGGGTTACAGATGTATTCTGCCATGCTCTGCTTTTTACAAGGGTGCTAGAGATCTGAACTCAGGTACTCATGCTTGTGATACAAATAATTTACCAACTTCTCTATTATCCCAGCCCGAATATTTTAGTTTTTGATGTGTTATATTAATAATTTCATTTTGGCTTGTTTATATTTTGCGTCAAAAAGATCTTCACCTTTCTACAATTACACAAATATTCACCAAGATTTTCTAGTGGAGGTTTCCTATTAAGCAGTTTTCCAAATATGATTCATGAGAGTAATTGTATTTCCTTTTTCTTTTTTTTTTTTTTTTTTTTTAACGAGACAGGGTTTCTCTGTATTGTTTTGGAGGCTGTCGGTCCTCCCCGGCCTCGAACTCACAGAGATCCGCCTGCCTCTGCCTCCTGAGTGCTGGGATTAAAGGCATGGGCTATCACCGCCCGGAGAGTAATTGTATTTCTAATAGCAATAATGAACTTAGAAAAAGACACTGCAAAGTATACTAATAATTCTCAGCATACATATAGGTAAGCTTAGCCTAATTTAACATTACAGAGGGTAGGTATTCATGCACTGAGATATTACACCACTAGCAGGTATAATTTGTAAGGAATGAATGAATGCATTTGTGCCTTCCTCCTATGCTGAACGCATTTCTATACATAGGCTACTTCTACAGCCTGTTCTATGCAAGGAGAAGAAACTAGTTTTGAGATTCACTTGGTTATGAGCTAGGAAATTACTTCATCAGGACTCAAAAACTTATTTTAGCTAAGAATTTTTTAAGTATTTCCCCCTCTTAATAACTTTTGCTTAATTATGCTGCACAATCAAAGTGAGCCCTGACATCTTAACCCAGTGCTGAAAGGTTACCATTTCCACTTCTGTTCCTCTTCCTTTTTCGGCTTCTTTTTCTTGTTATCTGACTCAGCACCTTTTTTATCTTTATCTTTATTCTTGGGTTTTTTCAATTTGCCATCCTACAAAGAAACAGAGAACTCTTAAGTCAGGACCAATTACATACCAGGAAACTGTTTTGGGGAGTCACCCAAAAGAAAAAATGTAAACAAAAAATGCAGAACTGGATGAGAGATGGTGCACACCTTTAATCCCAGCACCTGGGAGGCAAAAGCAGTCAGAGATTTGAGTGCAAGGCCAGCCTGGTCTACAGAGCAAATTCCAGGACAGCCAGCACTACACAGAAAAATCCTGTTTTGAAAAACACAAAACCAAATGATGAAAATGGAAGATCTTATACCTAGTACCTACCCCGATAAAAATGTATTGATAATTTGCACTAGAGTCAGTATTTCCCCAATTCCTCTGACAAATGATTACTCAGAAATAATACCACATGAGGAAAGCATTACTCCAACAGTAATCCTAGGGAATTTCCCTCATTTACTTTAACAACCTACTCATTTTAAATTTCTTCATATCTAATAAAGTATAGAAAAGCTATGCAATAAAAATTTACTTAGTATTCTACCTGAAAGGGAATTCTTTGACTTGAGTGCTGCTGCTTATTTATACACACAAAAGACAGAATACTCTCAACTGTGAACTGTGAATGCTCACAGTGGCACAATAGAAGAATATCAGTCATGCCTGGTGGTGCACACCTGTTGACTCTGCCACTCAGGAAGCTATGGCACAAAGACTGTCATGAGTTCAGCACCAGTGCCACCTAGCAAGTACTAGGTTAGCTTGGGATACACAGCAAGAGTCTGTTTCAAAAACAAACAAACAAACCACCTTTACTGCTAAGGAGAGTCTGTTTACTTCAAGGATGCAGATCCAAAAAAGAGGGTAACTATGGTCCCACAACCACGCTCTAAGGAAGCACTAAATGGGCTCAGTGTGTTAAAAACAAAAACAATGAATGAGAAGCAACGTGTCGGCGAAGAATGTCTTCCTTCCCCCGCACCCCCCCAGTACTAGGATCAACAGGTACCAATGTTCTTAAATTGTGCCATCGTTAAGTAGTTCACAGTTGAAAGTACTGTCTTTTGTCACAGGAGTTCAAGGCCAGCCTGGGACATAGCATAAGAGAATCTATCTTAAAATACAAAATATGCAGGGGGGCAAGGGGTATAGCATACACCTTTAATCCTCTAAGTATTTGGGAGACAGAGGCAGAGGGATCTTGAGTTTGAGGCTAAGTAACAATTAAAAAAAAAAGCTTCAAACCTAAGAGTAAAAATTACCATTAAAGACAATCTAAAATCAAGCTCAACAAAGGTATGACATTTAATAGGTAGAGAGCCATACTCAACAGAATCTGATTTGTTCTAATGAATTTCCTTGTTCTACATTTTCAACATCATGTAAGACTCTACTTGGTAACTTTTATATAGTAATGAAGGATGTCCTGATTTTGGGGGGGTGTCCTTCTGTATGCTGTGAATGTTTCTCTTATTGGTTGATGAATTAAGCTGTTTTGGCCAATGAACAGGCAGGATGTAGCCAGGTAGGAAATATAGACAGGGTTACCAGAGTAGGAGAATTCTGGGAAGAGGAAGGCAGAGAGTGAGAGGCCAGAGAGGTGCCATGCATGTAGTTGCTGAGGAAGAAAGAGGTTCGGGCATTCCCCAGTATGCCAAGACTATGTGGAGATATACAGATTAATAGAAATGGGTTAATAATTAAGAGAGAACTGGCCAATAAGAAGCCTGAGCCATCAGCCAAGCAGTTTATAATTAAGACTCTATGTTCATTTGAGACTAAATGTCTGAGGGACCAGGCAGGACAGAAACCTCTGTCTACAATGGCCCAGCTAGAAACCATTTGGTTTGCTCCCTATTAATCACAAGGTAGTTCTGAAATCAGTATGCCATTTTATTAAGGTTATGTAGCTTTTGCTGAACATAATGAGACCCTAAGTTTATTTTAAAATCAAACAAACAACAAAAAAAATCAAAACAAGCAAACAACCCAAAAGAAATGACTAATAGAAATAACTGGAAAACATCCTGTAACTCCATAAAAGTAGGGATGAATTTAAATCTCTAAGCAGATGATTTTGAAGACAAAAGCAAATGCTATATAGTATTACCCTGTATGAGGGATCAGTCTATACTGATTATCTACATGAGAACAGAGTGGCTGACTACTATCAATTCCACACACTGCTATGCAGACACGAATAATCTGAAAAACTACAGCCTTCTAACTGCAGGACCTGATTATCTCTTTAGCTCATTATACCATGAATATTTTAAACATGATTTCACTGAAGACTTTTCTTCCTTCTTGTGAAGTAAAAAGACCAGCACACTCTCACAAAGAAGACAAGATAACATGACAACAAGTGTATTGGCTCTAGAGACCCACAGTGTATGAAAACAAATCCTGGATATACAATTTAGTAGCTATACAACCTCTAACAAATGAGAAACCTCTAAGCCTCAAGTTTACAACTTTGCCATTAAGGATGGAGTTATCTCTTACAATAGTCACAAGAATTAAAAGACACATATATAGGAAAACTGTGTAGGATGAAGTAAATATCTGTTACATTTAGATAAGGATATCAAATTCTTAACACTACTGTGATAAATGGCATTTAACTGTTAGTTTGCAGCCCAGGCTAGACTTTGATCTTATAATCCTTCCACCTCCATCTTCAAAGTGCTGAGGTTGCAAGTTTAATACCAGATCAAATTATTTAACCCACTCCAAGACAGGGTCTTCCTAAGTGTCCCTGGGAAGCCTCAAACTTACAGATTCCCCTTTCTCTGCCTCCTGTGTGCTGGGATTAGTGGTGTGTGTCACCACATCCAGACTTAAATTATTACTGCTAGTGCTTTAATTTTGTCCACAACATTGACTAACCTCAGAAGGAACATAAAAGTTAAAAATTCTATTTAAAAGCCCAAATTTAAGAGCCTTAGGAATTGCTGGCTAACAACCTTTTAGCACAAGAAATTTAAAAAAAAAAGCAAAAGAATTATATTATTCTATTTGAAATATAATATAACACCAAATAAAATCCTTAGGAAAGCACTTGAACTAAAATAAGATTTTTAAGGACAATTATAAGCCAGTAGAAGAAGGGAGGGAATAATGTGTATTTCAGACAAAAGAAAGAACAGCATGTACTACAAAGAAGAGCTCTTAAGCACAGAACTTGGTATGAAAAACAAACAGAGGCAGCCAATATGGCTGGAGCAAGGTGAGCTTGGGATGAACAAAGTGAAGCAAGGACAAGATGCAGAGGCCAGTTTGAGAAGTGGTGCTCAAGGGCTTAGACTACATACTATGACCAAGAAGATATTCATTAAAGGACTTTAAATTAGGACAGCGAGGGAAGAGCATGCTTTACTGGACATAAAAGTTTATTCAAATCTTCAGAGATACAAGCCAAAATGTTTCTTTTTTTTTTTTTTTTTTTTGGTTTTTAGAGACAGAGTTTCTCTGTATTATTTGGAGGCTGTCCTGGAACTCAATCTGTAGAACAGGCTGTCCTCGAACTCAAAGAGATTCGCCTGCCTCTGCCTCCCAAGTGCTGGGATTAAAGGCGTGCGCCACCAATGCCCGGCGCACCAAAATGTTTCTTATGAACATTATTCTGCACACCTACAAGTGGCATAATTTCTCTAAAGTATCAGTTAACAACATAAGATATGAATATACAAAGAGTAGACTCAATGGTGGCTAAGAATAACCTTAGATACTCTGAGGTCATTTCAAGATCTTGGCACACTCAGTGCCACAGACATTTGCTTCTAAAACCTTCTCTATATTGTTACTATTATAACAAACCAATAAATTCCCAAAACGCATTTGCCTCAAAAGTTGTTTTGGGAATAATGAGATGACTCAGCAGTTAAAGGCCCTTGCTATCAAGCCTAATAGCCTGAGTTCTATTGCGAAGAGAATCAACTTCTCAAAGCTGTCCATATTTACACATGTGCACCATGATGTGCAAATACACACACAAAATTAAAAAAAAAAGGTAAAAGGTTCATGTTTTATAAAAACTTAAACCTCAAAAACCTTTACTAACCTCCTCTTCTTCTAGTTTTCTTTTCTTCTCCTTCTTGATATCTTCTGTCTTAATTTTCTTAGGTTTATAATCAGCACTAGAAAAGGGAACACAAATATACAGTTAATGCAACTACGACTCAAAAGTTCTCACCTACAGGATTAGGCTCGCCCAACTCTTGGAAGTGACCATAGCAGGTGTGACTGCTGTTATTCTTGACTGGGCATACTACAATAACTGGAGTGGAACAAAGACTAGATTAAGGACTGGAGAGATGCTTAGATGCTAAGACCACTGGGTAATCTTGCAGAGGACCTAGGCTTAGTTCCCTGCACCCACTTAGGAAAGCTCACAACTGTCTTGTAATTCCAGTTCCAGATGATCTAATGCCCTCTTTAGGCCTCTGTGGGCACCAGCACGCATGCAGTACATAAACAAATGCTCAAGCTCAAAAACATTAAATAAAAATATAAATAAATAAATAAATGCTAGAGATGAATAGATAAATGTCACCATGTAAAAAGAGCTGGCTGATGGGGATGCTGGGAACCAAACTTGGGTCATTCAGAAGAGCAAGCAAGCACTTATAGCCACTAAGCCATTGCTATAGTGAATATATTTGATTTTTAATTGTTGGATACACACATGTCTGAGTGTTGATATTCATGCAGAGGTCAATAGACACCCTCTGCTGACCTCCTAAGGAACATTCTCAATCTCTTTTGAGATATGGTTTTTCAGGAGCCTGGAGTTCACCAATTAAGATAGACTGATTAAACAGGGAGTCCTAGGGATTCTCCTGTCTCTGCCTTCCTGGTCCTAGGATTGTAAGCATGTTCCATCATACATGGAATTTATATACAGCCTCTGAATCAAATTCAGATCCTCATGCTTGCAAGGAAAACACTTCACCAACTGTGCTACAGCCCCAGTCATTCCATCAAAATACTTTGACTACTTTAATGAGCTACATAGACTCAAACCAACAAATAGAATACATTATCACTAGGTGACTCTAGGAAAGAGCCTTAAATAACAAGAGCAACTTCATTAATTTCTGTACTGAAGGTTCCCATATGAATCAAAAGGGAAAGATCCTAGAAAAAGAAAATTGGGATAGAGTCTCATGTAGCCCAAGCTGGCCTCAATTCACTCTGTATTCAAGAATGACTGAGTTTATGAACCTCTTGTCTCCACTTCCCAAATGCTGGTATTACAGGTATTCACTACCACATCCAGTTTTGTGTGGTACTGGAACCAATTATGGCTTTCTGTGTAGTAGGCAAGCACTCCACCAATTGAGTTATATCCCTAATCCAATTTTCTTACTTTTACCTGTGGTGTAAAACTGATGATAAATTCTAATTGATTAAAATTCAAACACCCTTCATTAACTTTGAATTATTTGAAATTTCTATACTAAATATGCATATCTTTTAATAAGCAAACCTAATTCTCATAAATCAGAGTATCAGTCACAAAATGCCAATCAATGTAGTTTTTGTTCATTAGAGATACACATATGTATTCTTTAAACATATACATTTGTTTACACAAGAGATTTCATGAGATTGTGGTTTTTCTTCCTCCTAAATTATGTGACCATGCTTAATATTATACATATTAAGTCCATCCATATTCCTGCATAAATCTTAGCTTCATTTTCTTTAGAGCTGAGTATTACATTCTATTATCAACACACATATGACATTTTCATTATCCATTCATTTTTGATGAACAAGGTTGATTCCATTAATAAGGGAACAACATTCTTTTAAAACTGAAGTTTCATTAAATGTTCCTCTTTAGTCAAACAAGAAGAAATACATACTCGTCCTCATCTCGAGGTCTTTTCAGTGGCTTTATGTCCTCTTTTGGAGGAGCGAAATAACCATCATCTTCAGGTTCATCTTTAATTCGTGGTGGACTAAAGAGAGAAAAAAACCAAAACAAAACAGTTACTGATTCTAGTTACTAGAATGACTATATTATGTTAAATAACACAAAGTAGGTGCCCTAGCTAGTTTTATGTCAACTTGACACATATGAAAGGAAGGGACCTGAACTGAGAAAATGCCTCCATAAGTCCAGCTATAGGTCATTTTCTTGATTAGTGACTGATGTGGGAAGGCCTAGTCCACTGTGGGTAGCACTACACTGGGCTGTCAGTCCTAAGTTCTATAAGAAAACAGACTGAGCAAGCCATATCAAGCAAGCCACTAAAGCAGTAATCCCTGGCTCTGCATCAACTTCTGCTTCCAGGTTCCTGCCCAGTTTGTGTTCCTGTCCTGACTTCCTTTAGTGATGAACAGTTGCATTTGGTCATGTTTCATCACAGCAATAGTAACCCTAACCGAGACAGTAGGCATACTTCATCTTACCAAGGAAAGGCTAAGGTACACATGTATTTTCTACAATCACTTTTGTATTCTATTACAAGCTTATCAAAACCTTACTTAGGTAATACTGTCTTCGTTTTACAGGTAAATGGATAACATCAGGATTCAGGATTAAGCTTTTTTCTCCTCTCACCAGAGGTTAGCTGCCTTTGTCAGTAGGCCTCAAATCATCAGAGGAATAAATTTAAATTGTTTTCTTAACTTTCATGAAGGATGTCCCACAAATGACCCTGTTTTAACAAAGCAAAATTAAATAAAGCCTCTACAAGGAAAGAAATAAAACCTGACTGCCTAAGCATGGTATGATAAAATGGTGATATGGCAATTATTCAGTAGCATGGAAAAATAACCAGTCATTCAAAATTACAACAAAGAGCTAGGTGTTAAACAAGTACCAGAATAAAGGAAAAGTTATTCAAATTAAGTCAAACCTTCTACTGTTCCAGCTTGCTGCTTAGGGTTTCTTACTTCATACAAAACATGTCTAGAACAGGGCATTGGTGGCGCATGCCTTTAATCCCAGCTCTCGGGAACCAGAGGCAGGCGGATCTCTGTGAGTTCAAGGCCAGCCTGGTCTACAGAGTGAGTCCCAGGACAGCCTTCAAAAACAATACAGAGAAACCCTGTCTTGAAAAACAAAACAAAACAAAACAAAACAAAAAAAAAACATGTCTAAAACTTTTGCTAAGACTATGTCCTCTGAAAATAAAGATGGCACAGACTTTAAGACAGAAGATCAGAAATTACCTGTGTGTGAAATGATGAAGGACAAGAACCATAAGGAATATACTTTGGAGGCTGGGGCAAGAGGACTATGAATTTAAGATGAAAAACAAACAATAAACCTATCTTATGTTTTAAAAATAAACTGGGAAAAGGCAGTAAACTACAGGGTCTGGAGAGAGCACTTGCTGCTCTTTCAGAGATTGAGTTCGATTCATAACACTTATATCAGGTGACACAACTGCCTCAACTTGAGCTATAGGGCAAACAACACCATCTTCTGGCCTCCACAGGCACAAACACACATGGCATATGTGCACGTACCCACACCTACAATCTTTAAACAGTATTGGACAAATGGTTCATCAGTTAAAAGCACTGGCTGTTTTTCCAGAATACCCAGGTTCAATTCCAAACATGGCAGCACGTAACTCTAATTCCAGAGTCCTTCATTTGGACTCTGAGCAGCAGTCATCCACACAGCCAAAATACCCATACACATAAAATTTAAGAAAATTCTAATAAAAACAACGGACAAAGCTGAGCACCAAGCTGGAAAGATGCCTCAGTGGATAAGAGCACTGGCAACTCTTCTAAGGAGTCCTGAGTTCAATTCCCAGCAACCACATCTATAATGTAATATGATGCCCTCTTTTGACCTGTATGTATGCATGCAGATAGAGCACCATAGAGACGCAATAAGTAAATCTAAAAATTTAAGAGAAAAAAAAAAAAAAGCAAGCCGGGCGGTGGTGGCGCACGCCTTTAATCCCAGCACTCGGGAGGCAGAGGCAGGCGGATCTCTGTGAGTTCAAGGCCAGGCTGGACCGACAGCCTCCAAAACAAACATCCTTAGTCATTAGGGAAATAAAAATTAAAATCATCCCAGTCAGAACAGCTACCAAAAGGAAAAAGAAAAAACAAAACAAAACAAAACAAAACAAATGCTAGTGAGGATGTGAACTGATAGGGTCACTATGGAAATCTTATTGAGGGCTATACCTAAGAAAAAATGTCACAACAAGATGACTTAGTTGACTTCCTAGAGGAGGCTTTACCCTCTCCAAGGAGCAGATGGGGGGTTGGGAAGGGGGTAAGTGGAGGAACAGGGAGAAGAGGAGAGGAAACTGGGATTGAAATGTAAAAACTTAATAAATTAAAAAAAGAAAAAAAAAATGCCACTTCACATCTGTTCCTCCTCCTACTCCCAATCAACTACAAAGCACTGGAGATACAGAAGTAACACTGCAATACCCAACTGGATCAAGGGAACTGCTCAATCTTAAGATTGTTATTCATGTGTGACTTTTAAAACAGATAGCAAGGGTTTGCTATACTTCAAGAAGTTCTAAAACAATTTACCAAAAATGAAAAAAATTCTAGTGAAGCATCTAGCAAGTGGATGCAGCAAAGTGAATCAGGGACCAGTGCCTAGAAGCACATGCTCTTGACCATTCTAAACCCCCACACTCTGAAATGAACTCCAGACAACACAGTAAGTCCAAAGAATCTATTTAGATCTTAGTTTAACGAAAACCTTGCATGGTCTCTGGGCAGAGATTACAAATCATAAGCCTCAATGAATTGATTTAAGAAACAGGGTCCCAAGGGTAACTTGCAGAATGCTTCCTCAACTTTATTTTCTTCATTCTTAAACCTATTATGAAATATTCCTGCCCCGCAGAGGGCACCTGCTTCTCTTTCTCTGAAATGCCTGGATACATACATGGCACAGTCTCAAAATGAAACTGAAAGTTAAGACTCAGAGAAGCAAATCTCTCAAAACTCTTTGACTCAGTTAAGTAAGGTGAATGCTTTGAAAAATCCCTAACAAATCCATAAGAATATATAATTTGATTTTAAATGTTCTTCTCAATCTGGAGAGGACTTAGTAGCTTACTTAAGGGTACCGAAAATGAGGGAAAAAAAAAAAAAAACAGAATGAGTACAGACAGGAAAAACAAGCTATAGATAGTATTAATTTACAAGCATCTACCTAAATATATACTTATTCTTAAAATTAAGTCCAATAAGGTTCTATATATATGCCTTATAGTATTAAGGAGGAGTAATTCACAGTAGACTAAGAAATTCCATAATTACTATCAAGGAGTTTCTTTTGAAATATTGAAGAATAGTGAGGTTGATACACTAAAAATCCATAAGCTATATACAGTCTAAAATGGAAAATTTTGTGGTATGCCTATACCTCAACTTTTAAAAATCTTAACCTGTCAGCCTTCCCCATTTCTAAACTTTCTTGGTAAATGCTGTTCAGTCTCATAACTAGAACTGTAAAAACCCAAGCTGGCCTAGGTCAAGTTCTCTTACTACTGACTTTGTTTTGAACCATCAAGCTGGCTAGGACAGTATGTGTTGGAAAAGCATAGACATCACCGTGAGAGTTACCATAGCAGAAGATCTTACCTAGAAAAGCCATTTTCCTTCTCCTTCTTTATTTTTGCATCCCCAGCTGCTCTAATCTGCAAGGTAAAAACCACAGCAATTCAGTAAGTGCTTTGAAAGTATGAAATACTAAAACAAATCTCTTATTCAAGAATGTTACCGCCAAATGGGGGAAGGGCTTAAAAATTTTATTAGCACATATTAATTATTCATAAAATAGATTTCGTTATGACATTTATACAAGTTTATAAGGTATTCTGATGTATTCGTAGCTCCTCATCTGAGCTCCACTGATCCCCTTCCCTTTCCAACCAGTCCTTTCCATTGCCATGTCTTGTCTTCTTTCTTTTTGGGTGTCTCATTGAGGTGAATGAGGATTGCTTACAGGAGTACAGGCACCCCACCTAGTGCCTACACCACCGGAGAAAATGTCTCTTTCCTCTAATAACCTTTAATGGATGTCAAGTCTTGAAGGAGGAATGAGGCCTCATGAGTCCCTAGCCTCCTCTAAGACATGTTGATAGGCCCACTATTATACATGTCTTGTTCTAATAATCACAGCGGTTGACTATTCAGGAAGGCTAAGGCCATGCCAGGCTATTCTGGAGCATTTTGATCCTGGACTGACTCTTCTCATTAGCAAAACTATGGTGGGTCAACTAAAGACCTTGACTTTTAATCCCACACTGGTGTTGACAATTTTAGGTGAAGCTGACTGAGAAAGGTCTTACTCAAAACAGCAACTTTTTTAAAAAAGCATTATTTTTTTAAGATTATTTATTTATTTTGTATAGTATTCTGCCTGTATGTATCCCAGTAGGCCACAAGAGGGCACAGATGGTTATGAGCCACCATGTGGCTGCTGGGAATTGAACTCAGGACTTCCTGAAGAACAGTCAATGCTCTGCTCTTAACCTCTGAGCCATCTCTCCAGCCCCAAAACAGCAACTTTTTTTTTTTTGGTTTTTCGAGACAGGGGCTCTCTGTATCGCTTTGGAGGGTTTGTCTTGGAACTCATTCTGTAGACCAGGCGCCTTGAACTGCCCGCCTCTGCCTCCTGAGTGCTGGGATTAAAGGTGTGAGCCACCAACCACTGGCCAAAACAGCAGCAACTTTTTAATCTTAAAATAATAGTAATCTTATTTCCCCAATAAATATATTCACTACTCAAAATTTGCTGCCGGCAATGCAGAGAAAATAAACTCAAATCAAAAGAGAATGGACTAGTCTATCTCCTGTCCTCTTTGATTTAGGCAGAACTATTATATCTACTTTCCCCATCTCCTTCAGCTTTCGTTTTTATGCTTGTCAGAAAAAATGTATCTTTCAAAAATCTTCACACATACACACAAAGGGATGCCCCTCAGAGCTCTGTATCCACCGGTCTCTCTGGAAAGGCACAAAACAATCAGTAAATTAGCTACTTCAGGGAAAGTTAAGGACAGCAAGTCAGGAATGAACAAAGGTGTCTTGTTCCACATTCTGTTTCACCATGTCTGAGTCTTTTCATTCAAGAATCTTCAATCTTCTCTTTTTTTGAGAGAGTGATACATCCCAGGCTGAAAAATCACCTTGAACTCACACAGTAGCCCAGATGACTTTGAATTACTATTCCTCCCGTCTTCACCTCCCAAATGCTGGGATTATGGGCATGTACCAATATACCTGGTATAGGTGGTGCTGGAAATCAAACCAAAGTCTTCCTGCATACTAGTCAAACACTCTACCAAGTAGGTATATACCCAACCCCAGAATCTTCAATCTTCACCAAAAGGAGACCCAATAAAGCTTTAGGCCTTCTTCCAAAAATCAGAACTTTCCCTAATACAGAAAGATGGTGTCCCCAGAAACTATTTCCTCGCTGTAGTATAAAATAAACGGGTTTACTGTATTGTGAAAGACCTGGTGGTAAATGATTTAATTTTTATAGTTTCAACAGGTTGATTCTAAAGTCTTTTTTTTGGGAAGAAGTAGGAAGTTTAGTGAGTACATGCAAAGAAGCAGTGGGCTGGGCAGTAACCACAGTACCGCCTGCTAACTCTGAAGTCTTCCTACAGACTGTTTTACTACCAGTATATGTATGTGTGTGTGTGTGTGTGTGTGTGTGTGTGTGTGTGTGTGTGTGTGTGTGTGTGTGTGTGTGTGTGTGTGTGTGTGTATCTTAAAGGTACTTTCATTACCTGCTTCTAAAGTGATCAAAATAAAAGTACATCTTAACTCCCCCTTTTTCCCCTAAAGGAAAGTTATATACCTTTTCCTCCTTTCGTTTTTCCTTGTCTCTGTCTTTATGTTTGTCTTTATGTTTTTCTGAGCTTCCATCTTTGTGTTTGGTTTTCTCTTTCTCTTTATGTTTCTTTTCAGAATCTTTATGTTCACTGTTAAAAATAAGACAAAGGGTTAGCCTAGAGTTAAGACCACAAGATCAACTTAAAATGACATAACCATGAAAACTTGTAATAATGCTTGGATAGTCCCAACAAAAGATTAAAGGCTCTTGGCTGTATTAGAGGTCCCTCTTGGGTTAGTTCACAAAGTTTAACCAGAAACACCAAAAGAAATCATCAGGATTTTGTTTAGATCTCCCCTCAGCTCCTAGGTAAAAACTGCTGCTGGGACAGGAGCCCATGATGCACCAGAAGCACAAAGAAGTATACCCAGTGTGTAACTGCACTGCTGTATTAGGAGCACAGTAAACAACTGGAAAGGAAAAAACATTTCATGATATAACCTTACTTCATGACTCTGTGAGGATGACACAGGTCAAATGAGACCTGAGAGATGGTGCCTCTCAACATGTTGACTCAGCAACTTAGAAATAAGGTTGCTAAAGTCCTGAACATAGTCACTTGTTTCCTGTTGTCACAGAAGCTTCTTTAGGACTCCTTTATAGTTGCCACATATTACCTGAGAATTTGGAGTTCTCCACTTTTGAGTTCTTACTCTAATTAACAAAAGAACTTGAAACAGACTCAGAAGGAAGCTTAGGGCACGCAAGTAGAAAATCTTGGTACCTGCCAGAGAAAGGTAGAGAGAGAGAGAGAAGAAGACAGAAAGCCATGCTGTTGAATAAGGCCAGCATGTTCAGCAATGTAGGTCCAGAAAAAGTCACAAGCAGTTCCATGGCAGAAAGGTGTGGGGGAGTGTCTTAGAGAACAAGTAAGAAAGCCCAGAGTTGTCAGAGAAAGAATGTCCAAGATTTTGGATAATTTATCAAAGAAAAACAAATTCAAAATTAAAAGGGAAAAGTTAAGCTTTTCTATTAGGCCCCACAGAAGCAGGCAGATAAACTCTACATAATGGAAGCTCTACAAGTGACTGAATTCAGAACATTATTTAAAAATGATAGACTATACAGCAAGTTTAGTGTTATTTCTGTAAGTTTCTAATATCAAAAAATACAATGACAGTTCTGTCTCCAACAGTCACATCTAATGTAGGAGGATTCAATCCACCTTACCTAAAATGTATTTGGTGGCTACGCCAGACTCAAGACAAAATGTTGTAAAGTGACTGGCCCCACATCCTGAAAGTTGTCCCACTAGCTTCAAAGGAAGGACTAGTTACTTCTAGATAAAGTTTATAAGCCCTGCTTGCCTCTTCCACATAATAAGAAGAGATCCATCAAGGACAAGTTCTATGTTCATTATTTCCAAGTCTTGCTTTGAAACAGAGATGGTCATACTAGCAGCACTGTAAAAACACAATTCCTATTTTGGAAAGCAAAATATTACATTATAAGGCAAGAGCCATTAAAATGATCATACATTATCATATGGGATCTATCTTCAGAAATTTCTTTTATGGAAATATTGTTAAACACAAAGATGTTTATTTTAGTACTTATCATAGCAACCAAAAGGAAAAAGAAAATAAGAAAAATGGGAAAATGGATATAATCTAAATAATTAAACAAGAGAGGAAATTGTGTTATTTCAAATTGTGTAACTATTAAAAAATATTTGTTGACTTACTGTAAGTATACATACAGAATACTCCTAGCAGATTCCAACAAGACTATGTAAAATGCCTTTGACTGTAAATGCAGACAGAAACATAGACTAGCAGCAAAAACCACATGCTGCAAAACAATGCAGTCGTTTTCTCCCATATACCTGGCTGAACAGTTAATGCATTTGCTCATTGCAGGAGCTGATGGATTCCATAGCTAAGCAAAACAGAACTCAAGTTCAATGATATGAATATATGAATTGGGGGTTCATCCCAGGTGCAGGAGTGCTAATAATAAGCCCAACCAATAGGGATAGTCAGACCTATAAGTTTATGAGCTCATTTGCCACTTGTTTAACTCAAGAGCAGAAAAAGCAGGTTTCACTGGCAATGATCTCAAGAGGCCCAAGAAGTTTCCTTTGAAGCTGTTTCCTAAAAGGATATTTGTCTATAAAGAAGACAAATACAGTACAAAAAGTAATGGCATTAAATTAAGTCACAGAATATGGATCAGATTACCCACTGTTACACCCACCTTTATGCACAAAAGTAGCACAGCTAAGACAAGCATCTTACCTGGAAGGGAAGACTAGCAGAAACAGGACTACAGGTACAGAAGAAATGCAGGTACTATGTATGACAGAGGAGAGGAAATGCCCACTTTGCCTTGTTAACATATTCCTCCCTCATTTACATTCTCCTCCAGCTCTCATTAGCTGTTATTTATGAGTTATACATATAAACTACAGGTTTCTACATCAGCAAACCAAAAAGGCTAAATGGCACAGAAAATGCTGATGAAACACAGTGGCCACATTTCTTCACTAACAGTATTATCACTCTACTTGCTGTGTTCTTGTATGTTTCTACCACAGTGCAATTTTTGTTTGTTTGTTTTGTTTTTCAAGACAGGGTTTCTCTCTGTAACAGCTTGTCCTGGAACTAGACGGGCTTCAAACTCAAGAGAGATCTGCCTGCCTCTGCCTCCCAAATGCTGGGATTAAAGGCATGTGCCACCACTGTCCAGCCCAAAGTAAAATGTTGTATCAAAAAACTTATCCCATAACCAGTATAAAAAAATTAATCCTTGGGGTTGGAGAGATAGCTCAGAGGTTAAGAGCACTGGCTGCCCTTCCACAGGTCCTGAGTTCAATTTCCACCAACTACATGGTAACTCAGAACCATCTACAAGATCTGGTGCCCTCTTCTGGCATGAAGGCATACATACAGATAGAAAACAGAACAGTGTACACGTAATAAATCTAAAATAGAATTTAACATATAAGTATATTGCTGAGCCTAAAACCTGACTCATTAGATGGCATATACCTAATAATATACACAGTTTTGTTGTCACTATGTTTACCTTCTATTATAAAAGTACTATAAGCTGGGCGTTGGTGGCACACCTTTAATCCCAGCACTTGGGAGGTAGAGGCAGGTGGATCTCTGTGAGTTTAAGACCAGCCTGGTCTACAGAGCAAGTGCCAGGACAGCTTCCAAAACAATACAGAGAAACCCTGACTCGAAAAATCAAAAAAATAAAAAGTATTATAATAAAGAAAAAACCCTATAACAAAGTCTAAACACTTAGTCTCCTACATAAATTTTCATAAAAGCAAACTCTGGAAACAAATGCAGTCATCTTAATGACTATCTACTCTCCACACTATCCTCTGATCAAGCATTATACTTGGTTTTTGATGTTACGCATGCGTGCATGTGTAGTACATGTGTGTATTTTGGGTTTTGAGATGAAGTCTTATTATGCAACCCTGTCTAGCCTGAAAATCACTATGTAGGCTAGCCTTCAGCTGGGATTAAAGGCATGCATCACATATGGCTGTACTTGTTTTTACAACCCTTATTATAGTCAATTTTGTAATAATCCTGAGACAAGCAAGGGGATGGCAGTAAGAACCAAGGAAGATAAGGCATTTCTCTCTTGCATTAGAAAATTATTTACTTTTATAAGGAAAACTTAAATGGGGGTGGACCCTTGCAAACCTGGAGTCTGGGATATTCTGGGAAGCTAGATGTTGACTATGGGAAGACATCAAAATCTGTTCCTTATGGACTATTAAAGTATTTAGCAAATAGAAGAATAGTAGCATATAATACATACACATCTTGCTACGACAAAACCCTGAAAATAGTACTGGTATCTCCACTTCACATGTCTGGAAATTAAAGCACAGAAACTCAAATAACTTGCTCAGAGAAAAACATTTAATGAGAAAGAATGAGGACTTAAATTCAGGCAGTCTGGTTCCAGAGTCAAGAACTTGACCATTCTATTACTTCCCAAACAAAGCAAGCAGGCAAGCAAGCAAATAAATAAATACTATTAGGTTTATTAGAAATCTACTCATCTTCTGAGAATAAGACTTAGCTATTGATGCTTGCCAGCTATACAAAGCAGCAGACCCTGAAGGTCACAGACAATTGAATCTTGGGTACTCCTACAAGAGAGCTGAGTCTAGCTTCCAAGCTACAGAAGGAATGAAATTAATGGTTTTTCAAGGAAAGCAGGCAGATAAATAAAGCTTTAATGCTTTAAATGAAACTATTCCAGGTAACTTCAAAGTTGTCTCTGGAAAAATAGTGCAGCAGCTAGTTTTCAAAAAGCTCTAAGGCATGGTGGCTACTTAATATTCACTATCATTTGTGGTGATACACTATTTGCGATTCATTAAAGGCATTGGAGGTCAAAACAGCCATAGAAGCCAGGCACACACCTTTAATCTCAGGATTAAAAAGTAGACAGATCTGTTAGTTCAAGGCCACATTGACTACAGGTCACACAAAGGTGATTTCAGCACCTGGGATGACACGCATTTAATCCCAGCAATAGAGAGGTAGAGACAGGAGGATATGGCTAGGCAGAGAAAGGAATAAGAGGAGGAAGAGCCTTTTGCCACTGAGGATTCATGGGGACAGGAATGCCATTTCAGTTGGGTAGAGATAAGATCTACTAGCTTGGCTGCTTTGCTTCTCTGATCTTCAGCTGAACCCCAATATCTGTCTCTAGGTCTTTTATTTTTCGTGTTACAATCATTAGGCTACTAAGCAAAATTACAAGGACTCTTCTCTTTAGAATTACCACAGTTGCCCACCTTGGATGTGAAAACCACAGATAGTACCCAACTCTATATACAGGGGTAGGGTAGAGGTTGGTATTTCTTATACAAGCATATCTATAATAAAATGATCTATAAACTAGGTATATGAGGGATTAAATCAACAATAACAATTTCCTGTAAGTCTCAGCACATAATTATTCTCTCTCTCCTTTGAGAACTTTACCTTTCACTTACAAGAAACACTTTACTGCTTGTTTTGATATATACTAATTGCTGCATCACTATTCTCACACTTAAATAGCATTAGATAAAAGTAAACTGAACTATAATGTCTTGATATATGATCTACTGATGAACACAATGAGAATACATAGATATCCAGGATATATACTGGATAGAGATGAATACAGCCCCAGGGTTGTATTTCCTGAAAGTATTCAGAAAGTCATACAATTTGAAACTTATGAACAGAATGAGTGGTTCAGAATTATTATATTGGAGACAGTTATAGCTCAGTTTGGCCTGAAACTTGGTGAACCTTCTTGCCATTACCTCCCAAGCCAAGTGCCACTGTGTCCAGAAGGAATACCTCTTTTTCTAGCCATTACCTTTCTTCCTTGTGTGATCATTAACTATTTTCAGGGGCTAGTTTCAACTGTAGTCTCTGTGAGCTGGGCATGGTGACACACACCTTTAATCCCAGCACTGGAAAGGCAGAGGCAGGTGGGTCTGAGTTCAAGATAAGCCTGGTCTACAGAGCTATACAGAAACCCTGTCTCAAAAAAAAAAAACAAATTTGCCTCCACCATGAAATCTTAAAAGCAATGATTAGTATTCACTACAATAAGAGTAGAAATAACTGAAAATACCATAGCTCCAAATTAGATGTATCAATAATTAGCTACTGAATTAGATCCCACTATAAAAACTGACAGCTGCAATTTATTTACACGATCTTCTATTAGGCTTTGTAGTAACTGACACTGTCACCATCATTATCTTAATTACTTAGCATATTACAGTTTATAATGAGTTATCACGTTCCTAAACAAATCCAAAAGCTTGCCAAGGCAGGTACTATTATCCACAGTCAACCAAAAAGGAACAAAGAAGTTGAATACTTGGATTAGGACAAAGCTTGTGAATGACACAACTTGGCTTTTTGTTTTACGGTGCTTTTCAATATCACACCTAGTAGTAAAGAAAATCTGACTACAAATGACTAAGAGAGCTGTCTGGCCAAACTATAAGCCCAGTAGTACCTTGGGAGCCAGAAAAACAGTCCTTTTCTTTCAAAGTGTTTTTTAAAAATCTGAACTATAAAAATGTGACTACTCTGTCCATAGTTTGCTTTCTATTTCTGTGATTAAACACTGATCTGCTTAACTGGCCTCCTAAACTTAGTCACATATGAATTAGAGACTTACAGTCACAGAAACTCAGGCTAAGTTCTTTTAATGCTTAGGGGCAAAAAGACTACTGGTTTATTATTTCCATGAAAATTTTAAGACCAAAATCTGTCTAAATCTAGGCTGGACATGGTGGCGTTGTCTAAAATTATTAATTCAAAATTCTAATTGTTTATGTGTGTTCATATTGTGTTCATATTTTGAGATTCTGACAGTACTACAGAAGCAGATGTAACGGTTATATCCTCTATATCATGAAATAAGGTTCTTTAATCCTTGGCAATATTCTTTGCTCTCAAATCTACTTCGGTAGATATTACTATTAGCTGGACAAATGTAAACTGGAGAAGGCAAAATGCACAAGAACCAAAATTCATTTTAAGTGCTAAGATTAATAATAAGAGTAAACAAAATAGAGATCTGGAGAGATGGCTCAGGTTAAGGGCTCTGGCTGCTCCTCCAAAGGTCCTGAGTTTAATTCCCAGTACCCACATGGTGGCTCACAACCACCTATAGTGGGATCTGATGCCCTCTTCTGACATAAAGTCATACTTGCAGATAGGTTACTCATATACATAAAATAAGCAAACTTTAAACAAAGAGTAAACAAAATAAATTAGCTGATCAAGTTATAAGAAATGACTGTAGTAGGAAAATCAGGAGGAGTACATGATTTGGGAAGAAATGTTCTCACTAGAGAATATTAAACTTATAACTTATTGCAAAAAGATAGAAATTTTCTCATCTACTGACAATAAGACAAACTAGTCAAGTAGTTTTAAAATAAAGTTTAAAATATAAATATAGGAAACAATGACATCAAATCATGTTTTACCAAGGTAAGCTCTGTACGTTTGATTAAGCAGCCTATTACAACATATCTATAGTTACTATGAAATGTATATTGAAAGAAAACTCAATGTGCTTGCTTTATATATCTTGATCTAAACAATAACATCCCAAGTGAGGCCTGAATTATCAAAGCATTCTTTTTAACAACTCCAACAAATACAGTCAGTTTCTTACTTTGCTACCCATGCTATTTGGCCTCACCTCAAGCTGCTAGCTATCCATGGGAATCAAGGTAGGCAACTCCCTATTGAGTGATGAGCCCTGGTTATCCCTTACCTGTTGCTATGCTTTGACTTTTCCCGATCCTTTTCCTTATCCTTCTTGTGCTCTTTATGCCGGTGTTCTCGATCTTTATGTTTATCTTTGTGTTTGTGAGAATCTGCAAACATAAGAGACAAGTCAGTTACAAGAAATCCTAAGTTATCTTTTGCCTCCCTACCTTAACAAACAGACGTAGAAACAGAAGTCAAATGGCAAAGTGGCCATAATAGCACATACTACTGGTGGAAGATTTCACAAAGACATCCTATTGCTCTATCTGAAATCCAGGAACTTATGAATGATAAGCACTCTACCACTAATGGGTCTCCATGGTTTCATTTACTGCTGAGTGACATCCATTATATGGGTACACTGCAATTTATGACTCACACTGGTGGACATTTGCTTCTAAATGAAGTAAAATGCCAGGTCATATTTAAAAAAGTACTTTTAACCTAAAGTGCTAAATTATATATTTCTAAGTGGTTGTACTATCATATATGTCATGACAAAATCATCAGAGTTCTTAGCTGCTACAAATCATCAGTAACATCTAAAATGATCAGTCTTGGCTTTTTTTTTTTGTTTCTTTTTAGGACAAAGTCTTGTTATGCAGCTCAGGTTGGCCTGAATTTTGTATGAAACTAGGCTGGCCTCAAACTCGGAGATTTGCCCACCCCTGCCTCTTGAGTGCATCACAATGCCTAGCTAATATAATCACTATTGTCTTAATTTTTCCTGCTCAGAAAGGGATATTGTGGTGGCTTGAATAAGAATGACCCCCATAGACTCATATATTTGAATGCTTAGTCATCAGGGAATGGCACTATTTGAAAATATTAAGGTGTGGCCTTGATGAAGTAGGTATGTCACAAGGGGTTGGTTTTGAGGTTTCAAAAGCCCATTTCTCTTTACCAGGATGTAGCTCTAAGTTAGTTCCTTCCTGCCTGCCTGTTGCCATGCTCCCCGACATGATGATGATAGACTAAACCTAAGAAACTGTAAGCAAACCCACAATTACATGCTTTATTTTGTAAGAACTGCCTTAGTCATGGTGTCTCTTCACAGCAATAGATCAGTGACTAAGATATATATACTACCTCATTGTGTTTTTCAAAGATTTTTTTATTTTACACATACGAGTGTTTTGCCTGCATGTATGTAATGCACTATGAGTCTGTGCTGGATCCCCGTAGAAGCCTTAAGAGCACTGAATCCTCTGGAACTGGAGTCGTGGGAACCAAGCCTAGGTCCTCTTCAAGTGCAAGTGCTCTTATCCACTGAGCTAGACCCCTCGTTGTGGTTTTAATCACTGTTTTTCTCATGATTAGCTGATGTTTAATGAAGACTATCTCTGCTTATTGACTATTCACATACTTTGGTCAAGTTATCTATTCCAATTTCACCCACTGTAGTGTTTGTATGTGTGTCTGTGTGAATCTGCATGCATCTAACTACTGAGTTGTACAGATATATATATATATATATATATTTATTTATTTCTGAATTGCAATTTTTTTGGCCACATGTATTAGGATATTATGAATATTTTCTGTTAGTATTGCTTGCTATTATGGATGGATACCCTCTTTCTTACATCAGACACCCAAGTGTTAGGGATTATAAAAGTGAACTATCATAATGAGCCTTTTTAAAAAATTTTGCGTGCACAGGTATTTTGCTTGCATGTATATCTATGTGCCATGTGCATGCAGTGCCTGTCTGTGGAGTCCAGAAATGGAAATCGGATTCTCTGGAACTAGAGTAACTGGTAGTTGTGAGCTGTGTGGGTGCTGGGAATCAAACCCAGGTCCTCTGAAGAGGCACCAGTGATCTTAACTGCTAAGTAATCTCTGCAGCCCACATAACCAGTCTTTAAAAATGTGTCTAAATTTAATCAATTTTTCTCTTGATATGAACTTTGCTTACCAAAATATCAATTGTCCTCCCCTACCCCCAGTTCTCTTACAGAGGTATTCTTTGTTTTGTTCTGATGTATGTTGATTGTACAAAGCAGTGGGTTTCATTATTACATTGTCTATCCCCACTTTTTGTTAGTATTAAGGAAACACTCTACCACAGAGCTACATCCTAGGCCTTATTATAACATTTCGCACATGCATATAAAATACAGAT
This sequence comes from Mesocricetus auratus, assembly GCF_017639785.1. Taxonomy (NCBI): domain Eukaryota; kingdom Metazoa; phylum Chordata; class Mammalia; order Rodentia; family Cricetidae; genus Mesocricetus; species Mesocricetus auratus. Next base: position 7,012,133 of record NW_024429209.1, on the reverse strand, counting down.
ATCCCCTCCTTCATTACCTGTACTTATCCTCACTCCCACTGGTTCTTTCCTATTCTCATTTACCCTAAGTGTCTTTTAAGACGACATGAGGGGAAAAAACCAGGATAGCCAAAATCCTGTACAATAAAGGATCATCTGGAGGTATCACCAACCTTGACTTCAAGCTCTACTATAGAGCTATAGTAATGAAAACTGTTCGAAATTGGCATAAAAACAGTCAGATGAACCAATGGAATCAAATCGGAAGACCCTGATTGATATTAACCCACACCTACGAACATCTAATTTTTGACAAAGAAGCTAAACATATAAAACAAAAACATATCTATCACCATGAACAAAACAAGCCAAAATGGATCAAAGACCTCAATATAAACCCATCCACACTGAACCTCAAGAAGAGAAAGTGGGAAATACCCTTGAATGCATAAGCACAGGAAACCATTTCCTAAAAAGAACACCTTTGAAAACAAATGATTTCTTAAACTGTGAAAACTATCCAGGGAGAAAATTAGGGCAGGTGGTAAATAAATCCATGGACAGCCAAAAACACAAGTCTATCTAGTATATTCTCAAACTGTGCTACAAATGCTGTTACAGATTTAAAAAAAAAAAAAAGCAAAGTTCTTGATTAAAATCTCTATGGCTGGCAAGGTAGCAAAGCTGGAAAAGTGCCTGCTGCCAAACCTGACAATTATGTGCAAAATGACTTCCACAGGTTGTCTTCTGACCAGAACATGTGTTCCATAGTCCCCATACAATTTAACTGAAAATGTAATATGTGAATGTCTGCTGAATTCTATATATCTATTCAGTTGAGTTCTACAAGGCAGACTTGATATCTAAAGACAAATCTACAGAAGTAGATTTGAATCAGTACACAAGTAGCACTGCCCACATAGAAAACAGATGTTAAACAATCATTTAAAAAACTGAATATTATTGACGTAACTGAAGAGGTGATATGTATATTAGGTAAATTGAGAAGTTGAAACTGCTAGCCTGGCAGTGGTAGTGTACACCTTTAATCCCGCTGGGAGGCAGAGCAATCCCTGAGTTCAAGGCCAGCCAAAGCTACAGAGTGAGTTCCAAACCTGCCAGAGCTACAGAGAAGCCCTGTCTCAAAAAACCAAAAAACAAAAAACCTCTAAAAGATACATACTGAAGATGTATTTCTGAGTAAATTGGGATGGGATCAAGACCTATAAAGACTGTTAAAATATTAGCAAAAAGTTGCCAGCTATTGAAGCTAAGTGACAGGTACATAGGAGCATCAAACTACCCTGTTACACACTGTGTGTATCTTTGAAACTTTACATAATAAACAGGATCTCTAAGCATTTTCCTTTCCTGCAGTAGCATCTAGTTCCACCACTGGACCTGTGGCTTCAGGTATGCAGACATGACCAAGAAGAGGGGCTGGTTACCCAAATAAATACCTGTTAAATCTTTATCTGGGTATTAATGGACTCCTTAAACCTGCCTTCACTTTCTAATCCTTTTTTGTTGTTGTATAAAGGTAAAGGAAGAAAACCTAATTACAAGAGAGAATTTGCACTAAGGACGCAAAGAACAAAAGATAATTTTGTTTGGGATTGGGGCTAAGGATCAAATCCAAAATCTACATTGACAAGTTTTTCTACTGAGTTATATCCCCAGTCCTTGTGTTTTTTAATAAGGTCTTGCTATATAATTCAAGCTGTCTCCAAAACTCAAGAAGATCCTTCTGCCTCCGCCTCCTGAGTACTGGGTTAACAGACCTTTGTCACCACTCTAGGTGCCAAAAGATAGTTTAATAGATAATATTAATCCAGGGTCAGAGTATTCTACTCTAGGTTGACAGTTACTTTAATCTGAAAAAGGACAAAAATAATCATACTGAGGGGAAACTAGCTGAAAGGCATGTGTATAAAAAAAAAGGAAGGGTGCTGGAGAGATGGCTCAGAGGTTAAGAGCACTGGCTGCTCTTCCAGAGGTCCTGAGTTCAATTCCCAGCACCCACATGGTGGCTCACAACCATCTACAATTCAATCTGGTGCCCTCTTCTGGCATGTAGACAGAACACTGTATATGTAATAAATAAATCCAAAAAAAAAGAAAATAGAAAAGAAAAATTACTAGCTAGTAAGAACCCAGAAGACAGAGATAGCAAAGAGACTAAGAACAATGGAAAAAACATGCAAGTTTGATGGGAGAAGCCAGTCTGTAAATCTGTCTCTTATTGGTTGTTGAATAAAGCACTGTTGGCCAATAGGGAAAGCAAGATAGGTGGGACTAGGAGTCAAGGAGAATTCTTGGAAAGAGAAACACAGGGAGACATCATGTAGCTGCCATAGGAATAAGAAAGGGGTCTGGTCCCCTTGCTCCGGTAAGAGAAATACTTAGATTAACAATTATGGGGTAAATACTTAAGTCAGAGATAGCCAGTAAGAAACAAGCAAACAGACAACAGCTTAATAATTAATATAGCCTCCTGTGTGTTCATTTGGGACTGATGCGGCTCTGGAATCAGGCTGACGGGAAGGCTGCACTCTACACAAGGGCGTTCAGTAAAATAGAAGCTGAAATCAGTTCTAAGAATTCCATGTGTAAAGAATGAAGAGGAAGAGTATAACAAAATTCTCATCTTAAGATTGTAAGAGCTGGAAGAACAAGAGGCCCTAGTAAAAACAGAAAGTTATGCCCCAAAACTGAGACTTTGTGTCTAAATGACGCCAAGTATTTAAGGCAATAGTGGGACATCTGACCAAGACATTGATCAAAGGAGGAGGCAGGAAGTAGAAAGTAAAGTCAGTAAGAGCACAGAGAACTCTACCCATGCATAGCAAAAAAACTTGTTTGTAGAGAATATACTAATGACTTTAAAGAATAGATATTGCTAAAACATTTGTGAAAACAATGTGACACTCCAAATATCTATCAAATGCAAAGAAAAACAGCAATAAACTTGGCAGATAGCTAAGAAATTAATGGTGTCAACCATTGTGTACTATATCACCATAAAATCTTATTCACAGTGAATTCAGTTACCCAATGGTTGCTACATGTGCATTCCACTTATTTATGCAGAACATATGCATGTGTGGCTGCACACACACATGCTAACACACACCACCAACACCTGTTTCAATTCTTAGCATTTGAAAATGCTAAATGAAACCACAAAGACCCCTAAAGTCATTTAAAAAAAAAAGGGAAAATAAGGCTGGGCTGTGGTGGTGCGCACGCCTTTAATCCCAGCACTCAGGAGGCAGAGGCAGGTGGATCTCTGAGAGTTCAAGACCAAGCCTAGTCTACCGAGCGGAGTTCCAGGACAGGCTCTAAGACAATACAGAGAAACCCTGTCTCGAAAAACCAAAAAGAAAAAAGAAAAAAAAAAAAAAAGAAAAAGTATGACACTTCTTCACTACAATTTAAATAAAATTACTCCAGAAAGACACATAAGTAAATGAATAGACAAGACCAGAAATCAACATCTTTTGTTATTATTATCTAAAATATTCCTCTCTGAGGTTAAAAAGGCCTTTAAGGAAAGAAACTTCCAGGTTCTGAGTTCAGTTCTCAGCACTCATGTTGGGTGAGATCATAATAACTGCCTTGATTCCATGGTCACAGACATGTATACACACATATAAATAAACCTGAAAGAACCAATGACGATCTCCCATCTTTTTCCCACTTTAAAAGCAGTTTCTAGCTAGCATTACACAGGATTCGCCAATTAGCGTGCAAACTAAAAGGGATCCTTGTACTATCAGATTCAGATTTACATCGTGAGGGCTAATTAATTTACAACCACTTACACGTATTCTTAAGTCTAAAGCACCCTACTAAAGACTGATCAGATGAGGACTCTGTACTCAAATACTTTACAATCTAACCATGTAATTAATATATGAACCTAAAGAGCCAAGGCACACAAGAGAAAGGAACATTAGAACAGGAGCCAGAAACATGCAGACTCTCAACATGTGGCCATTTTTAAAATTATTTTTCCCCCATTTATCTTACATACCAACCAGTTTCCCCTTCCTCCTCTTCTGCTCCCTCTCCCCCATCCACTCCTCCATCTCCACTCAGAAGAAGGCAGGCCTCCCAAGGGAGTCAAAAAAGAATGGCACATCAAGTTGAGGCAAAACTAAGCTCCTCCCCCTGCATCAAGTTTGGGCCCATGTGGCCATTTTTAATGAAAAGGAAATTATACACATTTCATCAAAGGTAATAAGTATTGTTTATTAAATATGCATTTTGCTTAATTTGACATTTTTGAAAATAAAGTATACCTAGCTGGTACATAGCATCCTTATGTCAATAGAATTCCACAATGTCTAGCTCATGTGCTCTCATGACCCCTCCTCTTCTGAGCCATCAGTGCTACCTTCAAGGGATCTCTAAACTCTACAGTCTAGATGGAGAATGAAAGGATGGCTGTAAAGTTACAAAGAAAAACTTCCAAAACACATGTGACAGGTGAAAGGAAGCAATCTCAGAAGAAAGACTAACATTAAGGGCACAACAAAGAGTTAAGAAAAAGAATGAGGAAATTAAGACTGTTCTTAAGAATTATAACAGAATTTCTATATTATCAACTTTCAAAGAGTAATTATATTGTTGCTTTTATTTTCTATATTTATTTCTTATTTTGTGCTCGTAAGCTATTTCCCTCCTGCCACTAGATGAGTCCCAGGGGTTGAATTCAGGTGGAAGAAGCAGTTTGGGTTAAATCTTACTAGAAGCTAAAAGGGAACTTTAAACTCTTGGCAGATGGGCCACTTGCAATTAAAATGGGCAACAGCAGCTAGTCATTATTATCATTGCTGAAACATTCATCCTCTCATGACTGATCAAAATTAAGTAAGATATACTTCCTGCCAGTAAGGAAATGATGGAGTTGATTCTTGTCAGAAGTATATTAAAAAGTCTAATACATTGTAAGAATAAGAACCTAGGCTTCAAAACCCAGCACTGCAAATTAGTTAATTAAATCCCAGTTATTTATGTTTATCTAAAGCCATATGGTTCCCAAAAGTTTTATTTAAAAAATTATAGAAATACTCATTTTGTAGTTCTAGAGTCCTCTTAGACAAAAGGCAACATATCTAGAAATAAGAAACATCTGAGTCAAATAAATCTGACAAAATTTGGTCTGTTGAAAAAGAAAATCTCACAAAGCTAACCTAATCTCAAAATGATAATGGAGCCAGCCAGAGATTTGTAAACCAAGTTCCCTCTAGCCTCATCTGGCCAAATAAAGTTTTCTTTTCCATAAGAAAACCATGCCAGGCGTTGGTGACGCACACCTTTAATCCTAGCACTCCGGAGGCAGAGGCAGGTGGAGCTCTGAGTTCGAGACCAATCTGGTCTACAGAGTGTTCCAGGACAGGCTCCAAAACAATACAGAGAAACCCTGTCTCAAAAAACCAAAAACAAAAATCAAACACACAAATTATATGAAAAAGAAAGCAAACCTACAAAACATTTTGCAAAACCTTAGAATAAGATGGTTGAGGTAGAGAACACCTATAGTCCCTTTAGGGACTCAGGAGTTGAAGGAAGACTACTTGAATCCAACAGTTACCTGGAAGTAGTGAGAAATTGTCCTTTCAAAAGAATGAGATAGTATCATAGTTAAACCCCACCACAGAGCACTGAAAAACAGAGGAAGCATTTACTTTACAGTTAAAAATGATCAAATTCTTATTCTTTCATTTAGTGTATAACCTTGGATGCAAACCATTTAACTTTTACTTAAGGAAGCATAGAAGCTGGCACCCCTTCAATCCCAGAACTGGGAAGGCAGAGAGGCACAAGGATCTGAGTTCAAGGCCAGCCTGGTCTACAGAGTGAGTTCTAAGACAAAGTTATATAAAGAGAAACTCTATCTCAACACTCCCCACCATCCATAAGAGAGGGTAGCATAGAAAAGGTCTCAGGAGCTTCACATCTCTGCTTATCATAAACTTGGTATCTGTATCCTTAGCAAAAAATGCTCCTCTTTGATAAATAAGCATTATTTAATCATCTTCATTATGAAGCTTAGTCACACTGCATACAAGTTAAAGAAAGAGTTCAGGCTCTACATGTGCACTTGAAGCAGAAACCATACCCTAGGCACCTTGCCTGATAAGGCAACATTAGATAAAACAGATACTTCATTATTTTTCCTATACTGAGATCCCGAAAATGACTTTACAAAGAAATAGAATTTTGGGCTCCTCTAACAATCATGTACTCAGAAGTCTGAGTAATTTCCAGGGTGGTCCAAGGAGATGGCTCAGCATGTACTAGTGCTAGCCACAACCAGAAAACCCATATAAAATGCCAGATGCAGAGGCAGGCACCTGTAATCTCAACACTCTCATGACAAGACAGGTGGCAGATGCAGGAGAATCACCCCTAGAAACGTGTGAGTCAGCAGCAAACACAAGAGACCCCATCTCAAGGTAGAAGAGGACTAACTCCTGAAAGCTGTTCTCATTTCCATAAACACACTTTATATACACATAACACACATGTTCTATGTGCACCCAAGATTAATGTTTTGCATTTAAAAAATTTCTAAGAAAATATCAGTTAAAAATACCTTATGCAGTGCATGCTTGTATTATTTTAGTTGTAGTCTGTAGGTGTCCACCTGACAAAGTCTATTCCTCTTAGGGACTTTAATGCAGTCATGCTCAATACAAACATCAACATTAACACTTTCTAAGAGGAAATACAGGCTGAGAGTGTGTGGCAAAGGCTCAATGGTACATTTGCCTAGCAAACCAATTCCATCTTGTAGAAGAGGAATGCTAAACAATCAACAAACAGTAATTGTAAAACTATTTCATAATCTTTGAGATTTTAAAGTAGTCAAATCAAGGCATGAGAAGAAATTTTTGTTTTCATAAAAACAAAGAATGGAGAGACAGCTTTCTGGTGCAAAGAAGGAAACTCTGAGCCATGTTTGAAGCCAGTCCTCCCCCTACGCCATAGCCCTTGCTGTCCTGGAATTTACCAGGCTGGTCTCTGCCTCCCAAGTGCTGAGATTAAAAGCATGCACCACCACGCCTGGCCTGGACTCTACACCAACTTTCATGAACAGACTTTGAGACGTTATAGCAGCTATAACTGCATGACCTTCCTCCTCAAACACAGTAAGTACTCAAGTCTGGTGTGTAATCAGCATAAACTATCAAAAGCTGCCTTCCTCAAGAAGGTACACACAGCACTTTTGTTAAAGAAAAATTTCTGTTCCTGACATACAAATATACAACCATTTCACATAATGGATATTAGAGCCACATGTAATGGCCCTTAAGGGTAATGCAGACAGAGACAGGCGGACTGAGAATTGGAGGCCAAGCTGTGATAATTAACAAGACCTTCTCTCAAAAAAGGCAATGGCTCCCAGGCTTGGTGGCACATGCCTTTAATCCAAATAGCTCAGAACAGGTGGATCCCTGTGAATTGGAGGCCAGCCTACATAATGTATTCCAGGCCAACCAGGGCTACATAGCAAGACCTTGTCTCCAAAACAAATGAATGAATAAATATATAAATAAATGGACTTCAACAGCAGTTATCAATCTGTGGGTCATGACACCTTTGGGGCTGCAATCCCTTTCAAAGGGATTGCATACCAGATATTTACAATTCATAACAGTAGTAAAATTACAGTTACTAAGTGGCAATGAAATAATTTTACAGTCAGGGGATCACCTCAACATGAGAAACTCTATTAAAGGGTCACACCATTAGGAAAGTTGAGAGCTATTGGCTTAGAATGTAGTTCAGTGGTAAAGCACTTAGCACTTGCCTAGCATGTACAAGGCCTTAGGTTTGCCTCTGAGTACCACAAAATAACATAATAGACAATGAAACCATTTGACTGAACAGATTAATTTTTAAAAAAGGTATTTATCAGCATTATTTTAAAGCTTACTCTTCCTTCCATAGAACCACATCAGAAAGCTGGAGTTTACATAAATCAATATTATACTTAATACTGTGCACATGTATTTTCTATTGCTTTACAAGTGTGGTCATGTACCAGGGATATGTGAATCTCCCCAGAAACTAAGAAACCTGAAACTTACCGTCAGAACAGTGAAAAAATTCCACCCTTTTCCCAACAGTCTCAATGTACACTTTAAGAAAGTTGGTTTACTTTTAGTCTAGATCCACCTTAATAGTAGCCAATTCAAGTGAATCCATAACACAGTTCTTATTTTACATTAATTCTCACTGAGAATGTTTTCAAAATTCTAGGACATAATTAACAACTCTTTCAAAGTCAGAAGACACAGGCAGTAGTTCCTAGCTAAAGAAAGGCTCTAAGAGTTCTGGAACTGAAAAGGAGAAAAAAGTTGGAAGGATGCACTTCTAAAGCAAACCATGGGCTGGAGATGTGGTTCACCAGCAGAGCACTTGTGTAGCATGTGTAGGTGAAGCCCTGGGTTCAATTCTCAGTACTATAAAATAAATGAACAAATTTAGAAACATAGCACAAACATACATACATGCACATGCATACCTTTAATAATCCAAATATTAGCTGGGTGGTGGTGGTGGTGCATGTCTTTAATTCCAGCACTCAGGAGGCAGAGGCAGGCGGATCTCTGAGTTCAAGGCCAGCCTGTTCTACAGAGCTAGTTCCAGGACAGCTAGGGCTACACAGTGAAAACCCGTCTCAAAAAACAAAACAAAACAAAAAAATCCAAGAATTAAGCTAGGGGTGGTGGCACACACCTTTAATTACAGCAAAGGCAAACATATCTGTTTACTTTGAGGCAAGGCTGGACTGCATAGCAAGTTCCAGGACAGTTAAGAGCTACACAGTAATAAGACCCTGTCTCAAAAAGGGTGGGGGTGTAGAGAGGTTACAGTGGGATGCTGGAGAGATGGCTCAGAGGTTAAGAGCACAGGCTGCTCTTTCAGGGGGGCTCCAGTTCAACTTCTAGCACCTACATGGCAGCACACATCTGTCTAATTCCAGTTCCAGGGCTTCTGACACCCTCTAATTCCAGTTCCAGGGCTTCTGACACCCTCACACTGACACATTTAAGAACAGCACAGCCCAGTACCAAATTACGTAAGAGCCATCACAAACAGAAACTTAGTCTAAGGGATATTTTTACTACAGCCATGATATCCCAGAGTTGTCACTCAGGCTCCCCTACACCCAGTTCTGTTTCACATTTAACTCAGACTGTGGCATCTAACTGTAGATTAAACTCTTTGCTCTACAGTTTAGTTACAAATTACACAACTGTGAGCTAATTAACACCTGAGCCTAAATTTCTAAAGTAGAAGTGAGTAATGCAGAGCCCTTCAAACATTGCTGAGCAATAGCAATTGATTAAATATCTGCCATTTGTTTCACCTCAGCCTTCCTACCCTATCTCCAAAAAATGATTATATTTGAAACTAAACTAAAATAGACCTATTTCTAGTCTTTACACAATTTACTCAAGTTGTTAAGAGCTTACCTGTCTGTCTACTGTCAAGGGTGCAATACCATTTTGTTTCAGCAGATTAATGTTTTAGTTAGCCGTGAGTCCAATTATTTATAAGCTGTAGCCTACACCAACATGAACATGCAAGTGCGAAAACAACCGTGACTGGGATGCAGGAAGGAACGTAATTCTAATCTGATTTTACTAAAAGTTAACATAGCAGATACAATCTTAGATTCCCTATCATTTATAGTGAAGTGATTATAGTACTATTAAGTATAACTTAATGAGTAAACTTGGTATAAGAAACATGCTAGAAGCTAACAGTAACCATTTTTAAAGGATGCTGGTCCATGAAATAGTGTAAATTTAAGCCAACCTATTTTGCCAAATAGATAAGAGATATAAACTACTTCATAGTTTCAGGAACAGAGATAAAATAAGAATTCATTCTATTCACAGGACTTTTAAATTTCCTCTTTTGTTTAGTACTAAAGAGGTCAAGTAAAATGAGGACCTGCCCGAATTTCTAAATGATACATTCTCTTAGCACATCATCTAGGATAAAGCAATATAAACATATAGATGAGGAATTCATTCAGACTTCTAATACACTAAATTTATACTGGTCTTCAAATTTCTTGAGAAGCTACAGAGCCCCAACCACCCCTATTCCAAGCAAAATAAAAACTTTATCTCTTGGGTTGTATCTACATTTAATTTATAGTTGTGTTGTCTTAATGACAGCAACCAGTCACATGTGACTAATTTAAATTCAATAAAATGGAAGGTTGGAGGAAGGCAGCATTGTGTTGCATGTTGGTGTCTTACAGCTCCAACATTGTGGCTATTCCTGGGCATCTGCTGTAGGAGCTACCAGCTGCCATGAGCTGGCCTGGTAGGCTACACGAGCCAAGTTCTGAGCATGAACTTTGAGCGGCTGCATGCCAATGGAAGCCAGGTGCCCAGGCACAGATGGAGTTCTTATAGCAGGCCAGGCTCCCATGCTCTGACATGACACCCTATTCAGGATAAATATCTGTACCACAATAGAAAACAGCAGGTACAGATGCTGCACTTCAGCTCTGCCACCAAAGATGCCTCTGTGTACCAAGGGAGTACAACTGTGGAGCCTGGCAGTGTCGTGGTCCTAAGGACTTTGATTAGGTTGGATAAACATGATGTTCCAAGGAGCCCCCATGAAAACACAGTGCCACCTACTAGAATGGACAGTGACATGCAGAAGCATTAAGTGACAGTGATGTCCCACTTGACAATTGGCGCTAGACACCATGTGACAGAAGGTGAGAGGGCTCAAGAAAATAGTTCACACTGGGGAAACACAGAGAATCTGACTAATGACAAGGGACTGAAGAGACCTGTTATAGTAGACAAACTGATGTATGGTGAGAAGCAAGAAATCTCCTTAGAACCACCACTCAAATCACTGGAACAAATTAGGACCCTAAGGAAGGGTCTCTCATCTCAGCTGATCAGCTAATATTAATTAACCCCTTTGTATTAATCTATATTTTGTCTCATGGCTTTTTACCTATCTTCCATCTTGTACCTCCTATTTGTACCCCCTCAGGGGGAATAAATTTGGGGGTGTCTTTCCTCCCTATAAAATTTAAGCCTAATATGACAAACTGCTATCATACTAGACAGAAAGAATTTTGCTAGAAACTTGGTTTGAAAACATTCTGAGGCCTCCTCTGCATAGTGGCAATGGAGAATTCCTTGTCCTGGCTCCCTATCTAGCATTCTGACCTACTTGTTGAAGCTGAAGCATTTTCCTGCATGGCATACACTACACAAGTGGCCCATTACAATGAAGCCAAGGATGGCCGTGAACTCCTGATTTTCCTTCCACCTTCTACACATATTGGCATTATAAGTATGTACCACCACACCTGGTACAGTTATTTACTTAAACTAGAATGTACATTTAAGCTGGGCATTGGTGGCGCACGCCTTTAATCCCAGCACTCGGGAGGCAAAGGCAGGCGGATCTCTGTGAGTTCGAGGCCAGCCTGGTCTACAGAGTGAGTTCCAGGGCAGCCTCCAAAACAATACATAGAAACCCTGTCTCGAAAAATAAATAAATAAATGTACATTTAAAAACAACTGTTCTGGTCTTTTAAAAAATCCCTTGAACTATAAGCAACTAATAACGACTGAGAGACGTCAGAAATGAGCACCCCCCCCATTGGTTATCTATCACAAAATGACCAGCTCTAAAATCATGTATACACAAGCAACATGCACACATGTGCACACAAGCACACACCCTTTTAAGCCTTGCAGCTTTACTAACAGAATATCTTAATCTAATGAAGCAAAATATACATCCTAGCCAATTAAGATAGTGAAGGCCTAACAGGAACTTCCATTTCTCTTTATGGGACACCAGTACCAATGAGGACCATGTGGGCTTCTTGAAGACACATTAACACAGATTTACAGTATAATACAGAATCAACTTCTAGGAGTAGGACTAGGATCATGTATCTCTAACAAGCACTCATACCTTACAAGACTGAAAAAACAGCAGACCTACACTTCACAGGTTAAGACTAGAATAGGGACTGGAATACCAAATTCTATTAACTAGTTCAAAGATCCAGCTATTGAACAAATGATCAAGAATTCAAATTTGAGTTCCTTTAAACTCTCTATGTCTATATACTCTACAATGGGTAAAAGCCTATTTATCTTATGCATTAGAAAAAAACTGATGCAAGAAAAAGTGGCCTAAGTTTTAAATACAACCCTAATGTGCATTTTCCTATACACTGCAGTCAATACAACTATAATCATTAAGATTCATCTTCCTAGTTTTTCCCATATATCTTAAGAACCATTTTTCCATGACAAAACCTTTTGAAGACTTTAAGGATTTCTTAAAATTAGACCCCATTCTATACTCTCCAGTTACTATAACCTACCAGCAATTGAATATTAATTTAAGTCTGAGTCTGTTGTCTTCCTGATCAACGATATAAGGTCTTTAAGATCTATTAGGTTTAATCTAGTGAAGCACTCCTAAATGACTTTTATTTCCTTAGATAGCATTTTAAAAATAACAAATTCAAAGACAATTCAATATTCAGCATTAACTAGACTTATAAGCCACTGTGGAAATTTCTTGACTATGTAATTTTTTTCACTATCTCACAAATACCTATCTTCTCATACATCTATTAACATGTACTTTGCTACCAAATTCTTTAATATAAGCTTCAATTTAGGGTGTTTTTTTTTTGTTTGTTTTGTATTTGCAGTACTGGAGACTGAACCTAACAGCTTACACATAGTAGGCAAGTACTCTATGCTGAGCTGTATTGACAGCCTATTTTTTTTTTTAAACAGACAGAAGCAACTCTGGAATAAAGAGTACAAAACCAGCCAAAAGAGTACAGGGGCAAAGTGGCAGGGTGGGTGAAATGGTTATGCATGTAGCACAGGAGTACCTTATGTGAGAGACTAATGAATAGTGAACAGACACACAGAGAAGAAGCAGACTCTCTACACTGGGCCTTGAGGCTTCCTGTATTTCCATAGGCTCAACTAGTCACAGAGAAGTGAAATCTGGGTAATGAAATCTGAGCCATCATCACGCATAAGCCTGATGTGCTGTAAAAGGAGTTACTCCTTTTATAATGGGTAGATGGGTACAGAACAGGAAGTTCAGTAGGAAAAGATGTAACCAACTCTAGTTATAAACTACAAATTCTTGTGTAGATGTCAGGAAGATTTAGAACATTAACAGGAACTACCAATGACGGATAATCCCAATACTAGCACTACTCCAAATCTAACATTGATGAAGATCTACTGGGGTGTGGCAGCACATGCCTTTAATTATACCACTCAAGAGGAAGAGGCTGCCAGGTCTACATAACGAGTTTGCAGCCAGCCAGGACTGCACAATGAAGCCCTATCTTTAAAAAAAAAAAAAAAAAATCCATTTTAGAATACATGCAATCTCACTGAAATTTAGATATTACAAAGTGCAGTGAGAAGAACAGTCACGTTCTTATATATTCTGTAATCTGTAACAGTTTATGAACAGAAAATGTTTAGCTGAGAAGACCAGGGGCCAGGACAAGTTTCAGAGTGAGAACAAGGACTTAAGAGTTTTTTCTGAATTCTTTGATTTCTTTCTACAGCAGCTCTCTCTTCACCACCAACCCTCTAATACCAGTCCGGTTTCAGTCTTAATACCAAAAAGTCTCTTAGATATCTAAGTCCAGGTGCATGGGGTCCAGGCTGTCTCTATCAGCAGATAGTAAAGGACAGTCTGTGACCTCTGCACTAGGAAGCTTACTGATTACAGCCCAGTTTCTAGAATCTGCACGAAGGCAATTGCTATCTAAATGGGGAGGTGAGAATGGAAAAACATGTATTTAAGATATTTCTTAAACATATGCAACAGACGCCCTATTAAACAATACCCACTTGCCATTTCAGAAAACTGAGACATTTCCTCTAACACTACCAAAACACTCTATATATGTGTTTCTGTGTCCGTCGTCGTTGTCGCCCCCCCCCTTTTGTGTTGTCCTATAACTTGGTTTGTAGACAAGGCTGTCCTTGAACTCAAAGAGATCGCCTCCTGGGTGCTGGAAATAAGCACTCAGCCCAGCACATGGGTTTCTGCTTTAAACATTTCCTTTTCTAATCAAGCCTTGGCCACTGTGCTGCCCTCCACCCTTCTTCACATCCTTCTAAACTTAAACTGCCCAGGCTCACACTATCAGCATTGCACACTGCCAGAACTTACAGATAGCCAAGAGGAAGAGTAGAGTTTGAAAAAAGCTAATTCTTTCAAACTGATGGCTTCAGTTTTAGGGTCCCTATTTCAGCTATTGGCCTGAAGCCACAGAAATAGAAAGGTGCTTTTCAAACTTCAGATTTACAAAGAATGAAAATAGAGAACTCCCCACATGCAGACACCCATTCAGACACCCAGTCAGGAACTTCTTTCTACCCTAAATTCAACATCTTAAGGTGATTTCAATTGTTTGCCCAAATGCCTTTATTTTGCAAAGTTAGTAGATTAAAAGTAATCAAGGTATAATCAGATAATTTAAACCAGAATACAGAATTTCACTCAAGGATTCCCACTTTTAAATGCCAACAAATATGTTTTTACCATTCCTTCAAATTGAAACAACAACAAAAAACACCACCCACAAACCACCTCTGGGTTTGACACTAAATACTTACTGCCAGCATTTGCAGTCTCAAGGAAATTATACTTGTAATTCAATTTAAAGTGAACCTAGAACCTTTAAAATTAGAGTCCAACATAGTTTCATAGAAGAAAGATGCAATCCCTCACACAACACACTTCTAGGGAAATGATTGGTTTGGAGACATTGGTTTTACTTGACATCTAATAAATGGCAAGTTATTGAAAATCTATAATGTAGATGCACTCATGCCCAACCTGTATAATACAACTTCAGAATAATGTGGTCTCCAAAAATGACACACATTCAGAGAGAATTACAAAATAATTTCCCATACCACAATCAACAGAAGACAAATCCTGCTGTAACTAATATACAATTTTTCTAACATATTTACAGATTGAAAAAGCAGGTTTTTAAATTTTCACATGATACACAAACAAAAAACTTACAGACTAATTTTGGCATACTGGCCTTAAAACAGATTAACTATAAAATAAAAATTACTGCCACTTATACAAATAGCTATTACTTCACTATACCCAGAATAAATCAATTCTCTTTCAAACTTTCAAAATCTATGATTTTTTTGCTGGAAGGAAACAGACTCACCTTCACATCACTCTAATGGGAGATTTTACGTAAAATTTTGGGAACAACTTGGGGTTATTTTTTATTTTACACTATCTACTTACTAAACAAAAGTAGAAGCTAAATGGTTAGAAATATTACCCATGAGGTTGTTCCAGGCTTCTTTAATAACTCCTGGATTTTCTTGTTTTACCAGAAATACCCAGGCTGAAATCTGTGAGACCTGATATAGTATTAGTTTACTAATTTCAAAAAAGGTCCATCAAAGAATGTAGCTGCAGTATAAAAAGAAATACTCCACTGGAGGCTGATATTATTATTTAAATGTGTACAGATTGAGTCTAAAGGTTTCCAGATTTCATCTGGAAAGATCACCAGTTTTCAGCTTTTAAATAGAGATGACAATTTAAGAGCCACATCATCAGCCTTCTCATTGCCTACCCCAACTCATACCTAACAGACAGCAAGCGTAAAAGCACAAATATTAGGATCAAAACCTATTCCCCTCGTCCAAATTAAATCCATTAAGCCTACCTAAAATAAATACATGTTGTCAAATCATAATATGATGGAGTATTTTACTTTGATGCAGGGAGAGTAGGGAGCTCCATAACTCCAGTAAGACAGGCAGTAACTTCAAGTCTTTGAAACAGAGAAGGATTACCAGCACCTTAAAACTGATGTTATCAACAGTACAGCTAGGCATCCTGTGTAGTACTGTAATAATGACTCAGCCTCACTATGGTTAGTGCTACTGACAAAAGGAATCTTTTTCATTCAGGTGAAAGGGAAGTATGAAGTATGAGCTGTGTTCCTGAAACTCCAGGCTCATTGTTAGTATCTTAAAAACAAACATACTACACAAATAACACTTTCATAGCAGTTGCGTATGGCCCAGAATGTTCTAAATTTCACACAAAAGGCTGTAATTTTTAAGTACCATAAAGAATGAGCTCCACAGTAGGGAAAAATTCTTTTATATCTTAGGGGATTCAGGCAAGCAAAATAAGGGATATGTGGTTTTAATTTGTGAACTTGCAACTATGATGGTTCAGAATCACTTAAAATCAAATTTAATTAAATATCATCTGACTATAAAGATCAATTCATTAAGAAGCCAGAGTATAAAAACTGGTTTTTATTTTTTTAATTGTTTTCATATTTACTTGCTCAATCACTAGTTAACAATGTACTACTTGACAGAACAAGCAGTTACTGAAATTACATGTAGACAATACCCACAACAGCATCAGAACCTTAAGGTACACAAAAGTACTTTTCTCTTTCTTTTAAGATTTTTGTAAGAACTTAGTCACCCCCTTAACTACAGGAAACTTCATTTCTTCATACTAGTATCATTCCTGTATGGAGGCTAGGTTCATTGCTTCAGAGTATACTCAGTTTTCCTCAACAATCAACTGGAGATAAGCAGTACCTAACTCATAAGGGTTCTTCCAAAGAATAAACTAGATGAGCCAGAAAAAAGAATTGAGATGCAAGCCCAACAGTTAAGCGCTCAATAAATATTAAACATCATTGTTGGAAAATGTGACTATATCCTAAAAGTTAACAGAGACAGTATAATTCATTCTCTATAAAAATGCAAAGATAACATACCCAGCCCATAACCATGCACATATTTATAGCTCCTTTCTATTATTTAGATGAGTACTATGGCAGTTAAACTTTAAAGGAAAAAGGCTCATTTGTTTCATCACTAAATACAAAATGGTTTTCTAAATTCAAGAGGTCTCATCTCCCTCTTTTAAAAGCCTGATAGGATGGGCAAATACTAAACAGCACAACCCCTGACAACATTCAGCACCTAGTCTTGAACAACACCCTGCTCAGTCAACTCTGAGAAATTTCCCCACCCCCAGATAAAATTAAGTCCTTAACGCTCCCAAAGCATTTTGGGTACACATATGCTCCAACACCTACCTTGTAATTAACTAATTATGACTCCCCCAATAGGCTGAGTTGAGAACAAGACTAAGATGTAGTTACAGGTTCAATTCTAGCACTAAGCACAGTATCTGGCATATATTAGGTGCTCAAGAAAAAAGCAATGCTTTCCTTAGATTCTCTCCTGACACAGTGTCATCTCTTTTTGGACAGTCCGCTTAGAAATATAAATGTAAGGCTGCTCTCAGTTGGACAGGCCAATATGTTTCATCAGAAAACCTATTCAATTAATTCTCCCACTACAGTTTCCCAGAATCCAAACTCAAACACAATTATGTACCATTTGAATCAGTGGGAATTCCCACTATACTGCAATGGGATTGCTGAAAAGCCCATAAATGTGGGCTTACTACAGGGGTGGTGGGGAGACACCCACCAATATATTCTTCCTTGAGTAGTTTTAGTGGAAATATTAAAAAAAAAAGAGTGAAAAGGGTTCAAAACCATGAAGATAGTTAACTCTTGATTCCTGAAATATGAAACCTTTGGAGAAGAATGAACAGGAAAACAGAAGTGGGGACTGGTCACTCACTCTTTGTTTCACTAAATAAAATGTTTTTAAAACTCGTATGCCATAGTAAAGGCTAGCAGCACACCAGGTCTAGATGAGCTCGGCAGCCTTTCCTCAAGACAAGTACACTTAACTGTGTCTCTAAAAAAAACAAAACAAAACAAAAACAAAAACCAAAAAACTGCCTTGGGAACCCTAGCCACAAAGTTCTAGTCACTAATACTTTTAATTTTTTAAAGAAAATCAAGATGCTCAAGTTCAACACTCACACTCGGTGACAGACACAGACAACTTGAAAACTTTTTAAAGGGAGGTTATCTATGCAAAGAACACAACTTGGGAAAACAATCCTAAAATACAAAGAACTCCACAAAAGGTGGCTTTAGTTTTTTTGAACCATACTTGCTACCATAAACATCTCACGATTTAAAAAAAAATGGAAAAAACACACAAAACCCAGCAGCTGCCTAAGGGAATCTTTCATTCTGGAAGCAGAAAAAAAAAAGCAAGCAAACATGAAGCAGAAAGCGAATAACTTCCAAAATAAAGTTCTATTTAGAAAAAAAAAGAATTTAGTCTCCAAGCCTTCCCTCTCGGGTGAGGTCGGCGATTCATACGGCTGTGCTCTGCAGAAACCTCTTTCTGGACGGCTCAAGGAAGGAGCCGAGGGAGGGAGAGAAAGACACAGCCACAGAAAGGAGAGGAGAGAAAAAGAAAATGGCGCAGAGACTAAGTCCCGACCGTCGACAAGGCGACTTTCCCGGGAAGAATCCCGGCGGAGGAAGGCCGCCCGAGACCCAGCGACGAGCGATACGGGGTCTCCGTTGCCCCCTCTGGGGAAGGCCGTGATCTGGGGGTGCTGGGACCCCAGGAAAGGGGGGTTAGGGACGGCCCGATGGGAACAATGGGGCCGGTGAGCGAGGAGCCGGGACTTAGTCTCTGGGACGCCATGTCTGTCCTCTGCCCGGCTCCGGCCCGGCGCGGGGGAGGCGACGGGTGGCGTGTGGGGATACTCGGGGCGGGGCGGGGGGGCACACTCACCATTCAATCGGAAATCCGCTTCAATCTGAGGAAAGAAAAGGAGGGAAGATGAAACAACCGGCACATGAAGCCCCGGGGCGGCGGGCGAGGGCGCGGGGCTGGGGGCCGGGGACCGGGCCCACCCGGCGCCCCGGAACCCGGGGGCCCCGCGAACCGCCTCCCCGGGGCTGCCATCCACCCCCCCAAACTCCGACTTGACGGCTCCGCCCGGGTCCCGGCCATCCAAGCAGCTACAGCCGGCCGCCCTTCACCGAGGACTCGGGCCTGTCAATGCGACGCGGCCGGGGCTGGGGCTGAGGCGGGAGGCCGGCGGCGAGGCGGGGGCCCCGCGGGTCGCACCTGAGAGTCGTTGTGGAGATGGTCCCCGCTCATGTCGGCCGGCGGCGAACGCCAAGGGCTCAGAGGCAGCGCGGGGGAGAGACACGGACGGTCCGGGCGGCCTGAGCAGGCGGACGGAGTTCCCGAGAGGCACGAGCAGACGGCGACGGCAGCCACGGGCCCGAGACTCCCCGAGCAGCTGAGGAGGCGACGGCGGCAGCGGCGGCGACGCTGACAGACTGCCTGGCGGGCGGGCGGGCGGGCGGCGAGAACAGACCCCCAGCAGTTGTGTAACAGCCTAAGTTCGCATTTCCCCTCACTGCGCCTGCGCGGCCGCTTTTAAATGGGACGTCAACGACGTCAGAGCTCGTGGAAAGAAGCTGAGGGTTGCGGCGAGTCTCTTCGAGGTCCCGGAGGCAGAGCCGGTTTTTGCCTTGCAGGTTCCGCCCCTTAATTTGCATATGGATTCGATCACGCCCACCCTCTGCCTTGCTGCCGGCTCACGTTCTCGGAGGCGGTACGCTGACTCTGGACATTGCGCAGGCGCAGCACGGATAACGCTTCTGGACCCGGGACACCGCACAGCCACGTGGTAGGCCTTTAAAGGCCGCGGCGGGACCCAGCTGGGCCAGGCAGGGACCGAGAGTCTGCAGCTTCCGCTTCTCCGGAGCCGCAGAAACTCGATCCTCGCATATCTTGGCTGCTGGGATTTTAGGTCACCACTGTCCCTAAGACATATTGCTTGGAGTCTCCTCCCAGCCTTTGTCCAGACCTCAAGACTTCTGGATTACTTCACACCCACTTTTATAAAAATTTTAAATTTTCAGTCAAGTTTAGTTCATACATACAAACCTGTGTCACAGGACCCAACTGTATTTGTTCATTCTACGAATATTTACTGAAGTGAGAGGGAATTGGACCTTCAGGTAAATGGGGCCCTGGTTCTATTCAGGGTTGTACCCCGAGCATGCTATTGGGAGACAGGTAAGGGGAGCACTATCATTTAGGGAGCACCATACTATAAGGCCTTCCCTGAATCCTCATGGTCCTAAGGTATGGACCACCACCTACCCCTATCAAGCTGTCTTAGGGATAAGTGAGTTACAATCACAAGTAACATTAACACTTGGATGCCTCACAAACACATCCTGCGCTCAATACCCAGTACTGCAAAATATAAATCAATTGGAAAATATTCATAAACGCATGGAGTGGTAAACACTTGGGGTTAATTCTTGTGAATGCTTCAAAACTCAAACCATATATTACCTGTAAGTGCCACACACACACATATGCCTTATCTAACAGAAGGGGTCCAACTCAATAAGTGAATGCAAGCAGAGTAATTCAGTGGCTAGGAGCCCACACTTGGAAGTTAACCCAGCCTGATTTTGAATTCTGCTCTCCTATTAGCCGCGTGACCTTGGACAAGTTGTTTAGCCCTCTGAGTTTCAGTTTCTTTATCTGGACAACAGTGATAATTATGTTTAATAGACTATCACAAACGAAAAGACCTTGTTTGGGGATATGTAGATAACATGTATCATCCAGTCTATTGAAACTCAGGTCTGCCTGATTCCAATGCTCTTTCTCTGCTGCCATATGCCAGAGCCAGTTTGGCCTGGCTGGTGTCTGTCCTCATAGCCTACCCATGTGGAAAGCAATCCCAGGCCAACAGGGAAGGCATCTGGCCACCTGTTTACTGCAGTTACACCGAGATAATTCAGCCCTCAAGAAAAAAGGTGCCACCTTCCTTTGCTTTAGCTTCCAGCCCCTGGTGACTTTCAATAATCTTCATTTGCTTTCCAAGTCCCTCCCAGGGAGACCAGATAGACATGGAGACAGAATACAGACCCCAGAATGATCAAGAGTGGTACACTAAGTACAGTCATGGCTACCCATCATCTGGGCATAAACGAAATGTCTCTACCTCTAAGTTTGGCAAGCAGTGTCCACATGGCCACTCTCTGTCTTCCTCAGCCAATGATCCCACACATGGTCATAGTGCTTGAGAGGACTTTTGGTCTTGTACAGGTCATCATTTAACTGATGTGTATCATATATGAAGAAAAAAAGCTTAACTACCACCATGAAATGCATGATAATAACTATTTGGGCTAGAGATTTAAAAAATGTTGGGTGATTAAGTTCAAATAAAAATATCCAGCTGGGCGTGGTGGCCCACACCTTTAATTAACTCACTATTCAGCAAGCAGAGACAAGGGGATCTTTGTGAGTTTGAGGCCAGCCTAGCATAGTGAGTTTCAGGCCAACCAGGACTACATAATAAGACTGTCTTTAAAAAAAAAAAGTCCAGAAATAGTACAGAGAGGGGGAATATAGGACATACTCCAGGAAGGTCAAGGGCAAATATATATGAGGTTTGGGAAATGCAGCTTTGACTGTTCACTGATGGACCATCTCAGCCTCCATAAAAATACTAGCAGATGAAAGCTGAGGATGTAGGCCTGTCTCCAAGCATGACTTGTGAAAGGTGGATGATTTATAGTTGTCACAGCAAAAGGAGCACTCCACACACAAATGCACACATCATTATGATTTAAAGTTAAATGGATCTTTTCTCAGAGTTCTGCTTCAATATGCCGACAATATGTCCATACCTAGATGGCAGAGGCATTCCTCAGTGTCTCCAGAATGACCTTTTAATTTATTTATTTTTCACATGCATTGGTGCCTTGCCTGGATATATGTCTGTGGGAGGGTTGCTAGATCCCCTGGAACTGGAGTTATAGGCCGTTTGTGAGCTGCCATATGAGTGGTGGGAATCGAACCTGTATCCTCTGGAAGAGCAATCAGTTCTCTTAACTACTGAGCCATCTCTCCAGCCCCTGACTAGTGAGACAGGACTTTTTTTTTTAGTTTTGTTTTTTTTTTTTTTTTGAGCAGTCTGTAGACCAGGCTGGCAGATTTGCCTGCCTCTGCCTCCTGAGTGTTGGATTAAAGGTGTGTGCCACCACTGTTCCTCTAAAATATCTTTGAACCTAGAAAAGCTCCCCACCCCTGTTTGCTGCTTGAGTCTTGGGCACCTTTGCAAGGAATAAACTCAGAACACTGGATCTGGGAGGCTGCTCAACATTCAGACCATGTCTGTTTGCATCTTGGATTGGTTTTTTCTTAAGTTTGATCCAACTTTTGGCTTCCAGAATTAAACACTTGTGACGATGCCTGAACAACTTCTGCTTTCCAAGGACTTTCCCCCACACTCGCAAGGTTCTGGAGGGACCACATACACGGCCACAAATGTGCTGTGGTTCCTCTTTGACAGTTGTCACGAATGGCCTAAACTGAGCCACTCAGATTAAAGTCCTTGAGGCTTTAGTATGGGGGGGGGTTAAATAAATAAATTTCTGAAAGCTGGGTGGTGGTGTCTCACGCCTTTAATCCCAGCACTCGGGAGACAGAGCCAGCCTGGTCTACAGAGCAAGTTCCAGGATAGGTTCCAAAGCTACAAAGAAACGCTGTCTTGAAAAACAAAAATAGAATTGGGGAAAACGTAGAATGGTCTGTCTTCTTGCTAACAGGTCTGAGGTATGTATGTTAAGGAACAGCACTTCTTGCCAAGGCCAGAGGAAGTTGGGAGAAGTCCAGAAGAGAGGTCAGGGGAGTGATAAGAGGCAGAGAGAAGACCCTGATGGAGTTCAGGGATGTGGATTCTGCTTCATTATGATGTGTAATGTCTTTGTGGTATCCTTAAATGCATTGCTCCTTTTGCTTCAGTAAGCTGTGATAGATAATATGACTATATTCAACTCCAAGCTATGCTCAAATCAGGGAACTCTCAAGGCCTCAGCTGTGCTTTTGACCCATCCTGGGATCCTCATGTTCCAGGACCCAAGTACCCCTCCTGACATTTTAAAAAATGTATTTGGTTGTTTTTAACTTTTGGAGATAGAGTCTCATGCAGCCCAGGTTGGTCTTGAACTCACTGTATAGCTGAGGCTAGCCTTGAACTCCTGATGCTATGCCCTGAATGTCCCAAGTGCTGGCTTTAATACTGACGTGCACCACCACACTCAGCCTTCCTGCTATTCTGCTATCAAGGTGCTAGTGTAGTACTGGCTTTACTGGCTCTCTGACAACATTGTTTTCTAACAGTTCCCCCTTGGTCATAATGCCTTGCCTAGAGATCTACTGCCCTGTTAAGATTTGGACACTCAAAATAGAACCTGCTTGGTGAACCATGGAAGACTTTAATGCTGTTGATCCCAGTAGCAACAAGAAATGTCCCGCTGTCTGCTGGTACTACAACAGCTGCTCGGTAAAGGCTGGAAATTATCTAATTAAAAGAAAAGGCCAATGAGAAAAATCCAAGCCCTGAATTGCCCAATGAGCAGAGTTCCCATAGCTAGGATTTAGGAGCCTGCCATGTGGCTCAGGGTGAAGGGTAGGACTTGTATATTTTCCATTTCTTTCTGCATCCTCCTGCCTCAACGTTGCAGAGCACTGAGGTTACAGGCCCAAGCCCTCTGTTGTCTTTCTTCACAAGACATCCCTGATATGATAAGAATATTCATTTAGCCAGTATTCCCTAAGGAATGGGAGTATAGTTGATACTATGAGGAAGAAAGATCCTTGTAAATACAGATACAAGTAAGAACCTAATCTTCATTTTGGAAAAATTTCTAATCTGATAATGAGAAATTCACATTCCTCAACTGTTACCCTAAGGATTCTCAGTATAAATAGCTTTAGATCACAATGGAGGAGAAAATCAGTGTAAGGCTATAAGACAGAATGAAGCTGGGCCCTTCCCATAACAGTGGAGCTACAGCAAGGTAAGCTAAGTTTAAACAAGATATGAAAACCCTGCTGGACAGTTCAGTGGTGCTGACAATGGGGACAGGGAGATTAGCTAGGAGACCTACTGGGGTCTCTCTACTAACCACAGCAGTTCATTTGGAGTGGGCCTGGAGATGTGAATTATAAAGGAGACAACAGGATTTTGACCCATCTACAGTGGAGCACACCGGGAAGTGTGACAGCAGCTTTTGTTGACTCTCCTCAAAGGGTGTGCTGCGGTTGGGGTCATCCTGCTACCTTTTGGGTCTAACTGCTTCCAGCTAGAGAAGCAGCCGTCTGTGGGAGGTAGAAAGGCAGGCACTAGGATTCCAGAAAACACCCAAAGATTCTGGGAGCTAGAGAAACCCCAAGCTGACTCAGCATGGCTCCTCAGGAGAAGGGGGGAAATGAAACAAAAACAAAAAACCCACCAGAAGTAGAAGCCCCACTTAAAAACTAAATGGTGACACCCAGGGTCAGATTTTGAAAACATCATCCTTTCCTATCCCCCTGCTACAGAGCCTCCAAGTCCTCTATCACCCCCTCCTCTGACCCTGTCAGGAGCCTGGCTATTACCAGGGACATCTTTTCCTACAGGAGTCCCTGTATCTTCACTTGCTTCCTCCTTCCTGATGCCCTCCTAGACCTTATCAAAAACAGTATTTCAGAAACCAGGGGTGATGGCACACACCTTTAATCTGAGTGTTAAGAGGCAGAGGCAGGCAGTTCTCTGTCAGTTCAAGGCCAGTCATAGCTACAAAGAGAGATCCAATCTTTTGTTTGTTTGGTTTTTGGTTTTTGTTTTTTTGGTTTTTTGAGGCAGGGTTTCTCTGTGGCTTTGGAGGCTGTCCTGGAACTAGCTCTTATAGACCAGGCTAGTCTCACAGAGATCTGCTTGCCTCTGCCTCCCGAGTGCTGTGATTAAAGGCTTGTGCCACCTACACCCTGCCGAGATCCCATCTTGAGCAAGTAAAGCAAAACCAAAAAATACCTCCCATTGATTGATGACTTATTCTGAGATCTTTCCTATGCTAAGTGCTTCTGAGAGTGTGTTTTATTGAATCCTTGTAGGACATGGGAGTAGTTACTAGTAACTGTTAAGCACAATAAACCACCCATGAAGCCCAGCCTCACTCAGCCAATACCTGCCTACTTCTCTTAACTGTTCTCACATTTATGGGAGATACTTGGAAAGGAGACACCTAGGTGGGAGGCAGATACAGACTCTGGTGTTCTAAGCTTGCCACTGTGTCCAGCTTTTATGTGGGTTCTGGGAACACGCATTCAGGCCCTCACACTTAGAAGGCAGTGTTTTACCAGCTGAGCTTTCTTCCAGCTATCAGCAGCATTCCCTCTATGTATTTGCCCATGGTAGCTTTATAGCCCTATGTTGATGTCCACAACTAGCCTCTTGTAGTGATATATTATTTATGATTTGTTAAAATTTGCCTGAGGATTCTGAAAGCAGAGTCACAAGCCATAGAAGCCAGGCACATACCTTAAATCCCAGCAGCCAGAAGCAAGGAGATGGTGGCACACACCTTTAATCCTAAGACTCAGGATTAAGAGGTAGATGGATCTCTATGAGTTCAAGGCCACCCAGATCTACACAAAGGTGAGTCAGTCTAAAAGCGAATTATAGCTCACACCTTTAATCCCAACATTAGGGGAGTGTATAGGACAGATTAAGGTCTCAGAAAGGCTTTTCATTCTCCAGTCACACTGAGAAGAGGCAGCAGTTTGAAACTTGATGAAGAGCTCTTGCATGGATCAGTCCTTTCAGCCTGAGCTTAAGGTGAGA
Source organism: Mesocricetus auratus (assembly GCF_017639785.1). Taxonomy (NCBI): domain Eukaryota; kingdom Metazoa; phylum Chordata; class Mammalia; order Rodentia; family Cricetidae; genus Mesocricetus; species Mesocricetus auratus. The sequence goes on along the minus strand of NW_024429209.1, from coordinate 6,986,468 downwards.
GCTAGTGGCTGACTGCTTTGCTGATCTTCAGCTTGAACCCCAATATCAGCCTCTGGGTCATTTATTTTTTGTGTGTTACAGCCTCTCAAATGAACGTCTCTAATCTCCACTCTTTTGAAATATTTATTCATATAATCCCACAGCCCTCAGGTCCTGAGTTCAGTTTTCTCTCTAAGCTTCCTTGTCCTTTCCGTTAGCCCTGCTCACATCTCAGGGCTCAAAACCTTGTTATGCTCTTGAGTTAACCCTTAGTCCTGTTCTCTATACCCCATATATAGCTATTACCTCTGTGGGATCTACCAAGACATTCTTCTAAACATATCAGCCTCCCCCTCCCTGATTTCCGTTACATCCTGCCCCTTCACTAAACTCTTTCTCTCCCTTCCTTCTTTCTTCCCTCTCTTACCCCCTTCTCTCAGAGAAACACCAACAAATATGCAAAAACCAGTAAGTCAAGTACTACACCTAGCACAAAGAACTAAGTTGTGAACTAGAATATCCAGGCGCCTGTTCTGAAGGAGTACAAATATATATAAGACAGACAAGGGAACAAGTACTTACACTTGGGGAAAAGTGCTGTATGTTTGTTGTGAAGTCCTTTAGAGAAACCCTGATCCAAAAGTGACATTTGTGCTCTGGCCTGGAGGTAGATCCATAATTTGGCAGGTTAAAAGTTGGTGTGTGAGGGAAATGAGCACTGGAGGCCAAGGGGACTGGTGGGAAAGACTTGGGGAGCTCCTAGATAGATATTCGGTGTGGCTGGGAGCAGAGTATCAAGATGGACTATGAGAAATGAGACCTAAAGTTTGGATAGATTTGAGCATTCCCCAAGACTTGCTGTAAAGTGGCAAGTGGGTTTGATTTAAATCTTTGTTATTTATTTATTTATTTTGGCTTTTCAAGACAAGGTTTCTCTGTATAGCCCTGGCCTGGAACTCTCTCTGTAGACCAAAGTGACCTTGAACTCAGAGATCTGAGCCCACTCTGCCTGCCACGTGCTTGAGTTTAAAGGTGTGTATCACCACCACCACCACCACCTGGCTAAATGTTGGGCTTTTAGGATAGGATTGGAATTAGATAAAATTAAGATTAGAGTTGAGCCCCCTTGATTAAATCCTTGGAGCTTTATGAAAAGAGGAGAACACACCCCCCCACACACACACCTCTTGCCATTTTCTGCCCTAAGCAACCTGTGAACTCTAGCAGCAAGGCCATAACCAGATATAGCCTCTTGGTCTTGGACTTGTAGATCTGAAAACCAAAGCAAGCACATATATACACACACCTACACAAACACACACACAAGTACAAGCATATGCACACGTGCACATACACACATACCCATCTCAATTTCTATTTATTTGTTTTGGTGTGTAGCCCTGTCTGTCCTGGAACTTGCTCCCAAGACGAGGCTGGTCTCAAACTCAGAGATCTGCCTGCTTCTGCCTTCTGAGAGCTTCGATACTGGAACTAAAGGCATGGGCCACCATGGCCCTGCCCAGTAAAGCCTCTCTTCTTTATAGAGCTACTCAGTCTGTAGTATTTCATTCTTGGCACAGAAAAGTAGACTGATACAAGGCTGGATCCGTGAGAAAGGCCCAATCATGTTCTTGAATTGGGTTCAGGGGCTACCAGTTTGTCCCACATCACCGGGAAGTCACTATAAGTCACCAGCAACAGAGAAACATAATCAATATTCATTATAGATAGCATTACCCATAGAATGAAAAGTAGATTTGAAGAAGAGCTTAGGAAAGTGGTTGTTGTTATGTAAGCAAAAATAACGATGTTGGCCTGAGGAGCTGGCTCAGGTGCTAAAGTGCTTGCAGCATCCGCACAAGAGCCTGAGTTGGATCTGCAGCACCCGTATAAAATAAGGCGAGTGAGGAAGCACATGCCTGCATTCCCAGCTCCAGGGAAGCAGAGCAGGGTAATCCTGGAAAGGTTCAGCGAAAGACCCTGTCTCAAAACCAAACAACAAACAAAAATCAAAATGAAAAGAAACATGAGAGCAGTTGAGTAAGGCACCTGACATGACTCTCACCTTTATACACACATGTGCACACAAACCCTCCTCCCCATACACAAATGATATCAATGGCCCTGGTCAGCAAACGGTCATGAGATTGGAGAGTAACTGGCAGAGTGGTATTCATAGCTTAGGGTTGATGTCAGTGATTGATTATGTATGTCTGGGAAAGAGACCAGGGAGGAGTGAAACATGGGGTTGGAGGTACAATTAATTCACAAGAACAAGGAATACTGAGAGTTGACCCATATCTTAGTTAGGGCTGCTATTGCTGTAACAAAACACCATGACCAAAAGCAACTTAGAGACAAAAGGGTTTATTTGGCTCGTGCTTCTACATCACTGTTCACTATTGAAGGAAGTCAGGACAGGAACTCAAAGATAGCAGGAAATTGGAGGCGGGACTGATGCAGAGGCCATGGAGGATGCTGCTCACTGGCTTGCTTCTCGTGGCTTGCTCAGCCTGCTGTTTTATAGAACCCAGGACCACCAGCCTAGGGGTAGACCCACCCACAATGGACTACGCCCTCCCACATCAATCACTAATTAAGAAAATATAGATCAAGAGTGGTTGCTCGTACCTTCAATCCCAACACTCAGGAGACAGAAGTAGGTAGATATCTATGAATTCGAGGTCAGCCTGGTCTACAAAGTGAAGTTCCAGGGCAACAAGGGCTACACAGAGAAACCCTGTCTCAAAAAACCAAAACAAAAAAAATGAAGAAAATAAAATAAAATGCTGTAGTGGCTTGCCTACAACCCCATCTTATAGAGGCATTTTCTCAATTGACTTCCTTCTCTTAGATGACTATAGCTTATGTCAAGTTGACATAAAACTAGCCAGAACAACTTGGTTTGAGAAAAAGATGATGAATTCAGCTCTGCCTATGTAGAGCTTAAAGTGATTGTGTTTTAGCTGAGTCAGGATGTGTGGTAGGCAGTAGGACTCACGGCTTTGGAGCTCAGGAGAGGGACTGGAAGTTGACAGCATTGAAGTAATACCTGAAGTAATTGAGTAGATGAGGTCATTGGGAGGGCCTGAAAATACAGCCTTATTTTAGGGATGGGCCTGGCTTGGTAAATGAGTAGAAGATCAGGAAGTGGAGGTAGCAAGTTTAAACAAGTAGTTCAGAAGGTTTCACTATAAACAGAGAGGAATGTAGTGCAGTAGTAACTGGAGTAGCCTGTGTGTGTGTGTGTGTGTGTGTGTGTGTGTGTGTGTGTGTGTGTGTGTGTGTGTGTGATGAACAGGACACACTGCTGTCTAATAAGAGACAGGGTCTGCTAATTTCTAGTTCAGAGCTATTGGATCATCCCAGCCTCTTTGAAAAAGCACTAACCCAGTTAGCATCAGAGACTCTGGGTCAGGTAGAGGAGACACATTCCTTTGAAGGAGACAGCCTTCTTTGCCTCTAACAAGCCACAAGCCGCTTCCAAGCTCACTCTCACAGCTCTTTGCCCATACCCCCAGGAAAGCACTTAAGGACTGACTCAGAAGACTAGTTTTTCAGGTTAGTTAACCTTCAGGGTCCTAAAGATATTTTTCTCCAAAAGGCCTGCAGGAGACATCTCTGTCTTTTCAGGACTCTTCTTTGGGTACCAGCAGTGGCCTCTGGCAGTGAATCTAGAGAAAGACAATCTGAAGGGAGGAAGACAGATGTTCCTTGTCGGTTTATGCAATGTAGTTAAGTTACTCTAACATATCTTCATGCCTGTTTGATGTCAGGCCCTGCTAGTACTGCTGTGGGTCAGAGTTCAGTATGGCTAAGCATCTGGATATCCACATCTTTGAGCAGGGCTCTGGTTACAGATACAACTAAAAACTGCTTGGTACTGGTATTCAGAATGGTAAGAAAAAAGGAATCAATGGCACAAAAGAAGGACAATGCAGATCTGAGTTAAGCCCTGGGCCTCTCCAACATCCAGAGCTGGTAGCCGCGTCTGCTTTTGGTTTGCTCCTAGATGTAGACATTCTGTAGAGATTTGTGCAAATACATTCCTAGTGTTCTGTTTCCTGGTTCTGAACACAAATGTATAAGAAAAATAAATACATTTCAAATAAATTGTGCTACCAGCAGAAGAGCTGTGTTGAGGATTATTCAAGGTCACTGAGGGAATTTTCAGACCCTTACATCGTCTTTTTTCCACCAAGTATGTAAGGCTGGATTCTCTGTCCTTGGGGTTTTCTTACAAGGTTCCACAAGTCCATGTTGTAATTGATAGGTTACTCCATCTATCTCCTCTCCCTCCAGGTGGAGAGATGCTTAGCCGGCATTTCTATTTGGGTTTCCACTGTGCTTCTGAAGCATAATGTGCCCCAAATCAAATTTCTCTTTCCTCCAAAACCTGTTTCTTCCTTATTGTTAATGGCTCAGACAAAAACCTAGAGTTATCCTTGGTGCTTGCTGTTAACTAAATTTGTCAACAAATTTGTTTATATCACCTTCAAATACTCAAGTGCTGAAAATCTCTCACCATTCTCTTTGTTTCCACATTAACCCAAATCTCCATCTTCTCCACCTGGAGACATGTAATGCAGGAGCCTCCCAATGGTGTATTATGCTTTTGTGTTCCTCCCACTGGTCCATGCCTACATCCAGAGCAAGTGATCCTTTGAGCCAGCATTACCTTTTCGGGATGCAGCATCCACACTGCTACTTAAAAGTTCTCTAGTGACTCCCATCTCACTTAGGAAGGTCAAAGTCTTTATGTCCCTCTTCCAGACCTGCTCTACCTACCTCCCTCTCAGCCTTATTTGACACTCACCTGCTAATACCATCTACTAGCCAGCTGGATCTCTATATGGATCTCTAATGTGCTTGCCCGACACCCTGGGCCCTTTGCATTTGGGGATACTTTTGCCTACAACCTCTTTTCCTCAGATATGTCCATACCCCAGTCCCTTTCCTCTTGGATCTCATTTTCAGGGACATTGCTCGTGACTACTCTGTTCGAGATGATAACCACTTAGTTCTTGCCACCCACCACTCCTGTGTTGTCTCCCAAGTACTCAAATATATGTAAATATCTTCCTGTTTGTTTATTGCTTTTCATACACTCCCCTCAACTACAATGTAATCTTTCTGTTTGCTTTTAAGACAAGGTCTCACTATGTAACCCTAGCTGACCTAGAACTAGCTATGCACCAGCCAGGCCTGGGACTTACAGACAGCCTGCCTCCATCTCTGCCTCCAAAATGCCAGGATTAAAGGCAGTGACACAGTGCCTGTCTATAAGAAATAATCTTTTTGAAGACAGGTTTTTTTTTGTTTGTTTGTTTGCTTGTTTTGAGACAAGGTTTCTCTGTGCAACCATCCCGGCTGTCCTAGAACCTGCTCTGTAGACCAGGCTGGCCTCAAACTCAGAGATCTGCCTGACTATGCCCCTGAGTGCTGAGTTTAAAGGTGTGTGCCGCCACCACCTCGCTGTTTTGTGTTTTTGAGGTACCGTCTCATGTAGCCAAGACTGTCCTCAGAGCTGCCTTTGCACCCTAGGATGATCTTCAACTTCTCACCCTCCTGCCTCCTGAGTTCTGAGATTGCTTTGGTTCTCCGTCACTTCTGGTTTATGGGGTGCTAGGGAATCAAACTCTGGGCGTTTGTGTGCACCAAGCAAGCACTCTACAAATGGTGGCACATCTCTAGTCTTACATAACTTAATGCTAAACTTCTACCATTCACAGCAGTGCCTGCACATGTAGGGTACTCAATTAACATTTATTGAAAAGATGAATAAAGTATGGACAGCTGTAAACTTATTTTTGTTTGTTTGTTTTTTTTTTTTTTGAGACAGGGTCTCTCTGTGTAGGCCTGACAGTCCTGGAACTTGCTTCTGTAGAACAGGCTGGGCTACCAATAAACTTCTAATGTGTCAAGCAGGACATAAACACAGTCAGGGTCTTTATTATCCCCCCCATTCCCTCAGAAACATAGTTTTCCTACCTATCCATCAATCAACTCACTCAAACTTCAGTCAACAGCCCTGTGAACCTTCTCTGGTCTACATGATAACTGAGCTAACTCCTATCCCATCTGCTACCAGCTGGCTTGGTTCTCTAAACCTTCTGTTTCCTTTGCTGCTTTCTTTACCCCTACTACATGTCCTGGGCTCATGGACTTCGCTATTTCCATTCATGCATGAGTGTAGGCCTCTTGTCTCATCTGCTTCCTTTTTTTTAGCTAAGCAGTTTTAAAATGTGTATATGCACATGTGCCATCAGGTTCTCTGAGAAGCTAATATGCTATGGGTCATCTTCCTCCCAGAACATGGAACATCTACACATAGCACTTGGCATAGACATCCATGTGTTTCTGTAGTCAGAGCCTCTCCTCCGGGGAGTGTCTCTCTTGCTCCCCCCCAGGATTTCTGGTTGTTGTTGACTCTCCAGATGGGCTACCTCAGCTCCTTTCAGAAGCCAGAAGTTTCTTCTTCTCATATCATCAACACTTGTTATTTATTTACAACAAACTACAGGATGTATACAATATTTTGTTTTTGAAATGGGCTTCTTGCTCTGCCGCTCAAGCTGGCTGTGCACTTTTAGACTCAAGCAATCCTCCTGTCTCAGCCTCCTGAGTGTCTGTGCACCTGGCTATGCCCAGCTGTAGATATTGTATGCATCAGTTGACTTCATCCTCTCGATGACCCTAAGAGGAAGGAACTATTACAGTCCCAGTCTTCCAGATGAGAGAACTGCTGAGCTACATGCTTTGCCGGTGCCTCATAGTTCCAAATCAAGACTTGGTTACTTCTGCGCAAAGGTTGTAGCTTATGGACTGCTGTTTTCTTTGACTTCCCGATTCTACCACCTGAAGCCCGCCTTCCCCCTACCTAGACCCACGCTGCCCTCACCCTACCACACATTGCTTGTTATTCTTAACTGCTGTTACCTCTGATTGCCCCCATCTCCACCTGAAATCGGCCGTCTTTAATGCCTCCATTGCTCTGGCACCCTTTCTACCCCAGCCACACTTCAACCGACCACAGGTGGCTTCTTTGCTTGAGTACATGTGAGCTATGGTTGGGTTTCATTTCCGCTTCCATTCTTAGCCCACCTTTGTTTGCCTCTGTGACCCTTGCTGGCTCTAAATGGAACACAGAAGTCCTTTTCACAGTGGGCCTGGGCATTTCTGGTTCCAAAGTCACAAGTGAAATCTAAGAAGAAGGAAGAAGACAGTTGCTGAGTGTCTTACTCTGTGCTAGGATCTCTGATAGGCACCAGGACACAATCCAATTCAGAAAAGCCTCAGCTTGCAGGTACATCCACCTACAATTTTTATGGGCTCCTGGGTGCTATAAGGTAACTGGTTTAATTCCTTCTTCTCTCTGGATTTTGATGGTTGTGGACCTTTCTGCAACACAAGTAACTTTTAGTTGCTCTTTAGGGAGCAACATACAGTTCAGACTCTATATGGGAAAAACACCTGACTGGTGGTTAACCCCCCTCTTCCCCAACTCAAATCTCAGACTAGCCTGTTAAGTTTTACTTGGGTTTATGAGTCACATGATTTTTGTCTTAGTTGATTAGTGCAGCTTATCATCAAAAAAGCAATTTATGAAAGTCTATCAATGCACAATATGAAAAACTGCACATAAAAATGGGCTGAGGATGGGGAAATGACCTGGCGATCTTAACTCAATCCCTGCTACCCACACAAAAAGCCAGATATGAGACCTGGCATGGTGGTTCATACCTTTAATCCCAGCACTTGGCAGAAGCAAGGATATCTGTGATTTTGAGGTTACCTACATAGTGAGGCCACTCTACATAGTGAATTCCAGGTCAGCCAGGGCTACATAGTGAGACCCAATGGAATAAAAAATAGAAAAGATAGCTGTGATGTGATGGTACATTTGTGTAACACCAGCACTCCAATAGCTCAAACAACTCTCAGACTAGTGTGCAGCCCAGTGCCAGAAATAACCAGAGACCTTGCCTTAAAAGCAAGGTGGAAGGAGAGAACTAACATCCTGAAAAGCTGTCCTCTGAACTCTGCATGGGTACTGGGGTACTCATGTACACACACACACACACACACACACACACACACACACACACATGCACATACAACCCTTTTTGTTTTAAACTTAAATATGCTGGAACTTTTGCCAACCGATTCCAGTCCTGTCTTCTCTAGTTTCCCAGAGTATGTCAATCCAGTAGTCATGTTTCAAGTACATTGACACTCGAGGTGGTTCCTTGAGTTCCAAGTTCTTTCTTTGGGGATCGTGAGATCTACTGTGCCAAAGATATGCCCCAAACCACATTTGCAAGGGTATGCTCCTCTGGACACCAGTCCTCAGAAATGTTTTCTGAAGACAGAACTCTGAGCTCAGATAAGCTGAGGGAAATGCTACATGCTTTCTGTTCTGTTTCTAGTATCACATTTGACATGAGCCCAGAGAAGACTCTGGGAGATCCTTAAAGTAGAAAACTTGGTTTCACTTTGTTACTGTTTTCAATACTTATTTGACTTAAACTACTGTTTTCCCCCTGTGGAATGCCTTGAATATTTCTCAGAATTAATGTCCCACAGAACAGGAAACAGGTCAGCCAGCTTTAAACATTCTTTAAAGATGTGTTGTTAAATCTGGAAGCCACTGACTGGTGATGTTACTGGATTGTCCAAATCAAGATGGACTATGAGTGTAAGATACATACAAGATCTAAAATATCAATAATGCTTTAAATGCATTTATTTTTATTGCACATGTATGGCTGTTTTGCCTGCATCTATGTCGTACTATGTACATGATGTCTTTGAAGAGACCAGAACAGAGTACTAGGTCCCCAGGAACTGGAGAGTTACAGATGTTTTGAGCTGACATGGGGATTCTGGGAACTGAACACAAGAACAGGAAGTGCTTTTGACTGCTGAGTCAGCCTCCAGCCCCAAAATGTCAATAATTTTTACATTGATTACATGTTGGAATAGCAGCGTTTTTGAAAAATTGGTTTAAAATGTTATTAACATTAATTACATTAACATGGATTCTGATGTACGCTACAAATTTTGGAGCAGAGAAAATCTTGTGTCTGGGAGAGAGTCAGAGTTGAGCCCAAGGTCCATGCTGCTCCTTGGAGATGAGTAGATGAACGCTGTTGATCGTGGTTATGAATATGGAAGATGTGACTGGGAACCAGAAAGCTGTGGGAGGAGGAGATGCTAGATCAACTCAAGAGTTCCAGAAATATGAGGGGTACACAAACGGCCATGCTCAATCGTGAGAGCAGTTATGGGTAGAGTTGAAAAGGAGCTGTCTCCTCTAGGTGACTCATCTACAAAATGGGGGTGTAATCTTCTCAAGGCTAGTGAGCCAATGAGATGACATAACAGGTTAAAAGTGTCTAGCTCTGAACAGACACACAGAAGGTGCTCGGGACATGCTAACTGCTAGTTCCTACATGGCCAGTGTAATGGTCCATCTCAGTTGTTATCATAGGAGATCTGGAACTCAGCTAGAGGCAGGCCTCTGCACGTGCCTGGGAGGGAATTCTCTTGATTGGTTAACTGAGCTGGGAAAATTCACCCACTGTGGGTGGTACCATTTTCTGGGATGGGATCCTGGGCAATATGAAAAGGAGAAAAAGATAAACATGAGCATTCCTCTCCTCTGCTTTTCCACTGCTGATTGTGTCCAGCTGTCTGCCCTTTTACTACCAGTACTTCCCTGCTACAATGGACTTTACCCTCAAACTGAGCCACACCACCAGAAAACCCTTTCTCCCTTAAATTGCTTTTGTCAGCATCTATTTTCATAATAGGAAAAGTAACTAATAAAGCTACAGTCTTTTCACTAATGTCTTTACAGCCAGTGTCCTCTTCCAGTGTCTATGGGATCCACACCTAATGTTTTGAAGTCTCCAGTGCAGGCAGAAAGAGATATTTCTGGAAGAAGTTGAGGGAATGGGGAGAGAAGGCTGCTTTGTCCCGAGGAGTGGGTGAGTAGCTAGGGGATGTACACACTGCTACCCCTAGCCTGCTAATGACACCATCAGTAAACCTTGCGTCGTTCTAACCCTTAGCCTTTGTGCTGCTCAAGGGGGAATTGGCTAGACGGCTCTTGCCAGTTTCTGTCCTTGCCATCTTCTCCCTTCCAGAAAGCTGCTCGCTTTCTCCTGACCCACAAAAGACATCACTTCCTTGAAGACTTGGCTCATGTTGAGCCTTCTGGCAGCTCCTTCCTGGGGCAGAGGGCCAAAATCCTGACAAGATTAAGATGAGGGTTTGGAACTGGGCCAAGCTGGAAAAACAGGAAAGATGACGAACAAGCCGCCTCCTTCTGGGGATTGTTTGTTCCAGTGTTCCCTCAATTGAGAGCTGTGGGCACTTTGCAACCCTTGACATTTTACCCAGTGCACGCCTCCGGCCTTTTCCTGCCCCTGCCCTCCAGCACTTCACAAGTTCTAGTGACTTGTTGGATGGATTCGCTCCTGGAGCCACTTGGCTAACTGTACCCAATCCTAGAAATCAGGAAGCACACAGACACATCTTGAGTGAGTGTTTACCATGTTTGATAGGAGGATACTGTCTTCTAAAATGAGCCCCCTTCAGCTTCTTAGGGTAGGAATGTCCCTCTTTGCTGCCATGGAAAAGGAGGCTCAGGGTAACTCCCTAAAGTCTCCAGCGTGTTAGCATAGCAGCCACAAATGAGGAGGGTTAGAAGAGAAAAAGGTGACTTATCAATTCAGGGCAGAGGCTTGCCTGGCGGATGAGGGTTTCTGCTGTGATTTCTGACTCTACCACTTAATATTCCAGGAATGTGGACGAGCTCTTAACAGGAGGCGGTGTAGGGGGCATTTCAGAGCACAGGCCCAGAGTCAAATGTCAGTTCTGACATCTGCTAGTTATGTGACCTTGGGCAGTTTCCTTTGCCTATCTGCACTTTGGTTTCCACAGTTATAAAGCAGTGTAATAATAGCGCCGACCTCATCAACTTGTTGCAAGGATTAAACGTGATAATCCATGAGGAACACTTAGCACGCTGTCTGGCTCATGGTCTAGCGCCATCCATGTCAGCTATGGGATGAATGTGGGCCTAGCCGACTTTGTCCACCACCTGTTTCCCCACCCATCACCCTGGTGGCTCTCTCAGCACTTGGCACATGGTAGGTATTCACTGCCTTGGCCACTTTAGGAGTGGCTAGAAAATGACTCTGTTTCTGAAAACAGGCTTCCGGCAAATGTGCAGGAGTAGATTCTGGAGGAGGAGGATTTCAAGAGTTTCCCAACCAACAAGTAAGGCATTGCTTTTTGCATACTAGTATAAACTTGAAAATATTTCCAGATGGGAAATACCCATTGGATCCATATGCCACACCCACTTCCGATTGTAGCCTATCCAAGCAGAAACATACCTGAATTCATACCTATAGAAGCAAACTGTATTCACTGAGTTATTTACACTACACAACTCACAAACCTAAAAGCAGTTTAAGGTCTTAAGTAACCCATGACTTAAAAGGTTTGCCGATTGCTTATCTGATTCATGCCCTTTTAAACATTTCCGGTGACACCCCCCCCCCCCCCCCGTCACTTTTTAGCTCATTGTGTGTTTGGTATTCAGGCTCACTCACCGTCTGTACCTTAGAGTAGGCCCCCATGGGACAGACCACAGAATTCACAGAACACTTAAGCGGCAGTTAAAATTTCACAGTATGGCTGACTCATCCATTCAACATACACTAAGCATTTGGGGCTTGGGAAACTGGAAATGGCAAACCAAAGTACTACCTGGTTTCCAAGAGAGATCTTGCCAAATGGTTCTATATCTGTTCACCAAGCCTTAGTGAGAGGACAGGGTGAGTAATATGGCCCTGATTACCACGAAAGTGGTGTTTTTGCTGCACAATTCCTTATATGTAGGGAACTGAACAGAAGGAGCCTTACAGGCTGGTTTCAATGTTGTGGGGCCAGTCACTTCCCTGTTGTGATCCCCAGCTTCCTCATTTGTAGAGGGGGGGGAGATCTTTTTGCTTTGAAAGACACATTTTCTCCACTCATTCATTCATAGAAGGTGGTATTTCCTAAGGGATGGATTGCTCTGTGTTCTGGCTCTCTAGGAGAAAGAGAAGAAAAAGAACTTGGGTTGAAGCAGGAGCCCTGTAGGACTGTCTCATCAAGTTCAGCAGTCATTTTCCTGTGGGTCCTGCATGTCCAGTCTATCGAACAGTAAAGGCAAGAGCAGTTTCTTGCCCAAATGGAAGAATGCGCGTTTCACTGGGTCATTTGGTAGATTGTATTATTGCTTAGCAAATGTTTACTTCACCTTGCCCTCCCCACTTCAAGAGGAATATACTTCCTCACCCTGTTGATGCTGGACTTTAGTCATGTGACTTGCTTCAAGCCACTGAGTATTTCCCTTTCCACCTCTTGAGCAATTGTCCTTGGCCATGAAAACGCCAGGCATCAGGGAGTCCTTCAGCTGGACATAGAACGAACAGACATGTGAGGCAACTGTGCATGACACAAAGCTTGGAGCCCAGCCTGACCCAGCTGACACACAGACTCCTGGGTGAGAAATGAATGTTCATTGCCATGTGCGCTGTGTTTCTGGAAGCTTAACATTTTTTATTTGTTATTGATGCTTGGAATTTCATGTATTCTATGATCCGGTCAGGATAGTTACCTCACATTTTTTGTTATTGTTGCTGTTTTTGGTAGGAATATTAAAAATCTTTTCTTCTCCTTCTTTGTGTGTGTGTGTGAGCCAGATATCAACTTTATGTGTCAGTACTCAGGAATCCTCCATTTTGTTTTCATTTTCAAATTAAATTAAGTATCTGTTATTATTTTGTGTGTGAGCATAATGGGGGGCATGTGTGCCACAGCACATGTGTGGAGGTCTGAGTACAGCTCTGTGGAGTTACTTCTCTCCTTTTACCTTTACATGGGTTCTGAGGATGGAATGCAGGTCTTCAAGCATGTATACAAACTCTTTACCAACCATTTTGAAATATGAGTTATTGTTTATTATAGTAATCTATAGAAGCCCTATGGTAACGAGGATTCATTCTTTCTTTCCAAATCCAGTTTTACATGTTAACCAACTTTTCTTCTTTCCTTCGTTCTTCTGGAAGTTGATTTTATGCAATACCATCATGACAAAATCAGACCAGTGTGAAACTTTAGCTGTCTTGACACAGACTGTAGCTTGGATCCTGGGGATGGATTTTCTATTTAGATGACATCTGACCTGATATCTGAGTGTTTAAAAGGGGCTGGTGCTGTGGCCAACTTAGGGGAGAAGTGGTCTATAATCGTAGGGAGAAGCTACATATACATTGCCTTCGGAGTTGGGGGAAACTCCGCCTGGATTTTGGTGGATGAGGGGAAGTCAGGTCTGAGCCCCAGCCTAGCCCCCATAATCTTAACAAGACATCGCATCCATTCCCAGACATTCCTCAGGCACTCACTCACAACATCAGCTCCAAAGCTGAACTTCCAGACCTGTTTTTCCTCCTCCTTTCCCTTCTCAGTCAGTGAGTGACACCACCATCTGCCTGCCTGATTGTCCAGACTAGAAACCTGCACCCCTTATTCCTTCTCCCCCTCTCTCCTCCCCTTCCCTCAGCCCCACATCATCTGTCTCCAGCTCTTGCCAACACAACCCAGTCCTTCTTTTCTATCTGACTATCCCAGTTGAAATTGTCCTTTCTTGCCTAGACACGGCAGGAGCCAGCTCCCTGGCCCCCTGACCCTCAACTGCCTGACCCCCTGACCCCCTGGCCCCCTGACTCCTTGGCTTTTGCTTCTTTGTCTTGGTTGGGTAGTTGTTGTTTTTTTCAAGACAAAGTTTCTTTGTGTAGCCTTGACTGTCCAGGAACTAGCTATGTAGACCAGGCTGGCCTTGAATTCAGAGATCTACCTGCCTCTGCTTCCTGAGTGCTGGGATTAAGGCATGTGCCACCTTGCCTAGCAATGGTGTATGTCTTTAATCCCAGCACTCAGAGGGTGGATCTTTATGAGTTTGAGGCCAGCCTGGCCTACACAGCTGGTTTCAGGCCATCTAGGGGTATATAGAGAATCTGTCTCAAAAAAAATAAATAAATAAAATGAATTTTTATTCCCTTTCAATGTGTAGAACAGCAGAAATTGTAAACAATCTAGAATTGACATTTATGCTTTCAATTTAGGATGATAGTGTTTTAACTTTTGATTATTTGTTTATTTTTGCAATACAGAGACTGAATTTCGGGCCTTGTGCATTTAGGTAATTGTTTACCACTGATCTTCATCTCTGTCACTGGTTCTTGTAGATTTTGAGTCAGTCTCACTAAGGTGCACAGTCTGGCCTGGAGTCTTCGATTCTCTGCTTGCCATCTGCTGAGTAACTGGGATTAAGATCTATACCATCATCCTGGCCTTTCGTGTTGTATTTATGTTTCTTGTCTCTTGTACCAAGAACCTGATTTTTGGGGGGAGGAGGGGTTCGAGGCAGGGTTTCTCTGTGGCTTTGGAGGCTGTCCTGGAACTAGCTCTTGTAGACCAGGCTGGTCTTGAACTCACAGAGATCCGCCTGCCTCTGCCTCCTGAGTGCTGGAATTAAAGGAGTGCACCACCACCGCCTGGCAAGAACCTGATTTTTTGGAGGGGGAGGAAAGGGTTTATTTTGTTTACACTTCCATATTACAGTTCATCATTGGAGGAAATCAGGACAGGAATCTGAATTATAGGAGCTGGTGCAGAGGTTGAGGACCATGGTTCTTCATGGTCCTGGGGTGTGGCACCACCCACAGGGCTGGGCCCTCCCACATCAAACACTACTAAGAAAAGACCTACAGTCCTGTCTACAGCCCTGTCTGTCTACAGCCCTGTCTGTCTACAACCCCTCTGTCTATAGCCCTGTATGTCTACAGCCCCATCTACAACCCTGTGAAGAACCTGAGTTTTAGCTTTTTAGTCTGGGCATGGTGGCAAGGCATGCCTTTTATCTCAGTGCTCAGTATTCAGAAGCAGACAGATTTCTGAATTCAAGGCTAGTCTTGTTTATGTGTGGAGTTTCAGGTCAGGTAGGGTTACATAGTGAGATCCCTTTTCCATAGCCTCTTCCAAACATTATAGCTTTTTTGCTTAAACACCCCACTAAGTCCAGTTAGTAGCACCCATATACATCTGGATGTGGTGTCATTCATTGGAGGATGGACAGTTTAACAGGGGTCACACCTATAAAAACAAAACAAACAAAAACCTGGCTTTCCCTTCCCTGGTAGCTATCAGCTGGGGCTTGTGTGTCACTCTACTCTCCATGCTGGGATGTTGGCTGGCTTGATCTTGCTCAGGTCATGTGCAAGCAACCACAGCTGTTGTGAGTTCATGAGTCCTGTCATGTCCCACTCTCCCCAACTTCTGGCTCTTACAATCTTTCTACCTCCTCTTTCCCAGTAAAGAAGAACCTGGCTTTAAAAAATACGTCTTTATTTATTTACATTGTATGTGTGTATACATGCACAGGTGTGTCATAGCATGCAGAATTCAGGGGATAGCTTACAGGATTCAATTCTTTCCTTTTTCCAAGTGGGTCCTAGGGCTTGAATTAAGGTGAGCAAACTTGGTAGCAAACAGTTCTACCCAGTGTGCCACATTGCTGGCCCCAAACCTGGTTTTTAATGATATAGTTATATCAATTTGCTTTACATTATGATATCTATAAAATTATTTTATTAATGATATGCTTGTGGGAGACATTTTAAGATTAAAACATATTTTGTTCTTGCCTTTTGGGTATATTCTGGTGGGAATATATAATCAAATTCTACTTAAAAGTAATTTGAAATAATTCCTTTCTAAATACTTCCACCATCAATTTAATTCATAGTTTTGTACATTTGCTCCATTTTCCTTTCAAGTTCTAGGGATTACTTAAAATTCAATTTTGTTTTAATAATTACATGGAACATTTGTATTATTCCATAGCCCAGTCTTAAAGTACACTCAAGTTAATCTAGCTTCTATACCTGTTTTTTCCCATGCTAATCTCTCCTTCCCCATGGGCAATTTTATTTATTTCAAAAGATATTTTTTATTTATATGTATGTGTGTGTCATCCATGTGCATGTGCCCAAGAGTATTGGATCCCCTGGAACTAGAGTTACTAACAGTTGTGAGCTGCCATGTGGGTGCTAGGAGTCAAACCAGAGTCATCTGCAAAAGCAGCCAATGTTCTTTACCACTGACACATCTCTCCAGCCTCAGATAAGTAAATCTTAGAGGGGGTGAGGGAGAGGAGACTATATTTTCTATTTGAGCTTTTCCAGCCACTATACCTTTCTATGTCTAAGTTTCTCAAATGGAAAGGAGTAACAAAGCCTATATAATCTATGGATTTTTGGCAAGACTAACTGGGCTAGTGCTGTTAAAATGCTACACCTGGAAATAAGGGATGTTTGACAAATACCAGCTATCTTTACTATATCTGCCAGGGGCAGGAGGTGTGGAGGTGTGTGGGCAGGGGTGGGTCTCTGAGGAGGGAATCTGATTTGCTCCTCTGTTCCTGTAGGAGTGGTAGGAATCCTATAACCCAGAGACTAAATAGACCATGATTTCATATTTGGAGATGAAAGCTTAGATCAGAGTTAGATGCTAGCACAGACAGTGGCCTCCAAGCTTCCAAATATCCCTGTAGGCAGATTTTTCTGTCCCACCAGCTAGCTCCCAAATAACCATATGGAGACTGATTAATTATGAAAGCTTGACCAATAGCTTAGGCTTGATTTAGCTAGCTCTTATAGCTTAAATTATTAATATTATTATTTTGATTTTTTGAGACAGAATTTCTCTGTGAAACAGTCCTGGCTGTTCTGGAGCTCACGCTGTAGACTGGGCTGGCCTCAAACTCACAGAGATCCACCTGCCTCTGCCTACTCAGTACTAGGATTAAAGATGTGCACCACCAAGTAACTTAAATGAACCCATTTCTATTAATCCATATGCTACCCTAAGGCTTGCTTACCTTATCTACATATTGTTCATCTTGCTTTCCAGCTTCACCTGTGTCTTCTCATCTCTACCCTTCTTCTTCCCAGCATTCTCTCTGCCCAGAAAATCCTGCCTAGCTTTCTTCCCAGTTTTTGCCATTTTTTATTGAGCTATACATTTTCCCCCATTCCCTTACCTTCATCCCCTCTTCCCTTATACTCCCCTGCCTCCACCTCCCAATTTACTCAGGAGATCCAGGTATGTCTCTCTTAGGGTCCTCTTTGTTACCTAGGTTCTCTGGGGTTATGGTCTGTAAGCTGGTTATTCTTTGCTTTCTGTCTAATATCCACTTATGAGTAAGCACATATTATATTTGCCTTTTTGTATCTAGGTTACCTCACTCAAGATGGGTATTTCTAGTTCTGTCTATTTTCCTGCAAATTTCAAGATGTCACTGCTTTTTTACTACTGAGTAGTACTCCATTGTGTAAATGTATCACATTTTCCTTCTCCATTCTTTGGTTGAGGGACATCTGGGTTGATTCCAGGTTCTGGCTATTACAAATAGTGCTGCCATGAACATAGTTGAGCAAATGTCCTTGTGGTGTGAGTATGTATCCTTTGGGTATATGCCCAAAGGTGGTATTGCTGGGTCTTGAGGTAGATTGATTCTTGATTTTTTGGGAAACTGCCATACTGATTTCCAGAGTGGTTGTATAAGTTTGCATTCCCACCAGCAATGGAGGAATATTTCCCTTACTCCACATCCTCCACATCGTAAGCTGTCATCAGAGTTTTTTATCTTGGTCATTCTGACAGGTGTAAGATAATCTCAGAGTTATTTTGGTTTGCATTTCTCTGATGATTAAGGATGCTGAGAATGGCTGCTCAGCTTCATTAAATTAATCAGAGTGAAGTATATTCACATACAAAAGATTATTCCACAACATATCCCCCTTCCCAAAAACTTGTGTGTTGGCCACATACCTGAAACTCTCCTGAGGCTCAGATGAACTCTGGAAGAAGAAAGAGGAAGCACTCACATGACTGCATTTAACCTGGGTTTATTTAGAGTAAACATTTACCACAAGACAACAGGGGCCCTGGAGATAGAAATTAAATCTAATCACAGAAAAAAATATTTTGTTTTGAAACTGTGTGTTATGTAGCTCAGTCTGGCCTTAAACTGACTGTAGAGTCAAGGATAACCTTAAGCTTCTGCTCTTCCTTCCTCCACTTTTGAAGTGCTGGGATTACAGGCATGCACCACAATGCCTTTTTATGTTGTGTTATGGATGGAACCCCAGGATTTGTGCATGCTAATTAAGTACTGTACCACTTGAGCTACATACCTAGCCTCCAAAGGCATCTTACACATTTGTTTTACATGAAATTCAAGCCCACTAACATTGTCTAATGGTACCTGGAGGTACAGGAAGACATGAGGTTTCTTAAGCCTATTTCTCCAACAGTGTGAGATATCGGAAGGATGGAGAAAGGATACAAAGCTACCAAGGAGCAGCTTTGCTCATTGCAAGAGAGGTGGTGGTGGTGGTGGTAGTAGTGGTGATGGTATCTAGGACTGTCCTGTCCAATATGGAAGCTAGGAACCCTCTGTAGCTCCTGGCTGCCATGTTGGAAAACATAAAATGAGTCTTTTTCTGTCCCACCAGCCAGCTCCCAGATAATGATATAGATAGAGGCTTTGTATTAATTATGAAAGCTCAGCCTATAGGTTATGTGTGTTCTAACTAGCTCTCACAACTTAAATTAACCCATTTTTTATTAATCTATGCTCTATCATTTGGCATTACCTCTATTTCATCTTGTACCTCCTTGTTTCCTTTTCTCTCTTGGTGTATCCTATACACCTAGATTCCTCCTCTTTTTCCTTTCTCTCCCCAGAAACTCTACCTATACCTCATGTCGAGCTATTAGCCATTCAGCTTTTTATTACACCAATCACAGCAATACACCTTCACACAGTGTACAAATATCCCACAACATTTCCCCCTTTTTGTTTAAGTAAAAAGGAAAAGTTTCAACTCTAATACAGTAAAATTATATACAACAAGAACAATTATCAAGTAAGAATTACATTCACAATGTCCATTCCATTTGTATGACAAATTAGGAGAAAGTATTCTATTACCTATAATATCTTGATGAGTTCAAAGTTTTATTCCTAAATAATTTTTTATTATAACTTGTATTACCACCCTAAAATATCTTTTTAGACCTTACAACATCTTGGATAAACAATTTAAGCTTTTATGTTTATCAAACTTACAAACTTTACATCGCTTATGTTAAGTTTCTTTTCTGAATTTAGTAATAAGGAAAACAGTAAAACTATAACTATCTAGGCAAACCTATCAAAGATTCCAGAAGGATATATTGCCTGATTAAACAGGAGGTGTACAGCAAGCAACTTCCCAAACTAAGAAATGACAGAGACATCTAGCTGCCTGGAAAGTCATCCAAGGTTCCTCTGTAATGTTAGAATATCCATCTTTGACCTACAGGCTTAGAATGTCTAACATATCTCCTTGAACATCCATGTCTTACAGATGTGTCCTCTGCACCCTAATTATCTCCTCTTACTTCCTCTCTCTGCCTGGAAGTCCCACTTATACCTCCTGCCTAGTTACTGGCTGTTCAGCTTTTTAATTACACCAATCGCAGCAATACACCTTCATACAGTATATAATTATCCTACTATAGAAAATCAAGCCCTAGAAATTTCCATCGCTGCTTAAAGTTCTAATGGATAATGCTGGTCAACTCTAGGCCATGCTGAGACAGCACACATAGAAATTTTCTGTGCCCAAATAGATCCTCTGAGGGTCTTGGGCAGCTGTGCTGTTGTCCATGTCTGTTTCTCTGGTTCTTTGTCCCTCCTATCTCCAGGAAGTCCCTGCAGTTTTGGCTCTTCTATCCCCATTCCCCAAACATATTCCATCTCTTTCCAAGTGTCTTTTTCAGGATCCCAGAAAGCCTCAGGTTGGATGGTCATCTGTTCTTCATCATCCACATAGACTTGATGGAGGTGGCTGGGAAGTGGAGACCTGCAGGGGCAGCCCAAGTTGGTTTCTACTAAATTGCTGCTGGTTTATATTTCCTGTTTCCCCTGGGCCTATCCCTGCCCCTTCCTTTCACCGTGTTGTTTACTTTTGAAAGAAGGGAAATGGAGCTTCCCAGTGTCCGGCCCCTTAGCTAGGCTACTAACCCCTTCCACCCTCCACTGAGACCTTCAAGCTCTCAGTTCCACTCAGGTGCCTGTGCCCACCCCATAAAGGCTTCCTCCAGCATCACAATGTACAATTGCAATTGTTCTTGGACCTGATACCCCAGACTCAGAGGAAGTCTCCACCCATCTCTATTGTGCAGGGGTGATGTGACTACTGCCTTGTTACCCAAGTTTCATTCAACAGCTGCTGGTGATGTGCTCTGAGCCAGGCCCTGGGGATGCTAGGTTCTACAAGACAAATGAAGCCCCTGCTTCCTGCCTGTCCATCATAGAGGGAGAGACAGACAATAAACAAGGAAAGGGGATCTTGGCTAGCAGATTGGTTCTGAGTTGGAGCTAACTGTGTGGGCTTGGTGAATGTTCAAATTAAACTTGCCTTAGTCTACCCCCCATGGCTGCCCCCTGTTCCTTGGGGTCTTAATCTCAGCTCCCTACCAGTCAGCTTTGCTGTCATTCAAATTCAGTTGTTGGCATTTCCCAGTATTTCTCTGAGCTGAGACATCTGACCAATTCCACCTCGTTGGGAGGGTTGGGCTCCAGATGTAGTAGTAAGTGCTGGTTTCTGCTTAGTAGCATGTTCAGTGGAGACACCAAGTGGTCAGACTCTGGAACAGCCAGACTCTGGGACAGCAAACTGAACTGTGGAATAAGGTGGCCTGATCCAGACACAGTTGATTTATCTTAGTCCTGGTCCAGTCTCTGATGAAGCTCTAATCCTAGCTGAGGCAGAGAGCCTGTCTACCTAAACAGCATGTCTGTTGTTTATTTGAAACAGGGTTTCTCTGCATAGCCTTAGCTTTCCTGGAACTTCTTTTGTAGAGCAGGCTGTCTTTGAACTCAGAGAGCAACCTGCTTCTGCCTCCCAAGTGCTGGGAGTTCTCAATCTTCCTGATGCTGTAACCCTTTAATACAGTTCCTCATGTTGTGGTGATCCCCAGTCATGGAATTATTTTTGTTACTACTTCATAACTATAATTTTGATACTGTTATCAACCATAATGTAAATATCTAATATTAAGGATACATGCTATGGGACCCCTGTGAAAGGATTGTTTAACCCAAAATAAGTCACAACTTACAAGTTGAGAGCCACTGGTAAAGACATGTGCCACCATGCTCAGTTCATGTCTTATTTTATATTTTTGTTTATTTGAGACAGGGTCTAGGCTCACCTTGAGCTTATGATCTACCAACCTCAGCTTCCTTTTCCTTCAACAAGACCACACCTACTCCAACAAGGCCACACCTCCTAGTAGTGCCACTCCCTTTGGGGACTATTTTCTTCCAAACCACCACAGGGAAGAAGAAAGAATATGATCAAAATATATTGTATGAAAACTGTAAATGAAAATAATAGTTTTAAAAGTGCTGTCAGAGCCGGGCGGTGGTGGTCCACACCTTTAATCCCAGCACTTGGGAGGCAGAGGCAGGCGGATCTCTGTGAGTTCGAGGCCAGGCTGGACCGACAGCTTCCAAAACAATACAGAGAAACTCTGTCTCGTAAAAACAACAAAAAAAGGTTTTATCAGACATAATAGTACAGATTTTTAAATGAAGGCTATTGGCTAGGCATGGCTTTTCTGTAGTGATTCTATTTCTTTGCTAAATTCTACTTTCATATCTTGAATTGTTTTCATTATTTCATTAAACTGTTTGGGTTTTCATGGTCTTCATTAAGGCATTTTTTCATGCCATCTTTAAGGTCCTTTGGACAAGTGAATAATTGCTATTTTGAAGTTCCTGTCATATGTTTCAACTATATTGCATTCTCAAGACATATTACAATAGGACCTCTGGCTTCTGGAGGAGTCATAACGTCTTGGTTCTTCCTGTTTGTGTTTTGTGCTGGGATCTAGACATCTGGAGTCACTGCATTTGTGGTGTTTCTTATTGTAGGTATCTGGTTTGTCTTTGTTGAGTGGGTGTTCCAGTCTTTAGTAGCCATTGCCTAATCTGGATACCAGTCAAGTGTGACAGCTGTGGAATCCCTGGTAGAGAGCAATTCTGCAGGTTGGTGGGAGTCACAAAGGAATGTAGATGGGCTAGACAGACTGGCTGGGTCCCAGTCAAGTGTGGAGGCTGTGGGGTCCCTCACAGAGACTTAATCTGGGTCTCAGTCAAGTGTAGCAGCTGTGGGTCCCTGGTAGAGAGCTGTTCTGTGTGCTTGTGGGAAGTCACAAAAGAATGGAGATGCGAAAAATAAAAAAATGAGTACTTAAATTTGATAGAGGCAGACCTATCAAGTGCTGTAGAGGAATATGAGAACTGAAATTATAAAGCTGGGCAGTGGTGGTGCACGCCTTTAGTCCCAACACTTGGGAGGCAGAGGCAGGCAGATCTCTGTGAGTTCAAGGCCAGCTTGGTCTACAAGAGCTAGTTCCAGGACAGCCTCCAAAGCCACATAGAAACCTTGTCTCAAAAACACAAAAACAAAAACAAAAAAACAACAAAAAAATAAAATAATGGATGTGGGTTAGAAGGGATGGCTGAAAAGGTCAGGGGAGAAGATTTAGAGGGACCGTGGGTCCACACCATGATCAAGTCCCAAGGATATGGAGTTGGATTTGGAGGAGGGGCCCCTGACATCACCTTCATAAGGGTTTCCGTATTAGAAGAATTTTCATAAAGCATCCACATAACTTACACACATTGCTGGCATCCCAGAAGACTTCCCAGGCTCCCTTATTTTAGTTACTTATCTTTTTGCTATGGCAGACTACCTCACAAAAGAGATGTGAGAGAGAGAGGGCTTCTTTTGGGTTATGGTTTGAGGGGATATTGTTCGAAAGGGCAGGAAAAACAGGATAGTGGTGGTTTGCAGCTGGGACTCCTTACCTGGGCACATTTTGGCTTAGCAGTAAGTGGAGAGGGAATGCTGGGTGGGACTGGTCTATGTTTTTTCTTTCTCCTCTCTTATTTGGTCTGGGTATCCAGTGTATGGAATGATGCCACCCAGGTGTAGAGTGCTTCTTCATCTTCAGCCATGGAAAATCAACTCACAGTCATCTTGCAAATGTGACTCCTAGTTCCAACTGCTTGAATTATGGGTCATGACTCCATGTGAAGTTGTAAAATGAAATGTGGGGCTGTGAAACTTTGGCAACAGCAAAGGGGTTTAGAACTTGCAATAACCAAAATGTAATTCAAAGTCAAATACACAGTGATTCAGACTTTGCTGGCAGCGTTTGCCCATGTTGCATTGCATGGCTTCACTGTAGTCTTGAGTCTGAATGCAACACAGGAACTTTGCTCTTTGCATGTTGTCAAATCATAAAATGCCAACCACTATTGTCTGAAACATCTCAGCTCAGAGACAAGACTGTTTACTCTGTGTTATAAATTTCAGTCTTTTTATAGCACATGCTAATTTTCTGCTCTTATAGAAACATAATGATTTAATTGTGAAAAACAAGGACTTTTAGTATTTCCCTATTGTCATTCCTCAGAATGTTTACTATCAAATTAACTTATCTTTGTTTATCGCTATTTTTAAAGTTTTATTTATTTTATGAGTGTTTTGTTAGCATGTACATCTATGCATTATGTGTGCATCTGGTGCTGAGGGAGCCCTGAAGAAGGCGTCAGATGCCCTGGGACTGGAATTACAGATGGTTATGAACAATCTTGTGAGTGTTTGGTATCAGCTCTGGTCCTCCAGAAGAACAGCCAGTGCTCTTAACTCTCCAGCCCCAAGTTAGCATAACTTTGTATTACATTGTGTCAGAATGTTTGAAATTGATGTCTAAGTGACTGACTCCAGTTTCATTAAAAAATTGTTAAATGAATTTTGGTTTGGAATTAGAGAGAATTTTTGACAATATCTGAAATAGTCCTAAGACACACTTCTGCCATTTTACACTGTGTAGTTGTATAAAGAAGTATTGTCAGTATTGGTTATTATAAAATCAAATTTAACATTTATCAGAGTCATCGTTTATCTTTCTGTATCCAATATTTGGCCAATGGAAAGACACATCAGTGGATAACACCGTGTATTATACAAGCCTGATGACCTGAGTTCAGTTCCTGGATCCCAGAGTGGAAGGGGAGGACTTCTGAAGTTGTCCTGTGACCTCCACATGTATGTCATAGCACTCAAACAACATATGCACATATAATAATAATAAATATTATGTAAGATAAATATAAATAATGTAATTTAAAATATTAAAACCAAATATTCAGCCAAAATTTAATTCTTTATGCAGATATAAATATATCCATTACACTCGCTAGCTGCTCTCACAGAGGACCCAGGTTCAGTTCCCAGCACCCACATGGCCACTCACAGCTGTTTATAACTCCAGTTCCAGGGAATCAGACACCTTCTGAACAGTTGCACAAGTAAATTTTTAAAAAATTCTAAAAAAAGTTACAAAACCCAATTCAAAGATTTTGTTCATTTTAAGACCCACATTCAAGGTATAACTGCTTCTTAGAAACCCATATCTCTGTACCTTCAATGCTTACCCTTGGAGAGTTTCCCAGGGGTTGCTGTTTTTGCTAAGCTGGATCTTATCATTGTATTGCAGGTTTTTGTTGAGGAGAATTAAGGGAAACAGCCCAGGAGGCGGACTGCTGGGTCTTGGTGAGGACAGTGCTTGTTCATTCTACCTTGTGGGCTCTGAGACCTCAGGAGCACTGTCTTTCTAACAGGGATGGGCGGTTTCCTATCCCTATTAGATCAATTACTTCTAGCCAGCTTTATCTATCGCCCAATACACTCTACTTTCCTTTTCACGATGACTGTTAGGTAGCTCATTCATATCTTTGGCCTATGGTTTCCAAGAGCATGGAACTCTGTGTCTCTGTTTGTATTGACCTCACTCCTGATTGCGTTTTTAACTCTAAAATGATCAGCGCTCCCCCCCACTCCCTTTTAATAATCGGTTCTTGAGATGACCACTTTAGGAACAGCAGATGAGGATATCAAAGCTGCCTTAGGGAATTAATATGAGGTCAGCTCAGTGTGTGTGGAGCAGGGAAGAGCTGAGTCTTCCAGTTTCCAGACAGCAGCTTTCTGTGATGGCTTAGAATGGATATGGTCTGCAGACATCTCTGTCCCTGGCATGACCTCGTTTTCATGCCAGTGATGAATGGACTAGGCTCCGGTCCTGGTGTTTGGCCCACGTCTGTCCCGTTCCGGTCCTCCCCCCACCCCCCGCCGTGAAAGCTGATCACTTGTTATGCGCATCTCTCTTCAAAGAAGAGGAGCCAACCTGTCATTTAGAAGGGGAGATTTATCATTTTTAACTCAAGGAAGTGTTTTTATAGAGGGATAAGTGGTTGCTGGGTCACAGCCACACTGGCAGCTACTGAGATGCCCAAGCTGGTGAGAAGCCTGCTTTTTCCTTCGTGGTCTCTGAGGTGGGGAGCACAGATCCATAGCCAGAAGTGAAGGCAAATGGGGGTTGGTGCCCTGGGGACACATGGCTCAGCCCCTGGGCATATCAGTTCTTTCTTTGAATCCTTTTTGTACATTCCGATGAGCTGGAAGGTAGCCCCAAATAATGATGGTCTCAGTTGTTGCTTCTTTGGTCATGTCAGAAATCGAAGAAATAATCTCAACCACCCACCCCCCTCGCCTCTTTCAGACAAGGCCTCACCATGCAGCCCAGGCTGGCCTTGAAATCAGTATGTTGTTGGGAACAACCTTGCGCTCCTGGCCGTCCTGCCTCTGCCTCCCAAGTGCTAGAGTACCAGGAGTGCCATCATGCCTGGTTGCTGCAGTGCATGGGCTAGAACCTTGGGCTCCAAGTATGCCAGGTGTATTAGGTACTTTTCTCTTTGTGGCAAAATACTTGATGAGAAGCAACTTCAGGGAGAAAGGGTTTATTACAAATCTATCCGTTCAAGTGAGGAAGCCATGGCCTCAGGCCTGAAAGTGTGGGAGACCAGCTAGCCGGTCCTGTTGCTTAAGCAGCAAGGAAGGAAAGAGAGACAGAGACAGATAGACAGACAGACAGACAGACAGACACACACACACACACACACACACACACAGAGAGAGAGAGAGAGAGAGAGAGAGAGAGAGAGAGAGAGAGAGAGAGAGAGAGAGAGAGAGTGGGTGGGGTGGGGATAGCCCTCCCCACTGGCCCACTTTTCTGAGCAAGGCTCCATCGCCTGAAGGTCCCACAGCCTTCCAAACCACACCACCAGGGGACCAAGTGTTCAAACACATGAGCCTATGTGGGGACCTTTTTAAAATTAAGACTGCGTTTCCTTATTCACTGGGTGAGTATGTGGAGAGTAGAGGATAACCTGTAACAATTGGTTCCCTCCTTCCACTCTGTGGGTCCTGGGTTGGAACTCAGGTTTTCAGGCTTCTAGGCAAATGCCTTCACCTGCTGAGCCTTCTTGGCAGCCTAAGACATTGCTTTTCTTTCTTTCTTATTTATTTCTGAAGGTTCCTCTCCTTCCTTTCCTCCCAGTCCCCACATCTCCTCTCTGTCCCCCATACCCACTACTCCTCCATTTCTGTAATCACTATAACAATCCACTGGCTACAGTCACTCCTGCTACAGGCTCCCATCTAGTCCTGATGCTAATACTAGATGTGAGCTGTATTTTCTCCTCTTGAGCTTTCGTTTTAGAGAAAAAGTATGAAGTGAGGTTTAGACTCTACATGAGATCCAAACAGTTTATTAAATTTGTTCATCCACTCAGTTGTTCAACAAATGCATATTACGCTCCTGCTTTCTCTCCAAGGCTGAGTGTCAAGCATTGGGGGTCTCAGCAGATGAAACAGTCAGTTGGGGGCTGCAGCCTGAAGTGCAGGTGGCCTTCCTTCTGTACTGGCCCCAGCTCATCCGTGCCCCTACCCAGGAAGGACACTGAGGCGGGCCAAGTTGACCTCTCGGTTTCAGGGAGGGAGCCTTTCTCCGGGTCCTCCGCTGCTCTTAGGGACAGAATAGACAGGGAGGTGCCCAGAACCAGAAGTGAAACTTCACAACAGGCTTGTGAGCTCACAAGCATTGTCATCTCTGGAGCCTGAGAGAATGCCAGCTCAACTGCTCAGTTACAAGGCTCTCTGCAGGGCGTGTGGGACCCGAGCCCCTGCAGTCACTTTGCCCAGCTGGGCACCAAGACCAGCAAGGGATCTTTTGTGCTTCCCCCTCCTATCCCCCCACATAGAGCAGGTGGCCAGGAAGTCAGGCTAGTTTCAGGGAGTGTCAGCAACTGTGCATTGAGCTCACAGATGGACATCATTCACTTGGCTGTGGCCCCACCAGGCAGCTTTGCTGTTGTGTATCCCCAGGCTGTCCTCTGAGTTTTCCCTTAGTCACCTATCAGGGGGAGGGCAGGGACACCTGGCAGGGTTGCTCTGATGAGTCATCTCTGTGTTTCCCTCTGACCTCCATGGGGCTTCTTAACGAGAAATTGTTACAAGGCCCTGGGTATATAGGCACATAAAACAGGAATGCAAGCCAAACATCTACCAGAGCTAAATCATGAAGAAATCCTATGGTATACCTATGATTTACCACTTATTATTATTATTTTTTTGGTTTTTACGAGACAGGGTTTCTCTGTATTGTTGGAGGCTATTGGTCCAGCCCAGCCTCGAAATCACAGAGATCCGCCTGCCTCTGCCTCCCAAGTGCTGGGATTAAAGGCGTGCGCCACCACCGCCCGGCTGATTTACCACTTACTAAAGTTAAAAATAAATTACACACACTGGGAATGGATGTACCTGAGCTTTTTGTTTTCCTCCTTCTCAGAAAGCGCTAAATCTTGGCTTGAGATGGGTCAGTTGGTAAAGTGCTTGCTCTACAAGCATGAGGACCCGGATTTGATCCTCCAGAAGCCTTGTAAAAAAGCTGGGCGTTCCAGGCCTGGTGGCACACACCTCTAATCCCAGCACTCCAGAAGCAGGTGGATCTCTGTGAGTTTGAGCCCAGCCTGATCTACATCGAGAGTTCCAGGACAGCCAGGCTACATAGAGAGACCCTCTCAAAAACAAAACAGAGTAAAACCCCCTTCCCGAATCCCACAAAAAAAAGCTGGACGTGAGGGTGCTTTCTTGTAATTTCAATGTTGGGGAGGTGAAAGCAGGTGGTTCCTGGGGATCCCTGACCAGCCAGTATAACCTGCTTGGCAAACCCCAGGTTCCAGGGAGACCCTGTCTCAGAATCTCAAACCAGCCAACCAACAAAGGCAGACAGTACCTGAAGAATGATACCAAGCTGTCCTTTGTTCTTCTTGTATGTTTCATGTGCACAGTTATATCTTAACTCTTTTTTTGTTTTTTACCAGGCAGGGTTTCTCTGTATTGTTTTGGAGGCTGTCTGTCCAGCCCGGCTTCAAACTCACAGAGATCCACCTGGTTCTGCCTCCCGAGTGCTGGGATTAAAGGCATGTGCCACCACTGCCCGGCTATATCTTAACTCTTTTTTTTTTTTGTTACTGAAAGTAAAGCTAAGTATTTATTGTAGGAATTACTCACAAGATACCAAACCCAGAGGAGCCAAGCAGTTTTCAGCTGCCGAAACGGAAGCCGAACTCCAGGAAAAGAGCATATCTTAACTCTTGAATGAAAATGTGATATGTCAGGGCATCTTCAGTGTTAGTCAGAGTTGATCTTTTGATTTTGTAATTGTCAATGCTGAGAACAATGCTTCACATAAATACATGGAACAAAATGCAAAAGTATGGCTTGGGCCATTTCAGAAAGTATTGTGAATTCTGTCCTACTAATCCCAATCCCAAAATCATTTAACAATTTATGGTGTGTGTGTGAGTGTGTGTTCTGATCATCTCAGTATGAGAGCTCATGAGCCAGTGCTTACACGGAGGCCTGAGCAGGGCATTGGATTATTTGCTCTATTGCTCTCCATGATTGTGCTTTGAGATGGGGGGTGGGGTGGGTGTCAGACTCATCACTGTTTTGGCTGTCTGGCTAGCAGCTCTGGAGCTCCACCTGTCTCTACTCCCCAGTACTGCAGCATATACAGCCATGCCTTGCATTATTTTATTTTATTTTTGTTTAACACCGCTATATACTCCCACATCAACATGCTGCCTGACACAAACCCAAAGTAACAGGGTCAACCACTTCTCTTGATAAGTCAATTTCTTCCATATTTACCACAGTTGCAAAAATCTGGCTAACACAATTTTGGATATGAAAGAACTGAAGAAAGAGAATTCTCACGAGTCCTAAAAACCTGTTAGAGAAAAATACAACCAAAATGACTAAAACTACAAAAAAATAAAATGTGAAGAAATTACTTGTAGGATACATAGTTACTTACTTTACTGAGACTGAATGAGAATTGTGATGGAGATAATATGCCATGCAATAGCTATATGCTCTGACAATGAAGCTACAAGACCATTTCTAAAATATGAAGAATTCCAAAGATATGAGGAACTGAGCGAGTGAGATGGCACACTGAGCAAAGGTGTTTATTGCCAAGCCAGATGACCTGGGTTTATTCCCAGAACTCACACTGTGGAAAGAGAGAACCCCCTCCTGAAAACTGTGCTCTGATCTCTACATTAGCACTGTGATAGGCATCTGTTCAAGTGTGTACACAATAAATAAATAAACATAAAAAGAATGTGGCCGGGAGGTGGTGACACACACCTTTTTTTTTTTCCCCCCCCTCGGGACAGGGTTTCTCTGTATTGTTTTTTGTTTTGGAGGCTGTCCTGGAACTCGCTCTGTAGACCAGCCTGGCCTCAAACTCACAGAGATCCGCCTGCCTCTGCCTCCCGAGTGCTGGGATTAAAGGCAAGTGACAGGACAGCCAGGACTACACAGAGAAACCCTGAATGCCTTGCAAGTTGTTTTGAAATAGGTTAGGGTTCCATTCTGTTCTGAGACCATCTCTCTGCAGTCAGATGCTCTAACCCTGAGCTATATCCCTGAGGCCATCCCTCTGACATGCTTTTCCTGTCAGTGGAAATGCTATTTTGTTCCTTCTTGCTTGAATTAACTTCATTTAGGATTTTGCTCAAGATTTTTCTTCTTTCCTTCCTTTTTTTTGAGATAGGGTTTCTCTGTATTGCTTTGGAGCTTGTACTGGCACTTGCTCTGTAGACAAGACTGGTCTTGAACTCACAGAGATCCACCTGCGTCTGCCTTCTGAGTGCTGGGATTAAAGGCGTGCGCCACCAATGCCTGGTGTCTCAAGACTTTTCGGTAGTATATGTCAAAGTCATTTTCCTCAACTGAAGAGACTGGAAGAGCACTTTAAAAAAATGTGGTTTTAATGCGGCACACAAAAAAGATGGCAACCTTTTGTGGGGGTTTCTTGGCTCAGTTTCTGGCCTCGACTTATAATGGTCGTTCTTCTCCTCTTGGATTGCTCTGATCCCACTCACTTAGGTGGGCTTTAGAGAGATTAATAAGCTCTGCTAAGCATCATATGATCTTCCCAGCAGGAGAGATTGAGACAGGATTTCTCTGTGTTTAGGATACACCTTGAACCGTTCATCCCCTGTCTCAGTCTCCAGCATTTACAGGCATCCACCACCACACCCAGCCTCGGATCAATTTGTCTAGTGGCCAGTTGCACATTGAACCACAGGCAGGAAGAGATGATAAATGTCGGAGAGCTAGTTGTTCCTGTCTGTTGCCTGGCTTCCAATTCTGCTCCTTGTACTCAGTTCCTGCAGACTTGACCTCTGATCCTTGCATCTGGCTCAGGAGAGGGACATGTGGTAGGTTCCCCACCCCTGGCCTTTGAGTGTCCTCTGGGGCATTTCTTCCTCAGGCAGGTTCTGGAGAACAGAAGGGAAGAAGTGCCTCCATCACCTAAGAAAAGAGGTGGGCATTGGTTGTGGAGGGTCTGCTGTGAGCCTGTACAGCCATCTGCTGGCCATATGTTTTATTACACAGAAGAGAGGCCACAGTTCCCACCTTAGCCCATGGAGTAGATTAATCTTTTTTTTTTCTACCTAAAAAGATATATTTATGTTAAAATAATGATAATAACAGGAAAGAAATAAGCTTGGCGGTGGTGGCGCACGCCTCTAATGCCAGCACTTGGGAGGCAGAAGAGGCAGGAGGATCTCTGTGAGTTCAAGACCAGCCTGGTCTACAAGAGCTAGTTTCAGGACAACCTCCTAAGCCACAGAGAAACCCTGTCTCAAAAAAAAAAAAAAAAAAAAAAAAAAAAAAAGGAAAGCGTTTCTTTCTTTACTGTCTAGACATGTACACCTTTGTTTTTTATAGGACAGGGTTTTTGGTTTTTTTTGTTTTTTTTTTTACATAGCTCTTGTTTATGTAGACCAGGCTGGCCTCAAATTCACAGAGATCCATCTGCTTCTGTCTCCTGAGTTCTGGGATTAAAGGTGGGTGTCACCACGCCTAGCTACACCTTTATTTTTAGAAAACATAAGTAATGTGCACTTTTTTCTCACATTCCCTAGCTCAAGACTTAGCTTTGGATTCCACTTGGCTGGACACCAGAGAGTAAGGGCATTAATTCATCTTCCTATTTCTGGGTCTGGCTGTGTGGGGCAAGAGAGAGCCTGTGTGGGCTTAGTGCCCAGGATTTGTGGTTCTGCTCCCTTTTCACAGGAGAACGGACTCTGCAGACATGGACCTGGAGGTGGGGTGGTTACCCTGGCTTCCTGGGGTGGCCCTGTCCCATCACCTGAGCCATTCTAGGAGAATTGTCCTTCTCCGTAAGCAGAGACTGTGTCTTGGTTTCAGTTGCAGATGCAGCAGTGAAGGATTGGAAGCTGGAAGGAAGGAAACCCAAGTCAAGGAATCTAAGTGGCTTCTGGAAACAGTGTTCTAGAAGAAAGCCACACTCATGTTGCAGACTGACTGACAGACTGGTTGGAACCTCATGGTGGCGGAGAGTTGGACACTGTGGATGTGAGGCTAAAATTATCTCAGGTTCTCTTAAATACTAGTTGCCCGCCTCTGTGCCTCACCTAACATCATTTTCTGAATGTGTATATGTGTACATGTGTGTGTGTGTGTGTGTGTGTGTGTGTGTGTGTGTGTGTGTGTTTTCACATGGAGGCCAGAGGATAACCTTGGATGTTGTTCCTCAGGACTGTCTACCTTGTTTCATCAGTTTCTCTTTAAATAATTATTTGCTTACTAAAGAGTGGGGGAGTATGTGGAGGCCAGAAGACAACTGTGGGAGATTGTTCCTCTCTTCTATCCTGTGGGGTCTTGGGATTAAACTCAGTTCACCAGGATTAGTAGCAATCACCTATACTCAGTGAACCATCTCGATGTCCCCACCTTGTTTGGGGTAAAGATTCTTCTCTCACTGACCTGGAGTTTGCCAGATGGGCTAGCCTGGCTAACTAGCAAGGCCTGAGGATCTGTATGTCTCTGCTTTCCGAGTGCTGTGATCACAGGTGCATGCCATGCACACAGCTTTTCTACATGGCTTCTGGGGACTGGACTCAGGGCCCCATGCCTGGATGGCAAGCACTTTCGTGGCTAGAACCTTTCTGATGTATTAGCCTAGCACATCACTAGCTTCTAGCAACCCAAATCTAAGTGGGTGGTCAGATAACATTTGAGACTTATAATAGACTTCTTGGATTTGTTATGACTTACCTTCCCAGTGGTAATATATGAAAAATGCCTGGACTTATGGCTTTATTTTCTTCTGTAACTCTAAAAAATATCATAAGTCATATCCACATCGGAGCATGTTGTAGGGGGTAGTAGCCTGAACCTGTGTTCCTGGGCCATGTCCACCCATATTTGGCTCAAGAATAAATTCTTATTTCCTCTGATGTGTGAGCCACACTTTATGTCAACACTTCTACCTGCTGAAAAAAGTGGATGTTTCTGGGAGTCCTGCAGAGGAATGCAGACCTGCTGGCATCTTGGTATCTGTCCCAGGGACCTGTAAGCACAGAGGTTTCTGGTCTTAGATGATGCTCATCTGATGATGTTGTGTGTAGTCATGGGTTACAAGATCGGAAATGACAGGTGGCATGTACATAGAAAGTGTTACAAGCTCCCCTTTCATGTATTTCATAGTCATTTTCTGAGTACCTACTGTGTGCCAGGGATGTGCTCAGTGCAGGATTATAGGAGTGAACATGGCTCTTCAGTTACCGAATTTAGGGTCACTGTCTGTACTCCAAGAGGTCAAATTTGGTCATCTGTCCTTGTGACACCAATTAAAACATCCAAGTTAATAGCAAAAAAAAAAGAGTAAAAGGAGATTTAATGTGGTCACATTGGGAAAAGAGGCAGAGATCCAGCGACTCTCTCAAGTCTACCTTGGTGGTCCTGAAGTGAGATTAAAGTTTAAACAGAAGTTTGAGCAGTCCTGGCCAAGGTGTAGCCATGCCCACCACTGACCATCTTTGTCTGGGCCTCAGACTTATCCTGCAAAGTGAACATTTGACAAGTTGTGAATCTCTTTGTAGGAGACCAGTTCTCCCTCTGGCTGACACATGTTCTTATTTTCACCATGTGATTCCTGGGGAGGTTCCCATTTCATCAGGGCTCACTGTTTCAATAATCTAGCATTTACACTGAAAGATCCAAGTGTTCCTATTGAATGTCTTCAATTCTGCCAGGCCAGTTATTTTGCTTTCACGGTGGTGGTGGTGGGGGTGGAGTGGGTGGGCAGCAGAGCAGTAGAACATTACTAGCAAATCACAAGCACACATGCTCCCAGTGGGTGCAGGGAGTTGTGAGGGTGTGGAATAGTGGTCCCTCCAGACCTCAGGCCACTCCTTTTGGGAGCCATTTTCTTTCAAGTCACCACAGAGGGCTACCTGGATGGTGGGCCAAGAAGACATGGCCTGATGTATGACTGCACCCCCCACCCCTTTCCAGAGTAGTTCTAGAAAAAGCCTAGCCTGGGCTCAGGGCCATGGTTTCAGATGGTAGATCCAAGTCTGGGTTTGGGATCTTGCGGCTACAGGCGAAGGGGTAGAAGCTGGAGTACCTGCCTGGGCTCTGGGGGGGTGGGGTGGGGAGTTTCTCTCCGATGGACCTTGCCCTGAGCTCTCCTGTTGTATCCTGAGGTTTTCAAAGCCTCCTAGCAGCTGCCCTTGCACCTACAGTGTAAAGGCATGGAATGAATTCCTTTGGAAACACCTGCCTTTGTAGACTGGGGCATCTTCTCCAGCTAGCAGTGGGTGGGGTCATACCCTCTCCTCCCCAGTCCTCCCCTTCCCCCTCCCCTTTCCTATCCTTCCCTTTTTTCTTTTCTAACAGTTTCTTTTTACATATCTATCCCAGGCTGGCCTTGAACGTACAGGCATTTCTGATGGGAATTGGGGGGCACTGAGTGATTTATACTGTTAAGATGGGTCTGGATGCAGATCAGAAAGACCCAGTGGACCGACCCCAAGTCAGCGAGAGCACAGGGTGGAGACGATGTGCTGCTCCAACTGCCCGTCTGCTTCTGTCCCATTCAGCCCAGATGGATCTTACAGAGTGAATGGTAGAGCTTCTGGGGAATGAATTTGGTAGAGAAGACGGTGCCTTCTGGCCCCATAGTGTCTCCTCCGCTCTTCACCATCCCGACACTGCATTTCTTAAGTAGCTGTCTGATGTGGAAACTTTAAATGAAAGTGGGAGGAGGATGGCAAATGGCTGGCTCAGCGGACGGAGCGCATTCTGTGCAAGCATGGTTGTGGAGGAAGCCCTGTGATTATGTCAATAAAGCACTGTTGAGCCAATAGGAATCTAGATAGGTGGGACTAGGAGTCCAGGAGGACTCTGGGAAGGAGGAACACAGAGAGTCGAGATGTAACGCCATGGGGTAGGAAGCCCGGAAACTTCTCCGGTAAGAGATATACTTAGATTAACAATTATGGGGTAATTACTTAAGTCAGAGCTAGCCAGTAAGAAACAAGCAAGGCCAACAGCTTCATAATTAATATAGCCTCCTGTGTGTTTATTTGGGACTGATGCGGCTCTAGAACCAGGCTGGCGGGAAGGCTTCTCTCAAGAGAAAAGCTTCCCTTTACACATGGTGATCCGGGTTTGTCTGGAGCACACACAAAAGTTCCGTGTGGTGTTCTGCTTCTGGACTCTCAGCACTCCTCCTGGGAGATGGGAGGAGACAGGAGCATGGCCCATAAGCTTGAGGGGGGCATACTCTGGAGTACACATGGGGGGGAGGCAAGTAGTCTGGAGTACACAGTGTGGTAGAAGACACAAGGGAAATGGCCTCAACAAGTCAGATGGTGGTAACTCTCTAGAAAGTTGTCTTCCAGTCTCCACATGTGTATTGTAGCACATGCATTATTCCCCCATTGCGTGCGCACACCAACACACACACACTGTAAACTACCCACTGAACACACACATGCACACACATACACTGCACACACACACTATACACACAAATGTCATGTCAGTGAGTATCAAAGTAAAAATGGGCAGGGGCCACAGGGGCATTCTCACAGACTTGTATGTTGTGAAAAGTGATCATAGAGGACATTGGTTGTGGCACTGTCTAGAGGAATGGAAACTTGGAAACAGTCCAAGTGTCAACATCAGGGGCTTGGAAAAGTAAGTTGTGGTACAGATGGGAGATGTCAGTAGGCTGACAGCTTCCTTAGTTAAAATGAACGGCCTCAATGAATTGACATGCAAAGAGCTGAAAAATTGCGCAGAATCGGAAGGCAAGCATTTTAGGAATTTATATGTTGAGAAGAATGAAAACAGGGCAAAGGGAGGTGCACACTGCTTTCATCCATCAATGAGCAAATTAATGCCTCATTGTCTGAGAAATTCTTTGTAATCTCTCTGATCTAAGTTAGTGTCTGACTTCTATGGGGGACCCTTCCCTGACCCCTGTACTGGGTAGGAACATTTATATATCTTTCCTTCACGTCCCTTGTTATTGTTGTATGATTATATGGTTAATGTCCATCTTCTCCACAAGCCTCATTTATTCAGAGACTCATGCCACTTTCTTCAGTAAAGCATCTGGTACCTGGTCCAGCGCCTGCCACTTGCTGGATGCCCAGTGAATGAATGGTTTTCTGAGTAACTGCATCTTTGGGTCCTTGTTTGTAAAAAGGATAACGATTCCTTCTGCATGTTTGTAAAATTGAAAAAATGGTGTGTGTATGTGTGTGTGTGTGTGTGTGTGTGTGTGTGTGTGCGCGCGCGCATGTGTATGTGGAGGATAGTGATCAATCTTGGCTGTTGCTTCTCATGAACTGTCCACCTTGTGTTGTAAGATAGGGTCTCTCACTGGCCTGGAGCTCATCAAATAGACCGTCTGGCTGCCTGGCCAGCAACTCCAGGGACCCAAATGTCCCTGCCTCCCCAGAGCTGCTATTAAGCTCATGACACCATGCTTGATGTTTTATTTATGTATTTATTATTATTATTATTATTATTATTATTATTATTATTATTATTATGACAGAATCTCACTGTTTAGCCATGGCTGGTCTGGAACTCGCTGTATAGATCAAGTTGACCTTGAACTCACAGAGATCTACTGTGGTCCTGGACTAAAGCCATGGACCCTTAAATGTGAGCTCTAGGGGTTAAATTCAAAGCAAGTTGTTTACTAAACAGCCATCTCTCCAGGCCCATGACTCTTTCTTTAGACAGTTGTTAGAATTTGAAACACAATGGATGAATACAACCTATGAAAGAGGTGGGTATTAGGACCTGTTTATTTATTTATTTAGGATTACTTTGTTATTTTTTAATGTATACATATGTTTTTGCTGCATATATGTCTGTGCATCACACGTGTGCCTGGCACCCTTGCAGGTAAGAAGAGAATGTTATTCCCTAGGACTGGTGTTACAGTTTTGAGCAGACACGTGGGTGCTGGGAATTGAACCTAGGCCCTCTAGAGGAGTAGCCAGTACTCTTAACTGTTGAGCCATCTCCTGGCCCAGAACCTCAATTTGTTGAGTGTGTTAATGTTCCTGTACAAGAGAAATACCATGTGATCACCAGGTGGCGCTGTGATCGTTTGCTTGGGAGTTTCTTAACCCATCCGCTCACACAAAGCTTCCTACAGGCTTCCCTCTTAGGCCTGCAGGTTCCCTTCTGCCTTCTGCTCTGTCCTCTGTGTGATGTCAGGCTGGAAACTGTTCTCTGAGTGGGAGCAGTTACACCCACAGGACTGGGCGACACAGTGGGTAGGCCAGCCTCTGGAGGAACATAGAAGAAACACACCAAAGGCTCAGAGTTCAGAACTGGAGATGGTCTTGTGCAAGCGTGGGGTCTGTCTGACAGCCTCCGGGCCTGGCTGTGCGTCAGCCCAGAGCTTTAGTGTGAGCACGAGCACCCATTCTATGCCATGTTGTGGGTGTTGTTTCTCAAGAGTGTTTTCTGGGAGGAAGAACTGTTGTGGTCTTCGTTTTCCACTTCAGAGACCAACAGAGAGAGATGAAGAAGTTTGCAGGCTGACAGTGGCAAGGCTGAGTCTTGGCTTTGTCACTTCCTTCTTTGACTTGGGATAAGTATTTAGCTTTGCTGTCCCTCAGTGTCTTCCTTACGAAGCAGGTAAAATAGTGTTGACCTCCTTGAGTTTCCACAAGGAAGAAGTGGCCAAAACCTGCACCAGAGGAGCTTAGGAAGTGTTAGCTGTGATGTCACCATGGAGAAGTCTCTTTGCAGCTATGGTAGATGTCTCTGAGAGTCCTGTGCAGTTGATGGGACTCCTCTGTTAGGCTAGACTGGATGGCCAGTGAGCTCCAGGGATCTGCCTGTGTCTGTCTCTCTAGAGCCAGGATTACAAATGTATGGCACCATACATAGCTTTTTATGAGGGTGCTGGGGACTGAACTCAGGTCCTTATGCCCATGTTATTGACTTAGCTATTTCCCCTGCTCCACTCTATAGTCTTTGTTCCCGTGTGGATTGTCTTCCTTGAGAGACAGAGTGCCTCTCCATGCTGTCCATGCATGGGGCTCCAGGTGTCTAGCAGAGAGCTATGTCCTGGCTTCTTGTTGCTCAGGACAGTTGGAGGGTTTTAATTATGTGTATGTGTGGGTGAAGCCTACTGAGAATCCAGACATCAATAAGAACTGAGGGCTGAGAAGTACCCACTGGTGATCAGAAATCACCATGTGGTTCACTCTCCTCCAGGGTCTAGGGTCGCCTGTTCCCTTTCCCTCCCATATCTACAATGTTTCTGATGTCTTCATCTGCTACTGACTGGCAGAGGACATGAGCTACGGGGCTGGATGAGGCCATCAAGGTGTGGTTAAACATTGGATTAGTTACTTTTCCCATTTCTGTGTTTCCCTGAAAGAAACAAAAGAGGAAGGCTCAGGGTTTGAGAGGTGAAGGTGTGGTGAAGTTCACAGATGCTCCTTGTGGCAGAAGCCTGTGTGTGTGGCAGTCTATTGATATGTTGGAGGATCAGGACACAGACCATTCAGACCAGGGTGGGGTCAGGCTATAGAACCTTAAAGGCTGTCCTCGAATAATCCATATCCTGCCAGGATGAGGCAGCTGGATAGTGAGAAGTGACTGCCCAGGGACCTAGCTCAGTGTGTTGGCATTATTGTTCCACTCACTTTCAACAATCCCCCCCCCAAGGATCAGGGTGCTGTGAGCATCCTGTCCAGGCCACCTCACACTTCTTCCTGGATGCTATCATCACACAAGGGTCACAGGCACAGCAACTCATCTAGATCTTCCTTTTAGAGCAGATTCCAAATAGGATGCACCATGACTGAGCCAAGGTCCTGGGGTATGAGGTGTGGAGTCTTCCTGAAAGCCCTTCCTTCCTTCCTTCCTTCCTTCCTTCCTTCCTTCCTTCCTTCCTTCCTTCCTTCCTTCCTTCCTTTCTTCCTTCCTTCCTTCCTCCCTCCCTCCCTCCCTTCCTTTCTTCTTTTTCATTTTTTGGGGGGGTTGTTTTGTTTTTGAGAGGGTTTCTTTGAGTAATACTGGTTGTTCTGGAACTTACTCTGTAGACCAGGCTGGTCTCAAACTCACTGAGATCCTCCTGTCTCTGCCTCCTGAGTGCTGGGATTAAAGGTGTGCACCACCACTGTCTGGCTGTTTCTACTGGTACCCTACCCTCCTCCCTGCTCCAGCACATAATTAAAGATTTTAGATATTTATTTATTGTGTAAAGTATCACGATGTGCATGTGGAGGTCAGAGGACAACTTGCTGGAGTCAGTTCTCTTCTTTTACAATGTGGGTTTTGGGGACTGAACTCAGATCATTGGGCTTGGCAAACACTGAGCCATCTTGCTGGCCCCAGCACTTAAATTTAATAGCCCTTTGGCTACTCCTCTTCTGCTGGAGAGGTTAATAGGTATGAATGAATTTGGGCTGCTACAGTGTCATCAGCCAATAGCCAGTGGGTAAATAACTGAATCTGTGATGAGCAGGGCTCTGGGGACATCCAGCCTTAGCCATTTATTTCTCTTTTTAGGCCAGGTATTCACTGGGAGATGTGCCCTGGTGACTGGAGGGTCCCAGTCCTTACTGTCTGGGTTTGCTGCTCCTCAGAAGCAGCCCCTGGCTTTGGGCAGTGGTGGGGTGTGGGGAGTGAGAGAGAGAACACATGGACAGCAACTGTTAGGTAGCTTCCTCATCTCCATGAGATCTGGGCACAAGACTCTAGGAAAGCTCCTGTGGCTGTTTGCAGATTTGTATTCCAAAAATACATAAACAAATAACAGAATAATTCCAGTGGGGTCACAAAACTAAAGACTGACAACAAATACACCCTCTCTAGCCCTAGCCTGCTCCTGGGCCTCTGCTGGCGTAGGGCCACCTCTACCACAGGCCCCTGCCGGACTTGGATTCGTACCCCTGTGGGACCTTAGTGGGCACCAAATCTCTTTGAGCCTCAGCCTCAGGAGCTGCCAACCTGGGGTTCTGCTATCTGCATGGAAGGAGCTGGGGGGGCATGCATGCATTTTGCAGGCAAGGTCTTCGGATGATAATTTTATCACAGGCAGGAGACAGACACACTCACACGCCCCCAAATCACTAATGGGGCCTCCCTCTGAAGGTGCTCCTGCTTCTCGAGTGGTGATTACTCAGTACCCTGTGTAATTATTTAATCAACCCAACTAAGTCCTCAGCGTGAGTGGAGCTGGGGCAGCTGACCAGACCCCCTCCCCCAACTCCTCAGGAGCATAATGAGCTGCAGAGAGGGAACGGGTGCCCCCAGCACTTCTCTCCTTTGTGCAAAGACTGGGCTGTGTGGGAGGGAAGGGTGGCCAGGAGGGAGGGGCCAGGTCACCTTGGGACTCCCTCACTGAGGACAGGGAAGGAATGGTCTTTTGAGACTTTGAGAAGCAGTCAAGGGACTTATAGAAACTCAGTGGCAGAACCAATCTCAGGCATGGCCTCCCTTCCTCACTCCTCTTTCTCCTCCTCTTCCTCCCTTCCCAGCCTCCTGTTTCGTAGGTACTAGGCATGCAGCAACACATTGTTATTGTCAAATGTGCAGACGACACACATAAAGCAAAAGCCTCCCTCTTCCCTGTCTTCCCCACCCACACTCCCCAGAGGCAACTGCAGCTGTCAGGCTGGAGACACTTCTAGACTTCTTCTGCACTTACACTCTTAGCTTTATGCCCTGGATGCCCTGCTTACCTAAACATCCCTCATGCCTTCTGGACCAGTGGTTCACATTTTATC
Organism: Mesocricetus auratus; assembly: GCF_017639785.1. NCBI lineage: Eukaryota > Metazoa > Chordata > Mammalia > Rodentia > Cricetidae > Mesocricetus > Mesocricetus auratus. The sequence goes on along the minus strand of NW_024429209.1, from coordinate 6,945,730 downwards.
CCTGGGGATGAGAAGCAATGTGTGGGGGACATTTTGATCCTTGTGCTGAGGAAGGACCACTCTTGGCACCCAGTGATGGAGGCCGGGATGCTGCTAAATACATTATGTGACATAGGCCAGCTCTCATGGCACAGTGAACCCTGCCCTAGTATCAGGCTGGGGCTGAGAAAGCTAGGTCTCGAAAGTTCTCTACTTGTTCCCCTCCCCAATTGTCAAACCGCCGTCATTATCACCACCACCACCTTGAGGGGCCTGGCAGGTTAACAGATACCCTTTTCATTCTCATTACTTCTGCCTCTTTTTTTGGACAATGTCCTGGTTTGTGTATCTCTTCCTATGGCTTTCGAATTGCATCCAGGTTGGGGAATGAATGGGAGGCCATGTGTGTTTCTGGTTGGCTATTGAGATTACTACATAGTTGCTGGGGTAAGTTATTGGTTGAGTGATTTCCCAAGTCCTCATAAAATGCTTCTATTTTAAATACCACCCACTTAAATCCAATTTTATTAGCTCTTGCATTGTGTTCTTATACAAGCAGCCGTCTGGCTTTCCCTACCCAAAATCTAAGGTTTTAAGGAAGATGCCAACTTGTTTTAATGCTACCCTACTATGCCTTCAGGAGGGCTAGAGGGAATCTGACGATCATAGGGTGTATTTGGTCCAGCCACACCGACCACCACCATGGGCCCTGAAAGCAGCATTTGACTGGTAATGGGGAGAGGTGGAGAGGCGGCTTGTGTCTCCCTGTCTCCAGCCCTTGTATGTGGGTGGTGCTGGTAAGAGGGACTGTCTGGGAGCTTCACTTAACAGATACCTCTCATTGAGGCCCTGCGGAATGACATCCTCTCCCAGTCCTCACTTGGAAGTCCCTTGGTTTAGCAGGGGACCAAGTGCAGCAGAAGGAGGCATGGCTATTGAGGACAGATCATCAGAACACACTACCAGATCATATTTCTTCAGAGATGAGAAAAGACTGGACTACATAGCCATCCATCTTCCTCTTCTTCCCCTCTCCACTCTCTCTAGAGCCTTGGCACTCAGATCTGAGAGCTTGTTCTTGCTTGTGTGTAAGCGGTGAGGCTTGAATGCAAGGTGGCAGACCTGGCCAGGGCAGCCCAGAGGGCTACACTGGACCCTACCACCCCGCATTGTCCAAACTTGGAACCAGAGGCCACACAAGTGTAATTAGTTAATCAATCATCCTGAGTGATAAACAGGATGATAGATGCAGGTCTCACTTGATCACTTTTATATTAAGGAGAAATAAATCAACCCCGCATTGTTGCTATAAACCTTTCAAACTGGTCAGATCCTGGCTGGCGGAAGCTGATTAACATGGCCACATGGAGGGACCGTTTGTAGCTGATCATTGAGATCAATCCATCCCTGTCACTTTCCCTCTGTGGAGGAGGTGGCAGAAGCCAGGTGCTGTCCCACCATGCATCACTTCCCTGCCCTTCTGATGCATGAGTGGAGCGGTCTGAGCTTTGGTGTCAGAGAGCTGTGCCAAGAACAAGCCAACTGTGTGACCCCAGGAGTCTTGGGTCCCTCTCTGAGCAGTAGCTTTCTATTTGTTAACCAAGGGGCTAGAGAGCTGGCTCAGCGGTTAAAAGCACTGGCTACTCTTCCAGAGGAATTTAATTCTTAGCACCCACATGGCAGGCAGCTCACAACTGTGTTTAACTACTGTTCCAGGGGAACTAATGCCCTCTTCTGGCCACTGCAGGAATTGCATGCATGAGGTGCACAGATGTACGTGTAGGCAGAACACCCATACATGAGAAATATAAATACATCATAAAAAAGAAAAAGGTATGTCCTCCTCAGATGGTTGTTCTGAGTATCTTGGTCCCAAACTTCTTGATTTCAGGACCCCTTTATGTACCTAAAAATTGCTGAGCTCTCTTCAAAACCTTTATTCATGCGATTTATATTTACCGGCATTTACTACATTAGAAATTAAAGCAGAAAATTTTAAATCTACTCATTCATTTAAAATAATAGTCACAAATCTTAAAGTAATATAGACAATGTTTCCAATATAAGCAGAGATTAGGGGGTGGGACGGTGGCTCAGTTGGTATAACACTTGCTGTGCAAACATGAGGATCTGGGTTCAGATCCCTAACACCTGCATAAAACAACAAACAAACAAAATGGGTGTGTCAGGCTGTACCTATATTCCCAGCACCAAGGAGGCTGAGACAGGAGGATCCCTGGGGCTAGTCTGGCTGAATTAGTGAGCTCCAGGTTCGATGAGAGGCCTTGTCTCAAAAAGAGAAGGTGGGGGAGTGATTAAGGAAGATACTAAACATCAATCCTTGGCGTGTGCACATACATACATGTATACCTGCACACATGCATGCATACACACACACATGCACACACACACACACACACACACAGAGAAAGAGAGAGAGAGAGAGAGAGAGAGAGAGAGAGAGAGAGAGAGAGAGAGAGAAAGAGAGAGAGAGATTTTACATTTCTGACTGAATGCACAGTTAGATTCTTGTATTTGCTTCTGGGTTCATTGTGGTGAGTTGTTATAGGTCCAAAGTATGGAGAAAACCCAGGTAGAAAAAGGGTGTGTGTCAGCTGGGCAGGGGTGGCACATGCCTTTAATCCCAGCATTTGGGAGGCAGCGGCAGGTGGATCTCTGTGAATTTGAGGCCAGCCTGGTCTACAGAGTGAATTCCAGAACTGGTCCCCAAACTGCAGAGAAACTCTGTCTCAAAAAAACTGTCTCGATTTGGGGGGAATCTCACTATGTTGTTCAGGTTGTCCTTGAACTCCTTGTCTCTGGAGCCTTTGTTTGTCATACTGTGTAGGCACTCTGGCAGGCAGCCTCTGGAAAACCTCCCCCATAGACTCATGAAAGAATAAGAATAAAAGGTAAGTAATGAGTTGGGCTCCAATCGCAGCACTAACAACAGTAGCTTTGACCTTGTAGTCTTAGATAAAGGATGCATGCTTCTGAGAATGGCTGAGCTGAAGCCATAGGTAGAAGGAAACGACATAGGGGGATCGCTTGCAGGAGCTGGTCCCAGTCAGGCCTCTGTCATGAGCTGACCGCTGAAGTCTGTGTTCCCTCTATGGAGGGGTGCTGAATGGTCTGCATGACCGCCACCCTGTCTCCTGTCAACTCCTCTACCAGCACTGTCCTGGCACTGACTGATGATACTATATCACAAACTCCCTTATCTCCCAATGTCTGGATGGTCTAACCAATGAAATATCCCTGCTGGGAACTAAAAGTGGTAGGGGTTTGGGGACAGGAGCCATAGCTGCTGTGCCGTTTGTCCTCTGGGTCTTAGTGAAACTCCTTATCTTGTCCTTTCTAGCCCTGATGTGGGAGGGGCCTCTCACTATTGCTCTTCTGGGGGTGTAACACCTTCTTGCTTGTTTTTTGGTATCCTACTCACTTAAAAGAATTAAACTCTCCTTGATTGGCACCTGCTTCTTGTGGGAAGGGGGACATATGGGACACTTTGGTAATAAACACCACAACTGAAGTTGCCCGAGAGATGAGTATTGCCAAGACTCTGATGCCCAGGGTTAACATTTGCAGTCTGATCTCTTGCCTATTGCCCGCAAGAATCCATTCTACCTGCTTCTTCAAACGTGGGTTATTGGGATCCAAGCCACATTGGCCTTTCCCTGCTCTCCAGGGTCTTGTTCTTCAAATGAGTTCTCCTGCCACAGGGACTTTTTGCACATGCTGATTTAGAAGCTGATAACACTTCCCTTAATGAGCACTTTCCCCTCCTCTGCATGGCAGTTTGTGCCTGCATGGTGTTTCTGCTCTTTGCGCTCCCTGGCTAGGTAGAGTCCCACTATTCTAGGCCATCAGAGCACTGCCCACTCAGGTGCTTCTTACCCCTACAGTTTTACACTTGTATGCATTAACAGACACTTCAGTGGAGTTTGCCACACACCAGGCACTGGGCCAAGTGTTTGTAAATATCAAATCATCTAGTTCTGCATATAACCATGAGATAAATACTGTTAGAACTCCCATTCTACAAATGAGGAAACTGAGACACCCCAAGGTTGAGCGACCTAGTCAAGGTCACCATGCTGTGAAGGACCAGGAAGCCTGGCTCTCTTATCTCCCCTTATTCTCACTGCATCAATTTATTTGATTAAACCAGTTTCCCCAACCAGGGTGTAAACCTGCAAAGCTTGCTATGCTATTTTGTATCCTCAGGGTCAGGCTCAGTGTCTGGCACACACTGGGTGCTTCACAAATATTTGTGGAATGAACAAGTGACAACGGCCGTAAATTGCCATATTGCCTTTCACTTGCAGGGTCCCAGGGCTCTCTACAGCCTGCTCTCTTCCTGGAGTGAGTTGCCTGGGGAACTTCCTGTAGATATGCAGCCCCTGCTCTTCCAAACCCTGGAGCCTTGGGCATCTCCCTTGCCATGGATGCCTGTAGCAGCTGCTTCTCCTTTGGTGGCAGAAGGAGAGTTCCCACTTCCACTCCACACTGCTCTGAAGCCATCCCTGAACGAGTGACCTGCTAAGAGTGCAGTTTTCTCTCCCTCTCTCCCGGACTTTGATTTGATCAGGCCAAATCTGAAATGATGTGTGAAAGTAATGATATTTGGTAATTAAATCTCTGGTGACGGCCACTGCAATTTGTGCTACATGCATTGTTCATAAGGAAAAAAACCCCGCATCAATTCATTTTCTGACCGGCTACTCCAGGGACTGGCAATTAGGGGCCGCTCATCTCTCTAGTCGCCTCGCATATTAAAGAGCTACTGAAACGCAAAGAGAATTTGGGAGTTTTTTTTTTCCTTCCCAACCTTCTAATAATGTTAGCTTAATTAGGGAGGCTCAGTGATAAAGGGGCAGTTTGGGATGATTTGAGCAGACTGTGCTGGAAGGGAGAGAATGAGCTAACAGAGGAAGGAAGGTGTGGGGTGAGATTTGGGGTGGCCCACCCTGGGACACTTGGTGGTGGCAGGGACAAAGGGCACTGGGAAGCCCAGCTAAGCCCTGCTTCCTTTCCACCCTGCTGAGTTCTTTTTCTTTTCATCTTTCCTTCCTTCTTTCATTCCTCCCTCCACCTTCTTCTCCTCCTTCCCCATCTTCTCCACCCCCATTTTCTATGATTGAGCTTTGGAATGTTCCTTCTTCACTTGTCCCTCAAAGGATGGCCCAGTTTCTTCAAGCATCTTCCCTTATCCTGATTGGAACTCCCCACGCCCAGTGTCCCTCAGCAAGTATAGCCTGTGAACCAGGATTCTCTCCAGATCCAGTAGTAGGTTCTATGGGTTTCCATGAACACACCACAGCCTGGATTGGCTTCGTAGCATCATAGGGAGCAGTGCCACTGCCCTCCAAGTGCTCTGTGTTCTACCTGTCCCCTCTTTCTTCCTACTGGCTGCTGACAAACACTGGTCTTCAACTGGAATGTGGTATAGTTGGAGTCAGGCTGTAAGGAGCCCTTCCTTCCCTTCCTCCCTTCCTCCTTCTCTCCCTCTTCCCTCCCTCCCTTCTTCCCTCCCTCCCTCCCTCCCTCCCTCCCTCCCTCCCTCCTTTCTTTCTTTCTTTCTTTCTTTCTTTCTTTCTTTCTTTCTTTCTTTCTTTCTTTCTTTCTTTTGTTTTTGTTTGTTCAAGAGAGGGTTTCTCTGTGTAACTACCCTGGTTGTCCTGGAACTTGCTTTGTATACCAGGCTGGCCTCAAATTCACAGAGATCTGCCTGCCTCTGCCTCCCAAGTACTGGACTCAAAGGCATGAGCCACCACCACTCAACTGAAGGAGCCTTTTCAGATAGGCATTGTGCTTCTGTCTGCATACATTCAGCAAGCCCCTAACCCTCATCCACCACCCACGAGGATGACTCACAAAGTGGCATGGATGCAGCTGGTCCTGGTTAGAAAAATAGGACCGTTAGCAATGGTTGGATCTTAAGAGAATCTCAGGGCAAAACAACCTGGAGGCGACTCAGCCAGCATCACTGGGCTTCAGAGTCTTCCAGACAAGGAGTTGCTCTAGTGCCTCCACTCACCTCTCCAGGGAGTGTAGTGCAGGAGAAATGCACTCGGAGATCAGGCACCCTGCCCAAACCCCACAGAGGCAGAGGCAGCACTGATCAGGCCTACCTGATGCTAGGCTAGCGGGGAATATTCTCCAGCCACTTTGACTAGAGCAAAGCTGTGAGCTAGCACATGCAGCCATACTTGAGGTATGGCTAGAGGACTCGAGACACTGACAATTTAGTTGTATTTGGTTTTAATGGCTGCAATCTCATTTTATTTTGTGAAGGTGTCTGGAAGGCACACCACTGACTGACATGTCCAGACTGTTCATACTGCTTATCATTCTCACTCTCTACATGAATAAGAAGAGTCACACCTAAAACGTTCATTGCATTCAGTTTTCACATTTCTTTTTTATTTATTAGATTCATTCATTTTAGTTTGTGTGCGACTGTTTTGCCTACATGTATGGATGTATACTACATACATTCTTGGTGCCAGCAGCAGTAAGAAAAGGAGTTGCAGATGTTTGTGAACCACTATTTGGGTGCTGGGAACTGAACCTGGGTCCTCTGCAAGAACAGCAAGTGCTCTTAGCCATTAGGCCATTTCTCCAGCCCTGAATATTCTTATTTCTATAAATCTTACTTGAGAGTAAAATTAGTATAACATATTTCATGCAGTGTTTCAGCAGTTATTTTCTAAAACTATGACATCTATATATCCATTAGATACTTTTATATTATAGTTTATCTTTTAAAATGTTGTCTCATTAAAATGATGTTACCCAGCCAGGTTTTGAACTCTTGGACTCAAGCTGAGCCTCTGGAAGAGCAGGGACTACACATGCATGGGCTTTGCCTAGCTTTAAAGTGTAAATTTTAGTAGGACCAGTAGCTAGTGGCTACTGTACTAGACAGTATGCCAGAAGCTTGGAGAGTTTATGGCAGTCACCTCCCATTCCTGCTGTCAGCCCATAGCCCTGTGGTCTGCTTACATCTCATTTCCCTGGGAGGGCTGGCAAAGGGGTAGGCATTCTGTTCTCACCCTTTGCCACACTCATGGCCTGTTGTCTTTTACTAGTATTTGTGGAATCAACCCTTGTGCTATGATCTTAACTCCTAGGATGTCAACACTCTTCTCAGGATTCCTGCGCAGGGGCTCCCATTTCACAGTAGAAAAAGGAGGCTCACTAAAGCTGATAGTATTTAAATCCCACAGCTGGAGAACACATGGCCTAGGTAACTCGACTTCAAATCCTTGCACGGTGCACAGGGTCAGGCTTAGGTGGGTCTCCAAGGCTCTGTGGTCCTGTCTGTCTCTACACACATGAATTCAAATGCAAGTCTCTATTACAAGGCAAAGGCAGTGCAGGCAAGGGAGGGAAGAAATGGGGGTGGGGATTAATTGAGGGGTGTTATTAGTTTCTACTGGACTCAGTGTCCCAGGACAGTGTGAGCCTGCATGGATTCAGGCGCTGGAGAACTGGGATGTTCAGTTACCACTCACTGGAGCAGTGTCACTGGCTTGCCACTGAGGTGGACAAAATACATTCTGTGGACAAAGAAAGCTCCCAGGCAAGAAAATGGCAGCTGGCAGCAGCCCTCCCCCAAGAGTGCTGGAGAAATCCCTTACACTTGGCTGAGCTGCTGGAGTCACTGGGAGCCAGGTTTCTCAGGAGGTAGTTTTCTTCCGCTGGTTCCGAATGTCTCAGGGACCACGGCTGCCTTTTCAGGGGTTAGCCACACAGCAAAGCAGATGGTGCCTGGGTGATGATCTCTGGAAACGGTATGGATTTGCAATTCAGAAAAGAGGGAGACTAGGAGTCTTTGCATATGTATAAAGAAATCTTTTCCTACAGCTGTACTGGTGTGAATTAGGTTTGGGGCATGCTTAAATTCACTTAGGGGCACAGACTTTTGGGGGGAATATTCCAGAGGTCTTTAGCGATATCCTTCAGCATATAAACAATTTACAGATTATAAATTATTAAACTTCCTTAAAGCAAGTCCCTTAATCATGGATCGCAGGCAACTCTTAGCCTACTTTGAGTTACTAGGTACTTGAAAAAGAAAAGTGGCCTTTTTTTGGGTGTCTATTCAGCAATTCTGGTTTGCTTTTGAAGATAGTGACTTCCCTTTCTGAATTCAGGTTGGAGCAGAACTTCTTTGAGAAGATGGTTTTCAAGTTTAAATTATTGAGACTTAATCTTCCTCCTCTGCCATACCCTTTCCTAAGTGTTTGAGAAACCAGAAGCTACAGCCCAGGCTGACTAGATAGTTGTCCTGGCTTCTGAAGTCTGCTGCCCTACTTGAGTGGGCACTGGCTCCGCATTAGTCCCTCTCTGTCTGCTTGGCCCTAGCTGAGGGCTTGTGAGGTAGGATTTGCCCTCTGATTTCATTACACGGTGGGCAGGGAGACTTCAGTGCAGGTCATGAGGTATGGAGTGTGGGATGCTTAGGGATTAGATCCACACTTCTGGTCCTGGTACATAGGGGAGTCAGTCACCTGTACTGCCCAGGCTGCCTCTAATCCAGTGGTTCTCAACCTTCCTAATGCTGCAACCCTTTAAAAAAGTACCTCATGTTGCGGTGACCCCAACCATAAAATTATTGTCGTTGCTACTTCATAACTGTGATCTTTGCTGCTGTTATGAATCATAATGTAAATATTTTTGTAGATAGAGGGTTGGCAAAAGAGTTGCAACCCAGAGGTTGAGAGCCACTGCTCTAGATCAGTGAAGCTGGGATAGTTGGGAATGGAGCTGGAAAGTGGATTTTCAAAGTCACATAGATGGGAATCAGGTTAGGTTCTTGGTAGACAGAACCAGAAACCCTGACATTTGAAAGCATGGAGCCGGGTTGCTGACATCTAATGTTGGAGTCATGTCAGTGACATGGGGAGGAAAACCAGAAGACTCAAGTTGAATATTGAATCTGCTGAGATTTGGGGCTTGGTATCTTGTCCCGTGGAATCTGCCTTTGAATTTTGACAACATAATTATAATTAACGAGACTTGCAGGGTTGTTTGGGATATTCAGTGAGATACTCAGATCCCCAGGCCACAGCACCTTTTCCAGCCTGGTCCCCGGGAGCTGTCCCCTTTCTCATCCGGCCTGGAAGCTAGGTGCTGACCCTGAGTCCCCAGCTGGCCACTGCTGGGTAAGTCACTCCCTTTGCTGATGCCCACAGCATGCTCACTGGTGCCCGTCTTCTCCCGAGGAGGATGGTATCGACATTTCAAAAACAGTTTAATTATTCTGCGGCTGCCTGGCTATTAGCTGCGACAAGAGAGCTCAGGGCTATTTTTCAGCATTAATTTTCCATTTGAAATGAATTCCTTTTGGTTACACTTTTTAAATGTTTCTTTTAATTAGACGCAATTACTTCAGAAGAATTGCTTTTATTCCTCAGCCTGAGATCCCAGCGATAAAGTCGCTATCTGGCCCCACCGAACGGCCGGGACGGCTCATTTAGTCTCTGCACTAAAGTATATTGAACTAGGAAATTATACAGCGAATCAACTATTAATTCCTTTTATGATCGCTCACTCTAACATCTTGAATGAGATCTTCAGGGGGAAATTTAGTCACAATAGGGATCATTGTTCCCCCCCTTACAGCCCTCGGCCCAGCATGAGGAAGGCTGCCCTGCAGATGGGCAAGTACAGGGGCAGGATGCCATGGGGCTCATGGCTTTCCTGGGGGCTTTGGGTAAGAGGATGGCGCGGGTGAAGCCCCTTGGCTGGTTTGGAGGGAGTCCTGTTCGGCCCCCCAGAAGAAGGAGGTAGCTGTGGCTCTATGGAGATCGAAAGTACCCCTGCCTATAAGGTTGGTTCTGTGGTCTTTTCGTGGTGTAGTTCTGCAGGCGGCCTGGGAACCAGTAGGTGGCGCTCTCCCACTGCGTTGGCAATTCGGTCTATGCTGGTAGTTACTGGGGAGAATCCTTTTAGCTTGAACCAAGCTTAACAGACGGGGAAACCGAGGTACAGAGAGGGTGTGTAGTCACAGACAAAGGCTGAACCAGCCTTTTATGTTCCTGGACCATGTCTCTGAATTTGACCACTTATGGGGTTGTTGCTGGGGTCCTCTGCCGCTTCTAAACTCCCAGCCTGTCAGAAGAGGAAGGACTGGCAGGATCAGAGGACTTCCAGGGGGCACTTATAATGGGGAGATTCTAGGGATGAGGTGAGCCAAAGGAGGTCCGCATGCTGGCTGTGTCGTGCAAGCACTGTGGGCTTACTGTTCTACATGGTTGTTGGAGGAGGATCTGGAAGGAATACTCACTCGAGATCCCAATGTGATGAGTGGATAGATATGTGCCTCATTTTTTTTTCATCTGTTTCTCTTAGGGGAGGCAGGGTTTGAACGGTGGGCTGGAGATTCCAGGAGGAGAAAGCACACCGTAAGTGGGGAGTGCCTGTGACAGAGACCCACCCCTCCCCCCAGGTCGCTGTACCCGTGCTAGGAGTTTGTATTGAGGACAGTAGGAGCTATGTTCAGATCTGTGGTGACGGATTTCCCTGGCTGCTGTGTGCAGGACTTGAGAAAACAGGCCATAGAGCCTGTGGGGGTGGCGGTGGGGGTGGGGGCTCTTGCCATTGCTGTGTAGAGGTGAGAGTGGCCTATGTCTGATGGGGACAGTAGGGGTGGCTCTTCCAGGGTCAGGACTCTTAGGACATTCATGGCACGGGACACTACTGTCTTTATGAGACACCTCTGAGAACAGACTTCCAGGGGCGCTAAATACTTCATTTGTTTCTGATGAGAAAGAAAAAAGTACATTTTTGCCTACTCTCAAGGGTCATTTCTTCTGGATTTTGAAGAAAATTAAAACATTTTCAAAGGTCTCTGAGATACCATGAGCCCCAAGCACTGCTCCTGTCCCCAAAAGACGGATGGTTGGTACCACTCTGAAGAAAACAATGAAACAAGCAAGCAAACAAACAACAACAAACCAGACAGGCTTTGGAGTTTGGATCTCCTGCTTTGAGACTGATGGAGGGAGGATGTAGGGCTTTTTGCTACCTCTTTGTCCCCAGCCTCTCTTGCTTCCTGGGTGCCAGGACAATGCCAGCTCGCTCGCTCTCTCTCTCTCTCTCTCTCTCTCTCTCTCTCTCTCTCTCTCTCTGTGTGTGTGTGTGTCTATGTCTCTCTCTGTCTGTCTCTCTGTGTCTGTGTCTCTCTCTATCTGTCTGTCTCCCTGTCTCTGTCTCTCTCTGTCTCTGTCTCTCTCTCTGTCTTTGTCTCTCTCTATCTCTATCTCTGTTTCCCTCCCTCCCTCCCTCCCTCCCTCCCTCGCTCCCTCCCTCTCTCTCTCTCTCTCTCTCTCTCTCTCTCTCTCTCTCTCTCTCTCTCTCTCTCTGCCACTGTGAGTAAATGGAGGTTGGAGACTAACTTTTGGGAGTAGGTTCTCTCTACCGTGAAACTCTGGGGATTGAACTCAGGTCTTTAGGTTAGGTGGCAAATGCCTTTATCTGCTGAGCTATCTTTCCAGTCCTGCTCAATGCTTCTCTCTCTGAGGTTAGGGATATTATTGGTACTACTTTGTAAGTGAGAAAACCAATGCTCAGAGAGAGTTACTTGGCCAAGGCCATAGAGCAACAGAGGAGGGAGGGTATGCCATGGGAATGGCAGAAGGGAAGGCACATGAGCCAGCCCTGAATGTGGGCCTGGGTCTCAGCAGGCAATAGTTGTCTGGGAACAGCTAGCACCATTGTGTGGTTACACCTGGTTCACACTGCTTGGGGTGCTTGTCATCAGGGATGATCTTGTCAGCCCCTGGCCCTGTTCCCAAGCTTCTCCTCTCAAGGGGACTGAGGAGTTCAGGTGCCTCAGTGGTCCTACTAGCTTGTAGGCCCAGGAAGTAGGGCTGGCTGGGCTCTCTCTGGGTATTCCCCACCCTCCCAACTTCAGGAGAGCCGAGGTCAAATCAGGAATGGAGTTCCAGTATTCAGAGGCTTGGGCTCTGAGGAAGACATGCCTGCCCCAGAATCATCTGGCGGAGGGGAGGATGGGCTATAGAAGAGACATGGTCCTTGTGCATGCTATTTTCTCTGCTGTCCCCAGGTAGCATTCTCTGGATGGAGTGTCTATATTCTTGCAAATTCACACACTGAAGACTGCATTCACAATGAGATATTATGGAATAAAGTCTTTGGGTGGTGACTGGGTCCTATGAGTGGGATTTATCTCCATCTAACAATGATGAAGAGACCAGAGTTTTTGACCATGTGACAAGATGGTCTTTGCCAGACCTGAGCATGTTGACCCCTGACCTCCAAGCCTCCAGAACTGGGAGCAAGACTCATGTTCTGTCCACACCACTGGTTGCCATTTGACATTTTGTTACAGCAGGCTGAGCCAAGGGACATTTCTTCTGTTTGACCTTGGTTCTGGCCAAGGTGTTCTGATCTATGGGAGCCCTGGACTCAGGCCATGGCTGGTGAAGAGAATAGGGCTCATATGTAAGCCACAGGTGATACAGTTGTGTTGACTGTTTCCTGGGATTTGGGACTCCCAGCTCCATAGTTTGTCCCAGACAAGCCGTGTTTGATCACTCTAAGCTCTCTGTGTGTGATTTGAACATTGTTTCTGCTAAAGATGTTGGATGCTTGTCATATCTTCTTGAAAAGTATTGGACCTGCCCCACATTTCCAGGGGACTTAGCATGGACTGTTCAGATGCCTAGAAGGGATGGTTTGATTAGCTGGTTAAACACATCAGAAGTAAGGAGGAATTAAAAAAAACTTTAGAAATGTGAATTTGTTAAATTAAACTGTTCTTTAACTTAGATAACTTGTTTAATAAATCCTAGTTTTTTTCAGTTTTTACTTAGTTTTTATTCATAATCATAAACTTAACTCTGCAATCCAGCTAGCCTTGGAGGGGAATGAAAAAAATATGGAACCCAAAGAATTATCAGTGAGAGCAGAGATTACAGGGCATTTTGAGCAGATGGGGTGGAGGGGGGTGCTCTCCTGAGCTACAGAGGGAATGGTCTGGTGGGCAAGTCAGAAGAATTAGAGTTGCTCACAGTCGGAAATGGTGACCTTCTTGCTGGTCTTGCCATTCCTGGACCTGAAATGCTCTGTGGCTTCCACAATGTTCACACCTTCTTTCGCCTTCCCAAAGACCACGTTTGCCATCCAGCCACTCAGTTTTGGCGGTGCAGATAAAAAACCGGGAACCATTTGTGTTTGGTCCAGGATTTGCCATGGACAAGACGCCAGGACCTGTATGCTTCAGAATGAAGTTCTCATCCCCAAATTTCTCTCCGTAGATGGACCTGCCGCCAGTGCCATTATGGTGTGTGAAGTTACCACCCTGGCACATGAATCTTGGGGTAATTCACTGAAAGGAGAAACCCTTATATCCAAATCCTTTCTCTCCAGTGCTCAGAGTGCGAAAGTTTTCTGCTGTCTTTGGAACTTTTGTCTGCAAATAGCTCGAACAAGATGTGGCCCAAGGGCCCATTAACCATGATGTTGAAGAACACGGTGGGGTTGACCATGGCTGCAGGAAGAGGCGGCAGGGGACAGCAGCGTCTGCAAAGCCAAAATCCTTGTTTTTTGACGCACAAAAGACAAACAAAACTACACACATATACATACATAACAACAATCACATTTGTGAAAGAATAATGATCTTTCAGAGGTATTGGGGCCTGAAGTCACATTTTTTTTGTTGGTTTTGAACTCTCTTGAGCAGAAAGGACACAAAACTGTCCCTGTGAAGTTCTATCTCCACCCAAACTTCATTCTGAGAGGAAACTTTTGTGTCCATCTTTGAATTTTGAGAAGCGAACAGAATTATGCAATTTTCATAAAATTAAAACCTATGATACCTGTGAGGGTGCGCATGCTTCCAAGCATATAGGAAACTGACTGAAAAGGGGAAAACTAGTTAGGAACAAGGCATCTAGGTATGAGAGGGTTGAGGTGTGAGGGGAAGCTCGTGGTTAAGGGGGAGAATATACTGGCCATTTTCTACTCATTTTCCTCATTGCTGTGACAGGATTCCTGACAGGTCAAGGGAAGAAGGACTTTCGGAACAGTTCATCATGGTAGGGGAGGCTTGGCAGTTGAGTTAGCTTGGTTGGTGTCTGTAGGATCTTTCTTGTGTGGTTCTGACCAGAAAGCAGGGAGTTTGGGCAGGAAGAGAAGCCAAGATCTGCCCCCACGAGGCCCACCCCTGAGTGATCCATCTCCTTCAGCAATGCATTACCTCATGATGTTCCCACTGTCTCCCCCAGACCGAGCTGGGTGGAGTGTTTGTAACTGGGACCCATAATCAGCAATACCATATCCATACAGGTGTGACAGTGCCTATAGTACTGTTTGGAGAGCATGGGGTCAGGATGAAGCTCTGAGCCCCATTTCCCTGGATTTCCCACTTAACAGGTAGACACAGTTCTGCAGCCTCTCCAACTCTGTTTTAGTTCTCCGTAAAGCAGACATCTGAATGTTGGCTTGGTGCAAGCATTCAACAAAATACGATGTGCTGAGCACAGTCCCTGCCACATGGGATCGCTTGACAAATGGAAGTTAATTGTCTTTTTATGAAAAGATAACAGAAGTGATTAGAGTAGAAACCCAAAGGATTCAGAGGCTCAGTTAACACAATTCCTCAAGCCATTGCCCTCAGTTTGAGAAATAACTGGAATCTCTTGGGTGGCTCCTTAGATGCCAGGAGGCTGGGCCCCATCCCAGAGCTGAGTCAGGGGACCTGGGACCTCCGAAGTCTTTCCCAGGTGATTCTGGAGGCTTGCCTGGCTGTGAGATTGGCAGTTGAAAAGGGAGGGAAGCTACTGCATGAAATGATGTGCAGACACACAGGGGTGTGTCACAAACCTGCTTGGAGACAGGCTGAGCCCGGGGCTCACTGACTAGCCTATGTACTCAGACAGTGAGCTTCAGGCTCAGGGAGGCCTCGTCTCAAGAAACAAGATGCAGAGCAATGCCTGATGTCCACCTGTGGCCCCTGCACGCACACACACAAGTGAGTGCACTCATGCCCACACACCAGCAGGAGGTATCTACCCCTAACTAAAAGTGTGTGTCGGGGCGATGGGCAGAGTTGTTATCTACAACAACACTGGCAACAGCAGCTGAAGTTTAAGAACAAGGATATTTAATTGACACACACACAAGCGCCAAGTTGTGTACTTTAAATGTGAACAACTTATTTATTTATTTAATTTTTTTTGTGACAGGTTTTCACTATGTAACCCTGTCTGACCCGAAACTTCCTATGTATACCAGGCTGGCCTGAAGCTCACAGATATCCACCTGTTTCTGCCCCCTGGGTGCTGGGATTAAAGATGTGGCTGGCCGAAGGTGAACATTTTTTTGCTAATCATTCCTCGACAGGAATTGGGATTATTATAGGGAAGGCCTTCGGAAGGCTGAAGGTCAGGAGGTCAGGCTGTGGCTGGGACCTACTGGCCTGGCTTAGACATTGATTGATGGGAGCCGGCCTTTCTATGTCATAGATTCTCTTCTTTTCTGTTGAGGGTGGAACCCAGGATCTTATGCATGTTAGACAATCTCTCTCTCCAAATGATGTCCTTAGCCTTGTCATGGGCTGCAGCATGCCTGGGTAGCGTGGAGGAAGTCCATTTGCTCAGGCTAACACCAGTGGGAACAGTGTGGGGAAGGGGTCTTGAATATGCAGCATTTGAACACCTACCAGTTACTTTCATTTTCTTGCCTTTTCCCTCTTTGACCTCAATTTCAGGGTGCAGAAAATTTGGGGGCAATTTATTCCAAAGATGTCCATCCTGTCCTCTGTTCTTCTCATCCAAGGGTAGAGAGGAGAGCCAAGCTCCAGCTGGAGCTCCAAGAACATATGGGCCTTGGAAATCATAATAAGAGGGAGCCATCTTCTTCATTAATTGATTAATGTAATTAAAGAAAGATAAGTATGTCGATGCCGAGCACATTAGAGTTAATTTGTACAGGCAATTAGCTGTACTCCCTCCTTCATGCTAACTGCCTCAGGAGCTCTGTACACAGACACCCTAGGGTCAAGTCTGGCCCCCAAGGACCTTATTCTAGGACCCCAAGAAGAGCACGACTCTTCAGACAGGGACTAGAGCAAAGCTCTATGACCTTGCGAGAAGTCCCTTAACTTGCGTTCATCTCAGTTTCTTCTAGGCCCAATGAGGGTGATTACTCTGATCTCTTAGAGTGGCGAGCACACAGTGAGGTGTGTGTGTGGATGCCAGGAGCAGTGTGGTCCCTTCTTCCTTGTGTCCTTCTGGGGACATCATCTTTTTCAGACCTGGGCACACCTTGCTCTGGGCTCATGGCTTGAGATGTTCTAGAAGGTTCTCAAGACTTCATGGGTCTTGTTCTTGCCTCATTTTCCTTTATTCCAACCTGGTATCCATGCTCACTTGCTCTCCTGGGGCTGTTTCCAAACTTGCCTGTCTGTCTTCATGTCTGCCTGTCTTCTAGACAGAGGTGCTCCTGGGGGAGCTGAGGTAGTTCAGAGATCCAGGTAGTTGTGTGGGGTCTCCCTCAAGGTTTGATCACTATAAAGCTGATTTCTTTGTTTCTCCTGTCCCAATGCCAACCTTTCTAAGGTTCCTGACTTTTGTCACCATCTTAACAAATCCAGTAGGTTCCAAGGAGGCCTCTCACCCTCCACCCCCTACCCCCTACCCCATTGTGTGCCCTAAAGAAATCTTCCCTAGAGTGACTCCTCCCATACTCTGTCTACCTTTCCCTGTGTCTATATTAGAGACCTTCTTCCTCCAGTTACTCCTCCCCACTACTTCCTGAAGATTACCACCCCAGACCACGCCCATTTCCTGTCCCACCTTCCACTCTGTTCACCCTTCTTGCTTTGATATCCTTACTCGCTTCTCAAACCACAGGTCCTCATCTTAGTTGACAAATACACACACACAACTATCTTCTCCACCTGCCTACAGAGATAACAAATTTACCACATCAACACTCTGTCCCCAGCTACTCCCCACCTTCCCTCAGCATCCTCATAGTCTTACTCCAGGATATAGCACCGATATCCATCAGTGTCTTCAGCTAACAGCTGGGGGTCACTCCTGCAACTCTCTCCCCCTCATCTGCCACGGCTGAGCACTATTAGGTTTTTACAGCTTTATTGAGGTACGATTGAGAAACATTTAAAGGTTTTTAACATCAGATATGTCTTGGAGGCCCTCACCACCCTGAAGATAATGAACATTTTCATCAAGTCTCAAAGTTTCCTTATGACCCTAAGTAAGGCTTCTTGATCCCTATTTACATCTCCATCAATCCTTAGGCAACAACAGATTCATTTTCTACCACTGAAAAGTAGTTTGAGAGCACATGAGATGGATCAGTGGGTTAAAAGGCCTACTGCCAAGCTTGATGATCAGAGTTTGGTCCCCAGGACTCACACAGTGAAAGGAGAGCACCAACTCCTGGAAATTTTTCTTCAACTTCCATGTGGTACCTCTCTTTGTTAAATAAATGTAAAACAAAATAAAAAAGAGGTGCTTTCTTTTTTATAGAATTTTATAGAAATGGAAATTACACACTGCATTCCCCCCCCCCCCGTGACCTTTCTCACTCATAATTATTTTTTAATGTAATATTTTTATTGATTATTTGGAAATTTCACCTAATGCACCCTGACCATATTCATTTCCCAGCCCTCCCAAACTACATCCCTATCCTTGTGACCTTCCCTAAAACAAAAGAAGAATAAGAAGAAGAGGAGGAGGAGGAGGAGGAGGAGAAAGAAGAAGAAGAAGGAGAATAAGAATAAGAATAAGAATAAGAAGAAGAAGAAGAAGAAGAAGAAGAAGAAGAAGAAGAAAATCAAGTTCAATTTTCATTGCTCGTATACTCACTGGAGCATGATCAAACTCCCAGTGGCCGCCTCTTAAACAGGGTCTTCCCCTGCCCCCACCCCTGCCAGAAGCCATCACCTGTGAAGAGCTACCCTCCAGCATCTTAAGCACACTTGTTAAGAGTTCTCTTCAATGGCTTCCTGTCTAGACTATTTCTTTCTTTGGGATTGGGGGTGTGGGAAAGAGGTTGCCACAGAAGCCTTCTATGACTCTCATTCCCAGTATGCAGTCATTGACACCACTGCAAAAGAGCCTTCCACGCCTTTATAGTCCATGGGAGCATGGATCATGGACTTCTACATGGTTTCTGGCTACATCATGGGCCACGGACATCAACGTGGCCTCTGGCAACAGCACAGGCCAAGTACAGCCACATGGCATCCAGCAGCAGTGAGAACCAGGGACTCTAACATGGCCCATGGGCCATGGAAATTAACATGGATTCGGATGGCAGCACGGTGGTAACACAGCTTTGTAGTAACACGGGCCACGGACATCAGCATGACTCTTGACATGGTCTGTGGCAGCAACATGACCCTCAGACACCAATGTGTCTTCAGGGGACAGCACAGACCATGGGCATCCCTGTGGTCTTTGGTGGCAACATAGGCCACAGATATCAGCATAATTCCCAGTCACAGCAGGACCACAGACATAACATGACCTCAGGTGGCAGCACAGACCACGCACATCCACATGGACCTTGAGCATTAAAACAGCCTAGGGCACCAGCAAGGGCCATGAATGAAAGCATAGCCCCTGACTATAACATGGATTACAGATACCAACATAGTCTCTGGGGGCAGCAAAGATCATGGAGGGCTTACAAGAAGGTCCAATCCAGAAAATGGACCATTCTCCATCTCAAATATCCTGTAACTATTTAGAGCCAGGGTGATCATGTGTTTGGGCAGTGTGTTTAGGAGCAGAGCCTGTGCTAACTCCAGACTGCTTCATACCATCCTGCCAGCCCTGCACTCAGCAGGACTCCCTGAGTGCAGCCCAGTGTTTGGCCATGGGAATCTGAATCTGCTTCCATCAGATGAAGGCTCTCCGATGACAACCTGATCACAGGGGATGGCCAGTTCAGACTACTCATTCATTGCTGCCAGGAGTCTTATCTGGGGCTGTCCTTGTAGACTTGAGGAAGTTTCCCTAACATCAGGCTTTTACCTGGCTCTGTAAAGCCCCTCTTTCCAGTAATCTCTCTCAGCACTGTCCCCCTCCACCCACCCCAATCTGATCCCTCAAGTTCCCATGTCCACCTACACCCAGGCCAACCAGGACAGCTCCTCTGTTTCCTCTTCCCTTGGAGATCCATGAGTCATGTGTGTCCCACCCCTGTCCCCGTGTCGTGTCCCCCCACCCCCCACCCTTTGGGCCCTGCTTGTTAATTGGCTTCTCTGGGTCTGTGGATTGTAGCTTATCTTTTACTTTACAGTTAATATACACTTACTAGTGAGTACATACCATATTTGTCTTTCTGGGTCTGGGTTACCTCACTCAGGGTGACTTTTTCCTAGTTCCATCCATTTGCCTTCAAATTTCTTGATGTCGTTTTTAACAGCTGAGTAGTACTCCATTGTGTAAATGTACCACATTTTCCTTACCTATTCTTTGGTTGAGGGACATCTGGGTTGTTTCCAGGTTCTGACTATTACAAATAAAGCTGCTATGAACATAACTGAGCAAGTGTCCTTGTGGTATGATTGAGTTTCCTTTGGGTATATGCTGAAGCACACACACACACACACATATTTTTCCCGAACAGCTTCACAGGCGAATACTCATTACAATGAGTCATTGGTCTGGTTCAAGGTTTCTGGTTTCCGAAGCACCGCAAACACTGGATCATCCTTGAACCTCGTCTGGGTTATCCTGCTGTTGCCCAGAGTGACCTAGGCAGGGCATCCAGGGGCAGGATCCTCTCATGCTCCAGACTGCAGCACACCTCCCTGCTTTCCATACCCGCCACCCTGAGGTTCACTGAGCAGCAGCAGCAGCAGCAGCAGCAGCTCCATGCAACTCCATGCTGCTGCATGCTGCCCACCAGGTCGAGGACCTGCTCTTTTTATTAATGCCATGTTCTTTGTCCACTGTAGCCATGCTCCCATAACGCTCCCATACCCTTTGTCACCACAACTGTACTTTAACCATTCTCCCCTGTACACGCCTCTGTTCTGCCTTCTTTCCTTCCAATTTCATGAGTCCACTTTTTAAAAAAGCATCTTTCCATATGACCTGGCCTTCTCTAGCTATTCTGGGAACACCGTGGTCTCTGCGGGTTCCTCTGCTGCCTCCTCCTCTCTCCTGGGAGCCTTCTTGGGTCTCTGTGGCTCGTTGGGGGCTGCTCTGTGATGCCATCTTTGATAACAGCTGTGTGGCGATGATGAACTCCTGGATCTGGTTCTGCAGGACGGCTCCTCCAGCAGCTCATAGATGGAGTAGATATTGGGGTGAACCAACTCAAAGGCTGGATCTGGGCCCAGATGGCAGCTGCATTGGTCAGCCTTGGCCTTGAGGATGGCCTCCACCTGGGTAGGACTTGCCTGGTGCAAGAATTTACAAAAAGTATAATAAGCAATTTATTAAGGGGTGCAATGGGAAGAAAAACTGAATACAGAACAAGGCAGAAGCTGCTACTGATCCTACTGGAGCTGCTTCTCAGCCACTTGGTGTCAGACCATGCCAAACACCAGCCAGAGCAAGAGTGAGACTGCATGTCTTGGGGGCTCTATCACAGACAAGAAGTACTGTTTCTATTGGTGCAGACAACCCAAGGTCATGGGCAGAGCGATGACCCACTACACTTCCCATTCATAATTCTTTTATCACCCACTTTATCGACTGTCCCAGTATTGCCAGACACCTTTATATTGCTGAACAGTATTCCATTGTGTGGGTATAGCACAACATGTTTAACCTATCAGTCGCTGATGGACATTTGGGTTGCTCTGGTTTTGGATTCTTTTTTTTTTTTTTTTTTTGGTTTTACTAGACAGGGTTTCTCTGTATTGTTTTGGAGGCTATCTGTCCAGCCCGGCCTTGAACTCACAGAGATCCGCCTGCCTCTGCCTCCCGAGTGCTGGGATTAAAGGCGTGTGCCACCAACGCCCGGCTGGTTTTGGATTCTTACAACTAATGATGCTATGGAAACTGCTGTACAAGTCTTTGTGTGAATATATAATTTGATTTTCCCAGGAGTGGAATGTCTGGATCATATGTTGGTGGATGTTAAACATTTAAAAACCTGCCAAGCTGGGTATGGCGGTGCACACCTTTAATCTCAGCACTCAAGAGGCAGTGGCAGGTAGAGATCTCTGTGAGTTCTAGGCTAGTCTGGTCTACATAGAGTTCCATGCCAGCCAGAGTTGCAGGGTGAGACCCTGTTTCAAAAACAAAAGCAAAACCAAAAATAAGCCTGCTATTTTTTATTTTATTTTTTTGATACAGGGTTTCTCTGTGTAACATGCTCTGGCTGTCCTGGAACTCACTCTGTATACCAGGCAGGCCTGGAACTCACAGAGATCCGCCTGCCTCTGCCTCTTGAGTGCTGAGATTAAAGGTGTGCACCGCCACCACTTGGAAAACCTGCTGATTTTTTTTTTGTTTAGTTGTGTCATATTGTATATGCTCTTACTGTCATCATGCGCAAGTTTAAGGCACTCCCTGTCCTTGGCGATATTTTATGTGGAGTCCACTAAGTTTTGGTCATGCTGATAGGACCATGACAGTTTCTGATATGGTTTTGATGTGTTCTTAGGTAATAACAGGGACATTTTTGAAGTACTTATTTGTCAAGTGTTTGTTTACAATTTACCTATCTAAAATTTTTGCACCATTTGTTTATGATGGAATTTGGATTGATTTTACATATTTGGAATACGAAGTCTGCATCATGTATGTCTTTTGAAAACATTTCCCCTGGCCTATGGCTTGTCTTTTCATTCTCCTTAAAGTGTCTTTCAAAAAGTAAAAGTTGTAAATTTTAATGAGATGTAACTCATCGAGTGTTTTTCTTATAGGAACTATTCTTTTAAACATCCTTTATTATTTGCTTGTCTCTGTGTGAGAGTGTGTGTGGTTAGCACTTCACGAGTGTGGAGTCAGAGGACAATTTGGGAGAGCCAGTTTTTTCCTTCCACCATGTGGGTCCCGGGGGTCAGACATAGGTTTCAGGCGTGGTGCAAGTGCTCTTACCTGCCCTTGCCTTTTTCTTGTCCCCGAGCGTCATACCCATGTGACTATGTCTAACCTAAAGTTATAAAGATTTTCTCCAACAACTGTAGGAAGAAATATATAACATAGTTCTTATGTTTTATGGTGTTAGTTTTCTACACTTCTGCCTCTCTTTTAATGACAGAGTGAAATAAAATTCACATAATCTATAGTTTATCCCTTCAAAGTGAACAACTTGGGGCTGAGGATATGACATATTACTCAGTTCATGACTTGGGTTTGACCCCAGTTGTGCCTAAAAAGTATGAAATTCCATTTTAAAAAATTTAGTCACAGTTTCACACCCAGATAATTGTCATCAGTGCCCACTTCTAGTTTTCCACTTTCTTACTAGAATTCTTTGAAGTAGGATTTTTTTAAAAGTTTGATGAACCTCACTCTTTGATCACATTTGAGTTAATGTTTGATCCTGATACAAGATATAGATTAAGATTTTAAAAAAATGTTAAAATTCATTTTCTCCACAGAACTTGATACTTTTTTCTGAAAATCAATGGGCACACACATATACTTGTTTTTTTAAAAAAGTCCTATTAATTGTGTATATATGGTGTGTGTGTGTGTGTGTGTGAGCATACTGAACATACTGGAGTTATATGTGTGTCTATGGAGGGTGCAATGCTTGTGCACACAGAGATCAGAGGAAGATATCAGGTATCTTATTGCCCTGAGCCAAGGCCCCTCACTGAACTGGGAGTTCATTATTTTTAGCAGACTTGCAGCCGGGGAATTTCCAGCCAGCATTCTTTTTTTTTTTCTTTTTTGGTTTTTCGAGACAGGGTTTCTCTGTATTGTTTTCGAGGCTGTCGGTCCAGCCTGGCCTCGAACTCACAGAGATCCACCTGCCTCTGCCTCCCGAGTGCTGGGATTAAAGGCGTGCGCCACCATCGCCTGGCCACAGCCAGCATTCTTACCCACGGATATATCTCTCCAGCATTTTTTTCAAAATGTAAGTCTTTATATATAGCCCAGGCTGTCCCAGCCTTCACTCCTTCTGCTTCAGAATCCTGAGTGCTGGAATTGTAGGTGTGTGCCTTCGTGTCTGCCAAGCCTTACCAATCTTATCATTAAAATGCTCCTTCAACTTGTCCCCTTCTCTTTATTTCCTTAGTCTGGGCCACCATCAGCCTTTGGACAAATGTAGCAGCCTCATCCACGACCCCCTCTTCTCTCTTGTGCCTCACGTTTGTTCTTCATTGAATGATCAGAAAGGATCTCCCTAGGTGACTTCCATGTTCAGCACTTGTCACTAGACTCCTGCTACCTTTGAAATGTGAACGTGTGTGTGTGTGTGTGTGTGTGTGTGTGTGTGTGCATTTTGATACAGGTTTTCTCTGTGTAGTCCTGACTATCATGGAACTATCATGTAGTTCAAGCTGGCCTCACACTCAGAGATCCACCTGTCTCTGCCTCCCAAGTGCTGGGACTAAAGGTTTGCTCCTCCCCGACTGGTGAAATGAGAACTTTTACTACTTGCACTTGTAGGTTTTTTTCTTGACTTCTGTGGTTACCTCCCTCTGCCACCCCTTCTCCTTACTCTTTGTCATTTTCTGAATCCTGGGGGGTTTCATTCTGCTCCCTGCTTCTCCTCACCCCAGAGCCTGTGCACATGCTGCACCTTTTCCTGGGAAAACTCTCCTTCCCCCTTGGGACTTATATTGTTCCAATATTGCCTTTCCTCCCTTCTTCATCTAAATGTAGTCTTCATTGCCTGATTTACTAATTCATTAACTTTCAGCCTTCATATTGCTCAATAATGAACTATTGCTGCATAATAACACTAGCAGGGACATTCAGCATCAAAAGTTTATTTTGTTTATAAGTTGGTGGCTCAGCTATCCAATACTTACCATCTATGTCCTTCCAGACTCCTGGGATTAGTAGGATCTCAAGGCTCATGACTGTGGCTCAAGGGTCAGAGGACAGGCTCACCATGCAAGTACAGTTCAGGATGGATAAAGCAACACTCACATTGGCCAATGTCTTTGGGTATATATGCTGGACTGCAGTATTATGTGGCAAAGGCTTGCTACAGAGAGCAGTAGTCAATCATTCACTCTCCACATTCTTCTCAGAGATACACCGAATAACTATTATCAATATATTTTCATTTGTCTCATTGCTACCAACTTTTCTTCCCATTTACATTTTTTTCTCTTCAGTGTCTAGTACTGTGCTTGGCACATTTTAGGTGGTGATATTATAATGATTGATTGATTGAATGAATGAGGTTTTCCACTTCGTTGAACTTGTTTTCCTTCTCCTTGAAACAGGGATCATAGAGTTCAGATTACTAGATTATTGGGGGGACTCCACCAAGTTTGATGCTGGTGTATGGAAGGCCCAGGGAATTTGATAGTTCAAAGTTTAGTTCAGACTGAGACTCCTACTTGCCCAGAAGACCCTCTCAGTACATCTCCAGTCTCACTCAGCAAGTAGGCGAGTTGCATTCAGGCTCTAGAAGCCAATGTAGTGTAGCCAGTTTGAATGTCCTGGTCCCCTGAAAAGCAGATACATACCCGAGTTTCTGGGACACCCATGCTTTCAGAAGTGAAAAATTATAATGTGAAGGAAAAGAAACCTATGTGATAAAAATCCACATGAGAAGCAACTATTAGCATCTGCCTGCCTGTACAGCTGCTTCTTAGGTACAGAACACAGAACATATCCCACCTCTCTCCATCATTCTGGGAAGGGTAGACCCAATACTGTTGAGTAGGAAGCCCAGGACTTCCTATGTAGAGGCAAGTCACCATCTTGATCACTCAGCTACCTCTGCACCCCACTCCTTTTTTAGACTGTTTTCTATATAGCCCAGGCTGACTTCGAACTTATGGCAATCTTTTTCCAGCCTCCTGGGTTCTGGAATTACAGGTGTGGGTCACCATGTCTGGCTTCAAATATTCTTTTAAAAATCCCCATCCTTTCATTTTAACTGACACGCAATAATAGTGCAACTGCTTATGGGTAATAATACCATATTTCTGATTTTTTTGTGTGACATATATGTACTTACATGTGTACATGTGTGTGTGCATCTGTGTGTATGTGCAGAAGTCAGAAGTCAACACTGGGTGCCTTCCTTGATTGTCCTCCAGTTTATTTTTTGAGACAGGGTCTCCCACTGAACCTGGGGCTCACCGATCTAGCTAGATTGGCTGGTCATCAAACCCCTGGATACTCCTATCTCTGTCTTCCTAGTGCTGGGATTATAGGTGCACGCAGTCATATCTGGCTTTTTATGTGGGTTCTGGGGATCTGCACTCTGGTTCTCATGCTTGCATAGAAGCACTTTACTGAGGGAGCTATCTTTCTCTCACACTGGGTTTTAGTTCCCTTAAGTGACCTTTGTGTTTCTTTTTCATAGCCTGGAGGTGGGGTCACCACCATACCTGTCTGTCATAGGTATAAGAGTTGATTATGGCAGCGAGGATGACTATGGGGGAAATGGAGAAGGATCTGACAACATAGAAGTCTTCGAGTTCATAGGGATGATGGAAGACTGGATTGCATGACACTTGGGAAGTTCTCAGAACACTGCTTGTGCCATAGGAAGTGCTTGTTTTGTACTGTAGTTATTATTACTATCATCACTAGCATTGGTTATTATTACAATTTCCATCATTTTTGTTGTCGTTGAAATCATCATTTTCACTAGGCATGGCCAGGTGAGGCATTTTGGGCATCCTGGATGTGTTCTGAGACTCTGAACTGTTTCTCACTCACTGGGGACGTTGTACACACTGGGTAAACCCTTGCTGGCAGGTACTAGTATCTAGTGAGACCAGACCAAACAGGGAAGAGTCTTTTGAAACTGGGTCAGATACAGGTGACTCTTGTCCAGGCACCACCCCAGTTATTCTGGGTCAGAGGCCTTTACGGTGCTATGGAGACACAGAGCATGGAGGGAAGCCAGGAAAGGCCACACGGTGGGGGTCATTCTGGTTCCTTTCTTTGAAGGATGAGCAAGAGTACATGAAACAAATGAGTATAGGGAGGACATCTTAGACACAGAACACAGTACAAGAGTTGTGAGGTAGGAAAACATGCCTTGTGGAGAAGGAAGAAATTCCGTGTGCCCAGACAGGAGCATGCCTGGTATGGCGCTTAGGAAGTGAGGAATAAGCCAGGTCAAACATATAAGGCCTTGAGGGTAGGACCAGGTTTAATTCCTGAGTAAGACGAGTCAACAGAGGGCTAAAAAGACCACAGGCTGGAGAGATGCTTCAGCAGGACAAGGTGCCTGCCACCAAGCCTGATGACCCGAGTTTGATCCCTAGCACTCACATGGTAGAAAGAGAGAACAGACTGTTGCAAGTTGTCTTCTGACTTCTCCACATGTGCCATGGCATGTGTGTGCCCACATGCATATCACATACACAATACAGTGTAATAAAAAATGAAACAGCACTATCACAACTATTACTAATCCATTAGAACTGGTGACATGTACACACAGGCCCCATCAACCAAAGGCAAAGAGAGGAATAATGACTAACAAACCTCTCTCCTTTGACCCTAGCCACCAGGACCTTGTCCCCACAACAGAAGCACATATCTGCCACTCTGTGTATATAAGTAGAGATGCATATGCGTATAGATAACCGTCCCCTCCCCCCACAAACAGCGGCATTCTAATCACACTGTTCAGCACTTTGCTTTTCTTCACTTAACAATATATCTTGGAGATTGTTTCATATCCGTACATAAAGAGCTGCCTCATTCTTTTTTAACAGCCATAAAGATTTCCATCCTAAGGATGTATTGCAATTTGTCTGAGCAGTCCCCTCTTGATGGACATTCAGACTGTCTCCAATCTTCTGTTATTATAAACCATGCTGCAGTGAATAGCCTTGTACATCCAACTTTGCATACATATATTCGAGTATGTCTGTGGAATCCATTCCAGAGCAGTGGGATTTATGGGTCAATGGGCACGTGAGTCAAAACTTTTGATGGAGCGTGCTGAATTGCCATCCATGCAAACTGCTGTTTTACACTCCCTGCAACCTTTAGAGGGCTGGCTTTCTCATTCCCTGACTAGCAGACTATGTTGGATCAAACACTTTGATTTTGGTCAGTCCCGCAGGTTAAAAAAAAAAAAAAAGAGCCTCACCGTGGTTTGAACTGAGAATTCCTTTTCATTATGATTACAGTTGTGCATCCTTTTGTCTGCTCATAATTAAGTTTCCAGACCTGAGATCTGCTTGTTCACACCCTTTTCTCATTTTTAAAAGTTGGCTTGATGGTCTTCTTTCCTTCTGAATTGTCAGTGCGCTAATATTGGTGACTACTTCCTGTCTGCTGGTGAATTTCCTCCTGCCTACGGCCCGTTCTGCAGGCATCCATCCTGGCCTTTCCAGCCTGTGCATACAGACACCCTGCTCTGAGGGTTGGCAGCAGCCTCACTGACTAGGAAATGGCAGAGGTTAGGACAATGGGGATCTGGTTAGCTCTTCCACAGAGTGGTGAATGGGAGGAATCCGTTTGTCATCTGGCAATGGAGTCAGCCCTTCCAGAAGCCTCTAAGTGAGGCAGGCCTCCTTACTGCCACCCTAGCAGCCCTCCTCTCTTCTCTCTGGTTCAATACCACCCTTCCTTCCCACACCCCAGGGGTCCTCTCTGCTCACTTTCCCCTTTCCTAATATTAGCACAGGCACAGCCCTGCCCCCCTGTCACAGGCAGTGATTATATAGCAAATTAACCACAAGCTGTTCGGTCCTCGTCCAGTGGCAGTTGGGGAGATACTACTCTGAGTAATGACTTGTGTAGTCGATGCTCTCATCTGTAATTTGCGTATGCAATAAATGAAGAAATAAAAACCAATCCATATGAAAAAGGGACCAAGTAGAAGAGCCAGGGTGGGAGGAAGAAATCATGAATTTTGTGGACTGCATCTTACAGTCTGGCTTCAATTTCCTCTTGAGTAATGCAGTCATTGCCTACATTTGATTGATACTTGTGTTTGGCTAAAGGATGGGAGCAGAGGGGAGAGTCGGAGTGTAGGGATTGAGTCCTGACTCCTCAAAATGTGTCTTCCAGAACGGGACACTGATTCCCTGAACTCAGTTTCTTCATCTATAAAATGGGGATAAACTATCTCTGAGGCCATGCCTAATGACTTGTATGGTGGAAGGAGAAACTATCTCTGAGGCCATGCCTAATGACTTGTATGGTGGAAGGAGAAAACCCACTCCAACTAGTGGTCCTCTGACTTCCATGCATGCACTGTGATGTGTATGCCGGGGTGAGTGTGTGAACACACATACACATAATAAATAATTGTAACAAAAATAGTTAGGTGGTAGAGAGCTTGGATTCTGGAACATGATATATTCATGGTGAATGTTCTTCTCTTTACCCCTATGGACTCCTCCTGTTCCTCCCTCCCACATCCCCTTTTTCCTTTTCCCTTCTTTCTTGATCAGACCATGCATAAATTTAATAAAAACTTAATTTTTGAAGAATATTTGAATCATACACAGTTGTAATAAGAATAGATACTGTGTGTCCTTTTTGAACTCCCCAGTGGGGCTGTCTTAAAGGTCACAGTGTCACAAACAGGACATTGTAATCTATGCAATCTGTGAATCTCATCATATTTCCCCAAGTGTTGCCTGCACTTGCATGTGTGAATTTAGTTATATGCAATTTAATATCATTCATGGAGTCGTGTGTCTACCACCAGTCAACATACACACAGTAGGCTCCTTCATGCTGTCCTTTGACAGATATGCCTGTCTTATTCCTGCATTCCAAGCCCCAGACTCCAGTCCCTAGCAACCTCCCATCTCTGTTTTAAAAAACATATTTTCTCAAATGGAGTCATATAATTGCAACCTTTTAAGACTTTCTTTTTTCCCCCCAAATGTTTGTGTGTGTGTGTGTGTGTGTGTGTGTGTGTGTGTGTGTGTGTGTTGCCTGCATGTATGTCTGTGTACCACTTGCATGACTGGTACCCACAAGAGGCCTGAAGAGGGCATCAGAGCCCCTGGACTTGAGTCATAGAGGTTGTGAACTGCCATGTTAGTGCCGGGAACTAAACCCAGCATCCTCTAGAAGGGCAGCAAGTGCTCTTAAACTCCGAGCCATTCCTCCAATCCTAGGATTGACTTTTACTCAAAATAATTCCCTGAAGGTTCATGGAAGGCGAACATTAATAATTTACTCTTTTTTACTGCTAAATACTATCCTATGCAAGGATATATCAGGACAGGTTTAACTATTCATTCATTAGAGGACATTTAGGTTGCTATGTGCAGTTTGTTCTCTCCTTCTGCCTTTTTGTGGATTCCAGGAGTCAAACTCAATTGTTTTTACACACTGATCCATCTTGCAGGTACCTAATTTAGTCATTCTTGAATTCTCATTTATTTTAAGACGGGGCCTCACTATGTAGCTCACCTGGTCTCAAACTCACTATTGTCCTGCCTCAGGCTCTTAGTGCCATTTTTTTCTGCTGGTTAATGATATTTACCATCTTCTCATGTTTGTTTGATGGACCATTTCTTCACGCCTTTTGCTGGTTTTCTAATTGGGTTGTTTGCCTTTTTACTGTTTAGGTTTTATTTTTTTGTGTTTTTTTCTCCCTCTTTTTTCAAATAAGTTTTATTGGGACATAAATTCACATACTATAAAGCTCAAGCTTTACAAATGTACAACTGGCTGGTTTTTAGTATGCTCACGGAGTCCGTGTCCATCCCCATGATCTAGCTTCATCTCTTCATCATGAAAACCCACAACCTGTGACAGTAACCTCCCATTCCGTCAACCCCCCCCCCACCTCTGGCAGCTACTAATGTCTTTTCTGATTCTGTGAATTTTCCTGTTTAAGAAATTTAGATTTTCTTTTTGTATTGGAGTTGAACTTGAGGCCTCATGCACTCTAAGGATGCATAGTACTGCTACTGAGCAATGCTTCTGGCCCCTGAACATTTATGCAAGTGAGATCATGTCCTACATGATGGTGTAAACTTGACCTTTTCACTTTGTGTGCTTTCAAGCTTTATTCAAATTGCAGTACTGTTCAGAAATCCATCCTTTTCTACAGATGAATAGTATTCTATTATGTGGCTATACTATATTTTGCTAGCCACTCATCAATGAATGGACATTTGTGTTGTTTTACTTTTGGGCTGTTATTAATAGTGTTGTGATGAGGCTGGGGAGATAGCTCAGAAGTTAAGAGCACTTATTGCTTTTCCACAGGACTTGAGTCTTAGACTGAATAAGACAGAAAGTTAGCCAACCATCAGCATTCACAGCTTTCACCTTCTAGACAATGGGTGCAATCTTACCTGCCTCAAGCTGCTGTGAAGGCTTTCCCACCATGGTGGACTGTAGTCTTCTTTGGACTATGAGACAAAATAAACTTTTTAAAGTTGCTTCTGTTGGGTATTTTATCAGAACAACAAGAAAAGAAGCCAATGAGCCTCCTTTTTCAAGATTATTTTGCTAATTTTTTTTGAGACAAAGTGTCATGTCTCACAGACTGGCTTTGAACTCATGATGTAAAGGATGAACATGCTCTTCTGATCTTCCTGCCTCTGCTTTCTGAGTGCTGGGATTACAAGTGTGCACCACCAAGCCCAGTTTCATATGGTGCTGGTGGACTGAAATTAGGGCTTCCTGCATGCTAGGCAAAAACTCAGTTGAGCTACATCACAGATGATTCTATTATGCTTTACTGTGTATTTTTGAATTTATATATGCACGTTTCAATCAGCTTATCAGCTTATGAAAAGAGGCAATGGAAACCTTGGTGGGGATTGCAATAGTTTTGCAAATTCATATAAAGAGTAAAGTCATCTCAAAAATATTGCTTTATGGATATCTTTTCTCTTGCTTAGATCATATTTAATGTCTTACAATGTTTTGCTGTTTTCATTGTCTTCTACATACACTTAGTCCTAAGTATTTTATTCTTTTTTCATACTATTATAAACGTAACTACTTTCCTAATTTCATGTTTTGGCTGTTCATTGTAAATGTATAGGTCTGATATTAGGAGAAAAGTTATGAGTCTCTTTCCTTTAGGTAAGATGATGGCCATTTTAAAAAATGGGTAACCTTTATCATGTTGAGATAGTTCCCTTGTACATCTGACTTGTTAATTTAAGAAAGTTATGAAGCCGGGCGTTGGGGGCGCACGCCTTTAATCCCAGCACTTGGGAGGCAGAGGCAGGCGGATCTCTGTGAGTTCGAGGCCATCCTGGTCTACAAAGCGAGTTCCAGGACAGCCTCCAAAACAATACAGAGAAACCCCTGTCTCGAAAAACCAAAAAAAAAAAAAAAACCAAAACAGAAAGTTATGAAATGGAATTATATCTTATTGGCTATTTTAGCTTCAGATTAGATAGTGTGATTTTTCCCCTTTTTTTGTTCTTTCTATTAATATGGTACATTACATTGGTTGACTTCTGTGTTAGGTACCTCTTGTTCACCTATTGCTAAGTTTGATTTGCTATACTTTTCTGATAATTTTTGAGTCTTATTCTTGAATTTGAGAGCTCTTTTTTTTGTGGGTGTCATAGTTACTAGTCTGTTCAGAAGAATGTTTTGGTTGCTAGCTAAACTGAGCATACTCTGTTTTGTTTAAACTGTGATTGAACACAGGGTATTGAGAATGTTAGATGAGTGTTCTACAGTGAGCTTCAGCTGCAGGCCTTGAGCAAGGTCTCCATAAAAGAAGCCAAATCAGTATTGTATGGGTGCTTATGTGGTCAACAAGATAGTTCAGTGCAATTAGTTCATTTCTAATAACCAATGGGGCCAAGGGGACGCTGTCCTTCTTATTCTTCCATCACCCACTTGAAACACAATATCCTTTAAATGATCCTGATTGGTTAAAGTGGGATCATGTGATCAGGAGAGGTGGGGTCACCTTGAATGATGGTCCTAGAAACAGAACATGTAATGAGGGCTGAGGAAACTTGACATTCATCTTAGCATAGGGCCAGTGGAAATTTATTTCTTTTTTTATATAATATTGAATAGTTTAAAATTATGAAACAGTAATTTACCATGTGAAATACGGATTACATACATATTCATACATACAAGTATGAATAAGAAAACATTCAAATATTTTGCAAATGTATGTGCATTAGCTGTTTTTTTCTCTTGCTGTGATAAAACACCATCACAAAGGCAACTTGTAGAAAAAAAGTTTATTTGGATTTTTGGTTCCAGAAGGTTAGAGTCCATGGTTGCAAATAAAAGCAAAGCATCAAGGGCAGGATGCTGAGGGCTCACATCTTCAACCAAAGGAGGCAGAGATATAGACCTAAGAACAGTGGGAGTTTTTAAACTCCCAAATCCTGCCTTCAGGGACATTCTTCCTCTAACAAGGCTACACCTCCTGAGCCTCTCTAAATGCACCGCCAACTGGAACCACATATTCAAACATCTGAGCCTATGTTGGGGGGGGGGCTTGTTCTCTTTCAAACCCTGAGTGACAACATGACTCAGAGAACATGGCTGCTAACATCAGAGTATCATTCCTACCTCAGAAACAAGGGTCCCAGTTTCTTCACTACCACTTACTTTACTTGCCAACATTTGTTACCCTTTTTGTTTTGGTAACAGCCGTTCTAACAGATGTTAAGTGATGCATCTTTGTGATTTTTGTTTGAATATTCCTGATGATTAGTGATGCTGAACACCTTTTCATATGCCTGTTAGTCATGCCTGTCTTAAACATTTTAAAAGAAGATTTACTTCCTTTTACGTGTATGAGTATTTTTCTTGCATGTATGTGGATCACATGTGTATTAGATGCTTGAGGAAGTCAGAAGAGGGAATCAGATCCCCTGGAACTAGAGTTACAGTTTACTGGTTGTAAGTCAGCATGTGAGTGCTGGGAATTGAACACAGGTCTTTTGGAAGAGTGGTCAGTGTTTTACAATATTAGTTAAAGATGTGTTACATTTGTTTATGTTGTGGAACAGTTGTTTAATGATGCAAAGATGTGCTGCATTCTTTTATGTTGCATTTGTTTAACTCTTCCATGCTGTGTTACCTTGACTGTCTAAAATGCCCGATTGGTCTAATAAAGAGCTGAAAAGTCAATATCTAGGCAGGAAAAGGGATAGGCGGGGTTGGCAGGCAAAGAAAATAAATGGGAGGAGAAATCTGGGAAGAGATGATCAAGGAGCAAAACAAGGAGAAGGAGAGGAGGACATCAGGGGCTAGCCACCCAGCTGTACTACCAGCGCTGGCATAAGAAAGAAAGGTATACAGAAATAGAGAAAGGTAAAAGCCCAGAAGCAAAAGATAGACGGGACAGTTTAAGTTAAGGAAGCTGGCTAGAAACAAGCCAAGCTAAGGTCAGACATTCATAAGAAAGAATAAGTCTGTGTGTGTATATTTATTTGGAAGCTGAGTGGTGGGTTCACCAAGGAGCAAAAGAATAAAAACAAACAAGACACCCAAAAAACCCAGCTACAGAGCAGTGTTGTTCACTGTTAAGCCACATCTCCAGCCTTCACTGTATATTCTTGATGTTGCCAGAAAAGATGTTGGTTTCATTCTGGAAAACTAGCACATGCATTTTAAATACATGAAACCACTCAAAGAATATTTGTTAAAAAGTTAACCTTGGGGCTGGGAAAATGGCTCAGTGGGTAAAGTGGTAGCGGCACAAACATGAGAACCTGAGTTCAGATCCCCAGAACTCATGTTAGAGCTGAACACAGGGGCGTGTGTGACCCCAGCACCGGAGCGGCAGTGATGGTGGAGGCAGGAGGAGCCTAGGGGTTTGCTGGCTAGCCAGCCCAGCTGAAATGAACTCCAAGTTGAGTGAGAGCTCCCATCTGGAAATAAAGTGGGAAGAGGTAGATACCAGGTGTTGGCCTATATATTGTGAAGTCAGGCCCTCAATAGAACTATCTTTAGGTTCCGTAAGGGAAGCTCCCTTTACTATATTACCTAAAGGTTGATTTGAGGACCCTGTTTAACTCAGAAGTTCTCAATTAGAGCTTTGAATTTTGTTTTTGAAAAGTGTACCGTTTATTTCCAAGGTATATCACAATGAAATTTACAGCTAAGGAACAATACAACACAGAAGACATGCGCAGGGCCCTGAGTTTGTTCCCCAGCACCAGGAAACAACAGTAACAATAACAAACCTAAGAAGAGGACTAGAGAGACAGTTCAGTGGGTAAAGGCACCTGCCAGCAAACACGAAGATCTGAGTTCAATCCCTGGAACCCTCGTGGTGGAAGGAAGAGACCTGTGTCTGTAGAAGTTGTCCTCTGACCTCCCCTGTCACCTTGGCATGCTCATGACTCCCTCCCAATAAACTAAGGAGCAAATAAGCAGCGTAAACTTTCCCCAATCTAATATAAAAAATTCCTTAGTATTTGGGGGGGAAATCCTAAAATTCTTCCAAGGAACTTAAGAAAAAAATTTTCTTACTAACGACAGCAAGAAAAGGACTAAATAGTTGATTTATTTCCTTTTTCACATTGACTGTTAGGAAACTCACACCAAGTTAAAGGTCTAAACATAAAGACGGTGTAGCAGCTTACATGCTGCATATATTTCAATTTCCCCTTTTGGTCTTGACATTCTTGCCTCATTTGCATTTCTCTGTTCCTAATTCTTCTCCTTTATTCAGTCTTCACCATGCCCTGAGCATCACTAAAATCCCTTGTGGGATAAAATGGACACACATACACACTCATATAAATATTTAAACATGTATTTCATCATGCTTATTACATTTGACACGGCCTTGCCGTGTCCTTGGGAAATGAGGCCCCTGCAGTTTCTGTTACCACCTCAAATCTGAGGAATTCAGGCCTAAGCCATAGAGCCCTCTAGACCTTTGGCCCTTCAAGGCCAGAGTTGCAGTGCTGGACATTAGGCACCAGGAGAGTGTACATTAGTTCCCTCTAACTTGTTCTTGGGAAGCCACCGGGGGTCCCTTCTGCTGCCCAGTGAGCGAAGGTCACTGTGGAGAGGCCAAGCAGGCCGGACGTGGCGAGGCACTGTGGCAGCCCGCGCAGACACACACTGGGAAGGAACGAGATTGCATCTTCCCCCGGACCAGCGAGATTCTATAAACATAATCAAAATGTAATAGAAACTTTTTGGAAATGCTGTTATGAGGAGAAAGCATCAATCTTGATGGAACTCCGCTCAACAGGCTTTGCGGAGCTAATCAATCATGCTCAGGACTCGGCCTCCCCATCTGTCTGCGCTGGGGACCGAGCAGAGCTTGCTCGCTCCCCGGCTGGGGCTGCATCCCCTCACCAGGCAATCCATCATGCTGCAGGGGGATGGCGGGAGGGAATAATAGCACGCTAATAAACTAGGGGCTTTTTTCATTCCCAACTAATTTTTAGTAAATGAGCCCAATCCAGACAGAGCAGGAAAAGAGCCCGAGGAGATGGGGCGTCTGAGATGCGCCTCGCTGGCTGGGGACAATGGCTCCCGGCCTGGGATGATTCTCAGAGATCAGCTGAGGAGGAAGGGCCTGTAGAGGGAAGAATGAGCCCCGAACTACTTCCGGGTTTGCAATAGGGACTTCCGGTTCTGACTCTTAGTGTTGGTGGGGAGGAATGGCCCAGTTAATACCTGAGTTGCGTTTGACGTTTGGGAGTGAAGAGGACTGTGGCTTTTGCGGGAAAGCAGTGGTCAGGGAGTTATGTCTAAGCCTTGGGCTGAAAGTTGAGAACGGGAAATGAACCAGGGGTCAGAAGCCAGGGAGAAGAATGAGGACTAGGATACAGGATGGCGATGGGACAGAGGCTGTGAATAGTCAGAGGTCACAAAGCCATGTCATCATCGGGCAGTGTCCGCCTTGAGGCAAACCTTCCAGGACAGGACCAGGAAGAGAGGTATTCTTAGAGACTCCTGTAATTTGGGAACCCCTGGCTGTTTTTAACTTCTCTTTCTGTCTCAGCATTTTGCTTAACAAAGGGGAGGAACTTAAAGATGTTTTTAAAGGAATACAAGAAGCAGGTTTGGTTCAGAGCAGGTGGAGACGATCTGGTCTCAGAAAGCACTTGACAAAAGCAATCGGATTTGTAATCTCTTGCTGCTGGGACAAATCACTCCCAAACTAAGTGGTAACTTTGGACAACACAAAAGTGCTATTATCTCAGTTACAGCTGTCAGGGCTGTGGGGTTGCTGTGTCTGTTCCCTGGCGGGGTGAATCTTCCTGGCACTGAACTCTTCTGTTTTGCTTCAAAAATTTAGAGATGGTTCTAAATTGTTTAGTATCCTCATTAAAAAGTGGAGGTCTATCTCCCTCTAAATACAGCCTGTGACCATTTCCCAATAGAATGTGAGAAAAATGAAACCAAGCCACTTCTAGGCACAGCTTTTCTAAAAGGCCGGGAAGCTCATACTTTAGTATCATTAGACCTTGAGTTACTGAATAAGAAGTCTGACTGTGCTGTTGGACCCTCCAGACAGGCATTATGTCCACACACAGAGAGGAAGCCACAGGCTAAGCCCAGGCTTCCCGTTCTTTCTCAGATCCATACCTAACAAGCTCCCCATCTTGGATGCTTCAGCCCAGTCCACTCCAGTCCACAAGTTGACTGAACACTAAGCAAGCACAGTCAGTTTCACTGTGGTGACTTGAAAGAAAATGGCCCCCAAAGGGAGTGGCACTATTAGGAGGTGTGGCCTTGCTAGAGGAAGTGTGTCACTTTAGGGGTGTGTTTTGAGGTCTCTTTTTTTTTCAAGCTTCCTTTGGTGTAATAGTCAATAGACTTCTTGTTACCTGCCTGCGGGATGTAGCACTCTCAGCTCCAGTATCACATCTGCCTGCATTCGGCCGTGCTCCCTGCCATGATGACAATGGACTGAACCTCTGAAACTGTAAGTGAGCCACCTTCAAATGTTTTCTTTGTAAGAGGTGTGTGGTCATGGTGTCTTTCTTACCAATAGAAACTCTAAGACATTCACCTAGAATAGAAAAATGACCCAGGTGTGCCCGCTAGTTTTATGTTAACTTGACCCAAGCTAGAGGCATGGGGAAGGGCCTCAATTCAGAAAATATCTCCATAAGGTTGGACTAAAGGTAAGCCTGTAGGGTGTTTTCTTAATTAGTGAGTGATGGGGGGGCAGCCCCTCATGGGTCAGGCCACCTCTGGGCTGGTGATCCTGGGTTTTATAAGAAAGCAGACTGAGCAAGCCATGGGGAGCAAGCTAGTAAGCAGCACCCCTCCATGGTCTGTGCACCAGCTCCTGCCTCCAGGTTCCTTCCCTGTTTGAGTTCAGGCTCTGACTTCCCTCAGGGATGGACTGTGCTATCTGGAAGTGAGAGTGGAATGAATCCTTTCCTTCCCAAGTTGCTTTTGGTCATTTTGGTGTTTCATCGGCATGATAACCCTCAGACACTGGGTAAATGGTGCTCCAGAAAAATGAGATATAATCAAATATTTTTTCTTTAAAAAATGTGTTGGGTAG
The DNA here is from genome assembly GCF_017639785.1 of Mesocricetus auratus. Taxonomy (NCBI): domain Eukaryota; kingdom Metazoa; phylum Chordata; class Mammalia; order Rodentia; family Cricetidae; genus Mesocricetus; species Mesocricetus auratus. The sequence goes on along the minus strand of NW_024429209.1, from coordinate 6,908,209 downwards.
GGACCTAGGGAGATGGTTCAGGAGCTAAGACTGTGCACTGCTCTTAAGGATGACTGGAGTTGGAGTCCCAGCACCCAGAGCTGATGGATCATCAAAGCCAGCAACTTCAGCTTCAGGGGGATCTGATGCCTCTGGCTTCCTCTGGCATCTATACTTACATGCTCACACACACAAAATTAAATATTAAGAAATGTGGGTGTACGCAGGTACACATGTATGTGTGTTTGTGTCACATCAGAGGGCAGCCTCAGAAACAATGTCTATCTCCTTTGAGACAGTTTCTCTCATTGGCCTGGGTTTCACTAAGTAGGATAAACTTGCTGGCCAGTGAACCCCAGCCAGGGACCCTCCCATTTCTATCTCCTCTGTGTTAGGATTACAAGCCCACACCACCTTGCCCGGTTTTCCTTTAGGTTCTGGAGGTTGAACTCAGGTCCTCATGTCCCTGATGTAAACATCTTACTTATTGAGCAATCACTAAGAATTATCTTTTTCGAGGAGTTAATCAGAACGCCCAGAACCCAGGTTGATTATACCTGGTCCAAGTGCATGTTTTGTGCTTCGATTTTTTTCTGTGATTATTTCTTCCCAAACACCTGTAGACTTTTACTTAAGGTTCATGCATAGAGAACAGGGCAATCATCGCCTTTGGAGGTCTTCCCTTCTCTAGTGGGATGGTGATGGATCTCTTCCCTTCTTCCTTTTCCCCTCCCCTTCCCCCCTGCTCATCTCTGTCCTTCCTGTATGTATTTGTTGGTGAGAGAGTCAGGAAATGTTTCTCAGAGGAGATGATGCTGAATTGGGTCTTGACAGGAAGGAATGTCGGAGTTGAGCAGACACACGTGAAAGGACTCTCTAGAGAGGGCACGTGGCAGAGTGGGCGCTGGTTGTGATGGTTTGAATGGGAAACATCCCATCCACTGTAGGCTCATTTATTTAAACACGTGGTCTCCAGTTGGTGTTGCTGTTTGGGGAGGCTATGGAACCTTTAGGCAGCAGAGTCTTTCTGTAGGAAGTATATCATTGCTGGTGGGCTGGGAAGACTTATAGCCTCGCAACACCTCCTGTTCTCTCACTTTACAACCTGCTTGCAGATGAAATGTGACACCGTCCCCCCTTCTTGACTTCCAGGTGAGGTCATGCTCCTGTTGCCCCACTTTCTGAACTGCCATTCCAGACTCTATCCCTCTGGAATTGAAGGCCAAAATAAGCCCCTCTTCCTTTGATTGCTTGGTTCACGTATTTTTATCATAGCAACAGAAAAGCAACTAATACACTGGGGTTGAGAGTGAAAAGTATGTGGAGGTTGGGAATGTTGGGACTTAGATGGCAGCATGGGATGGCATGGAGGCCGTGGAGTTGCAGGAGAATGGTTAGTTTGGAAAGTGTAGTGTGTAGTATTTTGCTATGCTACTTGCAGTTCTGCTGTAAAGGACAAGCCAAGCCAAGAGGATGGATAAATCTCCAGGGAAGTGTTTGGCATAGACTGTGTACAAGCAGGCAGCTCATGAGAGGCAAAATGTAGAGGATGTCCTACGTATCTACAACAAGGAAGCCTGGGAGACAGGCAGGGTTCCTGAGACTCTTAATATATAGAGTATTAGTAGCTTGCTAGTTACAGACATATTATAGGTAGATCAGTAGCACTTATAGTGAAACAGGAGTGTTGGAAACTAACAGGTGGAAAGGCCAAGTCGTGATTGTGTCACTTCTGGTCCCATAGCCAGGTCATTCTTAGGTGGTGTCACTAGCTCTGGACTCCTCATAGCCCCATATCTATTCCATCCAAGAATTCCAGGAAAAGACATGGATGTGGGTTAGGACTGTGGCCAAATCAGAGCAGTGACCAGGAACCATGACAGCCTCTGTGACTGGTGTCTCTTAGTCTGTTTTCTGTTGGTAATGTCACAGCACTACAGGCTGGTTAAGTCATAAGGAAAAGAGGTTTCTTTAGTTCATAGTTCTGCAGGCTCAAGGGCCAGTATCTGGGGTCATCCTAAGGTGGAGCAGGTACCACATGACAAGAGACCAGATAGCTCATATGTGTCTTCTAATAAAGCCACCAGAACGCAAAGCCACACACTAATGTGCATGGTGAAAACAGCTCACATTTTGATAGACTCTTTTTAACCTGTACACTATGGGTATAACCCACTGTTACTGTAGACTGCAGAGGAATCTGCCCAGGCTGCTCACCAACCTACCTTTTTTTTTTGTATTGTTGGTGGTGAGAATGTTTTTGGGTTGGCAAAATGCTTCACCAGGTAAAGGTGCTTACTGCCATGCGGATGATATGAATTTGATCCCTGGATGGTGGAAGGAGAGAGCTGAGATGACTTTCCCAGGTTGACCTCTGACTTCCACATGTGTGCTGTGGCATGTGTACGCTGGTACCCATATTTGACAGTTTGCAGTCATTTGTAACTAGTTCTGGGAGTCCTGATGCCCTCTGTAGGCCTCTTGCAAGCACACAAGAACACACACACACACATATCAAAATAATAATAACAATGTTACAGTAAACAGCAACGTTTTTAGTGTTTACATTGTATTGGTATTATAAATAATTTAGAGGAGGTTCACACTGTATAGGAAAATGTAGATTATATGTAAGATTTATATCATTTTATATAATGGATGTTGTGGTTCAATTATGACATGTCCTCCACAGCCTCTTATGATGAGCACTTGGTCCGTCTGGTGGCACCGTTTGAGGAGGAGGTGGGTGTGCTGAGGGTGGGCCTCACTGTAGGAAGGAGTATACAGGGGGCTGTGTTTGCCTTCATCCCTTCCTGTGCCTGCTCTGTTCTCTTTGCTGTCCTGTCTGCCGTGATTCAAGGTGATTCACCACAGCCTCCTTGCCATGATGGGTAGAAACCTCTGTGATCAAGAGCAAAGTGAAAACATGCTCCTTAAACCACACACACACACACACACACACACACACACACACACACACACACCATACACCACAAACGCCATATAGAAACACACACCACACCCATGCCACATCCACCCACACCCACACCACACACCACACCCACACCACACACACAATCACACACACACCATACACCACAAACACCACACACACCCACACCACACCCACACCACATCCCCATACACACACCACATCACACAATCACACAATCACACACACACACACACACACACACACACACACACACACACACACACACAAACCCCCAACATCCCCCCTCTGCCCTTCATCTTAGCACACAGGGACACTGTGAAGACCTTAAGAGCCAGACAACCATTTCTCTTTAGTAAAAAATCCAGATAGGAGCAGGGATTTGTTTGCTTTAACAGAAAGAATGTTGCTAAACATACTTTTTGTTGATCAACATTTTTTTTCATCAAAATTGCTTTGTTGGCATGCTTTAGAGTCAATATATTGAGCATCCACCATTTTTAATGTCTGGATAATATTCCACATTTTATATATTCTAATTGTATCTTCTTATAATGCATGTAACAGAACACCTCAAAACCCAGCGGCTTAAGACAACAACCATTTGCTACCATTCCTGGGGGACTGCTGTGACAATGTTTTTTCTGAGGACTATTCTCAGAAGTGAAATTAAGAAAGTCTGATAAAATGGCTGAAGGAAATTAACTTAAGCTACAGCTTGGCCCCAAGGAGAACTTTGGAGGGAAAAATGTACTCCAGCCTTGGTCCTACCCGAGTGTCTTTAGATATATACCTTTTCTGTTAACCCATCACTAGCCACAAATGCACAGCTCTGTTAGCCAGGATGGTGCCATTTGAATGGGGACTAACATTCCAGTTTTGTGCTTGCTCAGATTTTCAGTGTGACAATTTCTCTGATAATTGAAATGGATTCAAAACTGGTTCCCAGGGGAGTTATGACTGTGTGCTGTGTGTCTGAGAAGGAGTCTGACCCAGGCGGATGTAGTGTAGACAGAGGAGACGGAGTAAGAAGAGAGATAGTAGCCATGTTGGTTGAGGATTTGCTGTAGTTGACCACTATACCCAAGGCTTGAGGGCTCTCCTGTAAGCTTTTGGCAAATTTGGCATGTAGTTCTACCACAGAATCCACATGGTAATTCTTTATTTTTGTAAAAATAAACATTTTATTTATTTTATTTGTGTATATATATATTGTGTGTGCGTATATGTGTGTGTATTGTATGTGTGTGTATTGTGTGTGTGTGCGCGCACACATGTGGGTGCCTGTGGAGGCCGGAAGAGGGCACTGGATCTCCTGAACTGGAGTTCTGTTAAGGGCAGCTTTTCCTTTTGCTAGCCGCTTTGGTTTATCCCCTGCCAGTCGCCTGGGCTCTGCCGTGCCAGCCTGGTTCTAGATCCGCATCAGTCCCAAATAAACACACAGGAGGCTATATTCATTATGAAGCTGTTGGCCTTGCTTGTCTCTTACTGGCTAGCTCTGCTTTAAGTAATTACCCCATAATTGTTAATCTAAGTATGTCTCTTACCGGAGAATAGTTCTGGGCTCCTACCCCCATGGCGGTTACATGTTGACTCTCCTGTGTTTCTCCTACCCAGAATCCTCCTTGATTCCTAGCCCCACCTATCTAGATTCCTATTGGCCAGACAGTGCTTTATTAGCATAAGACTTCCCCAACAGAGTTCCAGGTGCTTATGAGCTGCCCGTTCTGGGCCATGGGTCCTCTGAAAAAAAGCAACAAGTTTTCTTAACTGCTGAGCCTTCTCTCCAGCTACAAGTACCCATTTTATAGACCAAAAAACTGAGGTTGTAAGAGGCAAGTGTCTTGCTGGCCTTCAATGCCCCCTTCTTTTCCAAGAACTCTCTAAGGACCTCTCATCTTGGGTGAGAGAGAAAAGAGAGAGAGAGAGAGAGAGAGAGAGAGAGAGAGAGAGAGAGAGAGAGAGAGAGAGGGAGGGATGGAGGGAGAGAGAGGGGGGAGGAGGGACGGAGGGAGAGAGACAGAGACAGAGAGAGAGAGGGAGGGAGGGAGGGAGGGACGAAGAGAGGGAGAGAGAGAGAGAGAGAGAGAGAGAGAGAGAGAGAGAGAGAGAGACTAGAATCTAATCTGCCCTTCAAGTTTGGGGACATGTAGATAGTAGCTTGAGTGCCACAATGTTGAGAGTACCTGGGACAGCGATATGGGGAAGGTAGGTGGTGGAAGACTGATTTTGATGTTCCAATCCAGTGGTGATTTCTGGGGCCTCCTCTCCCAGTGTGTTCACTTGAAACTTCTCCCAAGTTCTGCCAGGAGTGAGGGCGGGAGGACTGGAATCCTCCTGGGGCCGAGGCTGCCGCTCAGCTCGCCATGCAGCCTGACAAATCAAGTGACTAAAATCCATTAATTAGCAGTTTTGGAAACAGTTGCAAAGTTAATTATTCCGTTTTCTGATGAAAGAAAGCTAATTTTTGGCATTTACCCTGACAGTGACATGAACTAACATTTTTCGAGTTGACATCCCTCAAGATAAATGATGCCAGGAGGCGTCTGTGCAAACATCCTGACCCGCAGCTTGTTGTGAGGCTTGCTTGTTCCTGGTGCCTTCGCCACACTACTTGGCCTGGTGAGTTTGTGGGCGTGTGGGGAACCAAGTAAAGGTCTCTTCTGGAGGAGGAAAAGGCTGATGAAGAAGGGTGATACACAGAAGAGAGTGAGGAAACAAGGGACTGTTTGATTAGTCAGGTTTTGCTCTGACTGGAAGAGTTGGGGTGACATTAATATGACTGTCCTTCCATCAGGAGGAGGCGCATACCTAGGGGAGGCTTCTGATTTTTTTTTTCAGAGCTTGCTTCCATGTTGAGATCTCTGCCATCAACTTTGCTTTTGTATACAAGCCCTGCACATTTAATTGCCTGCTTGACATCTCGAAGGCATCTCAAATTTGGCACATCCCAAAGGAAGCCAGAGTTCTCTTGTTGATGTTTACTTTCCCCAAGTTTTCCCTGTTCATGGACATGGCTCCGACATCTGTTCAAGGGCTCAGGTCAGAACCGAGTCCAAAGCCGGAACCCAGACTCCTGTGATTTTCCTTCTCTTTATGAATTCCCCACAGCCAGTCTGTCAGCAAGGTCTGCCAAGGCCGCCTCCAAAGCATCTCCAAAATGTACCTCACGTATGGCATCTGCTACCTTTGTATTTACCACTGCTGTCCTTGTCGAAGCATCATCTTTCCGTCCAGCTGAGCTGTCCCATGGAAATATAACACATCCCACCCATGAAAATGTCAACATTTTCTTGGCACTGCACTGAAAAAGCAAAACAAAACAAAATAGGTAACTGTAATTTGTGTATATGAGGGGTGTGTGTCTGTGCGCGCACACACGCATGGGGTGGCATATATGTATGAATATGTGTGTGGTGTGTATATGTGGGATATGTGTGTGTAGTGTGTGTATAGTATGTAGGTGGCAGGTATGTACTGGTATATGTGTGTGTGTGTGTGGTATGTGTTTTATAGTTTCTGAATATGTAAATGTGTGTGTGGCATGTGTATGCAAGTGTATGTAGTATGTGTGTGTAGTTTCTGTATGTGTATATATATGTATGTATAGGTGATGTATATGTGGTGATATGTATATATGTATATGTGTGTATGGTGTGTATACATGGTGTGTATGTGGTGGTGTATGTGTATATAGTGTGTATGTAGGTGATGTGTGTGTATGTATGTGTGAGATGTGTGTATATGATGTGCACATGTACGGATGTGGTATGGTGTGTGTGTGTGTGTATGTGCATAGAGAGACTAGAGGACAATCTCTGGTGTCCACTCACCCAAGGTGATGTCAGGTGTTGTCCACTCTTTTTGAGTGGTCTCTCATTGGCCTGGAACTCACCAAACAGGCTAGGTTGGTTGGCCAGTGAGTCCCAGAGATCCACCTGTCTCTGCTTCCCACCATTAGGATTCCAAGAGCATGTCATGATGCCTGGTTTTCATTTCAACCACAGGTCCTTATGCTTGGGAGACCACATTTTACTGACTGAGGCATCTCCCAGCCCCATAATTTTTTTTTTTTGGTTTTACGAGACAGGGTTTCTCTGTATTGTTTTGGAGGCTGTCGGTCCAGCCCGGCCTCGAACTCACAGAGATCTGCCTGCCTCTGCCTCCCGAGTGCTGGGATTAAAGGTGTGCGCCACCACTGCCCGGCCCAGCCCCATAATTTTAATACTCTATTTTAGTCAACTCATTACTTCAAACTACTGACATATTAACATAATTAGTATAAAACAGTATTGAGATACTTTACATTATTCTCTAAAAGATGTGTGTGTGTGTGTGTGTGTAGGTGATGTGTGTGTATGTGGTATGTGTATGTATATTTGAGGTGGTGTGTGTGTGTGGGAGGGTGAATATGTAGTGTGTAGATCTTCCAAATGCAGCACACATTTTACACTTATTTTATAATTTCAATGGGGTGGCAAAATCTTCATCCTAAACACTTGATTTGTATTTAGGTTTTATAAACTTGACAGTTGGAATCACATCCCTAAGTTATTCTAAACTTACTGAAAGTTCAAATAGCTGAATCAAGTAGTGTTTGAGTGTGAGTGCAATCAATTGAAAATGCAGAGGATGTTTGCTGTCTTGGTTTCACTAACTACATTTCTAAGTGTGGCTCGGAAAGCTATGCCTGAAAGCGCAGTTCAAAATGATTCCCTTTCCCATTCCTGCCCCTGTACACGTCTTCTCTGTAACCAGAGGGGGGGGGCAGAGAGACAGACAGAGACAGACACACACATAGGCAACAGAGAGACAGAGGGAGAAGGGAGGGAGGAGAATATGTAAATGGATCATGACATGTCCACAGTCCTAGGGTTGAAACAGGAAGTTGGGGCTGAGGACGTAGCTGCCTAGAATGCAACAAGCCCTGGCGTCTATCCTCAGCACCTGGAGAATTACAGACCTGTAATTCCAGCACTTGGGAGGATTAGGAGTTCAAGGTCATCCTTGCCTACATACAAGTAGCTAGCTTGGGGTTCCAGGTTCTTGCCCAGTCTGGCTCCTGCTTGCCTGCTTCTCCCACCCCCCTCAGGCTTCTCTCCCTATATTCAGTTTGTCCAGTAACTTTGGATATGGGCTTGTCTTCATTTTTCAAACATGTCCCTGATGCTGCAGAAGCATGGCTGCAAAGGATAGTGTGGGACAGGTGTTGGGGTACCTCTCAGGCCAGGTGCTCCTGGATATCAAAAGAGCCCCTGGGAGTAGGGGAGTGGAGCTATGGAGAGGGGAACCAGGCTCGACTTAGCCCTCTGTGGCTTCCTCTCTCTGGAGAACTGAGCTGGGATCAAGGGCTTGGGGAAGCATCCCTCTTAACACAGGCAAATTAATTGGAAACAGATGTCAAGCAGTGGGAGTTAAATACAGACATCTCACCAAATGTCAGCCCTTCCTCTGGGCCACAATGGAGTCCTCCATTCTCATCCTCACTGGAGAATTGGGAACAAGCTTCCTATATATGCTGGTGGCATGGTTAGACCCTGAGGATCCTTTAGCTTTTTGCAAAATCTCAAGCCAAATGACAGCTCCAAAAAATCAGAACTGACTAAGGCTGTTCATTCGTATTAAACAAGCTGCTCTCTCAAATGAACCAAAGCTACATTATTTGAGAGTTTTGATTTTCTTCCTTGAGACAGGGTCTCATTTAGCTCATATTGACTTCTAATTTACTATGTAGTTGAGGATGGACTTGAACTTCAATTCTCCTGCTTCTAACTCATCAATGCTAGGATTACACCATGTACCACATCTGGCTTATGAAGTGTTGGGGATGAAACCCAGAGTCCCCTGCATGCTAGGCAAGCACTTTATTGACTCCACTCCACCCCATCTCCAAATGAACCATTTCTTATGTAGCTACAAGAGCCTTGGGTTATAAGAATGGGGAAGTTGCATCTTAGCTTTTAACTTCAAAGGGTAAAACTGAGGCCTATGGGAGATATTTTCCAAGACCACTCACCAGGTTAGTGTCTCAGTTAAGTCAGTGGCTATTTTTGCCTTGGAGTGAACTGAAACTCCTACATAGCCTGGAAGGTCTTTTACCTCTTGCCCTCTGCCCTCTTACCTCAGTCTCATCTCTTCAGATTTCCTGGAGCCAGAGACTCTCTTGTATTCCTGAAGTCTATCACTCCAATCCTTTTGTCCGTGCTGTTTCTTTTGTTTCTGCATCTGTCCTAATAAATTCCTGTTACTGCCTCCCCTGAGAAGTCCCCTTGTCTCCAAGGTCAAGAACTTCCCTTGATGTTTTCTCCTGGGCTCCTCTAGCCACTGTGTTGTTTGTATATTTCTCTGTCCTTTCCTTGATGCTTCATGCTCTTGTGTGTTAGTATACTTTTACTTCCCTGGTGTTTGATGCAGTCTGACCTATAGTAGATTTTACATGAATTTCTGTGACTTCAATGTCATCAAAGCCAAGGGACACCTTTGTCTTTTTAGTGCCTCTGTAGTATCGGATGCCCCTGAGCTCTGTGATGTGCTGTCCCTCTTTCTTAGCACCTGAATGAATGTTTATCCCTCCTCTCTGTGCTGCTTCAGGGTCTACATTAGCTGCTTTTTTCTACTATCATTGGGGGCATGGTAACTTTCTAAAGTAAAGAGTTTTGCTTAGCTCTCAGTTCTGTAGATTGACAGGATGGTGCCAGAATCGTCTTGGCTCTGGTGAGGACCTCATGGCATTGAACCAGGACCATGTGTGTGAGGAGGAATAGATCGCATCACAAAGTGATGGAGGGGTTGGGCTTTTTCTTTAACATTTTTGTGTAATATGTACTTGTGTGTTTGAAGCATGTGTCCCTATGTGTGTACATAGCACACTTATGGAAGTCAGGGGATAATTTCACATGTCATCAGTCTTGAGGCACCTTCCACCTTTTGCTTGAGACAAGGTCTCTCATTGGCCTGGAAGTTCTCAAGGTAGGCCAGGCTAGCCCAGAGCTTCTAGAGACCCACCTGTCTCCACCTCTAATCCGAGCTGCGTTGCCCTTTCTCTGGGACACCCTCCTTCATTTCTGATCCAATCAGTTTTTCTTTAACCTTTGGGTTTTGGGTCAAAGGATGAACTGTCTGAATGAACCACTGACCATTTCTTGTGGGCTGGGGCACTGCTACTTCAAAGGAATGGGTCGTGAGCTGAGGGGCAGGACTGGTAGAGTTGCATGTGGGGAAGTTAGCTTAGGGTTTTTCTTCTCAGTCCTGGGGTAGGCAGGCCCAGTGCAGCTGCCTTATTAACTCCCTTCAGTACACTTCCAGCCACTATGATAAAACACTCAGCTGAATGTGGCAAGAGCTCATAAAAGGAGGATTTAGTGCCATTTTATAGCTGTCAGGGCTGACTTCTACACTGAAACTGGTATATGTTAAAAATCCACATCAGGGGATGGGGGTGGGGACCAGAAAGATGGCTTAGTGCGTAAAGGCATTTGCCACACAAGCCTAGAGATATGAGTTCAAAACCATATAAAGGTTGGAAGTAGAGAACCAACTTCACAAAGTTATTCCTTGACCTCTGCACACATGGCGTGGCATGGCATGTGTAACCACCCCACCTGGCTGATAAATAGAACATCAAAAATATTCACACCTGTCTTAATGCCTTTGGGGAGGAGGAGCCTCACCTTCTAGGTCACATCCCAGGGGTAAAGCAGGGTGTGTAGACTCCTAGTAGGGGTCAGATGGAGCTAACCTAGGTCTTACGTAACTTCTGAAGAAGCAGTCTGAGCAGGTCTGTATGGGTGAGTTTTGGGAAACCTGTATTGCAGTTCTGGCTGAGTAATCTGATGGTGCCTGTTTGCTGAGAACATGAACACAGTGCTAAAACCAAGGAAGTAGCAGTTCAGGAGGGCTGTCAGTCATCTTACTTACTATTTCTTGCCTTGTAATCAGCTTCAGCATCTTTGTCTCCGGCCCTCATTTTCAAAAGTTGGCAGAAATTATGAAACAAGTACAAGATGCTGTAGCAAACAATTCCCAAATCTCTGGATGTCTCTTGCTTTCATCCAAATACAACGTGGGCCAGGCAGCCCTTTGCAGCCTTGACTCAAGGGAACCAGATTCTGTCTCTCACAAGGTCTTCTTGGACCCTTCTGCTAGATCTTCTGAAATAACTGAGACTGAAATTTGGGTGGGATATTTTAGTGACAGAGGTTTACACATTGCATTCATATGGCAGTCAGCCTCCAGTTGGTTTGGGTAAGGGAAGTTTTTCTGACTTAAAAAAAAAAACACATCCATCTGCTTCCTTATTATTCAGGACTGCTTGCATACTAACATGGCAACATTGCGTTCTTGTCATGAAGCCTACACGACCTTCAAAGCCTCAAGTATTCACAAGTTCTTTCTTTACAGAAAAATGTTTGCTGAGTGCATATGATACATTCCAGATCAGGTCTGCAAGTTGTATCTACTGCTTCCCTCTGTAGTTCACTGGCCACAACCCAAATGTTAAATGAATACAAAAATCATTTCAAGGGAACCTGGGAAGTGTCGGAGAGCAGGTGGGTTTGTCCACATTGACAGTCTCTGCCATAATTTCCTCAAGAACATTACAAGGATGCAGTAAAATAGTGTGCAGAAAGTGAGTCTTAGACTCTCTGCACTTGGCAACAGTTCACAGCGACATCTATGTCTTTAAGGTCTCAGAGACACGCTAAGTGGCTAGAATGAGGGATTATAATCCTTGGTTCTGTAGGAAAGAAGAGAAGTAAATTGCTCAGGTCTCCTGGTACCCAGGATGTGAGTCTAGTACCTTGTTCCATTTGATCTCATTTTGGGGCTCTGTCTGCTTCTATATGTCCAACTGGGTATGGGAACAAAAAGAACTTGGGGTACTTTCTTGGGTTCTACACCTGATATGTTAGGAGAACTGCTGTGTGCTCACCCAGCTCAAGGTACCCTGGCTGGACACTGATGACCAGATGCCTGCTCTTCTCCCACCCCAGCCTTGTCTTTAACCACCACTTAAAAATAGCAAGCATGGGAAATTATAGAATACTTTCTATTAATTATAGCATATGAAAGATATATAACATTGAGCATATGTTATTAATGATATTTTTACTTTGGAAAGTTAAGTATAATAAAATTTATTTAAAGCATCGACTGGAGGTTAATTAGTAGTTAAGCCTGATATTTTAAAGTTAATTCATTAATGTGAAAGTGATTATTCACTAATAATAATGAGGCAATTCTCATTTTAAGGCCAAGCTTACTGAGTTTCCCCCTTTTGCATTTATTTTGCCTAGAACTGAGATCCTGAATACATGCAGTATGAAGAGCATGCAACAGAATAGATTTTTTTCTTAATGATACAAAATTTGTTTTAGTAATAGAAATCTAGAGCTACTTACAGTGACAGTCATTTGCAAGCTTCATTTCAAGGCCATGGTCTAGACCCAGGCCACTAATCATCAGCAATAGTAGCCTGGTGATACTCTTTGGTTACAGGGTAAAATCACCTACCTATGGGTGGTAAGTCTTGACATTGGATCACCCTTCAGCACTAGGTCACCATCAGAGGTGATCTGACTCTTTGGAAGCATTCTTGCCTCTCCCAGCAAGCATCACTCTCATTGGAGCCTGAGAGCTGAGTCTACATTCCAACCTCTTTCAGCTCAAATCATGCCCTTACTAATGTCCCAGGATGAATCACAAGCTGGGGGCAAGGAAGGAATTCTCACTTGCAGAGATTCCCAGCATCCATTGGGTAGTGGTTGGCGATAGGGAATGAGGCATCAAAACCAAGCAGACTTGTGTTCAAACTTTGTCAGTATCAGGCTTGTAAGATGGTTCAGCAGGTCAAGGTGCTTGCTACCAAGAGGACCCAAGTTTGACCCCTGGGCCCCATGTACTGGAAGGAGAGAACTGATTGCTGGAAGTTGTCCTCTGACCTCCCTACCCCTACCCCATGTCATGTGTGGGTGCACATAAACACAGAGACAAACAGACACATTGCACGCACGTGTGCACACACATACACACATGTCTAATGATATTCGATGCTACATAAGGAAAAAGATATATTTATTTACCAGAGAGAGAGAGAGTCACACAGACCAGGAGTTAGAAGCGTGGCTAGCTTCCAGGAGCAAAGGGGAGCCCCTTTTCCTTTCGCTTCCTTTTATCTCTACCTTGACCACGCCCTGTTGGGTGGATAGCTCACTCCTACACACACGAGTAAAAAACTGCCAGTGCCAATCATCAATGATGTCCTCTGACACAAGGTACTCAGCATCTCTGTTTGCCTAGTGGGGGACATCACATTCAATGGAGGTGCCACAAGGCTTTGTTCTCTCCTTCACGCCTGTGCTGTGCTTCTTAGTGAACAGACTTTGGAGATTCTCTGTAGAGACTGACTCTTCTTGGCCTCCTTCAAACTAAGGTAGCTGATTTTCTATTTACCAGAAAACACTTCAATGCTGACACTTGCCATAGTGATTATTTTATGACACACTGTGTCTTAATGATTTGCTTAGAAATCTATGAGTCAATTTGCCTTTGTGTGTAACCAACAATTACATTCAATCTGGTATATTTTTTTGGGGAAATGAATTTTGTCAGGGAATTAATAGGTTTAGGGGATTAGGCTCCATCTTTGAGACCCAGTGACACCAGCACAGGGAATTCAGAAGGTAGGAGTTTAAAAATATGGGTAGGTAGAGTCTTGGATCTTTATCCATAGTTAGTTCAGCTTTCAAACCCCATTAGGGGTCAAAGTGCAGAGAATAAGTGTCAGTGATATGCTCAGCCACAAATGAGACATCTGTAACACACACACACACACACACACACACACACACACACACACACACACACACACACACACACGCTGTGTATGCCCCAAATCTTAGACAGTATTCCTGAAGAAGAGCAAAATGATTGTAAGAGCCAGAGGGAGGAGAGAGCAGTAGCAAAACCGTGTCTCTTGGACACGATGGGGATACTGTACTCAGACTCACAGCAGCTGTGGTTATCTTTGTAAAACCTACAGGAAATAAAGCTGATCAAAATTCCAGCATGGAGCAGAGATGAACTCGCAGCTCCCTTCCCCTTACTGAGGAGCTCCTGACAGTTGGTGGCTACTAAGGGAGGGAGAATAAGTTGGAAGGAGGGGTCAAAGATGGTGGTAAATTTTGAAGGAGTTGGGAGTGTGTGTGTGTGTGCATGGTGAATATGACCAAAATATAGTGTATGCATGTGTGCAGTTCTCAAAGAATTAGTAGCAATATTATTTTAAAAACATTGGTAGATTGACAGATGCAGATTGGCTGGAGCCCTTCAGCAGCTCCTTTTGGAGAAGGTGATGGGTGAAACTCTGAGGTGGCTGCTGTAGTACGTCAGAGGCTGGCCAGCCCAGCCCTTCTGCCCTTCCATGGTGGGATCCATTTGCTTCAGACCTCCTGGTGTCTTTTTTATGCTTCGTTGGAAGCAGGCTAGGGAGGCTAGTCTATCTGGATGCCCTGATTGCTGATCAGAGAGAGCAGTAAGCCAGTTAATGAAACAGTTCACAACCCAGGCAAATCTCCAGGGTCCAGCAGCCCAGAGGGGGCACAGAAGCAGCAACTGTGACAGATGCAGTTAGATAGAAGACTCAGGGAGGTATGACCACATTCAGCATCAGCTGGTAGAGCACCCCTTCTCTTTCATCGCCTTCCCTTTTTGATACTGTGGACCCCTTGGAGCTCTGAGTAACCTGTCACTGATATTCATCATGACAAAACAAGCTGTATGCATTTCCTTGACCACAAGAATCCTACTTTGGGAGACATCTCACAGGACTGTGTACACCTTCGTTGTGCATGTAGGAAGGCAGCTGTGGGCACCCAGGTCCCTGGACACCCACATGTGAGGCTCTCTTGAGCTTATGGGAGTGCTTCTATTTGAGGTAGGGGGAAGACCTTGTGCAGAGTGAGTGAGGCCCTTGCTTTCCTCCTGCATGGTGTGTTAGACACAGAAGACTTAGCCATGCCTCCTGTATGCCATCACATGTTTCCCACAATGCACTGGGCTTTATAACAAGCAAATAGACAGTCCTGGGCAGGAATATGCATGGAACGTGGTCCTGAGGGGCCTGGTATACTATGAGGTCACCATGGTCCTCTCATACCCAGTGCTATGAAAACACAAGCTACACACCTCTGTGCATAAAGAAACAGCAATTTTAGGTGGTAAAGTGTTTGCTTTGCAAGCCTGAGTACCAGAGTTCAGTCCCAAAAACTCATGTAAGAAAACATTGTGAGGTAGTACATGCTTGTAATCTTCATGATGGGGAGGTAGAGACAAGGCACTCCCTGCGACTTATTGGCTAGCTAGCCTAGCTTATCTGGTGAGTTCCATGCCAATGAGAGGCCCTGTTTCAAAAACCAAGGTGGACTCTGCTTTATAGATTATATCTAGGGGCTGGAGAGATGGCTCAGTGGTTAAGAACACTGGCTACCCTTCTAGAGGACCTGAGTTCAATTCCCAGCACCCACATGGCAGCTCACAACTGTCTCTAACTCAGTTCCAGGGAATCTGACACCCTCAGACCAATACACATAAAATAAAATTAAATAAATTATTAAAATTATATCTAAGGTAATCTCCTGACCCCTACATGCATGAAAGGACACTCTCATATTGTATGTGTACCTGCACACACAGTTTACTAATCAGGCCTCACCATACTTATCTTCCTCTTTTTTTTTTTTTGAACTTATGAATAGAGGGCAGGAGACCTCACTGAACAAGCTAAGCTTTCACAAAACTATTCCACATTTCCAAGAAAAACAGTGTCTTGCCTTTCCAGATGACATTCCTGGCCAGTGGTGTTTTTTTGTTTTTTATTTTTTAGCTCTGTGTTTTTGACACCCTGATATGGCTTTTCCTATGGTTGATTGACCTATGAGTGAGGGAAGGAAGGAAGGAAGCCAGGTTGAGGCTTCAGACATGGTGACTGGGGAATGGGGATGCTTGTGGGAGTGGGGGGGGTAGGGGAGATAGGGAGACATGGCTCCCCTCAGCCCAGCTGTAATCTGTGAGGGTGAAGCTGTGTTGGGATCTCCAGTGAGGGTGGGAACAGGGTTCCCAGGCCTTGGGATAAGCAGAGACCCTGAGCAGCAATTTTTGGTTTACATTTGCAGAATGGACAGTGTGTGGTGTCTCTGTTGAAATTCAGTGCAGATGGTGTGTCCTGGTGTCTTGGCTGAAGACTGCAGCCTCAGGGTATTGTGGGGCTTCTCTCTCTTTTTTACACCGGGGTTCCTGCTTAGTGCTTCCCTTTAGGATGGCCTTCGTGGTACCATTGCCAATACACCCCACTTGAAGGGCCACATGGGGATGTGGGGATAGTGCCTTGTGACCAACAGCAGTGGCAGTGACAGCCTGGGTGATGGGAAAGGTTTTCCTGGTCTCCAGACTGGAATGGGGCAGATCAGGACTGGAGGAGAAAGAGAGGGAGGAGAGGATTTGGGAAGGAAGATGTGGAGGGTGGAGGGGGAAGAGAGGGACCTTGAAAGTAGGGAGAGGGGGTGGGGAAGGTGGGAGGAGAGGGGCAGAGGGAGCAGGGGTCCCTGACTGGGAGGCATTCAAGATAAGGGTGACACATGAGTGGCACCCAGTGACTTAAGAGAGAGAAGAAGTTGGCGGCCTGAAAGGGAGGGAGACAGAAAGCAGGGCTTTTCAATATGAGCATTCATGTTGCACTGACAGCAGTCATTTATCACACCCTGAATGAGAGCGCGGGGCCCAGTGCCCCGCCAAAGGGCTCTGGTTAAAGTTTTACCTGCCTGTGAAAGGGCTAGGATCTGGCTAAACAGCAGCCCTCCCTTCTGTGGTTGTGGGGGTGGCCCACAGGAAACCATCTGTTGGAGCAGAAAGACCCTGGCATGAGGAGATGACCGGGGGACAGGATGTTTTTGGGTATAGAGACACCCTCCAGGCATCCAGGCCAGTTGGGATAGAAGCCGCCCTCCCATGTGGGTTTGGAAAGGCCAACTCCAAGCACTCAACTAGCCTGCCCCCAAATCAATCTTGTGAGTCTGATGAGGGTTTGGGGCGGGGGAGGGCAGGGTGCATATTTGCCAAAGGGCATTATTGCTCTATAGCTCAATTTTGTGTGTGTGTGTGCATATGTAGATCTCTCTCCTTCCCTCTCTCCGTCCCTCCCTCCCTGTCTGTCTGTCTGTCTGTCTCTCTCTCTGTCTGTCTCTCTCTCTGTCTCTCTCTGTCTCTGTTTGTCTCTGTCTGTCTCTGTTTCTCTGTCTCTCTCTCTGTCTCTGTCTCTGTCTCTCTATGTGTGTGTGTGTGTGTGTGTGTGTGTCTGTGTCTTTGTCCGTGTATGTAAGACAGAATTCAACACTGGACAGGACATTTTTCCTCATCACTCTCCATATTATTTTTGAGTTAGTGTCTCTTGACTGAACATTAAGCTCACTGATTCAACTAAGCTAGCTGGTCAGCGAAGTCCAAGAAGCTGCCCCTCTTGGTCTCTCCGGCTCTGGAATTTCAGCTGCGTACTGCTGTGCCTAGATTTTTATGTGGCTCCTAGATGCCCTTATGCTTCTGTGGCAAACACTTTATTGAATGAGCTACCTCCCCAGCCCCTAAGCTCAATTAAAACAACAAAACCCAAAATGTTATGCAGTAGTTCTCATGTGTCAGATGCCATTTCCCCCTCCTACCTGGTCCTCGGCTTGTCCTAATTGCTTTGGGGTAGAACAGGGAGCCTGAATTGTGTCCTGCATAGGGGATATTAAGGAATAGACTCCCTCTCAGTTTTTCATGTCATTAATTGGTGATCTTCAGACTCTGAAATAGCATTTTCTCTGTCCCATCTCTTATTTCATTATCCTCAGTTCAATACACACCAGTGCAGCACAGGCAGCCTGCTCAGATAGATTAGGAATTATTTAAATGAGATGGGGATGTATGGGTAGTTAAAAACGCAGTCTCCTATTCTGCCCTAATTATGCATCAAATTATGTTACAATTATTCCCAAATAAAAACTGGCTGAGAATCTCAAAAGGGGAAGCCCAGAACGTTGGCAGAAAAGTGCAATAGGACATGGAGCATAGGGCATAGGGGGAGCAACCATCCTGGACCCTAAATGTCTAAATGTGGTCTCAAACCTCAGCAATGCATGTGTCCTTCTATCTCTCCCTTTCCTTCCTTCCTCCCTTCCTCCCTCCCTCCCTCCCTTCTTTCCTCTCTCCCTTCCTCCCTTCCTTCCCTCCCTCTCTCCTTCCCTCCCTTCCTTCTGTCCATCCATCCTTTCTCCCTTTCTCCCTCTCTTCCCTCCCCTCCTCCTTATCCCCTGTCTCCACCCTCCATCTCTTCTTTCTTCTTTTTTCTGTATTTTCCTTTCTCTTTCCTCTTCTTTCTTCCCATCCCCTTTTCCACCCACCCTCCAACTCCACTGCCATGCTAGGTCCACTTTAGGAATTAATGTCTCAAGCCCCAGCAGCTGTGTGTTCTAAAAGAACTGGTGCAGCCTCTCTTAGCCTCAGTTTCCTCACTGTGAGATGGGGTGCTGATATATGCTTCCCAGCACAGGGGAAGCTTTGGAAGATAGACTAGGCTGTCATCATTACTGTTGTCAGCTAACTAACTGTTGGGTCTGTCCCTGTCATAGGACTTTCTGAGGACTTCGAGCCTGGGGGCAGGTCTTCCTACTCTCCACTGTGGTTCCCATTCCTCTGTTCAGCTGATTAGGCTGAACTGGACCTGGGGTAACCATAACTTGGGGTTCAGGCTTCAGCCAGGCTCCAAGCTTTCCACACAAGACTTGAAAAACACAGAGCATCACTCCATGTGCTGTTCTGTGATGCTTGCCCCATTCTCAGAGAAAGGGGAGATTCTCCCGTGTGATGTCTCAGAAGCAGGGCAGAAGGGAAGAGGGAGCCAGCAGGTCCCCAGGCTGCTGCTGAGGTTTTCTTGGAGTTCTTTGCTTTTACCCGCTTGTTTAGTGCTATTAGCTACTCACATAGGCATCTCTGGGGAAGAGTTCTGATTCATCTTTATTAATAACTTATTAATAATTATTAAGCATTACGAAGCTGCTCATGCTGCAGGCCTCTAAGTCTAGCTGCTTCCATTTCTCTTCTCCCAGGCCTGCTGCTCACAGCCCCGCACATTCTAGTCCTTAGGCAGGCTGCTGCCAGAAAGGTGCCACTCCTGCTCTCTGGGTATTAGATGGGGACATTACTCAGGGCTATCAGCATATCAACACATGCCCCCACAGTATGGATGGCATTGTACTCTCAGAAGATGTCGCAGTGATAGTATCTGCTACCCGGGAACGAGACCTTATTCGGTAACAGGCAATGCACAAAAAGCCATGCTGAGCTGAGGTCCTTAGGTAGGCCCTCATAAATATGATCCGTATCCAAACAGAAAGAGAGATGTTCACAGATACAGCCATGGAAGGGACCTTTGGGGAGAGGCACAGAGATGGCTACGGGAAGCTGAGGTGGAGTTTGGAATGGAGACTTAGTAATCAAGGTCTAGACATAAGAGGAGAAGACCATATAAGCCAGATGGATGGGTCCAGCACCCAGAGTGGTGCTTTTCAGAAAGAGCATATGTGTTCACTAGTTATGACTTCTGGGGTCCCCACCTTCAGAGGTCAGAGAGAGATAACCTGGGCAGCCCTTTATTTCCTAAACAACCTCTTCCCAGTGAGACCTGTCCTTTAAGCACCTCTTGGACTCTCTGAGAGATGCTAGGGCCTGACCTTGGAACCTCTTTGATTTGCAAATTTGCTTGTTTTCACTTTTAAGGACTTGCTTCTAATTAAGGTATCCAAAGCCTGTGTGTTATTTTTAGATGCATCTTCCTTAAAAAAATGTGGTTTATTTTATTATTTTTTTCCTGATGTGTGTGTGTGTGTGTGTGTGTGTGTGTGTGTGTGTGTGTAAGACAATTTGTGCTAATTAGATGTAAAAATCATTCCTGGGAAGATTATGTAATTGACAAGCAGTTTACAAAATAGACCTCTGATATTTGTACTGCAGCTTTTCTGTGCAATCAGTAAACACTCAGTGCACTCCAAGGGAAGGTGGCTCGGGATGGGACTGCTCTTTCCAAGTACGGCTTCAGGCCCTTACTGTGGAGGTCCATGCTCCACACAGCATGTCGGGCAGTGCCACTCAGGCCCCTGGCTTTGTCTCCTGTTTCTGAGGGGTTCACATTTGGCTTTCTTCTCAGCTCTGTCTAAGTTCTGATGTGAATCCACAAGTCCCCATACCCTGACAGGAAGAAGGCCTGTTGGGTGATGCTTTAGAACAGTGGTTCTCAACTGTCCCAGTGCTGTGGCCCTTTAATACAGTTCCTCATGTTGTGGAGACCCCAACCATAAAACTACTTTCATTGCTACTTCATAACTGTAATTTTGCTACTGTTATGAATCATAATGTAAATATCTATTTTCTGATGGTCTTAGGAGACTCCTGTGAAAAGGTCTTGACCCACAGGTTGAGAACCACTGTTATGGGGAAGGGAGGGAGGTTTCCAGGGGCTCACACAGGCCTCTTTCCTAGTTGATGTTTTGACTGATGATTTACATGAGGCCTCTAGAAAATGTTAGTTACTTGGGTAGGTACACATTGGATCAGTGTTCAAACCTGGAGCTAGGAAATGACTCACTAGATTCACGGCACAGGAAGATATGATTTGGAGGCAGTGCATTCTCCAGGGTCTGTCAGGAGGCTGAATTCACACCAGGTTTCAGCAGGAAGAGTTCTACATTAAGAATAACCAAGTGAGGACTGGAGAAATGGCTCATCCATTAAAGGCTAGGCTCACAATCAAAAATATAAGAATAGCCAAGTGAGGCTGGGGGAGAGTGCTGGCTGCTCTTTCATCAGTCTGGGTTTGGTTTCCAGGCTCACATGGCAACTCATCATCTGTCAGTAACTCCAGTCCCAGAGAATCTGGCACCTTCCGCTGGTCTCTGAGGGTACCAGGCACCAGGAATGCACAGAGTATAAGTTCATGCACAAGCAAATATAACACATAAAAATGAATAATGTGTATGTGTGTGTGTTTAAACAATTAGGCATTAGACAACTGAAGAGGTTAAACGTGAACTCAGGGTTTGATGTGGGGGACCTCAGCAGAAAGCAGCTGTCAGGGGCAGAGGAAACCTAAAAAAGGCTGGGAATATTCGAAGTCTAAAGTTGGGAGGATCCCCAAGGGGTCAGAACTTAGACGGAGGGAGGATGGTAGCTGAGAGGGACTGGTGTCTTTGAGGGCATACAAGGAAGCCGATCCTGTGAAGATGGAAGGGGCTGCTGACTGGAGTCGGTTACTTGCCCTGGTGAGCTTCTTCTGCCAGAGTAAGGCAGTGTTTGTTCTCAGGTGACACAATTCAGAACAACAACAACAACAACAACAACAACAACAAAACCCCGAAAAAGCAGGAAGTCTGAAGGTGTATACCTTTTTTTCTCCTCATCTTAAGGCTCATCTTGGCAGTGTCTTTGAACCAGGGAGAAGCATGGTTTGCAAAGCTCCAGACCCACCATTGAGAAACAATGTGTTAGGGTAGGTCGAAGCTGGAGGAAAACAGTTTGATAAGGATACAATGTACATCACCAGACACTGGGTGCACTCCAAGCCTGATTGTTAGGAGCGGTAAGTCCAGCCTGAGGGAAGTAGTAGTCACTCTGAACTGGTCTGATCTCCTGGGTTCAGGAATGTGTCCTATAACTGAAGAGTCTACATGGAGATGGTAGCTTTGCCTGCAGAGCGGATTCATAGTGATGGCAACACACACAAGGGACAAGGGGTCTCAGGACCCAGGGCAACAGAGGAAAGTAAACAAAGATGGTTTCAGATTGCTGAGGTTTCAGGTGAGAGGCAGAGAGGAGCTGATGTCGGTAAGTCCAGGTAGTTGGCAATACTGGTGGAAGATTCCAGAAAGGCAGGGTCCTGCTTGGGATAGGGAAGGCTTATTTTGCCTAAATATATGAGAACAAGACATTTCTTTTGATTATAGAATTGAACCTTAGAATGCTTAGAATCACCAAGATTTCTGCAGGCCTGGGTGAACCAAGCTTCCTGTTACGCGTGGAGGGCACTGAGCTGCATGCTGTGGTGGGTCCAGCCTCCCATCTCTCCCACCCTGCCTGAGATCAGGCTAGACCAGGCATTGGCTTCCCCCACCCTAACCGGTGACCCCCACCCCAGGTCTTCAAAGATCCATCTTCAGATTCCTTTGTTTTCCAGATGTTTCTCCAAAGCTAGACCTATTCCTAAGAGGAATTTTGGTCCCAGCCCTTAAGATACCAACACACCCCCTTCTTGTATTTACAAACATTTAAAGCGGCTTATGAAAGTCATTTGTAATGAAGTCCCTATGCAGGACCACAGTTAGCATTCTGGTCTTTCTTTTCTGTACAGATATATTCACTTTTAAAGGTAAACCCACATTTTTGTTTAAATCTTTTCCCTTCCTTCTTTAACCCACAAGCAGCTTTAAAAGGCCAATATGTGTTTTTTTAAAAAGATTTAAGTTCGAAGTTTTTCCTGTCTGAACTCTTCCTCCCTTACTCTCTTTCTCCCTCCCTCCTTCCCCCTCCCCCTCTCTCTGTCTGTTTCTCCCCCTTTCTCCCTTCCCTTCCCTTCCCTCACCCCCTTCCCTTCCCACAATAAAAAAAAAGATTTAAGTTCACACTAGTGGCTTAATATTCACCTCTTGGACGATTCCATGAACTTGTATGAGGCATTTGTCACATAATTGATTTTGAATTTGCTTTCATGGCCAGATTTCTTGAATTTTGTTGAGAATACAAAGAGCAAGACACACCCTAAGCACACTAAAATTATTTTCAGCTAACAGTGCCCCCTCTAATACCCCTCTGTACAAATATTGTTTCAGCTGAACATTTTTTGTGTAAAACAAAACCCACAGGTTAATTTAACTGTAACCTGCTTTTCTATTATTTTACATGTGCCTGAATAGCTCTTCATATGCATATTAACTGTTTGTATTTCCTCCTGTTTCAATGGTCTGCCTTGACCTCTGCCCCTTTTAAATGGTGGTATTGATTATTGTTCCTGAGTCTGTAGCATGGAGAGATTTAAAATTTTTATGTGGTCACATTTATTGTCTTTTCTTTTATGAATTTCCCCCATGTTTTTATACTTAGAAAACACCTTCACCTTGTTCCTCCTCTTCTTCTTTTCTTGTTATTGAGCCTGTAAATCCATGAGGGAATCCCTTATTGTTGGAACACTGTTCTAGTACCATGTACTGGACAATTGATTTCTTCACTAGTCTTAGGTATGTCTTTATCATTATGTAATTACTTATGGTGTGTGAATGCACATACACAATGGCATACCTGCACACACACACACACACACACACTCACACTCACTCTGAAGGACTTGCACAGCCATTTGTTCCCTGGGGTCTCCTTGGGTAGTAGTGAGTGCCCTGTCAAGTGAGGTAAGCAAGCAGGGATGGGGAGGTCAGGGATCAGATCAGGTTGGAATCTTTCTTTTCTGGCATTTCAGGGATTTCCCTGCCCTGAAGGCCTCTGCAGCCTCTGATGTCTCCAGAGTAGATGATCAGATTGTTGTTTCTGTTTGTGTTGGTGGCAGGGACTAAGTCTGGCCTCACTGGAAAGACCCAGAAGTTCTGGCTGGGCAACTACCCATATCACAGACCCACACGCTGTTCACCTCTCCAGATGTTCTTTGCTCTTGTAGCATTTCGCTTGGTCAACCATTATGGCTAACATTTTTTGTCTGCTGTCCACTAGATCGTAAACTACAAATGAGGATAGAGGCTTGGAGTCTCCAATAGGTCAGCACTTGAGGTAAGGAGGTGTGGAAAGAAGGGCCAGTGTGGCTGGTTTTTTGGAACTGATGCATGGGGAACTCAGTGCCTTGTAATCTGAGCGAACAGCAGAGACAGTCATCTTTTAGGGAACAAAGGGACAGCCAATCTGAAGTGATCACTCCAGGAAACCCAGAATAGTTGTGGGCCACAGCCAGCCTCGCCTGGTGCATCTCGGTCCTTATGGAGCCAAGAAAGTCACTCCCTTGACCCTGAGCAGACACCTGACCTCTGGAACCAATTATTCCTCTTCTCCACTAGCATATTCCCGACAAAATGAGGTCGGGAGACATTTGCATCCAAACCACCAAGCTCTTTAAATGCTAGGGCCTGGAGGCCCGATGGGTTTATTAGATTATCATTGCGGAAGTTAATAAAGAATTAATTTCTCTTCGTGTGACATCTAAAGGCAGTTATTTCAGGAGCCTGTCCATTTATACAAAGCCAAGTATTTGTCAAGTGTCAGAGGCAATTCCCAGGTCCCTGTGCCACCCCCTTTCAATAATTCTGGATTAGGGACAGCTTGAAATGACATTACACAAATTTTCTTTCAAGATGCATTGGGCTCTGGGGACCACTCAGGAATTTCAGGTTCTTGAAGGTTATACTGTCAGCAAAAGAGCCAGGCTGGGGGTGGCTGAGCCATTGCAGCATTCCAGCTGGGCTAGCTTTGGAGAGGGGGTGTGGTGGGGACACAGTAGGAGGAGCCATGAATGGCCATTAGTCCACAGGGGACCATTTGCCTCGAAGAAGACAACTTACTGCTATTTATATCTCAAACCTTGCACCCAGCTTGATGGTTTTTTCTTGTTCTTTGCTTGGGCCCAGGGAGGGGTTGTGGCCTGCCTGGGACTGCAGGGCTGGCCCACGTCACCTTGTGGCGATATATTAGGGAAGGTCAAGGCACCATCAATACCTGTCTCGGAGCTAAGTGCAGGGGAGTGAAGCCAATGTGGAGACAGACTCACTGCTATATACTGAAGGATACAGTAGAAGAGCCAACTGCTGCTTGGAGTCATGGGGCAGCAGTGTCTAGAGTTGGGCAAGGCCAGTAGACTAGCCTGGCCTCTGCCATAGTTCCAGATGTTGCCACTTGGCCACTTGCTATATACCTCCCTGTGAACATCCCATTGGACCCTCTGCTACACCTCCTCAAACTGAACTCTTCACTGAACACCATCCCCCAGATACCTTGAACTCAAGTGGTGTGTTTTCTCTCTCTGCTCCAAATGCATCAATCATTTCAGACTTCTCTATCATCTTTATTTGGAACCACTGTCCTTTTCACATTCGTTGTTTAAATTCTGGTTCAGGCATCATTTCCTCTCCAAAGGTCCTGGATTTCTCTGGGAAGAGTCTGGGTGTCTTGCTGGGGCCACAGTCACCTGTGTAGCGCCTCTGCAAATTCAGAAAAGCCTCCTTGCTCAGTATGCATAGTCACATCTTTTAGTCCTATTGACCTCTTTGCCTGGCTACTCTAGGGGAGTGTGTAACCTGGGCAAGGCCATATGGTAGCCCTGCTCCTTCTGAGATCTCACGGCTCTCTATTTTAGTTTCTTTTTACAGCTATGGCATCCTGTCACCAGCCAGACAGCTAAAGCAGCACGAATTCCTCACTGCTTAGTGTTTTCCAACTTCTAGAAGCCACTTATGTTCCTTGGTGTATGGCCCCTCCTTCATTTTCCAAGCCATCATTGTGGTGTCACCATGGCCCCGACTGACAGTTGTATCCATGGTCATACCTTCTCTGACTGATGCCCGCCTCTTCTTTTATTTATAAGAAACCTTGTAATAAATTGAACCCATCCAGGCAATCCCAGATCATCTCCCTATCACAAGATGCTTAGCTGAGTCACATGGCAAAGTGCCTTTAAACACATGAGTCACATAGTCACAGAAGACAGACGTCTTGAGGCCAGGATCTTGCCCAGTCTCAGCTGTACAATCTCTGAGAAAAGGATCCCCTGTGCAGTCAGTGCTTTCATTAGAACCCACCCTTGGCCAGCACAGAAGCGCTCAAAGAGTGCTTGCTGACTGAGTACCCCAGGGTGCTTGCTCACAGAATCTCCCCTGGGAGACTGAAGCATTAGAAGGCATGGTACATATAGTTTTCCTTGGGGAGAGGGCTACACATGTATATTGTTCCTGGGAGAGTCAAACATTTGGCAATGACTGCAGACATTTTTGATGCTTAGAGATGCTGCGGAACACTCTGCGCTTCACATGGGCACCCAGCTGCAAACACTCATGGGTGTGGAGATTGGAAATGCTGGTGCATGCTAGGATGAGTGACTGGGAAGTCCCAGGAAGGGGTTGTCAGCTGGGATGGGGTTCTCAACACCTCTGATTCTCAATGTGCCGAGCCTTGCTTGGGTCAAACCCAAATGCTCAGGTCTCTTTTTTGAAATCTCATTCCTCCCTTGCTCTGTCCTCTGGTGTCCAAGCTGTTCTTTCTACCCTGCAATTCTTATCTCATCTCCCCCTCATCTTTATTCTCCTTCATGGCAACCCTCAGGGCTTACACAGACTCGCATCAAGCCTGTGGTTCAGTTTATGGTGAGGAGAAATAAGAGGTTGATTAAATGATCAATAACTTTGTTTATTGATCCAGCCCACATTTGTAGAAGTCAACTATGCCATAGGCATAGGGTGTATTTTGGCGTCTAGGGGCAATATGACAGTTGGGTTAACTTTCATAATGTTTATAGCCTCTGGGGAATACAGACATGGAACAACTAATTTCCTTTCCCGTTATTTAATTTTGGTTGTGAGAGATGCTTGGGACTGGAGAAACTGGCAGTGGAGGTGACAGAAAAAGTGACTTTTGGACCTGGAGCTGGTTAAACATGAACTGGACATGGATTCTTCCCTGGGTCCTGGGAGTGGACCAAACTGTGGCTTATTGCAGCTAGACCCTGGAATCTGAGGACAGCAGCAGGGTCAGGGACTGTGCAAATCAAGATGGCCCCATGCTAGGCTTTGGGGTTCTGCAGAAAGAATACTCTGAACTATAGTTCCCAGGGAGTTTGTTCAGATGCTGCAGTTGATCTAGCTTCCAGGAAAGGCTTCAGGCTGGGAGGGAATCGAGCAGCAAGGGCTTGGAAGGTCAGGGCAGGGAAGATGTAGGAAAGGGAGGGCTGAGTAGCCCAGGGAAGCCAGGAGTGGACATGTTATTAACTTCTTACCTGCAGTGGAACCTGGCTCTGAGTGTTTGTAATTGTTTCTTTGCTCTGGTGTTTCCCCTGCTACCTGTGAGCTCACAGGGCAGGCATCAGTACATCATAGTACTCCAGCACTGTGTGCTGGGGTACTGTGGGTGCTCCATACACATGTGTGTCTCAGGTGGCCCAAAAGGTTGGAATGTTGTGGGCTGAACTGTATGTCACTCAAGTCTGAAGGTTGAAGCCTAAATTCTACAACACTTCAGAACCTGACCCTGGCAATAGGGAAGGTGCATATGTAATGAGTTCACATGGGTTATAACAGGTGTGGGGGTGTGTCCCTGACCTAATATGACTGCTGTCTTTCTAAAAGGGGAAATGTGAGATGCCGTGTGAGGATGGAGATCGTGCTGTCCCAAGCAAGCCAAAGACCTATCAGTTGGCAGGAAAGAGGCATGGGGTGCATCCTTCCCTGGAGCTTTCAGGGTGACCATAGACTTTGGAATTATGAGAATCAGTGTCTGTTCAGTTACTTAGTGTGCAATACTTCATTTCTACATCTGTAGACTGTCACCTTCTGGGAATTTTGTGTCCAAGATAGTGACCCTGCCTGGCTCTGATATATGTGTGAGTGTGTGTGCATGGGAGCACATTGTGCGTGCGCATTGTGTGCACATATTGTGTGCATGTGTGTGTACTTATATGTTGATGGAAGCTGAGCCCCAAACACAAACCCAGAGGAAGAGAGTGATCTTTCTTTGGCCAAGCTTCTGAAGGCAGCCTAGGCAGGAAAAGACAGAGTAGAGCTGTCATTTCTTTCTGTTCCTAGAGCCCAAATTTGCAAATCAAAGGGCTAGGACTTGCTGGGATGGATTTTAGGCTTCCATTTGGGGCCACCAGTGACAGAAGGGATACTCTGCTGGTGGATAACAGCCAGGTGCTTCCGAAAGAGTCTCTTGTTCCCTGCATGGTGGCTATGGACCCTACAGACAGATATCCTGGTCCAGGTTAACTTTTAACCAGAGAGTGCCAGTCCTCAGCTGCTGGATCTGGGCTTCCTGCAGGCCTTGAGCAAGCTGGCTTTTCTGCTCTTGTCTCTAGTGAGGCAGAGTCTCTGATGAATTGGCCGCACACCCCCAACTAGAGCCCCGCCACCATGTTGAATACTTGTGTCCCTAGCAAAGATGAATGGGTCCTACTAATGAGCTGGAGACAGCGGCACTGTGACCCTTGACCCCACACACTCAGAGCCAGCGGTCTGGGGAATGGCTGCCCTGAGTCTGCTTAATGTGTCGGGCTGGCCTCTGAAAGAAAAACACATTTATTGCTACTTAGAGAGAATTGATCTAATTGGGACGGAAACATTTGCTGATGGAACATGGAATTTTTATGAGGCAGGTGACTCAAGTTCAGCTAAGGTATCCCTGAGGGGAGGAGCAGAAGTTGAGTTTCCAGGGATTTTTTTTTTACCCCAAACCTACTTCTAGTAGACACTGAGTTTCTGGACCAATCTGGGTTTGAATTCCAGTGGTGCTAATCTGTACCCTAGGAACATTTGGCAGTTTGATTGTTTAACTATAAAATGGGGGTGGGATGTAATTACAACTTTGGTTGATGCAGAATTGTTGGGTGGAGGCAACTGATTGACATTCTGTGTGCCTTGAGGCTTCGGCCTGGCCTCGGCAGGAAGCAGAGTACAACAGGACTTGCTTGCGCCAAGAGGACAAGTGGTTTCAGTTTATTTGGCCAAGTCCTTTGCAATTTCTTAAGCACCTAGCCAAATCTTTGTTGGCTACAGCTAAGGTGATTCATGTGATAGTTATTTTTAGACAGAGTTCAGTCTCGGTCTCCAGCATGGGGGCAGGGGTGGTGGTGATGATGGGGTGATTGTGGGGGGAGCTGGGGGCACACCCCCTTGACAGCCTCAGAATCAGCCTTGGCTGCTGCTCTCCATCTCTTACTGCAGTCAAGTCTGTTTAAGATTGACTAGTTTTTCCTAAACTTCCCTTGATACCATCCCACTGTTTTGGCCTCCATACAGGCTGCCTTGGTCACGGGCTGCTCTGGCTGAGGCCTCTCCTCTTTTTCCTTGCTTGTTGTTTTGTTCAGCTCTGGCCAAACCTCTGTAGCCACCCTCCAGGACCTGCTCTGAAGCAGTGGATCCCACACACAGGTGTCTCCTCAACAAGTTGGGGTGCCCCTTGAGTCAAGCTACTCATTCCTTAGCACAAAACCTTTGTCTGGCTTCCCAGAGTCTCATGTTGTCCAAACAATCACAGCAGGCTCATGGATGCGGTAAATACGTAACATATCTAATGAATGGGCATTTTATACACGAGAAGTTGTAAATCACATGATTGCCCAGTGTATTAGTTACTTTTCTCATGGCTCTGACAGAATATCTGACAAAGCAACCTAAAGAAGGAGGCATTTATATGGGCTTAACAGCTTGAGGGTGTAAGTCCATCACGGTGGGCAAGGGATAGTGGCAGGAGCTTGAGGCAGCTGGTCACATCTCATCCGCAGCAGGATGCAGAGGGATGGCGGCTGGTGCTCATGCCACCTTCTCTTCTTGTACAGTTTAGCACCTAAGCCAATAGAAACCCCTTCACAGACATACTTACAGGCTTGCCTCTTTAGTGATGCTAAGTTGATGATATTAGGCATCACATCTAGTCAAAAGGCACAAACTGTACTGGCAAAGTGGGCTTTGTGGTCATTCTATCCAGCATGGGCTGGCCTTTGTCTCCTATCCAGCCACTTGTCGTAGTGCCTCTCCTGCTTCTGCAAGTCCCCACGGCTGGCTCATTTCATTCACTTATGCTGTAGCGCATACTCTTCTCTCTAGCTGGCATGATGTCCTCTGCCTCTGTTTTGCCATTGTTCTTTCCTTCTAGTCTTACATGACTGGTCACCTCTTTTTCTTCCTGGCTCCCATTGACCCTGAAAGCTATCCCTTTCTATGTCTGTTTTCTGTTGGTGCTTAATGAATATCCCAAGATATAGTGGTACAAAGTAGCATGTTACCTGACATTTTTTTATGCACCAGAATTTGTACTCAGCCTAAACTGTGTGGTTCTGTCTCAGGCTCTATCGGGGCTAGTGGCAGGGTTCTGGTTACCTGGTATCTGGGGTTGGAGGATAGGATTTCAAGAAGGGATGGCAAGAAGGTGCAGGCTGTTGGCAGGAGGCCTCTGTTGGTCTCTTTGAGGGCCTTTTCTTAGGACTGCTTGAGTGTCCTCATGATGTGGCTGTTTTCCTGTTTTCCCTAGGAAGAGTGGTCTAAAAGGATGCAAGGAGGAGGCTGAGGTGCCTTTATACCCTGAGTGATACTAGTGGGTATGTGACTGGTTCTGTCCCTTCCTGGTAGAAATCCCATGCGTGGGGCAGGCTGAAGAGATGACTGACTCAGTGTTTGGGAGCATTGGTGGCTCTTTCAGAAGACTCGGGTTCAATTTCCAGCACCCACATGGCAGCTCACAACTGTCTGAAACTCCAGTTCCAGGGGATCTGACACCCTCACACAGATATACATTCAGGCAAAACTCCTGTGAATATAAAAGAAAAATAATGTATATATTAAAAAAAGGAAGTCCCATGGGACATGTGAATGTATGTTTGTGAGAAGCCAGTCACTAAGTTCAACCCATACTCCAATTAGGTCCCCCCTTTCAGAGGAACGGATATTTGTGGAAACAGTTTAAAACCATCAAAATGGTCCCTGAGAGGATAGTCTGCAGGATGCTTGCACGTGGCTTACCCACACCACTTAAAAACATGCAAGGTCCCAGGTCTCACCTGGGCAGGTTGAGCCAGAGTTAGATGATGGTGGGGCCAGAAGGGAGATGAGCGTGGTCAAGAATCTGTGTTTCTGTTCCAGTCATCCTGACTCTTGAGAAGCACCTCTTTTAGAAACTGGTTGTTCATTGGAAGCATGGTGTTCATTTCTCTGGGTTAGAGTCAGGACTCAGCCACTTACCACACACTGTGACTTTATACCAGTGACCTCAGCGGGCGATGTCTCAGTTTCTTTATTTGGAGAATGGGGTAGTAATACCTCATGGATGGTCTTAGGCTAAATGAGTTAAACTTGTGCAGTGTCTAGAAATCTGTGCATTGTCTAGAAATGTTTGTTCAGTTAAAAAGGTAACACAGACAAGAACCTGGGAAAAGCTCATTCAAATCATCTCTTCACTTTTCTTTCTGTTTCTTGTTTTGGGTTTTTGATATAGGGTTTCTCTGTGTAAAAGCTCTGGCTGTCCCAGAATTTACTTAGTAGGGCAGGCTGGCCTCGAACTCACAGAGATCTGCCTGCTGAATGCTGGGATTACAGGTATGTGCTGACATCACCCTGTTATTTCTTTACTTTTCTATTTTACATCTTAAGTAGATGGCATCTCTAGTCACAGAGTCCCTGGTCTTTAACAGTGAGTTCTTTGTATGTTTGTGGACTGACTAGTGGTGGCTTTCAGATGACACACCTTCTATCACAGAATCACCCAGAGGGCTTATTAGAAAGCATCGAAGAGTTTTCTTTACTTCGGTTCATACTCCAGGCCAACATACCCTTCCCTGGAGGCTTTCAAGAGCATTCTAGGTTAAGAACGGCAAGAATGAGCAGTGAAGCCAGGGGCTTTGCCAGGGAGCTTAGTCAGGCTTTGGTTTAGACGAAGCTCTCTTTGAATAGAGTGGTTGGGTTCAGGCCTGCCAGGCACTAAGATACTAAGCATTTTCTTCAGTCCAATTGGGACTTGGTGGCCAACAAAAAGATTTTTGCCTTGTTCCTGAGTCAACTGGAAAGTGCCACCAGGCTGTGGGATTGTATTTTAAGAAGATGACCCAAATGCTCATCGTGATAGATATCACGATGGGTGAGGGTATCTGATGAATAGTTTAAACTGTGATGGGGTTATGTTATTGATCCTGCTGGGTTGCTGAAGGAATTGAAGTAACAATGTCCTGGAAGGCACGGGATGGGTGTCGCCAAGGTTAAGAATTAAATTGTTATTGTCACCAGTGAAAAGAAACTTGCTGGAGAGCTGTAGGAAGGATACTCGGGCCCTGAGTAGTGTGGCTACTTCTCAGCATGAAAAGCATGGAAAAGGCAGGCTGCTTTGGCTGCTGTGGGTTCCCTCATGGGGGTCCTGCACTAGGACTGCTACTAGAAGGGTCTGATGGCTTTGTGCACATTCAGAGCTGCTGGTGTTTCTTCTGTCACCAGCAAAGCCAGCATTTTTAGAAGACTGCTCAGGCTGGTGGATGGAGAGTCGATTTGTGGTAGCAAGGAAATAATGGGAATAGAAGAATCCAGATTTGATGGTGAGATATTATAATCAGTTCACCAAACCCAAGATGGATGATAAATAGGTGTTTATTGGGGATGAACTTACACAGGTTAACAGTAAGTAACTGTTGTGGCATGGACACTGTTACAGGTTCACAGGCAAGTTACTGCTACACAGATTCAAGGTAAGAAGGGACCAGCAGATGTGAGGAGGTGGAGAGAGAGAGACAGAGACAGAGACAAAGAGACAGACAGACAGAGACAGAGAGAGAGAGAGAGAGAGAGAGAGAGAGAGAGAGAGAGAGAGAGAGAGAGAGAGAGAGAGAGAAGAATCCAGAAGTATTCCTTGGTATTTCCTTGGTATTTTCTCTCATCAACTGCATGGGAGAGACAATACTGTTTACTAAGATAGGAGACATGGAAATCAAGAGGTTTCTTCTGGGGGCAGGGGAGATGACTCAGGCAGTAAAGTGTTTGCTATGTAACTATGGGGACCTGAATTTGATTTCTAGTATCCATGATAAAGTGCTGGATGTGTTGACACAGGTTTGTAATTGTAGTACTGGTTAGGTAGAGACAAGAGAATCCTTGAAGTTTGACAGCCAGCCAGCCTGGCCTGCTTGGTGAGTTTCAGGCCAACAAGAGATCCTGTCTCAAAAACCAATGTGGTGGCACCTGAGGAATGACATCCAAGGTTGTTCTCTGGCGTCCATGTGCGCCTGCACATACATTTCCCTATTCACACATGCACACACATCCCCCTCTATGTGCATGTGGACACACACACACATGTTCAACTGTACACACACACACACTCACTCACACACACATTCTTTTATTCATGTTAGCTTTGAGATCCCTTTTGGAAAGCCACATAAAGAAGGAGGTAGGAGTTCATTGGGGAGGATTGGGGCCTGGAGATGAAAAGATGAGACATTTTGGGAGATGCAGTAGGTGCTTTTATCATGGCTGAATACTAGACCATCTTGGTGGTACAACCCAGGCTATATGGCATACTACATTGTTGGCCAAAATGCTGTTGCACAGTAGGCAACCATATTGATGCTATTTCAACCTTGGAAATGAATGAGATTATTCAGGAAGACAGAAAAATAGGAGGCTCAGAGGCTCCAGAACTTACAAGTTGCATAGTAGAAGAGAGGGAGAAAGAAACAAAAGATGAGAAGGAGCAGCCAGAGAAATAGGAGATCCAGGCAAGGGTGATGTCATAGAAGACACAAACAAGAAGATGCTACAAGGTTGGGTAGCAGCTGGCTGAATGAAGCCCGGAGTTAAACGGGAGATCTGGTGGGAGGAACTCAAGGATTAAAACAGGATCCCCTCCTATGATCCCCCATGAGTCTTCCACTTGAGGCATTATCATAGCTGCAGCTTCTGCAGACAAGGTTTTGAGAGCAGAAGGTTGTGTGGGAGGTGACCCCAGGCTGTATGCGCAGGAGGCCGGAACAGGAAGCGAAGGGAGCAAACCACTAGTGGACCTTTGCCATGGGAGGGTGGGGTGCAGTCCTGCTAGGGCCCTGGGGAAGACAGTAGAGCATGGACTCCTGAGTTATCTAGCCAGAGGGGCAAGGAAGCTGGGGTTGTCGTACCTCGACTCATCACTGTCATTGATGATGTTGTGATTCAGGGCTACCTGCTCTCTAGTGCTTCCTGCTTCCAATACTCTTAAAGCCAGAGTAGCTGTCAGCAGGAGTGTGGGTGTTGAGTGAGAAGTTTCCTGTGGGTGGGTAGATGTGTAGAGGAGCCAGAGGTGTGTATATGAGAAACAGGCAGGACGCAAAGCTCCCCCAGGGTCTCCACCAGAGGGTGGCTATCAAAGCTGTGTGTGGGATGAACGCCAAGTCCTCCAAGTAGGTCCCCATCGCTGTTTCATCCCAGGTTGTGTCTAGCTGTAGACCCTTGAAAGGTCCCCCAGAGAAGAGCTGTGGCAGGGAGAAAGATGGTGTGAGGGTGCCAGGTGGAGTCTGGCTCTCCCCCAGATGAGAGTCTGCTTGAGTGCTGAAGTGGGGATGAAAAATGAGCAGCCTCCCATGCATTAAATATTTAATATTCTCTCCCTGGGAGGTGTCAGTGAAAGGACCTTATAATAAATACTGCACAGGACAATTCTATCATGGAGCTCGTCAGTTAATGGCCTTGTTTTGTCTGACAGAAATGTTATGGATGCTGTGTCTGGGGTATATTTCGCGAGGGTGTCTCTCATGAGCCTAAGGCCTGGGAGGGCAGGATTCAACTATAGAGGGAGTTCCCCAGTTTGCTAACTTTTACGCTATGGTGATAGTTATGCAGAAGAAAGACTCATGCAACAAACTCACAAGACTTGGAACTTGCAAGGCCCTGCTTTAAGTGGTC
The DNA here is from genome assembly GCF_017639785.1 of Mesocricetus auratus. Taxonomy (NCBI): domain Eukaryota; kingdom Metazoa; phylum Chordata; class Mammalia; order Rodentia; family Cricetidae; genus Mesocricetus; species Mesocricetus auratus. Next base: position 6,873,583 of record NW_024429209.1, on the reverse strand, counting down.
CATGAATTTCAATGACACAGTTCTCACTCTTGCTATGATGACAATTTCTACTGTATAGATAAGGAAATGGACAACCTGAAGAGTTCATCACACTGGCAGTCAATGGAAAAGGTAGCATATGAAGCCAGGCTAGCTGCTGAGTCTGGGTTTCAGCCATCATGCCAGTGTTGCTGGGCTTCTGCACACTGTGGCTTTGGGTCCCAGCTCCATTGTTTATTAGCTGTGTGACAGGGCAGCATGTCTTAACTTCCATGAGCTGCAACTGCTGTGTATACAAAGATGAGTTGGTACTGGTCTTAGCTCTGGAAAGTTGTGGAGCTTGGATGAGGAATCACACATAAAGCCCTGTATCTCCTCATTGGTAAAACTTAGCCTTTGTTAGTACTTGGACCTGATTTGTGTGTCCCTGTGGCAAGCTACTTGACCCCTCTGAGTATTGGTTTTCTTATCTGTGACTGGAATTAAAAAGTCAGGTCTCCCAGAAATATCAGAAGAGAGAATGTGTGCTCTTTGATATTTGGATTTTGAGCTAAGTGGCCAGTGTTCTGTTTGGTCCTAGGAACTCTGGGGCCCATATATGAATGAAGCAGTCCCAGCACACTTGGTAGGCTGAGCCCAAGCCAGGAAGTCCCAGCATGCCACAGTGTGACAATCTTGAGCCAGGATGTTGAGTGTGAACTAGCTCTGAGAGTAGGTGTTAGTGTGCCTGAGTGGACCTGTGATTTCTGGAGGATTCTCAGTCCTGAGCTTCCTGCTGGATGGATTCTTCACACACCTTTACTGACAGCTGAACCGATGGGACACAACAGGGCCCAGCTCCAACTTAGGTTCTGTGAACTGAGAATTCACAATTCCACACATCTCACCAGACATACCAGAGCCTGTGCTCCACTGTGCTGAGCAGTTCTGGACAGTTCTGGATGCTCAGGCCTGCTGTTCTTCCCCTACGTGCTACAAGGTGTAGCTGTTTTATGCGACTAGCTCTCGGAAAGACACACATGGCTGCCACCTCTGGTCCTGGATGAGAGTGTGGAATGGGAAGATGAGGTCTAGTGTTAGCTGAGCTTATAACTGCCTGTTCCTGATGTCAGAAACCTCTGCCTACAGTGTTCTAAAGATCATTCCATGACAGACTATGGACACCCCCATGGAGGGCCTCACCCTCCCTGGGGGAATGAGGGGATAACGGGGGGGGATGGGGGAGGGCACAGGAGGAGGGGAGGGAAAGGGAGAGGGACCTCGTACTGACTTGTGAAGCAACCTTGTTTCTTATCTAAATTTAAAATGGAAAATAAAAAAAATATTAATATAATAAAAAAAAATAAAAAAATAAAAAAAAAAAAAAAAAAAAAAAAGATCATTCCAAAGGTTTTGAGTCCTGGTGGGGGACGGTACTCCTCCTAGGGGTTGTGTGAGTTTCATCACCATCTTGTTTTATACCTCTGGAGCTGGAGCTAGGATGAAGGAGGGAGGGAGCAGGGAGGAAAAAAGAGTGCGTGGTCAGCAGACTCTTTATGGATGGCCTAGGGGATGCAAAGCGAAGGGAAACTCCATGCTCCCCAGCAGCCCCGTGCTCCAGCGTTGGCCTGCCTGGGAGAACTGGGATGTGCTCAGCTAATTTATATTAATTCAAGCCCATTAATGATGAGCTATTGCCTCTCTCTTTTTTTTCTCTTCCCTCTTGCAGCAAGAGCACAGCACTAAGATTCAAGTACCAAATTCTGTTGGTTCTTAGATGAGAAACCCTGTCCCTCCTCCTCTCTACCCTGACACATCCCAGAGTCCTTTATTTCTGGGCTCCACCAGCCCTTGTCCTAATAAAGAAGACTCCAACTCTGCAATGAACATCCCAGTGCTCATGTGAAGTTGGGGGGGGGCTTCCTGCCGACTCAGATGCATTTGCCACAGCCAAATAATTCAGTCTCCCGAACCACCTCTTCCCTTTTTCCTGTTCATGCTGGAAACTTCCTAAGGGACAGGAGCGCTTCTCCTGGTTGTGTTCTGTGGACTTCCTTTTAATGGCCTATATTCCTAACCTATGGGGAATGTCACAGTGGCCTTACCAAGTAAAGATAGGGCTGATGGAGTTGTCATCATTTTACAGAGGAAGGAAGAAAGGCCCTGAGAGGGATTAAACAGCCCCTGATCTATATGACCCCGGAGTGCAGGCACACAGCCTCTTGTTATGACAGTGGGGCTAGCACCCACTGTGGTATGCTACGTAGGCACTGTACCACTGAACTACTTATCCAGCCTTCAGCATATAGTTCCTACTGCATGTCTTATCCCATCTATTCACCCCATATAGAGAGTCCAGCTTGGTGAACCCGTGAGTGAGCTTATTGGGGTTCCTTATCAGAGCATGGGTGACTCAAGGAAGCTGTGTCTCTGCAAGCTCGATGACACTTACACCAGTCACAGTGCCGAGAAGTCTCACTATAGTCAACTGTCTATTGTTTACATGGTGTTGACTGGAATCTCAGGGAGAGGAGGGGCCTCTTGAGGCTCATGAGCTCCCTTACCCCATCCACAAGAGAATGTTAGGGACCAATTTCTGACTAGTGTCTTGCTTCAAGACAGAGATGGTGGTTTACAACTCAGGAGAAACAGCCATGCTCTACCCTTTGTGTTTTTGTGTGTGCATGGTGTTGCACATGTGTGGTGTATGTGTGGGCAGGTACATCTATTGTGCATGCGTGTAGGGGTCAGACGTCGAGGCCAGCTGCTTTCTTCAATAATTCTCCCCTTTTTCTCTCCAGGAAAAGCTTGTTTAATAATTATTGTTGAATTTTGCAATGAATTACTCTACACGTATTACAAAGAGTGGTGTAAATCCATATGTTGAATTGGGAAAACATTCTAAAACACATGCAAAAATTTAGCAAATTGCAAAACAGAATGTAAGGCGGAACTGGGTGCTATTATCTAAATAAAATTTCAATTTGAGGAAATTTTGGAAGAGTGTAGAGAGAATTTCATACACCCAAGGCTTAATTCCTCTTATTAATCTTATACTCTTAACATAGAGCATCTGCCATTTGTCTTCTGTAGCATTTTGCTCGTCAAAATGTACAAAATTACAGTCATCTCCACCTTACTAGTTGAGCCAGAATCTCTTATTGAACTGGGAGCTTACTAATTCTTCTGGCAGGTGCCAAGATTATTCCTGGGTTCTTCTCCCCAACACTGAGACTATGAATGTGTGCGGCCACACCTGGGTGTTTTTTTTTTTCCCTTTTTTTGTGGGTGCTACAAATCTGAACTCAGGCCCTCATGCTTCTGTAGTAAACACTCTACTGACTGAGCCATTTTCCAAGTCAGTACTATATCTTTTAAAGTCATTCGAGGAGACTTCTAATTAACTATCCAGTTAATTATTAAATATTCAGTTCCCATATAGGGTAGGACATGCCCAGGCCACAAGAATGCCTGTTTGGGGAAGGTTGTTTTCAGGCTGCCTAGGTAGAGTTTTAATCTGCTCAGGTGTCACCCTCAGAAAGCAGAACAAGTACTCCTGAACACAGAGGGTACTGGGAGAAGCCATGTAGATAGGGAACCGGAGTCAAAGGCAAGCACTCTCCCTTCCAGCCCTCAGTCTTCCCACCTAGAGTCTAGCTGATGGGGTGGAGGAGTGTGGGTGTCCTATGAGCACAGGCTTGGATCCCCAGCTGTTTTTCTCAGTCCCCAGGAACAGTTGTTAAGTGTCAGGAGTGACCCTGGGGGCTGCAGAGTCTGACCCTAATCCTTCAGCAACCCCGCCCCTCATGCCTCCACCTAGTGGCAACATCACCATTCCTGCCTCTGCTTTTGGTTCTGGTTGAAGATGTTAAACTTTGGGTGCATCTGAAACACTCACATACAAGCTCCCACAAATGATTTCCTCCCAACATTAACATATTTCCTTTTGAACCCCTGTGAGGCTTTTCTCCAAAGTAATGGATTTTTCTCCCACCCCCAAATGTATTCAAATCTGGCCTCGGTTAAGTCAGAAGATTCCTATCGGCCCAGCAGGGCTTCCCTCCTGTTTCCTCACAAATCAGCATCCTTTTTATTTTCCCCTCAGATCTCTGGGTAAAAGGGAAGCTTTCTTTGCAAGAGTTTCACTGGGATGGACAGACAGACAGACTCGGTGTGGCTGGGCCTTTGATAGCCAAGAACACAAGATTTGACTTCAGGGGGCTCAGAAACTTCATCAGCCCAGGAGGACGATTCAGAGTATATACAGGAAGGATCCTGCTGAAACAGCCCTTTGAAACCCTGCCCCCACCCCCAATGATGTTTGATGTGCCTTGTTGCCTTTTAGCCTAAGCTGTACCTTTGGCATCAAAACTACCTTTTGAAAAAAAAATTAGCTGTATTTTAGGGCACAGAAAGTATAAATTTAATATTAAGTCTTAATGGGGAAGGTCTTTGAAAAGGTATTTCTGGGCCTGGGATCATTTATTACCCCTCCTGATCTAGCAACACAAGTTTTCCTCTATCCACAACCCTCTTTTGATACTTAATTCTCCTCTTTTCCAATTCTGGGCCTCTGTGATGACAGGTCAGGGAGCGGTGTTCCACATGGGGAGCAGTGACTTCCAGCAAATGGACACTGCTCCTTAAACTACCCATCAGTTTCAGGGCTTTATTTGTGGCGTTTAAAGTGGGGTGATCCAGGCTGGCAGAGCAGGTGCCCACAGGCTTACTGGTATTGATAGCTGGATCTGTAGTCTGGTTGCCTCAGAGAGGACAGAACACTCAGGGTCCAGAGGGACTTCAGGGAGAGATGGACAAGTAGTTGCCTATAGATCATGGATCCCCAGGGGCCAGACTGGTCAGATTTCAAATGACTTTCTAAGCTCTTCCTCCAGGAGCACCTCACCCCTTCCTTCTCTGGACCAAGCCATCTAGTACCAAGGACAGCTCTGTCCACTCTCTGCTCTCTAGTTGGCATCTTGGAGTTAAGGGAGGCTTCCCAGTTAAAAGGGAACTTAAATTCCTGGGAAGGAGTACCATGCCCCTGTAAGCAGGGTCCAGCATCCAGACAAAGCAATCCTGTTGTGCAGAAGCACTTGCTGTTTGGGTGTGTGAGGACACTCACTGAGAACCCTGAGGTTGGTTGGGCTGTGTGTGTTTAGTGTGGTTAGAGGCTCGTGGGAGAGCCCTGTGGCTTGACCACCTTAGGTATGATGATGTCTGGTCTAAATGACCACTTCCTCATCCACAGAAACCCATTCCTCTTCTGGTTTCAATGCACGTTTCTGAGTGTGATTCTATACTATCAACCTCTGACATACCACCTCCCATGGCTTCCCACTTCCTTTGGAATAAAGTCACCTCAACCTGGAAAATGAGGCCGTCCACCAGCCCACCCTGTTCCCTTCCCTGTGCTGTTCCTGGCCATACCTCTGCATCTGCTGTCCCATCTGCTCATATTCTTTCTTCTTGGCCTGGCAAATGCCTGCACTTTGACCAGGTCCTTCCTGACCTCCCAGGTGTTGAACTTCCGACACTAACTTTAGCTATGCCTCATATATCTTTAGATTCCACAGCTTCTGGCTATACAGCTCTCTGTACCTTGTCTATCTGTCTCTTTCTAAGATCGTTAGAGATAAAGCCTGGGTCTCACTAATTTTTGCATTATTGTTACCCAACCTCCTTTTGTCACCTTCAATAAATGCTATCAATCTTGGTTTACTAATGAAGAAGCTAAAGCTCAGAGAACTCAACTAACTTTTTAGTGGTCACACAGCTTGGAAGTTGGATACCCTGAGAAACAAGGTAATCTGTAGGAGAAAAGGAGGTTCTTAGGACTCAAAGACCAACTGAAGCCAGAGCTGGTGGCCCAGCGGAAGTTTTACTTGCAGGCAAACCCTTTCATTCTTGTATACCTTCAAGGCAAGGAAGACTACATGAAATGTCCTGCATGTTTTCTGGGGTGGATGCACCCCAGATCTTGGCTGGTGGAGTTGGGATCTCTGAGGCTGAGGGAGGAAAAGGAGCCTACAGACTGAGCAGAATCAGAGAAGTACATGGGACATCTTCCAGGTCCCCCAGTACCTCTACCCAGTTCTAAGAAAGTGGAGAGAGAAAGGAAGCCCCAGCTCATGACTCCCACTGATTCACATCAGCTCCCCACACCCTGTCTGCCTCAAGGCATTAGCCCTTTATGACTTCATATTAATCTGCAGGCACTTATTGCTCTGCAAGGCTGTTTTGACAAAAGTTCATTATCAAGACTGCTAAATGCTTTTAAAGCATTGATTGGGCGAATTATTACATCACTGGGGTAGACACTGTGTTTGAAGATGGATGGTGTTGCTCAGACCATTTGAAATTTCCCTTCTTTTAATTGGATCGATCCCCAGAATAAACGAAGTTTAATTGAATTTTGAGGAAAATTGAGCAGTTGTTTGTGAGTCTCTGTCGATAAGCATTATTTCAATTACATGGTGATAAGTGAGCGGGAGCGGGGTGGTGGTGGGTGGATGGGCTGGGGGAGGTTTTGTCTGCTGCACCACAGACTGGGTGAGTGTTTCCCCGAAGTCAGTCCCACCTCTGGTCCTGCTCATTCAGGAACTCTTTCCTGAAAGTTTACTTTCTGCCAGAGCCAACCTGTAGACCATCTCCTTTCCTGGTGGCTCACACTACCAGAGCCCAGACAGGCGGGCTCTCTCCCTCATGTACGTGCATGTGAATTCTGATTCCCTGATACTGCTACTCCAGGTAAGGATTGCATACATTCTCCAAAGCTCAGTTTCCCCCTTCATCCATGGGAGTGGGATGGCCCCTGCCATGTGACATTGAAACAGCATATAGACATTATTACTCAGCTTTACTGGAAGGTGCTCTAGTCTCAGGCCAGAAGGGAAACAGCCCTGAATGTATATCAGAAGATGAGGGAAGACCTTGTAGTCATCACTGAGTTATCCTTTTCTTCCTTTTCCTTCCCTCCCCACCTCCCTCCCTCCCTTCCTTCCAACATGGTCTCACTATACAGCTCAGGCTGTAGGCTGAGGTGGCAACATGTTCATTAAGTATGAGATGCATAGGCCATTGTAGTTGGTGTCTGATAAGCAGAGGAAGTTACAGGTCAGCAAAGGACTGACCACAGATGAGCATGGGACCAAATTCATATCTACAGAGCTCTGTCTAGGGCCTGGTCCATTTGATCAATTTTCCTTCAGTCTTTCTTGGAGTCCTGGGTAGATCAATGTGAAAGCATCTTGTGCCCTCTGCTTTCTGGGACCATTATGAGAAAGCAGCAGTAGAATTGCTGGGATTTGTTGAGAGTCTCCACATCCTACAGAGTGGAGCCTTCCTAAGCTGGGTGAATCTTTCTCTGGACTTCCTGTACAGAAGGTAACTGAAGGTAGCCAGAGGGTCTCAACTGGGGGGTGATTTGTCCCCTAGTGAACATTTGGCAACGTTCAGAGACATTCTCAGTTATTGAAATTGAAAAGTAATGTTTCTAATATGCTGTGGGTAGAGGCCATGGATGCTATTATTCTTCAGTGCAGAGTCTAGTATTCTAATCAAAGAATTGTTGAGTCAGTAGGGTTGAGTCTAAGTCAGGTCCCCCAGGTAGTCCTGGGTGGTGGACACTGGCCCTTTTACTCTCACAGCTAATATGGGACAAAGTTGAGGTCTGCCTTTCACAAGCCATGGGAAACTTCCTGGCCAAGCTGCACCACTTTAGCGACTTGATCCCTGGCTTACCCTGTCTTTGCTTTGTCTCTCACATGCTGTACCTACTGACTTTAGGTAGTGCCATTGCCCTAGATAAGGGTCTCAAGAATGAATGTGTTTCAGGGTGCTTTCTAGAACTTCAGGTTTGCTGTGGCTACATATTAAGCCCCACCTTTTCTCACAAAGCTAAGTACTTGAATAGCATACACCCTGTGTGATATGGTGTGATTTCCACAGTTCTCTCACTCGTCACTGATTGCAAACAATAAAATAAAACATCATGTTTCTACCAAGGCTGCATTGCTGCAGCTAAAATCACCAAAATCAAGTTCATTTCCGTTCATACAAGTGTGTGAAGCAAACTCACTGGAAACAAATGTGTTCCCAGCTTGTGAATTCAGATGGTGGCAAATGGTCTTTGCTTTTCCAGAGTGTCTTTTTACCCCTGGGAACTTCTTGAAAGTGCCTTCTGGACCACTCGAGGTACCTTCAGGCCAATTCCATTTCTCCTGGCTACTCTTCTGGAGATGAAATTTGGAAGAGTGTACACAGCTTGGGGTCCACAGCCTCCTGGCCAGATAGATGTCAAATGAACTGGAAGTCAAGCTATTCCCATGCTTAGATGTATGCTTACATTAATCACACTCTGAAGGCAGTGCTACTCCCAAAGGCTCTGGGGTCTCTCACCACACATGATTCTGTCTATCGTCCTGAGTCCTTTGGTTTTCTTCCTCTATCCAGTAGAGTGTCCCCTTTGCCCTGAATAACCTGTGTCCATGGAGCAATTTTTTTCTTCTATCTCCAGATAGAAGAAATTGCAATTTACAACTGTGAATTTAACATATGCTCCCTGGTTCCAACTCAAACATTGCTTCCTCTGGAAAAATCTTTCTTTCCTCTGGGACTCCCCTGTTGTTTCTGATATTCTCAAAGCACTGTGTCCACACTGCTCTGCAAGCTGGTTGTGCAGTGTAGAGCGGACGGTTATTCATTTACATAACCCACATAAAACCAATGCCCCACGATCAAAGGAATTTGGAACAACTTAAATTATTTAGTGAAATCTCTCAAAGAATGTTAAAGATCTAAATATTAATTCACAGTGGAGCTTCTTGCGTTTTCCTTTCCTCATTCTCTGCCTTCTTCCTCTATCTCTGCCTTTTTTTCTCCTTCGTAATACACGAAAATTCTCTCTGGACAAAACTGCTCATACCCCTTGGCTCCCTTTTCCCTCTCTTCCTCTCAACTTCTTTCCTTCTATGCAGTTTTCCTTCCCTTCCAAATGCAAGCTAAAAAACAGAATCATAGGGTAATTACTAGGAGACTCAGAATCTGCCTGGGACGGCAGCAGACAGAGTCTAAGGGGTAAAAGATAAATGTATCTTCAAGGATGCAGACACCTGTAGCTTCATGGATTTTACCTGTGTTGTTTTCTGGTCTTTACTGATGTTCACTTGAGCCTCACGACCCATGTTTGTCTCCCCACTCTTCTCACACGGAAGCATCACATTAGGTGTGTTGCTAGACATTCATGCTTAGCCGAGGTCCTGTGGATCCGTGCTGAGCAACATGGGGAGTGCATACATGTGCAATCTGAGACTTGTTGCCATCGCTCTCCATTGGGTCTGCATCCATAGAAGTTGCTTCGTTTTTCTCTCCCCTGTGGCTCACATTGATTTGCTTTTGTTTTTCATGTGTAAATGGAGAAGTTATTTTTTATGTGTTCTCCGCATCTAGAAACAGATTTTAATTATACATTTCAATGTTTTTAATGCGAACATATGAGCAGCTATCAAAAGTGCAGATACATGTGCCACTTTTCCAACTGTTTGTCACAATATTTACTTTTTTTGTAAAGCATTCTGGGGATACTGTCTCACATGTCCACACTTTGGAGGCTGTTTTGGATTGTCTGCCAGTGGCATGGTCATTGCTTTGAAAGCTGAGAGAGGGCCTAGGGTTTGTACTGTCATTGTTTGAGTGGGTAGGGTTTGGAATATATTGTAATACTTCTGCCTAAGATGCCTGTACATTAGGAATGGAGGTGGCGTTGACTTTTCAGGCAGAACTTCCAATACACCATCAGTGATGCCTCAGGGGTGGTATGGGCCCGTCTGCCTACCTGCCCACTTTCCTCCCTCCCTTTCACCATTTATCAGATAGTTCTGTAATATACTCAGTACTCAGTCTGGTAACAGAAACTGACTAGAGGCTTTGGGACAGGGCAACTCCAAGTCACCATAGGATTAGGTGGTCACAGAAAGGTGTATACAAATGGTATACAGATAGTAGAGACCTGAGGTATACTGGCTAGTTTTATGTCAATTGCATATAAACTAGAGTCATTAGACAGGAGGGAGTCTCAATTGAGAAAATGTCTCCAAAGGATCAGGCAGTGGGCAAGCCTGTAGGGTATTTTCTTAGTTAGTAATTGACATGGGTGAGCCCAACCCTGGGCTGGAGGTCCTGGGTTCTATAAGAAAGCAGGCTGAGCAAGCCATGCGGAGCAAGCCAGTAAAGCAGCACCCCTCCATGTCCTCTGCATGAGCTCCTGCCCTGTTTGAGTGCCTACTCTCACTGCCTTTGATGAAGTGTTATATGGAACTGTGAGTGAAATAAACCCTTCCCACCCCAACTTGCATTTGGTTATGGTGTTTCATTGCAGCAATGGTGACCCTTAGTAGGACATGAGGCTTAGTGTCTTATGCACAGAGTGATGGGAGGTCTTCTTTCTCCTTAGGAGAGAGGAGCAATCCATTATCCTGAGTTAGGGTTTTAAGGTTTGCCATGGTTTGCATAGTAGTCAGGCAAAGACTTTCTCCTCCATGTCCAGGTGGACACTATTCTTGCCTACTCCAATGAGTTAGCCTTTGTCCTGTGCAAAAGTAATACTCTTTGCTCTGAGACTTAGCTTTGGTTCAAAACCAATCTCTGCCCTAGAGTTCAGTCTAATCCTAGATGTCTACAGGCCCGGAAGTGACTTTTGTGTGCTCCTGAGGCTGTAAGGTTGGGTCAATGGCTGCATGGTGTATGTATGCACTTCGAGTGCGAGTGCATGTGTGCGTGCATGCGTGTGTGTGTGTGTGTGTGTGTGTGTGTGTGTGTTATGCATGTGCATGTGAGTGTCATTATTTAAGAGCCATACACAATGATTTCAGAGACAGTCTGTCATTGGCCTGGAAGTCATCAAGCAGGCTAGGCTGGCAGAACAATGAACCCCAGGAATCTTTATCTGCCAGTCTTTACCTCCTCAGCCAGTGTGACACCTACCTACTTTTCCCAGCAGGGGGCTGTACATACAGAGCATGACTCAAACACAAGGAATCAGATACGATTTCTTACCTGTGTGAAGTCAAATGGGCCAGGCATGAGAAGGACAGGTGTGCTCCAATAGCCGAGGGCCATGCCTGGCCAGGACACCTCCTATTTAGATCACCGGTCACTGTAACCTTTCTGATTTCCCAGGTCTCATTTTCTGGGTATCTGCCACCTACCTTGAGTTTCCCCCTGGGTAGCCCAGAAGTGCAAGCATGATTCCAGAAGTTTAGATAGAGTTCTTACTGCCTGACCCAAGTATAATCTCAAAACGGTTAGTGCTCTAGGTTACACCTGCTTATTAGTTTGTAGTTCTGGAGACACCTCACCCAACCAGTGTGACCCTTCTTATGATTGCATTGGGCCCCCTGGATGATTCAGGAAAATCTTCCCATCTTAATGTCCTCAATCATTTACCAAGTCTCCTTTGTCATATTAGGTTTTGGTAGTCTGGATGTGGACATCTTTTGGGGACTCATTCTAGCTACCACAGACTTTTTCCCCCCAGGCTCTGGATTTCTCTTTTCCTCCTTGAAAATCCCAAACTCCTAAAATCTCTGCCTTTCTCCCCATCAAGGTTTCTTTCTCTTTCTTTTTTTCTTTGTTTTTTGAGATAGAGTTTCTCTGTATAGCCCTGGCTGTCCTGGAACTTGTTCTGTAGACCAGACTGGTCTCAAACTTAGAGATTCACCTGCCCCTGGCTCCCCAATGCTGTAAAAGCATGTGCTGCCATGCCTGGCTAGATCTGTAACATTTAAATCTCAGAAGAAACCTTGAAACTTACTTATTGGTGGATTGTAAATCACAGGGCAGCCCCTATCCCTGCCTTGGGAGCCTGGGGGCAGTGATAGGAATAAAGGCATCAAGTCCCCCTTTGCATCAGCACCATGTTGAGGTCCCCTCTAGGCCAATCTGGTTCTCAGGGTTGTGCTTAATATTTGCCGCCTGGCCTGCTGGGCTTTAAGTCTTCAAGTGTAATTTAGGACAATTAAAATGAAGTGTTAGCACACGGCGTGTTTCCCTTGCGATGGATGATGATTCTCTAGTATTGTGTGTAGCTGAGCAGCTGGGTCCCTTGATCCATCAGAGGCAGGCAATGCCAGCCTCCAAGCTCATGGCTGATCTCCCACGCAGAATGAATTAACGTGGCAGATATAATTTCCCTGGGTCAGCATGCTTCACCCTGCAGATCCATCTCGGTTGGAGTGCGGGGGAGGCAGAGTGAAGCCACCTGCTTGCCTGGCCATAGAGACTTTGTCTATGATTCTCTGCCTACCTCCTCCCCCCAGCACCAGTTTCAGCTTAGAGCTGAGAATTGCTCTCTCCTGCCTAATCACAGGGGGGAGGGGACTCAATCAACTTGGGTGTAAAATTCTAGAGTCCTTTGGAAAATGCAATTGGAACTGAATCCAGCCTGTTAACATCTCCTAGTTAATTATCATAGGCTGTATTTTTGGCATCAGGGCTGAGCTGGGGGGGGTAGTGGTGGTGTTGGGGTGGGATCTTCGTCACAATACCAGTTTTAGGAGTCGTTTATCTTGTCTTTTAGACTAATTATCCCAAACTCACCACTAGGCTGTCACACTTACATGCTCCAATAAATGTAGTTTTAAATCAGCCACTGACTTTGTGGCTGGGGTGGCAGCGTCCCTGGTTCATGTCTAACTAGGGCCATCCATCTGCAATCATGGCACTGAGGGGAGGTGGCACTGTTCGGCCTGTATGAATGATCATGCTTATTTATATGCAAATACATTTGACAAATCAATAATGTATGATTTAGCTGTTCAGTGTGTGTTAGTACATGGGCTGGCTATCCCAGGTAGGGGGTCCTGGGAAGGGTCTTTTGACCTCTGGTTCCTTCCAATAGCCTTCTATTATATCAGCCCTTCTCTGCTTCTACAGCTTCCAAGATTCTCAAGTTCAAGGCTCTCTTTTCCCTTGCTCAGACCAAGAATTTGTTCCTCTGTCTTCATCCCTATCTTGGGCTCTACTTTAGTTAGGACTTGTCCCTTTTATTAGACTAAACACACTATTCAGCAAATATTTATTGTGTATTTACTATCGTATTTCTGACTATATATATTTATATCTACATACTGTTATGGTTTTTGTTGCTGTGACCAACTTGACACAAAACTTAAGTAGGGAAGGATTTACTTTGGTTTCAGTGGGGAAGGCATGGTAACAGCAGCAGGAGGCAATGGGTGGGTCACATTACTATAGTCAGGAAGTGAGGTAGGGCTATAAAATCTCAAGACTCGGCCCTAGTGATCCACTTCCTGCAGTGGTTCACCTACGACAGGCAGCACCACCAGCTGGGAACAAAATGGTGAAACATATGAGCTCATGGGGCCATTTCACATGTAGCCCACAACAGTCCATGTATGGAACAAACCCTTTGACTATATATACATTTTCTAAGCGTATTTCTGGAGTGCTTTGTATGTAGTAACCCATAGTCCCCTTAATGAGTTGGTGTCAGACCCATTTTACAGACAGGGAAACTGGGGCACTTGATCGTCCAAAACTGTACAGCAAGAGAGCATGTTTTGAGAGGCAAAATCAGGCTGGGCTAGTCTCTGCTTTTATCTTCTGGTCTTTGTTGTGAAGTGTAGAGTCTGTATCCTTCAGAAGCTTCTGGAAGAGTGGCTCTCAACCTGTGGGTCATGACCCCTGAAGGGGTCACATTTTAGATATTCTGCATATCAGTTATTTACATTAGAATTCATAACAGTGGCAAGATTACGGTTATGAGATAGCAATGAAAATAATTTTATGTGAGGAACTGTGTTAAAGGGTAGCAGCATTGGGAAGGTTGAGAACCACTGCTTTAGAGTATGGCTTGTCTGGGGGCTGACTCAGAGTCTGGCTTCATCTCTCCATTTCACTTAGATCCATCCACCCTTGCTGATGGGTAGGTTCGGAGCCACTGTATCCTCAGGCAGTCCTCTCCTCCACTCTACAGTAGTTCCCTGTGCCTCTCGGAAACAAGCCTGTGTCTCTGCACAGCCCACTCTGAGTTATAGCCAAATTGAGCTACTGCCCAAACTGTTTCCTCAGCTGAACTCTCCTCTTTGCTGAGACAACTTCCTCCTTCAAGTCTCTGTGTGCATTTCCCTTCCTCTAAGATACCTTAATAGATTCTGGTAAAGCAAAGTAGCTGCCCCTCATTTGGCTTCCATTTGCGCCATGTGTAACTACTTTCCAAGATGGCTCCCAATGATCCTAGCTTCCTTGTACTCATGTCCTTCTTGTACACTCCTATACCATGCCATTTATTCAGTGATTAATAGGATACAGCCGAAGTGATGGTTTGTGACTTCTGTATGTAGCTCTTAAGAGACACCAGTGCTTGCTTGCTTTTCTCTCTCTCTCTCTCTCTCTCTCTCTCTCTCTCTCTCTCTCTCTCTCTCTCTCTCTCTCTCTCTCTCTCTTCCTTTCTTTCTCTCCCCCCTCTCTTTCTTCCTTCCTTTCCCTCCCTCCCTCCCTTCCTTCCTTCCTCTTCCTCCTCCTCCTCCTCCTCCTCCTCCTCCTTCTCTTCTTCGTCTTGATCTCTTGCATGTTGGGAGGGCACTTGGCTCTTTGCAAGGCCAATGTGGCGAGGAGATGAAGTCTCCTGCAAATGACAGTGCGGGCATCAGACTCTCTCTAGCTCCAGTGCATCCCTCCAGTCATTACAGCTGGGCTGACAGCCACCTTATGAGAAATCCTGGACAAACTCAATCAGTCAAAGCAGTTCTAAGCTCCTGGCACACAGGAGTTGTGTTCCATAATAAACATTTACTGTTTGAAGCCACTAAGCTTGGAATAATTTGTTAAGCAGTCATAGATATTGACTATATCGAATATATTCCCATTTCAATATTTTTCCACTTGTTTGTGGGCTCCCAGAGGGTAGGACTGTGTCTTTTTCTCAGGCTTGTCCTTATTACTTGGCAAGAGTCCTGGCGCCTATCAGGTTTTTACCTGTCTGATTCTAAGGAAGGGGGTTTGCAGACCATTTACAGGGAGGGACTTGGATGATTCCTGATTCGATTTCTTAGAAAGAGTGCTGTCTTCCCAGAGAGAACCATGCCATTCTCCATTCTCTCCTCTCTGTTCCTTTCACATGACTTGGAAGTCACCATGGGGTAGCTTGACCAGGTTCCCTTCTCCTTAGACATTCCCAAGATCCTGAAGCAAGTGGCAGGAAGATATTTTGCTGACTTGTAAAAGCATTGACAATCTGTGCCCAGATGCTTGGGGGTAGGTCATCAATTCCAGTTAGTAGTTCCCTTCCTGGCTGTGGAGGCTGTTCCTGCTGCATTCCTGGACCATTAGTACTCGTTCTCCTTAGCACTGGAGCCAGTCGCAGCTCTGGGTTGGAGACATTCACTTCCTGCAGGGCTCATGGCTATGAAATATTCAGTGACAGTGACTTCTCTCATATTTCTTCATATTCAGGGTGGCTACTCAATTGATATGTAAATAAAGTGCACTAGCATTGAGCCTGTCCCACGCTGCATTATTTAAGCCTCAAAACGATGCATCATCCGTCATGGGGCCCATTGGAGGGACCCTGCTGGGCGCTGGGCAATAAAGCCCGCAAGAGCCTCATCAGAAGCAGCGGGTGGCCTAGTGGAAGTTCATTTATGCATGAAATATTCAGCCCACAACAGTACCAGTCTTAAACATCAGTAATTGGGGGGTTTCTATTGCTCCTAACTAGTGCCTCTAAATTATTGCAAAAGACTGGCCAATTTACAAATTACACATATTTGTCATGCTCTTATACCTTTCCTGAGCTAGCTGAAACTGCCTGTGTTGTGGCTGTGCACATACTTGCCATGGTGAGCGGTGCCCAGAGGAGCTGGCTCATCCGTGGAGCAGAGTGGAACCTGCATCACACGTGCAAGCCCTGCCTGCCATTCACCTTCTAATCCCAATAGATGACAATGGCCCCTTTATGGACCACTCACTGCCTCCTTCTGCTGAGGCCAGGTATCTGAAGGAGCCAAACATACCCCAGGATTTCCTGGCTCCACTATTTGCTCTTTCATGTTCTTGCATAGCTCTGTGTTAGGTGATTTCCCATCCAACAAATATTTACAAAACATCTGGGTGAGATGTTGGGGCACAACATAGACCCAAAGCAGAGGTCTTCAAGGAGCTCATAGTTCCGTTTGGATTGCTGAACACTGGAGTGCTGTCTGCAGTTGGGTTCTCCTAGGCAGACTCAGCCTGTAGGCTGCAAATGGTTTACTTGGGAGATAACCTCAGGAAACAGTACTTGGGAATGGGAACATGGGGTGGGGAAGGGAAGACGTTTCTGGAGGAAGTGTTAGTAAGGATGACAGCTGGTGCTCAGCCTCAAGGGCCTCATGAGAGGTATTGAATACAAGAGAGTTACCCCATTAAAGGGGGAGGGGGCTGGGGTATGCATCTAACCTTAGGGGGACACTGTAGAGAGGTTTCCTCATTGTGCAGTGGGAGGATGCTGGCAAAGGCAGTGGGTTTGGCATCTTCCCCAGCATCACCTGAGGGAACCAGCAAGTGTCTTATGACCATCTGGACGAGGCAGGTTTTTTCTTCTCTGGATTCTGGCACAGTCCCTATGGGCATTGGAACTTCAGGTTGTCTGGGATAAGGTGGGGGTGTGGAGGCCCCTGTGGGGGTGGCTGCTAACCTTTTTGGCAAAGGGGCTCCTGCCCTTTGGATGAGTGCTGCCAACATTGGGCAAGAGTGGGAACAACACCGATGATGGAAAAGCTCTGATTATCCCAAGAATGTGTTTTTACCCAGCTGGTGACACTTTCGGGTCTCAGTGAAGTCACCTCCTCAGAGAGGACTTTGCCACCACTGATCTGGAAGACCACCCCACCCCTTACTCACCTGCTTGCCTTTGTTGTTCTGTTCCCCACTCCCAGGAATGAATGGCCAATCTGTCCTACTTGCTCCTGCACCCAGGCAACTCACTCAACACCAGGCTCACAGAGGGGCTTCAGGGATTGTTGCTCCAAGGGGCAGCAAGTGCATGAGGTAGGTGCTTTGATCCCTCCTGTCACAGACATAGGGTTGGGAGAAATTGGGGAGTAGACCATGTGGTGGGGTCAGGGCTGGAACTGAAGCATTGACCCCAGTGTTCTTCAGCAAGCAGGGCCTCATGTTTCCCTTCTAAATCCTCAGCACCCCACAAGCATTATCATCCCTTTGAACTGGGGAATCTCCTGGAGGCCAAATTCAGCACTGAGAGACACAGGACATGAGTTTCTGAAAGCTCATCTGTATCCCTGCTCATGCCAGGCCCAGCAGGCTAAAGTATGGATGCTGTGTGAGGAAGCTGTTTCCTGCCCCCGCAGGGACATACTGCTGGGCACTGAATCTCCAGTCTCAGCTATTAAAGGAATTCAAGTTCCTGGGGGAGAGAAAAGATCCAGGAAACCCTTCAGGACCAACGTATTTTTTTTGGATAACTCCTTAAAGGCATTTCCTGTACAGGTACCCATTTCCTTTTCTTTTATCTTTTATTACCATGTATTAATTACACATGATATTGGATTTTATTATGACATTTCCATATATATGTATACTTTCTCTCTCTCTCTCTCTCTCTCTCTCTCTCTCTCTCACACACACACACACACACACACACATATATTCAATATTACCTTCTCTTATTTCCTCCTATCCCTTTCTTTTCCCAGCAACTAGTCACCCTTCTACTTGTGTGTGTGTGTGTGTGTGTGTGAGAGAGAGAGAGAGAGAGAGAGAGAGAGAGAGAGAGAGAGAGAGAGACTCTGAAATTAGTTTCACTTATAGGAGCATGGGTAGTTTACTATTTGGTACACTATTGAAAGAAATGTTCTGTCCCCTAGCAATCATGAGGGATGAATGGGTGGGGTTTCTTGAATATGTCTCTCCTCCATGATGAGGCTCCATCTTGTACAGGTTTTGTGCAGGCAATCACAGCTTCACTATCCATCTTATGTCCAGAAGACAGTATTCTACTCCTCTCTCTGGCTTTTATATTCTTTTTTTTTTTTTAATGAGACAGGGTTTCTCTGTATTGTTTTGGAGGCTGTCGGTCCAGCCGGGCCTCGAACTCACAGAGATCCGCCTGCCTCTGCCTCCAGAGTGCTGGGATTAAAGGCACGCGCCACCACCGCCCGGCGGCTTTTACATTATTTCTGCCCCCTTTTCCATGACGATCTCTGAGCCTTGGGGGGGGCATGGGGAGGGTGATATAGATGTCCTAATCACAGCTGAACATTCAATAGTCACTTATTCTCATCGATCTAACCAGATATAAATATTTGCAATAGCAAATGCCCATGACTAAAAGAAGGCTCTCTGACCAAATTTGACAGCAGCTCTAATCTATGGGCATAAACATAATTTATCAGAAGACAGTTATCTATTTAGCCAAGCAACAGCAGTTGCTTCCTCACTAGAGCCTATGACCTCCTTAGCTGTGGGCTTTGGACCATGTTTATGGTAGTAGATGTGATTTCTTTCCTGTGGAATGAAATCAAATCCAAGTAGAGGGTGGTTGACTATCCCCATAAGAGACTTGCCACTCCACAGTTTTGCCAGGCAGGTGATCAGTGTACCAAGCAGGACACACAGTTGAGTAAGACCAATGATGAGAATTTTCCCCAAACAAACAACCTGCTTAATACTTTCAAGGGTGTAGGCCTTTCTTTGTTCCTCTTTGCAATGGACTGGAATTTCTTACTCTTTTGAAAATTGGTATATATGAGTCTAAGTAAAATTAGATAAAATAACAAAAATATGAAATGATTTTAGCTTTATTCACTCATTTTTATTATCTATCTATCTATCTATCTATCTATCTATCTATCTATATTTGAGACAGAGTATTTCAAATGATCTAGAATTCACCATGTAGTCCAGGCTGACCTTGAACTTATGGAAAACCTGCTTTAGACTCAAAATGCTAGGAATACAAGTATGAGCCATCATGCCAGGTTTATGATTTCATATTTATAGGAAGTCACAGTGATAATTGAAAAGGATTTCTATGTACAACTCTACCAAGATTTCCTCAGAGCTGATACATTATTGTGTTTCTTTGTTTATGTATGTGTGCATACACATATAAATAAATATTTTCTAAACTGTTTGGTAGGAAATAGTGTACCTTTCTTTGCTGATTCTGTGCCCAAGCTCTACAGCTCCACAGCTATGAAAGATACCATTCTGTTTTCTCCTCCTCCTCCTTAAGATTTACTTTTATATTTATTTATTTGTGTGTGAGTATCTGTGTGTGTGTATGTGTGTGTGTGTGTGTGTGTGTGTGTTTGTCTACATACGTGTGGGTGCTCTTGGAAGCCGGAAAAGGGTGTTAGATCCCCTGGAGGTAGAGTTACAGATGGTTGTGAGCTACCCAATGTGGGTGCTGGGAAATGTACTCTGGTTCTACCTCATCAGCCTATTTCTTGCTCCACACTTTTGTGTGTGCCATTTCCAGTGTCAAGAAAGAGCTAGGAAAACCGCTATTTACTTTTGTGTTTTGTTTTAAGCATTCCCAACTCTGGAAACCCAGGCCATATCCTTCTGCTTTGCTTATTCTTAGGACTGAAAATGGTTTTCTTCATCTAGACTGGAGCTCCTTGAGGGCAGACCTGTGGCTCATTCACGGTGCAAGCCTTAGCTTGGGTGAGTAGCTGGAAAATGTTGGTGGGATGAATTAGAATAACACACTATTTAGTCTACTTCTAAGATTTTTTTAAATCTACATGCCCACATTCTGCACACCTTAGTTTGCTAAGAGGCCTGGGAAGTGGAGTGTAGAGGGATTTCTATAAGGAAAAGGAAACCATCGTTCTGGTTTGATTTGGGCAGAACATTGGTTGTTACTCTCCTCCTCTCATATTTCAACAGTCTCTGCTTTTCACCCTTTCAGATTGCCCTGGGTCCAGCCAGGAGCTGCCTGCTTCTCTTCCGTTCCTAAGCTTCCCAAACAAACTTCCTATTAATGCTTGCCTGATGCAAATGTCAAATGGTTCTGTGTGGATGCTATTAAAATAATGAATGCAGAAGGGGATAGATGAACAAGGCTGGGAATCGATCTTGGACCCCTGATGAGATCATTAAGAACTGGGGGGAGGGGAGGGGGCATCATTCTCACAGGTTGAAATTTCACTAGTGCCTCTTCTTCCCCTCCATCAACTCCTTTCCTCCTTCCTGTCTCCCTGCTGATTTATGGGCTGGATGCCTCCCCTCCCCCCATCCATTACCCTCAATGCAGTGCTAACTCACCATGGAAAATCTATTTGTGTCAAATGGAATTTTATCTTGGCCTAGGAATTAATGCAGTTTGTAAAAGATGTTTTAATCACACTTTCCTTAATGCAAGAGTATTGCAAAAAAAATTCCCAAAGATTCAGGCAGGTGTCATGAAGATGTTTCTTAGCTTCTTGATGAGGGCGCATAGCAACTGGTCTAGATTTGGTAATATATGGTGGAAGGAAAAACTGTCCTGGGAGGGTTCAGCTAGATGATGGAGGACATGAGGAGTACTTTAAATTAAATCCTTAAGAGACATAGACTCAATTATTATTGTCAATGATTCTTCTTGGACTTATGTTCTCAGGACTATAAAATAAAGATTTAACTTCTGAGAATTTGATTCAATTCATGGAAGAAGGAGCAGATGCAGGCATGAAAAAACCTGGTATGCACAGGTCCAAATCCCAGTGACTCTACTTCCTAGATGTGTGAGGATGCCTCCCTGAGGTGCAGTAAAATGGGAATTACCTTCTTTAGCACTCCCTGCATCATGTGATGATTGGATGAACAGATACACAGGAAACTGCACAGCTTGAGGCTGGAGCAGAGGGAGCCCTTCCATGGATGCTGGTTGTCCTTCATTCTCCTCCTCCCCTAGAGTCAGAAGACATTAGGGCATGCTGTAACATTGACACTGCAGACTAACCAGGCAGGCAGTAGGCACTTTCAAAATATACACAGAGTGAAAGACTAGCTTATCTGGGGGATTACTGGCATAATTCACTATCTTTTTGGCCAATAAAGAAAATAATCCTGTAAAAAAGATACCACTCCTGCAGGTAGCTTGTAGGTTTGCTGTTTTCGTTGCAGCCTGTCTGAATTGCCCACCCATAGTTATTCAGTCTCCATGCTATTCTTTTAATAGCTTCTATTATCTGACTTTTAATATTTACTTGTTTGCTCTTTGCCTATCCTTCCACTGGATTCAAAGCTCTTCTATGGCCTATGTCTTAATCACATACCATTGTATTGTTAGGACCTGACAAGTAGTTAATGGTCAAGAAAACACTAGTTGACTGTCTTTATAAACAAGTGAACATGTAGAGTAAATGGAATGGCTTCCTTTGTGGATCCCTGCTTGTCTGTGTGGTGTCAGGGACTCAGTGCTGGCCAGCCTACTTCCAGAATGGCTTGTCCAACAATCTTAAAAATGTAGCCCAGTGAGTAGGTGTGGCCTAGAGGGATACAGGAGAAGAGATGACTGATAGAGTGATGTAAGAACCATGAACACTCTAAAACACACTTCCCCTGTCCCATTTGATCTGAACTGCAATGACCAGCTTCTCTCTGCGAGTGGGAGGAAGGAAGAGACTGGGCCTTGGGTAGCAGACAGGAAAGGGTTTAGAAGTTGTCCCATGGCTGAGGAATCCCTGACCACATACCTAGAGCCAGCTCTGAGAGTACGAGAAAGGGAGATCTCTGTGCTATTTGGTCCTGGTTTGATGGCTGAACTCCCCTCCTGCCGTGTACCAGAGTTGGAGAGACAGAGTGGCTGTGGGACCAGGTCAGGTGCTGCCATAAAGCCTCTTGCAGGTGTGTACAACTTTGGGAACCACAGAAGTTCTTATTTGTCACAGGCTCCACGGCTCATAGGGGTTCTGGGCTTTTACAGATGCATTTGACTTAATCTCTTGGCTATGACTTGGTGTGGAAAAAGCTCTGAGCCTGGCTGTTGTAGGGAGTGGAAAGCCAAAGGCTGTAGGAAAGGTGAATAGGCACATTCATTTACTCAACCATTTAGCCACTCCATTAATTAATTTGCTGAATTGGGTTTTTTTTCATCTTCTACATGTTAACCAACACACCAGGACAATGACTTTAACATGCAAAAGACAGATGTGGTATCTGCCAACATGAAGCTTATAGTCTAATGGAGGGAAACCACCCACAAGACTAATACACATGCATGTACACACACAAAATCTGTAATTACCATGGTAACCTACTACAAAGGGAAATTATGGATACGTGTTGTTTTATCTTAGGCACAGTAGCTGTACCTAAGTCTACTGCTATTTCAGTCAGCAATTGTGATTCCACACTTACAATCCTGCTTTTCTGGCAGCTGCCTGGCTGCTCAGGCTGCAGCCTGGAGGGAATTCTGTTCCTGCAGGCATTGGCTCTGCTGCTGCTGCTAAGGTAGCTTTCACTAAATCTCTATCATTCTATTTATAAATAAAACTAAAGAATCAATGGCTGGGTGAAAACCTGATAGGTCAGAGAGGTTGAGTAGCACCTAGCTAATCTTCTCTCCTTGCTGGCATTTCCCTCAAAGCTGGTCCTTCTGCTCTGCCAAAACAGAGAAAGCTGTGCCACTCAAAACCCCTCCCTACTACTTCTGGTATGTCTCTGTCTCTATCTCTTCCAGATGCCCTCTGATGCTCTATGGTTATTTCCTGTTAACTATTTGCTAAGTCAACCTCCTGAGCAGGCTTAATTTTATTTAATTACCACAAATGCAAATTGGAGGTTTAGGGTGACCAAATATCCCCCAACAGATTACATATCAGTTCTTGATAATCAGAGAATGTTGTAACAAATCATTCCAAAAGGCCATGCCTCAAAACAGTTTAATGAAGTCAGCCTTTCTGGTTGAGATCTGTGCGGTGGCTTTTCTTGCCTTGTCTGGATCCTTCATCTATCTGGTGGTTTGGGGGTAGGTTGGCTGGCCAAGATGACTTTATCTGAGACGTCTTACTATTCACATGTCTATTTCTGTAGCCTGGAATGTTCTCTAGGCGAAAGTAGAGAAACAAGAGTTAAGTGAAAGTGTGCAGTGCTTCTGAGTGGCTGCAGGAGCTCTCTCTGATGATGGACATTCCAGCTGAGCTATGCAGAGCTAGGAGTTAGCCGCTGTCGCAGTCCTGTCAGCCACTCCATTTCTCCAGCTCTAGTGGGGGGCAGGAGAGGAGGTCAGCTATCAAACCAGGGGCAAATGGCAGAAGAGACCTCCCTTTATCCTGCTCCCAGAGCTGGCTATGGGATACTTGGTCAGGGATTTTTCAGTGCTCCCTGTAAAAAGCCCATCTCCACTTGTTGGCTCATTTTGTTGGCTGAGGCAAGTTTGGGGGCCAACTTAGGTTTCAGTGGTGGGAAGCTGGACTCTACCTCCTGTACAGAGGGACTGTCAATCAGGTTAAGGATACAGATGGGGCTGGGGCAAGGAGAAACACTGGGATACCAGTGTATTGCCACACAACTTGATCAGGAGTACCAGGATGCTTGATTTCAATTCTCAGGAAGCTTCTCTAAGGTTGTGAAGCTTCAGCTAAGTTGTAACGAGTTAGTCAAGTGAAGAGAGAGGGAGAACATTCCAGGCCGAGAACATGAGCTGGCTGAGCTCTGAGGAGTGACTGAACTAGAAAGAATCAAGATACTCACTGGAGGTCTGCAGAAAAGGCAGGTTTTGGTTCAGATGAGGCACAGGAAGAGCAGAGGCCAGCCCAAGTTCACTCCAGAGCAAGACCTGCTTGCTGGAGCAGAGAAAACATAAGGGCTTAGATTTATAGAGTATATGTGATGACATAAGCCTGTGTAGGTGTGACAGAGTTCTCAAAGGAGAAGCAGCAGGTGACATGAATAAGTCACAGATACACATAAGGTGGTGAAGCCAAGAGCCAAATATTGGGTCCTACAGAGTACTCAGGGCCAGAAAGAAGAATAGAGATACAAAGTGTTGAATAGAGCTAAGAGGAGGGAAGGCTTTGGTGTGTGTGTGTGTGTGTGTGTGTGTGTGTGTGTGTGTGTGTGTGTGTGTGTTTGTGTATGTGTTTATGCCATGGTGGGGCTGAAGGAGACAGGAGGGTTCTGTAGAGGAAGAAGCTGGATCAAATGAGGAGTTAGGACTGGATGCTGAGGGCCAGGCAGATTGGAGTTTGAGGTTCATGGTGGATCATACTTGTGTGTGATTGGATCAAGGAACTGGAAGGTCTAGAGAAGTGTGTGGGAGACCCAAACAGGAGCAGTGTAAGGGGGTACAGGGATGATGAGATGGTTGGTAGAGGTGAAGGTACTCTGGGGAGGGGACTCTGGAGTAATGGGGGCATGCAAAACTGTTTTCACTCCTAATGTCTCATTTCTGGTCTCAATCTTAGAAAGCCAAAGGCCTAGGAAGTGAATGAATTTGCTGTTGTAGCCCATGCCATTGTGCGGGTGAGAGGGAGGTGATCAGAGGGCTGAATAGGGGGAGGAAGGGGAGTCATGGGAACAAGTGGGATCTTTCTGCGTAACACCAAGTATGGGATGGTCTCAAATCCAGCTGTGTGATCTTGGGTTAGTTATTTCAGTTCTCTGAGCTTGAGTGTCTTCCCATAACAAATGGGTACTTAAAATAGTGTTTCTCATTTTCCAAGATTGTACAGTAAGTCTGTTAAGATGCAACGTGGAATTCTGGTCAAAGTCAGGGCAGCAGATGCCAGTAGGGAACACTAGCAGGACAGCGGCATTGGCAAGGGGAACGTCGACAGCAGGCATGGGGGACAATGGTACTGTTGGCTGTTAGGGTCAGGTGATGTGGGAGTTAGGCAGCCTTGTGGGATTGGGGCTTGACATTTGGAGGGATGCTGGCCTGTCCCCATTCTGTCCTCCTGATCTGCAGGAGCTGCCCATCTGTCAGTGACTCAGACTGTCAGGCAGGCTGGTGAGGGGCCCACAGGCAAGGGAGGCTTCTCTGACAGGGGAGTCCTTCACTGTCAGCAGCTTCGCCTCAGTGGGTTAATAAAGCCATCCATCACACGCTCCGTGCCAGGTATCTAAATGCCTGCTTAATACCACCCTGGGGAGTGGAGTCTGCGCTGGAGATGCTCACCCAGCCAGGGTACTGGGGTGGGTGGAACTTGGTCTAGGGGTCTGTGATGTCCAGATGTGAACCCAGCTCAGGATCTCCCCTAGCCCAGTTGGCTTGAGTGTCTGCAAGAGACATCATATATGTGGTCTGAAGGCACAGTACACAATTAGAGCAGACATATAGAAGTGCTTCTGGCTGGTGTGTTTCAGTCAAGCTACAGGTGTTTTGTTAGCCAAGTCCCTACTATGTGCACTTTGTCACATGAACTCACTACAAACTCTGTCGCCATTGTGCAGATGGCAAGACTTGAGATCAAGAGCCATGATCCATGTGTGGTCATGGAGGCAAGTCCACCACACACTGGAGTGTCAGCCATTTTTCCCTGTGTTGTTTTGCTGCTTTCCTGGGCCAGGTTCTTCCACAGTTCTACAATCCTCCAAGCTATTAGATTTGAAAGGATCCATGCAAGGACACACAGCCAGAAAGCTCAGAGCTGGGATTCAGCCCAGGTCTGCGTGACCCCTAGATCTGTGGTGGTGTTATTATTATTTTCTGCCAGAATACTTGAAATAGAAAGTACTTTAACACCTTTCTGCCACAAACCTTTTTCTAAAAATCTGATGTGGGATCCTGTTGTAAAGAGCAGGTGAGGAGGGCGGTATTCTGATTAAGTGAGGTCTGACGAGGGTGCCATTCTGGTTAAGTGAGGCCTGTCCTATTGCCTCGGACAAAGTGGCTAAGACACAGCTCACCTGTGACCTCTTGTAGTTTTGGAGTGTTAAGGACTCATATGGGGAAGAAGCCCGGTGCGTGGCTTCTACACTGATGCATCTTGGGAAAGTTAAAGGGTGCAGCTGCAATCTGAAGGGTCAAACTCACAGTTCTGATGGCCACAGCTGACTATGGGTGGGTGAACCCGTTTCTCCTGTGTGGTCTCTGTGGGAACTAGTCTGGGTTTTCTAACTGCATAGTGATTAGGGTCCAATGGTGCCCTTGGAAAGCCCCTGGACCCCTTCTGATGTGGCCCCAGAAGCGAGGCAGCATCACTTCCTATGTAAATTTAGACTAGGAAACAGACCGGAGCGGGAGTGTGGGACTGGAAATATTGCTGGGCAAAGAATGAGCCTAATTAGCCCAAGGAATACCAAAGAAAAGTCCTTCCATTCTGATCCTCCTGGTTCACACCCAATTTCCGTTCACTCTGTCCCCTGCTTTCCTGTGTAGGCAGATGCCTCTCTGTTTGACCCCTTTCCCTCCTGGTAGCACCTCCTGTTGGCCAGTTCAAAAATAGCCCATCTCCGTCTCTCCTCCAGGGGCCCCAGAGGTCCAATCCATCCTCTTCCTTCTCACTTTTTGAACAGCAGCTGTATTAGTTGGGATAATTCTGTCAACGCATGCCTTTTATGCCCAGAATGTGCCTGGTAAATTTGTTAAAGAATACCCCAGGCTAACACATCATTACACCCCCAAACTCATCTATCTTTTTATTCCAGATTAATTCTTTTTCTCCCTCTCTCTTCACCTCCTCCATAAATCCTGGTGCACTTAATTAATTTCAGTTCCACTGTAAGGTCCATAATACAGAATTGTTCAAGCAAACACAAAATTAATTATTCTATTTACAGCCTTCTCATTGAGAGGAGCATTTCATCTTTCATAATTACATTTTGGAACGTCCAATTATGAATTCAGGCGCCTGCTGTTTTGCATATGGGGATGGTCCCCGAGTGTCCTCGAGGTAGGGGAGTTGGGCTGGTGGCTTCTTGTACTTGATTCTGGCTCAGGCACTGCTCATTGGACCCATGGAGGAAATTTTATAGAGACACTGAAGTAGGGGCAAGATGGTAGGTAGAATGGTTTGGGACTGGGGATGGAGGTGAAAGAAGTTGAGAAAGCAGGAAGGGAGAAAAGCAGGAGATGACTTAATTGGGTTCTCATCACCAGGATCAAGAGTTTCAGGTGGGAAGAAGCTAATCCTTCATCTTGCCAGGTTGCCAGGGAAGAGTCTTGGGTTTTCCGAAAGCCAGGGATGCAGGCACTCAACATTAGTCTCCTGTTCTACTTCCCTGATTTTAGGTGTGAATCCTGCAGGTGTGGCTACCACTCCTCTCTACCTCTTGGTCAGAGTCTTACCAAGCCATTGGGTTCTCAGCCAGGGCATTTGGAGCAGAGCAGGGGAGCTACTCTCTCTGCTCCTTGAAGACTACTCCTTGGCCTTTCAATGGTTATAGGACAGCCATGCTTCTTAGATGGGAGAGACAAAGCCACTTGGCCTCTGCTTAGGGCCCTTCTCTAAGCATCCAGGCGAGCCCAGGGGACAGTCACCCGGGACAGAGCATGCTTGTTGCATGGAGTCCTATTTGATGGTTTTAAGAAACATCAGTTTCCATGGAGCTACACAGACATGAAACTTAGCCTGATTGCTTAAAAAACAGGTTAAATGCCATTAGAACATTTATTAAACAGTGCTGTGGAATATGCCTAAAATTCCAGCATTCAGAGGTTGAGGCAGGAGGATTTTAAGTTCAAGACTAGCCTGGGCTGTATAGCAAGACTACCTTACAAAATAAAACAAAAGTTGAATAAAAAGCAAAGTCTGCTTCTTGAGTGACAGTGTTCCTCAGGTCCTCCATCCCCCCATGTTGTCATCTCTCTCCTTTCAGGGGAAATGAGTGTTCCCTTAGCATAGGGTGTCTTCTTTTCTCTCTTAAACATCCAACTGAGTTCCTATTATATACTGAGTTTCATAGAGGGTATCATGTACAAGTAACTTTACATATATCATTTATTTTACATTCACAGCCACTTTGTAGCATTTGGGGTTAGATTCTTGACACCCTCATCTTAGAGAGGTCTATGCAGGTGTGAAGAAGGCTATGGTGCTAGCTGTGGGTGGGCTTTGAAAGCTCAGGGAAACATTTGATGCTATGTTGGGGCAAGTTGTAGGAATACGATTTACTCTGACCATATGTGCTTACTAACTGGGCTGCCTGACTTCTCTTTGCCTCAGTTTCCCCTTGTGTCAAATTGGGAAAACACTACCCATCCATTAGGCTTCTGTGAGGTGTCGAAGGAATTATGCTGTAAAGCTGGCTCATGCAGGGTAGGTGGGCACTAAAAGGTCATGCCTCAGTTTATCTACCTGTCTCACAAGAAAAATCTGAGTAGAGAGGTGAGAGTTGCATTTTGAAATGGAATCTTGTGGCTTGGTTCACAAAGGCTGGTGTCTGGGGAGTGTGAGGCCCCCAGGAGTAGAGCAGCAGTTAACATGAAGGGGTAGGGAAGCCCCTAGCACCTACTGTCTATCCACTTATACCTCTACTGTGTTTCTCATGAATAACATCTCCAAAAACTCCCACTTTACTTAGAATGAACATACAGCCTGTATGGAGAACCGTAAGGTCAACCTGCTCCCAACTCCATCTTGTTCTCACTGTTTCTTTATATGCTGTACCCCAGCCATACTGGTCTGTCCTCTGTTCCTAGAATCACTAACGTCTTTCCTAGCTCAGGGCTTTAGTGCTAGTCAGTCCTTTGGTCACCCACATTCTTCCTGAAGTTCCCAGTGCAGATGGCTCCAATGCCATCTTCAGAAAACCTTCTCTGCACCTCTTTATGTTTTACTCTTATCACAGTTCTCCTTGCAACACCCACCTAAGAGTTGTCTTCATACCTCTTGTCACTACCTGTCATCTCATGTTTTCTTGTTTATTGTCTGTCTGCAAAACACTGGAATATAAAGATGTAGGAGAGTGGAAGCCATGCTTGCTGTTCTCCACTCTTTATCCTCATTTTATGGCATGGATACAATGAGTGTTGTATGTGTACACATGTGTGTGCACAGCACGCATACATGATGCACATGTGCACATATGCATGACCATGTGTGCCTGGAGGGCAGAGGAAGGAGCAGCCATCTTCTACCTTGCTACCTTCAGCCAGTCTTTCATTGAACCCTGAGCTTCTTCCTTCAAAGTTCTGGGGTTACATGTTCACACGGCCATGCTGGGCTTTTTATGTGGGGGTTAGGGATCAAAACTCAGGTCCTTCTGCTTGTGAAACACACGTTCTTACTCACTGTGCCATTTCTCCAGTGCATGTTTTTAAGGGTGTAACACTATCCCTATATCCTCAATGGGACACAGCAAGTCTGGGATGAAGACTTTGGTCTGTCTTCCCTTGTGATTTGCTGTAGAAGACATGGGTCAGGTTTAATTTTTCCTTTAAACAGGAATTGTAATGTTGATAAACCTTCTTCCAGCAGAACAGACCCTTGAGATAGGGAAGAATCATTGATTCATCTCATAAGTGATTTTCTTGAGATCTGCCCACACTGAATAATTACTTGCCTTGTAGGCTGAGAATGTTTTCCTGGTGTTCCAACCTGGTAGGTTTGTTTTGTTTGTTAATTAGCTATTAATTGTAAGGGCTTCTGGGAATTGGAGGTTAACAAAAAACAGGAGGCCTCAGAGGTGGGCCAGGGGTCTAGAGCAAGCAGGGACCTCAGATTAGAATGAGGGTGACCTCACTGGGCACTGGGTTAATTCATTTCAAATAGTGTCACATATAGAGAAACTCCACCAGTTCTTGGGATGGTGAGCGATTTTGTTAATTAAGCCCTGTAAACACTACAGCTTAATTTCTAGTAGTAGAGCCGCAGCCAGTGGGTGAGAGCTGTAGCTATCGTTGGCCGAGAGCATCAGGGGCTGTCCTTGAAGAAACAGGTCACACATAGATATGGGGAGGCTGAGAGGGAAGAGAGCAGCTCAAAAGAGAGGACTTGACCATGGGTGTGTCCCTTTCTGCCCCCTCCCTTTGCCTCTGCTGCCTCTCCATTAGGCCCTGCCCTTGGGACTACCCCAGCTTGATGAGAAGAATATGCTTGTAACTTGAAGAGTGTTTCTGGGACCTCACCCCATTCTTCAAGAGGCTCAAGCCAGAAGCTTCTATCATGGATGTCCACCACTCTCTAGTTTGCCTCCCCTACACCTCACTCTTACCATCTCTGCTATCTGTAAGATTCAGTGTGTCTTAAGCACTCTTTCCTTTGGCTTTGCTAATACCTTTCATCTTCTCCAGTGGCCTGCCAATTCACCACTATCCTTCCTGGAAGACCCACAATAGTCATCTTGTGGGTCTCCCTACTGCCTTTATTGGCCCTATAATTCTTTCTTTACCCAACATCTGGCCTGACCTTTCCCAATCATGTCACTTCCCTGCTTAAAATTCTCCTGGACTTCTCCTTCCCTACATAAGGGCAACAATCCTGTCCGAAGTCTGTAAGACCCTGTTGATCTAATGCCCCCATCTCTTTCCAATCTCAATTGCCATTAGTACCCCTTCCACTAGGAACACTTTCTACATGTCTGTATCTATGGTGGCATGCTCTATGTTTCTGAGGTACCTAGTATGTGGAAGGTTGCACTGTTTCTACCAGGCCTCTAACCCATCTCAACAGGTTATACTAACCAGTCCACCTTGGTGGCAGTAGCTCCAGAGCTGGTCATAACAGCGGTGAAATTCACTCAGGCAATATGCAAATCAGGCTGAAGGGACTGGATCCTCCATCCTGAACTTTGCTTGCTTGGGGTTGCCTCTTGCTTCTGCGATGCCCTTTGCATCCTTGGATGGCTCATTCCACCTCTGTATGACTTTTTTCACTTGTCTGCTCAATGGCCACAATGACAGTACCTCTTCCATAGGGGTTCCGTGAGATTAAATGAAATAATGTGGTTTAAAGCAAAACAACCTAGCTTGCTGTTTTTATCACCTCCAACCCTACCTCTCCATCATCACTTAAGAGGCATTGTGTAATTCCCCACTCCTGATTCTTCTGCTGATTTCTTCTTTGTCTTCTTCACCTTCATTTCTCCGATGACCATGAGGAAAAACAAAGGCAACTATTTATGGAGGACATGTTGCATCCTGGGCACATTCATACATGTTATCTCATGAATCTTCTCCACATAGACATTTGCTTTCTACCTGTATCCCATGCCTCTCTCCATATATTAGTATGTAAAGTATCAGAAACTGAGGGGGTAGGGCTGCCTACTCCCCAGGCTAATTAATAACTAAGACATGCTAAGAATCCCAGTCTGTTTTACCCACAAAGACTAGTTGATGGAAGAGGAATAAAGAACTGTTTAGGTGGAGGGCCTGTGAAGAAGAGGTGACCACAAATAAATTTTATTTTTGTATAAGAATCTGCTTTGATATGGTTTATTATCATTCTAAAGGAGATTTCAGTTTTCTCTTCAGTTTCATTTTTTTATTGCTATTCAAGTCTTGATTAAAGGGGCAGAAGCACTTCATGATTTATTCCAGCCTCCTTTGGCAGCTCTTTTCCCATCTTCCTTCCCTATAGGGAACCACCTTAGTAGATTTTGGTATTTACCTGTATCCCAGTAAGACATATTTGCATAGTCCTTGTTGCTTTTTGAATTTACCTATTAAGTCATGGAAGACAAGCTTTCCTTCCCTTTCCTCTTCCTTCCTTATTTATTACTTCTCTTTTTTTTCTTATTTTTTATTTGTTGTTGTTGCTGCTGCTGGTTGTAGTGCTGCTGCTGCTGCTGCTGGTGGTATGTGTGCACACTTGAAAGTTCCTATTTATGCATGGGGAAGCCAGAAGAGGGCATCAGGTTTCATCCTCTATCTCTCTCTGCCTATTTTTTTGAGGCAGGTTCTCTCCTGAACATGCAGCCGTGTCTCAGCTAAGCTGTAAGCCAGCAAGTCCCATTGATCCTCTTGTCTCTGTTCCACTCCAGAACTGAGCATACCTCAGGTTGCAAGCACCTGAAGGGACACTTGATTTATAATTTGAGCCAGCATCCAAACTCTAGTCTTCATGGATGGAAATAGAGTACTCCTAACTATTGAGCCATCTCACCAGATTATCTATCTATCTATCTATCAATAAATAAATAAATCTATCTATCTATCTATCTATCTATCTATCTATCTATCTATCTATCTATCTGTACATGGTAGCATTCTGTAGCCCAAGCTGGTCTAGAAGTGACTATGTAGCTCAGGCTAGCCTTGAACTCATGGACTGTCTTCCTGCCTCAGTCTCTCACATGCTGACACTGGGTTGCAGCCATGAGGCATCATTCCTGATGGAGCCTTGACTTCCTTATTTTATCTACCCATGCATGTAGGACCTTCTCACACTCCCTTCTCTTCCATGGTAGTTGTATCATGATTCTGCTAAGATAAAACCTTAACCATCACATTATGATAGGTCTGTAAGCATTCTTCACACTGAGTCAGGTGGAAAGCCATTATCACTTTTCCTGTGTAACTTGTAATTTCCTTGAAGTTAATATTTGTACTTTGGGTTCTCTCTTTTTTTTTTTTTACTAAGCAGTATATTTGTGTAGCGCACACATGTATACTTGTTTGTATGTGTGTTGGGATGCACAAGCACATGTGCGTGGAGGCCAGCGAGTGGATGTCTTCCTTGACCAGTCTCCATTTTATTCACAGGGTTTCTCAATCGAACCCAGAGCTTGCTGATTTGGCTAGTCCAGCTCGTTCCAGAGGGCCTCTGCCTCTGCTGAGATTACAGGTGGGCCATCATACCTGCCTGGCTTTTAAGAGGATGCTAGGAATCCGAACACTGGTCCTCACACTGTGCAGCCTTACTTTTCCATTAAACCATCTCTCTAGCCTCTGTGACTTGAGTTTTAAAAGCATAGTTCACTATGTGATTATCATTGGTTCAACACCACACTCCTTGTTAGATGTGCAAGACACCAAAGAAGGCACTCAAACTCATCAGTTATCCCATCAATCTTTTCTTGGGGAGTGGCCCTCCCGGTTCCATTCTGGCGTAGTAGCCCAAGATGCATGCACAGTTGCCTTCCTCAGCCCTTCTATGATCTTGGGTTCTGTCATTTAGCCCAGAGTTGGATTTCTCATTTTCTGAATCTTACCTTCTTCTTTCTGGGGATGCATATTCCTCCAAGTGGAGGACTATCCCTAACTGTGGCTTAAGAAGGGACACCTAAGAGGTAGAGAAGCAATAAAAAAGCTTCTCATGTCTGAAAGTGTCCTTAAAGATTTTATTCCCATAGGTGACCCATCCTTTAGAATTTTGTTTTATTTATAAATCTAAATCTCCACTTTGGAAGTCAGCTTTTTTGTTTCTGCTAATTCTTGCTTCTTTGCATTCTGACCTGCACAGTTCCCTACCACCTTTAACAGAGATGACTTCTGTTGTCAATGCGATATTCCAGAAGTATTGACTATGGGGACAGGTGGCTGTCTTGGTCACCAACTCTGAGGGAATCCTGCTGGTA
The DNA here is from genome assembly GCF_017639785.1 of Mesocricetus auratus. Classification (NCBI taxonomy): domain Eukaryota; kingdom Metazoa; phylum Chordata; class Mammalia; order Rodentia; family Cricetidae; genus Mesocricetus; species Mesocricetus auratus. The sequence continues at coordinate 6,840,211 of NW_024429209.1, read as the reverse complement.
TATATCATAAGGACATGCAAGCAGTCTTTTGGAGAGATTTCATGGGGAGAAACTGAGGCATCTCACCAACAGTTAGCAGCAGTTTTCCACCTGTGTGAGTGAATCTTAGAAGTGGACCCTCAGATGACAGATTGGCTGATGCTTTGATTATACTCTAATAGAAGACCCCGGGCCAAAGCTGCCAGCCAGTCCACTTCCAAATGCCTGTCCCACAAACCCTGTGTGAGATATGCATGTTTCTTGCTATTTTAAGCGGCTGTTTGGGTTGGTTGTTCTACAGCAATAGATACTAATACAAATTCACACCTCATCTGGTCTCTGATCCTTTCTTTATTGGATATCCACTTTGCCCCTCCCCTCTGTCTCCCTCCTCTCAGCTTGTAGGATCTCCTGTTTGTACCAAAGTTCCTACCATTTTCCCCAGTACTTCATTATAATATGCCTGGAGTGAGACTATTTCTGTCTTTGTTATAAACCCTTTCAATAGAAAAGGGGGAGAGCTGGAAATATTGGTGAGCCTGGAGTGATGGAGAATGCCCCAGATCTTCAGATGAGTCCACCTGGAGTAGGCAGGGAGGCTGGGTTGGTCAACAAAGATAATTCTCACTGTTTTTCTTTCTTAACCTACAGGAGTAGATACCCATGTCCCTGGACTGAGGGCGGGGCAGTCCCCTCAGCTAAGACTTTGGGGTGGCCATCCATGCTCCCCTCTTTGGTGTATTTGAATAGTAGGGGTGTCTTTGATGACTGTCAGGAAGAGTTATCTCCAGACAGGATCATAGACTGCCTGCTTTCTCCTGTGCTGGCCCCTCCTAATTCATTTTCCGCCTTTAATGTACTGTTGTGAAGCTTCCTCTCCCATTAGGGCCTGTAATGTGCACCGATTCCCTTCAGCTTGACTGCCCTTAATAGGCAGCGTAAATAGAATTTAGTGTGGCGTGCACTAACATCTCTATCCATTGTCCAGAGATTAAATACTTGCCACCAATGGTTCATGCATCATCAGCCTCAAGCCCAGCTTCATAGCTCCCAACCAAAGGAGGGTATTAAATTAATTTGCAGGTTGCTTTAGCAAAACCTAACAACAACAAAAAACCTCTATGGGGGAAGAAAGGGGGGTCTGATGCATCTGCTCCATCAGTCAAGGATGTGGGGGAGTTGTTAGGGACCAGGAAGAGTTCCTCTCTCTGTGGGCTGGGTTGCCCTGTAGGAGTACACTGCTCCACCACCTAATTCCATCCTAGTTCCCTGGCCTTGGCCCATGTTCAATACTTCTGAGATCTTCCCAGACCAAGGAGTGAAGTGGTGGACAGAGGATGGGGTGGGGGACTGTGGGGCCTGAATCCAAATTGCAGGGGCCACTTCATTCTTCTTAAGGGGATAACTAAAAGACTACAGTGAAATGCCCCTATCATCCTAGAGAGGTCCCTGAAATCCTGCATTAGGCTATTGGGATCCTCTAGGATTCCTTCTTATTGCCTGAGTGCATGTGAAAGTCTGAACTTTGTAACCTGAGCAGCAAGACAGCAGAGTAAAGGTCAGTGCAGGCCTCTTTCTGGGGTCTGGCTGGGAGAACTTTTTGTTGTTGTTGCAGGCCTTGGTTTGCATCATTGGCAGCAGTGTAGGAAGACAGACTTGCAAATAGACATGGATGACACAGATACAAGGGTCTGGAATCCTAAACTTCAGCTTTCCTCTGATTTAATAGATCAATGTGGGTACTAGGGGTGGGCAGTGACCTCTGATCTTCAAGAATAAGGTTATCTGACAAGAGGGATGGGAAGGTAGAGGGTTTGGAGGTATCTTGTGCATGGTCTTGTCAGGGAGCTGGGTTGTTCAGAGAAGCTGGAGAACACAGTGAGTGCCAAACAAGATGAGAGATAGGTTGGAAGGTAATCTTTGTTTTGGGAGCAACAAGAAGTCATGGAAGGACTTTCAACAGGAGACATGCATGGTCAGATGTGCTTTGTGGATCTCATTCCTAGGCAGTGTGAAGGTAGCTCTTAGGGGTGGAAGTCTGGAGGCAGGAACACACTGGGGAAACTCTTGAATGAGTCTGTGGGACAAAGGGCTCAGGAACTGTGCTACCATCAAGGACTGGAAAGGGTGAGTCCCAATCCTGGCTTGCAAGTCTCTGAAAGAAAGGCCCATACTTCCTTTTCTTTCTGACACACCCAGGAACCATAAGGTTGCACCCTTGTGCTGAGGCCCATGGGCACTAAGAAAGAAGAAATACCTGTTCTGAGGCCTACATTTCCAGAAACAAAGCTCAAGACCAAAGGGGGCAGGTAGGTGTGGTCTCGTGCACTGGACAGTTAAGAGGGAAGCTGTCTCCAACTTGTGAATGCACCCAGGGAAATAGTTAAGCTCCCAAATGCATTAGGGTGGCGATGGTGGGCTCAGAAATGGCATCATTCTCTAAGCTATTGCCATGCACCAATGAATCAATCAGGCCACTTTCTTGGGAGAAGGAAGGAGGGGAACAAAACCACTGGAGACATTTCTAGCCCAGACTATGTGCAGATACCCATGTTGGATAGGCTGGGTCCACAAGGCCATTTGCTCTTACTAAAGGTCATAGAGCCTGCCCATTCCTTTAAAAACTCCAAGCTGGCCAGGGTCTCTCTTCTTCCTGGGTTTGAGCCCTTTCCATTTCTTGGATCTTAGCAGATGTTTCTGGTTGGTCCATAGCAGAGGTTTTGAAGGCAAGATGTGAGAGTGAAAAGGAGGAGAGGCCTCGGCAATGGTCTAAGACTTCACTATGGGCTGCAGCTCCCGTCTGATATACTCCTCTAGTGACCTCCGCTCCTGTTGGTTTATTAATAGCTTTTAACACGATCATTTGGATTAATTGAAATGGGAGTAATGCTAATATGCCCTTATATTTCACTCCTTTTTTTAATTTAAAAAAGATGCTAAAAGCATTTATCGAGTAGTTCCTGAGGGAAGGAAATTAAAAGGTCTCCCCTCTGGCCACAGGGATGGTATTGTCTCATACCAACACCCCATACAGGGGTTCTCATGGTTCATTAGCGTGATTTAAGGTGTCCAGGTGACCCATTACAAAGCCATCAATGGGAGGGTGGTGGGCCACATGAGGGTGTTTTGGCTGATGGCCCTTTACTGAATCCTTCTGTGCCCATGTGTGACAGCAGTGTGGCTGGGTGTGACTACAGTGAGAGTGTCACCAAGGAAATGAATGGACACTCCATTCTTTAATCTTTCTAGTTGGAATTAACAGTCATAGGAAAACAGGTCTCATGAGCCTCATCTAGGGCCAGTACCCACCTCTTGGTCAAAGAGAATGGATGAGCAGTTTGCTTCTCCATCTTTCTGACTCCCACCCTGGTCATTCTCTTTGGTTAATAGGAAACACTGACTGATAATCAGAGAGTGAAAAGAGAGAGAGGTTAGAGTCTTTCTTCCTTAGTCCTTCCCTGCTGGGGTCTGTGTCAGCTCTAGCAGGCATTGTCTCTGTAGATACTGATACCCTTCTGGTCAGTTCTTTCCCAGTCCTCCATTAATCCCTGGACCTGGTCATTACTTCCTCCTTGGGGTAGTTTTGGGGTGTTTTCCATGCTGGTATTTGTTTTCTTGACTCTGCCTGCCTCTGCAATACTTTCTTTGTTAAAAATTCCTTCCCCTTTTGCCTTGTAGACTTTGGTTCCAGGTTTTTACAGTTCCCAGAATGGCTACTCTGATGCCATTATTCAAAGATAATGGAAGCCCCTGGCCTCCAAAGCTTCACCTGTACTTTATATTCTGGCCTCACTCCTGACTATATATTGTGGATCTGCCTTCTGTTTCTCTTGAACATGTTGGTCAGGGGCTGGGCTTTGGCTCACTCTCCCCTTGGCTGAGTGGAAATGGCTTTGCTCAGTTAAGTCCCATTCTTCTGGTCTACCTCATGTCCACAGACCTAGTCACGGATGATCCTGTCCTATCCAGGCAATTCCAGAGCCACGTTATGAACTTTTACTTTCATGTACACTTTCTTTTAGCCAATGGGCCTGATCTAGCTGATCTCCAAGGAGCACACCAGAATAAATATCAGTTACCAGGAGCTGCTTCCAAAATTACACCCCTTTCCGAGGACATGTGCATGCATGAATAAGCTTTCTGCAAAGTTCTACAGGTCACCAGCCATGGCACTGCAGGAAAACTGCAGGGCACCTGAGGTCCTCCAAGAGTCCTGAGATTCTGTGGTTCTTTATGGAGGAAGACTGTGTTTCACAGCCTTGGCACTGTTGGATATTTGGTAGGTTTGCTGGCCTCTACTCACCAGGAGATGTCCACTAGTACCCCATTCCAGCTCTGATAATAAAACACATCTCTTGACCTTGCAAATACCTCTAGGAAGCAGAATGGCCATGGTGTGAACCACTGGTTCAAAGTGATGAGCAAGGTTCATGTGTATGTGGCCATAGATTTCCCAGGACTCCTAGTGAACAGACTTAGACTTGATCCTGGTCAACCATATCTGAGCCCTTTGGGGCACAGATCTGCACAATTCTTGATTCATGATACAGTGGAGTCCTGTCCTCTAAGCCTTTATTGCTATAGTGATTGTCATCTCATGTATTCAGTGTCAGACGAGGCTTGAATCTGACGTCTGAGTGTGACAGCAGGATGAGAGCAGGGTTGGTGGGGGCAGGATCTCAAGGGAGTGTTGAAGGAAGGCATTGGGTTTTAGGTGACCAGGATGGATCTCTTGGTGTACCCCTGGGTGAATTATTAATGCTTTGTGTCTCAGTCTTCTCACTCTTACAATGGGATGAGACACATGAAACCTATGTCATAGGATTCTTAGATCAACCAGAATCCTGGTGGGAAATAAATAGCACAATCAAAAGGATTGCTTTGCAAAATCATCAGAGGGATTACTCATGTGGCCAGGGCAGAACTGAAATAAATAGAAAGGAACCGAGGCTCACCTGGGCTCCAGTGTGAAGGGGCGGGCGGTAGGACTGGAGGATGGGAAGCTGCTTCCCACTAGAAGCATCTGAGAATTGGGGTCTTGGAGTCCCTTGTCCTTGCTTGGATCTGTAGCCATGAAGGATACAGCCACAGCTGGGGCCATGTCAGGAGGTCTCATTGGCAGGTGCTTCCTGCTCTCAGAACCCAGCAACAGCTAGAGTCAGGGAGTCAATGAAGTGTAGCTTCCTGCCTGGCAGGTAACAGAAAAAGTCAGAGAAATGATCTTGGGAGGGGTGTGGTGGGCAGGTGACAGCCACTAGTACAACTAGGGGAATAAATGAGTGGACATTTGCCAAGTACGTAGGACAGAGTTTGTATATAATACTGATGTATGAAACTAGGTTAGCCTCTTGGGACAGGTGGGTGGCAGGGCATGATAAATAAACCCCTGCAAGCATGTCTTGTGGGAGGAGCTTGGGAGGGCCCATGACTTGGTTCCATCTGTGGGATTGTACCACTCTGGCCTCTTCTCATGGACACATCTTCTGAAATCTCACCTGGGACTCCTTGTCCTGGCTGGGTGCAACCATCAGTGTCAGTCACAGCTCTGCCTCCCCTGGTCCTACCTGACAGTTGACCAGAGACAAACATCCTTAAATCCCTGCTAGTAGGAGGTTAGCCTAGTCCCTGTGCTACCCTTTGAGTCCCATTGGTGTTGAATTGTCTACATACAGAGGAGGGAGTGTTCTTTTGCTTTCATGAGCCCCTTGAGGATAAATGGAGTGGTGAGTTCTAACTCTCATGGGGGCATATGCTTCCAGTTGCCTTTAAGGGGCCCATAACAGGGCCCAGGGCCAGAGAGCTTATGCTGGTGGCACTAGGAGCATCATCAGAGGCCTTTCTGATTGGTCCTGACTGGGTGATGGAAGGACTGTGCTCTGCAAGGACCAATACAGGGAAGGGTGGGTTATAGAGTCCTCTCCCTGTCCCATGGCTGGCGCCCATGAAGCCCAAAGGATCCCAGGATCCTCTCCCAGCTCTAGCATATCCTGAGCTAGGGCTATTTATCTTTAATCTAAACTTAAGTAGATCTCGTGTGTGTGTGTGTGTGTGTGTGTGTGTGTGTGTGTGTGTGTGTGTGTGTGTGTGTGTGTGTGAGCATGTGAGCATTTTTCTTCTCTTTCATCTTTCAATTCTAATCTGGCATCTCCTCCCCAACACCTGACTTGCACCCTCCTCCATGGTTCCCAAAGTAGTGGTTTGCATATTATTCTTATTCTTCTATGCTTCCCTTACAAGAGGACTCAAGTGTCCAAACTCAAACAGCTCTGGTTGGAGACTGTTCTGATCTAAGAACCCCTCTGGAGTAGGTGGAATGAGTCCTGGATCCTACTGGCCTTTGTTAAGGTTAGGGGCAGAGAGGTGTGAGAAATGGGCCTGGACTATGGCTGTGACTGTGCAGATAACCTTCTATACTGAAGTGTCATTGGTGGGATCATGATTTTAGTTGAGCATGTGCAAACCCTGTGCATAGCACCTGTTTTAGTCCATCTCATCTCCCAGTGGCCTATGGACTGGTACTGAAAATATCTTTTTGTAGATGAAGGAAGTTGGGTGGTGGTGCATGCCTTTAATCCCAGCACTTGGGAGGCAGAGGCAGGTGAATCTCTACAAATTCCAGGACAGTCTAGTTTACAGAGTAAGTTTCAGGACAGCCAAGGCTACATAGAGAAACTCTCTCTCAAGAAACCAAAATCAAAACCAAATCAAACTAATCAACCCACCAAACAAAAAAGACAAGGGAACCAGGGCACAGAGAAGTCAAAGCCTGGCAATTGTCACACAGCAACTGTGGGGTAGACCTGGGATCTAAGCTCCAGTCTGTCTGATCCTAGAGCAGAGCTTTCCAATGTTCTGTCTTTCTTTCAGGGTCCTGAGTTCCCATGACTGTGGAGGGTGTGGGAGGGGTGATGGTGGTGGTGGTGGCATCAGACCTGAATGGAGGGGACTGGAGCTCAGGAAGGAGGCTGGCTTGGGAATGTTTTCCACACACCCTTCCCCCCACACCCACCCCATGCAGCTGTGGAATGAGCCACATCTGTTACCACCACATGTTGCTCAGTGCTACGCAGATGTAAAGTCTCAATTTTTCTAATTAGCAGCAACGCGAAGTCTATCTTAATTTTCTCTTCCCCTCCCTCTAATAAACGTGATATTAACAAGGTTACACGTCTGCGTTTGTTGCTGGCTGTAATTGAATCAGGTTGCAGATTTGATTAGTGGGTGTGGGGGAGATGGGGTCTGGTCAGGCTGAGGGTCTGAGAGGAGGGAGGAGCTGGGTCCCTGCCATGGGTAGGTCTTAGGTTGGAGAAGAGGGAAGAAAGAGAGAGAGAGAGAGAGAGAGAGAGAGAGAGAGAGAGAGGGAGGGAGGGAGGGAGGGAGGGAGGGAGGGAGGGAGGGAGGGAGGGAGGGAGGGAGGGAGGGAGGGAGGGAAGGAGGGAGGGAGGGAGGGAGGGAGGTTGAAGAAGAATAGACAGAGTAGTCAAAAAGAGGAGAACCTCCAGAGACACCAGGGCTTGTCCCCTGCTGAGACTTTCCTGCAATGGTACTTGGGGAAGTCCCATCATCCTACCTCCTCTCCCAGGGCTCATGGAGGCTAAGGTACCCATTGCACTTCCCAGCTTGCATTGCCCTGCTAAGTCATAAGCTACAGGTTTGAGTTTTGACTCTTGGTGATCAAGGATTGGCCAGCTTCTTCTCTGGGTCTGGATTTCTTTATCTATTAAAAAATGATCTTTAAGTCCCACTGGAAGTCTGAGATTCTTCAGGGTAACCTTAGTTCTCATTCTTTTGGGCTGGGAAACATTACATGAGCAAGTAATGGGGGTGTTAGCTAACAAAACCCCAGTCGCAGGTGTGTGCATGCACAAATGACAGTTGTCAGAAGTGCTGTGGTGTCTGTAGCCATGGTGGCAGTGCTGCATTCCTGCTGTGACAATTTCTCCCGCTGATGATTCCATCCCCAGGGCCTTGGGAGCACTGAGAAGCTTCTGTCAAGGGGCACTGGCTTTTCCCCCCTTTCTTAAATGAGATATGAATAATTGATTCAGCTCCTGAATAATTAATCAGATATTCAATAAGGAAAGTAATTGTTTGGCGCGTCCCCCATAGATGACCTGGCTCAGCCACCACCCCAAGCGGGCTAGGTGGCTGGTGAGGGTTATGGGCCCAAGAGCTCAGTGCCACCTGGGGGAGGTCACCTTGCCTGGCACTTCTGCTACACCAATCCAGTTCACTGTCCCTGAGGAAGACAGTGTTTGTGTTCATAGTCACCAAGACTTTGTGTTTGATGGTCATTTTATCAATTACCCATATGTCCGGCTTTCTCATGTCCCTTCCAGGTCTGAGCTGGCCCCCTTCTGTGATAAGAGGCACTCTCTGGACACTATCCTCTTCAAGGTATGCTCTGTCACTGGTGTCCTCTTCTCCATCGTCACTATCTCCACCTTCCCGAGCGGAGAGGCCTGGTGCTGTTGCCCTCGTTCTGTCCTGAAGAGCTGGGCTCTATAGAGAACTACGCAGGGTATGGGTGGCTGACCAAAAGCCTCTTTGTGCTGTGTCTGCAAAAGCATCCTGAAGAAGGGCCTCTCGAGGGTCCCCCATGGGTCATCTTCTTGTAGGTTCTTGGAACGACTTCCCCATAACTCTCAGGGCCCGTGGCTTTGCAAAAGCTGGAGAACTGTCTTTCTGACATCTGGGAAAGGAAGGTTATGAGTTTCCAGACAGAGACAGAAGTCATATAACAAGCAGAGTGCTACCTGGGAGAGAATGGAATGCAAGACAGTGGATTAAAGAGTCTTCTGACTTTTCTCTATATGTGTTTGGGCATGTGCACATATTATGTAGGTGTGCATGTACATGTTACCATTTGTACATGCACACACTTGTTCAGACACACATGTACGCACATGCAAATACAACTTAATGTTCATACACACACATGATATCCATGTATGGGTACATGCATGTACTTCTCCACATGTGTAAGTATATAGGCACATTGGTGGTTATCTTAGTCCCTTCCTGCTGCTGTAAAAAAAACACCTTAGGCTAGGTTGCTTATAAACAGCATGAGTGTTTCTCCCAGTTTTTTTTTTTTTAGAATGAGGAGACCAATATCAAGATGTTGGCAGAGGTAGACTCTGTGCCTGAGTCCTTCCTTAGAGACTGCATTTTTGATGTTCTCACATGACAGAAGATGTGGAAGGGCCAGGGACTGTCTGAAGTCTCTTTCCTGTGTCTGAGGGTAGAACCTTTACTACCAATTGCAGCCTCCAAAAGCTCCTCTGATTGATATCACTTGTGATGAAGTGCCTCCATGTGAGCTTTGAATGCCACACATACATTCAATCCATAGAAGATTTGTACACTCGTGTGCACACCCAGCTTAGGGCAGGGTAGTAAAGGTCACTGGCATCCCCTGCAAGTCTCTTTGGGTATCCCCCTATAAGCACCTGGCTTTTGACTGTGCAGCCAGCCTGGCTGGCAATAAATGCTGAATTGCTGGGAGCCTATTGGTACTAGGCGTGGGATTTAAATTGGGGACAACTGGTGGTCAGGCTGGGTCATCAGTGGAGTCCTGAATAGACCTTTCCAAGCCTGGGTCTAGCAAGTCTGTACTTATTTATCTGGTGATTTTACTTTGAGTACCTTCTGTGAGTGAGGGACTACTTACCACTCTCAGGACATAACAGTGAAGAAAAGAGAGGAAACCCCTCATCCTGTTTTATTGTTGAAGCCATTTGAAGGGTATCAACAAGAGCATGACTATACTGGTTAGTGATAACTACTGAAGAAAAAAGTGAAGGCAGGGACTGGACTGAGACAGTTGGGGTAAGAGTGGAAGTTTGGACAGGGGTTCTAGAAATTCTAAGTGCTTGTTCAGACCCCATCTAGAAATTTAAATAGAGTTAGTTCCACCATGGGATGAGCCACCATGGACTGTGAGTTTACTGGAGACTCTACAGAGGGCAATGACACAGCCCCTGGGCATAGAGGGATGCACTCTGGACTATGGACATGCCAGGGAGCTAATTTGGGGCCCCCTGTGGCAGGTGACTTCTATCCTGGGAACATTCAAGGAGCCATTGAATTACAATGTCCTAAGGTATGCCCTGCCACACATTACCTCATTCCTTTGGGTAAACGTCTTAAATATTTTTTAAATTAACTTTATCATTAAAAAACTTGGAAATAAATAATATCACATAGAGAAATTAACCCAGGTGAGTGTCTCTTTTAAGGAAAAATGTGTATCATGCTGCTTTTTTCTTTATGTGTGTGGGACATAATGGCAGTCAGGGATATGCAGTAGGGATTTGTCATTCTAGTTTGCTGTCAAGAATGTCCTAGGATAAAATAAAACCCAACCTCCAGTAACTCCTATTTAAGCAGGGCAGGTATCTCAGCTATGGTGAAACATCCACAAACTGGCTCCCCTGAGTTCATCCTGGACAAGGACTCTTCTAAGCACTGTCTTGGCTTGAAAGTCATGTGGGGGAATATCTGACTCCTGCCAGGGCTTATGCAAGTTTGTTCCCTAGAATTTGAGGCATTTAGTTCTTCAGTAGAGGAACCAGGTATGTGATAGGAAGGCCTGACAGTGCTGAGGTAGATTCTTGTAAGATGCTGCCAGTGTCTCAACTCATATGCTCATGGGATATCTGGTCCACCTGCAGCTGTAGATAGCTCCTGTTATCTCTTGAGCCTCAGGTCTGTTTTCATGACCAACAGTTGTGTCTGCTCCCACAAGCACTGGGCTAGTGTCCCTCTGAAGCATGTATGAGAATAATGCCCAGGGTAAGCCTTCCCTGAAGGGTGACAGTGAGTTATCAGCTGACTTGCACCCTACCTGCCCACTGTAGTAACTTACTGAAAAATGCACCATTGGCAGCTGGCTTTCCCCCTTTCACTTTTGCTTTTGGGTTTCACTTCCCAGTTAAAGACCTCTTTTCAAGCTTTCACCTTAGATATTCCATTTGAGAGGCCGTGGGACACACCTCATCTACTTCCCATCTACAGTGATGGGAAAGGGATCTTGGCTGTGTCCTTTTCTTGGCTCCATCTCCTTGGGTTATTTTCTAGAGTTCAAGTGACAAGAGTTCTGCTTCTGACCCCAAGGACAATCTCAGTGCTCGGGAAGGTAGGATATTTTGTTTTGAGTCTAAACTTTTTATCCCCATCAGTGGAACAAACCTCATTTGTTAGACCTTTAGTTTAGCCTAAATAAATAAAACAAAACACACAAACCATCAGACAGACAGCCATTGTAGCTAAGACAGAATCTATACCCACTGGTAACCCTATTGGACTTTTCTCATCCAAATGCCAGGAGAAATAGTTCTCAGGGGCCCAAGTCCTTACTGGATTCTAAAAACCCTTCTCAACTCTCTAGACGACTGACTTAAGGCCAGCTGCTTGGCAGCTCCTTCTGAGTCTGGTCAGAATTCTCTGCAAAGATTTTCACATCTTACTTGTATGGTTGGGTGTTTTTTTCCACTGCCCACCTTGACCCATCTCTTATTGAGTTGGAAGAAAATACCTACAAAGTCTTCAATGCTTCATAAATCTAGATAGACCCAACCAAACAAGTCACTCTGAGGCTTGCATGGTATATAGCCTTCCTAACTGTATATAGCAGCCCTGCTCTTGTAAACAACCTATCCTTGCTGTGATCTCTGGTTCTGACCTCTACTTTCTCCTGGATTCTTGCTGCCTGCTGACAGCCACCTGCATCCTGAAGACTGGATGCAGAAGTCTTCCTACCATCATTTGCTGTCAGCAAGCACTGGAGAGTGAGTAGGAGTGGCATCCAGAATGTATGTCTGTGGCATAGGTCCCAAACTCAGGGGTCGCTTCTCATTTGCTAGTGGGCTAACCTCTGTGAGACACTGATTCCTAGATGCCTCCTAGACTGTGTTTGTTCTTTTTGCACACCTGCTGCCTGACTTTTTCAAATGTGATGGAGGTCTAAATCAGGAAGTCTTTGGGAAGATTTTAGGGGAACCCGGTTGCTAGAAGCTTCTGGAATTGGAGGATGCAGGGAAAGAAGGGTTGCAGCATTTGAGAGAGGAAATGCCACCCAGGGCACATCCTCTGGGTTATTTATGCATGCTCCAAAATGGCTTCGCACGCTGAGGCGCAATGCAATGATTTGTCAATGAAGGCTGCTCTCGCCCTCTGCCCCCGCCCCTGCCTCTGATAACATTTACAGTAAATCTATTGCACTGACCATTAAATCCGAGGCCGCCTCGAGCGATCGCTTCAATGGGGTGCTGACAGGCCGAGAGTTAATAATGACGCAGACGCTAACCTGTTTATTGATTTGCTTTTTGTACCCTTCATCCTTGCTCCCTCCTTCTCTCTCACGGAGGAGAAATCTTGGAATCAGTAATCAGGTGACAGTCTCGCCCCCCCTTCTCTTCCCAGCCATGTCATCCTGCTTAAACTCTCAGAGATAAATCGCCTCTACCTCCCCAGTCCCTGCCAGCCACTCACTCTCTAGTTACTCAGCACGAGATGCCGCATCTGTCACTGGAGCCAGCAGACAGAAAAAAACATTAACACAGACATGAAAAGCTTTTAACTTTGACAAGAGGAACACAGCAAAGTTTTATATTTAGCCCCTCCGGCAAAGGCCACGGCCAATCCATTAGAGTGGCTTGTCAGGCTCAGGGAGAGGTGGGAGAGGGCTGGGACCCTGGGGCTGGAATGTGGGGTTCCACCGGCTCTGGCTGGAGGAGTGTGGAGGTGGGCACAGGATGTTACTGTCCCCTTCTTCCTTAGCCGAGGGCCTGGGTGGCAGCTAGATGGCTAAGTCTTTAGGGCTGAGGGAAGACTCAGAGGCAGGCCTTCTGAGCTAAACTAGAGCACTAAGCCCACACACGTTAAGGCTCTAAGCTGTGGTGATAGCATGAGCCTAAAGCTGGCCTGCTCTATGGCCGCTGCATCGCCAATGTCTGCAAATAACAGCATTCTTTTGTTTGTTTTAATGGAAGTCTCAAAGAATATCAAAGTGAGGTGGCAAAGCTTAAGTTAAAAAAATTCTCTGTGTGAGTGGTTTCTGAATTTTCTTCCTCCTCTTCCATCCCCGTTTTTTTCTGCCCCTTTCCCTCTCCCCATCTGCCTCTCTCTCTCACACACAGCACACTTCCTCCCCATTCTCTCAGACTTCTTGCTGGCTCTTGTCCCTTCTTTCCTTCTCCAAAATCTCTGGCTTTCTCTCTTTTCAGAGAAGAGATTTCAGGCTGGGTGGAGGCACTGGCCTGTAATACCTTCGGCTTGGGAGGTTGAGGCAGTAGGATCAAAAGTCTGAGGCACTTAGTGAGTTCAAGGCCACCCAGAGCAACACAGTAAGACTTTTAAAAAATGTAGCTCAGTTGTTGAGCACTTAGCTAGCCAGTATCTTTCACTCTTGCATGCACATGTGTGTATACACACACAGATACAGACACATACAATTACACACGTGTATTCACACATAGAAATATGAACATGCACAGAGACACACATAGGCATGCACACACACAAACATGCACAAAGACAGAAATGGATAAATACACACACACACAGGTATGCATGCAGATATGCACAGATACAGACACACACAGATACACATAAACACAAAGAGATAAATACAAAAGGTACATAGACACACACAGAGACACGGAAACACACACACACACACACACACACACACACACACACACACACACACACACACCAGACTTCAGAAGTAAAGAAGTCACTTGTTTTTTGGTATTTTCAGTTGCCCATTGCCATGCCTTAACTTAGTCTACACTTGACACAGATGTGATTCTCCTAGACAGGCAGGAGACAATGAGCACACACAGATATAAGAATTCAGGTGTGCTAACTGGTCCAGGACAGGAAAGTGGGACAGACTTTGTGGGAGAGTGAACTTGGACTTGCTTAAGAAGAGACATAGTATTCTATGAACAGTTTTAGGTGTGGTCTGGGGAGTTCGGGGTCAGATCCTCAACAGAGATCAAGGTGGGACATGGTCTTGGTGAGGCTGAGGATGAGAACAAGGCTCTTGGTTACTGGTGCTTGTGGGTGGGTACCAAGGTATAGAGAAGCCTTCGGATGCTGCCTTGGGTGGGGCTCCTCCAAAGTAGCCCTTGAAAAGATGTGGTGTCAATGTCTTACTTGAGAGACAACCTCCAGGAAGTGCTGTCCAGGAGTTGTGAAGGTTGGGGTGCAGGGTACAGTAGGAGATTTCATGCTTATAGATAAACACAGGCACCAGTGTTACCTGCCACAAGCTGCCAACACATAAAACACATGTCCTTGAGGAGCTTTCTGTGTGAATCCCTGCAAGATTTTGGACAGGGTCTTAGCTCTCAGGGGCTTCTTGGGTAAACCTGAGGTAGAGTGAGAAATTATATATGACTCCCTTTTTCTCCTCTGAGGATCAGGCTGTATTGATCTTGATTACACAGTAGACATCTACAGGGTGTGGCTGTGACAGGTTTTAGGTGTGGGAAATGCTGCATATTAAGCCATCATCACCGGCATTATTTTTGCATTTGCTTCATTTCTCTGGTGGAGTTCATTGAGCGTCGCTGGTTAGCATTTCCTAAGTGTGAATCTGTGAACACATTAGGGCTTCATGTAGGACTTGCAAAGGGAGAATAACAACAACTAAATACACAGGACTTTTGGGGGATTTGACAAGAGGGTTTGATGAACAGGCCCAGTATCTGGAATGCAGACAGGTGATGGATTTCTCAGCCCTGGGCCAACGAGGGACCTTTTTCTAACTTGTAGGGAAAGGGATTAGGGTGGTGCAGGGGCTAGATTACAGGACTGAGGAGGAAGTGGGACAAAGGTAAGTTGAACACATACATGACTGTCTATAGAGTCTTGTCATTAAGAATCAGAAGCCAAGCCTCAGCTGCAGACAGGATCCTGAGGGCAAGAGATCAGCTGTGGGCTGTGGGGAGAAGAGAATGGCAAGTGCCTCCTTCCACGGCTTCTCTAGTTTTCTTTTCCTTTCCTGTCTGCCTGGCAGGGTCTGGGAGGCTCTGACTGGAGCTTTGTGTGTGTGTGTGTGTGTGTGTGTGTGTGTGTGTGTGTGTGTGTGTGTATGCACGTGCACATGCGTGCGGATGTCTGAGTGTATACGTGTACATGTGTGTGAATGCATGTGGAGACCAGAGGACAACCTCAAGTGTCACTCCTCCAGTGCCATCCACTGTATTCTTTTGAGGAGGGGTTACTCATTGACCTGGAACTTGTCATATAGGCTATACTGCCTAGCCAGTGAGCCCTAAGGTCATCTCTATCTCTGCTCCCCGAGTGCTGGGATTTTTTTTAATGTGGTTTTTGGATATCATACTTGGGTCCTCATGCGTTCAAGGCAAATACTTTCTGGACTGAGCATGACATTTTAAACGCAGACTCAAATATTCCCCGTCTGGAGACAGACTCTCTCATCACAAAACAACTGTTCCTTCCAAACCCTGTGTAACTGTCCCAGTTGCTCCTAGGAAAACTTCCCCCCCCTCCCTTTCCAGGGCCCAGGCATATGTGACTATGGGCCTTTAGTCTCAGAACATGCTAGCCTCAGATGTAATTTTCCTATGTGGCCCAAATCTGGAAGGCACTGTGAGAACGTTGAATGACAAGGACACTGGGTCTCAGGCCTGACTGGAGAGAGCTTCCCCAGAGCAGATGAGGATCCTAACCCTGTGAGTGTTGTGGGAAGGAGCTGTCTGTCTGCTCTGGAGGCAGGGGTATCATTTCACCAACGCCAGACGAGGTGAGTCCTTGGCTGCCCGACAGGGCATAATGGGTCTTGCTTCGTGTATGGTGATAAAGGCTGAGAGAAATTAAGCCGGGACAGATCTGTGTCTCCTGTAGCAGCCACAGTTGCTGAATCTGCCATTTTTGAGAAAGTGAAATTCCAGTCCCCTTACCTCCCCTGGCTAGGCTATCAGGACATGCTGTGGAGTATCAGCTGACCCTTCTGGCTTTTTGTTAGAAATGGAATTCTTGTGTGGACCCTGTCCATGCTGCTGTATCCAATCTGGACTAGATGCATCTGGACCTTGGGGAGAAGAAAACTAGGGAACTCTGTGGCCAGCCTTCTTCTTGGTGGCTGCTTTGGTCATTGAACCCTCAGTGGGTGTGATGGTAACATCATTAGGAGGTAGGACCTTTGGGTAGTGATTAGGTCATCAGGGCAGGGTTCTCTTGAGTGTGATTAATATTCTTATAAAAGGGGTCTCAGAGCCAGTCCTTCCCTTTTTCTATGGACAAGTATAGCAAGAAGGCTCTGTATAAGAAAGCATGCACTCATTGAACCCTGAACTTACCAGATTTGTGGGTGCCTTGATCATGGACTTCCCCACTTCCAGGACTTTGAAAATTAAATTTCTGTCATTTATGAGCCACCAAATTTATGGTATTTTCTCATGGTAGCCTGACTGGACCTGTATTGGAGGTGAGTGTGGGAAGGGGGCCAACTTATACCCTACCCTCTAGAGAAATGATTCAGTGGTCACTTTCTGCCCTTCCACCTATTTTACAGATGGAAAAGGGAGAGAGAGAGAGAGAGAGAGAGACAGACAGACAGACAGACAGACAGACAGAGACAAAGACAGAGAGAGAGAGACAGAGAGAGAGGAGAGGAGAGCTGGGACTTGGGACAATTGGAAAGGGCCGATGGAAGGCAGGATGGTGAATTTGAGTTTTGTTCTGACAGTACCACACTCTCTGAAGCTTTAGACAGAAGAGTGAGATCCTGAGAACTGCAGTTTAGAAAGCGCCCTGGCTGTGAGTTCTAGTGTGTGGGCACTGCCTTCTCTGAGTGGTCTGTCCTAGTGCCTATACCATCTATGGAGAGGCAGGATAGAGTCAGGTGGGAAATCTAAGCAGAGATACAGGAGAAGGGCAGAGTCAGGGCGGAGTCTGGGCAGATGCCAGTAGCCGCCAGAGCAAGATGTATTAGAGAACAGGTAAATACCACAAAGCCGTGTGGCAAAATATAGATAAATAGAAATGGGTTAATTTAAGTTGTAAGAGTTAGTTAGTAATACGCCTGAGCAATAGGCCAAACTGTTTGTAAATAGTTTGTAATTATTGCTAAACCTCTGAGTGATTGTTTTAAAAGTGACTGGGGGACTGGGTGGGACAGAAAAGCCTCTGTTTACAACATGTACACCTCCTAGCCAAGTTTCACATACATGTTTGTGAATGTATTATGACCCAAAAGATCTGGCATGGATGATGCATGGGGAAACAGTACCGGCTATTCATTGCTGTGTAACCATGCTTTTCAAGTGTAATGGTTTCAAGCAATACTCTTGGCTGGGTTCTGTGCCCAGGGCATTACAAGACTGAAATCAGACTAATCAGAATTGGGCCAGATAAGATTCTGGAGGAATCTGTTGTTAAACCCTTTCATGTTATCTATAGCCCCCTTTACTGTGTTTTCTGAAGCTCCTGTTTGCTTGTTGGCTGCCATGGATCTTCCCTCTGCCTCTACGATCCCTCACATTCCTTCTATGGTCTTTCCCATTTTCAAGCCTTGTTCTACCCCCAGCAGGAGAAATACTATAGAGAATGTACCCAGATTGTTTCACCTCTCCAGTAGCCCTTGTGGGGAGAACTAGATTTAGGCCCCAGGGGTAATTTTCTTTTGGCAATCAACAGTAAAGCAGAAACATCAAACAATGCATTGTAACATCTGGTTATGGCCATGGGTCTGGGAATCTTGGGGGCTGTTTCTAGAAATTCTGACTATTCCCATAGTATAGATTCCTGTATGCCAGAGTCCTGGAGGGCAGAAGGGTTGCTTAGCTTTCTGGTGTCATCAGCTATTGCTAATGAGTAAGGACATCAGGCTCTCTGACTCCAGCATGGACACTATTCTAGAGCTTGTTGCTGTCATGTGGAGCATTCAAGACAATGACATCTTAATTCCTGAGTCTTTCCTAGTTATGAACCTTCCTCCCTTTGTGAGTTATTTTCTAGGAAACTGAAGTCCTAGAAAAATGGTCAAGTCCTGCCTCTATCATCTTAACTCTCTAGGCTTAGTGATTTTATCTCCTCATTTACCAAGTAGTTTGTAAAACATTATTCTTATTCTTACGGACATGTACCTTTAACTTTAAACACTTTAATTGTATCAACAGATGATAGACAAATGTATAGATAGATAGATAGAGAGAGAGAGAGAGAGAGTGTGTGTGTGTGTGTGTGGGTGGGTGTGGGTGTGGTGTGTACCAATGCATGTGCCACAGTGTACGTGTGGAGCTTTGAAGATACCTTTTAGAGTCAATCTATTTCTACCATGTGGGTCCTGGGAATTGAACTCAGGTCATTAGGCTTAGTGGCACTGAGTCATCTCACTGGTCTCAATTTTTCTTTTTAGAGGGCAGTGTCTTTTTAGCCTAGGCTGGCCTCAAACTTGCTAGGTATCTAAGACTGGCTTTGAATTCCTGATCTCTTTGCCTCTACTTCCCAAGTGCTGGGACTACAGGCAGCTGCCACCATGCCCAGCTCAATGTGTACATACATTAACTTGCAACGAGTCTTCAGAAAAGCAAGCTGCAAAGTAAAAGTAATTATACAACGTGATTCTACTTTTGTAAAAAAAATCTAAAAATAATAAGCACCAGTAACAGAAAATGTCTAAGGGTTTTATTTATTTGTTACAATGGGTACTTATTACTTTTGAAATGAAAAATAAAAACAATCAAAACAAATTTAAAAGTTAAAATGAAAACAGCATCCTTGAAATTGCCTAGCACAGCACCTGACACATGATAGGTCGTTGTTCCCCCACTCCTCTCTATATATGCCCAGAAAGCCACAGCCAGACAAGGAAGAAGAAATCAGAACACCATGGGCTCCTGTCTGACGGTCTAGGGAAGGAGAAAAGCAGCCTTCATTCCTGGAATCCCAAAATAGTCCTGTATGTTGACCTCAAAGATTTTAAGAAAAACCTCTCCTCCCCTGGGCTCTGGGCAGAGCACTTTTCTGGGGAAGTGAGGATGTAAAAGGTCTGTTGTCAGGTTATGTTGTTAATGTTCTTCTCCTGATTCCCTTCTTTCTGTTTTAACATCAGGGATGGAGTTGACCAAGTGACCTTTGGGTAGACAAGTTTTCCAAGCATCCAGAGGAGCTGTTGCTGCCTATGGAAGACATATGCTTATTCATTCCTGGTGATGCCCTGGCAGGGCAGGTGTAAGGTGACTCTCCATGAATCTCAGGTGCATCCCTGTGTGGTCAAGGTGATGTGGGTGAGGTGGGGTTGTTACTGCTGTCCTTTCTTTCTAAAATGCCAAGGTTTCAGCATTCCCAATATTTTGTTTAAAGAATATTTTCAGGACCAACTCAAGGGTGACAACTTCTTATTTTGCCAAGCAAGGGCCCAAAATGGGGAAAAACGGAAACATTCATCTGCTGCAGAATCATCTTAGTACTTCTGGTACACAGAGCATCATTTCAAAGGGCATTCTATCACCAGGAAGGGCCCTTAGCCCACATGCAACAGGCTAAAACATTTGACTTATTTCACTATAGTAAAATGAAATGCTGTCACTATTTGTAACATGTTTGGAAGTCGTGATGTCATAGGTAAGGTTTGGGGGCTAGGGAAGTCTTGTTTCAAACATCTCTGACCCGTTTATCTGTTGTGTGACTTGGAAGCCAAGTGACCCCTTTGAGCCTTAAATGTCTCATTTACCTCCGGAGTAGATAAGGTACCATGGTGTGAATACTGTAAGAAACTGGACAGGTTTGCTCTTATGAAGTGCCTGGGGTGGCCCTAAGCATATAATTGAAGAAACACACCAGGCTTTTTCTTTTTTAATCTTTAATCTTTAAGGTTTTACAACTTAAGTGACACCCTTTGGGTGTCTGGAAGGATAAGAAGTATGTGGAGACGAAAACAGCTTCTTGGAGTGCACGCTACTTCATGGAGGGTCACTTTCAAGCCAGACATGCACTACTTAAATGTCCTCCTTCTTTTTTCAAGACAGGGTTTCTCTGTATTGCTTTGGAGCCTGTCCTGGAACTCACTCTGTACACGAGGCTAGCCTTAAACTCACAGAGATCCCCCTGCCTCTGCCTCCTGAGTGTTGGAATTAAAGGTGTGCACCATCACTGCCCAGCCCCCCTCTTCTTAAGTTAGGATGGAGTTTCAGTTCCACGTTCTCACCCAGGCTCCTCCCCTGCTGCCAGGTGTCCAGATGCTTTACAGATACTCCAAGCTTCTGCCACCTTTCTCCTCTCCAGGCTTCCTTTTCCTTCTCTGTTAATGTCCTAGCAAATGGAACCACCATCCATTTATTTTATCAAGGTAGTAATTCTCTTTCTTTCTATGCTTGCTCTACCTTTCTATCTTCCCTGCCTCTTGTTCTCCAAGTCCATCCAGACACCAGGCACCAGGCTTGACCCACTGACTTACAAAATCTTTGTTGAGTCTGTGAACTCTTGTTTGCTGTGCGCTGCCTGCCTTTGACCCTTTCTGCTTCACCTGCTCTGTGCAGAATTGTTTGGACCTTTAGATCACCAGATGCTGCCCTGGAATCCATCACATCATCCATTGTGGGCTTTCTAAAGTTCAGACCCAGAGATGTAGACTGTCCTGACTAAAACCTTGTGGGTCTTCTAGGGCCACATGGAAGGGCTGTATCAGTACAATACTCACTGTCTGACTTCTGCACCCCACTCCCCTGGTTTTACAGTGCATGTCATCCCAGCAGACACCTGTATCTAAAATTCATCATGTTAAAAAAAACCTTGCACTCTGAATACTGGAGATCCTTCACAAGCCAATGTCCTCTGGCACCGCTTGTCTGTCTAGTGAACTCTAAAGATACTACTCAGTGCCCCAGATAGATGGCTCAGTTGGTAAAGTGCTGGTGTGAGAC
Source organism: Mesocricetus auratus (assembly GCF_017639785.1). Classification (NCBI taxonomy): domain Eukaryota; kingdom Metazoa; phylum Chordata; class Mammalia; order Rodentia; family Cricetidae; genus Mesocricetus; species Mesocricetus auratus. The sequence continues at coordinate 6,819,329 of NW_024429209.1, read as the reverse complement.
TAGGAAGAACGCACATCTGGTGACTTGGCGTCCATGATTGGGTGAGGTGTGGACTCACTTGAAAGTTTATACTACAGGGATCGCAGTTCTCTTCTGGCCTGTGTCCCAGAGACCTGAGAACTGCCAGGTGTGTCTGACCCTTACAGCTTCGACCCTTACCAGTCACAGGTCCTACAACTCTTCAATATAGGCAACACAGAATTGTTGATCATTCTGTGTCCAGTCAAATGAGGGCTAGCAGTGGCGAAGACACCAGATGTCACCAGGAACCCAGAGACAGAGATCACAGATTTTCTGAAACTTAGCAGAAAACCAGCTGTTGTCTTCTCCAGTACAGAATCCTGTGCTTTAAAGGGCATTATCTCACCTCTTACCTAATTTGATCCTAAACAGGTTTTTTAATTATAAAAATATTATGTGTGTATAAGTAAATATTTATGCAAAATTATGCAAATATTATGTGTATGATTAAGTATTGAAGAATATACATATTTATGCTTGATTACCTAGAGACTTATAATTACATTTCTTTTTCTACCACCGAGCCATCAAGACTGACACAAAAATGGCATTATAGGAATTTAAAACTGGTAAAGAAAATTCATGTTCAGTAGGTAGAGACTGCCTATAATTCTGTACAGAGACAGGATAAGGCAGCCTCTGGACTCAGTGACATGAAAGCCACAGTTGAATAGTGATGTCTATCATTTGTTTGGAAGAGAGCAATGGTGGTGATCGCTGGTCCTCTGACTGGATGGACTTCCATTTCTATTACTTTCTCCACATAGTGACTCAAATAGATCTAGACTTCCTGTTATCCAAAAGACCTAGGGATGTGTCCTGGGTCCTCTGGCTTTCTCCTCACCTTCATCAATGCCCTTATACCGTGTACATTCAAAGTTTTCTCTGGGACTAATAGTGCTCACACCATGGTGTGCTGGAGAGAAAAAACCAGACTAACTCTGGCTTGCAACACTTACCGGTTTCCATGGTATAAATCTATCATGGTCCATTTCAAGACACCAATTATATTTCTGAGGAAAAGTTGAACAGACACACATAGTTGGCTTACTCAAGCTCACCATGGTTTTGTCTGGACGCTTCTGTCTAGTCTGTAGTCAGCATTCCTGCTATCCACCCTAGAGACGCTCTGTACTCCTCGTGGCTGGTGGAGAGCAGGGTTTAGTCAACGTCAACCACCACGGTCTTCAGGATGTTTTCCATTCTGCTGACACCTCTGGCCTGCACTTGTCTAGTTTCTTGTTTATTGAATGAACGAACACACTAATCTAATTTAAGAAGAAATACATGGATTATTTGTATTCTAATTGGAATCTTCTCCCTTAACTGTCTTTTGACAATGAAAATTTGCTCCAGATTTTACATTATTTGTTATCAGCCACCTAATGGATCGAGTAGTTTTTGCCTCATTATCCTTTTAAAAAACTATTATTGTTGTTGTTGTTTTACACCCTGACCACAGTTTCCCCCTCCCTCCTCTCCTCCCAGTCACTCTCCCTACCTCCCTTCTGACTCCATTTACTACTCCTCCATTTCTCTTCAGACCTCCCATGGCTATCAACCAAACATGACACATCAAGCTGCAGTAAGACTAGTCACCTCCCCTTGTATTAAGACTGGACAAGGCAATCCAGTATGAGGAAAAGGGTCCTAAAAGCCATCCAAAGAGTCAGAGATGGCCCCTGATTCCTCTGTTAGGAGTCTTATAAGAAGACTAAGTTACAACTAACATAATTGCAGAGGGCCTAGGTCAGTCCCAAGCTGGCTCCCGGGTGGTTGATTCAGTCTCTGTGGGCCCCTTTATCATTTTCTTACAAGGCGGCTTTCCTTCTCTTTTCAATAAGATATTCAAGAATGTGAATGGATATCCAACTTATAAAAGATAATGACAAAATGGTAACCTTAAAACCTTAGAAAGCCTCCAACTTAAAAGCTAGATCTAAATGTTTTTCTGACTTCAGGCCACCCCACATTTAGCCAATTCATATTTCTTCTTCACCTTTCAATCCACCCTTCTTAGCGCCTTCTCTTTCAGCTTCTGATTCTTCCTCCTTAGAGTCCACTGTTGCTAATCCTCTATCCTTGACATTTGGGTTCCAGCTATGAGAAAAAGTGTGGACTCAGAGTATCTGGATGAGGTAAGGGTTCCATAGAGGAATGCAATGTGCAGGCCAGTGTTGGATAAGGAGCACCTAGGTATATGAGAAAATAAGGAAGGTTTTAGATTGTAGATCCCAGTGAGGTTTTAAAGCATGAATAGGAGCTTGCTGTTTGTGTACTCTGATGATGTGTATTACCATGAGAAAACATGGGTTCTCAGGAGAAATGAGATGAGTTCAGTTCTCTGGAGTTTAACCTGAGGGGGAATGTTGGGAGATGTGGCTAGAAGGGAGAAGGTAAATGTGGTTAAGAGACCACTAAAGAGGTTATTATGTGTCTTACTGCTGAAAGCCATAGACTCTAACATGCAGGCTTTCCAATTGATCCTAGCCCTTAGTATCCCCCTTAGCGTGAGTGTGACCAATTATTGGGACTTGGCTCACTAGATAGTTCATATGCTCGTCTCAGATTAGAAACTTCTAGAAATATTTCCAACTCCATTATCACAATTTAAAAAACTACTTTAACTTGGAATTGGCAACTGGCTCAGTCAGTAAAGTGCTTAATGCAGAAGAAGCCTGATGGCCTGAGTGTGGCTTCCCAGCATTCCATGGAATCCAGGCATGGCAGGTTGTGCCTATAGTCCCAGTGCTGGGGAGGTAGAAGCAGGAGGATTCCTAGGGCTTGCTCACCAGCCACCTTAGCTGAATTGGTAAACTCTAGGTTGAGTGAGAGACCCTGTCTCAAAAAAAAAAAAGGTGGAAAGAATGGAGAAAGACAGCTGACCTCTGACTTCAATATGTCCATATGCACCGACACACATGTAGCTATACCAGGACATACACGCACACAGACATAGACACACGCACACACACACACACTCACACACATGTTAACCAGCAATAGTTTTATTCTGATATGGGAGGATACTTTAATTCAATAATGGGTTGCTCTGGTGGTAAAATTTCTAGCCCATGCAGTGGTAGGAGGGAGGGACTTTGAAGGAATCTGCTTTTTCCCTGTCAAAATTTACATCATCTATGGTGTGGTGACATTCCTTGTGTAGACTGTTGTTCCTTTGCTCACGTATGCACAGGTGGCTCAATGACAGTTTCTTGAGGTGCTGGTTTCAGAGAGACCTATGAAGAGGCAGTTTCTGCAGGGGAAGAAGTGTAGGTTTTTGGAATCACCAGGCTTGGCTGCAGTTGGACATTCATGTCTCTGACTTCATGGAAGGAGCAAACATGTCCTGAGTACCCAGTCTGTGCTATGTATGGGCTTGCTATGTTCAACTATATTTTACACATGGGAAACTGAGTCTCAGGGACATTCTGGTGACTTCCTGGCTGGGGATACATTCTTGCCTCACACTCTCATTTTGCAGTTGCTCAGTTGTGAGGCATGGCTGAGGAAGGATTCTTCCTGGGGCTGTTGCACGGATTGAGGTGATTATGACAGCACCAGGTGGTGTATGTGTGCTCCTCAAAGATGACTCTTTCTGTCCTTTCCGTGGCGGTGAGACTGGCTGCATGTTCAGCAAAGACTGCTTCAGTAGAAGGTCCCTGGGGAGAAGCATGTGTTTGCTCTGGGCTCTGAAGTCCCTGGTGCCCACAACTTAATAGACTTACAATTGGTTAATTTTCTCTTGACATTGATCAGCAATGGGTCGCATCTGGCACTGCAGGCCTGGCCCTTGGGGGGAGCCACGAGATGCCTGGCCTGGCCTCCCTAACCAGAAATTCAATAACTTTTTCATATAAATTGTCCGTAAGAGAAAACTTCTTGTTTTCAGCCATTGCCGCTGCTTCAGCAGTTTTCTGTACAAGATGAAAAACTTTTGCATTGAGCAAAATACAGATTTATGGTCAATAAAGTGAAGTTTAACAGTTTATAGGGGCCATACTTTCTTTCTTAAAAACCGATATTAAAAGCCATTTTTCCCAGTCTTTGTAAAAATGGCTCCCTATCAATCAGCATCTCAGTTTGTTTAAATGATGGGGAATTAGGAAAACCCCACTCACTCATCAGAGAGATGCAGATATCTGCCCATCTGTCCTGGAGCCTGGATAGATGAGGAGTATTGCTCAACACTGAACTTGGACAAGTTGGAAATTAGAAGTCTTTTGGAGTCAGAAGTGGGCTGAGTGTCATAAGGGGTTTGAAGTGTGGAGGGTGTCTCCATTATTTCTAAGATCTGTCTGGTAGCTTTCATTTACCCAGCACACATTTGTGAGCACGCATAAGCCACTAGGTGCTGTATGTATGTTATTTGGTATTGCTGAATTAGACATAGTGGGGTTAACATAGTGTGATGGTTTGAATGTGAATGGCCCCCATAAGCTCATATATTTGAATGTTTGGTTGCCAGCTGGTAGATTGTTTAGGAAGGATTAGGAGGTGTGCCTTGTTGGGTGGGGGTGGGGTGGAGTGGTGAGCATTTTGCCTGCTACTTATGTATAAGCTCTCAGCTACTGCTCCAGTACTGTGCCTATCTGCCTGCTACCATGCTCCCCACCAAGATGGTCATAGACTCACCCTCTAAAAGTGTAAGCAAGTCCCCAGTTAAATGCTTAAAAAATAAGTTAGCTTGATCATGATGTCTCTTCATAGCAATATAAAAGTAACTAAAATGCATAGATAAGTAACAGTACCTTCCTCCTGTCCAAGTGCCCACTGTGGGGCAATAATTGAGAGTAGAATCTGGGATGGGTTGTATAAGGACATCTAGGAAGGGTGTCTGTGTGGCGACTTCTTAGAGAAGGTGATCCCTGATCTTAGCCTTGAAGACAAATGAGAAGAGGTGATGGGACAGGACGACTATTGATGGGGATGTCCTTAACTCCATCAACAGACTAGGTTTCCTGTTGGACCATGTTCCTGTAGGGTAGCTGGGTAAGCAGTACTTGGTCTGGCAGCGGCACCCAAGCCTGCCATCAGCTTGCAGCTTTGAGTCTGTGCTCCTGCGGCTTCTGCCCAGAGTCTGTATGAGACTGCTGCTTGGTGACATCCTGATGGAGAGAGATCTTCCCTTTCCTGCCTCTTTACCCTCTTACCCTTCTCCATAATGCAAGACTCTCAGAGTGGTAGACATCATTGTGTTGAGGGCAACTGAAGGAAAGTATCAGAAAGGACAGTGTGTAATGCTTTTTATGACTGACCAGAGTTCCAGAAAGAGTACTGACAATAAAAAGGGTACTCTGAAGGAGTGCCGAGTCTCCTTTTGCCCTAAGAGAAGAATCATTCTCATTAAATCTGTCTGGGTTCCAGTGTCAGCTATTCCCCATATTCTGGCAATCACATTCCTCTGTGGTTATTCCCCTGCCCTTTAAAACTTGTTCTCACACCCACATAACACTGTCTGTCCGAACAAGTGACAATGGGCTAGCTTTCCCATTGTGGCTCTCAGTGGGCAGTCCTAGAGTCCTCTCATATGTATTCTGTCCAGGGCTGGCCAGGACCTACAGAAGACACACTGCTAACTGCCTCTTAACAGAAGAGAGAGGGGGCTTGGAGATACTGTTCTTTAGTCCTGTTGATATTCGTAGCTGTGCATGTTCCTTGTTACAAGCTTTATGACTGAAATGTCTACTGCAGGCTCATGCATTTGAAAACTTGGTGCTCTGCTGGCAGTGCTTTTGGGGCCCTATGATGACCAGTGTTGTTAAAGTGACAAAATCTAGAGTCACCTGGGAGATGTGCCTCTGAGCATGCCTGTGAGGAATTGTCTTGCTTATGTTAATTGATGTGTGAAGATGCACCATTCCCGGAGTGGGATCCTGGACTACACAAATGGAGAAAGCTTGCTCAGTGCTAGCAAGCATGGCTTCCTGGGCTGCTCTCTGATCCTTTACTTTGGGAGTGATGTCACTACCTGCCTCAAGCACCTGCCTCTGTGACTTCCCCAACAGTGCTGGACTGTGAATTTGAACTGTGAGCTGAAATAAACCTTCCTTTCTTAGGTTGCTATTGTCAGAGTACTTTATCACAGCCTCAGGAAAAGAAGCCAGGTCAGGAAGGTGGCGAAGCTCTTGAGACAGGTGGTAGAAGGATGTCACTAGGGAAAGACCTTCCAAGGCTCTGAACCCTGCCTGAGCTTATTGCTTCCTAATCAAGCCATAATGTGAGAAGCGGCTGACACACAACCCTGCTTCCACAGTGGACTGTCCCGTTGGTACCAGGGAACAAAATAAACTTCTCCTTTCTCAAGTTGTGTCCATAGGGTGTTTTGTTAGAGTGCCAGGTAAGGTAATTAATACAGTCCCAGATACTTGAGCCCAGCAGAAACTTGGTGCAGGGGCCTTGGAATGTGCTCTTCAATCTGATGTAGTGTATGCAGTCCACATTTGGAATGGTAAGGCTTAAGATCCAGTGTGCAAAACTCCAGTGTATATTCTATTTTACTAGTTCAATCCAGAGTGGATGCATTCTGAACTGCCCAGAAGCTACATGTGGCTGATAGACTGCCAGCACACATGGAGATGGAGTTGGGATAGATGGGAGAGAGGAGGGAAAGACCAGAGGTGATGCTTCAAACTTCACTCTAAAGACGGCGGGGCAGGCATGGAAGAATTTCAATACAGGAGGGTTGTTACCACATTCCCATTTTAGGAGGATCCTCTGGTTATCCAAATGAGAAGGTATCAGGAGAAGCAAGTATGTTTGGAGGCTTTCACTAGAAGGATTGCTTTCTGGAGGTCAGGACCTAATGGGCATTGAGAGGGCTGTGTTGATTCCAGACTTGGAAGGAAGCAGAACCCACAAGGCAGATTTGCCTGTGCTGGTGTAAGGATGACAGGAGTCAAGGAGGGTATGTTCTACTCTATATAATGTGGGGGAATGCTGGACCACTCAGTGAGTGGAAAGGGATGCGGGGGTTGAGAGTGGGAGATGGTGAGGGAGGTTAGGAACATGTCAGTTTAGGAGTCCTGTGGATGCACATCCAAGTAGAGGAAATGAACTCATGGGTCTGGAGTTGAGAAGAGAGAGAGGATGGGCTGGAGTGGTGGTTCTAGGAGAGACCAAGCCTGCCTCTGACTGTGGTGGACCTTTCCCCAGTTTCTGCCTCCCATCTTGATGATTGACATGGAGAGCGTCCTTCTAGTGTGAGCACAGAGCTCTACTCACACTCTGGGAAGCTCTGCAGCTGAACTGTTAGATGGAGGTCTGTTCAAGTGGATTCTCTCCGGTTCTGATCCTGTGTCCCAGGCCTTTTCTTTTGACCACCCAGCTTGGATGTTTGGCAAATGTCTAAGATGGATTAGATTGTCTAGAGACAGGGAGCAGGGGCCGGGCTGAGCCTGCCTGTCTCTGACTCAGAACTCAGGGCCCCACCTCTCCTGAACACCTACCTGCCTCTAACCCACACTTAAAGCTTCCACCCAATGTTAATTCTCTTGGTCCTCTACTTCTAATTTTTTTTTCCTTTTCAGTTTTGGAGCTCAAAAATCAAGCCCTTGCAAAAGCTAGCCAACCACTACCACTGAGCTACACTCCTGCCCCGAAGTTCTTGACAGGCACTGGCAGTCCTTTTAGGCTCTATCCACAGCTGACATTCAGGCCAGAAGGATGGATTCTCCCAGACACCAATGAGGTGGGCATCAGATAGCTCCCAACAACCAGCCCTCTCTAAAATCTTCCCTCGCTGAAGAGAGTCCCATTATCCAATGCTACGCCACTTTGCTGGACCATCCCACACCCAATGACTGGTCAATAAAGAGACCAATGCTGGATATCCCCCCACCTAAGTTTGGAGTGATTCTGAAGGGCCACTGCAGCTTCAGAGCTCCTTGTAGGTAAGCTGGTACTGCACTGTCACAGCTGTATCACCCTCTGTGTCTCCCTGTGCTCAGTCTTGTGTGTGTGAACCTCAAGACCAGCTTCCAATAAGTATCCTGAGTCAGAGCCTCCATCCTTATGTGTTGTAGAATATTAATAAGATGTGTTACATTTGCTTATGCTCTAGAACATCTGTTCCAGATGCACGTGTCCCAGATGTGTTGCTTTTGTTTATGCTGCATTTGTTTAACTCTGTTAGCTGCGATTCATGGCCTGTCTAAAACACCTGGTGCTTTAGTAAAGAGCTGAACAGCCAATAGTGAGGCAGGAAAGAGGATAGGTAGGGCTGGAAGACAGGGTATAAATAGAAGGAGAAGTCTGGAAGAAGAAGGAGGAACAATAGAACAAGGAGAGGAAGATGTCAGGGGCTAGCCACCAAGCTACCCAGCCAGTCATGGAGTAAGAGTGAAAGCAAGATTACAGAAGTAAGAAATAGAAAAAACCCAGAGGCAAAAGGTAGCTGGGATAATTTCAATGAAGAAAAACTGGCTAGAAACAAGCCAAGATAAGGCCGGGCATTTATAAGTAAAAATAAGCCTCCGTCCATGTGTGATTTAGTTGGGAGCTGGGTGGCGGGCCACCCAAAAGAGGAAAGAGAGTAAAACAAACAAATGAACATCAGTGATGTCGGCTTCCCAGGAAACAGCACATGCTGCTTGGCTTTGACACTGGTTTGAAACTCCAACTCTGATCAGATGTTACTGGCATGTGTGCACATGCGCACGATCTTAGTCATTCACTCATTTGGCCACCAGATATCATCTTTGGACAAACTTCAGAATGTACTCTTCTTAAATGTCTCCTTTCACTCCTTTCCTGTCATCCACTTTCCCTTCACTCCACCTCTCCTTTCACGACTACAATCTCTAATGACAATAAAAAATAATCCCTCACCTCCAGGTGTTTCCCATCCTCAGCGTCTGTCTCCCTTGGAAATGGGGCAGAGACAGAGGAGAAATCTCAGCACCTATTTAGTGCGGTTTCCTTATTGTTTTGTCCCCCAGGCAGACAGGGCATGAAAGGCAGAAGGCATCTGAGGGCTGTGTCCTTGGAGTCCCTCAAGCAGGGCCTTGGGGGGCGGGTGAAGATTTCTGCAAGGATCTGGGATCTCAAGAGCCAGAGTCGCAGCTCACGTCCCCTCAGAACAATGAAGCTTGATGAACGGGGTGTGACGTGCAATTGCAGATGAATGTCAAGCTGATTCCCTCCGACATTTGCCACGGTGCATGTGTGAGCACAAACCATGTTGTCCCGGGAGGGCTCAAGATCGGGTTCTAAGTTTCCCAACTTCCTGGCCTCAAATTGATGTATACAAAGAAGAGAGAGAGAGAGAGAGAGAGAGAGAGAGAGAGAGAGAGAGAGAGAGAGAGAGAGATCCACAAAGCAATATTTCCCAAGGCAAAGGCTGACATTATGACCGACTCTTTAAGCGCTCCTATTGCATATATTTTTTTTCTCAATAGCATCCTCTGACTGCCGAAGCTCTTCCCTGCCAAAAGCAGCCATTATAAAATTATGACTTGCGCATATATAATGTTTGTGTTCAACAAGAAAACAGAAACGCCACCTTCTTTTGTGGTTACAGCTGCACAATTCACATCCGGCGGGATTGATCATATTAAGGTTATGCAATCATCTAATTGCAGAGACAAGCCTTGAGTAATAACTCCAAATGCTCGCACTTCAATCTGCATGACAGAGTCATTGCTGAGTCCTGATTAGCGCCTGCCAGCATTCAGGCACCATTATCGTCTCTGGCATTGTCTGAATCTCCATTTGCTACCGGAGCAATCTACCCACTAACTGATCTATGACAAACAGACCCATCACGACAAAGCTGTTTGAGTTGCAGATAGTGTGTAACAAAATATGACTCTTTGGGCTCTTTCCAGATCTTTGTAGCGAAGTTTCCCCTCTGTCCCTGGAGAAAACGGCCTCCTCCACCTCCCTTCCCCTCCTCTGATTGTCAGGAAGCTGTAGGTGACCGGAAAAGAACTTGTCCAATTTGATGAAATAATCCCCTACTCAGACCCTAGTTCTTGGCTTCAAGGCAGCTTGCTTAGTGGCTTCTCTTGATGATGTGGTGGTGTAGTCTCCCAGAATTTGTACTTTGTGGTACTCAGAGTGATTCCCACTCCCCCTGCCATCTCTCAGGATCCCACCCTCAAACTAGAGCCTGAACTCCATCACTTCTCAGTGCCTGTGTCATCTGGAGCCCTGCCTCTAACATTTTCCCCTGGATTAGTGCAACTCTCTCCTCACTCATCTCTCAGCTTCTGCTCTTGTCCCTTGAGGCCCCAACCATCTCTCCTCAATTTGGTAGACGATGCTTTTCTTTTGCAGTTCTATAATAATCTATTTGGAATTTTTAAAAAATGGAATTGAGGCCCAACTAGATGGATCTGCAGGTAAAAATATTTGCCACACAAGCTTGACAACTTGAGTTTGACTCCCCGGAGCCCACAAAAATGTTTGATGTGGTGGTTCATATCTGTACTCTTAGCACTCTTACCTTGAGATGATAGGTGGGGACAAGACAATTGTTTGGAAGTCCCTTGGCCAGCTCACCTGAAATATACAGAGGGGCAGAAACAAGACAGACCTAGCCTCAACAAAGTGAAAGGACAGAATTAAGTCCTGAACCTCCACATACAGGCCATAGCACATAGGCCTACTGTGCTCTAGCATGAGAACTTTTTAGCTTTCCCCTTTATTCTTGTCCTCATCACCCAAACCCATCACCTGTCTGCTCTTTCTAGCCACTGGTACTTTTCTACCTCTACACATAAAGATGAAGCAGTTCTTTAAGATGTCAGTCATTGGCAAACTGAGACCCTGTAAAGCTGTAGACTGCTATTGGTTGTAGAGTGAGACCTTGCTTTAAAAAAAGGAACAGTAACAAAATCAAAATATGAACCACATAATAGGTCTCTCTTAAAACCTGGTGCTCATTCTTCATCTCTCAGAGGTGAGGACAAAGTCTTGGAATGTATTTTTAGATTATTTCATGCATTGTTGTCTTGACTGTATGCGTGTCTATGTACCATGTATGTGCCTGTTGCCTGAAGGGCATTGGGTCCCCTGGAACTTAAGTTACAGATGGCTTTGAGTCACCATGTGGGTTCTGGGAATGGAACATGGGTTCTCTGTTAGAGCAACCAGTGCTCTTAACAGCTGAAACATCTCTCCAGCTCTCTTGGGGCCTGACTTGATCTTGTAAAAATACTTCTGTTTCTTTCTAACATTCTTACTCTAATCTAGCTAGAATAATCTCTCTCTCTCTCTCTCTCTCTCTCTCTCTCTCTCTCTCTCTCTCTCTCCTCCTCCCCCACCTCTCCTCTTCCTCATCCTTCTTCCATATTAGCTTGCTATGTTGCCCACACTGGTCTTGAAATGATGACCTCAAGTAACCCTCTGGCATTAGCCTCCCAAGTACCTGGGGCTGTGGGTACATATCATGACACCTCATTCTTTGCTTTTCCTCGAACAAGGTCATGCACACTCTTGTCTCAGGGTGTTTCCTTTTGCCTGGAACTCTCTTCCCTCATACAATCTTCCTGTGGGTCACTGGTTACCCTCTCAGAGACACCACGCCAACTTTCTTACCCAGATGGTAAAGCGCTCCACCCTCAGATTATTACTCTCCTCTGTCATTTTCAGGGGCCTGGGCCACCCTCCTACATACTGTAAAGTTGATTTATTTTGTGGATTATACTTCTGTGCTCTCTCTAGTCTACCACAGCTCCTTCCAGGAGAGCTTTCTCCCATGATGGAAACCTTCTCTATCTGTGGTGCCCAACAGGCTTGGTGGTAGAAGCACATGCTGTTGAACACTTGAAATGTGGGTGGTTGGTGAGAAGTTGTACTTTTAATTGAATTTTATTTTAATTTAAATTTAAGTCATCACATGTAGTCAATGACTACTGCATTATATAGCATAAGACTCGAGGGTCTGCTTCATGGGGATAGAATTTTCTGAAAGGCAACTTAGATGTCATGTGTCCATAGAAGTTATGATAGTCACCCAGCTTAACGCTGTAATACTTTTGTGCCTGTGTGATGCTGAGGGTTGTACTCAGGGCTTTACAGATGCTAAATAAACATTCTGCCATTATGCTGTATCCCCAGTTCTTACTCTACAATCTTGCTTTCAAAAGATTTCCCCTAAGGAAAAGTTAGAAGAAGCAAAATGCTCACCACTGCACTAGTATGGATAATTGTGAAAAAATGGAAATAATCTAAATGTCTAAGTCTTAAGGGTTGATAGTAAAACAGAATGTCCATGTGGCAGAAGCCATGCAACCATTGAATTTGTGTGGATTAGTAATTGCTGCCATGGATAACAATTCATTATTAAAAGTAGAAAGAGCTAATAAAGCAGTGTTTATGTCATAATTTTGACTTCAGGGAAAGTTTATATTGTATAATCTGGTAGAAGGTCATACAAATTTAGTTTTCTTTGATGTCTTTTTCTTTAGATTCTAAATGTTTTGCAATGGACACATACTACCTAATTATCAGGACATAAAGCTGATATAACATTTTACTTACAAAACAGTTGTCTCAGCTTGGACTATCAGAGGGGCCCCAGGCAGTAGGACCATGATACAAACCTGGTACATGAGCTAGCTTGTTGGAGATCATTCCTTAGGGTGAGATGCCATGCTCCATGGCGCTAGGACCATGATATAATCCCAGTACATGAACTAGCTTGTGGTAGCCCATTCCCTATGGTGTGATGCCATGCTCAGCCTTAATGCCTGGGAGAGAGACTGGGCCCTGTCCAACCTAATGAGCCAAACTATGTTGACTCCTCATGGGGACCCTTACCCGTAAAGAGGAGTGGACTGGGGATGGGCTAGGAGGGAGGTGAGGGGATGGGAGGAGGGATGGGAGGAGGGATAGGAGGGAAAACTGTTGTTGAAATGTAAAATGAAATACATTTTTTTAAAAATAAAAAAACCAGTTGTCTCAAGGCTGGAGAGATGGTTCAGGGGTGAAGAGCATGTGCAGATGGCTCTTGGTTTATCATAGATCATTACAGTGTAGTGTGACAATATCCTAAACTGGAGACAAGATGTTACAGGAACAGTCATTTCTGCTGGGATGAAGTGACCACTGAAAAGCTTCAGGCAGATGATCAGCTCAAGTCAAACCTAGCTATATGATCATGGACCAGGCTTCTTGCTTCTTTTTGCCTCAGTGAACTATCTAAAATGGGTATTTCAATTTATGTTCCAGATGCCTCCCCTGACCAATTTTTAGGTCACCTATGTAGAAGATGCTGTTGATGTTGCTCCCATGATACCTTCTGTTTCCAAACATGTGATGCTCCTCTTGAGGGTGGGCAAGCCAGGAAATCCTTTAGAGGAAACCACTAATATGTGGGAGTGGGAGAATCAGTATTCAGAGGTGCTCAGAGTGATGGGGTCCCACTGCTGAAGATGGTCACTTTCTTGGCCACGCATCCCTAAGCTGCTTCCTTCTCCTTATGGTGCTCTTCCTGTCCTCTGCTGGTGTTTCCATGAGACTACCTCTAAGCACACTGGCACCCCTGTCCTAACCTTATCCCGTATCTCAGGCTCTACCATAGGCGTGTGAGGCACACTTCCCCAAGTTTCCCTCTGACACTTCCTAGCACCTTCTCCTTACTCCAGCCGTACAGCTGCAGGATTAGGTTCATAATTATGACCAAAAGAAAAGCTTTGAGAACATAAAATCTCTAGAGGGAACCTCAAGAGAACACCTAGGCTCAGCAAAATGCAGAGTCTACTGTGAGTGGGAGAGAGTCCCAAGGGCCTGCCACCTGACTTCCATCCATCACCTCATGTGTTCTCCTGTCCAGAGTCATTTGAAGCTGGTTGGATGGGGATGACAGGGAGCATGCTAGGAGTCAGGTCTGTCTGTGTCTTTTGTCTTTCACTCCAGGTACTGGGAGCCAAATGAAAAGATCGCCTGTGTTTCTCGCCCCGCCCCTTCCAGCATCCTCCTCCCTCCAGGGCCTTGGTTCCTATGCTAGGTGGAGCTTTCTGGACAAGGGGCTGGAATCTGTGTGCTTTCACTCTCTGGCAGGCTGGAAGTTGCTGGCTCAGCCACCCAATTCAGCTCCGCCCACGTAGCTGCTCTACTCTCTCAGCCAACCTCTCTCCCTCCCTGGCCTATTCCCTGGGGCCTGTGGCTTGGAATCTATTAGAATCAGCAAACAGTCTTAGAATATCTCCCTGCTTCTCAGCCCCCAGCAGGGAGGTGTCCTAGGGTGGCAAGAGATGGTTCTTTCTTCCTTATGTTGAGGAAACTGAAGCTGGAAAACGGGTATCAGAAAGACTTGGTTGGGAGAACCAGCCCCCTCGAAAGTGTCCTTGTGGGGAAGGGCCAAGCCCAGCACCACTTCCCAGCACTGGCTTACAGGAACCTCATTTTCCTGGTGTCAGTGGAGTCTGTGGCGTGTGTCATTCCCATCAGCACCAACATCTGGGGCAGGGTGGGGTCTTAATTAAGATGCAGTGACTCTATTGGCACCAAAATAAATGTGACATTTATCAGAACCTGCTAAATCTATTCAGCGCTTGTTTCCTTCCGAAGTGCAGGGTTTGTGCCCTGGGCCTGGAGAGAAAAGGTCTTTGCTGCTGAAATGGGGCGGGGCAGCAAGACTGGGAAAGGAGAAGGAGGGGGGTGGGGGGTGAATTAAACCCTGGGAGAGCAGTCAGCTGTCACGTGGCTGCTCCTGGACCAACTCTCCCCAGCTCTGTTCACACAAAGTGGAACACCCATGTGCACACTGTTGGGGTTTGGGTGTCAAGTGCACCTTGGGAGGATTGTGCACAGGGAAACACCCATGGGGAAGTCTGAACCACAGCTGGCAGATCTTGGGCCTGGACTCAGGGCATTCAGTCTGCCCTGAAAGGGGAGGCTGGTGGTTTGGGCACTCCTCAGGTGGAAGGAAGTAACAAAGAAGACAGCCCATGGGCTGCCTGTGTTTCTACCCTAGACCTGCCACTTAGCAGATGTGTGGCTATGGCGAGTTTGCTGAACCACACTGAACTCCAGCTTACGTACTACTGTTGCTGCTGTGAGGACCACAATGAAAAACCACAGGAAACTTGTCCCGTGAGTGTGTCTGGTACTGTGGTAAGGGCTGTACACACGGTTCTCATTTAAACCTCCCAGATCTAAGAACATCCCTTTCATTTGACGTTTTAAACATGAGAAACCCAAGGCTTGGACACTATTGTCATATATGACAAACCATAATTCCTAGAAAATATAAGAAGCTCAAGACACTTTTTTATTCTTTCCCTTTTCTATTCTATGACTTGGTACTTCCTAAGGGCCCTCCAATCTTACCCCAAAGAGGCAGAACCAGGTGAGAATCCACGAAATGGGAATAGAGGAATATAACAATTTCAGTTTATAGATGAAGCAATTGATTTTTCTTTTTAAAGAACTATCTTAAATGCCACCACAGAGCCTTCACCCAGTAGCTGATGGAAGCAGAAACAGAGATTCACAGTTGAGCACTGGACCAAACTCTTGGAATCTGGTTGTAGAGAGGGAGGAGCGATGAGCAAAGGGGTCAAGGCCATGCTGGGGAAACCCACAGAAACAGCTGACATGAGCAAGTGGGAGTTAATGGACCCCAGACTGACAACTGGCAAATCAGCATAAGACTGAACTAGGCCCTCCAAACAGGAGTGTTAGTTGGGGGGCTTAGGCAGTCTGTGGGGCCTCTGGCATGAGTGGGCTTTGGGAGCACATTCCCTATGGAGGGATATTCTCTCAGCCTAGATACACAGGGGAGGGAGGACCTAGGTCCTGCCCCAAATGATGTGACAGACTTTGATGATCCCCTTTGGGAGGCCTCAGCCTCCTTGAGAGTGGATGGTGGGTGAGATAGGGGATCGGGAGGACGGGAGGGAGAGGGAACTGGGATAGCTGTGGAAAATAAGATTGTTTGTAATTTAAATAAATATTTTTAAAAAAGAAAGAAAAGGAAAGAACTGTCTGGCCCAGGATTAGCTAGATTTGCTATTTTGGAGAGGGCTTCTCTCAACCATTTGGACACCCCCCCATGATACTTTTTGGAATATCTTGTCCTGAGGCCACTGGGGGCATTTGGGGTCCAGATGAGCACACAAAGAATTGTTCTTGGTCCTTTGAACTTCCCTACAAATCTGTTCCTTAAGTAGGTGTCCTGAGGACCCACACTGTTTACTGTCCTGTTAGTCTTTTGGGTGACACCTTGCCTATGACTGTGGTCAAACTCCAGCTTCTGTGGAGAAAGGGGAGCTGCCATCACTCCCAGAAGTACACAGAGTGGCAAGCATTTATCCAGTGACCTTGTTCTCTCCTCCCATCCCAGTGTCCTTTCTACTGTAAACAGTTAACAGTGAGAAGATTAAAAACAAGCGCTAAGTGCAATTAGGCCAGAGCAGTTAATACATAATGCTATAATTTTGTAAACAAGCATAGAGGGTTCTTCAGCAACCTCTCTGTGGCCTTGTGGTTTTTGTAGCTAAATTCTCTTCTCTTTACACTCACTTTTAATTGGGAGCAACAGCTAGGTTGCTGATGTCCTGGTGGCCCATACTTCCTTGTGTGTGTGTGTGTGTGTGTGTGTGTGTGTGTTTGTAATGTCTGTGTGTCTCTCTGTGGCCAGGACAGAGGAAATGGCACTGCAGACTCATGACAGAGTTCACTGAGGCCCCTGGATGAGGAGTAGGAAATTCTTTTTACCCCACCCCCACCCCAAGTCTCATGTAGCCGAACTTGCCCTCGAACTTCCTCTGAAGCTAGGATGGCATTGATCGTCCTGCCTCCACATTCCTAGTGCTGGAATTAAATGCATGGACCACCATGCTTGGTTTACGTGGTCCTGGGGATCAAACAGTGCTTCATGAATGCTGGGCCAGCACTTTATCAATTGAGCTATATCCTTAGCCTGGAGTAGAAGTCTTTTGTGTCTAAGGAAGATATCTCAGCAGGAGTAAAGAACCTGAACTCCCTGGACTTGAACTGTAAGGACCTTCCCACACCACCTATTAATTCACTGGCTCCCCAAATACTTACATTTTTGCCAAGTTCCCTGGGAAAATGCCCTAAACAAGGCAGATCCGGTCATAGACTGGCTAGGAAGCAGGCTCACCCTGTATTTAATATTTCGACAAGCAGCCCTTAGGCCACCCAAGTTACCTAAAGACTGAACTTATCCCTGAGTGCAAATTATAGCAGTTTGGTTGGGTCATTCTGCTGGCCAGAAAATTCTGGATCATTATGACAAGTCAAAACCAGACTCAGATGAATGATCACTGAAAAGACCTCAGGTAGTAATAACAAGCTCTTTTGAAATGTGGGTGTCTTGGTGGGGCCTGCAATGTGTCTATCATCACTCATGAGGTTTCTGTGTCTACCCTCCCCATCTATGCTTTTTAGAAAGACGTGGGGAAGAGGCTTTGCCAGTTGTCCTTGATGTAGTAAGATGCCCAGTCCCCTTGGGTCACTCCACTGTCGGTAGTACCCACTGTCTCTTGAGGCCTGGTTCCTTGCACCCTAGCTGCCTAGGCTGTTATGCCCTTTCCTGATCCAGGCTTCAGTCACTGAAACTCCAAGTGCAATGTTTTGGGGCCTCTGCTCTTCCACAGGAAGGTTAGTGGGGCTGCCTTTCTTATGATGTCTCACCCTATGATCCCTCCAAGCTTCCAGACACTTGAACAGGAAGAGGCCACTTTGAAGCAAAGACCACCCACTCTGTCTCTGGTTTACTTAGTGTTGAACCAAGCAGAAACCTCTAGAAGACCCAGGGGGTAGCATAGGGGTGATATTGCTGGGTTGGCACACTGGTCTCCGTTGCTCACTGGTCTCTGTATCTCAGTTTGCATTTCTTTTGTGTGTGTGTGTGTGTGTGTGTGTGTGTGTGTGTGTGTGTGTGTATGTGTGTTGCACCTGTGTATGAGTATGTGTGGTGTCTGTCTAGAGGGCACCTCTAGTGTTATTGCTCAGGAGCTGTCCACCTAGTATTTTGAGACAGGGTCTTTCAGTTATCTGGAGTTCATCATGTAGGCCAGCCAGGTAGACTGGCCTGGGAGACTTGCCGTCTCTACTCCTCCCCAGTGCTGAGGTTTGTATCATGTACTATATACCTGTCTTTTTCTTTCTCTCCGTGTGTGTGTGTGTGTGTGTGTGTGTGTGTGTGTGTGTGTGTGTGTGTGTGTATAGCCTGAGGTTGATGCAGGGAGATTTCGTCTGCTGTATTCATTCAGACAGGGCCTAAATGAACCCAGAACTCGCTCATATGGTAGTTGGCTAGCCAGACTGCTCCATGGATTTCATGTTCCCATCTTCTGGAATCTACAGGCATTTTTGTAAGTGCTGAGGATCTCAGTGTTAGCCACTGAGCCGTCTTCCCAGCCCCCACAACTGGCTACTTTTACCTGGGTTCTGGAGATTGACGGAAGCACTCTGCTGACTGGCCTGCATTTCTGTAGTTTCCCCACTTCTACACCACAGATCATGGGCCTGGAATCTGGAGACTCAACTGAAAAGAATTATGTACCCGTGAACGAGTTCAAATTATGGCGATTTATTAGAATTGAGCTCTGGGCTTGGACTGATTGGGTTCAAATCCCGGTCCCACCAATAGTTTGCTATGTGCCTCTAGGCTGATGACTTAGCTTCTCTGTGCTTCAGTTTCTTATCTGTACAATAGGTATAATGGCAGTCCCTTACTCACAGTGTAGTTGTGGGAACGAGAAGGCTGAGGTTAATCTGTGTAAAGTACTTGATATGGCACCTGGAATATAGTAATCATAAGCAATGATTCTGATGGAGATGGTGGTGAGGTCAGTGAGGGTATGAGGAGGGGAAGAGACACTGGTCCTTGCTCATGGAGAAGGGCATTAGGCCTTTCCAAATTTCCCTGGGGCTTTGTGCTTCAAGTGGCTGTGAGAGGCAGGCAGCTCCCTGTAAAGTGGTGGCCAAGTCTTAGCCCATGGGGTTTGGGGAGATGTCATCATGTCAGAGGGGTCTAGGCAAGGCTTCCCTAGACTCTCTTCCTTGGTACTGATGAGGAGTCTGTCCCCTATGCCAGGGCTCTCCCGTGGGTCACTCTCCTTTTCAGAACCAGTTCAGAGTCCCCAGAGTGGTCCTCCAGCTGGGATGACAGGGGAGGGAGGGGGGACACTGAGAGCTGAGCAGAGCAAACCAGGCTCAGTGGAGGATGCCTGTATCTAGTTGGCACTAAGAGCCGATTTGGGCTGACATCTGGGGAAGTGTAGTGAGCACTTTTGATGATGAAGTGTTTTCAGTGGCAGGGAACAAGCCCCTGGGGTCTGCAGAGCAAGCACCTTGCTGTGCCCTGCTTCCCACAGTTCCTCATTTCCTGAGGAAGCGCCCCCAGGCCCTGTCTCTTGCCAAAAAGCAGCCACCAGATTCCCTAGCATAGGTGGTCTGAGCTACACAGCCACCCTGAGAAGGAGGGGCTGCATGGACAGGAAGGAAGGACATTATTAGAGGTGGACACCCAGGGGTTCCTGGACTGTGCTTCTTCAGGACTGCCCAGTCACAGGCCTGCAGGGTTTCTGGACAGTTCATTCTCCTTAGGATGTCACTACCTGTCACTCCTAAAACACCCATGATCAATGGTGGTGAGAACAACAGCTTACAGGTATCAAGGGTCTAGTGGGCTAGGCACCATGTCCCTGACTATATCAATATTCTAACCCAACTGACATCTTGTTCCTTGGTGGGCCTTTTGCCTGTTTCGATTGAATCATCCAAAGGTATTGATTATTTGAACGAGTGGCAGGTGCTTGATGACTTAGCAGGGGTCAGGGAGAGGATTAAGTCCCTCTGCCCCTCGCTCCTTCCTGCTGGTCCCTGTGGTTCCTCTCTGTGGCTTCCTGCTCAGCATGGATGTTTGCTAATGTTCTCTGGATTTTGTCTTGTTCCCAGCCCTCAGTGCCTGCCTGCTTCCTACTTGGGTTCTGTGAAGGGACAAGAGGTGCTTAGTCTGCTGGGGTCAGCGAAAACCTCAGGCCCTTCCTCTCTCCAACCTCAGAGACCTCCCACTGCTCTCACACCAATTCCCTGGTCTTTGGTTTGTCCAGGTTTCCTGAGAAAGCTGGCAAGGGTGGTTCCGGTTAGAAGCAGGCAGTGACTGGGCTGGGTTCCCATGAGAAAGAGAAAGTGTGTGTGTGCTCTCGAGTGTGTGTGCATGTGTTCTCCTGTCATCACATGACCCTCACCTGGCATGAGCCTCTCTGCCTGCTCAGCTTCACAACCACAGACCATCTGCACTGTCCTGCATGAAGAGAAGTCGAGACCCCTGAGCTAAGAGAAAGGAGGGCTGTGGTCCACAGCAGGGCACACATGAGGCTGGGATATAAGCTACATGTTACCTGGAGAGTCCTTTGCAGGGCTCCTAGTTTGACTCAGGACCAAGGGAGGGGTGAGAATCAGGTTCTCAGTTTCCTCCATGCCAGGAGAGAGGGACTGGGCACCAGACAGTTGCCCTGGATGTACATCCTCTGGCCAGATACCCACCTCTTTGAGATTTCCTGCCTACAGCTACATCAGTGGTGGTGACAACATGGGAAATAGGAGTCTCTTGGGTGCTCCAAGGAAGCAGCTGAAGCACCAGTGGGGTGTGCCAGAAGGATCAATTCCCATTTCTTGCTTCCCACCCATGAAGTTGTTTCTGAGAGCTGGGGATGTAGCTCAGTGGTAGTGCACTTGCTTAGCATGTGGGAGTCCCTGAGGTCAGTCACCACCCCCATACAACAAACAAGCGGGCAGGCAAGCGAGGGAGCAACCAAACAACCATTACTTAGCACTTTCAGAACCTCAACCTCCCCTTGACAAATATAACACAGGAAGCAGTGTGGTGAGAGAAACATCCCTACCTTTGAGGTGGTCTCATTAGGACACAAAAGTAATAACAAGTTTTGACAATCCAGGGAGCTTATCAGAGATGTGAATCTTCTGATTTCATTGCAGACCTGATAATCTTGGATCTGATTTTTGAGCAAGATGCCCTGATGAACTCAATGAGCACTAAAGGGCTTCTGGTAACTGGTTCAGATCTTTGTTTTCAGTTGACTTTACCACTTGCTGGCTGTGTGGCTTGAGAAAAATTGATTAACCTCTCTGGGTCTTGATTCCCTAATTTGTTAAATGAAAATAAGGATTGTTGTAAGAATTAAATGAGACAGCAGCCCCAAGAGCTGATGCAGAGAAAAAACAAATAAGCTGTGTGTGGGTTGGCTGGGCTCAACCGAGGGCTTTTCCTTCTCTACTCGACATAGGCAAGACTTTGCAGCTAGTTTAGCTGGAGATGGAGCATGGCTTTGTCTTCACCCAACCCAGCCTTTTTCTGAGTCTCTTATGACCAGGCATCCAGCCCAAACAGCTTTTCAGCTGACTTCCTTGGGAACGGAGTGGAAGAGGCTAATCTGGAACTGGATCAGTGTCATTTCTACTAAACCCTGCTGATCAAAACAAGTCCAAGGCCAGCGTCAGCTCAAGAGAACAGGCTTCCCTGAGTGGGGAAGTCTGCAGGAAGAGAAGCAGGCATGTGTAAGGATGGAAAACTTGTGGCAGATAAATGATCCACAAGAGTTCTGTGGCTGGCTTTTTTTTTTTTGAGACAGGGTATCATGTAGTCCAAGGTGGCTTTAAATTCCTTTAGTAACTGAGAATGACCTTGAACTTCTGATCCTCCTGCCTCTTTCTCCTGTGTGCGGAGGTTACAGGTGTGTCCCATCCTGCTGTTGATTTTTTTTTTAAGTTTTAAGCACATGTATGGGTATATATCTGTGGTAGGCACATGCACATGGGTGTGGGTACTCTAGGATACCACAAGAGGGCATTAAAGTTGTTGGAGCTGGAGTTGCAGGCAGCTGACTGTAAGCTGTTTTATGTGAGTGATGGAAACCAATTTTGAGTCCTCTGGAAGAAAAGAAAATCTTAACAGCTGAATCATTTCTCTGGCTCCCCATAAACCCTACACTGGGGTTTATGTTATGCTAAGGGTGGAATCCAGGCATCTTTGCACACTAGGTAAGCACTCTAGTAAACTCTGAGCCATGCCCCCAAGCCCTCTGCTATTGGCTTTTGAACTAAAACCCTCCCCTTTCTGGTTAGAATAACCATTCTAGTATCAGTGGGAGGAGCTGAGGTAGAAATCTCCTGTGATAGAGGGCCCAAGACAGATGGCAGGAATTGCTGTCTGCCTGGGAATGGCAGATGTATAAAATGAGATATGAGTGAGGGTTGGAGGTGGAGGGGATGGGAAGAGCGAAGGCTTGGAGGTGAGAAACAGTGGGCACCCCAGCAGCAGGACATGAAAAGGGCACCCTGCAGAGGCCTGCAGACTCTCTACAAGCTGAGGTCCTGGTAAGAAAGGTATAGATAGACAGAACTGCAGGAATGTGTTCCCCAGCGCAGACAGGGGAGCTAGCAGTGGGGTCTCTGGCAGTGGAGGGGTCCAGATGGCTTCTAGGGAGAACACATCAGAGTCATCATTCTTGAACTGTTCATGGGTAGGGCAGGGTTGCATTTTCAGTGGCGTGTCCCCCAGCTTTCATTTGTGAGACCAATTACAGAGCGTTTTGCACCACAATTACCGGCGTTAAAACCTCTCAGTTCCGTTTGATGAATTTTAGTAGTAATTGCACAGAGGAAGCGACATGCAGGAGATGGTCCCACAGAATCTGCCCACGCGATGAACTGTGAATCCAGCCTTCCCCGAGCTGTTGGGAGGAATTCTGGTGGGGGCTTACCACTGCCCACCCATGGGCTCTTGGTCACGCCCATGTGAGTATGTGTGGTGGAGAGGAGTGGGGGTGGGGGTGGATAGAAGGTGCCCCTAGCCAGAGACAGCACACAGTACCAGCTTCTCCTGTGGTACTAGTTCCTTGGGTCTGGGATGGAGACGGGACCCAGGTGTCAAGTCTGTGAACCTATAAGCTCTCTGGCATCAGCTCTGGGAGCTGAATTCATATCTTCATATATTATTTATTGAACAAATCATTCCATAATGTTTCTTATATGCTGACCATGCTCCTAAGAGGACTACAAATACTAATTTCTTCTGCTTTTAGAACCTGAATTTAATCATTTCCATGCTATTCCCACTTGATGGATCAGGAAACTGAGGCTCAGAGACATTCATTAAACCGTTTAAGGGAATTTGTTCAGTGACTGAGCTTCAGGGCTCCTTTCCTTGTTTTCTGATTCTCTCCTTGGTGTTTAGGAAAGGGTTTGGGAAATTCTGAGATGATGGGTGTGGACCCTTTTAGCCTAGACAAACGAGAGGAGAGCACAGAGTCTGGAGGCCTGCTGGGTGATGGGAACAAGAACTGGGGCAGCATCCTTAAGGAGGTGGAGAGTCAAGAGCCAAGGCAGGACACTGGTGGTCTGGGGGCCTCTCCTTACTGGGAGGCTGCGGCAGGTCCAGCTCTACATTCGGGATTGTTTTAGTAGAAGAGCTGGAGCTCCTACCCCTGAGTGGTGCCTGCTGTTTGCTCTGTGTCCCTATTAGGAGCTCTGAGTCCTATAGCAGAGAAGGATGGTGAACCACCTGTCTTCATACTTTCAGCTTCCTTTGCAGATTACAGCCAGATAAACAAACCTAGGCTCCAGGCATTTTCCAATGGGAAAACCGAGGCACAAAAGGGAATGTTATATGCCCAAGATTGCTTCAAATCTATCTCTGTCTTTAGGTTCACTCTGGTTCTGCCCTGTGCACCCCACCATCCCTTTCATCCTTGCAAACACAAACTATTCACTGCACTATCCTGATGGACCCCAGCTGTGTACGATGGCCTCATAGACTTGCTGTGGAGAATGTTGGTCTTCCTCCCTTATTCAAACTCAGAACACCATGAGTGTCAGGTTGGGTTTGAACACTTCTACTTGGTGGCATTGGATGGATGTCTGCTGGTGGATGGAATGGTTGAGACAGATGGGCTTTCTGGAGCTTTCATCAAAGCTGAGGACAAGCAATTCTCCCTCTCTTGAATTTGGAACTTTCCATCCAGACCCTTCCCAGAGGATCTCAGTCTCTTTCCGAGCAACTCAGAATGGTCTCCAGTTATGACCTCCACATCTGAGAACTGCCTCTGAGATTCAGATCCCACTGAGAGGGCATGGGGTCAGGAAAGTCTTGTTTTCTATTCCTTGAAGACAGCAAGACCTCCCCTGGTGAACATCTTCTCTTGATGTTCCCCCTGTGACAGTAACCAGGAGCTGCTTCCCCCTTAAGTGCTGATACTGTGGTGGCTCCCTTGGGAGGGACAAGTACCCACTGGAGGATGAAAGGGATCTCCCATGTCTTTGGATAGGATTCTCAAAGTTTAAAGGCCTCATAGCCATGTGGTAATCTTATGACAACAGCACATAGACCCTGTCCTCAGGGTCTTCTGTTGAGGACTGGCTGGGGCCTGAGCACCGGAACTTCCCATGAGTGTCTGGGAGATGGTTTCTGATTCTCTTCTTGGTGTTTAGGAAAGGGGTTGGGAAATTCTGAGCTAATGGGTGTAGACCCCTTTAGCCTAGACAAAGGAGAGGAGGGCAGAGAGTCTGGAGGCCTACCGGGTGATGGGAACAAGAACTGGGGCAGCATCCTTAAGGAAAGTCAAGAGCCAAGACAGGACACTGGTGGTCTGGGGGCCTCTCCTTTGTGTTATCTCTGGATGTTTCTCTCTTGGCTTGTGTCCCTCATGGCACTGGAGTACACTCCTATTCTGCCGTGCCCCAGTTAGACACTGATGACCTGGACAGTGACAGCCAGGGCCAGAACATCTCAGGCAGAAGTATCTTTCTGACAAAGGACTTTGCTGTGAGGAACCTGGAGCAGAGCCTGGGACATGGGAAGTGGTCACGATACTCTCTCTGCTGGACAGATGAGATCAGTAGCTGGAGCTCTGCAGAGCATTCTAGAACACTCTTTGAGACACAGCTTGAAGGCTGTGAGGAGTACTAAAAAGAACATATGCCTTGCAGGCTCTGCCACTTGGTCTGGTTTTGGCATTTGCTATGCTGACAGAATCATGTCCCTGTATGCCTCAGTTTCCTGATCAGCCAAGTAGGACTGATAATAGTTTCCATGGTGATTGTTAGGATATAAATAGGAGTAGATCACAGACTCCCAGCATGACACCTGCCATTCCATGCAGGTTCCCTCCCTGTATTTTCCTCTGTCTTGGGGAGTTTTCCTTGGCCATTTAGCTGCTCTCTGCACCGTGTTGCTGCCTTTCAATTTCTGTCTGTCATCACCAGCCACTTGTCCAACAGCCTATCTTATCATAAAAAAGAGGCTGCATTTTAATTTGTGGAATCTTTCTTTCTTCCTTCCTTCCATTTTTTTTTAAAGAAAAGCCTAATTAGGAAGCCCGTTAAATGCCTGCAATTCCAATATAATTCTATTAAATTCTCCCTGTAAAGTTAATGTTACAGACTTTTTAACAGATGTTTTAATTAGGCATTGTTATTAAAGAGAATACTGTAGAAATTAAAACCAGACCCTAAATGGGGGAAGAAAGGCAGTTTTCTTGCGCTGGGTAAATGGTGGCAGCCGCCCAGCAAAGAGCTGTTGGCAGAGGGTCACGAGAAACCTGCATAAAGGAGAGGGGATGCTTGCCATAAACTGCATTGCTCAGCAAGAGGGGCCGATCCCGCGCCTGGGCCACTCAGCCAGCACAACCCTGAGCCCACCACAGTGGGGATGGAGATACAGCAGAGGAGCGGAGGCTTGCTGGCTGCATCGGCAGGTATTGGGGTCTATGGCTACTGTGAGTGCCCTACTTAGGTTCCATCTGCCTTCGTGGTGGCCCAGGAGTTAGAGATCATTCTTAAACATTTTCCAGATGAGGAAATGGAAGCTCAGAGTCTATGGCCATTTCCCTGGGGCAGACATAGGAGGGACGGATGCTGCAAGTTGGTACCGGGCATCCCACCGTTTGTCTAGCAGCAATATGATCTAACGGTGACAAGCACCTGGCATGAAAACTGGAGACAGAGAGGCCTAAGCTTCTACTGCCATAAACATTTTTCCCTTCCTTTTTTGAGGTTTGTTTTTTCTTACCTTTAAAATGGGAGTAGGGGAGGGAAATGGGGCCTATTCATTCATGGTGTTACCAGGAAATACTAGTACACCAAACCAAAAGCCTGGCAGATGGGGAGTGTTCAGATAAGGCTTTGGCTGAAAAGTGGCAAAGGTGAAACTCCATTCTAGACGTGTGGTCTGGAGGCTGCTCTTCAGGGCACCCTGCTAGGCACCTTGCTATGCTTTAGGGGTTGGGAAATATCCTGCAGTTTGATGCCAGCTAAACCAACTGTTGGCTAGAGTGTGACCGTCTCAGGTGAACCATTAGTTACCAGAGATGGGAGTTGCTGGTTGCCATAGAGATGCCAAGTGAGCCAGCGTGCTCCCCCTGAATTGGACCACCCGACCCCAGGTGGTTTTCCTAAAGAGGAAAGGAAAGGAAAGGAAGGGCATGAGAAATATGGATTCAAGTCCTGCCTTCTTCAATAGCAATGGTGAAGCCACCGCCATGTTTGGCCTGTGGCCCTGACTTACGTTACTTGTACCTGCTGTCTGCATCTCTCCAGCTCTGAACTCAGAGCCTGGGCGAGGGTGAGCACTCCCAAGGCACACCGAGCCACTGATGTACCCTGATGCCTCTGGTGACATGCTTGGATGTACCTTTTTCAAAGGGGTAATTTTCCTGTCTGTCCTCCATTGCTGTCAGCCTTGGATTATTCAAATCATGTTTATTTCTATCCTGTGGCCCATATAGATCTGCTCTAGGCATTGTCTTTAGAGCTTGAAAGAAAAAAATTATAGAAACAAGACCTTGCATCTCTTTGTGTCCTGGAGTGGTCACAAGTCTGTCCCCCCAACACTGTCTTTTCTGCCCCCTTCCAAGGATGAGGGTGGCCTCAGGTTTGACTTGCTCAGGATGACCTCGAGGTGCCCAGGAACACACTGCCTGGCATGCAGTAGGTGCTTCATTTACTGGTTAAGGATGGCTTTGTTTTCTTCACTCTGGGCATCCCGTCCATTTGGTTTCAAGGACACACAGACATTTTTCTCAGCTACCCTTTGCAAGCAGAGTGCTGAGAAAGCATGGCCCTTCAATTCCAGTCTTGCTGTGTGAGCATGGGCTGGTGGCCCAGCCTCTCCAAGCCTCAGTTCCTTACCTGTTAAGTAGAGAGGGTTGTGCTTGGTCTAAGTCCTAGGATTACTCCGAAGACAGGATTTGTCTGAGAGCATCTGGTGAACAGAGGAGGGGACAGAGAAGCTCCTATTAACGCGTATGCGCATGAGTGTGAGCAGACAGACAGACACAGGATAAATAGCAAGTGTTTTTGACAATCCCAGAAACTGCTCATATCAGTAAATAGTAGTCTGTTGGTTTCTCCCTTAGCCCCTGGTTTAATGGATTTTAAAATCATGGGCTGGTATTGTTTTTAAATTTAAAAACGTCAGAGTATTTAGAAGGCAGAGGTGGGAAGATCTCTGTGAATTTAAGGCCAGCCTGGTCTACAAAGTGAATCCCAGACTAGTTAGGGCTATGTAGTGGTCATACTGCCTCAAAGCAAAGCAAAACAGGGTCGGGGAGATGTCTCGGTGATTAAAGTGCCTGCCATACAAGCATGAAGACTCATGTTCAGATCCTCGGGATCCATGCAAATCTGGGTACAGTAGCATGTGTCTGTGACCCCAGTGATCCACAGATGGAAAGTGGAGACAGGAGAATCCCCAGCTAGCCTGGTGTACACAGCAGAATACAACAAAAAGATGCCATGTTAGACAAATTGGAAGGTAAGGACATCTGAGGATCTGAGTTTGCCCTTTGCCCTTCACATGTGCTTTGTGTGTTTGTGTGTGTGTATGTGTGTGTGTGTGTGTGTGTGAGAGAGAGAGAGAGAGAGAGAGAGAGAGAGAGAGAGAGAGAGAGAGAGAGAGAGAGAGAGAGAGAGAGAGAGAGAGAGAGAGAGAGAGAGAGACAGAACATCAAAACCCAAACCTACAAATCAGCAAGGCTACTACCGTCCTGAGAACTCTGGGTCACTGACCCTGCTTTGGCTCTGAGCCACTGGATTTGACTGTATGGTGCATCAGCCCCAAAACTTCCTGGGGTGTCTTTCAGCCTCTGTTGTTTGTCTCTGACAAGGGAGTGGCAGAAGCTATTTGCAAGCTGTTCTAGAGAGATCCAGAGAGGTGTGAGGCACCAGGACAATGAACACCTAGAATAAACATTGATTTAGGAAGGTGGAGCACGAGGCTGGCCTATGGGAGCCCCATGGGGCTGTGTGAGAGAGCCTCAGTTTTAGAAAAAAAAAGATATTATTCTAGGAGTATCGGTGATTAAGAACCCTTATTTAATGTTATTAACTTGCATAAATAAACAACCACAATGATAACATTAGAAAAAACTAAAAATGTATGGAAAGCAGTTTTATTTATAGTTGCTAAAACCTGGATGTAGGTCACATGCCTTTAGTACATGAGTGGATAAATAACCCTCAGCTCATCTGGGCCATGGATGTGGAGTCCTATGCTGCACTAAAAATGAGACTTTGAGTCAGGAAAAGAACATTACATTCTTAAATGAACATTATGAAGTAAAAGGAGACAACCACGAAAGGTTATGTAGTGCACGGTTCCAATTCTTTGACATTCTAGAAAAGGCAAAACCCTGGAAACAGTTAAAAGATAAATGGTAGACAGGGGGTTCTGGGGGGTAAGATGAGTGTGAAGGAGAAACAAACAGGTAGAACACAGGGATTTTAGTGCAGTAAAACTACCTTATGGTACTACAGTTATGAAAGTAAGTCACTTTACCTTGCCAGGATCCATAGACTGTACAGCAGCAAGAGTAAAACATACTGTAAACCATGGGTAATGGTGTATCCATTCGGGTTTATCAACACTAATGGGATTTTCGCTCTGGGACTGGATGTAAGTGGCGGGGAAAGGATGGGGCACACAGGAAAACCCTGGACACCCTGCTCAGTCTGTCAGAAGACGTGAAAAACATTGCCCTGTCAAGTGCTGAGAAGAAGTCAAGGACCCTGGGAACTGGGAACTGAGGGCTGAGCCTGAATGGGGAACCTGGGACCAAAGTATAGGCAGCACCAAGCTTGTGGTGGTGAACATTTCTTCTACCTGTGACTGGGTGATCCTCTTCTTCCCACCGTAAGCACATGGGGGTGGGTAGTGAATGGGCAGTTGTAAGTGCGGCAAGCAGAATAGAAGTGGTGGATATCAGTCTGTGGCCTGATCCCTATGCATGTGTTAGATGCACATAGGGGCATTTGGGCTGTTAAACAATGGAATTGAAAATAAGGGGGATCTCATGACTTGTCTGAGGGATCCCCTGTCACAAAGAGAGCCATGAAGAGATGGAAGAAAGAGCCAGGGGGAAAGACCATATCAAAGCCTCATCATGAAATCTAGGCTGGACACATCTGACTTTGAAGATAGGAGGGGCCTGCTTTGGTGGATGTGCAGTATCTCCCCAAAGGCTCCTGTGCTGATAGCTTGGTTCCTCCACTTAATGTGTGCTCATAGTTGGAGCATCAGGTGACTGAATCACGGAGGCACAGACTTCATGAATGAATTGTTCCATCGATGAATTTTTTAAAAAATCTAACATCATTGGGAGGTGATGGGATGTGGTAAGAGTAAGCTGGCTGGACGTGAACTAGTTATTGCGTGTGGGCATGCTTTTGGAGGACTATCTTATCCCCTGTCCTTCTTTCCTGCCAGTCTTCTCTGTTTCTTGATTACTGTGAAGTAAGCAGCCTCCTTTCCCAGCCACATGTTCCTGATGCCATGATAGTCAGCTTTACCTTGTGTCCAAGCAACAGGGCCAACTGACCACAGACAGAAACCTCTGAAATTATGAGTGGAAATAAATCCTCATTATTTAAGTCGCTTCTCTCAGGTAATTGTCACAATGATAAAAGGTTGAAGACAGGAGACTGTGAGCCAGCCAAGGAGTACTGGTATACCCCAGGGCTGCAGAAGTCAAGGGCATAGATTCTTCTTTGGAGACTTAAGGTCATACCCCTGCTGGTAACCTTGATTTGAGCCCATCTAGGGCCTTGGATTCTAAAACTATAAGATAGTAAATCCATTCTTCTTTTAAACCATCAATCTGTGGGAACATCTCCTTAAAACAGCTATTTTAAGTCAGGGGCATAAATTTCATCCCCATGGTGTGTTTGGAATACCCTCGTTCCAACCGATTCCAAAAGCAGAGTGGGTCTCTATGATCCTTAAACCTGGGGTTCAGAGAATAAATAGCCAGCTATGTGATGGACAGTTTCCTGGAATATAGAGCAAGTACTTTGGAGGTGCCACAAGAGCATCTCTCCCTCCTCGGGGTGTGACTTGGGGCTCCCATGTAGGAATGGGATTATTTAAGGCCAGACTTATATCCCAGCTCTTCCACCCCAGCTGTGTGGCTTTGAACCAGCGGCCTCATCTCCCTGAGCCTCTGGAGTGTCTGTTGTCCAGTGAGCTTAATGCTCTATTTCAGTATTTATGTTGGTCAGATGAGGGCCTTCAGGTGCAGTGCCTGGATCATTCCTGGTTTGAGGATGCTAAGGTTCTGGTGGTGCCTCATGGACCATTGGTATAGGGAAAATGCTCTAGCTCCCAGCTGATTGGCCACCCAGAGTCCTTATACAAGTTCCCCAGATAGTCTTCCAGGACCATCTCAAGGCTCATCTGTTTGCTGTCCCTCACTTGTCTCCCCATGTTATCCTGTTGACAGATGCTTCATAGAAATGTCCAATGAACTATAATAAATCTTGAGAAAACATTTTCTCTGGCACAGAGGCTTCTTGTTTCATTGCTGTGTGGTGGGATATTACTGGGCAGCCAGTGAGCCCTGTGCTCATTCTTAGGCAGGATTTTCTTTTCTCTGGTTGTTTGGCCTTCCCACAGTTTGAAGCTATTTCTCTCGAGGCCTGATTCACTTCTGTGCCCTTATGAAGGGTTAATGCAAAACTCTGAGTGGCTGACCCTTGGTGCATATGGCATGGAGTGATGTCTGCCTCATTCAGCTCAAAAGGCTGCAGAAGATGCTTCATGCTCTGCACTTGAATTCCCATAAAGACAGAAAGCATGAACTCAGCTTCTATGAGGTCCAGGAGAGATCAGACACGTTGGATGTTCAGAGTGGCTAGAAACAGATGCAGATACTTGGGCCTCACCCCGGGGCTTGCAATTCTGTGGGTCTGGGGTGGGCTCTGACATCCCATTTCTCAGATCTGCCACTCCAGTAATTGTGCAGCAGGGATTCTCTTGCCATTTGTTGTTTGAGCAGCATTGATATGAAGATATTGCATGTTATAGGGATCCCACTTTCCCACATCAAACTATCTACAGAACATTCAGCTCAACGCCAGGCACAGGGCAGATGCTTGGCTAGCTGTCACTCTGCCCTAGCACTGGATGGGCTAGGAAGCTGCCTGGGAACAGAGGACATGTCTTACAGGGTTAAGAGGGGCTCAGAGTCACTTGGTAGATGTCACTTCATCAGTGACAATTCACGAAGGCTTCCTGAGCACAGGTGGAGGTGAGCCATAAGAGCAATGGCTGGTTGTCTTGGGGTCGTTTTCCAAGTGAATAAAGAGGCAAAGGAGGGACCTTTGAGATAGGCAGCCTGATAGGAAAGGTTTAGCAGGGAACTGAGACCCATGGCACTCAGATGGGGCATTCCAGGTATAAGATTCTCATGGACTTTTCAGCTATCCCCACCCTGCTATGTTCCATTTAGTTCAGTTAAAACTGTTATAGGTGATGCTGTATTAGTGTGTTACCATTAAGTGGGGTTGGAAGGGCTGTATTAGTGTTATCACTATGTGGGATGAAGAAATTGTATTAGTGACATCACTATGTGGGGATGGAGCTATTGTATTAATGTTAATACCACATGGGGATAAAGAAGCTGTGTTAATGTTATCACTATGTAGGATGAAGATACTGTGTAGTGTTACCACTATGTGGAGATGGAGAAATTGTAGTAGTATTATCACTACATAGGGATGGAGATAACTGTGTTAGTGTTATCACTACGTGGGGATGGAGATACTATGTAGTGTTACCACTACATGGGGGTAGACATCAGCAGAAACAAAAAAAGAATTCACTTTCTGAATAGTGAAGCAAATCCTGCTATAAAGAACAATAACAAATATGGTTTGTTGTTTTATAAGAATTAGACTTTCATTTTCACACCCATGGACCTTTCTACCTTAGTTTTAAGTCATCTAAGCCCCATGGGACAGTTGGTACTAAATACACTTTATAATTCTGTTAGGAACTTCAGGGTCAGTGGTCCAGAGATGGCTTTTCTTGGGGTTGCTAGAATGGTCCTTTCATTCACCCAACAAATATTCATGGAACCATTTGCTGTGTGTGAAGTGATGTCATCAGTACTATAGATACGTGGATGAGGAAAAGAGACAAAAGCTGCTGCTATTTTAAAGATTATATTCTAATGGGAAAAGACAGAAAATAACAATGAAGCTACTTTTAACATCCAGGAGGCTGGATGAAGTGTGTGCAGCACTCTCTGTATTATCCTTGCTGTTGTTCTGTAAATCTAAAAAGGATATGCACATTCTATGGAAAATACTATGAAGGAAAATAAAACTGGGTCAGGAGGGAGAATTTCAGTAGTCAGAAGTCTGAGTTTTTGAAGAACTGACCTTTGAGCAAGAATTTGAAGACTATAGGAGAAGCCAGGGGATGCTGAAGGAAGGAATAGCAGAGAAAATGACATGTGAAGTGATAGAGCACTTAGCCTCTAAGAAGGCTCCCAAAGGTCCCTATATTCATCACTGAGGGTCTTTCCCATATTGAGCAAAATAACTTGTATAACCAGAAGGACATTATGGAAACACGAATTCTGTATCTATGTAGAAGAGGATTCATTACTGTCCCTTAAATATTTTGGAAAACCATGTTGAGGAAGCCAACTGCCTTCAAGCAGCTTTCTGGAGAGGTCCACCTGAGAGCAACTAAGGTCTCTTTCCCACAGCTAGTGCTAACTTGAGACACATGAATGAGTCACCTCAGAGGTCGGTTGGTCCTCAGCGTTCAGTTGACTTGAACCACGCTGTTACCTTGACTGAAATCTTATGATGGATTTCACAGCAGAATCACCTAGCTAAGATGTTCCTAGAATCTTGATGTGAGGGATATCTTGTCTGATTTTTATTGGCTTAGATAGCTGGGAATTGGGATTGTTTGTCACATAGCAGTAAACAACCAACACTGGTATTCAGGTGGAGGCATGCTTGTTTGCCTAGGGATTGGCAGTGTAGTTGGAGTGGTGGATATGAGCCAAGAACAGAAAGGCAGAGGGTCTGAGTGAATTTCCTGCTGAAGAAAAAGGCTTCTCCTCTGTAAATATTATTTTATTCAACAGTTGGCTCTCCTGAGCTTTTCTCAGGCTCAGACCTTGGGAACAGTGAGTGTCTCATTTTCTTTACTTCATTGGTCTTCTGAGGTGGGTTCAGTGTACTCTTTCCAGGAAGTCTGTGGTGGTGTCACCCTTCCTGAAGTGGTTTCAGTGAGACCTCATACTGAAACTTGGCCAAGACCTCTTTGGGCATTTCTTAAAAATCTGTTTTGGTAGGGGAGTAATATAGATTTGGAGAGAAAGACAGGGAGGAGAGAGAGAGAGAGAGAGAGAGAGAGACAGAGACAGAGACAGAGACAGAGACAGAGACAGACAGAGAGACAGAGAGAGACAGAGACAGAGACAGAGACACAGAGAGAGAGACAGACAGAGACAGAGACAGAGACAGAGACAGAGACAGAGACAGAGAGAGGAGAGAGAGATCTGGAAAGAGAGCTGGATATAGGTGTGGTACTTTAAAAGATTCTCCCCTTGGGGAACTTCCTGTTCTACAGAGGGAGTCCTGGCAAATGGCAGCCCTGCTGGTTCCAGTTGGAATGCTTGGTTGCAAGAATCATTCAGTCTATCTTGAGATAGAGTTAGGAGGAAAAGTCTGGTTCTCATGCATGAAAAAGGTCAAAGTTCAACACTCAACTTTTCCTCTTTCTCAGGGTCTAAGCCTTGCCTTCTACTATATTGACAATTTTCTCTCTTGAGCTTTCTCCTTCTTCTTGTGGTTCTAAGATGGTTGTTGGCATCTCTCAAAGATTAGAACTAAGTTCTACGAAGAAACATAAGTCAGTAGAAGGTACTAGGGGATGCTCTGAGTCTGGAGGATGAATTATAATTTTAATAGAAAAAATAGGTAGTTGTAATTTCCCTAGCAAACTCTGACAAAGTCTTAATGTTTATCTCAATGAATGAGTCTAAATGTGTAGGTCATGTGCCCTTTCTCTGATCCTCTCCCTCTGCCCCTGCCCTCTCTGCACTGTTGGAGCCCAGAGACTGCACAGGAGGAAATAAAGTTGATGCTACTAATGGTTGCATAGGTCATACGACTAGGCCATATGACAAGACAAAGAGGGATATGTTTAGTAGGATTGTCAAGACTGTGGTCTGATGAGTACCCAAGAAAGAAAAGCCAGGGTATAAAACTAAGTCAAGCTGCTAAATGTATTGACAGGTGTCCCCTTGACAGTGGTGTGTGGCTTTATAGACCAT
Source organism: Mesocricetus auratus (assembly GCF_017639785.1). Classification (NCBI taxonomy): domain Eukaryota; kingdom Metazoa; phylum Chordata; class Mammalia; order Rodentia; family Cricetidae; genus Mesocricetus; species Mesocricetus auratus. Next base: position 6,784,731 of record NW_024429209.1, on the reverse strand, counting down.
GGAATGCTGGTACATTGTAGTCCTGGTTGCATTGCTATTATGATGGAATAATTTCATGCTTCTTTAGGTCTCCTCAAATTCAGTTAGGGTGTTGATGGATGCTTTAACTGATAAGCTCTATAATAACATTGACTTAAAAAAAACTCCTCAGGTGTGGGATGGTGGTGGTATACACCTTTAATCCCAGCACTTGGAGGCAGAGGCAGGAAGATATCTGTGAGTTTGAGCTGGTCTACAGAGCATATTCCAGGACAACTAGGGCTACACAGAAAAACCCTGTCTCAAAAAAACAAAGATAAAACAAAACAAAATCCCCAGGTAAAATCCCACATGTGAGTTTTTGATTGGAAGTTCTGGGATTCTGGGATTCTGGTCCATTCTGTCTTTCAAGGATACCTTCCTGTGGCTTCACCAGCTCTTTGGATCTTAGAGTCCTTTTTTCCAGCTAACAGACAGGGAAAGTGAAGGAGGATTAAATCACCTGCTTCTTACATACCCCAGGTAGGAAGGGAGATGAACATCACCCTTGCTGGAGTTCCAGTGACGAGGAGTAGCTATGCAGTTCCATGTTACTCAAGAGGGACTGGAAAGTGTCATACTATCTAAGTAGCCGGGTCCAACACCATGTACTATGAAGCAGGAGGGTGTCATCATGGGTGAACCACTCACCAACATTATCATCATGTCTTCCAGGTATGCTGCCCCAAAGTGTGTTTAAAGTTATAGACCAGAACATGTGGAAACCATTGCAGAAGGTGATCATGGAATCATGAAGGGCTTTTAGGTAGCAAAATGACACCCAACAGACTATTCTGTGCTCTAGAAGCATGAATAAAATGACACCAGTGGAACGGAATGGAAGGGACCAGGTTTCCACTGCCTCCACTTCTGTTCTGTTTTGGAAGGGTATGAAGGGTATGGCACCCCAAGGGGCCCTGTGCTCATATTCTTCTTTCATACCAAAAATTCTCCATGTACCTTCTTGCTCCTTGGAAATACTGTAAAGTTGAGCATTATTATCTGTAATGCAGAAACTTTAAAGCAGTCTAATTTAGAGAAGTGAACTGATTTGACTGAGGGCTTTGGTTTGGCTGCCTCTAGAGGTGCTGGTCTATTTGGAAAACTTACTTTGGGAATTTTTGTAGTTGAGCATGCATGGGCACTGTGGCATGGTGTCTTGGGGGTGGAAGGGTGTGTATATGGGTCTATGTGGCTGGCAGGTAGATTACACAGGGCTTCTTGCCTCTGCTTGTGCTGTACCCGTCCTATTTCCTGCCTATCACCTCCATGTCCCTAACAAAGAGGCTCCATGAGCACCCTCTTTGGCTCCTAGGAATCTGCCCAGTGGTTCCTGACCCTGCTGGGGAAGGGGACCATAGATATGTTCCCCTGGCTAGAGGAGCCAATTCTGCTGACTGGATGGTTAGAGCCCACGCACTGGGACCTGGGGAGATTGAGAGGAGAAAGTGGCTGAGCACAGCGCTGTGAGGCCTGGTGATTTATGAGAAGCAGCTTCAGTGGGCCATCTGGACCAGGAGCTCCAGGAAGCACATCCGGTGTGGAGGCGCAGGCAGTGTGGGAGCCCTGCCAGAGAGGAGGAGGACTGCCAGGGCATGGGGGGGATGAGAGGGGAGACTAGGGCAGAGGCAACAGGGAAAGAGCCCTAGCTGTGAAGTCAGACAGATCCAGGCACCTACATGTACAGAAACTTCAGACAGGACCTTAACCTCTCAGGGCCTCAGTGTGTGTGTGTGTGTGTGTGTGTGTGTGTGTGTGTGTGTGTGTGTGTGTCTGTCTGTCTGTCTGTCTGTCTGTCTGTGAGACTGAGCACATGCACGTGAAAGCCAGTGATGAACATTTGATATCTTCCTCAGTTTCTCTCCACTTTATGTTTCAAGACCAGGTATCTTATTGAATTTGGAACTCATTGATCATCCAGACTGGCTAGCCAGCCATCTTAAAAAAATCTGCCTGTCTCCACTCCCTGAGCACTGACTTTTTACACAGATGCTGGAGATCTGAACCCAGGTCTTCATCCTTGTGTAGCAAGCACTTCCCTAGCTAAGCTATCTCCCCAGCCCTAAGGGCTTCAATTCCAGCAACTTTAAAATGAAATGACTATGTCCACTGTGCTGTTGAGAAGCTTAAATGGAGCATGGCTTTGTAAGCACCCAACCAAATGCCTTGAAGGAAGGAATTTGAGGCTGCTGAGCCTCTTCCTCCCTGTGTTGCCCTGTGTTGAGCATTCATTGATGTGCTGGGGCTGCAAAGATGCCCAGAGTTTACAGTGTGATGATGAAGGCAGCCTGTTTTTATAACAAATGAGATTTCTACAGTGAACTCTGGCAACACAGAAGCAAGAATGACTAATTCTGCCTAGAGGTGACATTTGAACTGGGTTTAGAGAAAAAGTATGAGCTAAGGGTCCAGTAGAGAGGGAGTGGAGGGAACAGCCCGAGGAAGGCTATGCTGTCAAATATTAGTTCATTCACTCATACCTCTAGCTCTCATGGGCCACTGAGCTATGAACAATAGGTCCAACTGCCTGTCATCATCTACACCTGGATGTTGATGGCCACAGCAGGCTCATCATGGTTACACAGAGGTGCTGATTTCCTCATCTCCACTCTCACACATCAACTCTTTTACCCCAGGTTTTTCCTGTATTGGCAAATAGCACCACACTAAACTGTAAGGAACCCCAACTCTAGAAGATGTCTGTTCATCTTTGATTTATTCTTTTCTCTTCTCTGCCTCCCTCTTCTCATTTGTTGCACTGCTTCCTTTGTGAACATCACCCTGGGATTCTGTAGAGTTGTGGTCCTTATCTTATATCCTTTGGTAACACATCCTAGCAGCTATGTCCCAATCATATCCAGAATCCATTTGCTTCTGTCTCTATCTCCCGCACCACCACCCTTCAGTTTAAACCATGTTTTATTATTGTCGTTTTGGATTTTTAAGATAGGGCCTCATGAGCCCAGGCTAGCCTCAGATTTTCTCTGTAGCTGAGGATGACCTTGAAAACTGATACTCCTGCCTCTACCTCCCAAGTGCTGGACTTTAAGGGGTGTGTCACCACACACATCTTGTTGCTCTCATTTTTTTGAGACAGTATCTCATGGTGGGGCCCAGGCTTTCCTGGAACTTAGTATGTGGGCGAGACTAGCCTCAAACTTGTGACAATCCTCCTGCCTCCTTCCGTCTCCTGAGTTCTGAGAGTATAGGTGTGAGCCACAGTAACTGGCTACAGAGTGGAGTTTTCCTCCAGGCAACTGAAATGAGCTTGGGACTCCTTTTTCTTTTTCCATGTCAGTTTTTTTCACAGCTAGTCTCCTCTGAGACTCTATTAGTTTCCTCACAGTTGCCAGAATGGTCTTTATAAAAATTCAAATCTAAACATACCCCTGCCTAAATCTCTTATCAACTACTTTTACAATGTTTTGATATAAAAGAAAACTCTTGCTAACTAGAAATAAGTGTTTATTTCTTTATATGTGTTTGATGACTGGCAAAAGTTTGATTAGTCTAGATGGGATTTGGGATTTGGCTCCAATCTGTAGACTGGGTCCAAGTCTTCCTTGGACTGGTAGTTACTGGGGCATGTCTTTTTTTAATCATGAAAAGACAAGGCCCTTGAGGTCAAGTCCATCTATATAAGACTGTTCTTAAACCTCAGCTCCCAACCCATTGACTCCTATCCTATTGCTCATAGCAAATGATGTGGCCAAGTTTAAAGTCAAGGAGGAAGGAAGTACATGTTGACATGAGGCTATAGCAAAACTGTGGATATATAATGCATGATAGTGCAACAGAGAACTGAGACTAATAATTCAATCCTCAAGAAAAGCCTTTAAGGGTTATAGTCTAATGACCTTGAACTTGTAACTGTTTTCAGGACCTGGTTCCAGAGAGATGTTGCTTTTTTCATGTCTTCAGAGTTAGCTCAGTGGTATACCCCTCCTTAGTTATGCTGTGTCCTAGGTTGTTCCTTAGATTTTCTGTCATGGTTAGCTTCTTATCAGTGGCTATCAGCTAGAGCCATTTGAGAAAAGGGAACTTCAGCTGAGGGAATACCTCCAACAGCTTGGCCTGTGAGGCAAACAGCTTTTCAACTGATGACTGATGTGGGAAGGGCTCAGTCCACTGTGGGTGTGCCAACCCTGGCCAGGGTTTCCTGAGTTCTGTAAGAAAGCAGGCTGAGCAAACCAGGGTGATGAAGCCAGTGAGCAGTGCTTCTGCATGGCTTCTGCTTCTGTTCCTGCCCTGATGTCCCCCAGTGACAGAGTGTGACCTGAGAGTTGTAAAATGAAAGAAACCACTTTCTCCCTAAGTTGCTTTTGGTCATGGTGTTTTATAATAGCAGTAGAAATCCTAACTAAGACATTTCCCAATTTCCTTTTATACCCTTGGACCATGTCGTGTGTCATTTCTCGTCTCAGCTTGACACACTGTAGATGATATGTCACCTGTACTCATTTAGATTTAGAGATGCAGGTGTTTGGTCTCCACCCCTGGAAATTCTGAAATGGCAGGATTGGGCTTAGGTCTCAGGAGACTCTTTTCACAGTTGATGACAGAGCTGATGTCCCATGGACACTTTCCAAGAACCGCCATGTAAGAGAAATATGAGAGTAGGTCAGAGAGTGATCCAAGAGGGGCTGTGGCTGGCCCAATGCTTGGAGATGTGGAGGAGCCTCCGAGGCAGACAGGACTGTATGTCTTGGCACTGTCTCAGGACTTGATGAGCTCCCTCAGAGAGCCAAGCTCCTCTCCCTGGATCCCACACCCAGCTGTAGGAGCCCAGGCCTGCTGCCACTGCTGTTGCCACTGCTTCCCGTTGACGACATTATATATGACCCCCGTCTGCACATCTTCAGCTAAACAATTCCACAGGAAGTCTTAGAAAGCTTTTTCCTCTCTAAATGATCTTTTTTAGTGTCTGTCACCCAGAGTTGTAGAGATTTTATATCATGTATGAAATCCTATTAAGATTTTATTTCCTTATTTTCCTTTTATGATGACTGGGATTTCCTTCCTGAGAGAAGGCCCCAGGAAGTGGGAGGACCTTGGTGGAAGTCTGGCTCTGGGGAGGGTGGGTCATTGGGCCACCCTTGGTCTTGGTGGAAGCACAGGCATTTAGGGCTGGCAGTGTTTTTCAAGGTCCTGTAACCCACTGGCTATGCAACACATCCCCTTTGTAGAATCCTTGACTTAGGAAAGACATGGTCCACTGGGCTGTGGAGTCAGGAGACCTGACCTAGAGTCAGAATGTTTGATTTAAGACCTAGCCCTCTTGAAGGTTGGCCTTTGGGTATGCTATATGTTTGAGTGGCTTTGGGTGAGTTGTTTGTCTTCTTTGACTTTGATTTGTTCATATAGACAGAGCTATATAAGTGCCCATTCACTTTGCAGTTGAGTACACCAATAATGAGGAGCTTCGTTTTCCATGATAGTAGAGTGCTGAGATCTGCTTGGTCAGACACAATTAGTCGTCTTTTTAGGAATCTCTGGTTCTCTAACATACAGACCTAGACACCTGAGTGCCACATCAAAGCCACAACTGAACATTGACCAGAAGAATTAAGGACTGGTGACCTTAGCTGGGAGCTCTCCTGGAGGCCACTGGCTCCTCCCCTTTATAATTATTAGGTTTGCTAGGGATGATGACATGGACACTGAATACTCAAGCTCTATCACACTGTATGTGTGCAGAAGCCAGAGGAGGGCATCGGTACTCTCTCATATCACTCTCTGCCTTACCCTTTGAGACAGGGTCTCTCATTAGACCTGGAGTCAGGCTGGCATCCAGAAATTCCCCAGCAATTCTCCTGTCTCCACTTCCCATAATATGCTTGCCTTTTTACTTGAGTGCTGGAGTTTTGAACTTAGGTCCTTCTGCTTATGCAGCAAATGTTTTTGCACTCTGTACCATCTCTCCATCCCCTTGTCTCAAATTCACTATATTAAAACAAATCTCTATGGATGGTAGCAGCTTATTTCCTGAATTCTCTATAGTTTCTTGAGTACACTGAGACTAATGATTCAGAGTCAAATGTCAGAATTTTGAGACAGACTCCCAAGGCCATACCCTTCACTATGAAAGAGAAATAGACTCACCCGAGGTCGTGTGAGTTTACAGAAAGCTGGGTCCAGGATCCAGGATCATTACAGCCCTCAGGGTACACTGTGTGACCTTACATAAGTCATTCATCTCTGAAAATTAAAAGAAATAGATATTCCTAGAGATAGTGCCAAGTTTAAGCTCAGCTTTTGGAACACTTGGGTTCTTTGATCAACTGAACCCTAAGGGAGTGTGGATCTACTAGATTCGTTATTTCCTTGCCTCTCTTCTTCATTGGTTCTAGGCAGCTTTGACAGTTCAGGGTGCTGTCAGGAACCTGTTAGAAAACCAGGGATTTTGGAAGTTTGGATACAGTAAAAGAAAACTCCTATCAAACTGAATCCATTCATTGTGTTGACAGCTCTTAGACAAATTCTCCAACTCCAAGAATGTCAACAAGCAATTACTAATGTACTCTCTGAAGAAAAACACATTCTAGCCAGAAATACAGCATTTTCCTATTTCCAGGTTGTAAACATTTCCATGATGGCCATTTTTAAGTAACCAACATAAGGCCAATCAGCTTGTAGATTTTCTGGAAATTCAGCAGTTGACTCACTGTGAGCTGGCACAAGATGACTTTATGCTTTGCTTGATTTGGAGTCTTAAACTTTGGTTGAGATTGCACTACCATGGGTATACCATGAAATGTAGGGTGGGAACATGCATCTAGCTTGGCTGTAACACTGAGTGGTCTTTTCCCATGCTGCCATTACCTCTGTTCTCTATCTTGCCGAAAACGTCACATTTAACTTTGTTGTAGAACAAACAAAGATGTTATCCGTGACTTACAATGTATGAAGCTGATTTCATATGCTTTTGATAATTCTATCACATTCCATACAGTTACTGTTCCCCCATCCCTCATATGATATAACACTCTTTTGGGATGCTGTGTTGGGAGCTTTTTTCCCTGATCTTTTTCTGTTAGGCTACTTTTCTTTTTAATTCTGATCTTACACTCCACTACATTTGAGGTGTATACAATTTCCCTGTTTCCAGTTGGTGCATCTGGAGTAAGAGAGATGGGACTTTGTGGTTCTGAATTTCTCCTTGGCACATACTCTCAGGCACGAGTGAGAAGCTGGTGATTCAGTTTGAACAGAGAAACTGCAGACAGACGTACTGTTGTCACATCTGGCTAGTTAGAGGCACAGCTGTAATTGGCCACCCACTCTTTTTACACCTGTGGGGGAAGGGACCACTTCTTCTATGGTGCGAACATTTTTGTCTACAGTGGGGAAGACATTTAGGTCATGTTCTCAGAGATGGCAGCAGGGCTCTGGAAATGAGGAGACAGCTTCCTAAATCTGGATAGGTTGATGAGGACGTAGAAGGGATCCCATTCCAGCTCCTTACACTAGCCTTGGTGAGTCAAAGCACAAATCCCTCTCCATCTCAGTTGCCCTCCTGCTGGGGTTAGGGAACCCAATTCCCCAAATGGCACTGAGCCAGAAAATTAGCAATGATCAATGAAAGGGGAAGGATGATGAAATACAAGTGGAGTCTCAATTATGCTCTAAATGAGCAAGGCAATGTTAAGGCTCCCATAGAGGAGGGGCTGGGGACTGGAGGAAAGGAAAAAAACCGATTATGTGGAAGGATTCAGTGCCCAAGTCTGGACTTAGGCATTGATTTCCTATTCTAGCTTCATAGATGGACCATAAAACCCCCGTAGAGTGTGCATCTCCTCCTCCTATGCTGCTCCATCATCTACATAGTGGGAATTTAAGTTCCCCTACCTTCCTTTATTTGTCCAGCAATAATATCAGTTCCTGGGTGGATTGGAGGGAACAAATGTCTGTGGGTATTGCATTGGGGACCCCAACTTGCCAATTGTTGGGAAGTTGGGTTTGTGGTTTCAGGGCACAGGGTGAGTCTGTGAGAACTATGGTCAAGCTCTTGGAAAATTATAAGAGTAATTTGTTTTGCTGAAAAGGAGGGATAAAAATGTTTCTGTGAGATCTCAGGGAAGTTTTTTTTTAAAGAACTTTTTTAAACTGCTAAAAAGCAAAGTAATTGATGCTCAATTTGGTGATTTGCCCTAAAAAATGCAATCATTGAGACAGCCTGTATCAGTCATTTAGAATAGAAACCAAATGTTTTCTTCCATATATATCCATAATGTTAAGACTTATCTCCCATCTGGAAAAACCTCTCTGTGTAGAAATTCTCAGAGTGGAACTGCATTCATAAGTAGCCATCAAGTGAAATTTACTATTTATGTGCTTTCGATGGTCTGTGGAAACCGAGTTTCATGCCAGCCTATATCAATATACATCTCTACCTGCAGTGTTTTAGGACAGATTAGCTGAGGAGAGCCATTATAGGATGAAAGAAGAGGGCATGCTGGGAGAAAAATGAAATCAAACATTTACCCATGCAAACACTTCCTTCCTGGATACTATTTAGATTTTAATTTCTTCTTCCACCCCCTCCCAGTAGAAAATAAAATATAAGACATCAGTGCTGTTTGGAGATAGCCCACATCTGCATGCAAAGAGACAATTCTCTAAAGTGCAGCCCTCAGTGGGATATTTATTTAATTCTTATTGGTTTTGGACCACAGACTATAATGAGCAGAGATATGGAAAGATGCAGGACATGCCAGTTGGAAGTCTTTACCTTTTTGAACATGAAAGTACAAAAGGGTCACGCATGTATTTAGGTTTTAGTGAAAATCCAATAACTCTAGCTGCAGACACCTTGCTCCGGAACACTCATAAAAGGGGAAGGCTAATAAAGGGTCCCACTTTGAGCTTCCTAGAGCTGAAAGCTAATATCATTCCAGGCTCAGCTGTTCCCATGTTGCTGAATGCTCTGGTATGTTTTAGTGTATGATCCAATGGAGGATGAAGTTGATTCCAGTGAATCTTGCAGTAGCATGTGAGTCTCTGGGCCTATAAATATTAAACAGGCCTTACTTAAATGGAATTCAATGAAGGGACCTTGGGGATGCTTGGAGTGCCTACTAGCAAATGGCCTGATATTGTCAGGGTCAAATACAAGAAGATTCTTTCTCAGTGCAGGTCATCTTTCATTGGGTATTTTTGTTGTTCATCAGGGCAGGGTCATTCCTTCAAAGAACTATCTGGTGAGTCAATGGGCCAATAGTCTCTAGAAAAAGACTAACGGGTGGCAAGGAGCTATGGGATGAAGGAGAAGGCTTGGCCTATGTCAACTTAAAGATTCCTTGGGTTATCTAATTTCATCCTATCTCCAGCAGGCACTGGCAAATCCTCTCACTTTCTTTCCTCTCTTGTTGACAAGTGTACACTTTTAATCTAAGCGGTAAATCTAAGATTCAAATCAGAGGCATGCATGGACTTCCCGGCTTTAGTCCAACTGGGTTGTATGTCACTGATAGTCCTAGCTCCAGGAAGACACCAGAAATCTGAAGATAGAAGTCTAGGATGGGGCTTGGTCCAGCGACTTGCTTTGTTCCTGGACTTGACCACATTTATAGAAAGATATTGTGAATCTTCTTTAAATCACCATTTGGCCTCTCTGCTGAGAGGTCAATGCTCCTGCCCCCAACAGACTTGATGCTGAGAGGATGAGCTAGCTGCATCTACACATAGCTACCTGAAGGCCATCAGTAACAGAAGGTGAGTCATCTTTGAGTGAGAGATTCTCACTGTACCAGTCCTGCCTAAGGTCAGAAAGTTCATCAGAGCAACTGTAATTTAGAACTTAGTGCTGCCATGATGCTAGGCCTGGTATGTGGCATATTACATGCCATGTCACTGGTTATCATGCCAATTCTAAGAGAGGATGCCTCCTGTTTCACAAATGAAAAGAGAAGCTAACACTGCAGTGTGTAATTCCAAGTCTCCCTGCATTTAAATGTATGTGCTTTAGCACATGCACATGTGTGTGTGTTGTATGTGTGCACTCACACAGATGTGTGTATATGTGAGTGTGCACATGTGTGGAGGGCAGAGGTCAACTGTGGCTTTCATTTTCAGGTACCTTCTACTTTGGACTTTGAGATAGGGTTTCTCACTGTTTGTTAATTCAGCTAGGCTGGTTGCCCTTAGAGCCCAGGGATCCCCCGTCTCTGCCTCCTTAACTGAAGCTACTACATCCACCTTAACAACCTTTTTACTTATTTACCTGTGTGTGTGTGTGTGTGTGTGTGTGTAAAACCATGATCCATAATACATGTGTGGAGGTCAGAGGATGACACTTAGGAGTTGGTTCTCTCTTGACACCTTGTGTGACTCAGGGCTCAAATTCAGGTCCTTAGCCTACGCCTACGCACAAGTGCCTCTACTCACTAAACTATCTGGATGACCTATTCTCTCTCTCTCTCTCTCTCTCTCTCTCTCTCTCTCTCTCTCTGTTTGCCTCTCTCTAATCCCTCCTTATATTTTTTTTCTTTCTTCACGTAGCCAAGGAAAATCTTGAACTTTTATTCCTCCTACCTACCAAGTGCTGGGATTATGTACACATTGAGATGCCCACAGGTAGGTCAGGAGGCCTAGGAGGGGGTCTCTGCAGTCTTCTCTTCCTTCCAGCCCACTTATATAACCCCAGGATCTGCTCTGGGCCCCTTTTGCCTGGCTGAATTCCTTCTCCTTCTCTATGGAATCCTGAGCCTCTCACCCAGCAGGGCTGACCTGCCAATGATAAATACCATTTAATTACAGAACAAGTTTTCCTGCCATTTCTCTCAGCGTGGCTTCTATTGCCAAAGATTAAACTTCATTCCGATACCACTGAATTACCTTTTTAAACCTATTATTTCAATGTGATTAACTTCACTTCTTTTCATTTAGCTGTAAGCAAAATCTTGTTTACAAGGCAAAAATAGTCTCTGCCTTAATATCGGCAATAATAATACAAACGAATATTGCAAGAAAATAATTTATGTGAAAAACAGGGAGAAATGGCATTGATACATGAGGCTCCTCTTCAATTAATAAAAAGGAGGAAATATTTAAAAACAATTTATCAAAGAAATATATACAGTTCATACATCATACATTTGCAAAAAAAGTAGGAATATTCATTCCACAAATAGCCTCATGACCCTGGGATTTGCATTCTTTTGTATGTGATGGAATCCAAGTTGTGGTTAAAATCTGAAGCTGAGTTTGGTTAACGAAGGACCAGAGAAAATAAAGCTACTGACAGAAAAAAGAGGCTTGGGTTGCAAGGTACCAGGTTGCATGCTTTTCTTTTTAAATATGGCCAAAATGCATCTGAGGTTTGTAGAGAAAGTTCATGTTACTGAGACTTTGATTGAACAGTGAACAGTGTAGAATAATTTTATGTGAGCACTATATGTGTGGAGTGCATGTGTGTGTGTTTGTATTTGTGTGTTTTTATGTATGTGTGTGTGATGTGTGTTTGTATGTGTGTATGTGTGTGCTTGTATGTATGTATATGTGTTTGTGTATGTATATGGGGTGTGTATGTATGTTTGTATGTGTGTTGTATGTGTTTACATATAAGTGTGTGTGTGTGTGTGTAGTTGCACGCATATGGAGACCAGGGGACAACTCCTGGTCTCATTCCTCAGGGACCATCTGCTTTGTTTTGTTATTGGTACCGGGTCTTTCACAGGCTGGCTGGCCTGAGGACCCCAGAGATCTCCTGTTTCTACCTTCCCAGTACTAGGCTTACTAGTGCCCACCACCATGCCATACTTTTTCTGTGTGGATTCTGGGAATTGAACTCAGGACCTTATATTTGCAAAGCAAGTACTTCACTGACTGAGCTCTTTCCAGCCTCAGGATAGTTATTTTAAGATACACTCCTACCATTTCACTCACATATCTTCTTTTCAAGATTAATTCTAAGGTATAAAAAAATGCAAGAGGGAAAATGCTTGGTGGTTTTTAAAAAGTGTGTGTGTGTGTGTGTGTGTGTGTGTGTGTGTGTGTCTGGCATCCTGTTTCCTGCAAGTTGTCAAAGCTGGGTGGCCGCTGGGAAGTGGTGGCATCTGTCATGCAGTTATGCAGATACCCTCCTGTTGGGGTAGGGTTTGAAGAGGGGACACATGGCTCTATGTTGGCAAAATACACACCGTATGCTGCCATCCGCATTTCTCCCTAATTTATTTTTACCATTTTCTTTTATGGCCTTCGTTGAGATGCACTTCCCAGAGAGTTCCTTCCCAGGGCATTGCAGAGAAATTAGCATTTGCATCATATTTAACAGTTTACAGAGAGTTTCTCCACCCACACATAAAACAATGTGCTTTTACAAGGAAAACATCAATATCAAGCGAATATTTCCACATATGGTGTCCGTGTTTCGCTGATGTCTAAACTCTCTGATGGCTTAAGAGGAAAAATGGAGAATTAGCAAAAGGCGTTTCTAGCCCAAGTCCCCTGATACTTTGTCCAGCCCACGGTGCTGGGAACACTGCAGTGAAAAGCTGGCCAGCTGGACAGACCCAGGGCCACAATTTCTTCCTCATCTGCTCTGAGTTTTTGTTGCTTACCCTCAGCCCTCATTACCCTAGTGGCTTCTCCTTTCTCTGCCTGTTTGGTTGACTGTACCAATTCAGCAGCCCCTATAATAATGACCCATGTTGTGACCTAGCAATGGCTTGAAGAAGCAGGAAAATAAGACACTGTGAGCTTTATTAATCTATGTAGTTGTTCAGGGAATATAGAAAGTACCTATATATGCACAACTTCCTTAATTCATGTATGTTACATACATTGAACATCATATTGAACCCCCAGTGATGGGGACCCATAGGATCCAAGGGGCTTGGTAGTGGACTTCCATGTGGAGGTCATCGTCACCCTTTCTATGCTAATGGAGTCTTTTTCTCCCCATCTGATGCTCCCCAGAGGCTGTCAAGCACTGCTCATCAGAAACAGCATGTATTCTCGGTATATCCTCAAGACGGTGTGCTGTTAGAAGAGCAAAAGGGGGCTGCAGCAATATAGAAATTTGCTTAACTGTAGTCTGAGTGCTCTCAGAGAGAGTAGGGCACTGCTGGGACCTGCATCCCCCTTCCTACTACAGAAGGAGGCTTTGTCAGAGGACTGGGGGGGGAGCAGCAATGGACAGAGAAATCATTCCCTGAGGACAGGAGTCCACCTTCTGCTGCAGCTACCTCTAGGGATGTGCCAGGATGCCCTCCAGTGGGCACCAGGAATTGTAACCCCAGAGAGTACAGTATTCTTCCAGGGTGGAGGCAGAGGCTCCAAGAGGCTGGGGGAAGTGCCAGAAAGCATTGGAGCAGGTTGACAGATGTGTTTCCAGCATCTGCCTCGCTCCTGGTGCTCAGCAGATGGGGTGCGGGGACCAGGCATCTGAAAACCTGGATTCATTTCCAACTGTTCCGATTTCCAGGCTCTAAGCACAGCATTTCCGGAGGGCAGCCACGAAGCCAGCAGCTCCAGGGTCCTCCCAGCCCGAGAGGAGCCTTGCACCAAGCCTTATTTTGTAGGTGGGGAGTTGTGGAGACAAGTAAATGTCCTCTGGCCTGTGAAAGCCCTCTTCCCTGCACCTGACCTTGTATGTCTTCACCTCCCCTCTGATCCCTTTAGATAACACCCCTTCTCAGGCGGGGCTGTCAATCTGAAGGCTCACTTGGCATTCTAGAACGATGAGATCCAATACAGAAGACATCAGCCAGAGGTACAGAACAAGTGTGAGGATTTTATGATGAGGTTAGCTCCAACTATAGATGTAATATACCATATTTTTAAAAGAATGTAAAATACTTTAATTATATGCTTATATTGATTGGGCATTGAAATGATACTTTGGATTTATTGGGTTAAATTAAATATATTATCAAGTTATATTTTGCTTTTTTAAAAAATGTGGTTACTATGAAATTTAAATTGATATACAGGGCTTGCATTCCATTGCTTCTCTCTCTCTCTCTCTCTCTCTCTCTCTCTCTCTGTGTGTGTGTGTGTGTGTGTGTGTGTGTGTGTGTGTTGTATATATGAGTCTTCAGGTATGTGCTTCTATTTTTGTTCAATGTCTTCCCCTATTGCTCTCTGCCTTATTGTCTTGAGACAGGGTCTCTCACTGAACTGGAAGCTCACTGTTTAATAGCTGGTCAGCTCTTGAAATCTGCCTGCATCTGCTCTCCCCAACTAACATTAGGATTAAAAACATGTGCAGCCATACTTAGCCTTTACCTGAGAGCTGGGAACCTGACCTCAATCCCATGCTTGCAAAGCAAGTGTTCTTGTGTCCACTGACCAAGCTCCCCAGCCCCATCCCATGTCTTCCTTTTTAATTTGTAAAAATTAACTATATATTTAAAGATTTACTCATTTTTACTATATATGCATGAGTGTTTACCTGCATTTATATGTGTGTATGGTGTCCCCAGAGGCCAGAGCACGGCATTGGATACCCTGGAGTTGTAGTTACAGGTGACTGTGGGTAACCTGATATGATGCTGGGTCCTCTGGAAGAGTAGAATGTACTCTTAACCTCTGAGCCATCTCCTCAACCCCTAGGGGTGGGTGTTTAAAGCTATATCTGCCTTGGCTGCCAGCCTGCTTTCTCAGAGTCTCTCCCACTTCTGGGCCTCCCCAACCATGGAGTGATGGGGGGTGTCCTTCTGTATGCTACAAATAGGCATTGCTTTTATTGGTTGATGAATAAAGCTATTTTGGCCAATAGCCAGGAAAATATAGCTAGGTGGGAAATCCAAACAAAGATGCAGAAAGAAGGAAAGTAGAGTCTGGGAGATGCTATGTAGCCGCCAGAGGAGTAACATACCGGAACATTACCAATAAACCACAGCTTTGTGACAATACACAGATGAACAGAAATGGGTTAATTTATGAGAAAGAACTAGGCAGTAATATGTCTGAGCCATTGGCCAAACAATTATATTTAATATTAGCCTTTGAGTGATTATTTCATAAGTGGCTGCGGAGACCCACAAGCAGGAGAGAAACCTTCCAGGGGGACCAGTGGGGCAGGGAAAAATATTCAACTACAGTGGAGGGCTGAAATCCTACAAAACTCTGAGCCCGAATAGCATTGCCTCTTATAACTTGTTCTTTCAGGTGCTCTGCCACAGCGTGGAGAGAAAAGCAGCTGTTTCACTTCTCTATCTTGATTGGCTTCAAGATTCTAATCAGGAGCCCCACAAGCTGGAGAAACCTTGGGAGGCAGGCTAGGAAGAGGAGCATTTGGCTGCAACCAGCTCCAACCCAAGTCATCTTCAGCTCTTACCACATTCTCAGCTGTGGGCAGCTGAGCCAGTGGGGCAGTGTGAATGGAAAGATAACTTTTCTGTTGTTTATTTTTGAGATTGTGTCTTGATTACAATATTTCTCCCTTCCCTTTCCTCCCCCTGAGCCTTCCCATGTACCCCTCCCTGCCCTCCTTCAAATTCGTGGCCTCTTGTTTTTTCACTGCCTGCTTATGTGTATTTGTATATACACATATATTCCCAAATACAACCTGTTGTGTAAGGCTATATTTTTTAAAAGTCCTTTGTTATGTATACAGCATTCCATCTGCATGTATCTCTGCAGGCCAGAAGAGGGCATCAGATCCCACTATAGATGGTTGTGAACCACCATGTGGGTGCTGGGAATTGAACTCAGGTCCTCAGCCAGTGCTATTAAAGGGGTTTTGGTTACTTTTGCATGCTGTGACCAAATGCCCAACAGATACAGCTTAAGGCAGAGAAAGGTTTGTTTTGGTTCATGGTTTTGGATCCAGTCCATCATGGTAAGAAAGGCATGACATTGAAAACATAAAGCTGTAACTAGTCATACTACAGAACTAGGCACAGGCCTAACATTTCTTAACAGTTAATTTTATCTTTTTTTTTTTTTTTTTGGTTTTTACGAGACAGGGTTTCTCTGTATTGTTTCAGAGGCTATCGGTCCAGCCCGGCCTTGAAATCACAGAGATCCGCCTGCCTCTGCCTCCCGAGTGCTGGGATTAAAGGCGTGCGCCACCACCGCCCGGCTGTTAATTTTATCTTATGTGTATTGGTGTTTTGCCTGCACTCATGTCTGTGTGAGACCATCAGATCCCCTGGAACTGGAGTCATAGGCAGCCGTGAGCTGCCATGTGGGTGCGGGCAATTGAGCATAGGTCCTCTGGAAGGGCAGCCAGTGCTCTTATCCACTGGGCCATCTTTCCAGGCATATGACATAACTTTTAAAGATCTACTTCTAGCCACCTGCTCCAGCCAGCCAGGACCCACAAGCTGAAAGGTCCCCAGACTTCTGAAACAGTGTCACTGTCTGGAGACCTAGTGTTCAAATGTGCAATTCTAGGGGACATTTCAGATTCAATTCAGACTAGCAGAGGTTTTTCTAAAGAATGGAGGTTGATATGGGTATTGTCATAGTTCGTCAAGATTTGCTTGTCTTCCTATTCCATGGGGTCAAAGTCCTTAGGAGAGGGTCTTGAGGATCAGGTGAGACTGGAAACCATTTATGAGCATTGCCTTTGGCAGAATGGTCTGGAAAGAAACTGTAATGAGGAAGAGGGATTCAGAAAAGCCGCACTTCCTGGCATTAAGTCTCAATAGTAAGAATTCACAGTGGATTGAGGTGAGAGATTCAGGGCTGAGGTGACAGGGTATGCATCTGGTTCTTGGGAAAGATTCTTCATAGCAACTTCACAGATATTTGCAGAGACAGAGATTTCATGCTTGGTATTTTGATGGTTTTCATGTTTTATTGGCTCTCAAAAAATCCAACAAGAGGCGTGCCTGATGGGGTGCCCAGTGTCAGAAAGATTTCTGAACCAAGAGACCCAGTTCCAGCCCTGATTTTACCCTCTGGCCCACTGCGTGACCTCAGAGGAACCTCCCATTCCTCTCTGGGATGTAACCCCCCATCTGTAAAATAAGGGGACAGACTATATGACCTCTAAGCCCATGTGCACATCTTGGGGTCCTGGACTCCAGTAGTCAATGATGTGCTTGGCTGAGCTGTTCCCAGCTTAGCTGAGAGGTTGGGGTTCAAGCCTGTTATGGAACTGCCACTCAGCGGTGCCACTGATGGTATTTATTTCTTCTCTCCCTGAGGCACAAAGGACTGTATGAATGACTCTGACATCAGCCTCTGGCCTTGTGTATCTAAGCTGGCCTTGGACACAAATGGAACTAACTCTTAGAGCTCTGTACCACAGACTTTCAGTGACTCCATCCCAACCTTTCTCTCCTGGGCATGTTGTGGCCGAACGCCCTAGAACAGTGGGCTGGCAGGGTAAGTTCCTATTATCAAAGTGTGCAAAATCACAGATGCAGGGATGCTCAGCTGTGAGTTAGAATTCTGTAGCCATTTGAGCAACTCTGAGTAACACTACAGACCTCGGTTTATTCATCCTTAAAATGGAGATATGTGTGTGTGTGCGCGCGCGCGTGCGCGTGCGCGGATGCATGCACACACATGCATACAGGCTCAGGATCAACATCTTCCTCTAACTTGCTCCACTTTGTTATCATTATTTCTTGAGACAGAGTCTCTAACTGAACCTGTAGCCAGGCTGATTGGTCAGCAAATCCCTAGGATCCACCTTTTCCACCCCCTAGCACAGCCATTACATATGTGTGCCACTGTGTATGGTGTGGCTTTTACACAGGTGCCAGGGATCTGAACTCAAGTCCTCATGCTTTCACAGCAAGCATTTTATCCTTTGAACCATCCCCTTAGCCCCGAAATGGGGAAATTAAATTCACCTCACCAGATTAAGAGAGGAAAATGTTATAGTATATGTAAGTACTTACAGTTTAAAGCTGTTATCTACATTAATATAAAATAAAAAATATATCCCCCATATATAAATTATCTCTTATGCTAATACTAATAAATGCACCCTTTATTTGCTGACTCCTTGAACTAACAAAGCATCTTTTTGTGCTCATGGCCTCATTTTATTCTCATGGGGACCTATGAGGAAGATACGGTTATGACTGTTCCATCTGCCAGTGACACAAAGGAAATAAATAGAGTTACAGTCACCCAGAGAGACTTCATCTCTAATCTTCTGCCTGTAAGTGGGAATTTACTACTACTCTCTTAGACTTTCTCAACTGGGCACAGAGCTATAGCACCTGTCTATTGGGCAGCTCTTGGGATAGCCAGTGTCCCTTCACTGATACATGTCAGTCAGCTGTACCTGTGACCCTCTGGGGAGAAGTTTGATAGTCAGTGTATACCCATTTATTTTTACATGACCAGGAGATTTAGTTGAGAATACTCCATGAGAGTCTCCCTAGTTAGACTACTAGAAGCCCTTGTAGAGGTCTGTGCCCAACTGAGAGAGCCCAAAAGAATGGGATGAAGTCCCTTTGGGTGACTGTAATTTGAGGCATTCCATTCTATTCCCCATTTCTGTGCCATTGCCAGATAGAACATGGCCATAACCATATCTTCCTAGTAGGTCCCCACGACAATAAAAAAGGTGGCAGGTGAATTTTCCCATGGCATAGGCTGGTAAGAAGTCTGGGTTGAGACAGGTAACCTGCAAGGTGAGTGAAGGTTGATCCTTGGCTGAGCTTTCTGTGAAGATCCCCGACAAGCCCCCATTCCATTCCGTACAAGTTCCTCACTTGACACACCCATGCCAGGAGTCACACACTAATTCCTCTTCCAGTTTTGTTCCTGCCCTTACTAAGGTCAACCGTGATAGCTCAGAAAAGCCATCTGGACAGCTAGCAGATATCAGCTAGCACAAGAGTATCTGCTTCCTTTCCAGTTAAATGTGAAAATGTCTTTAGAGGGGGAAGGGGCATAATAAATAAATAAATAACAAGCCTTCAGAAACAACACCTTATCAGAATAATAAAATTAAATTATAACAGGGCTGTCAGTGCCACAATATCTGAAGGTGACAAGATGTAATCTCGGTGAAAACATGGGATCTGTCTGTTTATAGATCTAATAAATTATGTTAGAATTGCACTCTTATAAATCCAGGCTGTCGAGGAAACCCAACAACTAATTCATCAGTTGCTCACCGAGAGGACTCCTTCTCCGTTCCAATTGCTCACCATGTAGATAACAAGGAGCCTTACAGGCCGGCTGGTTAAATGTCATTTGTTTCAGAGCAGTAACACGGCATGGATCATTGCTCACACATAGACACCCAATTATATTAACCTGTGCAGCAATACGGTGTAATGACATGACATTAACGCAACCACTTCAGAGAGGCGACAACTTCCCTCCTCAAAGAAGACCAGCCATGGCTTCTCCACAGCAATCCCCCTGTCATTTAAATGCAAAACACAAGCTGAGTGGAAGGAACCAGAGAGTAGCCTCTCTCATACTGCCTCTGATGCCTCATCCTGGGTCAGCTCTGGGGACTGAGATTTTCACTCTGCTCAGCCTTTCCAAGGGACAGAGCCGTCAGCCCATTCCCCAAATCCGAAATTTCTTGCCTTTGGGAGTAGGCCTGGGGTTGCACACAGAATATGGAACTTAGGTTAAAAGACACACACAGAGAGAAAGAAACAGAGAGAGAGAGAGAGAGAGAGAGAGAGAGAGAGAGAGAGAGAGAGAGAGCGCCCCTTACTTGCAGAAGTCAGTATTGAGGCACAAAGGTCCTCGACTTTGTGAGTGTCTGGTTGTGCCATCGAAGACAAACAGCAGTACTTGACTTCAAATCCTTGTTTCTTTCAACTCGACCCCACTGATGCACAGGACCAGCTAATTCTTTACTAAGGAAGATGCATCTAGTACAATATGTGGCCAAATGCCTACTTTCTATGCCCTAGATGCCAGTAATAGTCCCCCATTACCTGTGATGACTGAGCTCACCTCCAAACATTGCCCACTGTCTCCTTGACAATCACATCAACTGAACACGACTGATCCAGGCACAGGTTTTCACTCTGTGAACTTTCAGCACAGATTTTTAAACATCTGTGCTGTTCTAGGCCACTTAGGATGTTCTAGAACTTATTTCATGGAGTAAGTGCCTCTCTGAATCCCTAGTATCTTATCTCTTCATGAAAAAAAATGTACATTTTCCTCTTGGGATTTCGGGTTGGAATCCTAGCCCCATGGTTCAATGGTGGAGACCACTAGGTCTTAGTGGGTTTATCTGTGCAGAGTGAATACTGGCCACAATGAGCTTGTACCATTGTGGGGGCTAGGACTAGTACAGGAAAGAGGCTGAAAGTATGGCACATGGGAAGCCTTTGGCACTTTGTGTTGTTATTTCCTGGACAGACTCATGAAGGGTCTTGGAGTCCCAATGATATAGTGAACGTTCAAACCTCAAGGCTAGAGTCTGACCAGGGGTCAAGACAAGTCAAAGTAGTGCTTGAACAGAGCTTAAATCCTAGTAGAAGTAGTCAGTGATGCAGCCAGTGAGGGTGAACTATGCATGACCAGAGAAGCTCAAGGGTAATGAGTACTGGCCATATTAATCACCATCCATCAGTCAATCAAAAATTAGCATTGTATGTTAAAGATAATGGTAAGTACTTTCCAAATATTACACCATTTATTCATCAAAATAGCCTTTTGAGCAATGTTCAGTCATCTCCATTCTACAGAGAAGATGAAGCACAGAGGAACTTGGTACCTTGCCCAGTGTCACCCAGTCAGTAAGCAATGCACCTGGGACTTGAACCCAGGCATCCATCTTTCCTCATCTGCATCCTCAGTCATTAAATGCTGCAGATAACTCCAGTGCATGTCTTTTGTAGGAATAAGGATGCCCAGCTCTGTCAGGGTTGATACAGTGCTGGCTTTGGGAAGTGGTGGATCCTGGAACACATGTGGGAACTCAGGGGATGGAGCACAAATGTATTGTTCACATGAATTCTTCAGGAAAGCGGAGTTGTCTCAGCCATAATTTTGTGTCTTCACTTATCATGAGCCATCAGCTGTAGAGTATAGATAGAAAGAGTACTGAAGAGTTGTGAAGAGGATCAGAGTGTGTCATTAGCTTTGTGGAATAAGTTAGGGGTTCAAGTAGCCAGATGGGCAGCAAAGAACAGCCAAAGAAAATTCCATTTTGTTTATCAGAAAAGTACTATTACTATAAGAGTTTTCTCCCTTCCCTCTCTCCATCCCTTCCTCCCTTTCCCCTTTCCCTCCTTCCCTCTTGGAGGAGCATTGATAAACATGGAAAAAGGAAGTGCCGAGGCCTCTGAGAAACTCTACATCATAAATAGGGAGCATAGTACTCACACTGTTTTATAGTTAAAAACCCAATTGGAGAGATGGCTCAGTGGTTAAGAGTACTTGCTACTCTTCCAGAGGACCTGGGTTTTTGGGTTGGGTCTCATCACACTCATCTGGTGCCTCACAACTGCTTGTAGCTCCAGTTCTGGGGATCTGATGCCCTCTTTTAGTCTCCATGGACACTGTATTCATGTGGTGGTTATAGATACCTTAAGCACACACACACACAACCAAAATCAATCAAACAAAGAAAACAGAACAACAAAATTGTCAAATCTAATATATATGTATACATAAAACTGACTTCAATTTCCAACACCCAAACCAGCAGAATAATGAACAAAAAAGTAAAATCATTAAAAATAGCTTTAAAAGATTTAGTTACGCATTTGCTAATTTGAACTAATGGCAGATGAGGCAGACATTACATTTGGGATCAGGAATGTTGGATAAATTGAAAAACTCTAGCAAAATGCAAGAGGGAAAAAGTACGTATAGAACAAAGCATGGGCTCAAACATGACCGTTGCTAATCTTTAAAATGATTAGCATCGTTGGGAGACATATTTTTTAGATTTGTAAACCAATGAAATCTGAACCTGAGGGCATGGTTTAACTGGTAGAGTACTTGTCTAGCATACATGAGGTTCTAAAACACCGCATAAAACTTGCCATGGTTATGCACACCTGTAAGCTCAGCACTTAGGAGGTGGAGGCAGGGATCAAGGTCAGAATCATCTTCAGCCACATAGTAAGTTTGAGGTCAGCCTAAGCTATTTGAGACCCTGTCTTTGTGTGTGTGTGTGTGTGTGTGTGTGGAGAGAGAGAGAGAGAGAGAGAGAGAGAGAGAGAGAGAGAGAGAGAGAGAGAGAGAGAGAGAGAGAGAGAGAGAGTGTCTCACCATGTCACTCTGGCTGTCCTGGAACTTACTATGTGTACCAGGCTGACCTTGGACTCAAAAGGGTCCACCTGCCACTGCCTCCCAAGTGCTGGGATTAAAGATGTGTGCTACTTTGTTTGATAGTCTGTCTTTAAAGAAAACACACTGGCATTTGTAGAAATATGGATGAACCTGGAGGACACTAAGTGAAGTAAACCAGACACAGAAAGACAAAGTCTTTCTTGTAGACATAGAGATAATAGTGCTTATCAAAAGCTTGGAAGGGAAGGGAAGAGGGGAATTGGAAAATGTTGTCTACAAGTATGATACTGTGGTTAGAGAAAGGAAATCAGAGTTGGTGAGATGCCTCAGCAGGTAAAGGTTCTTGTTGCCAAATCAGATGATCTGAGTTCAATTCCCAGGAGCCACATGGTAGGAGAGCACTGGCTCTGACCTCCTCACATGTACCATGCCATAACAATAAATAAATGACTGTATAAAAAGGTAGGGAAATATGTTCTACTCTCCCATACACAGTGTCAACCATTAGTGACTCTGGAGTTTTGGGGACAATCAACAGAATGCTGTGAGGAAAAGAACATGGTTCAAAAAAAAGCCAAATTATTCACAATCAAGTTATTCAACCATAAAGATCAAAGCCCGTGCTACACACAAAGTGACACACCCTAAAATGTAAAAAGCATGCAAATAAGATTCTTTTTAAATTTTTTTTGGATTTTATGTGTATGAGTATTTGACTGTTTTGCCTGCATGTATGTCTGTGTACCATGTGTTTACATAGTGCCAGTGGAAGTCAGAAGATGGCACTAAATTTTCTTAAACTGGAGATATGGGTGGTTATGAGGTGCCTGTGGATGCTGGGAATCAAACTTGTGTCTGTTGTAAGAGCAGCAAGTGCTCTTAACCTCTGAGTCATCTCTCCAGCCCTGCAAATAAAATTCCTGAAGGTAGACTCCATATGAATGATATAAACAAAGTTCAGAAGATATAAATTAGAGTTGTGGACATTAAAATCCCTTAACTATGAGGTCAGGTATGAGGGTGCATATGTGTAATCCCAGAATGAGGGAAGCTTCATCAAGAAGATCCCAAGTTAGAACTCAGCCTGAGCTACATGAAGAGAAAGAAAGAACAAAACAAGAGGAAGCAAAATCCAGATAAATACGGAACTAGTTATTTTATTTTAGCAATCATAAATATGGTCACTTAGCAATGCGAAGACCCATGCAATGTAAGAGGTTATGATTTTTGTGTCCCCTTTAGAGGCATTAACTGAAGTGATTTAGCTCATTGCACCGATGAACAAACAGACTTAAGTTCAAGAACGGTTTCCACAAAGGAATCCAGCCCCCTAGAGGCCATGAGCAAGCAGGCTCCTTGCTAAGCCTGGGATATGAAGCAGAGAGGACAATCTGCAGATGCTTTCGGATACTCTTCCTTGTACTTTTTTATTTTTCAAATGTTTTCTTAATAACTAAAAAAGCCATCGTGTTGTTGGAAAATGAAACTAACAACAAAAACCCAAAGAATAATATAAAATAGTGATGTAGTCAGATGGACAATTCTGGGTTTTTAAGTAAAATAAACTTTAATAAAAAAAACATAAGGATTTCCAGATTTCAAGCAAGAAAATAGACAGAAACTACTTACAAACGTCATACAAGATTCGAACTAACATCAAAATGACCTAGAAAGACAAGCTAGATTCACCATAGAAGACACTAGAACAGTGGTTCTCAACCTGTGGGCCTCGACCCTCTCACAGGGGTTGCACGTCAGATACTCTGCATATCAGATATTTACAATACAGTTCAGAACAGTAGGAAATTACAGTTATGAAATAGCAATGAAAATAAGTGTATGGTTGGGGTCACCACAGCATAAGGAACTGTATTAAAGGGTCAAAGCCTTAGGTAGGTTGAGAAACAGTTCACTAAGAGAAAGTAATATAGTTTAATACATTTTCCCTATAATGAGAAAAATTAAAGTTGTGACTCTTGACGTGTTGAACAATGTAATATTCAAACGTATAAAATGGACACTGTTAGCAAAGAAAGGGGAAGTAAAAAAGCTATGGAGGAGTCTACTATAAGTCACACAGGTAAAATGCATAGAGATAATTATGAATTGAGAAATATAAACTTTTTTTAACCTGTGTATCACATTGAGGTCTTCTCAAGATTTTGATAAAAATTTCCAACCTTGGCTGGATGGTGGTGGCGCATGCCTTTAATCCCAGCACTTGGAAGGAAGAAGCAGGCATATCTCAGTGAGTTTGAGGCCAGCCTGGTCTACAAAGTGAGTTCCAGGACAGCCAGGGCTATTACATAGAGAAACCCTGTATCAAAACAAAACAACCCAAAATTTCCAAGCTTTTGCCACGGTTAGTACCAGGGACATGAAACGCTCCTTGAGACCTACAACCTCACTTCTTTCTGCTCCTTCTGGCCTCCTTCCTGTGAGTCTGTGTGATTTGTTTTTTTTTTTTAACAAAAAACACAGTTTCCCAAAAACATGCACCTAAGTCAAATATTTGTGGATTTAGTAACTAAATGAAAGGTGAGGGATTGTGTCCTATGGAAGAGTCTGCCAGTCACTGTTCCCTGCTCTGTCCATCTCCCCACTTGACATGTCCATTTTTCTTTACATGGGCCCATGCTCCCCTAGACCAGATGGTTGTGGGTGATCTCAGAGTGGCAGCCTCTATGAATCCCAATTTGTTTTCTACTGCTTTCCTTTGACTTACATGATGCCACACCTCTTCAGAAATTGACTACCCACAGTGCCACAGTCCACAAACCTAGAAATGTGAAAAACATTTGAGGGACATTTTGAATACACAGTTTCACTATGCTATCTTTGGTTAATTACACAGACACATCGCTGTTCTCAAATACTAAACTTCTGCTCTTCTTAGACAGATCTTTCTTGCTATGTCTTTTCATTTTAAAATCTTTTCAAGTAATTTTACAATTATGTGAATATAATTAATAAAAACAACCTTCTATGGTACCATACAAGACACATGGAACATAGGCAAAATAAATGTTAGAAAAAAATAAATATTAAACATAGATTCTAATTTTTCCTGTACCAATCAGAAAATATTGTACAAAGAAGAAATATTGAAACAAAATATTCTTATATAGTTGGCATACATCTTTAATCCCAACACTCATGAGGCAGAGGCAAGCAGATCTGTGTGAGTTCAACTCCAGCCTGGTCTATATAGAGAGTGCTAGGTCAGCCTGGACTACAAAGTAAGACTTATTTTTTTAAAAAAAGTTGTTCTTATATGAGACATAAAGAAATCAAAATTAAAGTTTCATGTCAAATTCTATGAATACAGAAAATAACAAAAGCAGGAAAGTATAAGAAAACTGAAAGGAAAGTATTTAATTAGTGAAAAGGAAACCAATATTTTTGGGCTAAGGAGAACCTAAATTAGCAATCAAGATAGGTAAAACAAAATGAGAACATTTATCAACTTAAGGAATGTGGCCAGAACAGTAATCAAATGCAAACACATTTCCTTAAGTAATCAATTGTTAAGACAACAGCACAAAAAAAATCAAAGAAGTATCTCACTGTTGAAATGATGGGTAAATACTTAGTTTTGAAAATAGATGACAAATGTTTTTCAAGGACAGAAGCAGTGAAGAATAACTGATTAGGAAAACAGCAAAGTTGACAACAGAACCCAAGAGGAGTTCCAGGCATGCCAATAAAAATCCTTTGCATAACTAATAAGATGTTCAAATTGTGACTACATTGTTAGATGTGGAGAAGGGTGTCAGCCTTATAGAGCTAGAATTTAAGGGTGATGTCAGTAGCCATGCCCAAGTGATCCTATGTGTATTTGACACTATCTGCACCAATATTGCTCATCTCTCTGTGTTATATGAAAAATTCCCTTTACAGCCTTAAAATCCTGCATGGTTTCCAGCAGGTTGGAAGCCATTCTTCATTCAGAGCAGTGGAGGGCTGTGGGGGTACATGCTCTCCATGTTTAGCCTGGATAACTCAGAGGAAACAAATGGTGGCTTTGTGTATGAGTCCCTGTTGAAAGTCACAAGGGCAGACTCTCCAAATTGCTGGCATTGATTTGTAATCAAGATGCTTCTCAGATGGGCAGTTCTTTATAGTGAGCTACAACAGAGGAAGCAGCAGGGATATGCTTACTTAACAGTGGTCAATAGCATTCTAAGGTAAAGTCAGTGGATTTAAGAAGTCAATTGCTATGATGTAAGAACAGGACAAACACAACTGTTATGGTATAAGGATAAGACAAGAAGGGAAAATAATATAAAGAGCAATACTGTCATCAAGATGAAGACTGTGGAAGAATTTGATGAGATTCTCTATTTCTAATTCTTTAAAAATCCTAGTTAATGTGGAATGAAATAGTCTCTATTCTTCAAAAATTCTACCGTAAACTAATAACAAATTCATACATAATGGTGAACCACAAAAGGCATTTTCATTGAAATCAATAGTAAGATAAGAATACCCCTCCACCTATTAGATCAGTGGTTCTCAACCTTCCTAATCTATGCCCCTTTAATACTCATGTTGTGGTGATCCCCAGCCATAGAGTTATCTTTATTCATAACTGCACTTTTCCTACTGTTATGAAAATGAATCATAATGTAAATATCTGATATCCAGGATATCTGATATGTGACCCTTTGAAAAGGTCATTTGACCCCAGAGGGGTCTCCACCCACAGTTTGAGAACCACTGTACTAGATAAGGTTAGTAACAGTCCTCTTATTGTGGATGATTAGAAATGGCTCCAGACATTGCTGGATGTCCTTTATGGTGTAAAATCAGCTCTGGCTGAGAGCCACCATTCTAAAAGGTCTAGTAAATGCAATGGGAAAAAACTGCTAATAGTTAGATATCAAAGAGAAAGTGGCCATTATTTGCAGAAGTGGTATTCAGCATTCTAGAAAACTTAAGAGAATTGTTGGACTTATTGAGAATTGGGGTAGGGGTTCATTCAAGTGCTTGACTATATGGAAAATATACAAAAAAGTATGTAAAATTTCAAAGACTTATTACAAAATATAACAAAAAAGACATTGCAATAGCAACAGAATTGAAAATCTTGAATAATAAAATTACCAAGATATGGACTGAAATACATAGGAAGAAAACATACAACTAATAGAAGGTGACATTCTTAGACTCAAATCCAGAGTAACCTTTTAAAAACATGAATGTGTGTCATAATTATTTCCTATTGCCTTCAATTAAATCTAGAACCTTCTGTCTTTGTTTTGTGTTGACCAACATTGTTCTTTGTATCGTACCCACTTCCTGGGTTCCATCTGGACCCGGGATTCTTGAATATGCCACCTCATGCCATTTCAATCTGGCATGCACTTGCCAGAGTGCTCATCTTACACAGTGTAGTCTCAGTATGATCCCTACAATGTAACTCTCCTCTACTCTCATTTCATTAGACTGTAGAAGGCTCTCTAACTCATGGGTACAGAATTGAGTGTGATGTCCTGGGTGAGGTCTGATGGGAGGAAAGTTTTGTTATCTCCCTTCCCTTACTATCTTATTGATCTGGTTTTTAGCATAAAAAACAGGCAGACTTTTAATTAATTTTTAAATGCGATAAAGTGATCGAGGTTCATTTTAGCAAGCAAAAAAAAATTAAAGCAGACAGGAGAACCATGCCAAGTGACAACAGCCTGTCCCATTTATTATCTTGTGAGCCTCAATTTTCCCTTCAAAAGGATGGGGATAGGAGTGCTTTCTCATAGGGCTTTGTTATTAGCTACTCTATAGCATCTATTATTTCCCTTTCTGTGTCCCAGTCAATCACAGACAGAGTCTCCTACCATCTTTTTCCCCCTTTTACTCAGCACTTCTGTGCCAACATAGTGCATTGTCTAGACTATTACCAAAGCTTCTTGGTCAGATTCTCTGCCCCCACTGCCTTCTTAATTCTTCCTATGAATAGCTGCCCTTTCAATACTTTTGATGATTTCCCATTGCATTCCCCCAATGTAAACTTTCTCTCTGCAGTTGTAGCACATCCCCCTTTCTGC
The DNA here is from genome assembly GCF_017639785.1 of Mesocricetus auratus. NCBI lineage: Eukaryota > Metazoa > Chordata > Mammalia > Rodentia > Cricetidae > Mesocricetus > Mesocricetus auratus. The sequence continues at coordinate 6,756,532 of NW_024429209.1, read as the reverse complement.
TCTCATCTTCTGCTCCCTGGCTCTGCACAGCCCATGCCCAGTGTGTCTCAGCAACACCTTGGTTTATAAAGCTACGGCCAGAGAAAGAGTGTTTTCCCTTGATGTTCAGCTGCTCTCCTCTGCAAGGATTCCCAGCTAAGAGAAAGATCACAGCAGAATGCATTCTTCCACACATACAGCAAGTGTGTCTCACCAGGGAGAGGCATTGGAAAAAATGGTTGCAGACTAGCTGGGGCCAGCAAGAAGGATACTAGGTAGGTTTCTCTCTCAAAGCCAGAGAACTAGCCCTGGGGCTTGGGAGGCCCCATTTCTGAGCACAGCAGCCTCCCCCTACCCAACACCTCATTGGTCACGGACAGTTCTATTTCACGGTCAATTGGCCATAATTTCAATTATGTAGGAAGCTTTTATTTCACATGCAAATTCCAAAACATCTCAGAAATCTGTGAAAAGGCCTAGGTATGAAAGACTAGGAATTTAAGTCTGAGGTGAGAATTATCTGTCATTCTCCATCACTATGATTAGGTCTTGGCCTGCACAGGGTGTTGTAAGGATGATGGTCTGGCACATAATGGATAATAGACATTAGTTTGTATTTATTTTTAGCAAAGTCATTTGGCTAAATGCAACACCTTGTGCACTGATACACACAAAATTTCTAAAAAGTTATACCAAGTGTCTTGAAGGTTATTCTTTCTCCTCTCTTGTGATAAGAACACAGCCAGGAACCTATCTTTTTAACAAATTACCAAGTGTTGTTAACCAGTTGCCCTTGTTGGATATGCTACTGGATTGCATAAGACAGTGGGGTGCGGGTGAAAGCATGACATTTTCTTTTCTGTGTTTATTTTCTGTTTAGTTTTTGAAACAGGATCTCTCTATGTAGCCCTGACTGTCCTGGAACTCACTGTGTAGACCAAGCTGGCCTCAAACTCACAGAGATCTGCTGGCTTCTACCTCCCGAGTGCTGGGGTTAAAGGTGTGTGCCACAACACCTAGCACATAGGGCAATGTCATACAAACGTATAATGTACTTTGAGTGTTTACCCCCACCCTGTGCCCACCCATACCTACTTATCCTCTTCATCCTCCCTCCTGTTAGTCTTTGTTCTTCTGGACAGTTCAGTTTCTACTTTCATATCACATATACATAACTTTATATATCCATCTAAGAGCTACAAATGAGAGAAAAATATGAGATAGTTGCCTAAGACTGACTTAATTTGGATCAAGCCATTACATCCATTTCCTTTAAGTGATGTAACTTTATTATTGTTTATGGTTGAATAAAATTATTTTATGGTTGGGCATGGTGGCATGTCTTTCTTTCTTTTTTTTTTTCTTCTTTGGCTTTTCGAGACAGGGTTTCTCTATATTGTTTTGGAGGCTATCCTGGAACTAGCTCTGTAGACCAGGCTAGTCTTGAACTCACAGAGATCTGCCTGCCTCTGCCTCCCGAGTACTGGGATTAAAGGCGTGTGCCACCAACACCCGGCTGGTGGCATGTCTTTAATTCCAGTACTTGGGAGGCAAAGGCAGGCAGATCTCTGTGCATTCAAGACTAACCTGGTCTATATGGCAAGTTCCAAGCCAGCCAGAGCTAAAAAAAAAAAAAAAAGACAACAACAAATAGGAATAAAATAAAATAGCTGTTGTAGACAGTGGCTGGTATAAGCACTGATGTGCAAGTGTCTCTGTGATATTGTTGACTCAGTCCTGCAGGTAAATACCCAGGAATACAATAGATCTACTTTCAACATTTACTTTTTTGAAATCTCCCTACTGATCTCTATAGGGCTAAACTTATTTACATTTCCACCAGCAGTCTACAGGTGTTCCCTTTTATCCTCATCAGTATTTGCTGTTATTTATTTTAATAAAGATTATAGACTAGGGCAAGATGGAATCTATCATCTGTCTGTCTGTCTATCTATCCATCTATCTTTCATCTATCTATCTATCTATCTATCTATCTGTCTGTCTGTCTGTCTATCTATCATCTATCTATTGTGTGTATGTGCACACTATGGTGCGTGTATGTAGGTCAGAGGACATGCAGGAGCCTGTTATCTCCTTTCACTGTGTGGACTCTGGAGATCAAACACAGGGCATCAAGCTTGGTGGCAGGTGCCCTTACTCTCTGGACTCCTTATTGTTTTAACTTGCATTTCTCTGATAGCTATCTGATAGCTATTGAGCAACAGCAAGCCAGGTGTCATCTTGGAAGTGGAGAGCTGCCCTCAGAAGACAGTTGAACTCGCTGAAGCCTTGAGCTTTGCTTTTCCCGTCTTTAGGACTGTGTGAAAATAAATATGTTTTATAAATGATTGTTGGGTCTCAGGTATTTTTTTACAGTGGCACAGGCTTAGATAACCACCATGATGCTGTCTGGAGGAGAGAGGAGGACCTGACACATGGAGAAATCTTGGCATCTCCATTTCTAGCTTGGGAATCAACCACTCAGAGAGCAAAGGGACTGCCCCAGCATCACTTAAACCTATGTATGGGAGCGGAGCTAGGAAATGAAGCAGAACTGTCGGCCTCTAAAGTTCATGATAGTTCATTTTCCTCAAAACATCATGCTTGAACCATGCAGGAGATATAGGGAGTGTTATGTGTTGTCATTCTTGACCTTCCTGACCTGTGACCCCTGCCTCTAATGTGGCTCACATACATGCACAAACACTGTCACACACAGGGCTACAGATATATACATGTTTGTATTTGGTGAAATTTTTATGGAAACAAAATACTATAGCAGTCACTGGATGTGGATACTCTGATCACACAGAGAAGGGTGCTTTATTAGAGGCGTAATTGCATAATCTACAAAGCCACGTGGTTGGATCTTGATCCCATTTCCCAGCTATGTCAACTCAGCCAGTCCCTTATCTTGAGACTTTTTCTTTTCTTGGTGTGATTGTTATCTGTGAGAATCTATACACATGTCTCTCTGGATGCAGTATCAGAGAAGGAAGCTGGAAGACAGCACAGCGACCTCAGAGCCTGTCCCCGAAGTTAGGCTGAGGTTCCAGTGGCGGCTGCAATGTCTGCCCTGATCCTTCTCATGCTGAGGTGTCAGTTTCCACGGAGATCAGGTATCAAGCCAGGAGTGGCCAAGGCCAGCTAGAGGAGATGTGGAGGCTGGGGTTGGGGGTGTTGCTGTGGGCTTGTACTTGGGTGCGGGTATGAGTTTGCCTTTGCGCAGGAGTGGGCAATCGTGTTTCTCCCTTAGAATTTGCCTGACTGCTCCCAGGGCTGAGGTCTTGTCTGAAGCCTTTCAGGCTGATAGATAGATAACAGGTAGACATTCCCAGAGGTAACCCAATGCCGTGATTAAGAACATAGTCTGTGCCTTTGAACTTATCTGGATGGAACTAACCCCTATGTTCAGTTTACAGCTTTGTAAATATCTACACAACTCTTATGTAACCTATTCTCTCTCTCTCTCTCTCTCTCTCTCTCTCTCTCTCTCTCTCGTGTGTGTGTGTGTGTGTGTGTGTGTGTGTCTGTGTAAGCCAGAGGTTTATGTATAGTGTCTTTCTTCATCTCTTCTCAACCTTATTTTTTGAGACAGGTCCTCACTGAACCTGGAACTTGCTGATTAGCTAGATTGGCTGGCCAGTGGATTCCAGACTTTCCTGTCTCCCTTCCCCAGTACTGGGATTGCAGGTTTATGTACCGAGCCTGGCTATTTACATGGGTGCTCGGAATCTGAAATCATGCCCTCACATTGCCGACATGAGCACTTTACCCACTGAGCCATTTCCTCAGCCTCCATACTCAGGCTTGTTCAATTTTCCTAGCTTTACTAAAGAAATTATAACTGATTTAGAGACTGTGTTGGCCTATGTGAAAGTTATTTGTCATTGGCTGAACTTAGCAGGACCCTGCAGTGTCACAGTGGGAACAAAATATGCTAAATTGAACAGACAGATATAGGCTATAGGCCCAGGATCACCCTTCAAGACACTTTGACAGAGGAATTGCCCTCAGGTTAGCCTGGGAGCCAGCAGACCGCGGTGTAGTATGGAATCACCACTGTGCATCCTGGGAAAGATACCTCATCTCTCTGAGTCTCGACTTCCTCTTTTCAGCTTTCAGAGGTGTTGAAGAAAATGTGCTGTCAATCATTTGCTTTAGCATCATTTTTTTTCTGACTTTCTAGACAAGTCAAATCTCCCTGTCTGATGTGTTCACCATTGGGCTCCTGCCTATCAGCCTTGTCTACATGCTCTTGGGGCCCTTATTCAAGGGATGATTTGCTTCCAGTTTCCTCCACTTGATTATGAGCTCCATGAACAAGGGCCTTTCCAATCATGGAAGATAGACAGGATAGGTAACAGTTCCAGTTTGAAGGAACCTGAAGAGACATGCCCCTAAATTCGACCTTGAACTGAGGAGATGAAGGGCTATCAAGAGCATCACTGGGAGAAATTATAAATTTTGGAAATGGATAATGAACCAGATCCTGTCACATATGTGTTAAATCCCCCCCTTTGTTTTTTCAAGACAGGATTTCTTTGTGTAGACTTGATTGTCCTGGAACTCACTCTGTAGACCAGGCTGGCCTTGAACTCACACAGTTCTGCCTGTCTCCACCTCCCCAGTGCTGGGATTAAAGGTGAGTGCTGCCACCACCCCACCTCCTAATTTTAACGAGTAAGAATGTGATGTTCTTAGAACGTGAAGTCCGGATGTGACCAGAGACTAGATACAGGGGTGTTTTCTCAGACATTTCTACAAAATGATTATATATTCTTGGATGGAGAAACTCAGTGTTGCCATGCCCCGAGAAGAGATGGACCAGAAGAGAATTGATCGTCAGAGCTATGTCACCACTCAGGCGTGCTAGGAGGTGGGGCTTATCCACAATAACCTCCAACTCCCTCCCACCACATCAGCTTCCCAGTTGTCAGAGACATACATTCTGCTGTTTATATACTAACTGCGCTCCCCGTCAGAACCCTCTAGAAAATACACCAGAACAAAATTAACTTGACAGGGAAATGGATATTTGGATAAAGCTTCATCTTAAGACAGTAATTTATCATGTTTCATTGTACATCTTCACAAAACCAGGACCACGGGTGGTTTAGCTGAAATGAGGGGATTCATTACTCTGGAGACATCCCTAGCACAGAGGCTGTGAGATGTGGGGAACGGATGGGGAGCAGACACCAAATGGGTCCCCTACATGTGCCAGATATGGGTGAGTCCTCTTATGTACAGCCTCAGCCCAGTGTTGACAGTGACTTTAGAGATAATTATCAATGCCCAGGTTTACAAATGAGGAGACTGAGACTCTGTGGAGCCTTAGTGCTGAGATCACCCAGTTGGGACATGGTGGACCGGTGTTCAGAGGAGAGAAGTACTGTTCTTTTCCCGCAAAGGCCCAGATGGGCTGCGTGGTTCCATGACATCATAGGGGGGGAAGACCTGTTTCTGAGGGTTTAGACAGCTATAGCACTGTCCTACCCTTAGATGCACATTCCTCCTGGGTATTCTTGCTGATGTTTGTAGGTGCTGTGCAACCACAGAGAGGAATAAGGACTCTCAGTGAGAGAGATCAAGAAGCTGGTCTGCATAAGTTACACAGGCATTTGCTCATTCATTCATTCTGCAAACACAGATTGACTCCTACTACATATTAGACATTGGGGGATAGCACAGAGCTTAAGAGTTTAGACTTTCAAAATCCTGTCTCTAGTCTAGCAGCATCAAGGCCCCACCCAGATGTCACAAATCAGAAACTCTGGGAGGTGAGGTCTAGCAGTGCGAGCACCAGCAAGCTTTCCTGGTTGTTCTGATGCACGCTAAAGTTTGAGAATGACTCTCTGTGAGTGCACATAAAATAATGACAGGATGTGATAATAGTCAGAGACAAAGGTGCTTGACAGCAGTGGCTATAACAGTGGTAAACAGCCCAAGACTGCACTGTGATGTCCTTGTCTCTTCCACGCTGGGAACCTGCTGTCTTCTTGTCTTCACACTGAGAGGCTTTATAGAGCATTCACATTTAGTGAGTAACCCCTAGCCTAGCTCTGTTGGGGTACCTTGGTCTTACTGAAAGCCCAGAGATAACCTGGGGGCCTTGAGGGTGGGGGCAGCTGACAGGGAGTTAACTGGGTCTCAAGAGAGCAGATGTCACCTCTGGTTTGTCTCCTCCTCTTCATGAGGCAAGGCATGCCATGCGGGTGAGTCCACCAGGGCTTGCAGTAAACAGTGATTCAATCTTGTGGTTTCAAGCTGGGTAGGGAGTGTGAGAAAGTTTGGGACAATAGTTCACAAATGTCAATGTGCAAAGAAACATCACATAGGGAGCTTATCAGATATCCATATGGCAGGCTACACCTGCAAATGATTCTTTGTCAGGTCTGGGGGAGGCCCAGGATTTGCATAGCCTACCAATCCCAGGATGATCTCAGTGCCGGCAGCTCTGATGAGTACCTTTTAAAAAATGTTTTCTTGCAAGGTGTACTCAAAGGGTCCTGGCCCTGGCTTATCATCTGACCAATCCCTGGCTGCAGGGCACCTGAAGAAAAGCCTGTGTCTCAGTTTTCTTGGAAGAGGATGAGTAGCTCTCCCTGCCTGATGGGTGGCTATGGGGATTAGAGGGGAACTGTAGTCTGGCTGTGGAGTGGTTAATGGCCCTGAATGCAGTAGTGGCATAATGAAGGTTTTTCTCATTTCATAAAAGTTGCTTTGAAATCGAATTAGAATATGAGAGTTGAGATCTCTGTCTATTTTTACACAAAGAATGAGTTCAGTGGGGATAATCAATACTGGAGTATGAGCTGCCAGTCAGCTTTTCCTGAGTCTGGGGAAGTTTCTTTGGGGAAGAGCTCTTGGGACAAGAGGATGGAGGGATCTGGCTAGAGATGGACTGGACTTCAAATGTGAGAACAGGAAAGGGTAAGTTTCAAATCTCTGAATTCTTGCAAATGCCTCATTGGGTATACCTGAGGGCAAAGAGTGGGTTGCTGAAGTGTGTGGTGTGTGGTACCCTGTGTCTGATTAGAGGAAGCAGTTACACTTCTTTTGATTAAGTTGCTCTGAGGCCAATTTAGTGAAAAGGAGCATGAAAAGTTTAAAGCCAGATTCTAAGTGGGAGCTCAGCCTCACTCACCTACACTTTACCAAGCCTCAGTGTTTCCATTTGTCAGATGGTATCCACAGTATATTGAGCTTGGGGATAATTATAACAGTGACAATGGCTCGAATGTATTGAGCACTTACTGTATGCTTTGCATGCACTAGTGTTTCCTCTAATGTTTATATCTGGCTTAGGAGCTTCAGGGAGTCGCATGGCCTTGCCTGCCAATGTGAGGAAGGCATCCAGGACAGCGTCTGGCCCACAGCCACTGCAAGTTCATGTTCATTCCCTCCTGCTTCCTGGAAGGCGTGTCATCAGAGAACTAACAACTCTCATCTGTTGCGTATCTCTCTGGTCAGCTGTGACCATTGATGGCTTAAGTCTCCTGAGCCAGAGTGAAAGTTCTAGAACCACTGGGCAGGGTGTTTGTGTTTCTGGGACTGTCAGAGCAAAAGAAGGCAGATCTGGTAGAGCCTATATGAGCCAGCATGTACCAAACCCAAAGGTGCCCATGTGACAGCCATGGGGCTGCTTCCCAGGAACACACTACCCGGATTTGTCTTCTTCAGAGAATAGTAATGCAAAAGGCCATTTTTCACTTTTAAATAGCTTTCATTCTATGTCTTAATAAATGCACATTTGTTGATTTGTGTAAGTATGATGTGGGAAGTCTGTAAATGGATGTAATCTGCACCGAGGGCACATGTAAGCACCAGGAACACTTTTGAATAATGACTCCCGCCCGTAAAAGACGGACGCTATTCATAATAATTCCTTGCTTTTCTCATTTTGCCGGGTACAGTAGCGATTAATCAATTTGCAATGTTATGTCACCCGCAACAAATTGCTAGCACGAAGACAAATTTATTGCTTTATGATAAAAGAACTTGTTTAGGTAGAAATAAATTAAATTTGGGGGGCTGTGATTTGGGTTTGATGTTTACATAGGTGACCCATAGAGTGTGGGCTGTGGAAATGAGGGGTCCCGCTGATTCCTGACTTTACTTGGTGTCTCAGGGTGGGGTACAAACAGGACAGGTGTTTGTTCAGCCAGTGACCCCAACACTGTGCAGGTCTGATGAGACAGAGGAACTGGGAAGGAGCATGGCAGTTCTTGGAAACCCTCCTCTGGGCTCTCTGTATCAGTAACTGTAGGGTAAAGCCTTCCACAGACGGGTTTGGACAATCAACAGTTGTGGGGGGATCTCTTCTGCTTCCTTATCTTGTCTGGATCCTAGATATCAATTTACCTCCATTGATAGAAACTGGGATTGAAATCCTGAGGTCACAGAGTAAGAGAGGCCCCAGGGACTTTATTTATTGAGGATCTTCCAAAGTATGGAAGAATAAAATGAGTGTACCGAGATTATGTTAAAATAAATATTGTATTCAGCAAGTGAAAGTTTTAATACATGGAGACTAGAATTCTATACTGTGCTGTTAACACCGGCAGTTGCTTCCATATAAGGCCTTTCATAAAGGAAAAAGCCACATGCTAAGGGGGAGCTGGTGATCCAGACTTGTCCTTTTATATTTATCTCATAGCACAGCAGTTCAGGGAAGCACTTTGCCTAGGGACCCAGAGTCAGGGGCACTGGAGACCCACTGGGCATCAGGATATCACACACATTTCACTTGTCATTAATTTATACTCCATTAATTTGGAGTCTGCAGTGGAATGAGGAGCTGATGTATTAATTCTGTCCTCCCCTAACACATATGCATGCCCTCAAGCATGTGCGAGCACACACACACACACACACACACACACACACACACACACACACACTCAGAACCAGGGCTGCTTCTTAAAAGGGGAAAAATGATTTGTTATAGGCAGACATCAGGTAAGAAGTTTATCAATTCCACAGTCCCTGTAAATGGATATCCACTCCTAGCTCATCAAAATCCGTCCACCCAGCAGGTCTTGAGACCACCTCTGGGAACACCCTGATATGCGCTGTGCAATTTCCTGGGAAGAGCCCAGGCAAATTCCCCGGTCATAGTTTCTGTCATCCTTGTGTCACTTCAGCCTTGAAGGGTGGTGTGGAGGCTCCTGCCTGCGGGGCAGCCTTTCTGCAGTAGCTGACAGTCTCTTGGCCTCCCCCCAGCCCTAAGGCCTGCATCCAGAGCCCTGTGGAGAATGGAGAGCAGAGAACCCTTCCTAGCACCCTTTCCACTGCTTTGTGGCTGGGGGGCTCAATGGGTACACAGCAGCCTTGGGGTGCTGGACTCACCTGGAGATGGCTTCTTTTCCATTGTCTATTCTGTCTGCTCGCCAGGTTCCAGGGGGCCAGGTTTCCTTGTCCTCCTGGCCTGGACTGCCAGCTTGCCAGCCACCTCTCTAGCCTGGGGTCCTGATGGGGATTTTGAGTCTCTGCATGCGGTGTTGCCCCAGCTTCTGCCGCCCGCCCTTTGGCTAATTCTGATTATTTCTCCTTCTCCGTGCTCTCTTGGGTGCCTTTATTCCTGACCGTGCATTTTCTCTGGACTCAGGATTAAAAAAAAAACCCACATTGCTAATACCCTTGTCAGCCTTTTCCTGAATCATTGCTGCACGGCTCCAGGGAGCCATGGGCCAGTGCTTACTGACCGGCGGGCAGTCTCTGTCCCCAGGCCTTCAAATCCTTTGGGTCCTAGAACTGCTGGCCTGACTTTCTTTGTGCTCGTCCCCCTCCCCTGCAATCCCTCTACCCTGAAGTCAAGACTCAAGCTCCGTGGATACAGATGGGGCCGAGAGCTGAGGATCTAGCTGAGTTCACAGGTGACTGTTTTCGAATGTTCTCAGTTTTTAAAACTTTGAAGTGTGGTCTTCTGTATTAGTTCATATTTGCTGTTGCTGTTCCTCCTTAACGGATGAGTGAATCAGACTGCCGAAGACCTGGTGATTTCCTTGAGGGAGCATGGCTGCCAAAGGCCAGTGCTCAAGTCCCCAAGGTACGGGAGTGACGATCCGATCCCCTTTAGCTGACAGATGAGGAAGCCGGGGCTCCAGCTGCTGTAAGGCCTTCTTCCAAATCATCCAGCCACGAAGTGGGATTCAGCTACTGTAGTGTCCAGGCCAGAGATGAAAAGCTGAACTCATTGGCCCTCAGCAGCTCTGGTGATGAACAGTGCTCAGCTATGGAAAGGAGTCTGCCCTAGGTCATGTATGAAAAGTCATGTTAGTCTGGGCAGCAAAAACAACAACGAAAGCCCTGAAGTCAGAGGTGGCCCGGGAGTGTCCTGGCTGCATTCAGCTGCATGAGCCTTGGTAGGAAACTCATAATTATATTTCAGAGGAGAGAGCTGGTTAACTCTCTTAGTCCAGCCTGCACTTTGGTTCACTTCAGAGGGCTCTGAGGATGTCAAACAAAACAGGATGGATTGGTACCCGAATTCTATTTCAGGCCTATCGTGCTATAGATGAAAGTAGATCTCAGTTTTTCAAATGTTCATTCCTCCAGGTGGGCTTCCCTGCTTTTGCACGGCAAAGCAGGTCCTATTTTCTTGGTCTGTGGATCGTGTCTGTATTGATGGAATGTACTGTTGCTCCAGCATCCCTCAGCTCAGCAGACTTGTGGGCAGAAAACCCTTATGGAGGCAGAATCCATGCACCTGTGTGTAGATGCATGGACAGACACACACCCAGTTACTGTCATTTACAGATTGCCCACCCACCCTCATCATCAGAGAAACCCAAGCCACATAGAGATCTGTGTCAGTAGCACTATTCATACCACACAGAGAGAGAGAGAGAGAGAGAGAGAGAGAGAGAGAGAGAGAGAGAGAGAGAGAGAGAGAGAGAGAGAATGAGAGGGGGGAGGGAGCCTGTAGATGAGTGTAGGCCCTTTACAGGCAATAAGAGAGTGTGCTCATGTCTATGAACATTCAGACAATTTGGTTTAGGATGAGTACCTCACCCACCTCAAACACTGTGTGTCCTTTAAACCTATGGGGTCTGGGGATGTGGGCTGCTTAGGCCCAAAATTTGTTGCTACCAACATATCTTTTTGTGTGACTAGCTACTCTGCCTGGAGCCCTTCTCTTTCCTCTTCATACCGCCCAGCTGTGACTATCACGAGGAAGAATCTGCCCACCTTGCACTATCCATCAGATAGGAATTCGTCCTGTGGGTCCTGGGGCCCCTGTCACACCACACCTTGCCACCTCGGCACTTTCTCAATGACTTCTTAAGGTCAACTGTTGCTCACTCAGCACTTTTCCTCCTTTGCCCATGATGCTTGACTTCCCCCTGACAGATACATCCTTATCCTTGTCTGCCCCAGAGCTGATGGTCCTGTGGGTTAGCAAGCTGAAAGGGAAAGGAGAGCCTGCTGGATTTTGACTTGTCTCCTGTCACAGAAATACCAAGAGTCTCATGAAGGGTCGCAGAGAAGAACTTGCATCTTGGGTTTTGAGGGGCTCAGATTTAAAGTCCAGTCTGGCCCTTTCCTAGGTGTGTAAGTTCGGTGTATCACCAGCCTCTGCAGGCTTCAGTTTCTGTTTCTGTGAAATGGGAATGGCCATTTGAACTTTGTAGTATTGATGGAGGATTTGACGAGGATGAACAGATATATAAAAGTTTAAAAGAAAACTTAGTGAGTAGGATCGTTATGGAAACAGGTCCGTAATACATATGACCTCTTAGGCCCTTGCTGCTGGACTCTGACACTCAGGCAGGGTCTAAGTAGAGTTTCAAAGGTGGGTCAGCCAGGAGGGGATGGAGGGAATGGACAGGAGCCTGGGGCTACTCCTGCAAAATGGGGAGAGCTGGGTAAAAGGCATCTCAAAGGCTCCTTTGTGGACTAACCTAAGCTACCTGACACTAGTCAGTTATTACCTGTAAGTGCCTGGGGATATCCCTTTTACTGTGAACCTAGAAGGGAGAGAGGATTCATGGACGGAGAGCCTGGCATGGGTAAGGGCCACATCCAATCTATGCTGGTTATTGTCACATATATTATCTCATGTAATGTCAAGGCAATGAATGGAAGATGCTCAGAAAGATAACCCTACCTCTGAGCAATTGAGCAGGGACTTGAACCTTTAGCCTCATGTGCCCCAGCCTCCTGGGTACCTGGAGTGTGAACAGTAGGGGAAAGAAAAGAAAGAAAAGAAATGATTTGGAATGATGAAGCCAGCCCCTGGTCCTCAGCGGGGACGCTGAACAAATCCATCCTGTAAGCATGCTTACAGCGTCTCTTCACAGAATGCTTTAGACAAAGACCTAGGTTTTGCAGCTGAATAAGAAATATGAGTTGTGTCTCAGGACATTTGTATAAAGAGACTATTTCTTTACTGTCACAGCCCTACAGGCACCTCTGCTGGAGTCCTGCCTTCTTCCCCAGGATTAAACATGAGACTGATCATGAAGGCAGAAGACTGGAGAATTTTCCATGGGCTCCCTGGGTGGGTGGGCAGGGATCTCTGATAAGTCCTGTTCTTCCTCAGAGCCTCAATGTCCCCGTCTAGAAGAGGACATTGTCCATTGGGATGATTGGTGAGTGACTTAGGGTGCTTAACTCCTAATTCTCACTGAACTGTGGCTACAGTCTCTGGTGCAGAACTTCCTGTGAGGTCAATAATGAATTTCCTTGGCAGAAAATCCTAGTGAAGCTGACCCCATAGGCAGCATTTGGTGAATGCATTGACACTGCATAAGGATACATTCACTTGGGTATAGACGGCTAGGTTGATTTGTCTGCCCTAGCCTAGTTTTTTGACTGTCCAGATTTGTTTTGGTTTCTGAGGTCTGTGTTGTTACTGATTTAAGTCCTGTTGTTTTTCCTTCACTTAGAGAAGGTAGCAAGGTTCCTGGTCTAAGATACACACATTGTGTACCTTTGTTGTTTCCTGAGGGACAGAAAACTTTGTGGGATGCAGAGGTTGAGGGTGGGGAGGGCTCTTGGCCTCCTGCTGAGGAAGACCTCTCCCTCTCCAGTGCATTTTCAGAGTGGCTTCTTTGGAATAGGAAGAACATGAGATCTGGCTTCTTCTGCCAAGGAATCAATATGTTGACAGAGTCGTTCTCTGCGTGTGTCCATTTAAACACCCATCCCTGTGTGGGATTCAGGCTGACCGACTCCGTTTGCCAAATGCAAATGCATTAACCTTCCAATTGGGTAATCTAATAAAAAGGATCAATGGTCTGATTCGGTGCTTATGGAGTCATTTACTGCAAGTGAGAGCAATTTAGCCAGGACCCAGATGAGCAGCTTGGGGGAGTTCAGGGAATGAGCAGGCTTCAGCCAGCCATCCTTGCTCACTTCCCAAGGCCTGGTGGCCAGTGCTGTGATGCCTGGAGAGGCTGTGCAGAGCAGGCCCGAATGAGGAGAGTGTTCTTCATTCATTACTGCCACTTTAATCACTTAGGAGTTCAATTAAGTATAAATCATTACTGGTATTTCAAGTTACTCTATCCAGGCCCGTGCATAACACAGTTGACTGGTGGTGGGGAGCTTTCTGTGGCTCGATTTAGCGTGCGACTGAACAAGGCAGTCATATGGGTTTTTCTGCGATGAAATTGATAAATGAAGCGGGCATTCGAGGTACAGCAGTAATTTCTGTGGCGCAGTCAAGTGCTCGCTCCCCTGTCTCCTCTAGCAATGAGGGCATGGGCCCCTTTAATGTGGCGCTTTTCCCTGGGGTGCTCAAAGGACAGGCTGGGCCTCAGGCATAGGGTTGATTCCTTGTACTAGTTCCCAGAGTTGGACTTGGTTCCCTAGTGGGAATGTATCTAGGGAGAGGAGGAAAACGGAGAAGGGGAAATGAAGGCTCTTTCTCCCTCATTTGCCAGCAGTGTTGCTGATATGGTCTGTGCAGAGCAAGGGGCAGGTATTTCAGGAAAGACACAGGCTGACCTGCTGGGCTGCTCCGGTCCATGTTCAAAGGGATGTAGTTGCCTCCAGTGACCAGCGTCCCTGTCTGGAAAGCATATTTTCTCCTAATCGGTTTTACAGCTCTTTTAAAGTAATATGTCAGATCATTTTCCCCATATACATAGTTAATGAAAGTAACCCTACAAATTCATTTTAAATAGATGGAAGTTGTTACAACCCTGATCCAGAATTTATTACGTTCATTACAATCTTGCTGAAGTAGGTAATGTAATGGACTATTACTTTTATTATCTTTTTAATCCCTCAAAATTATTAGGAACTGACTAATATTTGGCATCACCTTGTTAATGTTTAAACAGAAATTGATACTTTAATTCGTCTAATAAATGACAGGGGGCACTTGGAGTGGAAACAAAAGCCTGCCGGGATTTATCTCCATCAGTCCCAAAGACTTTTAAGTGCGACTCAGGGGTCTGAATGCAATTACTTCCAGGCAGGGTGTCTTCATCAAGTACTCAGAGGGGACAGGAGAGTAGAGATGGAGCTAGTGACAGAGAGACCCAGACGAGGACAGTGACAACGAGGCAGAAAAGTGAGAGGGAGAGCAATTCTACTTCCGTATCCAACTTCCAATTCTGATGCACAAAACCCTCCTGGCTATAGCCATCCCTGCTCAGCTCTTCCTTCTTACCCTTCATCGTGTTCCCTTCCCGTCTGCAAATGAAAAAGATTTTCCTCTACAACTGCCCCTGTTAGTAATCAGCTTTATGGCTGAGACTTATCAAGGGCTTTGGAGTTTGTGCGTTGTGGAGACAAATGATTGGGCCTCGTTCTCCTAGCCAGGAGTAGGGACCCTGCTTGTACCTGAGATTGCTTGATTTATAATCACCAAATTTACCGTGCTAAGGGGTGGGGAGTGGAGGGTGGGAGGGGCATTCAGTCTGCTCTCTTCCTGAGAGAAGTGTTTACCCTCCACAGCGCTGTTTCCTGTCAGGCTGGTGACAGGTAGGATTTAGGAGAAATTCATCTCTTTCTCTTTCTGGTCCTTACAAATAAAATGCCATGCTAATCAATTAAAGACAAAAAACAAAAACAAAATTACAAAACTCTAGTCATTCTAGCAGGGCAAGAGGAAGGAAGTCCTTTCCTAGGGGGCAGGAAGAGAAAAGATGAAAAGAGACAGGGGGGGAAGGGAAAGTTGCGTTTTTCAAGGCCAGGGTGTGTTTTCTAACAAAGAAAGCTTCCGGTTAGCAAAGTCACTAATTAGCTCAGAGAAAGCCCATTAGAATTTAACGCTCCTTTACTGTGCACTGTGGCTCTGCTCTCTGTAAACGCCCGAGTTTCCAAAGCAAGTAAAGTATTGATTAAATTGACTAGGCATGAGATGTGTCCATCTGTGCACTTTCCAGGTGAAATATTCTGCCTGGTGCCCTGTGAGTTGAACCAGGCAGGCTGTTTGGGGGGCAGTTTCCTGCTAAGGCACATCGTAGCCTTGGCAGGATCGAGGAGGCTTCTGGTTGCCCATCAATTCAGCAAAAACTGTTTTGATCAATGGAGGGGAAACCCGCCCTACACCAGGTTTATTCGCCATGTCTCGCAAATTGTGCTGGCTGCTTTCGTCAACGCTGACTTGACAAGGGCTACATGTCATTTGAGGCTTGATAAAGAGCTAAAAGGCAGCTTCTCAGCATGTTTATTTTTAATAGACATAAAAAATGAAAACAAAGCAGGGGCTTTCTCGCTCCCTTATTGACAGAAAAGCATTGAGTATACAGAAGTGGAGATGTGAAATGGAGATTGTAGTAGCCGTGGGTTTTTCGTTTGTTTTTGTTGTTTCCAAAATATCCTTATAAACTAAGGAAGAATGGCTTCAGAAGAACCCATGGTTTTCTTGCCCAGCACACAGAGCCACGTGCTGGGTTTAGTCACAGATGTACCTCAGCCATGGCCACCCTGTCTGTGCCTCATGAGGGCTTCCTCATCTGTTCCTACCTCATGTATAAGACGGCACCATTGTGAACGGAAGGCATGTGTAGCTAGTACATCACTGGGAGTTGGGAGTCACAATACTTTGCTTTTTTTTTTTTTTTTTTTTTTTTTTTGGTTTTTTACGAGGCAGGGTTTCTCTGTATTGTTTTGGAGGCTATCAGTCCAGCCCAGCCTCGAACTCACAGAGATCCGCCTGCCTCTGCCTCCCAAGTGCTGGGATTAAAGGCGTGCGCCACCAACGCCCAGCAATACTTTGCTTTTCTTACATCTGCTTATAGACATTGCTCCTCCCTATAGCCTTACCAGCCAGGAGCGCTCCAAACTAATTTCACGGGACTATCAGAGAGAACTGTCGTTTTAAAAGTCAATTGACAACTGTTCACAAGTGACAAATGATTTCGTCTTTCATATAAGAATTCTTTCAAATTAATAATGAAGCTATTAAAATCCCAACAGGAAGGGCAGAGACATAGTCCAGTGGTAGAGCACTTGCCTAGCATGTGTGAGGCCCTGGGTCCAATCCTCAATACTGATTACAAACAAACAAGCAAACAAACAAACAAAAAACCTTCAGGATCTCAATAGAAGAGTGAGGAACATATGAAAGAAAATTTACAAAAGAAAATCAAGTAGATAACACTCATTGAACTTTGCCATAGGCAATATTATTTCCCTAAGATCTATCACATTCTTTACAAAGACACTACTGTTATTTGCCTCATCCCTATTAAAATATGAGGAAAGGTAATGTTTTGAGAAGTGGGGAGGATGATTTCCTCTATCTCAGGATGATTATAGTATACACATATACACATATACACATACACATATACATATACATATACACATACACATACACATATATACATATACACATATACACATACACATATACATACACACATATATACATACACATATACACATATACACATACACATATACACATACACATATACATTACATATACAAGTGGGGAATCAGGATTCAAAGTAGAATAGCTTGCTTAAGCAGGGACTCCCTTTTTATGTTTTTAGCTATTCTTTGAGAATTTCATATAATATTTTCTGATCATATTCTTTCTCTTCCCCTGACTCCTCCCATATTCTCCCACACTTCCCTCCCAGTCAATTTCTTTCTTTATCTTAAAAAATCAAAACAGCACACACAAAAACTCCATGGACTCTGTTTTGTGTTGCCTGGTTGCTCCTGAGCATGTAGCCTGGCCTGGAGTGTGGTTAATATACCCAGTGGCATGCCGCTGGAAAACAAAACAAAACTGATTTTCCCTTTCCTGGTAGAGTTCAATTGCAAATAGCTTTTTAGTTAAGAGTGTGCCCACTTCCCTTTCTCGGTGCTGCGACGACTCTGTCTGGCTTCCGCTTCTGCAGGTTATATGTCCCTGCTGTCACAGTGTCTGTGTGTCCATGTGTAACCCTGCCCTGCTGTGTCTGGAAGAAACTGTTTCCTTGAAGTTGTCCACCATCTCT
Source organism: Mesocricetus auratus (assembly GCF_017639785.1). Lineage (NCBI taxonomy): Eukaryota > Metazoa > Chordata > Mammalia > Rodentia > Cricetidae > Mesocricetus > Mesocricetus auratus. The sequence continues at coordinate 6,739,136 of NW_024429209.1, read as the reverse complement.
GTCTCTTATCACGCACCCCCAGCATAGGACCCTGAGTCTTGAGGGGAGGTAAAGGATAAAGATGACTTCTATCACAAGTCTCACTGTCTAGCAGGAACTCTTAGCTATACTGCTATTGTCTTAAGACAGATAGATACAGTTATGTAATAAGGTTGGAAATAAAGAGCCCGGGCTGACTAGTAAACACAGCTTTGCCGATAATCATACACTTACCCAACTTAGAGAGAATTTTTAAAAGTTAACACTCAATATTGGGAAGGGTAGATTCAAACTTCTTAAGAATAAATTGCAATTTAATAACAACAGAGAGTCTTGAAAATGTCCAAGTCATTTGACTCGGTAATGCTACCGTAAATAACTTATCGCAAGGGAATACAAATATAAGCAAAATTTTAGGCACACAGATCTCCACCAGGGCATTGGAATCAGATAATCCCACGCATAGGAGGACATTTGGTGCATTATGGTCCACTCATTCAATAGTAAAATGAGCAACAATAAAAATGAAGCTGTTAAAGAGTTTCGAATGTGGAGAAATGCTTATGCTAAGCAAAAAGAAGACGAAGAAAAACCCATCAAGATATAGCATTGCATGAATCAACTGTGTAAAATGTGGACCAGAATAAGAATGGAAAGAAACAAAATGTGACCAAGGACCTCTCACCCATGCCCATCTCTTTAAGGTTCCATGTCATTATCACCACAGCGTGGGCCAAGCACCCAGCATCAAACTTTTGGGGGCATGCATTTAAATCACACCCTACTCATATCAGCGAGGTTATATGTGGCTAAGTCTTGTTAATATTCTTCCAATTTTCTACAGTAAACATGTTTTATTTATCACTAGGGTGGACACTTGAAAACTAACTTTTCCAGTCACACTGAATAGGGATTCATCAGTCACCTCAGGATAAACCAGTTCTATATACACTACAAGTAGTCTTAAGTTAATTTGGTAAAAGTTCTGTTCTCTGGGTGGGCCCAGGTCACCTCAAGGCAATCTCATATGCTGCTCAGTTCTCCTTCTTTAGATGTAAATAGTATAACAGTATAATAGTAAGAGCATCAGGTCCCTTGTCATTACTGTTACTGTGGTTTTGGTTTTGTTAGTGGGAAGGAAGGCTGAGCATTCCTCAGGCATGGCGCCCTGGTATATATGGAACTGGTTTGTCTTGAGTCAGGGCTCTGTACCAATGCCAGCTCAGGGCTACTGGTGCCATCCATGTCTTTCATTAGTTAGTGATGAGGCAAAAGGGGTGTGCCATGCATGCACTCTAGGCATCTTGGGGCATTCTTGGGGCCTACTTCCTTGCTGACCCGCTTCATACATGGACTTTCTTACCCAGAACTTTGAGAAGCATGTCTTTGTAGCATCTCTGTGTCATGAATACAAGACTAGAAGTCACTGTCCTGGGTCACAAAGCACTCAGTGCCAAAACTGGCATAGGAACCTCTATTGGTCTGACCCCAGAGATGCCAAAAAAGCTTAACACTAATGGCCAAGGGTGTGAGGCCTGGAATCAGAAAGACCTGGGGCTTTGGATTTTGATGTGGCTTTGGGAGAGCAATGAAGGCGCCTGGGTTTGTTAATCTAGAGCAGCGGTTGCAACCCCTTTGGAGGTTGAATGACCCTTTCACGGGGATCACTTACAGATATCCTGCATATCAGATGTTTACATTATGATTCATAACAGTAGCAAAATTACAGTTATGCACTAGTAACGAAAATAATTTTATGGTTGGGGGTCCCCACAACACGAGGATCTGTGTTAAAGACTCACAGCATTAGGAAGGTTGAGAACTGGTGCTCTAAAGGATGGGACCTGTGGTGCTTTCTATGGTGTACCATGTTTTCAGGGGATGCTAAGGGAAACAGAACCTTGGTCAATGAAACTGTCATATAATGCTCTCTTCCTACTTGCAACTTTAATTGTAACCTTATAGAAAGAACTCTTGGGTTTATTTAGCTTTTGATCACACACCCTTGTGACTATATTTTAAATGGGGGAATGCAAGCAAAAGAATTTGCTTAAGGTAGTTATAAAACTATATAGTTAGAGACAGACTCAGCATTGTTGATGTCCATGTTCTTCAACACCCCTCCTCCATCCTAAGGATTTTTAAACCAAAAATCCCCATTCTAAAGATGTGATGTATGTTCCCAGATATGAGAATGACACCAAGACCACTCACTGTTCAATCACAATGATGGCAACAGGGGCTTTGGAGATGTTAAACCTGGCTAAGGAAAGTGTACATCTTTGAACACGTGAAACATAGTAGCTACTTCTAGAGTGCATAGGAGATTAAAGAGTCATGACTGAAAGATGTGTAGATAGTCAGGCTGGACCTGTAGGTCTCACCACCACCACCATGGCTAGTCTAGTCCATTCTTTGTGATAGGTGGCTTCCTTCTGTGGCTCTGTGGAATCAGTCTTCAAATTTGGAGCCAATTAGCATCACTGGTGAGTCACGGTGCCCTGGAGTAAAGTCTGTCTCTCATCCTCTTTATCTTTCCCTGTCTCCTTGTGTCCTGGAGCTCCCTCCCCTCCCTTCCCCTCCCCTCCCTTCCCCTCCCCTCCTCTGCCTGCTCCTCCCCTTCCCTCCCCCTTTACCTATTTCCTTTCTCCTCCTGTCTCTCTGCATCTCCTTTGGGCCCCCTCCCCAACTCTTCTGCAGGCAAATGACTATGTCACTCCTACTCTCTTGTGGATTTAGAGTGAATGGAAGTGTCCTTTTGAAAAACTTGTTCTGTCTGAGGCTCCTGAGAATCTCAGAGAGGCAGGGCTCCTTTGCACTCCCCTCTCTGTTTAAGACATGCTCATTTGGTTAATGATTAGCAGGGTTGCCCCTAAGTGATCCACCCACAACAGAGGTGGTGGGGGCTGTGCCCTCCCCAGAAGCCTGTAGCAGGTCTTGCCTCTGGTGGCTATAGGGAAATAGGCTTAGAACTTGTCTTAAAAGACACCAGTTGTGTCATTTGTGATTTTTTTAACTTCTCAGTTTTTATGATGAGTCTCATACATGCATTTAATAACACTAAAGTGTTTGATTATGTACATTAAGAAAAAGTCTATGAGTTTGTCGATGCCTTTAGTTTTAAGTGTATCTTAACTGCCTACAATAAAAGGAGCAGGACAAAATATGGCAACAATCCTCATAAATTATGGGCTGTAACTGGCACACCTGTGCCGGCTTTAGGAGCAGTCCTGGGCTTGGGGCAGAGGAATAGTGGAGTTTCTTTTTCACAGGGCCTAAGCATCGGCATTAGCCACCTTTGCAATTCTTCCTCTTCAGTCTGAATCCAAGCAGAAATACTCAGGGATCAGGACAACTCCAGTAAAAGATCTGCTGTGTGCTTGTGCTGTGGTGGGTTCTTTGCCTACAACACTGCATTTGGTATACACGGGGGCATGTTATAATCCCATTTTACAGATTCAGAGACAAAGGAAATTTTTTTAATTGATAAGTGTCAGAAGCCATTCTCTGAAGATAGGACTTTCTGATTTTAAAGCTTAAGCTATCTACTTGGGGACTGGGGACTGAATTCAGAATGACACCCATTTGGGGACTCATGGATGGAGAAGGAGGAGGGAATAGATGCTGAGGCCAAGGGAGCAGAGGCCGTCAGAAGGAAGCATCTTCCTCCTTCCCACCGGGCTGCAGCCCATTTGAGGCGTGCATCATGCTGGAAACAGAATCAGGACAGAAAAAGCCACTTGAAATGAACGGTGCCTAGACAGGCCGCCATAGTAGCGTGATTGATACAGGAGCACGTAGGTGTAATGAAACTGATGCTGGCTTCTCTGCACCTGTGATTTATTGAGGACAAATTTAAGATGAGAAAGGGCCCCATACCAGGAGCTGCATCTTCCCCTTCAAGGGAGGGTGGTCATCCATCACAAGCCATTGCAAGGGCCCATTGCAAGCGGCTCATCAGATGAGCCAATAGTCTCTTTGTTGGGGTTCCTAACAAGTGTTGGATCAGCAAAAGTCTATTTATGCTGGTGGACCTTTCAGGACCAATTTGTAGTGGGTCACTGATTCTGCTGGGGTATTATCTTCTTTACTGCTCGGGCCAGTTGGGGAACGCGGCAAAGATTAATGGTTTTGGCTGCCGGCTTGCCGCCGCAATCTACTGCTTCTGGACCAAAGATTAAGTTTTTTTGTGTTTTACCAGAAAAGGCCCACCTTGTGTATGAGATGGGCTTTGATTTACTGACTTGTGATGGAGAAAGAGTCATGGAAATGTACTTGGTGATGCCGGGGTTTTGGCAGATGGCTCTTAGGCCTGGTATCAGCTCTCTGCATCCTGCATAGAGAACTGGCTGGAGGCTGCTGGTGTGAATCCTGGGGTCTGCAGAATCATGGCTGCTCCTCCACACTCACAGACTGTCAGGGCCCTGGCTGGCACCCGCAGCTATCTCTGGGTTCAGGAAAGCAGGCAATGCCCCAAACTTGAATATTTACTCAAAACAGTTATCAAATAATATAGTGATGGACTTTTCTCATTTGTTGGAATTCTATATGCTCTTTTTAATACACTTTGGAGGAAAACATTTAAAATATAGGCAAGCACACAGAAATATGACTGCTAGCATTTGACTTGCATTTCCATCGAGAACCTTTGCTGCACTCACGTGTTTGATTGCTCCCTTACACGATTAAATGAATACTGCATTTACGTGGGTTTTTTAAATGGGTTTTGTTGCCTGCTTTTGACAGTGAATATTGTCCCTTAAGTCTTTCCCCATCTTTTCACTTTCCTTTTCAAGTTGGGTTTGTTGTACCACCCCCTGTGCCAAGGGTCTGCCCTGTTCTTCAATAGACATCCATTGTCCCATTCCCAGCCAGACTTCTGGACGACAGAGCTGAGTCAAGCATGGTGCTTCTGGAGGCAAGGGCCTAGCATGCCCTTGGGACACACATGAGCTGTGGAGTGCTGCCTCACAGGCATCTCTCACAGGCACCCAGAATGCTTTGCATGGTTTGGGGTCTGGGGCTTGTCATTCTTGACCTCTTGCATATCTCTGGAGAACCATTGTTCCAGACAAGGATGCAAGCAGTTGGTTCTGAGGGGAAAGAGCCAGTTTAGGGTGGGAAGCCACTCTGCTGCCCCTGTGGGGACATCAGCATCCCAATCTTGGAAAACTGGATAGAGAGCCCTAAGGAATCTACCAACCATACCAGGCAGCTGCAGAAAGCTCCAGGGAGCCACTCACATGCAGCGCTGAGGCACACAGTTTTAGGACTCACATAGACGGGAGGTTGACTCTCCCAACTGCTGACCTTGGGTGAGTCTTTTTCAACACTCATTTTCCTCATCTGAAAAATGGGGCTTCTCTTCTCAGCTCCTGGTCTTCTGTGCCCACTTACCATGAACAAAGACATGTGTGAAGGCATGTTCAGCTCATGCCAGCCTGGCCCATTTTCCAAATGATGGGCCCACTCAGATGTGTGGGCTTCAGTTGTTCAACAACATATCTGACTTGTGAGGGGTTTTTCTTTAGAAGCCTTTGTCTTAGGGGCCATAAATCACTGGTCAAGGGGCCCTGCAGTTGCCTAGCATGTCTTGTCCTTGACTGTGGCTGGCTGCAAAATGGAACACGAAAGGAGCCTGGGTCTGCTTTCCTCCAGATTTAAAAATCCCAATAAGGAATGTTACGTACTTGGTAGTTCCAATGACCCTCTTTGCCATGACCTTTTCTCTGCCCTAGTGAGCTGGATTCTTTTCTACCCTGCTCCTCAACAAAAATTCCTGATAGAAATTGACATTTTCTCTAGACAACATGAGCACACACCTTTCCAGTTCTTGCCTTGACCCATTGTAGGAACATCTTTTAGCAGGCCCGATGCCTCTGTCTCCGTGTGCCATAGTGTTTATAGAAGAGAACTTTCTCTTGGGTCAAAAGCAATGATTCTCAGCCTCTAGTGTTCCTTAATTGACTTGTCCTTTCTCTCTGTCCTAGCTACTCCTTTGTGGTCTCCCCGATTCCTTGCTCCTTGCTGCCCCAGGACATTTGCTCTTACTGTTCTTTTTGCCTCATTGAACTTCCTGGGCTCCTTACATAATCATGCCCATCTTATCCTTCAAGTCTATACTTAAATGCTACAGAGAAAGCATCCCTGAACATCCCTCAGGCCAGATCAAGTCATGTCCTCCATGTGAAATGCCATCATGGCTCATAACTATCCTTATTTAGATTGCTCATGCTTCATAGAGATGTTTTTTTCTTAATGGTAGATTCCACAAGCATGGAACTATCCCTTCAACCTTAGCAGTGCCACAGTGTTAGGATGACCAGTTCTGCATTTCACACGTAGTATATTCTCAACAAGCAGATGTGTTAACTGAACAAATAGATGATAGATGGAAGAGTCAGCAAACAAATAGTGACTGGGTTTCTGGGTGGTATGCAAAAGTTCACTTTCTTCCAGGGTCTGAGAATAGGCAAGGGACATGCTGTTCCTTGCATGGCCAATGGCTTGAGAGGCCTTTCAGATCCTTCTGTCTCAAGGGGCCAAACCGTGTTCACTCCTAATGCTTCTGAACCCTGTATCTGTAGCCCCTCCTACTTGGTGATCTGCCTTCACCAGCTGCCCTTCTGCTTCCTCTCCCCTTGCTGGAGTATTTGAAACAAATCCTAGGTACCAGTTCAGTTTATACCTAAATATTTTAGAAGCCATGACTAACTGATCGTGATTTAGAATTTCTTATAACATGTCCATATATAATACCAAGTATCACATTTAGCAAAGTAAAAATAACTGTTCTTTTCATATCCAATACTTGCTTGATATTCAGATATTCCAAATTTTCTCAAAAATACATTTTTATATTATGGGTATTTGGGTCATGCTATCAGCAATTGCATTTAATAGGCATCGTTCTCTTAGTCCACACTGAGAATAAGAGAAATGTCACTTTTTCTCTTTTTCAAAATGCAGTGGGGTTTCTGTTGGAACTTCTGCTTATCTCTTGGTCTTGCACTTTTCAGACCATCTCTCCTTGCAGATGTGGCTGATGGCCTCCCCCTGGTGCTGCTCAGTGGGCTCCTCCATTCATCCCCAGTGCTTCCCAGAAGCCGGTAGTTAGGGTGTTGTCATATTCGATCTTTGGCTAGAAGCCTTTGTAGATGGTGTTGCGTTCTCCTTGTTGAATCACATCCTAAAGTCTGGTTGTCTCTCTTTTAACGATGTTAGGATCGATGTGTGGTTCACCCTGCCCTTAATTAACTCCTACTCCTGTCTCTGTTTCCATTGCTATATGAACTTGTTTTGCAAAACAAGTCAGTTGAGAACATCGATCATATTGAGCAGAAGTGGGGATGGGCAGGGGCTGGTGGCAGACACGCTGGCTTAGAGCAGCAGGCCCAGGTGAGAGTTTTCATCTCTGCCTTTCAGCATCCTGGAATGTTACTATGATGTTTTTGAGAAGTAACAGATAGGGAAGTGCTTGGTGCACGGTCAGTATACAGGGTGCTCTTACTCACCAGTCTGTCAAGGCTACTGCTGTTTGCCTCTTTAAGACATGGAAGGAAGAGAAGGCAATTTGCTCAAGGGCCACCCAGTGAGTAAATGCAGACTTGGGATTTGAACTCTGACATCAGGCTCAGAGCCTGTGTTTTTAGACACAGTGCTGTGCAACCCGTGACTTGTCAAAGGAGGAATTCCTTGCTCCTTTCCACACTGGGTGCTTTTTAAGCCTTTAGTAGGAACTGGCACCTGGTAGTTTAAAGATCTGCACAGGGTGGAGTAAGTCAGCCCCCAGTGGCCGGAGCAGGTACTGCACTCTTCTCCCACCTTTCCAAGGCACCCTTCTCCTGTTAGACGCCCCAGGACTGACAAGCTTTCATGCAGGAGGTGCAACTGGAGACCATAACGTCCAATCTTTACTTAGGTGGGGTTTCACTTACCCAGAAAAGGAAAAAAAATCCCAGAGAGGTTAAGTGAATTGCTGAAGCTCACATAGTAAATATCCCACTGAGTCAGGATTAGATCCCCAGATTCTGCCAGCTTTGGGCACTTGCGTGAACCTTTCAGTCCATCTCCGCTCCCATCTCTCCTGAGTTAGATTTGCTCTGACCAGGTTGAAAGAGTAGGGTACTGAAGTAGGGTGGGCACCTATGCCTGCCAGAGTGGCTTCAGTCATTCAGGGCCTGCCTGGCCTGTCATATAGGCAGTCCCCTTCTTGTCACCACTGTAGGTGTCTCAGCCTGCTAACCTCACCTTCCAGGGCCTCAAAAGTGAAGCAAAATCACACAAAAGGTGCAAAGCCCATCTGGGAGCCAATTCTTCTGGATCTAACATGTAGCCCTGGCTATTGAAGGCCGAGAGTCTCCTCTTGCTACAGCCCCATCTCCAGAGGAGATAAGGGCATCTCAGAGAAGGGTAGAAACTTAGAAGCCCAAACTGCCTCAGTGGCAGGGTGGGATGTTACAAAGGGCCAGGCCTCCCGTGGGGGCTGTACCCACATCCAACACTGAGGGTTAGTTTGTGAGCTCAGAATGAGGTGGAACCTGGTAGGGGGGCGGTTGCTCACCTAGGAAACAGACTATAGTCCATGGTCCAGTTTGTCTGATGACAAAAGCCAAGATAATGATTGAAGGTGGCTTTGGGTTCCCTGGGCAGCCTCTGGCGCCATTGCCTGGGGGCTGTGTTGGCGCCTTGCACCCGGGGCATTCACTAATGGACTATGGCTGATCCCAGGTCTGATTGGCAGCCAGCCCTGAGGTCCTCAGGGAGATCCTGGAAACTGTGGTCTCCAATCTGGAGACACTGTCCCTTCTGGAAGGCCCCTGTGGGGGATGGAATGGGGTACTCAGTTTGGTCTGAGAAAAGAGTGTTTCTGAGTCCCTGGGTGAGACAGAAGGAACATGAATAGAATCTCCCTGTCCCCTGACTGCCTGGATGGAATGCATGCAGAACTTCCAGACCATAAAATAGTGTCAAGATACGAGCTCTGTGTCCTCTCTTTCTACTGGCTCCCTGCCCTGTTCCCCTGCATTGGCTGGTATAATACCCACTTCCATGCCAGTGTCAATGCTCAAATGTATTTTCAGATAATATTTTGGGATATGGTGACTCCCCACCCCCAGACAAGTTAGAACCACTTTCCCCAGTACAGAGGGGAAGGATGAACTCTTCCAGAGGGCTCCAAGAAGTAAGGGCTCCCATATGTCTGAGAAAGATATCCCAGGCCTGGGGGAACATCACAAACAAAGATACAGAGGAATAAATAACATGCAGGGAGAGGCTGGAAAATGAGGCAAGAGGGCAGACCTTGAAGGCAGTGCCGAAGCCCCGGCCCTCATCTGGTGGGCCACAGGACCCACTGCAGGTTTGGAGAGAGGACAGAGAGGTACCTATGGCCTGCCCAGAGTCACGACTGACTCTTAAGCACATGAGGCGAGGTGAAAGAAAAATGAGCAGCTGATGTGGTTGACCTTGTCCTAGGACAGTCAGTAGGCAGTCACTGTGCACATTACCCAAATGTTCCTCGCAGTGCCCAAATTTTACTCGTTTACTAAAAGAGTGAGGAAAAAGGCGCGTTAGGAAACTGCTGTAAATCCCGTGCAAATCACCATGGTAACCTGATTAGCAGCTAAATTAAGTTCATGATTAAGAAGAAATAAATAAAAATAACTCTCCTCCTTAGCAGTGGCTACCCACTGGGCTACTGGCAGCCAAGCTGATGCGAGGCCTGGACTGGGCCCTGCCCGAAAGTTGGGATGGGAGGTCCTAACTTGCAGCTTGCCACAGGGAAGAGAAGGGCCCACCTAGCCACCCCCCTCCCCGGGATATTGAGGCCCCTGGTGGTCGGGCCCTGGACTACAGGCTGTGCTTCCATGGGCCAAGGTCATGGTTTTCTCTGCAAGGGTCCCATGCCTTCCAAAGATGTCCTTTTGTTGTCCTAGACCAGTCTTCCCTCTGTGAGCACCCACATTCGCAAATGTAACAAGAGTTTGGTGCACTGTATACATAAGGGGTTATGGGAACATAGGCAAGTCAAGGAGGGCTTCCTGGAGGAGGGGGCGCTTAGGAAAGAGACAGATATGTGGATGCTGGACAGTGCTTACTTCTGGTGAACATTTGTGTCTCTTGCTTGGAGTGGACTAGCAGGCCAGCCTGGAAGCAGGCGGGCATGGACCCTAAGGAGATCAGAAGGAGAATAAGTAACAGGAGAGGTGGGTCCACAGACGGAAAGGAGCCTCTCATATTCCCTTTGTGGACTTTTTCCTGCATAGAGGTACTTAGAGCAAAGGCTAGAGCCGAAGGGACTTTGGATCTATATTGTACCACTTGATAGACGTGGCCTCCGACAAGTGATTGGTTTAATGTGAACTTTAGCTCCTTGTCTATGAAATGGAAGCAGTTATGGTCATTATGCGTATCTACATGGTTACGGAAGAGAATTGAATGAAATGAGAAATATTAACTGTTTCTCATCTTTTGCATGGAAAAACCTCCACTAAGATGCTCACTGCTGTTAAGATAAGTACTTGGGGAAATCTGCTTTGAGCCGGTGGAAGATGTAGGGTAGGGGTGGCCACCGAGAGCCTGGAGTATGTCTCCTTCCTGAGCATTGTTGAAGGATCACAGTGGGTGGCTAGCCCTTGCCCTGGTACCCTGTGCGTTTGACCCTTCACTGTACTTCTGGCTGCTTCCAGGCCATAATTCAGCACCAGTTCACTCCCTTAGATAGGAACCCTCAACAGCCCCAGGAGCTTGTTGTAATTTCTATGTCTCTGACTGAAGCTTCAGCCTCTTCCTTTCTACTCTTTTCACAGCTGTCTGTGGACTCCCTGGCTATCCAGCTGTCTCTTCCTTCCTCCTTCCCAGTGATACCCTAGTAAATCTTCTGCTTGCTTCTTAGAAGACCTAAGTTGACACAGAAGGTCTTAGAAGGAGAATCCTGCAAATGGGTGGTTGAAGAGGAAGAAATGAAACCCAGTAATTTTATGAATGATGGTGGGGTGCTGGTGGGCATGCTGGTGGGGATGCCGGTGGGGATGCTGATAGGAATGCTGGTGGGGTGCTGATGGGGTGCTGGGGGTGCTGGCGGGGTGCTGGTGGGGTATCAGTGACAAGAAATGCTGGTCTTTTCTTGAACCCTGTCCTCAAATGTGGGTCTGTGTGTTCCCCTGTGTACACAGCACTCCCCATCCCACACTCAACTTGAATCAGTTGCTCCTTTTTAAGTTTTCTTCTTTTTGCCGTAACACAGTACTAGTTCCTAATGGAGGAAAAAAAGTGTTTAGTCCAATCTCACAGAAGTCCTTGGGTCCAGTAGAAGTTTCATCAAAACCCAGTGCTGTGGGGACCCAGGTCAATTTTGGCTTTGCCTCCTGGTGTTTTGAGTTGCACCATGCTATTTTATTTGAGCCTTTTGTTTATGTCACAGAGACATCTGTGTCCCCCTTCCCAGCCACACAGTGGGCAGTGGTAGCCTTGCTTCAGACTCTTCTGCTTACCCTTGTCTTTGCTAAGCTCTCTGTGTGGATCTGCTCTGCCAGGGGTCCTCAGGTTCCTGGCTCCCTCCCCTCCATCTCCTATTCTGAGCTCCTTCTTCCCTCAGCCCCTCCTCCCCACTGCGTGCCTGTCGAGATCAGGGAAGCTGAAAACCCAACCCTTACATCAAAAGGGAGCTTGAAAAATACTTGGAGCAAAATCTGCTAACTGTGCATCCTCGCTCTGTGCCGGGACCGATATTAAATCAGGAAATGGCACTGAACAGCCGCTCTAAACACAGAAACAAGGGTTGTCAACACAGAAACCAAAAGCAATCTCTAACAGGCAGAGGTGAAAGGATCTGGCACAAGGCCGAGATGGGGGCTGAGACCTAGCAGAGGGTTCCTAGACTGGATTTGTCTCTATGTCTCTCCAGTATTTAGAAGGCAAGCAGCTTCTGCCACCAAGAGATGTTAGAGAATGAAGTGTGCTGTTTAAATACTGTCAAGATCCTTCTTTGTCTTTCCATAAATGTCTGTTTAACACCTACTATGTGTCTCACAGTGAATGAAAAAGATACCTGCCCATGTGGAGATGATTAGCTGGCTCCTGGGACAGAGCTCCAGTTCTTTGGTCACTGGAGTGCTGGCTCTTGCAGAACTCTGCGGCTCTGTCTCCAGCCTCTCTGGAACAGCACTCCCTGGGGCCCAGGAGATAGGGATTCTTCCCCTCAAGTTTTCTTGCTTCTGTGTTTGATAAATTTCTGCTCAGCCTCCAAAGATGCAGGCAAGTCTCACCTCCTCTTTTCAGCCCTCTCTGCTACTACCTCTCCTCCAGATGTCATTTGCCTGAGCCCTGATGGCACTGTGAATGTACTGTCACCACAACACCTTCCCAGCTGCAATGGCAAAGTCTGCAATTTCCTGCATGGAGGAGCCCTCATCTCCCAGCAAAGCTTGCAGAATTGACATTAAAATGAAAAACCTTGATAAAAATCCATTGTTGATGGATTACCATCCTAGCTTCTAGATGGGAAATTAAATTGGTACAATCTTGTTGGAGGCTAATTTGACAATATTAACATTGATACTATGCCTATCTTTCAATCTAGCAATCCCTTTTCTAGCTTTGAAGAGAAATAGTTGCACATGTGTTAAAAAGGCATGTGTATAAAAGCTGTTGGTTACAGCATCGTTTGCAACAGAGAAACTTAGAAATGCCGTAAGTGCCCATCAGTATGGGACTTGCTTTTAAGAAAAAGGACAGGGCATCTATTGGTCAGAATGCTGCGCATATGTTAAAAAGAAAGAAGCAGGTGTGGGTATATTGGCACGGGGGTTACAGAGTAAACTAAGCTAGCTGAGGCTGGAGACATAGATGTTACAAACAACATTGTTGATCTTGTGTGTTTTTTTCTTACAATGAATAAAGGGTAAAAGAGCTAAAGTGGCCACAGCAGTTCCTGCCTGACCAAAGCCTAGGCTTCATCACAGTCCAGCATCAGCATCATTTTATCAGCTTTCTGCAATGGAAGGGTGCTGTTCACTTCCTTAGTAGCTAGAAATCAGTTCCCTAGTGGGAAGAGCATCCAGGCAAAGAAGGTGAAATCAAGGCCAGCGGGTTAGAGGAACTGGGTTGCTCCATTCCTTGGGTTATTCTTTGGAATGAAGGAATGAGACTTGATTCAGGATTGAATGCTAAAAAGGGGGAGGAAGGTCCTGGGGCATGAAGGAGAGGTCTGAGGGTTCAGAGACGGTAAGCACATCTCTGAGTTGGCCCCATTCTTTACTCATTCACTCATTCATTCGCCCACCCACTCATTCATTTATTCCATAACTACAAGTGAATCCCTTCTGCTATGGGTATTATGCTGGTTACTGGGAACCCAGAAACAGCCTCCAGGAGCTCAAGGTCATTTCATGTTGTTTCTCTGAGTGTGTTTCAGTAATCCGTTTGGCTTAATAATCTGTGTTTCTAACTCATTTTCTCAAGTGAAAATAATTTGGACTGACTGATCAAACCACATTTGGCCTCCCCTGTATTGTTTCCTGAGGCCTCTCTCAAACTTGAGGTCACCCTGATCCACCTGGCAAAAGCTCCAGAGGGATAGAGGCCTAAGCCTTGCTGTTTGACACTATGATATGTGCTTTTTCCCAGAATGCTGTGGATCTCTTCTGATCCCTTTCCTCCCAAACACAGCTACAACCCAAGTCCTCCTGAAGCCTGGGCAGATCCCCATCCTACCTTGTCTAAGTCCTTCAGAGGTAAGCAGCCAAGTCATTCTGGGTAGAGGGTGGTGTCATGTGCAAAGACCCATGGCTGAAAACAACTTAGTTGGTGGAGGAACACAAAGGAACTGGTGTGCCTGGAGCATTAGTGAGGGGTGGGGGGACAAGTACAGTTAGAGTCTGTGGGATCAGTCACATGCAGTTCCTTGAGGGAGCAGAGAAGTGGAGACAGAAGGACTGGTCTCAGAGATGAAGACTAGCTAGTTCTATCGCTCCATGGAAAAGCAAAAGTCCATCAGTCCATAGCCAAAGCCTCTGCTGCCTTTTAAGCCATGGATGAGGGAAGCTTGGATGAGCTGGGGGGGTACCAAATGGGGAACTAGAGGGCTCCTGAGGTGGAGGTGGAGGTGGAGGTGGAGGTGGAGGTGGAGGTGGAGGTGGAGGTGGAGGTGGAGGAAGACACCTATTCTGGTCAGGTTATGAAAGGTGAAAACTAGGATGTGGTTTCAGATTGTGAAATGGTGGCCTTGGGTCACAATCAGGTGTGGTGAGAAGGGGGTGGCACTGGGGAGCCTTCACCCAGCTGTGGCTGCGAGCAGCTCCTTCTCATGACCACAAGCCACCCCCTTCTTTTCATCCTTCTTCTCGCCCCTCATCTTTCTCTGCCCATCTTCCTCTTTTCCTTCCCCCTTTCTTCTATCTTTCATGCCCCCCCTTCTTAGTCTCCCACTCCTTTTATTTCTCAGATATTTAAGAGAGATGAATTGATACTAATGGTCAAACTCAGGACACAGGCAGGACCACCAAAGTCAGGGCTGAGATTCAGAGCTAACATCAGTGATCCAGAGGCCAAGGGTAAGGGACAGGATGGGAAGACTGCAAACCTTTCCTTTGGCTTACAGTTTGCTTTGATTTCTTGCTGTCCTCACACAATCAGAGAAGGGAAAGGAAGGGGAGGGGAGAGGAGGGGAGGGGAAGAGAGGGGAGGGGAGGGAAGGAACCCAGGAATTCTTGTGGCATCCACAAAACAGCAGTCAAACACTTCCTTTATAATTGGGAAGAGGCTCATTAGTGACAAGAGTAGTCACTAGGCTCTCAGAGAATTGGAAATCCCCAGAGAGACAGCAGCTGGAGACCTGTACAGGCACAGGGATCCCTGGGGCTGATACTGCCTACTCTGGGTAGAGGAACCCTCCACCAACCGCACAGGATTCTGAAGTCAGAATTCTGGTTTATTACCTCTGTGTAAATTGAAATGAATCACTTAACCTCTGTGAGCCTCCCTCTGTCTTTGGATGAGCTGGTGATGACCTTGCCCACGCAGGGACCTCTACGGGTGGGATGTGTATCCCCAGCTACCTGCCTGCTCATCTGTGCAAAGTAGGAATAGTAATAGCTGCTGCCCATGAGATGCAAGAATCAGAATCCAATGGCAAAGTGAATCATAAAAGGCATTTCAAATTCCTGTGTGGGCGGAAGTGAGTGTTATCGAGAAACATCTCTCTGAGGCCTTACTGCTCAGTGGGTTATGGAATGTGAGCCTGTGTGTATCCTAAAATTTTCTCTCAGACACACCAAAATAAAGTGAAAGCAAACAGGCATTTCTGTTGTAGTATAGACCCCTGCTCCTCTGCGGTGGATGGGAGGGGTCTCTATCTCCATTTCCATCTCCAGCAGATGGTATAACTATGGTTGCCACTGGGCCCGACTACCAGGATCTAGCATAGTACAAAACCTTTATGGAAGTGCTGGTTTGGACTCTGATGGCGGTTCTACGAGGCCGGCCAGATTAAACGGAAGTGGTAGCTGCTGTCAGGAGGGAGGAAGAGAGGTAAGGCAGAACAACTCAACGCCTTCATCCCCGGGGCTGTAGGTTTCCCGAGGTTTTCTGGCTGGCAACAGGACATCTTCTCTTGGGGTCTTGTGAAGGACCTCAGGGCTTCTTGCAAGAGAAGTGCAGATAACAAGAACGTTCAAAGGCAGGCTTCTGTAGTTTTTCTTTCCAAACGCTAGCCCCCTCCTCAGGATCCGGGGCCCTTGAATGCAAGGGCTTTTGCTTGGCTACCTTGGATGGTAGACCTTTTATCTAGGACGCTGAGAGCTGTGGTTCCCCACCCAGTACACATAAGCTCACTCTTACTCTTGCAGATCCACCTATTCGCTCACTAAGCACCTGCAGCCCTCCGGGAAACCGGGATGAACCGCGCTCTTCAGCGCAGTACGCAGGTGCCAGGGCGCCGCCCAAGTCTGGAAGCGCAGGCAGGAAGGTGTGCCACTGCGTTTTTATCAGGTTATCCTGATGGGTGGTAGAATCGCCACGAAGGCAGTGCGGAGAGAACCTCATGCTCCGCCTCTCACTCTTCAAATGCCTCGGAGAGTAATTTCTTCCCCTAGAACAGGAGTGTTCCTAGGTCCTGTGTCTAGGACCCTCAGAGTTCCTGTATCATTGCGGTGTAGTTAAAAAATTCCAAGATGATGCAGCCGGGTTCGCTTGGAGTAAAACAAACTCAAAGCTAAGTTAAGGCGCTAGATAGGAACTGTTCAGTATAGAGGGGCTCTAGCCACTGGCAATCCCTGCTTTCCTTTCCCTTAGGCTCGCTGGAGGCTGCCTGGGCCTCCTGCCTCTCCCCTTTGCTTCTCGGACTCCCTCCATCCCAACGTTCCATCAAGCTCTCAGTCAAAATGCCCCAGCATCCTCTCGACCTCCCATGTCTTTCAGGTTGGGGAGCAATCCTTTATCCCGTCATACCCAGGAACGGGAAGAATCCGTAGATGGATGCTGAGACTGAGGTGGCAGTCTGGAAAGAAAGGTTATTTGCCCAGGAGTTCCAGTTTCAAGACCCAGCAGCAAAGCAAGTCAGGAGTTAGAATGGGGGAGGCTGGACCATGAAATGGAATAGGCTGTGAGCAAAGGTCTTCACTTGGGGCAACCCTCCTCTCTCTCTCTCCTTCTCTCTCTCGGGAAGGAGGGGCTACCCCGGGAACAGAAACGGGTTGGGGGGAGGGGAAGTGAACATAGGAGTCGCTGAGATAGCTCAGCTAAAGCCCAGAGGAAGAGAGTGGCTGCAACAGAGATAGTCACAGGGACAAAGAGGAGCAAAACTGCCCGGACAAAGGCCAAGTAATCTAAACCCTGAGGGGGCACGTACTAGGGTTTTGCAACTACTGGTCTGTGGCCGCAAGAGTCCTCTTCTAGGGCCACGTTCTTGAGAAGTGGATTTCAGTCCTTGGTGGTGGCCAAGACAGCAAGCACCGTTCTGCTGCCCTCTGCGGTGCTCCCGGGAGGGAGGGTGTGCAGTGAGGCGCGCACTGGGGAAGCGCTGGGTCTCAGATGACTCGGAGGGCGGGAGCTAACGCTAGAGCCCTGTGGGTGTTAGGAGAGTCCGGGTGTGATGGTCCAGGCTGGAACCGCGGTTTGCAGAGACCTGGAATTCTAAACCCGAAATAGCCTCAAAAACGTCCCATTGCCTGCCGAGCCGAGGTCCGAGCGTGCGTGCGCCCTCCTTGTGCGACCTCAGCTGGGACAAGGTGTCCCTAGCGCTCATCTTCTCCTGTGGGGAGTTGAGGCGAATGGCCCAGGCTCTGTGCCTAGGCGACCGAATCATTTCTGCAAAGAGCTCACTTCTCCAAGGGTTTGAGGAGATTTTCTCAGCAGTTCACCGAGCTAAACATTTTAGGTCAAGTTTTGGTTCAAACACATTCATTTGTTAAAAATAGGCTCCCAAGACCACTGTCTGCCCCATCTTTCCTAGGGACTCTAGAGAAAAAGGTTTTTCTTATTTACCGGCGGCAAAATTTTCCTTCTAACTGTAAGAGGAACAAAAAATTCTGGTCTTGTTGTCATTGATGCGGGCCACTGGACCCCTGCGTAATGCTGGCCGACTGGTCCTGATTCTGGTCTTGTTGTCATTGATGCGGGCCACTGGACCCCTGCGCGATGTTGGCCAACTGGTCCTGCGCAGCCGGCATCCAGGACACACTCACCTGGCACGCTTTCGGCCGCCTTTCTTTCCGCGTCTTTAGCTGGGAAGCAGAAAGCGACGCGGGAGGCGGGTCGGGTCTCCGGATCCAGCGAATTCGGCATCTACTCGCTTTTGGTATCGGAATTGGGGTCTCAGGAAAGTCCCATATTTCTTACCCTTCTGGCCCAGGGTAGGGAGGCTCCGTCGGCGCTCTGCAGCCGGGTCTAAAAGCCTAGTGTGCTGCGTTCCCGCCTCCCTGTCTGCGCTCAGGAGAGGTTTCTCACCCGGTAGCCCAGGACCCTCTCCACTTGGCGTTTTCATTTTAGCACACTGATCTTTCAGGCTCAGTACCTTCCCGAGAGGGGAGTAGCCCACAAGCACATCCCGAAGGCTTGGGTATGGAATTTCAGAGAGACCGCAGAGAGCTAGTGGTTGAGTTCGAAGATGAGATTGGATGACCTATGCACAGTTTCAGGGGAGTCTGTCCTAGGTTCCAGGGCACACACAACCTGCCTTCAGGCCTGACTTGGTCGGGGTGAATTAGTAAGACCAGCGTGGGTCCGAGGTGCCGTCCAAGCCTCCCGGCACCGAATCAACCAGTTCAGGGCGCCGTTGCGCACCGTGGCCACTTGGGGTCGCACTTTATGCCTGTTTGAACCGCCGTGCAGCCTGCAGAAGCTTGGATCAGCTTAATCCTTACAAAACGTTCAGACAAAAACAGGGCCCCGTTCCCCCGCAGCTCAGAGTCACTCGGTGCACCGACCGGTGTTGGTCTCGGCTCCGAGCCTCGCAGTTCTCAGGTTCCTAAACGACTGGCCAGTGAAAGGTATTCAGAACCTTTGGGCCGACTCTTTCTTGTTTACCTTCCTTGGGAGCATTTGGGGGGCGGGAGGGGAGTAAATGAACGGAGCGGCGAGACCAGTGGAACTGTCTCAGAGCTCAGTCACCGAACCGGCCAGGAGAGGAACCTTCCAAGAGGTTAAGAGTTGGGTCTGAACAGAACTCTTGGAGCCCCAGCCCCGCCCTCCCCCACCGCATACATTTGCGCAGACCGCCAGAAACACAGGCACGCACGACACACATTCACTCGGCCCGCGGCGCCGAGGACACAAGGAGCGTCGCCCACTGGGCGGGGGCCGCTAGGGAACAAAGGGCCGGGGAGGCGTCATCCCGGCGCTTATTCTGAGCCTACTTGAGGGTGACACGGGCTGAGGGTGGGAGTGCAAAGAGTATCTAGGGAGGCGTGAGTGCAGGCAGGGGGGTGGGAACAGCGGTCTGGTCTAGAAGTGGGGCGCGCACGGAAAGCGAGTGTACGGGGACCTCAACTCAGAGGGGGTTGGGGGTTGGGCGCAGGCCGGTTGTCCCACTCGGCTCCAGCCCTCCTCCAGGCCTCAGCGGCTTCGGGGCTCCTCCGGCCTCCAGTCAGCTGACGCGGGGGGCCGGGGGAGCTGTCAGGCACGCCCCGCCCAGCGTCGCTGGGCCGCGGGGGCCGTGCTGCCATTGGCCAACACGCCGGGCGGCTTGGGCCCCCGCGCTCCAGTGACATCAGGAAGCGATAAAAGGCGGCGGCGGCGGCGCCAGCTCCTGCACAGCTGCACCGCCGTGCTGCGAGCGGCTGCAAGCAAGAAAGCCCTAGAGCCAAAGAGCCGGAGAGCGAGCGGCGGCCGCTTTGCCCCGCGCCTCCCCTCTGCCCCAACGCGCACCTCGCCTGCTTCTCCACCCCGCCCCAGCTCGACCCGACTCGGTCCCGACGCGACCTCAGCCCCGAGCTCCGGGGCAGCTCAGGCAGCCTCGGGAGGACTCTCCGGCGCGCCGCCGCGTCCCCAGACAAAGGCTTGGCCGGCGGCCCCGGCCCGCAGCGCCCTCGGCTCCCCGCCACCCCGGCTTGCCGCTCTTCGCCCCCGCGTTTGGCTCCGCGAGTCCGGGCCGGCCGGCCGCAAAGTTTCCCCCGCGGCAGCGGAGGCTCCGCTTTAGCGATGGCCGCGGAGCTGAGCATGGGGCCAGAGCTGCCCACCAGCCCGCTGGCCATGGAGTATGTCAACGACTTCGACCTTCTCAAGTTCGACGTGAAAAAGGAGCCGCTGGGGCGTGCGGAGCGTCCCGGCCGGCCCTGCACACGCCTGCAGCCGGCCGGCTCGGTGTCGTCCACCCCGCTCAGCACACCGTGCAGCTCGGTGCCTTCTTCGCCCAGCTTCAGTCCGACCGAACAGAAGACTCATCTCGAGGACCTGTACTGGATGGCGAGCAACTACCAGCAGATGAACCCTGAGGCGCTCAACCTGACGCCCGAGGACGCCGTGGAGGCGCTCATCGGTTCGCACCCAGTGCCACAACCGCTGCAGAGCTTCGACGGCTTCCGGAGTGCGCACCACCATCACCACCACCACCACCCTCACCCTCACCACGGGTACCCAGGAGCCGGTGTGGCTCACGATGAGCTGGGCCCGCACGCTCACCCGCATCATCACCACCATCACCAAGCGTCACCGCCGCCGTCCAGTGCTGCCAGTCCCGCGCAACAGCTGCCCACCAGCCACCCGGGGCCGGGACCGCACGCAGCGGCTGCAGCGACGGCTGCGGGTGGCAACGGGAGCGTGGAGGACCGCTTCTCAGACGACCAGCTGGTGTCCATGTCGGTGCGTGAGCTGAATCGCCACCTGCGGGGCTTCACCAAGGACGAGGTGATCCGCCTGAAGCAGAAGCGGCGGACCCTGAAGAACCGGGGCTACGCCCAGTCGTGCAGGTATAAACGCGTCCAGCAGAAACATCACCTGGAGAACGAGAAGACGCAGCTCATTCAGCAGGTGGAGCAGCTTAAGCAGGAGGTGTCCCGGCTGGCCCGAGAGAGAGACGCCTACAAGGTCAAGTGCGAGAAACTCGCCAACTCCGGCTTCAGAGAGGCGGGCTCCACCAGCGACAGCCCCTCCTCTCCCGAGTTCTTTCTGTGAGTCGTGGCGGGTCCCGGCCCCCGCCCTTGCCCTGGCCCTGACTCCCTGTCCTGTGCCCCTAACCCTGGACTCCCTGCCCCTGCCATGGCCCCGGCCTTGACCTGTTTGACTTAAAGAGAGAGGGAGGAAGGACTCGCGGGTCGCGGGCGACGGGCAGGAGCGCGGGCGGGTAGACAACCTTGGCTCAGAAGAGAGCTGCGCAGGCCAGCGCAGTCTGCTAGACTTTGGGCAGAGTCAGAGAGACCGGGGAGGCTGGGAGGTCCCGTAGTAACTTTTCTCCTGGTTGGAAGGCCTCGAGGCATTTTCCAAGGAGTCGCCAAGGCCGTCTGGACACTTCTGGCTCTGGGAACTTTGTGAGTGCCAGGGCCGCTGATTCGCAGCCCAGAGCTCAGTTCGCCCCAGGAAGAGCAGAGGAGAGGAAAGGAGAGGAGAGGGACTCTGGAGTCCCCGAGAGCGAGAGGCAAGGCTGAGCTAAGGAAGGAAGAACAGACAGATCTGTCTGTCCAGAGTCCGGAGAACACTGGCTCTCAGCCGGAGACGCCGGCTTCAGTTAGGACATTCGGCGCGCGAAGAAAAAAAAAAAAACTCATCAGTTTTATTGCCTGCTCGATTATATAGAAAAATACGAAAATCTGCATTAAAAATATTAATCCTGCATGCTGGACATGTATGGTAATAATTTCTATTTTGTACCATTTTCTTGTTTAACTTTAGCATGTTGTTGATCATGGATCATAACCCCCTTGTTTCTTTGAGTGAGAAGGGATGCAGTTCCAAAACTCCTGCGGCTGCGAGAGAGCGGAGTTTCAGTCGCCGGCCGGCTTGTAAATTACCCGCCCGGCCAAACCACACTGAGAACGTAGCAGCAAGCTGAGTCTTTGTTTGGGTTTATTATTATGGCATTTTGTTTGTAAGTAAAAATAAACGAAAGCTAGAAAACAACCAACTTTGTCCCGGGGAACCTTTGGAATTTGGATATTCGGTCCCCTTTTCCTTCCCACTTTAGTTTTCTGTTTCGTTGGTGTTGAGGGAAAGCTTGTAAGGGAGAGACAGCTGTGGGTATCCACACTTTGGGTGCAGGAGCGTGCTCTACCCGGTCTTCTGACCAAATTGACCTCCCCGCCCCCACCCCACCCCCAAAGAAGGAAAGGAAAGAGACTGGCTCCTTGGCTTTGCATCTTAAAGAGTCAGGCTTGCCATCCTCCAGGAAGGCGCTAATTGCAAGCCCCTCCCGCCAGGGCTGAGGGTGAAAGGATTTTCTTGCTATTTCTCAATGGTGACCTGAGCTCCTACCGAACTAAATGCCATTCTCAGAATGTACCAGAAACCCACACATTGGCAAGTAATGCTGCAACTTTCAAGTGTGCTCTTTAGACCAATGCATTATGTGTTTCCCTGCTGTCGGGATAGCAGGGAGAATTATTGGTGGTGTTCCCACTCCCTTAGGTTGTACAGTTGTTATGGGGAGGTCTGGGTGTTTTTCTTTATTGTTACTTTCATTTCTGCGGGTCAGTAAAAGGATTTTAGTTGCACTGACGAAAATACCAAAATGAAAGCGTACTTTTTTAAGTTCCCATCTGAATTTGCTGGCGCTGCTGGCTGGATGCTTTTTTGTTTGTTTTTGAGTTTGTATTAGTTGATAAATTTACAGTAATAACAAGATTGTATGAACCGCATGGTGCTTGCAGTTTTAAATATTGTGGATATTCGTCCTGCATCGGAAACGAGCTTTGGTTTTTACTGATTCAACTGTGTTGAAATCAAACTTGCAGCAACGCAACAGAAATTGTTTTTAATTTCATGTAAAATAAGGGATCAATTTCAACCCCTGCTTATGATATGAAAATATTAAAATCTAGTCTTATTGTAGTTTTAATTCAGACTGGTTTCTGTTTTTTGGTTATTAAAATGGTTTCCTATTTTGCTTATTAAAACCATGGAAATGGTGTTTATTTAGAGGACTCCGTGTTTGCATGACTTTAACTCTCTTGTTTCTTCAAGAATTTCTCTTGTATATCAAGTTTGGGCATTGTCTGGCAATGGACCCCAAACCAAGGGCGGGCAGATCATTCTCTCCAGTGTATGACTCAATGTGTTATATGTGAGCCTCATGTATTCTCTGCTTTCCATCCAGGTTCAGACCCAAGTCCATCTGTGCGCGGAGAGGGGGCATATCTGAAAGAGACACTCTACAGTGCTTTCAGGCTTGGCACTCAGGATCAGGACTGGGCTGCTAGCTGGCCTGAGGCTGGGGTAGTGAACCACAGTGGCCCGGAAGTCAGAAGTCAGAACTGTCACCTGGATAGAGGAAGCCAGGTCTTTTTTTTTTTTTTTTTTTTGAGTGCAGGGCCAGTCTACCTTCAGTCCTTACCGTCCTGTCTGGGTGTTTTGGTCCCAACTTACTTCATCCAGGCACCAGGCAGCTTAGAACTAGGCTATGGGCATTAAAGTAAGGCTTTCCCCCAAGGTTGATGGAAGCAGGTGACACCTGACACTAGATCTTGGGATGCAAGGCCCTCTTAGTAGGAAACGCCTCCTTGGATATTTCTTCCCAGGTTAGTATGTTCAGGGTGCATGGGGCCATTAGCCCTCAAAAACAAAGCAAACAAAACAAATCAACACTGCATAGAGAAGCTTGGAAGGGTTTAGGTGACTCCACACAGCCACTCTAACAATACCTGAAGACTCCCGACATGGAAGTGGCCCTAGACTGCTTCCTTTTTCCTAGTCCTTTGAAGGTCAGTGCCTACCTTGTGTCCCACACTCCTGGCAACCTCCTTAGAATCCTGCCTATGATTTAGATTGCCTTTAGACCAACCTCTCTCTGGTATTGGAGCAGAATACCCAGACCTTAGAGGAGGTCTGCCCTTTTGGTAGTGGCTAGCTCTCCGTGGAACTCCAACTTCTGTGTAGATTTGACTCTGCTTTAGTGGTGCTGGAATTCCTAACATGGAGTTTCAGGATCCAGATGGGGAGGTTATAGACCCAAGCAGGGGAGCCCAGGGAGGGAGAGGCTGAGCAGGGGGGTGGCCTGGAAAAGAAGAGGAGAGTGAAACTTCAAGGGAGCAGATTTTGGCCAGGATCCCTGGAAATTGGGCTCATGATTGACATCTGAGGAAGAAGTTTGGGAACCTAAAACAAACAAACAAACAATCAGCAAAATAACAGTAACCACAATACACACCCGTAGTGGCGTTGGTGGTGGGGTTCCAGCTCCATGTGATTTCCCAAATCCATTTCATTTTCCCAGTGGAAACAAGGTTTGCCAAGGAAGGCTTTGGCCTCCAATTGGAAAAAGGCAGCTGAGCCTGTTTCTCTCACGTGTATGCAAGAGCCACTGCAGGTACAGATATGTCCCCTTCAGAGAAACAGGCCTCTGCTAGAGTTGGGGGGGTAATCTGAAGAGACTCCACTCTGCAGGTCCCTGCAGTTATAAAAGGGAATCAGGGACTTCTTGTGGCAGAGACCTTAAATCTGATTCTGTCTAGAACCATTCTGAATAGACTACTGTTGTCCACTTCTGCCGTTGCCTAGATTTTAGGAAAGGTTGTAAATTCCAAGGAATTGTCTTTATTCTGGATAGACACGACCGGTGGACCGGTGAGGTCACCATCACCGTGCATCCAGAAAGAACAAGGAGTGCCACCCGTTTAGAGTGACCAGCTGGGTTTGGGGATGAGATTCAAGGCATAACCCCAGTGACACGTTGTCACACCAAGACATGGGCACCCATACCCTGCATTCACACTGATGGCCCTGCCGGCACGTAGGTGCCTGCTCACGAGTCACCCATTGAATACTAACACGCCCTGGACCACAGACGGGAAAAGCTGAGTAGAGCTCACAGCTCTTTGGAGAAAACCAGGGCTTGCGGAGTCTGGACAGAATGGAGTGCTCTAGAGAGCGGTTCCTAAAGAAGCAAGCCCTCTACTTGCCGCCGGCCATTTGGATCTGCCAGGATGCCATAAGCTGGGGAAATGGGCACTGGATACCCAGGACCTCTACGGTGCCCCCGTCGGTACTCCGCAACCTTTACCCTTCTTTTCGGTTTCTATTTCTCCCTATTGCTAGAGGGCAGGCAGATTCTCTACTTCTCACCACCCTCTGAAAGAAAAGTTCTTCCTGCACCAAAATCTTCCAGGCTTCCACTGATCCCACGTAGACAAGCTGGCGCCTGTTGACAGAGACGCACCCGGAGACAGAAGGGCACAGACACCAACACCGGGAAACACTCAGTGGGCTCTTCGTAGGCTCTGAGAATTCGGGTCGCCTTCTTTGGTGGGGCAGCCGCGGCCCTACAACGGTCTGGGCGCAGTCTGGGGTCTGCGTCCCGGGATCTCACCGGCTTGGAGAATCTGAGGCAGCCGCTGCAGTCACCTCCTTCAGTTCGGCGGGGGAGGCGCTCAGGTGCCTGAGGTTCAAGCAAATCGGCAGCCTTCTATGTTCCTCTCTGTATGCATGTCTCTGTATGCGTGCCTCAGTCTTCCCCCTCTTCTCTCTTTTCCTCCCTCCCCTTTCCTTCTGTTCCGGTCCCACGCCCAGTGCCCACCAGTCCCCATTTTCCATTTCTTTAGCCTTTCCTTCCTAATCGTCTCTTTTGTTTACTTCCCTGCCCTTTATTCCAGGACAGCCTGAAAGGCTACCCAGAACTGGTCCTGAGGTCTCTCTAGCCAAGCCAGGGGTGCGAGGGATGGAAAGGCGGGTCTGCAGTCTGGGACTCACCACATAGTGACTGTTTAGGGTCTGGACTTCACTCTGCCAGCACTCCAGGTTCATTCTATTCCAGTGTCTCTCGCCGTGGTTGGCTGGGGCCTGCAGGCTGCTACACTGCTGGCCAGGGGCTGTTCAGATCCCTGGGGAGGCTGAAGGTGGTCACAGATTCAGTCACAGTAAGTCTTTGTCACTTGTCTCTGGGCATTTCTGTGGCAGGACAGCCCCTGCCCTTGCCAGTTAGAGGTTCCCGCTTCCCTTTTATGCCTCTGCACCAACACTCACAGTGGAAGGTGTCAACAGCCACACACTACACATCTCTAGGCTGACCACTCTATGACCCTGGAGGCTCACCTACTGCCAGGAGGGTCAAAGGCCTACTCCAGTCACTCTCCCACCCCCCAGTCTTCAGTCAACCCTGGCGTGGAGGAAGCCAGGACACTCTGGAGGAGAGTTTGGAAGACTCTCTTGTATGCATTCAGATGCTAAACTCCATTGTCTTTTGGGCCCTTTGATTTACCCAAAGGAATACTCTGAACTCGGTGTTTGAATAACTATTACCTTCACCATCTGCAGTCTTGAAGGCCAGGATTCTTAGCACAGACATTGTGGCTCTGGTGTTTAGATTTATAATGCAAGGAGCTCTTCTCCCCTGACCAAAATAAAATAAAATAAAATTCTTCCATTGCATATCCCTCCAGGCAGCATTTCTCTAGCCCCTCGGAGAGCGTCAGTTCCACCAAGCTGATCTGGGCTGCTGCCCAGCACAGGCAGCATCCCAGTATGACAATCTGGCAGAGTGCAGGGAAGGTCCAGTGACTTCGGTGTCACCTGCATATCAGGAGTAGGTACCTCGGGGCTGCCTCTGAAAGCTGGGGCTTCTTAGGTTCAGAACATAGGGTCTTTCTTTCGTGAGAAAGCTGCTGGTAGAATTTCCTCTTTCCCACAGCTCCTGGCTGGGAAGCACTTCTGTTAGTGGGGAGGGTATACATTCGCCAAGAGCCCCCCCATCAGTTGCTCAGCATTCTATGTAGCCCCTCCCATCCACCCGAACATCTTCACCTGTCCTGTACAAATTTCCATGCCTCCCATTTTTAAATTCCTTTTTCCATTGTCCTACGCATGCTATCTTAACTGGTACGTTTAGAAAATAACGGAGCTAACTGTTCTCACTTTGAAGAAATTAAATATGTGAGAAAAGTTGCAGCTCCAACACGAAAAACCACCTAAATTAATAATAAGGGTTTGTTCTGAAGCAGAATTCAGTTGCAGCAGCCTCTTGGCGTTCTTTGTGAGTGAAGCTACTTTTAAGTAAAACGGCAGTTATTCATTACATATTCTGTTTTATTTTTATTTTTTAATAAAAAAATGGATGCTCTCTTTCGGTTGGAGGGCAGCTGCAGATGTGGGGAGGAGGTCTGGAATGTTCTGTAAGAAGCAAACTATTTTTGACATGAGAAAGCTGATAAAGTCCATACATGTGTGTTGTGGTGCTTTCTTTCATTTTGGAGCTCTGTGCATTTTACCCGAGTTGAGATTTCCTCCCATGAATGGACAGGGATGGGCACTTGAGGGGCTCTGTTTAAATCATCTTTGTGAGGGGTGGGCATTGTTTCTGGCTTTAGGGTTCCCTCAGATGCTGCAGCCCAGGCTGCCCTTGACGCTCGGGTTCCCTTGTTCTGCTGGTCTGTCACCCTCACTCCCCTGACTCTGCTAGTTACAGTTCTGCTGTTGAGCTCTATCCAGAAGGGATGTGGCAGCAAGCTGCCTTGGAGTCAACTCTGTCTGCTCAGAGTAAGTGGAGCATGGCTGTATTTCTCAACATGGGTGGGCCCTACCCCTGCCCCTGCCCCTGCCCCTGCCTTTCTTTGTTTCCTGGAAATCTGAAGAACCTAGCATATGGGTCCCTTTCAATGGATAAAGGGCAGGTAGGTCACAGAGATGTGGTCCAGCCATTGGTTTGGTATCCAGGCATTTCACTTAACTCGGCAGCATTAATTGTTGTTATCTAAGGGCAGGGGTGGAGGGGGCACAGTCCTGTAGTCATCTCTTGCTCGGAGTCACCAGGGGGAGTCTAGAACAGAAATCCATACCTATCTAGTGATGAATTTATAAATCTTTATATAAACTCCTCATCAAAGACATTCAACCGTGTGTAGGTGAAGGGGTCAGAAAGAGCCCTCTTTGGGGGTCAGTTTCCTCCCTAAGCCTCTTTGCATAGGGTGGTTGCTGATTTTCACACTGGATGCTTCATGTTCTCCAGTCACAAGGTTTCCTGTGCACCAATGACACAGGACAGCACTTTGAAGACAAGGGTGTCAGTGGAAACTGCAGCTGTCACTCATTCTGATCTCTGATAGAGGAGAATGATGGCGCGGAGGCTGAGTGTAGAATCGGGCATCCTTGTCTCGGAACATCGGTGCTATTTATAATTAACAAACAGCTCCTGACTGAACTTTCCAATAAATGGATCCTAATGACGGAGCAAGTGTTCCTATCAGAAGCAGCCTCTAGGTGAGGCGATACTGAAGCTTTGGATCTAATGTAGATATGTTTCTGCTCTTTGGGCTGATCCACTAATGAATGCACACGTACATACTATATTTACATATGCAGAGACAGCATTTACATGTATTCATCTGCTATATATATGTTGTCATATTCACTTATATGTATAACTCATTACACATGTACCCCAATGCAAGTATCCATGCTAGATGCATACATATCTAAATGCTCATGTGCATGCATCTGTAGTGTGTGCAATTACACATACAGCTGTATGCCTTTATAGGATGATTGATTACACATTCACACAGGCTCTTGCAAATGTATAGGGCTCCTGTACATCCTCAGAGACTCACACACACTCACACCCATGTGTGTGTAAATGGACACTAGCCTTTATGCTCATTCACACACAGGCATCATGTAACAAGGGAAACACAGCACCAGTGGGGTTAATGGAGGCCTCAGACTCCCATAAATATTTATAGGAAGCACTCAAGCTCTCAAAGTGGGAGATGAAACCTCTGCTCTTGATCCCCTGTAAATCACATGGGCTGCTGTGTGTTACCTGTCAGATCCGGGCTGTGCTCTGCAAAGGTGACACATACATACTAGAGCTGCTGTATCTAAGGGTCAGAGGGGATGGGAACAAGGCCCAGTGGCCATCTTTTGATAAGTGCCACCAGGAAATGGTCTAGAACAGAAGTCCATATCTACCTAGTGCTGAGATTTAATTTTTGTCATCAAGTCTTACAATCTTTCTACAAATTCCTCATCAAAGATATTTATTTAACCCTGTGTAGGTTAAGCCAGTTCCCATTCTAAGTCTTTTTGCACAGGGCAACCATCCCAGCACCTCAGGCATCCAGCACACTAGAACACTGCTTCAAGAGCCAAGTGAAGCAGCTTAGTGCTGCTGCTGCTGAGGGGGCTGCCTAGTGGAGAGGCATTTTGTGACTATGTGAGATTCCACTGCCCTGTGAAGGGATGACATCTTGGACTGATTGAGGCGGTATGGTCCTGTTAGAAGCCAGATTTGATGCAGTGTGTGTGTGTGTGTGTGTGTGTGTGTGTGTGTGTGTACACACACTCACTCCGCTGGATCTCAGGATCCCAAGCTGCTGCAACTGTGTTCAATGCAAATTCTGTGCTTGGTTTTGTCACCTAAAACTGGCCATTTGCATACTAGACACTATCCTAGCAATGAGAGAAAGCATCCAATGTCCTGCCTCTTCAGGTAGCACAGTGAATGTCCACATGCAACAAAGCAGCCTGACCCGTGGAGACACTCACACAGAAGAGAAAGGGCAGAGAGAGAGAGAGAGAGAGAGAGAGAGAGAGAGAGAGAGAGAGAGAGAGAGAGAGAGAGAGAGAACGCAGTCAAGGAGGGCTTCCTGGAGCTGTTGATGCATGAATGGAGATCTGAAGTCTGAATTGGAGTTATTCAAGTCAAATGGGTAGGAGAACATTCTGGATTAGTGCCATCCCATGGGTGTTTCTATGGTAACAGACATTTTTCTATATTTGTGCCATCTAATAAGCAGCCACAAGCTACAGGTGGTGATTGGGACTTTGGATGTGGCTCAGGCAACTGGGAAGCTGGATTTTGTGTGTGTAATATATGTGGATGTATGTGTTCATGAATGCTCTGCGAGTGTGTGAATATGCATATGTGGGAGAACATTCGTGCCTATGTGTGTGAGTGTGTGTGTGTTTGTGTGTGTGTGTATGGTACATGTGTGTGTGGTGGTTCAGGGGTCAACAGCAGCTGTCTCCCGAATTGCTGCCCATTCTATCGTTAAATGCACAGTCTCTGACTTTACATGGAGCTTATTAGTTTGGCTACACTGGCTGGCCAGCAAGCCCTGGGAATACTTCTGTATGTCTCAACCTTCCCT
Source organism: Mesocricetus auratus (assembly GCF_017639785.1). Lineage (NCBI taxonomy): Eukaryota > Metazoa > Chordata > Mammalia > Rodentia > Cricetidae > Mesocricetus > Mesocricetus auratus. The sequence goes on along the minus strand of NW_024429209.1, from coordinate 6,709,431 downwards.
GCACTGGGATCGCAGCAACAGCATACCTCCGTGCTCTGCTTTTATGTGGTCACTGGGGATCAAACTCAGGTCCTGATAATTTTGTAACAAGCACTTTATCACCTGAGTCTTCGCCCCACCTGTCTTGTCTGTCTGTCTTTCTGTTCATCGTCCATCTTCATTACCATTGCTTGTCTATTATCTATCTATCCATGTTCTTTTTCTGTGTTTTTTGGAATTCTAAAAGAATACAGGGCACTAAAATTTCTTAAATAATGTGTTTGTCATTCTCCAGTGTCTCGCATACCATCAGAGGTTGTACTTTGGGACACATTCAGCTTCTGTGTGGAGAAAGGAAGGGGCTGGCGTCTGGCATTTGAGGGCACCGGGTGATCACAGAAGGGCTTTTGAGTCTTGGGTGTCTTCTGTCCTTTCCCCTCTCTTCAATTCTTTCGGTTTCCAGCTCTAGCCTCATGGGAAAAATCTCCCCCAAGTAACCATTTCCCCCATTTCTTCCTTAGCTGAGAAGAAAGCCTCCCAGACTAATTCCCTTGACAAGTTTCTTCAAAATGAAATGGCACGTCTACATTTAAGACTTGGGAGGTATTTCTCCTAAAAGAGGACACAAGCGGAAGCAGCGACCCTCCTGTTTTAAGCGGGTACTGGGTTAGAGGAGCAGCTCCGTGTTCCATACACTCCGAACCTCAGAAAAGAGTCAGCACCCTCGGGTGGAAAGGAGCCTTCCACAGCCCCACCTTCTGTTTCAAAGTCAAGGAGGATGTTCTCAGAAAGCAGACCCTGGGCGAAGGGGCGGGGAATACTTGCAGAAGGACATTTCCTCTGGCCAATAGGACTGGGAATCAGTGAAGACAGGTGGATGAGGATGTCTGTGTGAGCCCAAGCGCTGGAGCTTTACAGCCTCCTCATTTCTGTATTTGTTTTTTTTCCCCATTCATGGGAAGGGATGAGATGTAATTTTGCTCTGTCTACTTCACAGCTGGACGAATAGTCCGGGGAATTTTGTCTGGCAGCAGGGCTGGAGAGAATGTCCCTCTAGGACCTGCTAATGCCACGGGACCCTGTGAATGTCTGCAGATTCTTGTTGTCCCAGATCTCCAGATCAAGCTGATTTCTTTGGGACACAACTCTCAGGTACACCATCCTGGGAGGTCCTTGCTCTGTTGGTCAGTTCTCAAGAGTTTTATAACTCATTTTGTGGGTTCCACCCATCTCTCTGAGACTGTTCAGGTTCTTTCATAAACATACAACTGAACCCATCACTTGCTGCTCACTTACAAACTCCAGAGGGGAGCTGTGCTCCAAATTTTAGTTCCCCACCCCAGACCGTGCCTTTGTCACTGCAAGATGCTAAGCATAGATTCTAACCACATTTGGAGATGTCAAGGGACAGAGGCTAGGGACCCACCTCATCTTCCTTTTGGCCTGTCCAAAATCTTTGTCTCCTTCAAGGTCATGACCTTGAAGTTTATAGTTTTCTATAGCATGAACATTTTATATATTTTATATCATTTGAACCATAGGTACCATGCATCTAAAAGTCTTTCTTTGGCTTCTAGTCTCTAAGAAGGAGGGCCTGCTGTGTCTTCAGGGCTCACCACCTGCTCTGCTTGCATAAAGAAGGGTAGTTTACTGGAGTTCCAGCTTTCACAAAGTAGAGTAGTTCTCCCTGATGGTCCCTTTCAGCATTCCTTCTGTCCCATCTCCAGTCCTGTGTGACTCTGTTGAGTTGCAGAACCTCTCTCTACCAGGAGCCCAAGCTGCCATACTATGCTGGGACTAAGGTAGGGGACTTTCACCCTTTGTTCTGGTCTCTTTGGGCTTACCCTTAGTCAAAAAAAGTAGAACCACTGGATCAAAGCTGATACCGTTATTGCTATGTAATAGTTTATTCGGTGGGTTATGGACACATGTATGTAAAAGTTTCCCTCATGTTACTAAAAGGATGGTGTAGGCAGTAAAGACATTTATAATATTTTTTTCTCAAGACAGATTTCCCTATATAGCAGCTCTGTAAGTCCTGGAACTTGCTCTGTAGACCAAGCTGGCTTCGAACTTAGAGACCCACCTGCCTCTGCCTCCTGAGTGCTGGGATTAAAGGCGTGCACCACCATTGCCTGGTAACATTGTTAACTATTTATGGAACCTAGAAAAGGACCATGAGGAACCCATTCTATAAGATTCATTCTGTCTTAGTCTTTGGAAGATGAGGGCCTGTAAACTCAAAGGCCTGGATGTAACAAACACCTTCCATGTGCCTGGTATTGTCAAATAGTTTGTCATTTTCCCATAGTCACTCACACAACCCTCCCAATAACCCTAAGACCTGGGAAGATAATATCCCCATGTTCTGGAAGAGGAAATAGACTCACAGAAAGGTTAAGAAATTTGCCCAAAGACAAACAGCTTGTTAGTGGCAGTGATGTCAGGTTTGAAACCTTGACAGACTGAGTCTGGAGTCTGTATCTTCAACTACAATTTAAGGCCAAGGTTTGGATGATGGGTGACTTTGTAACCAGCTGGAAAATGTTTAGAGTTTATAATCAATGAGGACTGACTTTGAGAAGCACTCCCCCTTCAGGACACTTTTCTCAAAATGTGTACCCTTTTCTTAAAATGCATGTACATAGGGGACACTGCTTTAAAATATTTATTGACATATTATCAGTTAGTTGTGCTCTGAAACCAGCTATGGCTTCTATTATTTTTAGAATATGCTAGCCTTCAAGACTGCAGTCCTGGATCTCCATTCCTCCTTTGCTGCTTTGGGCAGACTGCCTTCAGACCCTGTTTGAGGTCCTCTGGCCTCCATACTTTCTCCTGAGCTGTTTTTTTTCTACAAAGTTCCCTAACATTCACATTTCTTGGTTTTTGAGGTCACTGTCTGAAGCAAGCAGTCTAGGAAGAGGACATCATCCTTTCTTTCTGGGGCATAACAGGACCTTGGAGAAACTCATCTGGTTGAAACAGGTAAGGCTAGCCAGCTTTAATCTGGCCCCTCCACTTGCTGGCTGTGGGGACCTGGGCAGGTCATGCCACCTCTTTGAACTTCAATTGTCTCTTAGGCAAATAGAGAACATCTTGCCCACATCTGGTTTCTGGAGGGAACTTTTGAGCCACAGCTTTTTAAAAATACCTGGTGTGGGTACATGTAAGTGAGGGGGCGGGATGGGATGGCTAATGTAATGTGTGGTAGCTGCTGTGGTCATGGCGGGCACAGTCATGTAAATTCTTGCATCATCCAAGTCATTTCTGCTCTCTTACAATGTCCAAAGCGAGCCCTGCTGGAGTAGCAGGAGCAGGGAAATGCTGCAAGAAGCAGCTGCAATCTTGGGTTCAAATAGCTCTGAGTTTGATTGTGATGGAAAGTGTGGAAGGCAATGGCATACCCCATCCGGAGTGCTGGAGTCATGGTTACAGACACAGAGCACAGAAGGAGCCAAGAGTTCCAGCCCTGAGTGTGAATATGTTCACCCATTCGGATTTTGTCCAGATGCTCAGACCAGGAACCTAGACTGAGGGCTTGCCAGCATTTTCTCAAGGAGGGACACCTACTTGGCCTTAATGCAAACTTGCCTTTCTCCTTGGGACCATGTTTTAGAGAGAACGTCAAAGTCCTTAGGTCTCGGGCTGGGGTCCCTAACTTTAGGACAATGTAGCTTGTTTTGGGTGTGCTTCTGTGAGTTGCTATGTGGATGCACATGTGTGCATGTGCATCAACTTATGGAGACTGTGCACATTTGTGCAGAGTCACAGAAAGCAGTGCTCTTCAGTGATGAAGGTGGCAGGCTGGGAGGTGGGTTGTATGGAATTCGGATTCATGGTAACCTTCCTCTCTATGCTTGGAAACAAGAAGGAGGCTGGCAGGTGGCTGCTGGCTATTTTTTTTTGTTTGTTTGTTTTACGAGGCAGGGTTTCTCTGTATTGTTTTGGAGGCTGTCAGTCCAGCCAGGCCTTGAACTCACAGAGATCCGCCTGCCTCTGCCTACCGAGTGCGGGGATTAAAGGTGTGTGCCTCCACTGCCCGGCTCCTGCTGGCTATTTTTATGTCAACTTGATACAAGCTAGAGTCCCTGGAGAAGAAGGAACCTCAGTTGAGAAAATGCCTCCATAAGATCCAGTGGTAGGCAAGCCTGTGGCACATTTTCTTAATTAGTGATTGATGTGAGAGGATCCAGCCCATTGTGGGCTGGGCCACCCATGGGCAGGTGGTCCTGGGTTCAATTAGAAAGCAGGCTGAGCAAGCCATGGGAAGCAAGTCAGTAAACCATACTCCTTCCTGGTCTCTGCATCAGCCCCTGCCTCCAGGTTCCTGCCCAGTTTGAGTTCCTACCTTGGCTTTCCTCAATGGACTGTGACTCTGAATTTGTAAGCCAGATAAACCCTTTCCTCTCTATGTTGTTTTTGGTTGTGGAGTTTCATCACAGCCATAGAAACCCTAACTAGAACAGAAATTGCTACCAAGGTAATTGGGTATTGCTATGACAAACTTGACCCTGTGTTTTGGGGAGGACTGTCGAAGGGCTTTGGAATTTGGGTGAGAAAAGCCATTGCATGTTCAAAGCTTGGTGGGTTGGTCTGTGGGAGCTTTGAAGAAAAAAATGTTGAGGACAGTGAAGATGCTGGAGGCCTGGCTTGTGAATATCAGAAGGGAGATTGAGAGTCCCTTCATTCCTCTGTCAGGGCCATTTGATATGTTGAGTTAAGAATCTGTGGTTCTGTTAAGCTGGGGCTGAAGAATCAGCTATGAGACTGGAACCACTAATGTTAAACCTTTGTTTATTTCCTGGCCCAATGGATGCTGGCTGGCTAGGGCTGAGAAATTAGTGGTGATTAAGAATGGACCAGCATCACTGAGGAGAAATCTTCTGGGAAGTGTTTCCTCAGACTCATCACATGTAAGAGGCCACCAGGGTTGTATCTCATGCTGGCAGTGGAGCTTGGTGGTGCTGGTTTTGAAGGCATGGAGAGCAGCTGAGGATTGATACCCTATGGCAGGGTTGGAGTTGCTGAAGAGAACCCAGGAGGCTATTGGTGAAAGTGCAGCCCAGTTGCAGCAAGAGACCCTGGAATTTTTGAGATGACTGCCAAGGACAACAGCAAATGTTCAGGGGAGTTGGCCCGAGGCTAGGAGACAAGCAAATAACACAATAACTTTGGGGATCCCAGAAGATCAGGAGTGAATCCCAGATATTGGACTTTGAGTTATTTACACTGTTGGAGTTTGGTTTTGCTTTGTCCAGACTTTGGCTGTGCCCTGGCTCTTTCCTCTTGAGGTGGAAAGTATTAAACTTGATTTTTACAGGGGCCCACAGATGAGAGATTTTGAACTTCTAAAAGAGATTTTGGGTGTTTAAAGACACTAGATATTTTTAAAGAGACTGGACTTGTGTTCAGATTTGTAAAGACTGTAGGACTTTTAAAGTTATTTATGTTTTTAATGAGAGAGACTGGGGATGAATAAGAAAGATTGTGGATTAATAGTGATGTGTTTATGTGTCAAGTTAATAAGGGTCATTTGTTTTTATTTATTTATTTATTTTTTAAATTTCATTTTACATTCCAACTACAGTTCTCCTTCCCACCCCTCCTTCTACTCCCCCTTGCCTCTCCCCCCAGCCCACCCCCACACCCACTGGTTCCAAAGGGTAAGACCTCTCATCCGGGGAGTCAACAAAGCCTAGCCCATTAAGCTGAGGCAGGACCACGCCCCTCTCCCCTGCATTAAGGCTGAGCATGGCCTCTCACCATAGAGAAGGAGCTCCCACAAGCTAGCTCCTATATATGTCAGGGATAGGTCCTGGTCCTATTGTCAGGGGTCCCTCACTGCTCTCTCCCACCTGCAGAGGGCCTAGTTGTATGTCTAGAGTTCATGAGTTCCCATGAGATTGGTTCAGTTGTCTCTCTACATTTCCTCGCCATGATCTTGACTTCTCTTGCTCATATATTCCCCCTTCCCTCTCTTCACCTGGATTCCCAGAGCTCAGCTTGGTGCTTGACTGTGGATCTCTGCATCTGGTTCCACCAGTTACTGAATGAAGGTTCTATAATGACAGTTGGGGTATTCACCAATCTGATTGCAGGGGAAGGCCAGTTCAGGTACCCTTTCCGTTATTGCTAGGAGTCTTAGCTGAAGCCATCCTTGTGGCTTTCTGGAAGTTCCCCTAGCACCAGGTTTCTCCCTAAGCCTGTATTGGCTCCCTCTGTTGAGATATCTCTTTCATTGCTCTCCTACTCTGTCCCTCCCCCAGTTCAATCATTCCATTCCCTCATGTTCTCATCCAAGCGGACAGTTGAGCTAGCTAGTTATATCAACTTGACATAAGCTAGAGTCATTGGAGAACAGAGAACCTCAGTTGAGATGAATCCATAAGATCCAGCTGTAGGCAAGCCTGCAGGGCATTTTCTTAATCAGTGATTGATGTGAGAGGACCCAGCCCTGAAGGCGGGGTTTAAATGAGTCCACCAGACCTAAGATAAATGATAAACAGGTAATTATTAGGGAAGCACTTATACAAATAAGAATAAATAACTGCTGCAGTCTTCCTGCTCCTGAAGATGCAGTCTCTGCCCTTCCAATGCTCTTACCATATCCAAGAGAGCAAGCCAGTCCCTCCTCTTCCTTATAAGGGGTCATAGCTGCACACCTGAAGCGACACCCTTAGGATGTGACCTCCACCACAAGTTCACTGGCAAAGCAAGGTGCCACTACACAACCCATTGTGGGTGGGTCACCCATGGGCAGGTAGTCCTAGATTCTATAAGAAAGCAGACTGAGCAAGCCATGGGAAGCAAGTCAGTGAGCCAAACTCCTTCTTGGTCTCTTCGTCAGCTCCTGCCTCCAGGTTCCTGCCCAGTTTGAGTTCCTGCCTTGGCTTTCCTCAGTGGACTGTGACTCTGGATTTGTAAGTCAAATAAACCCTTTCCTCTCCATGTTGCTTTTGGTTGTGGCATTTCATCACAGAAATAGAAGCCCTAAGTAGGACAGCAGGTATATGGTCCACTTTCCAACAGCCCAGAATGGAGTGCATGTGTGAGTTAGTGATACTGTGTGAATCAGCAATCTCAGGGAAGGTGGCAGCTTTACTTCATGTTCATGATCTAAGACACAGAGAATGGGAGGATAGGTGCTCAGGGGAGTAGTGAGCCTGAGTGAGCCTGGAGGGTTCTCCCAGCACAGTGAGTTGACCAGCCAAGTGTCCATGGGGTGCAGGAGGGCCAGTAGGACTAGACATAGGAGTCTGTGTATGGTTCTCAGGGGCCTTGAATAAGTGTAGAGTTTGGCATTACCCTGTACTGGTGGAGTCTGCTGTCACACTTCTGCTGTGTGATGTTCTTGCACATCACACAGCTTCTTGGACCAAGTGGACCAGCCATTGATTTCCTGAGACATTTGGGTTTGGATTCTACAGAGAAGGCAAGATTGTGGTGGAATGGAGAGCCAGGGAAACTTCACTTACACTTTTAGAGTGAAGAGCTAGAGAAAGGATGGGGTAGATATGTGTAGGGTGCTGCAGAGATTTGGGGTGACTGGATGAAACCAGATATGGATAGGGTGAGTCAGAGCATCCCATAAATGACTAAGAACAAGAAAAAATGAAAGAAACCCCTGACCAAAAAAACATGGCAAGGAAGAAACAAAAGCAAAAGCAAGGTCTATAAGCAAGGGTGAACTGCAAGTACCATGCTGAAGAGAAGTCTGGACTGAGGTGGGCCAGGAACTGACTGTGAGCCCCCTAACAGCCAATGGGAAGGAGGCAAAAGGATCAACTTTTAAGTTTAGAAAGGCAACCCTGCTGTGATCAGGAGAAACATAAGACTTCCGCTTTGGAGACAGGACATACATACACACACACACACACACACACACACACACACACACACACACACACACAATTTTTATTTTTGTTGTGAGTAAGACTTTCAGTCAATTTTAAGTCTGAGAGGGGAGAGGGGAGGAAGTAGAGTTTACCCTGGGAGTAAGAAGACTGGATCCAACTTTACATGTGACCTTGGGAGATTGTTTAGTGTGTCTGAGTTTTAGTTCAGTCTACTATAAGGAGTGTGCACTTGCTTTCCACGGCCTGGATGGTAACCCGACATAGCCCATGGAAGGGCACACAGATGATCAGTGAGCCTACCTAGCTTACCTCCCTCTTGTCCTCCCAAAGTTGCCTGTCTTTATTATTATTATTATTAATTATTATTATTATTTCTCATTTGCCCTCTCCTGCTTTGGACCAGCTCCTCCTACTGCCCCTGAGACCAGGGCACAGCTGGGATGCTGGCAGAATACCTGGTGAAGTCAGGTCTGTGCCTGTTCTGGAAGCCCTCATTCAGGGCATGGCCTTCTCTGCTCTTAGCCCTAGAGTGGCTGAGAACTCTGTTCCCTGGCCCAGTCTGGCCTCAGTGTGTTCTCCCTTATCACTCTGTGAATTTTCACCCCCAAATCCCAGGAATAGATAAATAATTGTCCATGTAATCTGTTGTTTTAACTTCCATCTCCTGGCTAGAACTTGTGTCCCAAGGGCACAGAGTGCTGTGTCCATCCCTGTGATGTTGGTCTAGAGGTCCAAGTGTATCAGGGCCAATGAATGAATAGGATGAATGAATGAATTGAATGAAGGTTTCTCAGGGGCTGGGGAGGTAGTTTAGTGGGTGAAATGCTTTCTGAATAAGCCTGAGGGACCTAAGTTCTGATCTCAAGTGTCCAAGAAAAAAGCTAGGACTGGCAGTAGGTGCCTGTCAACCCTGGTGCTGGAGAGTGAAGACAGGTGAATCCTGGGAAATTGTTGACTAACTAGTCTAGCTGAAATGACCAGTGCAGGTACAGTGAGAGTTCCTGACACACGCACACACGCACACGCACACTTATATCAGAGAGAGAGTAAGTAAAGAGGACATTTCAGTAGAAATCTCTGCCCTCCACACATCATATTTACATAGTGGATTCACACACACACACACACACACACACACACACACTTGTGTGAAGTCAGAATTCATCTCCCATCTTATAGTTAAGGAAAAACAAAGGTTATGTTGTTTTTGAGACAGTCTCTAGTAGTCCATGTCGGCCAGGTAGCCATGGATCTTGAGCTCCTGACTCTGCTGCTCCTACTTCCCTCCCAAGAGGATTGCAGGCGTGCATGACCCTGCCTGGTCTTGTTTGGGGCTTGGGATCAAACCCAGAGTTAGGCAGGCTTGCTACCATCTGCCCTATACTCCCACCCTGACTCAATCTAAATAAACAAAGCACATATGTGTACCTGTTTACGCCATCTCCTCATCTCTCTCCCCCTTCAGACTCCTCCTGTACTGCCCCTACACTCCCTCTCAAATTCATGGCTCCCTTTTCTGTAATTTTTATTTCATATTAAAAAAAACCTCTTTTTGTCAGGCATTGGTGGCACATGCCTTTAATCCCAGCACTGGGGAGGCAGAGGCGAGTTCCAGGACAGGCTCCAAAGCAATACAGAGAAACCCTGTCTCGGAAAAACAATCTCTTTTCCATGTCAGTCCTCAGTAACTTCCTTAGCAGGTCAGTACCTAAAGTTCCAGATGGGACCAGGCACCTTGGTTCCCACCATCATCGTTAGCTCCATCTCTCTAAGGCCTGCTCAGATTTCTTTTCCTCCATGTTCATCCATGAGGATGTATTCATTTTCTTCCATGGTCCTCATAACTACGAATGTCACTAGTTGTATAATTTGTAGAGAACATTGCAAAATGGGAGCGAATAGCTTATTGCTACAAAATTAATGAGATCTGAGTGTGGCAATGCAAATTTGTAATCCTAGCACCCAAGAGGCTGAGAAGGAACATGGAGAGTTCGAGGCTACTTTGGGCTAAATAGTGAGTTTGAGACCACACTGAGTCACATAGTAAGACACTGTTATAAAAGCAATTGTATTAAGTTATCAAAAATTCTTTTTGTATTAACTTGAGGCAGTCAAGATGATAGCAGCAGACATTAAATTTGGCACTGCTTTTTAAACCACAGGGCACTGTGTGGCATCAGGGGCACAGGTGATCTGGAGGTCTGGGGCTTCCTCCTGCCTTAGAGATCACCCAATGCTTGGTTCTCATTAGCATTATCTCTTAAATATCAAATGAATGAATGAAAGTAGATACACCAGTAGATGCTACATAGTTTTTCTGAGTTCTAGTTTTCTCATCTTTGTTTCTCAGGCAGGCCCCTCTGAGCCTGGGGCCACTAGATAAACTGTGGGAACATGGCCTGGAACTAGTCAGGTCCAGGTGGACAGAGGCCAGAGGCCAGCTTTGTATAGGGCAGAGTGAGGCTGATAAGGTAGATGGACTCTGCTCTGTGCAGGCAGCCAGAAAGCCTCTGATGACACACATCTTCCTGACCAGAGCCAGGGACTGTGGAGACTCTGTGCCTCCTCCTTCTAAGCCCATTCAAGCACCAACATGGATCCAGCACCATGTTAGGAGTTTTTTTTCACTTTCACCTTCACTTTGTAGCTGGAGAGCCAAAGCCAGGATCAGAGTGAAAATGGGAGGTCTGAGGTCAGTCAGTTGGCTAGGGCAGAGTCGGCACGGGCGCTGAACCAGTTCTATCCTCCATCAGTCTGCTGCTGCCTGCTGAGAATGAGTGACAAGCCTGTGAGGTGAGGGTGATCACAGACCTCTGTGTGTGCACACTTGTGCAGGGTGACAGAGGGCACCCTGCACTCTGACTTTCTCTGAGGTCAGAACAACCTCTGTCTGTCCTGCAGACCTTCTACGTCCTGGAGGCTGCAGCTGGCCAGTGTTGGTGTGGTAGACCCGGGGCATTGAAACTATGACATGAGCACTGCCTATTTTCCTGGGGAGCCATTCTTACACAATCATTTGCCTTGTCTTTGACTTTTAGTTAGAAAAATAATGGCTTTTTAAACTAAAATGCACTAAGGCTTTTATGAGTTTGCTTTAGGAAAATTAAGGAATTATAAACAGGAAAATGAAAGAAATCAGGACCCTTGAAACTTGTGTTTCACTGCAAAACCATCATGAATGCCCCCCCAATACACACACCTTGTGCTCCCACACATATAGCACATAGACAGCAAAACACTATCATGTCCCCCCACCCCCGCCTTCTTTCACTTTCCTTTTGAAGACTAGAGGTCAAAGGTCAACTGCTACTTTGAGTCCAGGGATTTGAATGTTTTTGCAGGGAGTTTGGATACTGTAGTTTGACAAGGCCTAAAGTCACTCTAGAGTCTCAGAGCCATTAAACTTCTCTTTTTTTTTTTTTTTTTTGCCTTGAAAGCATCTGTGTTTTGAAACCTGTGGTCAGACATACATACATACATACATACATACATACATACATACATACATACATAAGACAGACAGACAGACACACACACACACACACATACACACATACACACACACACACACACACATGATGGGTAAAACTTAACATCTGGTGCTATGAAATTCATTTTATGCTTTTCCTTAACTGTGGTTTTTGAACATCTTGCCTGCACAGCCTCTGACCCCCACTTTCTAACGACTGCTAGGTGTTCTGGGCCTTCTCTGATAGTTCAGTAGCAGATGTGCCATGCAGGAGACTTGAAAGAAATGTTCTATTGCTTTGAAGTCTCATGGTAGTTCATGGTGTCCAAGATAGGAGGACCGTGGAGTCTGTAGCTGGTTGTGGCCTTCAGGGTAGCATGGAGGAGACTCGAGCTGTGAAAAGAGCTTAGGGATACGTTTTCCATCCTGGAAGCACACTTAAACTGCTGCTTATATCTGTATACTCTTCCTAGCACATGCGCGCGCGCACACACACACACACACACACACACACACACACACACACTCCAAAGTTCCAGAACCTCAGAGTGCCTAGCACCAGCACCAGGAGAATCTTCCTTGCCACACACCCCACCTATTGTGCATGTGAATCTGACCTCCAGGTTGTGGAGGGGCAGGCTGAGACGCTGTTCAGCATGTTCAGTGCTGCCACAGAAGCCTCACGTGCTGGTACCTGTGGCTCTCTGAGCCCTTCATAGACGAGGAAATTTTGAGGCTCAGATGAGAGCGTTCTCTGTACAGATACAGAGAGCCAGGAGCCAGTCTGCGCTACACCTCACTGCCTCTGTAGATCTGTGTGGGTGGTTTTCCAAATATGGCCAGTTGTGGGATCTAGAACTCTTTACTAGGATTCTCTGGCTATAAAGATTGCTGGCCTGGTTGCCTCCAGCTTTTCTGGCATCTACAGCCCCTGCATAAATACTTTCTGGGACAATCTAACAGCCCCAACCATAAAACCAACAGAGCTTTTTCCCATCACCCCCAGGGGCCAGGGGATGAATAATGGCCTCAGACAGATGTCCTTGTCATAATCCCCAGAACCTAGAAATACATTTCCTTATTTTGGCTAAAAGGACTTTGCAGGTCCCATCAAAGTTAATGACCTTGAGGTGGGGCATGTGTCAGGTCATCACAAGGATCTTTCACCCGAAAAGCTTTACCAGCTGTGGTAAGGGCAGGTAGATTAGACAAGCCATATTTGGAACACGGCACTGCTAATTTGGGGGGTAGAAAGAGGTGGCAGAAGCCAAGGAGGTGCCCCTCCCGAGCTGGGAGAGGCAAGGAGCCCCCAAAATGGTGCACCTCTAGATTAGCTGTAAGAGATTCCCATGGACTTTTAACACACAAGTGTGACTGAAATTATAACGCAGACCTGTGGTTTCTCCAGGAAACTCCATTCATCTACCCACCTGTCCTTTCCTAGTCATTGTACACATGTGTACATGCACATACATTGTACACACATGTACATGCTGCTCCTCAGCTCAGGGTGAGTACTGACAAGGCTAGGCACAGTCCTGAGGGGGAAGAAGAGGAATGATAATATTAGTTCCATAAATGTTAGTCTACTAATTCTGATCCTAATGATAGTAACACCCCTGCCCTTGGGCATTCTGCTAAGTGCTTCAGAGTTAGATGTCCATTCAGCCATTGTAACAGTGTTAGGAGGCAGGTTAGTCTCCTTTTACCCTGTTCCATTTACCCATTTTATAGGTGAAGGAACTAAGACACAGAGAGGTTAAATAACTTACCCAGGGGATGACAACTAAGAAGCAGAGCTAGGATCGAACTTAGGCTATCTGGGTCACATTTATCGTTTTGTATACTTAGAAATGTATGCACACACACCCCACCCGTTTTCTAATCTAACTAGCCTTCCTACTTCAGATTCTCCTTCCCTCTCTTCTCCTCCTACCTCTTATTATTATTGCTTAAGGGGTATAAGAGGACCCATGGGTGCAGCTCCCTAGGGGCTTTAATGGTCGGGTCTTGTCAAAGCTTTTGGTAATGGAATGTATCAAGAAAAAAAAGTTGCTAATGTTTTTCATAGAATTTTACATCCCTTTTTATGAAACTCCACCCACTTCAGACAGATGATTGGATCGATGCGATGTGTTATTAATTGCACATGGTGAGTCAATGTGTTGGGCTTGGCACAATGCTTCAGGCTTGTTAGCTCACAGAAGCGGGGACATCCTGTCTTGGCATGGACATGGACTACAGCAGGGTCTTGCAGGAGGTCTTGCTCTTGGGGGTGTCTCACTGGGTTGACCAGACTAATGACTGACTGTGGAACATTCCCTGTTTTCTGGAGCTAGCAGTTGGTGTTTCATACCCATGTCCCTACTTGCCTAGGGGGAAGGCTGGGCTAGGCCTCAGGAACCTGTTAGTCTGGTTTGGAAGCTTATTACCAGGCTCTCAGGGAAGGATGGAGACCCAGGGGAGGAGCAAGGAAGGAGGGGGGAGGGGGAATGGAGGAGATGGAGGAAGGGTTAATAGGGATGGGCTTAAGGGGGGCGTGAGGGCAAAACAGGAGGACAGTGCCAGAGGACCTGGAGTAGCAAGGGTCTTGCCCATGCTGACTCCAGACTCATTCAGCCCATTCCATTGTTCTTTACCACCCCCCCTCCAGTTTCCAGGAGAAGGACTAACTCTGACTGGAGGGCTGAAAGGAGGGAGGATCAATCTTTGAGAAGCTCCCCTTAATGTCTGACCAAATCTGCTTCTCAAGACTCTTTCCTGGCTTTAGGGAGGGGTGTTGGGGTTCCCATCAAAGTGCCTTGAGAAGGCGGTGATAAGGCGGTGGGAAGTATGCCATAGAACATACTCCATGGGCATCTTGAGAAGTGATGGGTATGTCTGCACAGCTGGTTTTCTTAGACAGTCTGGCAGATCAGGGATACCTTTCTTCCTGTGCACAGGTACTTTGAGATTAATGGTCAAAATAATTGAAATACAAGTCATTTCTTATTGTCATTCTCCACTGTCTAACCCAGGCACCACCCTCATCTACCTTCTGACCCACACGATTCTCCCCCCCCTTTCTTCCTTCCCATAGCTACTTAGAGGCTAGCCCTGTGCTGTGTGGATGGGGCTTAGAGGAGACTCTGGCCCTCTGAACTTATAGCCCAGGGTCTCTTAGATCGTATCTCTGAGTGGTGACTGAACCATTTGAGGGCTGAGCAGGTGGGACCAGCAGAGAATCTCAAAATGAGTTCCTGAAGCCGATATACTTCATCTCAGCCAACTGCCTACAGAGCAGGCTCGTGGCCTCAGCTGCTTGGTTGAAACAGCCAAGGCTCAGAATGAGCAGATGACTTGTTCAAAGGTCACACGTCAGACCCAGGGTAGTGGTAGGACTTCAAACTCCATGGCCATCTGCTAGAGCACTTGGGAAGGTATTCTAGGCCAATGAAGAGTAGGGATGGTAAACAGGCAAAGACACTTCATGGCTGGGGCCTGGCATTATGTGGGGGGCCCCAGTGTCCACATGTATAAGTGCAGGCTCCTGATAGGGATTCCTAACGGTCTGAACAAGATACCTCGGGAGGTAAGCCAACAGGCAAAAAGGATGCTGAAAGATTTCCTCTGCAAAATGGCAGGGCCTGAGAGGCAAAGTGGCTTGGTGCTTTGTCCTTGTGGAAGGCTAGGTTCAAATCTTAACATAGACCCTTGCTTCTATATGGCTGGGAACAAGTCTCTTGACCCCCTATGGCTACTTTGTGAGCCATAAAAGAGATCTGTTTATGATGCTGTTATAAGCACAGACTAAGGGCAATATTTCGTTCAGGGAGTGGGCATATGGTAAAGGATGACAATGTTTTGTTTCTTACTGATAATGTGGAATATATCAGGAAGTCCCAGGGAAAGGAACTCTCAGGCCAGAGCCTAGCAGTTGTGGGGGATTGAGCTGGGCAGCCTTCCCCTTCTCGGTGCCCATTGTCTTTGCCTTAAGCTCTGGAGTGATGGGAGGAGGGGTGGGGAGGAAAGAGAGGTTCCAAAGGTCATTCATGGAGCCTGACTCTCCCAGGAAGCAAGGGAGGCTGCTGGGCCAACACCTGGGGGCGGGGAGAGGGTGGCAGAGAATTGCTGTAGCCTCTGTCCACCAGTGGGGTCCAGCAAGCTGGTCCTGGGCAGGATGCATTTTTCTGCTGTTCTTTGGTGGGCATGAAGTCAGCCTGGGTTGAGTCTCAGGGCAGCTGGGCTTTTCCTCCTCCTGCCCATGCAGTTTCTCAGTTGAAAAGATCAGAGGGTCCCAGGAGAAGTACCATGGCCTCAGAGGTGACATGGTGGGGCTCTGGCAGGTTCTGTGTGTCATCGTCACAGGCAATTCACCCTGAAGTGTGATTTTGGTTAGTGGGGAAGAAACTAATTGTGTTAGACACAGAGACACACTGTGACTGACATCCTAGCAGGCACAGGCTCTGGGAAATTAGAACCCAGAGTACCTGTAGAGGCCACAGAGGATGACTTAATACCTTTGCAACCAGAAGCAAGAAACTGGAAGAAACAAGAAGCTGTTGTGTCAATAGACACTGGGTGGAAGTTTAACCTTTTTATGGAGAAAGGGCCTCGAGAATACCAGAGTTTCTCAGGTCCATGAAAACCACACACAGTCCAGTCTTTGTACTCCCTTCCCTCAAGAGTTGAGGTCTCAAGAAGCAAAGGACTTAGAAGCTGGGTTCACATGGAATTGGGGTTGGTCCTTGGTTGTATCACTAGCTCTGTGATCTTGGCTAAGTGACATAACTCCAATTGCTTCCTTTGCAAAAGTGGATGAAAATCCTTCACAAGGGGACCTCTGAACAAGTGAAAAGAATCCAATATAGCAAAGTGATCAAGGAGTTCAACGAAATAAAGATTTGAGCATAGTGTTTAGTACCACTCACTTCCTAGACTTGCCCCGGCACTCGCTTTGGGCCATGCTTTATGTTAGGTATCTTATCACTTGGCCTCTGCCTGTTCCCAGGTCTTATTCACAAATCTTGGTCTCCTACCTCAGTGCCTATATTTGCACCACCCTTCTCCCTACTCCTGGCTTGCAGAGACCTGAGGGTCCCTCTCTCTGTTTTCATATCCTTAACTGCCATTGGATCCTTAGACTCTGGTTCCCTGCTGGTCAGGCAGTAGATGCCAGCTGTCATGGCCTCACTGTTGGCTTTCTGAGGTCAGGCTTCCTGGCTTCAGTTTCCAAGCAGTCCATGTCCCAGTGAGTCCTGCTTGAACCTAAGACCCACAGTACCTTATCACTTACAGAGCTACATCCAAACAGGCTAGAGCTGGATACTTTTGCATTCTCCAACAATCTGCAGAAACTTGGGCCTGGCAACTTCCCACTTGAAATGTTGACAAGTGCTGCCTCCTAATAAAATAAAAGCCTGTTTTCTATCTTTTTCCTGCCAAAGACATCAGGGATGATTGATTGACTGATTGATTTAGAGAAATTAAAACATGTCACATATTTTATAAGCAACTTAACCACCCATGTGGGAGTCTGAATACCTGACATAAAGATGCTGGCTTTAAATGTGGAAATAAATAATTTTCAATACTCAAATCAGTATCAGATATGAAAAAAATGAATAAGGAATAAAAATCATTCTTTTTCTCTAAGTGGCACTCAGTGCACACCTCCATAGATCCAGATCTTTTGGGGTTGTAGCTGTGGTTTAAGACTGGATAAAGATAGAAGTATTAAAAACATAACTGCGAATACAGTTCAAGATATTCAGTTAAGGGGCTCGACAGTGGTCATATCTTGTGATGCGACATCAAATCTTGCCACTACTCAGAACCTGCTAGATCTTGCTCACTTCTTCATCCCTCTTTCATCTAATGAGCTCCATATTCTTTACCTCCCAAACACACCTTATTCACTCTCTGGATTAGCATTTCCTCTGTGTGTTCTTGAATGCATGTCCTAGGAGGGTTGAAATCCTTCACTGGTTGATCCCGAGTTCCTGGCTTGATGTCTCACATTTAGTAGGTGCTTGTTAAACATTGGAAAATCAGTTTGTGAAACTTCTACTTAAGCTTCAAAACCTCCATCAAATATCAGTCTCCCTCCTTCAACACCCTTTCTGTTGTCCTTGTGCTCAGTAGGGCCTGGCACTACAGACTCTGCCTCCTTGTTTTGTGTTGAATTGACTCACCTTATAAAAAATTGTGTGTGTGTGTGTGTGTGTGTGTGTGTTGTGCATGTGACTAAATGTGTCCATGGAGGCCAGAAGAGGGTGCTTGATCCCCTGGAACTGAAATTATAGACAATTGTGAGCTTCCATGTGGGTGCTGGGAATTGAACGTGGGTCCTCTGCAAGAGCAATCAGTGCTCATAACTGTAGGGGTCATTTCTTCAGTCCTCTTTTGTCCACGTTTTACATATCTGCAACACAAGGGGCATTCTAGACTTTTGAGTCATCTACAGATCTTTTTTTCTGACCATTCATTCATTCATTCATTCATTCATTCATATTCAGCAGAGTTATTGGGTATCTGGCTCCTATGTGCCAATCACTGGACATTAAATGGTGAGTAAAGGCAGAGGGGCACCTGCTTCTCACGGCATGCCACTGCCTTCCGGTGCTTTGACTCCCTTAGCTGTAATTTCCTTGGGAGCTGATTAAGACAGGAGGTACTGTGAGGCACCGGGTGCCTGTGAGGTGCTCAGTAGACTTTGCCCAGTCCTCAGCTTCTGCTGTGAACTATGAGCTTTGGGACTGGGGGAGGTGTCTGTTTCCTTTCTCTTCCCTTGGGCACATGGGAGATAGAAGGTCAGTGTCAGCTGCCACTGAGCGTGGCAGAGGGGCTCTTTGTGCCTGATTTCTTGTGACTTTTTCTGACACCACACACACACACACACACACACACACACACACACACACACACACACACACACACACGCGCGCGCGCGCACACACACACACCAAATATAGTATGGTCAGACATGGCCTGGCTTGGCTGCCAGTACCCACAATCACACTTTGCATCTGTGTGGGCCAGCTGTAGGACAATCAGGAGTGCCAGAACTCCCAGCTCTAGACGGACACAGGGAGTATCCCTAGGAAAGCATGCCCAGTATCTGGCCCAAGGTGGCTGAGACCCAAAGACAGTATACTTTCCCCAGTTTTGTGAGGGAGTCTGAAGAGATGAGATAGGCTCAGAACTCCAGGATGAAAATGATGCGTGAGGCCCAGACTCAAAAAGGGATGGAGTCTGGTATGTTGGAATTCAAGCTGCTTGTTTGAAATTATTAATAATTTCATAATAATGTAGAGTGACAAAGTTCAGAAAACATGAGTGTGCTTTGTGTTAAATGCTGGGACTTCAAAAAAGGGGAATAGCTTAAAATTAAGTAGGACAACTAAAATTAATTTTTAAAAGGGGATCAAATATGAACTTACATTGGGACCTTAGGTTTCCACTCAAAATTTCAGGGTCATCTAAATAATGTGTAGGCAACTAGGAAGCATTACTCCTTTGTGAGGAAGGAGGGCTCCCTTTATGGTAATGACTGGGCAAAGGGGTGGTGGCCCAGAAATGGAGACTGGAATAGCAGAGAGGGGAAGAGCCAAGGAACAGCTCCAGGAAGGAGGGAAGAGACTGGGATTTAAACTTGGAGGAAGTCGCACGCTGGGTTGAGCTCCTTCTCAGTGTTCCCCCTCCCCTCTGCCCTGGGGCTTCTCTCTAGTTGCACTGTCTCCCTGTTGTGTCCTGGAAAACCCCTCAGCTATCTTGACTGAGTCTTTCCCAGGCTCTTTCCTTTGCTGGTGGTCCTCTGTCCCTGCCATCATTTGTATGAGATACACACTGACTCAGGATCTTAGGTCTACCCTGCTCATGTACTGGATACAGCTTGCTGCCCCTGAATTGTGCGTTCCCACTTTTAACTTAAAATGTATGGTCGGATGTCTGTCTGCTCAGCAGGACCTAGTGCTGAGGGCAAGGTCTGTCTGTCTCGGCTTTGGTTGTCACTGCCACCCTGTCCCTAGCATCAGGACAGGCACAGACATAGCAGCACAACAGCTGCAGAGGAATGATGAATGACTGCCAGGGCTGATGACTTTACCAAGCCTGGCTTCCTACTCAGCCAGAAAGCTGGGCCAGATGAGGACTTTCCAGTGGGCCACAAGAGCTTCTGACTTTGGCATCAGTTTGCATTTCCATGGTCAAGTCCAGAGCATTGGGAAATAAGGGCTTGTGTCGTCAGAAGGTGTCCTGGTGACGTGGGTACTGCTGCACAACAAACCTCCCACAGCCTGCTAATGTCAGAATGAGTCCCTTTTCTGTCTGCTCACAGGTTCTGAGGACACAGGACAGCTCCTTTCTGTTCTGCTCCTTTCTCTGGGCTGGGTTGGCTCAAGGCTGGGCCTGCTGGATTGTTATCCAAAGCACCATAAGTATCATGGTGTCAGGGAAGTAGGAACCCTCCCTCCCTCCCTCCCTCCCTCCCTCCCTCCCTCCCTCCCTCCCTCCCTCCCTCCCTCCCTCCCTCCCTCCCTCCCTTCCTTCCTCATGGCTAAGGATGTTGAGCACTTTCTTAAGTGTCTCTCAGCCATTTTAGACTCCTCTATTGAGAATTCTCTATTTAGTTCTGTACCCTACTTTTTAATTGGATCCTTTGGTGTTTTGGAGACTTGCTTCTTGAGTTCTTTGTAAATTTTGGAGATCAACCCTCTGTTATATGTGGGGTTAGTGAATATCTTTTGCCATTCTGTGGGCTGCCTTTTTGTCTTGTTGACTGTGTCCTTTGCATTACAGAAGCTTCTCAGTTTCAGGAGGTCCCATTTGGTAATTGTTGATCGTAATGTCTGTGCTCCTGGTGTTATGTTCAGGAAATGGTCTTCTGTACCAATTCATTCAAGGGCACCTTCCACTTTCTCTTCTAAGAGGTTCAGTGTGGCTAGATTTATGTTGAGGTCTTTGATCCATTTGGACTTAAGTTTTGTGCATGGTGAGAGACATGGATCTATCTGCAGTCTCTGTTGAAGGATTTATGACATTAGAAGTACCATGAATGATTTATGCGTGGTAGATGTCTAGGATCAGGCTGGCCCACCATCATGCAAGGAACAGATGAACAAACCCGCTTTCTGTTCAGCTTTTCCCATTGGTAAAGAACATGACTCATAGCTATGCAGAAGAGAGAAGAGGTTTGGTGCTTCACAAGCCTGGGTTTAAATTCTAGTTTTATGACTATATCCATGGGATCTTGGACAAGTCACTCAACTCCCTTGAATCTCATTTTCTCACCTCCATAGTAGAGGTGTAGCACCATGGCACCCTGGAACTGTAGTGAGATTTAGTGTGCTACTGGAGGAAGGTTTGTGACTTGGTGAGAGCTTGGTGGTGACTCCTACTTGTATTCATCCATGTTCTTTCACATAGAGAGAATCAGAGTAAATGCCCCTCAAACTATCTTCCTGTACTGAGGCCAGCCATGACTAGAAAGGATTCAGTTTATGCTTTTAGGTCATTTGCTAAGTAAGGAGATGGAGATACAGAGAGAACCTATGCTCAATCCTTGGGGCGTCTGCATCCAGTAGGCAAGGGAGGTAGAAGGAGGCAGCTGGGTGCAGAATATGCTTCTAGAGTAGTTCTTGGTGGGTCACAGAGCCCCTGAAATCAGTCTCCAGTATGCTTCTGGTCTGTTGTTACTTATATAGATTCAGTTCAAATATGACAGCTTACTGACTTCAGAACTGAAGATAGGGAGAGTCATGTGAGCAAGACAGAACCAAGCTTTTAGCTGCCTCCAAATATGTCCTAATGGTTATTTAGTACTATGTTAAGTAATTTTGTGTATAATTTCACCAATATCTTTATGATGTTAGTGCCTCCACTTTATGGTTAGACACCGAAATTGAGAGAAACAAAGTGACTTGACCCAGGCCTATTGGTATGTTAGCTGCCAGAATACTGATATAGCACCCAACCGTTTGCACTGAAGCAAAAATGTCCCAAGGGGGTAGAGAGGCACATTGTTCTGCATGTCTGGAACATCTTAATGGGAATTTTTACTCACTTCAGACATTAGACTCCTTCCAGGAGAGGGAAGGACCAAGACCTTGAAGACACAGGACTTCAAAGCCATGAGAGGATGCTGCCCTGGCAAGGGGGAGAGAAAGCTGATAATGGGACCAAGAGCATCTTATGCTTGCTGAGGAGCAACCTACAGTGGTGTTAGTCAGTTATATATGCCTGAGACCCATCAGTTCCCTGTAAATGTGGTGCGCTTCTTCCCACTAGTGGTGTTGAGACCACAGTGGGCCGGGGTGCTGTTGCAGGAAGGCTTGCAGAAGGTTGGCCGTTTGGCCCAAAGGTTGGCATCAACAAACAGGGGCTCATACTAGATAACTCTTAAGCTTTCTTGACTGTTTAATCGAATTATTTTCTTGGTCCAGGCTGCTGTCCACATGCTAAGGAGGTAAGGGTTATTGTCTTAATTACCATACATCTTATACTCACATTTTCATTTGAAAACTTTAAGAGTGCCAATCATAGCTTATGGGATTGTTGCAGTTGAATAAACTGTAGCACAGAGAAGTTGAGCAAGTGGTCCCAGGCCACGCAGTAGTGGATGGAGCTGGGATTTGAACCCAGACCTCTGGCTGTGATTCTGCTGTCATTACCTATGGCTCTTCCAGGGAAAGATGGCCCTTGGAATGTCTGGCTAAGATGTATCAGTAAAGGTGTTCCTGGTTTCTTCCCTGCAGTTCTGACTCCTCTTATCTTTTCCCGGATGGAAATGAGAAGATAGGATTCCTGGACTGTTGGTGGGCTTGGGGAACCACCTTACACAGGACATCAATTTGATTAACCATGCATTCCTGTATGATAAAAAATAGGTGAGGCCCTGGGGATCTAACTATGAATAAGGCAGGTCAGATGCAGGAAGAGGCCATGGTAGTACAGGGTGCTGGACTGTGATAGTCACAGGGAATGTGGCTGATCTGTCTGTCTTCCCTCACTTCCAGCTGCCGAAGTCTGCACTGTCAGTGCTGATGACAGGCTAAAGATTGATATCCACCAGGAATGGCCCCCAGCTAGTGAGTGACAGTGTGGTGGATTTATGCCCAGGGGACTCAGGTGCATGTTTTGCCTCAAATCACAGCAGAGAAACTTCTGGCTGCCCATAGTGGGAACTTGGCTGGTGCCTTCTCTGTGTAGTCTACCGGAGGAGAGGGGGGAGGATCCAGAGACGTATTTCTAACGCTGTGACAAAACACCATGACCAAAAGCAACTCAGGGAGGGGAGGGCTTATTTTAGTTTAGAGTTCCGTATCACAGTCCATCACTGAGGGGAGTGAGGGCCGGGCCTCAAACAGGGCAGGGACCTGGAGGCAGGAGCTGACGGAGAGACCACGGAGCAGTGCTCCTTCTGACTCACTTAGTTTGTTTTCTTATAGAACCCAGGACCACCTGCCCAGGGTTGACACTGCCCACAGTGGGCTGGCCTTCTCACATCAATCAAGAAAATGTCCTGCAGTCTTGCCTCTAGGTCGGTCTCGTGGAGGCATTTTCTTAATTAAGATTCCTTCTTCCTGGATGACCCTACCTTGTGTCAAGTGAGCATAAAACAAGCCATACAGTGTCTGTGAGTCAGATATGGGGCCAGATAGACCCTCAAAGCAACTAAAGTAAGTCCTCGGAGTGGTTGGGAGTTAGACAGCTGAAGGGGAGAGGAGGACGGAGAAAGGAGGGAGGAGTGTTCAGGGGACGTGTTAGATCTAGGGTGGCTCAGAGGCTCTCTAGGGCTCGGTGCCGGTGCGTGAGGCAGAGTCGAGTGGGACTGTGATATTGAGGCTGATCATGAAGGCCACAGAGAACGACTTAAACTCCACCCCAGCATCTTGGGCAGCAACCGGAGAGCTGTAGGTAGGGAAGTCTGAGAAGGATTGAAAAGCCACGGTGGTGTCTGCTCAGTTTAGCCGGGCATACTCTGGAAGCTCCTCGGGAGGAAGGGAGAGAATGTGCTGGGCCGATTCTTCTTCAAGGAGCTGCTCCTTGCTGCCAGTCTCCTCTCTTGGGAGCCATAAACTTGGGCACTGTGGGTAATTATAGGCTGAAAGAGGCCCAGGGCAGGGAGACTGGGGACGTGTGCGGGGTGGGTGGGGTGCCGTGAGCAGGAGCCATCATGCTGGCCTGGCATACTGAGACACCCGAGGCCCCCATAAAGTGTCTCAGAGAAGGCCTTTTACAGGCATTCAGGATGAAGCATGACATCACCACAAGCCAATCAGCGACTCCCTGGTCCTCCGTCTTCTTCTCCAGGACTTTTTTCTGCGGTCGCTTAGGTAGATTCTTGGTAAAGGGGATGCTTTCGTTTGGAGTTCTTGAGCTCAGTGGGTTCTGAGGCTGCTAATGCTCTTCCAAGAAAGGAGCGCCTCCCAAGCGTTTCAAACAGGCTGCCTGGGGTCCCCTTCTAGCCACATCCTCTACCATCTTCCTATGAATCAACTTTTCACATAGACCCATTTGAGAAAAACAATCCACATGCTTGAAAACTTCAAGAACAGCAGAGGCTGGAGCTGAAAAGATGTGGATTTGAATTCTCATTCCTCTTCCCACTATCTCTATCTTTCTTGGACAAGTCCCTTTGCCTCAGTTTCCCCATCTCTGCAATGGGCCAACAATACCCACTTTGCAGGTTAGTTGGGAACACCAGGTTTAATGACTTAATGAAAGTGTTAATACTTGACAACCATGAAGTTAGTATTTTAACTAAGCTATTCTTCCTCACCCTCGATTTAAAGATGCACAAAGACATTCAAAACCTTCCCAGGGCTACTTCCCACACTCTATTTATGGGGTAGATGATCTCAAAGAAGACGGAAATGAGGCCCAGACAGACGGAGGGTCTTGTGAAAGCCGCTCTGGCTAATTAAGCTCTGTTTGTAGTTCTTTGGCGAAGCACAATCATTTGTTAACTCTAATTAAAAGAAACTATAAAACCAATATAGAACCCTACTGCATGTTTGGAAAACAGGGGGTGAGGGATAAACCCTTCCTTGTGAGGTTGGCGGCCTGGTGAGTGCAATGAAGACCCAGTTCATGCATGCTGGCCTTGACCATAACCTCACACTGCCTCCTTCCCCAACCCAGTCCAGCCATTATCACACTCATGGTCCTGCGACTTCATCAAACTGATGCTGAATCTTACTTTCATTTTCCCCCGGTTGGAGTAAGGTAACAATGGACACCTCTTTGTGCCCACGGACCATGTCTCTTATTTGTCCCATCTCCTTCAGATGAATTTATTGAACAGAATTGGTGGGTCTCAGGACAGGAACATTTTTGTGGCCTGTGATACATATTTTCCACTAAGGCCCTTAACTTACTTTGCCTCCAGCAGAATTTTATCTGTCTAGAAATTTCTACACGGCCTTACCAGCATTGAGTATCACTGTTTGTTGTTCAGCTTGCTACATGGAATGTTGCTATTACTTTTTTATTTTATTTTAAGTGGATTTATTTGTTAATTAAAATATCTACATGTATGTATGTATGTATGTATGTACACCTCATGTATTCTAGTGAGTTCATACTCTGATTTTGACAGTATTTGATATTTTTGGTGGTACTGGATAAAGCAAGTCTTTTGCTACAAAATGCAAAAAGAATCATTGCTTCGTGTTTGTAAAAGGCAAGCGCATTGTCTGCCCTGCCAGACAGTAATGATTGTTGTGAGCGGGGCTGCCTCCAAAGTTGAAATAAACAAATGATTACAGGGCAGCACAATGGAAGCCCAGACTGACCCCGTGAATGAAGTTGCTAATGCGACTTCCTGGGGTGGATGCCAGCCAAGGGCTTCCCCTGTGACTTAACAGTAGGTTCCAGTGACAGTTGTGAATGTGGGGGCCAAGGGATGAGGGCAAGGCTGGAGCAGGGTGTATAGGTGTATGTACTCGGGTATGGGTGTGGAGTGACTTCTACAGCAGCAACATGGACTCTTAACACTTAGAGAGAGGAGTTGGCATGGGTTCAGGCAAGAACGCTGAGACCGTCTGAGGTGGGGCTGTGTGGTGAGTAGTTTTTCATTCCTAACAGAGGCCCAGATCTGATACAGTGTTGGGAACAGCCAGACCCAGGTTCGCAACTTGGCTCTAGCTGCCAAGATTTATGGAAGCTGTCCTTGTGGGCTAAAGGTTAGCCAGGAGCCTGGGCATGTTCTGTCCCCTTTGCTTTGACCTCATTGTCCCCTCCAGGTTGGGGTCCTTGTGCTTTAGCCTGCCCAGCACGGCTCTCTGCTGATGCTCACAAGGCCTCTTAGACGGCCTTTACACTTCTCAGGCTGACCTTGAGGACAGCGGCTTCTCGGCTGTCCTGATTTCTGACCTCAGAGCTCCTGGAACATTTGGGTCTGGATCCTGGGTGAGTAACAAGGAAACTCTGCTGGTGGCTTCTCTCCTTGTGACATTGAAGGCATCTCCTACTAGAGAATAAGTCCCTTGCTCAAACTTAGAAGGTGAAGCCACAGGGCTTCCTCATGCTGGCAGTACTATGCTAGCCCCCACTCTTCCAGGAAGCCTTCTTTGACCTTTCAGGTTGGCAAATGATTCCCTCCTTTGCTTTCCTCGGCCCTAGCTTTACATCTGTTCTTACAGCACTTGGTTGGTGCTTGCTCTGTTTTCAGGGCGACTCCCTCCCCAGATACCTAACCCTATGGCCACATCTGCATCTCCTTCACCGCACCCTCTCGTGGGATAACCTTATTGCTTGCACTGGCCTCGGCACTTTGAGGACTCTCAAGGAACATTTGCTGAGTGAGTGAGTGATGAAATATTTCCTTCAACAGCCGTGAAAGGCTTCTGATGCAGGTTCTCTTGCTTGGCACCACCTTCCTGTCAAGGCTTGATAGGCAGAATGTCATCACATGTATTTGAATAATGACACTGGCTGATACTCACTGCAAGCCTTGGGGTACCAGCCCTGGTGCTCAGAGCTTTAAAAGCAGTGTGCCTGTGATCTCTCCAGCAACACAAGCAGACTGGTACTTCCATTACCCTCATCTCACCAGGGCAGGTTTGAGGTTTGCTGAGGACAGATGACTTGCCAAGGTTACATTGTGAGGAAGAACAGAACTGGAATCTGACCCTGGTTCTGTGTACTGCCAAAGTTCCTGCCTGGCCACACTGCCCCTCCTCACGGTATCACATCTCCTGTTTTGCCCTCTGGACCTTGAGTTCTAAGGAGAAGGGACAGTGTCTTATTTGTCCTGGCATCTCCAGGGGCAAGCGCAGGGCTGGGTGCAGGTAGGCGTCAACAAATGCTGATGAAAGAGATGTCTGGATGGACAGACTGCCGGTGTCTGCCCCAGCTCTGTTGCAAGTGGGGAGTTTCTGTAGTCCTACAGCACACCGGGAGG
This sequence comes from Mesocricetus auratus, assembly GCF_017639785.1. Lineage (NCBI taxonomy): Eukaryota > Metazoa > Chordata > Mammalia > Rodentia > Cricetidae > Mesocricetus > Mesocricetus auratus. Next base: position 6,682,739 of record NW_024429209.1, on the reverse strand, counting down.
TGGGGGTGGGGTTTAACTCGGGGCTGATCTTGTACCTACGTTGTTCTGGTCATAAAACACAAGGTGTGTCATCATGGGGACACAGTGAACAATGTGCCTGCCTGCCACTGCATCAGATATGTCTTGCCAAACACAGGCAAAATGAAATGTCCCGGGAAGGCAAACAAGCCTCCTCCCTCCTGTGCCAGAGAGCAGGATCACTATGCTCCATCCACACACAAGTTCCTCCAGTGTGCCTGATGGCCTTGGGAGGTAATGTGTCTTGTACACATCCCTGTGAGTGGAGTAGTTGCTGTGGATGTGTACATGCTGTAGGGTCCCTAGCTAGATCGGCTCATTATCTGTCCAGGGAGCAGGCTCTTAAGAGAACTGAGATCCCCCAGCTCAGGGTTGCAGTGTTTGTGCACTATCTAACATCAGGTTGTGATCTGGGATTGATCCTTGCTCTAAGCTCAGCGTGAGGACTGTCTGTCTGTATTATGCATTGGAGTTTAGCTATCGATTGTTACCAAGGTCCAGATGCAAAATGTGGGAGCGCTCTTTTTCACACGTATATCATCCAGTTTCCAGTGAGCCACCTTCAATAAACTCAGATATTCGGTTGCAGCCAGGGACCTTGTGCGCTCAGACTGGCCTTTTCTCTGTGTCTGGCCTTTTGTGTGAGGCCGTTCTTCCAGGCTGTTGATATCCGGAATGGTTAGTGGCATGGAGTTAGCGTTAGAACATCTGGCTTGACATTCTAACTTCTGCTAATCACTGTGCCTGGGGCAGGTCACTTCACCTGGCTGAACTTCTGCCTCTTTATCTATAGAGTGTTCTGGTGCCTCACAGGTCAGTGGAGAGTGGCATGCCTGTGGTGTTGCTTAGGGCCAGCACATTGCTAAAGTCCCTCAGGGGGAGAGGGTGGAGATGCCTCTAGACCTGCCATCTGTTCTGTTCCCTGAGGCTTTGATACCATGCTGTCTTGCATCCTTTGACCTTCCACCGCTGGCTTTCTCAGCCTCTGGTCCAGGAACCCTTTCCACAGTAGTAGCTCACTTTCTTCTTGGACATCCTTGATAATGTGCTCAGGAACTCATTTGGTATGTGTTTTCTATGCCACCTGCTCACCTCTCCACCTATCTGGGACACAGCATCCCTATGAACATTTACTTCCCTTTCTGAGCCTTCACGAGTTTTTTTCTTCCTGTATCTTTTCTTCCCTGCAAGCGTCTTTATGGCATGTATTTCTTCAGTGGTAGTATGCATATGTGATTATGTGTGTGGTATATATGTGTGGTGTGTATGGGGTATGTGTGGTGTATGGGTATATAATGGTGGTATATATGATCTGTACATGGTATATATGGTGTGTGTGTTTATGGTGCATATGCTATATATGTTATATATGGTATGTGTAATATGTGTGCTTATAATGGAAGCATGCTTTGTATACACAATGTGTCTGGGATATATAGTGTACATTGTATTTAGGTTGCATGCGGTATATGTAGTGGATGTGTCTATAATGTTGGTGTGTGGTATATATATTGTATGTATGTTTGTGTAGTGATATATATGGTGTATGTGGTGTGTATATGGTTGTGAAATATTTTATTATATGTGTGCACATGTGTAGTATGTATATTGTATGTAGTATATTTGGTATGTGTTTGTAGTGGTGTTGTGTATGATATGTGATGAGTATATTGGATGTTGTGGAACATTAACTATGTAAAGTTGTGCTACATTTGTTCATTTTGCAGACTATTACTTTAACTATATAAAGGTGTGCTGCTTTTGTTTTACCTTGCCTTCCTAAAGCATCTGATTGGTCTAATACAGAATGGCCAATAGCTAGGCAGTAGAGGGAGAGGTGAGTCTGACAGGCAGAGAGAATAGTAGAAGGAGGAATCTAGACTCAAAAAGACAAGAGAGAAGAGAGAACAAGGGAGAAAGAGAGGGCTAGCCTGTCAGGCAGTCACTAGCCAGCCAGACATGGAGTAGGACACGCAGAATGAAAGAAAGGTAAAACACCCTGAGGCAAAATGTAGGTGAAGAGAAAAGAGCTAGTGGACAAGTGTAAGATAAGGTTGAACATTAATAACTAATAATAGGTCTCTGTGCCATGATTTGGGAGTTGGTTGGCAGCCCAAAGAAGGACTGTTATAATGGTATGCATCTGATGCGTGTGATATGTGTAATGTGTATAGCATGGATGTTTGGCATGTATGACACATATGACTTGTATAAGGTATATGTGCTGTGTGTGTTGCACATGTATGGTATATAGTATTTATGTAATATGTGTCTAGAGGTGTATGGTATGTGTAATATATGGTCTGGGTCTGTGTGTTTGGCACGTGTATGTTGTATGTAGTGTATGTGATGTATAGTATGTTATGTGTGTAGTGTGTATCTGCTATATGCAATATATGTAGTATGTGTGTGCTTAATATGTATAATGTGTTTGTGTTGTGTGTGTGATGATATTAGGAAGAAAAGTATTAATGAGTATGAGTGATACAGCTGCTGTATGCAGTAGGGGTGCCAGGTGTCTGTGGCTGACATCTGACTGTGTGTCTGTAAACAAGGGCTGTCTGGCTGTGTGAGTGAGAGTGATGGAGTAGGAGGACGTGGAGTATGAAGTTTTGTGTCTCTGATAATGTTGTATGTGAATGTCTGTGTGTGTGTGTGTGTGTGTGTGTGTGTGTGTGTGAGAGAGAGAGAGAGAGAGAGAGAGAGAGAGAGAGAGAGAATGTGTGTATGTGTGTGTTGCCTCTATCATGAGACTGTGTGGTAGGGTTTGAGAAACTCATATGATCCCATGAGTGGGAAGGCCAGCATCAAGGTGTTGTGTACAAATGTGTGCATGATACTCTGTGAGTGTATGAAGAAGTGCTTAGTGTCTATGGTGGTGAATGTACAGGGTTTCTCCCCAGTACCCATGGTAGTGACACAGAATGAAGGAGTCTCACTTGGTGGTATCCAGCCTATGTATGTGTCAGTCTGTGTGTGAGCAGGCCATGACAGAATGTGATGGTAAGGGCGTGAGGGTGCATGTGTGTGTGTGTGTGTGTGTGTGTGTGTTTGTGTGTGTGTGTGTGTGTGTATGTGTGTGTGTGTGTGTATAGCTTCACTGGGGAGAAGTGCCTAGGACCGGGGACCAGGGATCGGCTAGCCTGTTCTCACTTTGTGCTTCTGGGACTCACTTAGCTTTGTTCAGAACCTATCCAGGACAGGAGTGAGTCTCCTTTGTGTAGAGCCCCGACAAGTGACTGCCCATTCTCTGTCCCACATGGCTGGTAGCAAATAATCTTCACAATCTCTGAGCAAGGGTTATTCTCAGGGCCTGGGAGAGGTGGTCAGAGGGAGAGAGCTGGGCTGGATCAGGCAGAGAAGGGAAGCTCCCTCACCCCAAGCTGCTCTGGGTATGAACTGGACTCAACCTCAACTGATCTTAGTCAGGCTCTCTCCAGTTCTCTCTGCTGCTTCCCAAATGTGGTTTGGAGACACCAAAAAGATGACAATAGCCTCTCTGTCATATTCTGAAATCTGTGAATATTTTTGTCTTTATCACCAGCGTCCTAATGAATTTTCTTTCTCAAGAAAAAAATGTTTGTTGAATGAATTAATGACAGGTGAGGATGTCTGGGGTTGCCTTGAGTTGGGGGAAGGCAAGAATATTTGAAATGTTCTTGTTCTACAACACATGAGACCAGTCATGTGGCCACACTGGGGATAGTGTGCATATGTGAGTGTGTAAACCCATGGGTGTGAAATGTGCAATGGCAGAGACAGTTAGCCCCTCCCCTCTAGCTATGGCTACCCTTGGAGCTGAGGTTTCCCAGGCTGGTCATAACCTCTATGGTTTACTCTTCCGGTTGTTTGGGAGGTGGGGTGAGGTCACTGGGTATTGGTCTAGGGTTTCTGTTTTCCTGGGAGGGGTACCTCTCCTTTTTGGGGATTTGTACCAGCAGCTAAGCAGATAATTGCTTGTCAGGTTGATTGAAGGCTTTTCAAAACGTCTTCCATGAAACACCCTCCCATCCCCCCAAAGAGCAGATTATCTGAGGTGGAAATGTTTCTCCCTCAGCTTTTTTTCCCTTTCTCAAAGTAGTAATTACTGCCCAAGTAGCCCTCCATGGCGTTTCCTGTCGTTTGGAGGCTGAAGCCAGCGGCTGTTTCCTCTGTAGGGTGACCGACAAGCAGTCCAATTAGGGGAACACCCCACCCCCAGCTTGGACCTGAGCCCCAAGGGCTCCTGGTGGCCTCCATGGGAGCTGAAGGGCTGGGGAGGCCTGGCTTCTCCTGTGGGGTAAGGAAGGGACGGGGTGGCTTGGCTGACAGTTAGTAGTTGCTGGCTTTCCTTCAAGTCCTGAGGCTTCACTAACCCTCCCGTCCCCACACCCTCTTCACTTCTGAGGGAGCATGACCCTTCCTCAGCTGTGGCCACATTGCAGAGCACTTTCAGGTTAGCCCCATGAACAGATGGGGACAAAGCAAGGGTCATGAAATGCTAATTGCAATGGGCTCTGGGCTGTGTGTGCGCACAGCACAGCTCTCTTCTCTTTTCCATGCTTCCAACATATTCTGTATAACACGGGGTACAGACTTGTCAGGGTCACTCTACACAGCTCACTATATCCATGCATAACCTTGTGGTTTTAAAGCCCCCCCTTCCTCTGCCTCCCTCACCCATCTTGTCCCCCACCTCTACCTGTCATCACGTCTTCCTTCCCACACACATCCTCTCTGTCACAGAGGTCAAACCAGAGTGGGATGCAGTCCACAGTGAAGGAAGAGCTGAGGTTTATGAGTCGGGATGTCCTGGTTTTGAGTGAATGACCTGAAACCACTCTGTGCTTTAGTTTACCCACCTGTGGAATAAGATTACTAACTTCCTAAGAGTGAGACGAGAGAAAGCACCTACAGAGCTTAGCCCAGGGGTCAGACTCTATGTAGACCATGCTTAACACAAGTTTAGTGAACAATAAAAGGGGGTGCATGCTGCAGAGAGAGGATGGGATAAACAAGGTAAGAATTGTGTGTTTGGGAGTTCCTGGGGACCCAATGTGGCTGGGATCAATTTAGTGGTGAAGTGTGGAAGGATGGTGGTGGGCAGGAGACTGGGACCACAGTGCTGTGATTAAGATCACTGTCCTGGATCTGAGAGTCAAGTTCAATCTCAGCCACTTAGCAACCATATGACATTGGACAAGGGGCTGACTGCCTTAGTTTTCTTTAATGTAGCCAGGCAGTTCACCATGCTTCCTGCCTCAGGAGACAGAACAACTGAGTTAGTAAATAAGAGAACTTCTCCATGGGAAAGTGGGATAAACATACATATTCACTACTAGTGTTCCATGTGGACATGTTCTGCATGTGGTTGCTCACATGTCCACCTGCAGCCTGTAGTGGTTCACATGGTGTGCTCGTGTATGTGTGTAGGTGTGTGGTAGAGCCAGGGCACAGGGAATATATTGAAGCTTTGGGGAAAGACTGATCTATTCTGGCCAAAGAAGCCCTTCACTGAGACAGGGTACCTTCTACTGCCACCACCCCAAACAGTGGCAAGCAGCATTTATAAGCAACAACCTGTGTCATTTTCCCATGGAAACACTTCTAGAAAAGGCCCTCCCCCATTCTCTCATTTGCACAATGTCGGTGGAAAACCTTTTTGTATCAGGGTGATGGGCTTCTTAATTCCTGCCATTGTCATATCCCAGTCTCTATCAGGAAGGCAGATGGCCAAGTAGGAGTTAAAGGGGCAGTGGGCGGTGGCTGCTGGTGGAGGGATCAGGTCGAGTCTGCTAGAAGTGTTGGACACAGAGGGAAGCAGGGCAGGGAAGCTGTCAGTGGCCTTCAGATAAGAGGACATTCGACCTTGGCTGAGACCAAGGTCCTCCTCTGGAGTCCCCCAGCGTGCCAGCACAGCCCCAGGGGAGGACAAGGAAGTCTCCTTGACTGCAGCAGCCTTGTTCAGCTAGGGCTGGACATGGAGCTTCTTGTTATCTTCCCGTGCCACATGCAGGCAAGGCATGCTGGGCACACAGACTTGGCTGGCCCGCAGGAAGTTGGAAGAGCTTCTGTCCCTTTGGGGTCAGAGGTGACTGGAATTTGGCAGTCCAGGGACATGGGAACTTCCTGTGACTCTCCCAGAGCTGAGCCTGGCAGCAGGAACCAGACAGAGCTGGTGGTCAAGAAATGACAAAAAGATGATTTGCATCGCCACTTCCTTATAAAAGGCATGTGGCAAGACTGGATTTTGCAGCAAATGTGCATAAAATGAGCATGCCCATGTACGCATGCACGTAACACATGCGTATGTATGACCATGTTAAGAGTCAAGAATTCAAAGTTTGTGAGTTGCTAGATGAATGTATACATGCTCATGTTTATGAGCCTGGGTGAAGATACTCTCTCTCGGCACATACACGAAACAGGGGTGTGTGTTGTACAGCCATGTGTGCTTGTGTGTGTAAACATCATTTGGGTGGGGTTGATGTGAGCCTGTGTGCTGAATACTTGTATTAATTCATAGGAAGGTGTATGGAACACATGCATATGAATACATAGAGGGCACAATTTCAGAGAGTGTGTGTATGTGTGTGTGTATGTGTGTGTGTGTTACATGTCCAGAAAACCTATTTTAGAATCAAGCAGAATGAAGCCACTGAAAGATAGGATAAAAGCCATGACACTGGAAACACCTGGCCCTTCATATGTCCTTGGAATCTTCAGAGAGGGTTTTGTGTTTCTTCCTTGCTAACAAATTCACTGCTTCTTGTGCAGATATTCAAGCACCATACATTCTGTTAGATGTGATTGTCAGCTCAGCTAGGGCTATTAATCCAAGTAGCATCTGCAAGAAGTGGCAGTGGAACCATCTCCAGGTGAGAGGGGTGGGCAGAGTTTCTCTGCTTGGAAGGGTCCCAGGCCTGGCAGCAAGCTGAGGGCCTCTGTAGCCCAACCCAATGAATCCTGGCATGGCCGGGGCAGGAGTGGGCCGGTGGGGGGTGGCTGCAGATCAAGTGCAGAGGCCGTTGGTGGGGAAAAATTGGCTCTGCCTTGAATGTGAGTTGGAAATCCAGGGGCTGACATGGGTCACAGATACAGGCCCATCAGCAAGAGGACATGGATAGATCATCCATCTTCACACCGTTTATAAAGAGTTTGGACTGAAGATGCGGCTCAGCAAAGTGCTTGCCTAGCACAGTTGCAAGGCTCTAAGTTTGTCCTAGCACTGAAAAACAGAGTTCGTTACTTATCTTTTTTTTGCATCAATGTGCTATTTATTCAATATGTTTCTAACAATAGACCAGGAGTGTGGCCTACTGCATGCTTGTATAAAGTTTTATTGGTACATAGCCTCAAATACAACCATGTATTTATACACTTTCTGCGGTTTCTTTCATGCTATAGTGATAGAGATGAGTAGGTGTGACACAAACTCTAAGGCTCTTAAGGCCCCAAAATGTTTATCCTTGGTGCTTTGTAGCAAAACTTTACTGACTGAAAGTATAGATTATTTCACTAGCCTGAGGATGATAAGTCTGATGAAAAGCAAATGCTTAGCAATTACTGAATGAATGAATGACTTAGTTAATTATGGAAGATGATTCTGTTGGAATTACAGGCAGAGGGACTAGTGTGTGCTCCGTCATGGGACCAAGAATCAGTACCAGGTAGTCTGGTAATGGAAGACAGAGTATAGAACACAGGCATAAGTGTGCTTGCACGCGTGTGCGCGCGCACACACACACACACAGGCACACACATACACAGGCACACACTCACAGGCACACACACAGGCACACATACACACAGGCACACACACAGGCGCACTTGGCAGCCCAGCAGAGGCAATGTTTATGAACAGAAGACTTCTCAGTGGAGATGAAATTCAGCCTTCAGACTCATTAAGCATCTAGTAATTAAAGATGGAGGGACCAGCATGCATAGAGATTGGGAGGCTGGAGTGAAGGAAGTGGGTTGGGTGGGTGTGACCAACTACACCGAGTCTTCATGTGTACTTGTTGGGGTCAGTGGGCAGACTGGAAGGTGGAAATGTTTGAGATCAACTTTCGTGGGGCCTGGAAGGGATGTCATCAAGCAGTTGGGACTTTGTCCTGTGAGTGCTGGGGAGTAGCCGAGGGTGTCAATGGAGGATCCAGGAAAACCAGGAAGGCAAGATCCTGAGCAAGTCACTGACTAGTCCTGGTGGCAAATGGGACATGTGGTGCCTACCTCCCGGGTCAAATCTGAACTTCAAAAAAAGTCATTAGTTCAAATGTGCATGGCAGATACTTGAAAGATGATCTGCTATTTTTCTGAAGCCTAACTCTTACTGTCTGTCTCCTGTTTGCATTCAATACGTCTAGCTATCCATTGTTTGGGGATGCTGGCTGAGTCTGGCTCTCAGTTGGTGACTTCAAGGCCCCAAATGTGTGCCTGTGAAACAAAGTGTATGGTTGGATACCAGCAGTGTGAGGACATGGGGCCCAATCTCTTTGGTTTATCAGAAAAGAAATGAAGTCTCAGAGAATAGACAGCCTAGCTCCCACGCAATCAGGTCCTGGAATTCTGCTTTCGCTGTGGCTACTCTGACAGGGCGTTTGGGCTCTTGAGGGCCATAGGGGGGCTCTGAGAAGCAGGCCATAGGAGAATCTCCAGGGCTCCAGAGAAGTTTCTGGAATGTTCAGAATCTCCCAGATCCCAGCAGGACATGTAGTGTGGCTTCTTCACCACATTCCTTGCTCCTTCCCTCTGTGCCTCAGTTCATCCAGCCATAAAGTGGGACTAATTACACCCACCTCACAGCTGAGTTGTGAGGATTAATTAATGTTTGTAAAGGCTTTGTGATCCTTGGATGAAAGACTCTCCTTACATATAAAGGGTCATTATTTTTATTATTATTATACAAGTGCCAAGTATTATTACCTTAATTAGCTTTTCTAGATATCAAAAGCAATTAGACGGATCACTTGCTGAATGCCACTCTAGAAACCTAAGTCATAGAAACTCTTACAATTGTTTGTCAGCTCATTTTCTGGCTGGGTGCTGACATAGGTCATAAGAAAGGGCTGAGAGTTGTGGGAGAAATTTGATTTTGGCTCTAGTCAAGATTCATTCTTTCTCAAAAATTTGCAGGAACTTAAAGTTCCTTGAGAACACAGCTTTTTTTTTCTTTAATGGGGAAAATGTCTTTTCAATCAGGTGTGTGTGTGTGTGTGTGTGTGTGTGTGTGTGTGTGTGTAGTTGTAGAAGTCATGAGAAATTTGCTTTGTAGACCAAGTAGCTTGGGCTAGGGTAGAAATCTGCCCTGTGTTCTTTAAATACAGAGAAGACAGGTTTTAACTTCTGTGTACACTTGATGGGGTCTGCCATGGGTTAGACCCTCATGGGCCTATGTTGTTCCCATAATCCTATGCAATAGGTAGGAACTTCTTTTTATAAATGAGGATTCCGTGGCCCAGAGGTAAGATGACAGTTCAGAAGGGCAAGTAGAAAACATAAATGCAAGTCTAAATTTGGTACCATTCCTTGTTTTGGGTTTAACCTGGCCCTTAAGAAGTCAAGAGAGCTGGGTGGTGATGCATACACCATTAATCCCAGCAGTAGGGAGGCAGAGGCAGGTGGATCTCTGAGTTTCAAGCCATCCTGGTCTACGGAGAGAGTTCCAAGACAGTCAGGGCTGCACAGAGAAACCCTGTCTTAGAAACCAAAGTGGGCAGGGGGAAGTCAGATTTGTGATCGCAGAGAATGCATGGTAACATAAAGGGTTGGCTCTCATGCAGTGCTTGAACCTGCTACACCTCAGTCTTTGCTGCAACAGACCTTTGTCTCTATAGGGCTTTAGAGCTGTCTTAGAACCTTAGGGAGCAGGTAGAGGAGGGAACTGTGTCCTGGATATGCCTATGAAGGCAGGTAGGACAGGCCAGGACAGAATCAGCGGGGTGAGGCTTCCTCTGTGCTGTCCAGTTAGCTGGCAGAGTGCAGAGCTGGCTGTAATTAACTTTACCAGCGTCCTTAGCAGAGGTGAGAGGACCTTTCCCCCACTTCCCTTTCTACTCTGTCCAGCTTCCTTTGTGGCTACATGGACCCTCCCAAAGCTGTGAGCAGGCCAGAGAGCCCTAGGTTGATTTCTATTTCTAGTGTGTTTTGAATTGGGCTTATACCTCAGCTCTACACATCACTCCTTTTCTTTGTATGGAACCTCCCTTGGGGGCTGGCTGGGGACAGTGTTGAAGTCAGTGGGTGTATTAAGAGGTAGCTAGAGGGTTGAGGACTATGTGGACAGAGGGTACAGATTGTAAGGAGAGGTTCCTGACTAGGCCAGGTAGACATGGGTGCATGGCTGTATGCGTGCACAGATTGGGGGAGGCATAGACTACTGAGTAGAAGGGTGTTATATGGGTTTTAGTGATTGATGTGGTAGAAAATATACAGAGAAGTTGGACATTTTGGTGAATGAATGGCAAATTAGGAGAAGGATAGAAGGGCTGGCAGGTGAAGAGTTGAAGGAAAGAGTTAGTAGATGTCTGAAGAAGTTGGTGGATGGATAGAGACATTTGGGAGATGAGTGGAGCATGGTTCATGGGTGGAGAGGTTGCCAGATGGAGAAGATACAGGCATTGATTAATGGATGAGGGGGTTGGTGGGAAAGTGAAAGAAACAGTGGTGGTTGAAGGTTCTAAGGAAGCTAAAGGACTTGGTTATGGGGTGGAAAAATCTGGTATATGAGAGAGTTGGGTGAGTAGAAATGGGTTTGGCAATTGAAAAGAGGGACTGTTGCAGAGGAAGCAGGAGATAAATCATGGACATTTGCTGGATAGATACTTTGATGGATGAGTGGAGGTAGTGCAGATGTTGACAGACGGGTCAATGGAGGAGGCAGCAGATAGGACAAAGTATTGGCAGGTGTAGAGAGCAGTTGGCAAGAGTTGAAGAGATGCAGAGAGGTAGGTGAAGGCAGCTAGGGGGAGGGTAGAAAGCTTGGCCGAGTGATGGAAAAGTTGGCATTGCGGCCGGGCCAACAGCTTGGACAGGGAATAGCACATGCCCCATGGGTTGTTGTGACCAGCCTCTCCTCACATCTTCCTTCCCCCTCCAGAGTCAGGCTCTCCCCAGGCTCATAAATCCCCCGTCCGGCAGGCTTTCTATAATTATCCCAGAACAGTAGCTCAAGAGGTGGGGCAGGCAGGGCCTGAAGAAAGGAGCTGACTCAGAGGTAGACGTCTGTCTTTTAGTGGTGTGTCAAGTGTGGCCAATGGCCAGCAAGCTAGAGCCAGCACCCAAGGCTCTTCCTTTCCCACTGGCTGTTTTGATCACCACCTTGGATGCCCCCAAAGAATGTGAGACCCTTCTCTCCCTTCTATTCTGTTTCTATCCAACTCTTGCTTCATTCATTCGTGTTTGTGCCGTTCTCATTTCCTGTCTCTCTTGTATCTGTCTCTGGGTTCTGGGTTACTTTTCTTTTGCTGTCTGTTTCCTCTCTCCTTTTCTCTAATGCTTTCTGTACTCTGATCAGTTCTCTTTTCTGCCCCTTTCCCTCTGCTCCGTGCAGTGGGAGCCTATCTTCCTGCAGCCATCTCCTCTGTCACTGTGTCTTCACGCAAAAGCAGCCTAGCTACGATGGGGGTTTTCTCTTGGGCTTTGAATTAAGGCCAGAGACTTCCAAGAAAAGCGTTCCCTATCTCTTATTGATTCGCATATGAAAACCCCTTGAGACCCTCTAGCCCAGTGGCTCTCAACCTTCCTAATGCTGTGACCCTTTGATACAGTTCCTCATGTTGTGCTGACCTCCAACCATAAAATTATTTCATTGCTACTTCATAACTATACTTCTGCTACTGTTATGAATCGTAATGTAAATATCTGATATGCACGACATCTGATATGTGATCTCCCCCAAGGGGTCATGACTCACTAGTTGACAACTGCTGCCCTAGCAAGATCTGGAGAGGCAAATGTAAAGCTAGCATATCCCTCTACCTGCAGATGGCAGGCCCTTTTCCCAAAGCAGTGGGGGAATTGGCAGTGGGTGGGGATCAGGGCAGAAGCCTGGCACAGACACGGGTGTTAACTTGGTTTTGAGTAAATCATCTCAGAGAGCCCAGGTTTCTTCTTGAAACACCGTAATAGGTAAGAGCATTTTGGAGTCTGAGAGTTCAATTCCAGCCCTAGCACCACCCTGTGGCACAGGTAACTTAGCTCCTCTCAGCCTTCCTCTGCTGGTCTGTAAAGTATAGAAGACCTTTCCTGTGGGGTAGTGGGGGAAATTAAGTAAGGATACTGGACTAAAGTCCTTGTAACCATCAAGAACTGACCCAGAGCAGATGCAAAACACTCAAAATAATGTAAAATAAAGGTTTTGTTAGGAGGGGTTGGTTCTATGCAATGTGGGTGCTGATCAAACAGTCTGTAGAAGGCTGTTGCTTCCATGTTTGGGGCTGAAGCCAACAGAGCATTTGGGAAGGAAAGAAAGCCGGGAGCTACAGAGTGAAGACCATGGGAATCTGGGGTGGGACACGAAAGGTGATGGAGTACATGTTGGTCTCTCATTCTGCTTAGTCTCCATCTTTTTTTCCTTTTTTCTTTTTTTGAGATACAGTTTCTCTGTGTAATATTCCTAGCTGTCCTGGAACTTGCTTTATAGACCAAGCTGGCCTTGAACTCAGAGATCTACCTGCCCTCTGTCTCTCAAGTGCTGAGATGAAAGGTGTATGCCACCACTGCCTGATTTAGCCTCTATCTTTGAAGATGCTCATGACTGCTGGACAAGCTGAAGCCTGTCTCTAAGTCATTCTATGGGATTGACCTGGGATTGAGGAAGCTGGAAGCCTGGGAGAAAGTGGAAGAGTTTCCCGGCCTTGGGCTGCCTCAGTACAACCAGGGAACCTTGTAGATAAGCAAGGAGCATATCACCACGGCACAATAGTCCATGTTCATGTCTGCATCATGTTTATGTATGCGTGTGTGTGTGTGTGTGTGTGTGTGTGTGTGTGTATGCATCCCCATACCTGTCTACCCCAGAGTGTGAAAGAAGTCCAGCTGTGCTCTGTTAGGCAATGTATCTCTTGGGGTCTAAGTTGACTCTTTGCTGAACTAAGTTGGCAGAGTACAAAAGCCACCACAACACCCCCATTGGCCAAAGTCCAACACTATTTGGGTCTTTACTATATTTTCTCATGTATGACTCTTTATAATTTTTATAAATGATATTACAAATAAAATTTTCTAAAAAAATTTAAAACACTTCATTTGCTTTAGATCAATCTATTGTCCCCAACATGTTCTTTTGATGGATGTATATATCCTGGGTTGGCTAAATTGGGGAAATTAACACATGCATTACTTTACATACCTTTTGTGGTGAGAACCCTTAACATCTACTTTCCTATCAATTTTCAAGAATGAAATATGTTGTTATTAACTCTGGACTGAAGTTAGCCTGCTTTTTTCTTATGTGCTGTAGAGTTAAATTTAGGCTAACCCTTGTATTGCTAAATACATATTCCACTGTGTCTTTTGAGTTCACAAGTTACTCTAATGCACAGGTGGGCTTGGCAGCTGCATGTCCGTGTCCCTGTGCAAAGCACAGGGGGCTTTACACAGAGCTCACACAAAGTAAGTATTTAACAAATCCTAGGATCAGAGAGGCTCAAGGCCATGTGACTTATAAGTGATGGCTCCTCCATGTGGCCCAAATTCTATCACATGGCTCCTGCAGAGGACAGGGCAGAGAGTAGGCGCAACGGTAGACTTTTTCTGCCTCTGTGTGTGTGTGTGTGTGTGTGTGTGTGTGTGTGTGTGTGTGGTCATTTGCATGTGTGCTTGTATACATGTGGAGGTAAGGGGACAATCTTGGGTGTCATTCTTCAGGTGACATTGGTTTAATGTTTTTGAGACAGGAGCATTAGGCTAGGCTGACAAACTAGCAGGTCTGAAGGACATGCTTGACCTCACACCTCTCTAGAGCTGGGATTCTAGGCATGCACCTGGTTGTTTTGGTATTGATACTGGGACTGAATTCAGAGCCTTATGTTTTCAAGGCAAGTACTTTACACTGTGCCTTCTCCCTGGCCCTGAGATAGATGAACTTTTCCTGTGTCTTCACCCCATCTTTTGTTCTGTCTATAACATGCTCTGTAGACAGCACATTTTACCTCTAGGAGTGTGACTAGGGCTGGGGCTGGTCTAACCTACTTCCCAGCGGCCTGGCTGTATTGTGGATGGAGATGGGGGAAGACGTGTCTTGTGTAGTAGTTGGCACAACACTAAAAATCTGTGTTCCCTTTGTGTGTCTCGGAAGAGCTTCCTGTGGGGGTGAGAATTTCCCATTTAAGGACTGTACTTCCTTCTGTGTGAGGTAGGGCCATGTGCACAAGCGGAAGTGATTCATCATTTTCTGATCCAGGAGTTTAAGGAGGAAATAGAGCAGCAGGTCTTAACCTGTGGGTCACAACCCCTTTGGGGGTTGCATATCAGATATCCTGCATATAATATATTTACATTATGATTCATAGCAGTAGCAAAATTGCAGCCATGAAGTAGCCATGAAATAATTTTATGGTTGGGGTCACCCCAAGACAAGGTGCTTGTATTAAAGGGTCGCAACATAAAGAAGGTTGACAACCATTGTGATAGAGCTTCCTGGCTTGTCTGCTTATCTGATGAGGGGATGACAACAGTCAGTATGACCCTGAAGCATCATGCTTTCTATGGCAGGGTCTGTAATAGCCTGGGCCCCAGGGGCTGAGTGTAGCCGAGTTGCCCACTTTCAGTAGCCAGGAGGTCTTGGATTGGACAGCTACTCGAGAGGGAATAAAAACACACAGCAAGAGTTTGTATTACAGGGTCTGACAATGCCCTAGCCCAACTGAACTCAAATAGTGGCACCTGCAAAGAGACCAGCAGTGTCCTCTTGGAACTTGTTAGAAGTTTGGATTCTCAGGGACCACTCTACAAGACAGTCTGAAAATTCAGACTAAGCCCCAACCATGGTATCCCAAGTTCTAAATCACATTAGAAATCCCTGTCCCAGTCAAGTAACCATTTCATTCACAGCTCCTGAATGGAAACCCGGCCTCAGGCCTCTCATTGGCTTTTACCTTCTCCTAAGAGCACTCTCATCTCAGTACCACCTTTGTCTCCTAGGCTCCTTCTGTAGAAGACAGTAGTAATACCCAGTCTATTTTTAAAATTAAAATAATTAATGTAGGTGCTGGAGAGATGGCTCAGTGTTTAAGAGCACTTGCTGCTCTTCTAGGAGACTGGAGTCCCAGCACGCATATGTTGGCTCACAACTGTCTGTAACTCCTCTCCCGGATATCCAACACCCTCTTTTGGTTTTTGGTTTCTTTTGGGTATCAGGCACATACATATGCTGCACAGACGTATAGGCAAACAAAGCATCCATATGCAAATATAAATAAATAAATAACTTTTAATTTGCTTTGATTTTTTTGTGTATGTATGCATATTTCACTTGCATGCATGTCTGTGCACCACTTGGGTTCCTTGTACTCACAGAGGCCAGAAGAGGGCGTTGGATTCCCCAGAACCAGAGTTACAGATGGTTTGTGAGCCATCATGTGAGTGCCTGGAATAGAAACTGGGTCCTCTGGAAGAACAGCTGGCACTCCTAACCACTGAGCCATCATCTCTCTAATTCTAACCATTCTAATTCTTGATGTGAAGGCATTCTGACATGGTTCACTAATTCCATCCCCCCCCCTTTTTTTTACAGCTACAGAGAAGCATTGACAATAGGCTGACTGAGAAAATTCCCCAAGAAGCTATAAAATATGGTTGTCCAGTTGCTCTATGGATGGGGTTTATTGTCAGCACTGGTTTTTAAAATGCATTGATAGAGACTCAGAGGGCAGATAAGATGGGGAGGAGGCCTAGGAGTCAAGCCTGCTTCTTTCTGCAGACGGCATCCTCTACATTGTTTCTGCACTCTTCTTACTTCCATCCCTGTCTCTACATGATTGGTCTTTGAATTGCAGCCTCCTTGCTCCCGTGATAGAATCATGCCAGGCATCCGGGCCATTCAGAGAAGCTTTGCTTGCCATTTTCCTAAATATACCAAACACAGACATACATTCGATTTATGTCTGTGATTATGAATACAAGATATCCTTCAGAGAGTGAGTGAATGGGCTAACTGATAATGCTGTGTGCCTCACTGAAACTCTTTACTGTGGCTTTGCATGTCTAGAAATGGATCGGAGTTCTACCAAGGACGAAAACGTTTTCTGCAAAGGAGCTGGCACCCTGCTGCAATTTCTGTAATTGTTTGTAGTGGGCAAACAAATGGCCATGGTGCTCACGGGATGTGAGGGACATAGAGTGAGCTAGGATAGTGGTTCTCAGACTGGAACATGTTTTAGAAACTTTTGTAAGGCTTGTTAAAACATGGGTTCCTGCAACTTACCCCCAGAGTTGGGGTTGGGCCAAACGTTTGTCTTTGTAACAGTTTCCTGCCTGATTCTCATATGGCTGCTCTAGGAACCACTGTAAGCAACACTGGATTAGGGTAACACCAAATACTATAACAACTCCTATCTCTCAGCAGCCTAAGTCTGTGAGAGTGCATTCTCACTAATTAATAGGGGAATGATTGACTACCAGGTGAAAAGCTGTGCGATAATGGCATGATATAACAATTGGGAAGAAGCGAATGTGTATAGAGAAAGGTAATTTGTTAAATAATTTATATCCTATTTTGGAAATCCAAACCCAAAATATATAACACTTTTCTTCAGACCCTGAATCCTATGTTGAGGGAAGATTGAATGAAGAGTGTAGACCACACCTGGATGAAAGGTATTACTGGGAGTTAAGGGAGAATGGGTTGCTAACAGTACTCCTGCATTGTTTAAGAGGATGAGAATAACTTTAAAGAAGTAATGAAAAGTACTTCAGCATCCTATAAAGGGACAGTCTTGAGTCTGCCTTGTTTCTCCCTTACAGGAGATGGGCAACATTTTTTCCTCTATCTATACGTGAAATAATATTGGAGTTTAGTAGTTTTGATGAATGAACAAATGAATGAATGCCCATGTACACAGCTATATCTCTTATTTCCTGGTACCTGGGCAAGGCCAGATGAACAAATTATGTAGGAGATTTCAACGGGTGATGCATTGAGCAGCCAGCCAGCCACTCCATGCTACTCCATGACGCTCCTGGCCTTCATGGGATCAGGACATGTGGATCACAGTGGTTCATTCCTGAAACTGGGTGGCCAATGTTTCCAGAACTGATTGTCAGGGAAGTGTTGCTCTCAGGGGACAGAAGTAAGTAAGACCCAAAGAAACCAAACCAGGACTCAAGTTTCCACACTTGTAGGTAGCAAGGGGTGCTGGTTCTAGCCTGGGCACTGGAGATATGGTGCCTTCAGGTTGGAGATGGGGAAAGGTAACTTGAGACAAGGAATAATGACTTCAGACTCTGCTTAATTGTACTTTTGGGCTGTCTTAAGGCTCCTGGGTACAAGGACTTTGGGCTATGTGTTGGGGTCTCTGCTAGCTCTACATAGTGCTGGGAGTGAGGAAGCCCAGGTTATTTTACAACCACATCTGATAACTGCTCCATTATGGGAACTAAAATTGGAAAACCAGTTTGAGGTCTAGGGGCACTCAACTAGGATGGGGCAGGGGGAGGACAGGCCTTTACTGGGAGAGACAATGGAGGGATAATAGACAGTTTCTAGGTGGGGGGGAACTCCCCAAGGAAAGAATCTAGTCTGTAGTGCTGGGATAGGAAACCCCTTCATAGGAAACTAATTCAAGAACAATTTGATTTAACACTCCACAGGGGATTGAGAGCACTGGATTGAAAATTCTAATCTTATTTCCATTAAATATGACCACAAGAAGGCTTCCTGCTTAGTTGAAATATTGACAGATTTTTTTTCTTTATAACCATTCTCTGATACAGATGTTACTCACATCAATGTTGCCAGTGGGGGAAATGGAGGTTCAGAATATTTCATGGCTAGCAAGTATCACTCAGGTTCTGTGCTGGTATTTTTTTGCTGGCATTTTCCTGCTTTTCTTCCTTAGTTGCTCCAAACCCAGTTCCTGGTCCACCTATCAGTGGCTTGATAATCATCATTTTCCAGGCAAGGAATGGGAATTTTTCTAGGAATTTTAAAGAGTGGAGATTTAATGCAGAAATGAGTTAGATAAGTTGGATTTGGCAAGAGGAGGCAGCTGCTACCATCTTTTATCCATAACTTCCTCCTATCCCAGGAGTCCAGGATGTTCCCAGAAAACTAAACCATGGTGATTTGTAACTTGTGTGGAAAGAAACAATGCAAGGAACAGAACCACTGCCAGAGATGCCATGGAGGTTCAGAAGAAGGAGGACTCATGGGGGATTCTCCCTCCTCATGTTCCTCATTGACTGGCACTACTCTTTCCTCTATTCTCTCCCCTCTGCCCCTCCACCCCTCCCTTCCTTCTTCCTTTTTTCCTACAGCATATCTCTTGAGTTTGAATGAGAAATTGTCCCTCACTAGCTCACATATTTGAACACTTGGTGCACAGTTGGCATTGGAGGTTGTGAACTTCAGAAGGTGCAGTCTTGCTGGAGGAAGCAGCCGTTTGAGATAGGCTTTGAGAGTTCACCACTTTACCTTACATCTTGTTCTCTGTCTCATTTCATGTTTGCAGTTGAACACATGATCTTACAGCTTCCTGTTCCAGCCATCAGCTGCTGTACTATTCCTGCCATTAGGGACTCTCTCTTGGGATCCATAAACCAAAATAAACTCTCCCATAAGTTGCTTTTGGTCATGATGTTTTATTGTAGCAACAGAAGATAAGTAATACAACAGCCCACACTTGATTATTACTCACTATGTGGACTAGCCTGACCTTGAACTCACAGCAGTATTCTCACCTCTCAACTATTGGGAATACAGGTGTGCACCACCATGCTAAATGCCTATTCATCTGTGATGGTGATAATGGTCATGATGGTGATGATGGTGATCTCCTTCCCTTTATCATTCTCTCCTTTCTGTCTCTGTCCCTCTCCTTTTCCTTCTCCAGTAAATTTCAATCATTTTCTAACTTTCGTGTATTCTGCTATGTGAAAAATAGGAATTCAGTGTTGAATAAAATAGTTTTAACAAACACACGTGCTCTTGAACCTTAAGTGCTCACTAATAGGTAGCTTATGGCTCACACAGAAAGTCATAAAGTGTGTCTATAGGAAGGATCTGTATCAAAATAGTAGTGCAAATTTTAATATAAAGATTCTTAGAGTGTTCCTAAAGTGGTATTTACAGAAAACTGAAGATAATAGGAAAAGAAAAATAAAGACTCAGTTCAGTAGCTTAGGGAGGGAATCAACGGATGAGCAAAATGTAGCAACAAACACAAGTGTGTTAAGTACCATCAACCAACTGGGAGCACACAGTCCAAAAATACAAGGAAAGAAAAGGGGGTCTGAGGGCCAACATTACAGGCAGTGGAAGCATAGCTAAATCAATTTAACTTGACTGTCTAGGAACTGTTTTGAAAAGTATACTTTTAGGAAAATGACAATTTACCAAAACTGACTTGAGAAAAAAAATCAACTAGATTTATAAGCATTGTCTTGCCATTTCAGACCAAAATTACAATTATGAATAAAGAGCCAGAGGCCTAGAACCAGAGAGCACTGCTTGGAGTCTGCAGCTGGGAAGGGGTGGAGGCAAAGCCAGGTATGTCTGAGTGTGAGGATTCCTTTTCCCCTGTGGGGCGGGACTGATGAGGCCTCTGCTGGGAAATTCCCCTGCTATTGGGTTGCTCAATTAGCAGCACGTTCAATGCACCTCTAGGAGAGGCATTTGGCACCTGAATTTCCCCTGAACATTTCACCACCACCATCTCCAATTACTGCACATGTGGGCAGCCTCAAGCCTCCGCCAGGAGATCTTCCAATGCCGCCCAGCAGAGAGAAGCAGGGTGAGCAGCTGAGCCTCTGCCTGGGGCCCTTTGACTCAGCAGACGCCCAGCACAGAACTGACTACCCAGTGTATGCCTCTGTCTGTGCATGTAGCAGGCCTCCAAGACAGCCCTCCAAGGAGCCCTGTGTCTGGAGAAGTTTCCCCTCAAAGCTAGAGTGTTAAACAGCTTGATCCCTAGGGTAGGGGGGTACGGCCTTTAGGAGATGGCCTTGTCACAGGCCTAAAACAAACAGGATCAAGCAACCATGGACCAGAACTTCTTAAACTATAAAGCAAAGTGAATCTTTTCTCTTTACAAACTTATCATGCTAGGTATTTTTATAGTGACAGAAAGCTGACTGACATGATCGGCGACTCAGTGGCTGACCTTAGCCCAAACGACCTCATGAAGGGCATCTGTCACTTGTGTCTTGCTTGCATCCCTGTGACCTTTCTCTTGGGACCCTTACCCCTCTTTCCTTCCCGTTTAGGTTATTACGGGATTGCCAAAGGCAGAATCCTATCACACATGTCTAGGGGACAGAAGCCAGTGAGAACCCTAGCTTCGTTTGTGATGTAGGCAGCATCCCTTTTTTGGGGCTGGGCAGATAGGAAGGTAGGAAGCCTGGGGTTCGGGGAGGCGGGCTCATCACCCACTGCATCATGACAGCTAAGGGAAGTCTCCGTGGGGTGGGAAGGGCATGGACACACAGAGGCAGACGAAGCTAAGCCAACAGTTGAGACACTTGAGGATCGCACTTGAGCTTCAGAGTCCGGCTGTACCTGGACGTCCTCCCTTGTCCTTCAGGGAAGCCAATGTCATCCCTTTGTTCTTAGATGTTTGAGTTGGACTCTTGAAGCTCAAAGAGTCCTGACTAAGGCCTCCATTTGTCTCAGATTCCCTCTCTTCCTGTCCCTTGGGGGTGACTCATCCCCCTAACACCTTTCAGCTCCCCCAAGTCCTTCTCTTCAACACATCCTGCCCGCTACTTCATGGTGAATGTTTTAGTTGGCACTGGGTGTTTTAATGACTGACATAATGATAAAGGATGATGAAAGAGACCCCACCAAGGTAAGGAGTCAATATAATCTTTCTGCTTGGGGAAGATACTGGGCCACACTAATGACCACAGCTAACTTTGAGTCAGGAAACATTCCATGGCCTTGAAGTATGTGAGGTTACCCCATTCTCACAGCCATTCCACACACTGCTTTTATTATGGCTCCCATTTTACAGATGGGGAGACTGAGGTCATGAAACTTAAATAAATTGCCTAGGGTTACAGAGTTAGGAAGTGATAAAACCAAGTTATGGACTTAAAAATTTCACTCTGCAGTCCCTGTTCTGCACCAGTTTACTGACTCGAATCCATCAGTGGCTTCATCTAACGTGGAAGTGTTGCTTGGTGAGAGGTGATTTTGGTTCCTTTCCTAAATTATCCTCAGTATTCTTTATATAGTCTCTTCAACATAAAGACCCCAACAAAACAAAAAAAAACTAACTTTGTGTTCTGATGGGGAGAGAAATGCTTTGAGTTAATAGAAGAAACGGAAACAAAATCAAACCAAACCCAAACAGCCATTTCTGCAAGAATGATGCCCCCACAACAGAACAGTGCTGCTCTCTCTGCAAGAGGGAGGAGGCCTGTCTGCCACAGCTCACCTCCCTTTGGAAGTTTGGAGCTAGATCTCCGTCCTAAGGTCCCAAGTACTTTCTCAAGGTCCCCCGCATCTCTCTCTCCAGGCAGCTTCACTGTGTAGCATCTGATATGTTTGTTTGGAGTCACCACAGGCTCTAAGACATTGAAACTTACAAGGTGAGGCCCCTCTTATCTGTTCCTGCATCCTCACCCCACCCCCAAACTTTTCTGTTCTGTAATGTCAGCCCCAGAGACTTTGGCGATCCAGATAAAAAGTAACTCAGGAGACACTTCGTTTAAGGGTATAGCCATGTGGTTTGCAGTTGCTTCTGTGGGTAGTCTGATAATTGCTAGTAATCTCAGTGTGGAAACTGCTTCCAAGAACATTGGTAGCACCTACTGGGCCAACTCATATGTGACAAGGTATGTTGTGACACAAAGGCTCCAGGCCAGGGGCTGTGTCACAACATGAATGTGCCTTGTCGTGCTTTCATGATGGTGGAGAAACCAAGTTAGAAATGGACACAGACAAATCCCTCCCTCCCTCCCTCCCTCCCTCCCTCCTTCCCTCCCTCCCTCCCTCCCTCCCTCCTTCCCTCCTTCCCTCCCTCCCTCCTTCGCTCTCTTGCATTTTGAATACTGAATACAGGTATTTTTGTCTAAAGAATGATAGCCCCTAATAGACCACAATAAATTAAAAAAACAGACAACAAACAAGACGTTTAGTATCATTTCAAGCTCTATTTATTCCCGATTACAGAAAGACTGCCAGTGTTTTGGATGGAAATGTGGAGAAGCCCACAAAAGCAGGCACAAAATTCTAGCACTTAGAAATAACTGCTGATGGCACTTAACAGTCAGACTTCTTTCTCTGCACACGAATTTCAGTAAATGAAGATCATGCTGAGTAGCTGCTTATGTTGTTTCATTTCTACTTAACATTTCATTACCAGCATTTTCTTAAGTTCTGGGGTGTCTCAGTATAACAGCACTCTTGAGGGCCACAGGTTTCTGTTCCCATCAGTTACCAATATGTCTTTAACAAGTCTACTCTCAGAGCACACTGAGTTATTTCTAGAATGTTCACTATTACAGACAATATTGTAACAAATAACTTGGTATACATATTTAATAGTGTCTGTCCTTGGCATAAATTATGAGAGATGGAATTAATTGGTTGAAAGATAAGTAAGTACTTTTGGAGATTTTTGCATACACATTATGAAATTCAGGGGCTGGTGAGATGTCTCAGTGGATGAAAGTGCTTGCTGCTAAGTCTGATGACTTGAGTTCAAGCCCCAGGACCCATGTAGTGGAAAGAAATAACTGAGTCCTATAGGTTTTCCTCTGATTTCTACATGCATGATGTGGTATATGGAAACACACACACAGACAGACACACACACACAGAGACAGAGAAACATGCATGTGCATATGGGCAGGCACACACTCAAAACCAAGAAATGTAATAAAAATATAATACAAAATAAATTCAGAATCTGGAGATGCTCAGCACAAGTGATCAAATTAAGTATCTTTTCATCCTATAAAGAACTAGGCATTATTCTTTATTATATTTCTCAATCTGATGGGTGAAGATGAAATCAGGTGTGGTGGAACACACCTGTAGTTGCAGCACTTGCGAGGCTGATGTAGGAGGGCCAAGAGTTTGAGGCTGTGTACAAGATCAAGCCAGTCAGCATCCCACTCCTGACTAATGAGCCATTGACAGTTGATAACAGCTGCGTGGGAGGGAGGATCAATTTTCTTTAAGGGTGTAGCCACCGTTAAGTGGACCATGCTTCATGTGTTGCCCTGTACCTGTGAGTACAAAGGAATCAGTGGACTATGAAAAAATTAACAAGAAGACACAAAGTCGAGGGGGCTAGAGGGTGAGGGATACATCTGGGAGGAGTTATGGGGAAGAATGGATGGTGACCATGATCAAAATATTGTACACATGTATAAATTCTTTAAAAAGCAATAAATTATAGATAGCAGGTGCTGCCTGCTATCTGCATAGCTTGAAGGGACTCCAAATCTTTCTGGATTCTGATCCTTCATGCCAGCCTCGAGACCCATAGACTTCTCCTATCACATGGCAATGTGTGTGTTCACTTCCTGCCGCTGGTGTGCTCAGGCTGCATTCAGGCTACTTGCTGCATCTGCACATGCCCAGTACCATCCTTCTTACCTAGGAGGAACACAAAGAATTTTTGTGGAAAGACCGAACAACCTCTGCATTAAAGCCATGAAATTTCAGGCTGAGAGGGGGAACACATGACTTGAACATTTAGGTCTTTCATTGGGCTCTCTGCCTTTACTCTGAGCCTGTAAACACTGCATTCAGAATAGTCTATGTCTGGTGGGAGAGAGAGCCTTCCGTTCCTCCTCAGCCTAGTTACATACCTCTCTCCATTCACTTGCAAGTCCAGAGGCAGACATGAAGCTACATGCCTCCATCCACTCAGCCTTTACAAAAGCTAATGTATAATGTCTCTTGGGTGACTGTCACTGTCAAATGCATCTGTTGCTCAGGACTAAGCTGGTCACTCCAGTCCTTTCCTCACAACTTATTCCTGGAAAATAGTGGTGTGGCTTCCTGTAGCCCTACAAGACTAGGCTACCCTGAGCAGTGGCTCCTTCATGATACCCACACCCTCAAGCAGGTTTCTTGTGCTGTCTTGCTGAACCTCACCATTCTCCTGGGAGCAGAAATCTCACCTAGAGAGGGTGTCCAGCATCTGGAAAAAGCAGACAGGCTACCAAGAAGTTATCCATAACAAAGAAGCTGCTCAGTGCAGCACCTTTCCTAGGATGATACTGTGAATATGCTGTAGTTAAGCAGTCAGGAGGAGATTTCACAAATCAAACAGATTTGGTTTTAATCCTGAATTGCCTGGTGTCACTTGTATCACCCCTGAGCCTCATCTATGTACTATGATAGCAACAATGCCACTTAATCAGATTTTACAGTAGAGTTCTGATTTAGCTCGCAGCTCCAGAGTGCTTCTATATTACACAGTGATTAGCATACTGCCTGGCACACAGAGAGTTCTCAGTCGGTGATGGGAAATGAATCAAGCATGCCAGTCCAGGCTGGATCCCACGAGACTGTTCCATCGCTGTTTAAGTTCTTAAGTTGTAAATGACAGAAACCTGCTTGTACGAGCTTAAGCTGTCACGTCTGGAAGACTGATTGCAAGTGCTCAGGGCTGTTTCACAGGCTACAGCAGGACTTCGGGAAGGGGCAGGAAAGCAGTGCGGGAATTCTGGGACCCCCATAGCACTCTCTGTTTTCTCTTCCACAACTCTGTATGCACCTCTACACCCCTCTTCCTGTATGTCAGCATCCTCTGCTCCTCTGGCCAGTGAGGGTGACTCCATGTTCCTCAAGCTTGTTTCTATTCCAGTGGCCACATTAAAGGGAACTGGAATATTCCTCCTTCCTAGAAGAGATGTGATTGGCCTGGTTTGAGGTAGGAGTTGACTTCTGATTCAGCCAGCTGAAACTGAATGGATAGAGTCATGCAGTAAAATTGTCACTGGCCCTTGGGGTTTGGCCTGCCAGGAAGTGAGTGGTGTTAGCCATGGTCAACAAGTGGTTATAGACCTAAGGACAAGGCTTTGCTTCTATCATTTCATATAACAGATGATATTAATAAGGAAGAGATTTTATTATATGCCAATAGAGAGAAAATATTAGAATCAGTTTCAGGAATGGGAAACAAACCTTTTTAGAAGAGATCCTTAAAAGGGTATGTATGTATGGGGTGATTTTTTTATATGCTGCATTTATTCAGAAAACAGCATTATTGAGGTAGAAGAACTAGATGAATTCAGCTTAGTGACTGAGGTGACTACATTGTTTTTGATAAGGTAAACAGATAGGCAAATATATTTGGCGAAGAACAAGAAACGGTCCAGACTGTCCACAGGAGACAGACAAAAGTGAGGCGTGGAAATATGTGACGTAGAGTTTGAGAGCTAAGACTTGTAGAAGGTGTTTCCATTTTTGGGTTATTCAGTGAGCCATAAAACATGAATCTTGGGCACTGCCTACCTCTGACATTTTTACATTTATTGGTTCAGTCAGTTGACATCTATTTTTGATTGCACCAGGGTTACAGTGGTGAACTTGCTTCTACAGGCCTTGTATTATTTTTTTCCTTTTGGTGTGGTTTTACAAGAGGAAATAAATGAAATGTTCTTAGAGTTCCACTTAGTCTCAATTTTCCTACAAGCAAGTATTATTTTAGGAAAATAACCAGGACTTGAAGAAAGTAGCATCATTTTCTTGGAAGTTTTGGAGAGCAGACACTGGTTCCAATCAACTGGAGGTCATGCTTACCTTGACTTTACTCCCCAGCACTGTTGGTATCTACCAGGCAATTTCCCTCACCTAGAAGGAACAGGAAAGGAGTTGGGAGGGTCAGCAGTATTTGAACCCCACTACTTGTTGGTCCCAATCAATACAGTTACTATTTGGATGTTGAGAATACACTAAGCCAAGCGGGTTCTTCAATTTGTTGATGGTAATTAATGTATAATCCCAACAGTTGTTGATTCCTTAGTTTTTGGTAGTTATGACTGAAAATGTGTATCTTCCAGAAAAATTGGTATTTATTTCTTTGGTTGATATATATGAATTGCCAGAGAAGACATGACTCTCAATTAGTGGCTGCCAACCATTTCTTTTTTTGGGAGTTTAATTCGAGTAGCCAATTAGCTTATCCATGAATACCATTTTATTTTTCATTCATTGAGTATTTTCACTTAAAAATGTTATAAAGATTTATTTATTTTGATTTTATATATCTAAGAATTTTGCTTGCATGTATGCATGTGTACCACAAGTGAGCTTGGTATCCATGGAGGTCAGATGAAGATGTCAGATACTCTGGAACTGAAGTTATAAATGGTTATGAGCCACCATATGGATGTTGGAACATGAAACTTTCTCTGTAAAACAGCACAAGCTCTTAACCAGAGTACCATATCACCCACAAGTTTAAATATTTTAAAATCATGTTTATTTAACTATTTAAGTTTTAAAGATGTATAAACTTTATTATAAGAAAGCTTGTAAATAAATAAGAACATCATAGATCAAAATTAACCAGATCAAAATTCTATACTACTTAATGAACTTCTATATAGTCAGAATAGGCATTTGAAATGGAAGTTGTAAAGCTTCATTTTAAAAATTACTTTCAGTATCAAACATATTTTACATATTTACTTACTATCCAAGTCACAAAATTGGTGATAGAATTAGAAGTAGAAAAACAACCAACTTTAAGCCTTGTTTCATAAATAAATATTGTGTGCTTACGCATGCCACAACATATATGTGGGTATCAGTAGAGTTGGTTCTCTCCTTCTACCATGCAATACCCTGGGGATTAAACTCAGGTAATCTTACTTGGTCATCTGACTTGGTGGCAAGCACCTCTGCCTGCTGAGCCATCATTTCGTCCCTCATTGGTTGTCTTCTAAACACCAGGCTTTGATCTGGAGACCCCACAGTGATCAGGAGTAGCAATGCTTATGTTCTGATAGGTATATGTGATATTCACTGAAGAAATGAACAAATTGATGAAGTGATATTACTAAAGCGTTTATAGTTATAGTTGCCTAGACTGGTCAAAGTTGGATCTCAGAATACCTATGTTAGTTAGTTTTTGTTTTCCACTTGACACACACTAGGGTCATCTGGGAAGAGGAACCTAATGGAGACCATGCCTCTATCATACTGGTGTATAGGTGGAAGGAGTTTTTGAGTTAATGATTGAGGTGGGAGGGCCCAGCCCACTGGGGGTGGTGCCATCACTGGGGAGGTGGTTCTGCTGACCCTGCGCCGGGAGACCACGCCAGAAAGTAGTGTTCCACCTCAGCCTCTGCCACAGTTCCTGACTCCAGCTTTCTGCCTTGAGTTCCTGCCCTGGTTTTCCTTCATGATGGACTGTGACTTGGGAAACATAAGCCAAGTAAACCCTTTCCTCCCCAACTTGTTTTGGTCATGGTGTTTACCACAGTAATGGGAGCCATCATGTGATAAATGGTCTCATCAGGAAGTACACAGATACATGCATACTATTTGTGGCTTCCAAGGATATTTCCCCTTTTTTTTCCATAGAAAACTCACATTCAGTATTAATTTGTTGCTGGTTGGGGCTGATGAGCCAGAAATGACTGAGTAGAGTCAGGTGGCCTGATATTTCCTGGATTTTGTTTACACTTAGCAATAAGTAGCAATGTGATAACCAGGATCTAAGGAAGACTTTGGAGCTCTTACATATGTAAACAGAATCCCTCATTTCTGAATAGTGTTTGCCTTGAAGACACAATGACATTTATTTCAGAAACAATCGCAGAGTGAAGAGATAGTCTGTAGAATGAGAAAAAAATACTTGCCAACCACACATTAGACAGGTGATTAAAACCTAGACTACAGAAAGAACTTTAGAAATTAAATACCAAAAAATTAAAATGATCCAATCAGAAAACGGGCTAATGAACTGAATAGACAGTTGTCAAAGAAAGAAATACAAAAGACCAATAAATTCTTAAAATGTTCAACATCTTGGCAGTTTGAATTCCGGTACGACGGAGGAGTGGGCGCCGGGATCTTGCTGTGCGTCCACCTGGCCTCGTCTCTCCCTATCTTGTGCGATCTTCAGCACGGTCCAAGATGGCTGGCGGTAAGGCTGAAAAGGACTCCGGAAAGGCCAAGACAAAGGCAGTTTCCCCGCTCTCAGTGAGCCGGCTTGCAATTCCCTGTGGGCCTTATTCATCA
Source organism: Mesocricetus auratus (assembly GCF_017639785.1). Lineage (NCBI taxonomy): Eukaryota > Metazoa > Chordata > Mammalia > Rodentia > Cricetidae > Mesocricetus > Mesocricetus auratus. The sequence continues at coordinate 6,654,370 of NW_024429209.1, read as the reverse complement.
ACACCTGAAATCTAGGACAGCCAGTCATGGATGTGTAGGCTCGACCGCCGCTGTACACAGCCGCAGCCATCCTGGAGTACCTCACCGCAGGGGTACTAGAGTTGGCAGGAAATGCATCAAAAGACTTAAAGATAAAGCGTATTACTCCTCATCATTTGCAACTTGCTATTCTTGGGGATGAAGAATTGGACTCCCTGACCAAGGCTAAAATTGCTGGTGGTGGTGTCATCCCACACACCCACGAGTCTCTGATTGGGAAGAAAGGACCACAGAAGACTGTCTAAGGATGACTGGATTCCTTATTATCTCAGGACTCTAAATATTCTTAACAGCTGTCCAGTGTCAGTGATTCCAGTGGGCTGTATCTCTGTGAAAAACACAATTTTGCCTCTTTGTAATTCTATTTGAGCAAGTTGGAGGCTTAATTAGCCTTCCAGCCAACCAAATTTCTGCATTCGAGTCTTAACCATATTTAAGTGTTACTGTGGCTTCAAAGAAGCTATTGATTCTGAAGTAGTGGGTTTTGATTGAGTTGACTGTTTTTTTAAAAAAAACTGGATTTTAATTGTGATGCAGAAGTTATAGTAACAAACATTTGGTTTTGTACAGACATTATTTCCACTCTGGTGGATAAGCTCAATAAAGGTCATATCCCAAACTAGAAAAAAAAATGTTCAACATCTTTAGCCACCAAGGAAATTCAAATAAAACTGCTTTGAGACTCAATATTACACTTCATAGCATCAATCATCAAGAAAACTAATGACAATGAGGGTGAGGATGTGGGTAAAGAGGGACTTTTATACAGTGATGGTGAAAGTATAAATGGTGCAGCCACAATGCAAGTTAGTGAGGGGCATCTTCCAAAACCAAAACTAGAACCACTATATGGCCCAGCTATTCCACTCTTGGCTGTATACCCGAAGTACTCTAAGTCAGCAGAGATACCATTCAAAGTAGATGTGGAGCCATCCTAGATGTCACAAACAGATTTATGGATAATGCATATGTGGTCTGTACAGACAATAGTATTTCATACACCCATGCAGAAAAGCAGAAGCACGACATTTACAGGGTGGTGGATGGAACTGGAAATGATTATTAAGTGAAAATGGCAGATGCAGAAAGACAAATGCTGCATGTTTGCTCTTAGAAATAGAAATGATTCTTAAAATTATGTAGGTCTATATTTGTATGCGTGTGTGTAGATCATGAGAGGGGAGGGACACATCTTAAATGGAGGAGGGAAAGGAAAGGTAGAGGAGTAGAAGAATACACTTTATAGGAAAGCAGACAGCAGGTTAGGATGAGGGTGAAAGAGTTAGTGAGGTGAAGCCAGAGCATGGGGCAGGGCGATTGAAAGGGGCGTTAACTAGGATAGAGTGGGATGACACACACGTGTAAATGCTATGAGAAAAGTCCATTATTTTGTACACAAATTTAAAACAATAGTGATAATAACAGAATAACCAACCCAGAGGAGTCCACCTAGGGAATCACGGAGGAAGGATGTCTGTGGCAAGAAATGAAAAGTAAACCCCTCTCAATATGCCTGCAGCTGTAAGTTCTGATTTTCATTTTAATGGGTTTAGAATCTTTTAGGTGTATCACTTCACACCCCCACCTACGTGGTGTGAGTGCTCCAGTTTCTCGGAAGCTCCGGCACAGACCTTCCTGACTCGTAGATAACTATGCTATCCTTGTGGTGGGAAGAGGCATCTCCCTGTGGTTTTGATTTGCATTTTTCTGATGACTAATGCTGTTACGGATCTTTTCATGTGTTTATTGGTCACTTGTATATCTTCTTTGGAGAAAGGCTTATTCTGCTCCTCTGTTGACTTTTTGAGTTGTAGTCTACTTACTGTAAGACAAGTTCTAGTATAATCTCCAATGCATCATGGGCAAATGCTTTCTCCTGTCTTCTGATGGTCTTTGCACTCTCTTGATAGTGTCTTTTTTAAAGATGTATGTATGTATGTATGTATGCATGTACGTACATATGTATGTATACAGCATCCTGCCTGCATGTATGCCTGTAGGTTGGAAGAGGGCACCAGATCTCATTACAGACAGCAGTGAGATGCCATGTGGGTACTGGAAATTGAACTTAGGACCTCTGGAAGAGCAGCCAGTGTTCTTAACCACTGAGCCATCTCTCCAGACCAACAATGTCTTTTGAAGAATAAAAGTTTTAAATTTTGATGAATTAAACCTATCTGTACTTTACTTTTGTTATTGGATTTTTAAATGTGAATTTTAAGATGCCATTAGCAGATATCAGGAAAAGAAGATTTATCTAAAGATTTTTTTTGGAGTTTGAATCCTTATGTTTAAGTCTTAGACTAATTTTAATTAAGGGTCCTCTATAGTCTTTTCCATGGGGCCATGCAATTATCTTAGCATTTTGTTCAAAAGATGATTCTGATTCCATTGAACAACCTTGCATTCCTCTCCACACATCTGTTGGCCACAGGTACATTGGCTTAATTCTCCACTTTCAGCTCCAACCTGCTGGTCCACTCTATTCTCTCAACATACACTGTCTTCATTACTATTGTTTTGTAGCTGATTTTGACATTTTGAATTATAAGTCTAACTTTTCCAAAGGTCTGACTTGATTATTCTTGGGACAGTTCCAATTACATACGAGTTTTAAGAACAGTTTTGATAGAGATCATGTTGAGTTTGCAAATCAGGATTGCCATCTCAACAAGACTGTCTGCCCATGTACAAGCACACTCTATTTCCTTCATTTTAAATCTTCTTTTATTTCTTTTAGCATCTTGTAGTTCTTAAGAGTGTAAAGTTCTATACTTCTTTTGTTTGACTTATTCCTAAACATTTTATGATTTTAGTTTCCTTAATGTTTTGGATTCTTCCATAGAAGTGTATAACAGTGAACTTTTGCATATGTTGATCTTGTATCCTGTTGCCTTGTTAACTAAATCATTTATTATAAATTATATTTGACTCTTAGTGAATTGCTGAGCATTTTCCATGTTTAAGATCATGTCATCTAACAACAGAGGTAGTTTTGCTTCTTTCTGAGATGAGAACCCCATTTCTAACTCCCGTGCCTGAGACCTCCGCTACATTGAGATGAAATGGTAAGGGAGGAATCCTTGTGGTTCTGACTGCAGGGAGGAGGCACTGGTCCTCCCTGATCAGTGTTACACTAGATTTGGGATGTTAGTTGGAGGCACTTTCTTCTATCTTTACTTTTTTTTTTTTAATCATGAAGGTATGTTGAATTCTGTAAAATGCTTTTTCTCCCCGGTATCTATTGATTTCTCCCCTGTATCTAAGCATTGTGGCTTTATGTCTTTTATTTCTGCTATATTTGTTTGCAGGCCATGGATTATTGCATTAATTGACATTCATATGTGATTAGTAAATTTTGTGCTTCTTAAGGTTTGTTTGGAGATGAGCTTGGACTTACTGTGTAGGCTGGGTATACAGGCTGCGGTGTGGCTCTTTCCAAGGAGGAATCTCCACTTTGGTCTCCAATTGCTCTTCTCTGGTTCCCTTTTCAGTGCCCACACAGTTCTTTACATCAGTCAAGTCCAAACTTACACCTCCAGTCAGGTAGACGTGTTTCAGGTTAATTAGGGGCCTCAGTCAATTTAGTTCATGGGCTGTAATTACAAGCACCTAAGACCTGCAATTTCTGTTTTAATTAAAATAAACAGTGTGGAGGGGCTGACATCACATCAGGGCAACTGGTGTGCAAGAATTGGTAATTACACTGAAGCAGGGCTTCTTGCTGTGGTATAGTCTGTTAGGATCCATGGTGGAACACTGGGCATGGCTGTCCTGGTGAATGCTAATTACCTTGCTGCCAGCCACAGCTCAAACCAGACAGGTTGGTTAGTGGTGATGATGACATTAGAACATGCTCCTTTCAAGTTAGAACTGAGCTATGACCCATGGGGCATGGCTCTATTTACATATATGATGTCCCTCAAATGTATTTAACTGTGACAAGCTTCCATGTACACACAGGATGATAGAAACCAATTCTCATTTTAAGTGCTGGTTTTAGGATTCCCCTTGGGAAGGGTGTTACCCATGTTTAGGAAAATAATAGTTCATTTGGGAAAGGTAACACACATCTTGACTGGTCAGACTTAGAAATAAAAATGTGGGGATGAGGTGGAGCAGAGCGAAGGAAGGGGCGAAGAGAAGAACACAAAACAGAGAGCAGACTGGGAGAGTCAAGTCTAAGAAAAAGGCGCCATTGGCACGTGACACCTTGACCAAGGTGGCTAGAGGAAGTGTTAAAACAACATATTTAATGCCCAGTTTAAAACTGTTTACTTTGTATGATGTCAACACCCCCACCCCCAGCATTGCAAACTGTCAGTTATTACCACACGCCCATGATCTCCCATCAGTTTTTCTTGTATGTGAGATGCTGATCTAGGCAGGGTTGAACTTTATATTTGAAGAGGCCAGGTAGGACATCACATAGCAATGAAAAACTGAGTGTAGAAATCAGGGAACCAGAAGCAGTCCAAGATTATACATCTCTGGGACCTTTCAGACATCTGGAGCTGAGAAGAGGCTCACCATAGGATAGCAGAGATGACCCATCCATTTTCAGGAAAAAAAATTCTTGCTATGGTACTCAGCTGCTTGGAACCTTCCACCAACTTCTCATGGCTACTTGAGTAAACTATATTCTAATTTAGATGTTGTGATTGACTGAAATATTACCTCCAGAGATATCTGATCCTAATCCCCCAAACCTGTAAATATTACCTGTGTTTCTCTTTTGAAAAAAATAATGGAGGGTCTTTGAAGATGTGGTTAAGGATTTTGAGATGGGAGACTATTTGGATTATCTGAGCCAGCACTAAATACCATCACATGTCTTTGTGGAGGGAGATGTTACCACACAGAGAGAACAGACAGGAGGGGAGAAGCCATGTGGCACACAGGCAGAGACTAGAGATACCCGATGGGGCAAGGGGATGGCACTACCCACTTCCAAGCTCAAGGAAGCAAAGAATGGGGCTTCCTCTAGGACCCTTGGAGGAATGCGGTTCATCTAGCAGTATGCTGGCGGTCTAGTGAAGATGGATGTGGTATTTTGTTTCTGAACTCAAGAGAACTTAAGTTTCTGCTGTTTGAAAAACTAACACAGACAGCTTCACTAGATCTTCAGGACTGGCCACTGTTCAGTGGACCTTCATCTTTCATTCAGCATGCAACAGGCTTCTGGGCTCTTCCAGCCTATAGAGATACAGCCAGCTAAGGTCTAGACAAGAAAACTTAATACACAGAGTAGCCATGACTCCTTGAGCTAGGCTAAGTGTGTCTCCCAGGAAGTATTCTCCTTGGCACCATTTTAGGCTGGGGCACAGCCTCAGGCAGAGGTGCCCTGGCTAAGACAGGGCAAGGCAGGTTTGGCCACAGGTCTTACCTGTGACCTTGCCAGGTACCTTCTTGGGCCCAGTGAAATAAACAGGCTTTCATGTAGAACATAACGGGGCAGCTCACTTATCTCACACGCACTGTGTGACCTGGCATAGTTAACCTTTCTGAACCACAGTTCCCCAGTCTATAAAGTGGGGCCCATGAAAGTGGCTTTCAAAGGCTGTCTATGCTTTGACGTGTTCTTCTGTAGCTCTCCTTCTGTGTTGGAAGCCTTTGTACCTAATTTACTGCATTCACTTAGTGAATTGAGACGAGTCAAGTGGGACCACAAATGTAAGCCCTTTCCCCTATATCCCCACACTGTAGGAACTTTTCTTTCCTTGGGAGCTGCATCTGGCTCATTTATACATTTGCATTCCTAATGTTCAAGAGGGCAGGGTTGGACCTGTAGTAGGCCATTGGGCAGGATGAGGAGCTGAGCATGCACTCAGGCTTGGACACAACCATGAGATTCCATGCATGCCATGATCCATGGCTCCACAGCTGGAAGATAGTGTTTACCGAAAACTTTGAGAGTTTTTCAGTATTGTAGCAGATGGGTGAGCTCTGGATGCCTCAGATGGTGACCACAGTTCCTAAGGGAGGAAACAGCCATAAGTTCTATTAGACATGTTCATGTGCAAATGCATGTTCACACATGTGTAAGTCTGCCTTGGTTCTCACATTCACACACACAGATACATGCATGCACACATTTTTACTGAATTAGTGTAACTAAGCACCACAGTGAGATTCCACTTTCATTACGATCCGAGATGCCAGTCAAAACTTATTCCTGCCACATTTTAATCATGTGATAGCAATGGCCACTTGACCTTGTTGGTCCTCAGTTTCTTCACCTGTTACATGGAGATGATAAGAGACTTATTTCATTCGTTTGTATTGAGCACTAAATGAACTAAAGAACAAAGACTTGGGGTACATTATTGCCACATCGTAGGTGTTCAATACATATTTGTTCTGTTTCTAAAGGATGTCTTAAGCATCTCTGGGAGCACCCATATGATGTCTTCAGCTGGAAGGTTGCAGAGATGTTGCTTGAAATGTGATTTAAGAAGAAAGACAGTAATCTGTTCAAGTTCTGGAAGAGAGACTCAGCCCAGGACGGAGGCCATTCTGCTGCTGCAGTGTCCTCTAGAGTCTGCTCATTGTCTGCTCCACCACCCAGACCATAAGTCTGTGCCGAGCTCACTTTCTTCGATGAATGCCTGGACAGGCCTGGAGGAAGAGCCTCTTGGCACATTGTAGGGCATCTCACCAGCAGTAGGGACAGAAATGCCAGTCCTTGATGCTCTTATCCCAGAGAACAGCACAAGCTGCTACAAGCTCACTGAAGGCAGGGGATGGGAGTGGCCCAGACGCTTCTGTGGTTTGTCTGGCCGAACATCTCTCCTGCCTGGGCTGGGCTGTCTGTTCTCTGGGACTGCCTCTGGACCTAGGGACCCAGGATTTGCCATGTTGAGTATCCTGTTTCCACCTGACTCCACCCATTCTGTCTTACTTCTCCCACTCCAGCTTCAAGCCTCAGTGGCAAGTCCCTTTTACATGCCTGGTCTAAGAGAAGTTCTGATAACCCCACCTCATTGTGTCATTGTGTAGATTAAGTGAGATAATGCATGAAACATCCTGATTTTGGCACATGATTGGTGCCCCATAAATGTAGCAGCAATTATTGTCATGGTTATTACTGTCATCATCATCATCATTATCATCATTATTGGCTCCCCAAGGCAGGTTGGGGTTAGAACCAGTTACTAACTGTGTTACATCAGGCAAGTAACATCTTTATGCCTCAGTTTCCTGTTCTGTCTAGGACTGGTTACTCTTTGAAATCTCCTCCCTCCAACCTGAAAGTCTCCAAAATGCTTTCCAAATATATGCTCAACAGTTGTCATGGCTGCCTCCATTGTGGGAGCCTCAGTGTCTTCTCCAAATGAACTGAGCACTTAGAATACTTTGATCATTAAGCACTATTAAGAACTTTAAAAAAAGAGATTGCCATGCTTGGTGCCATGTCCAAAGCACTAAAGCTGGTCCAGGATTCTGTGATGTGCAGAGTGAGGAAGCTTGAAAGGCAGAGCTTTGGGCCAAACACTGCAGGAGTAAAATGAATATTGGTCCTCAGAACTCAGCCCCGCCCCCAGAGTATGTCTTTGTTTTCCTCAACTTTTGGGTTTTTCCCTCAGTCTTTTTTTATCAGCCATTCTTCATCAAGTCATTGTACTTATTTATTCTTAATTTTTGAATAGGATCTCCCTATACATCCAAGGCTGGCCTTTAATTCTGGGTTTTCCTGATGCCATCTCTAGAGTGAGGGGATTATAGTGTATGCTATCATGTCTCACTCGCTCAAGTCATCTTAACATTTTGACATCATTTATCCATCCATCCATCCACTATCTGTTTATCTTTTGGTGTGAATGGCACTTGCATGCTGTGGTGTGTGAGTGGAGGTCAAATGACAACTTGTGGAAGTTGGTTCTTTCCTTCTACCATATGGGTCATGGGATGGAACTCAGGTCATCAGTCTTGGTACAAGGTACTTTTATCCATTGAGGAATTTCTCCTGATCCAGTTCTTTTAAAGGCTGATGTTTTCCAGAATTCCAGTCTTTGTCATCCATTAGTTTCCCTAAGGAGTATCTTCTGTTTGCAAAGCATATTTTTTCTCTTAAAAACTTTGAGTTGGTAAATCAACTATAATATTTCTCCCTTTTCCACCAAACCCTCCCATATACCCCTCTCTACCCTCAAATTCATGGCCTCTTTTAAAAAACTGACTGTTATTGCTCCCCCTCTCTCTGCCCTCTCTCTCTCACACATACACACAAGCAATATGCATATGTACATTCCTAAATATAACCTGTTAACTCTGTATAACTCCCTTCATGTATGCTCTCAGGGCTGATTGCTTGGCAATGGACAACCAATTGTTGTGCTGGCCTCCTTGGGGATAGCCATCTCTCCAACCCCCCAGCTTTTTTCAGTTGTTTACAGTTCTTTGAGTTAGGACTGAGACCTTGTGAGTTTCTCTCCATCCAGCTTGGCATGTTCATTGGTGTCATCCTTCTTCAGCCCACTGCTCCATCTGGCTTATTGACAAGCCATAATCTGAAACCTTGCTTTTTCTCTTGAACTTCGGATCTAGATCTCTTTAACTACTGAGCCATTGACTTTGGGTGCACCAGAGGAAATTGCAGCTCTATGTTCTCTACCTTGACTCATCATTTTCTGTCTTCTATGACTCAGCTATAGTGTCACCAATCCACCAAGATGTTATGGGACTCTGTGTATCATGCTATAGTCCTTCCTCTCACATTACATTCTCCCTTCCCTCCGTCCCTCCGTCATCCCTCCCTCCCTTCCTCCCTCCCTCCCTCCCTCTTTCCCTTCCTCCCTTCTCTCAAGCATTTACAATATGTTAGTCATTGTACTAGTTTTCAGGTCACTGGGGTATTCAATTTTTTTCATCATAACCCCCAAATGTCTAAGAATTATTTGCACTACCCAGATTCACAGTTGCAAATGATCCTGTGTTTACCTAGAAGAAAAGTCACTTAGCAAAATACATTGCATACACCCCAGAATTAATGGATGAGATGGAGAAACTGGCTTGAGGCCAAGCTTCCAAGAGCAGCCCAAACCACCTGTGTGTCTGATTTCTTGGTGAATCTGCAGCTGCTGTAACTGAAGCTGCCCATTAGTGATGCCAGAAACCAGCTCTGTTACAGAGCACCACTGAGACCACTGTCACCACAGCAGCTCTGGGTTGGCAATTTAACAGGAGCCATGCTCTCTGGTAGCTGGAACTCTTGGTAGCTTCCTACCCACCAACACCAGGTGAGATCCAAAAGTGGCAGTTCCTCTCATTAGACACTTCTTAGCTGGTCTGTTTAAGTCATGAAGGGTAGTCACAGCTTATTGGTGAGGGGGTCTGGGGAACATTTCACCTCTGACTTCTACAGAGACCTGTACTCATTATGCCATATTTTGCCCAGATTTTAAAAGACCACTAAAAAGGCGATAAACAGCTCCACAGAAAATGATCGATTTCTAGTTTAGGATTCTAGTCTGCATCTTTCATCATCTCCTCCTCATCCTACCCTGCTCTGTGTCTGGGCCAATCCTCTTATGGTTGCTGGAGCACACTTCCTTCTGACATTAGCTGTTCAGTGTCCATCTCTGGCAGCCACTGGACCCAGAGCTTCAGTTGCATAATGTGCCCTTAGCTCTCCTCTGTAGATTTTCAGTTTCCTGGTCAACTATGATACTTTATTGCCTTCCCAGTTTTCAAGAAGAAATGAAGAGACAGCTATTGGATTGTAATTCCCAATGACCTTTTAAGAAGAACACATATCATTTTCATAGACCAAATATAGAGATTGAACAGAGACAAGGGAGATTCTGTTGACTGAAGGCACATAGGGCCTAACTGTGCTCATCTTGGGGACAAGAGAAGGGTTGGATGAAGGTAGGTTAAAGGAAGTCCATGAACACCCGAATAAAGAATAACATATTTATTTGGGGAGCACTCACACATGAAGGTAAATAACTGCTCCAGTCTTCTGCACCAGGAGGTGCAGGGTCTGCAATGCAGGATGCTCAAACCACAACCAAAGAGAGAACCCAAGGGAGAACCCCTCCTCTTCCTTATAAGGGATCATGTCCTCACACTTAGCCACACCCTAAGGTCATTACTTCAAGTCTATTGGAGGAACAAGATGCCACTCCAGTTGAATTTTAAATGTTTCTTTCTCTGGACTAAACATTTCACCAGTAGGACTTATATCTCTGGGTTCACATGCTTTGTCTATGACTCCTTCAGATGGTAATGTTGAGAAGGGCCTTCCCGAGAGGGGCTTTCCATGTTTGACCTTTAGCATTTGTCACTTTGCTTCTGTCACTCTTCACCTTTCTTCCACTTCTTGCTTTTTTTAGAGATTTATTTTTATTTTAAATTCCGTGTTCCTGTGTATGTGTCTGTGAATGGGCATGTGACTGGTGGAGACCAGAAGAACTGGAGGCCAAATTTGAATCTTCTGTAAGAACAGCAAGTATCCTTAGTGGCTGAGGCCTTTCTCCAGCCCTTCTCTTCTACTTCTTAATATCCAGATGCACCCTCCACTATGCCTCACTCCCTTAGGCTGGTGCAGTTGCGCTTGACAGAACCAGGAGGACATCCAGCCAGGGAGAATGAACAGGTGAGGACAGGCATTAGGGCAAAGCTCCTCACCCAATGAGCATGGGCCACCCATCCTTTGCAGAACACAGTAAATAATTGTCTCAGGACCAAAGTTGTGATTACAGGGTGTGAGCTCATGCTCTGGAACTGCAGAGTCAGAGGAGGGACGCTTCCCAAGAAAACCTCTCCTGTGGATCAAAAGCAGGGGATTGGAATTTGAGAGAGCCCTGTGCAAACTTTGCATCCTGACAGGAGTTTCTGGTCTCTGATAGACAGGGAAAGCGACAGCCACTGATCTAGCCAGGTTCTCCAGAATTTGCCTCCCCAACCAGCCCTACCCAATCTCCAGTCCATGATGAACAACACAGAAAGTAGATTGCAAACCTTAGCTCCTTCCTGCACGGGGTGACTTTCTATGGTGCCTGAGGTTCAAGCCAGCTGTGTGCTTCTGCAATGTTTACACTTCAGCCTGTGTGTGCACTTTTCCTCCAATGTGTGTGCTTCTTTCCTCAACCAAGCTTCTGCCTCAATGTCCCCATGAAGCTCTTTGATGGACTGGGGCTGTAATGAAAATTTCCCTCTCCAGCTGGTGTCCTGTCACTTCCTCAAGACCTAACTGTGTTATCTTTCAAGTTAGAGGCACCTCATATGCCAGATACTTTGACACTTCTAAGTGAGATTTAAGTACCACCTCTGCAAATAGCAGTAGAGAACTTCATCAACACTGGGTATTTATTAAGTGAGAATTACCAGAGTGCACATTGAAAGCTTCTTCTGTGCCCTGGAGGCAGATGCTCGTAGGTGGAGATTACCTGAGTTGGACTCTGAGATTGCTTATCAGTGGTGGAGCTGTGGCTACATTGTCCCACTTCTTCCCATGAGCCTGCTTTCCCCTCTCTGAGATTCAGATGTCAGTGAACATACATTAGAGGGCTGCGGAGATGATTAGATGAGATGATGCAGACAAAAGGCTTAGCACAGTTCCTGGAACAGTGATAACAATAAAGCTAATAACTTTTATTATTTGTTTGTGTTTTCAAGCAGCCACTTTATTAAGAATTAAGGTTGTGTTATAGTTAACTATACTCACGTTAGCGGACCAATCGAATGACTATAACCATTAACCCACTAACTACCACTATCAGCATTAAAACATTTCACTTCAAGAGGCTTCTAATGTGTCTTCCTGATCCCGACCATCTATGCCTCTTGTTTCTGGCCTCAGGGAACTACTGCTCTGATAATTCTAGACTAAGTTTATCTTCTTTGTGACATGACTAGACATACTTCTATTTTTTTTCTTGTGGATTATGGATTGTTCTTCAGTTTGAATCTATTGACCACTTGATGAGGATTTCAGTTGTTTTTAGGTTTAGAGTGTTGTAAGGTAGCTTTAAATATTCACAAATATCTCTGGAAAGGCAGCTCTCATTTTTTCTCAGATAAATATCTATAAATGAGATTTTCTGTATTAAATTTCTCCACATATGTGTGGGTGTATTAAATTTCTTTATATATGTTTGTGTACACTATACATGCTCATATTTGTATATGTAAGTCCAATGGCTTATACTTAAGCTTATAGGAAACTGCTAGACTATCTTCCAAAGTGTTATGCTATTTCACACTCTGTATGAGTGCTCAAATTGTTCTCCCATCTCCTTATCAATAGTTGTCTTTTAATTTTAGCCATCCTTGCTGGCATGCCATGTTAGATCATTTTGCTTCTAACTTCAATTCCCAGTGAATAATAATCTATCATGTGTGTGTATGGACTACTTGTGCATCGTCTCTTGAGAAATATTTTGTTCATAAAACAAAAACAAAAAAACAACCATTGAGTTGTAAAGTTTTTAAACATCATGGGTCCTCTTTTCAGACATTCACATTGTGAACACTTTTCTAGAATGTACCTTGAATAAAAAAATCCAGTATTTCATTTGTTATTTAAATGTGTATTTGCTATATGTATCATATGTGCATGTGAGTGTGGGCATGTATGCACCATGATTTGACTATGGAGATCAGAGGATAACTTTTGGAGTTAGTTCTCTCCCTTTCATCAGGTTCAGGGATTGAACTTGGTTCAGCAGGCTTATGTGATAAGTGCTTTTTCTTGTTGAACCACATTTCTAGCCCTACAGGGTTTTCTTTATGATTCTTTTTTATTTTTTTATGATAATGGCTCCTTCCAAAGAAAGGTTATATTTACTTCTGAGAACATCTAAGATATTCTACTATGAGATGGATCATGTTTGAGCACTGTGTAAGAATATTTGTTCGCTTCAGCATCACGAAGGTTTCTTTCTTTCTTTTTCCTTTTTTATTTAAATTAGAAACAAGATTGTTTTACATGCCAATCCAAGTTCCCTCTCCCTCCCCACCTCCCCTGCCCCCCACTAACCCCCTATCCCATTCCCTTTCTGTTCTCCAGGGAGAGTGAGGCCTTCCATGGGGGATCTTCAAAGTCTGTCATATCATTTGGAACAGGGCCTAGACCCTCCCCTGTGTGTCTAGGCTGAGAGAGTATCCCTCTATGTGGAGTGGGCTCCCAAATCTATTCATGTACTAGGGATAAATACTGATCTACTACCAGAGGCCCCGTAGATTAACCAGACCTCCAAACTGACATCCACGTGAAAGGGGTCTGAAACAGTCCTATGCTGGTTTCCCAGCTATTTGACTGGGGTCCATGAGCTCCCTCTTGTTCAGGTTAGTTGTTTCTGTGGGTTTCTTCAGCCTGATCTTGACCCCTTTGCTCATCACTACTCCCTCTCTGCAACTGGATTCCAGTAGTCAGCTCAGTGTTTAGCTGTGGGTGTCTGCTTCTGCTTCCATCAGCTACTGGTGAAGACTCTAAGATGGCATATAAGGTAATTATCAATTTCTTTATCACAGAAGAGCATTTAAGATAGCCTCTCCACTGTTGCTTATATTGTTAGTTGGGTTAACCTTGTAGTTCTCTGGACATTTCCCTAGTGCCAGACTTCTCTTTACACCTACAGTGACTCCCTCTATTATGGTGTCTCTTTTCGTGCTCTCCTCTATTCCCCTGACTTGATCTTCCTGCTCTTTCATGTCCCTCTCTCCCCTCCTTTTCTCCCCTTCTCTTTCTCCTAAGTCCCTCTCTCCTTCCCCCATACTTCCAATTAGCTCAGGAGATCTGGTTCCTTTCCCTTTCTCTGGGAGACCATATATTTCTCTATTAGGATCCTCCTTGTTTCCTAGCTTCTTTGGCAATGTGGATTGCAGGCTAGTAATCCTTTGCTCTATGTCTAAAATCCATATATGAGTGAGTACATGCCATGTTTGTCCCTTTGTGACTGGGTTACCTCACTCAGGACGGTTTCTTCTAGTGCCATTCATTTGCCTGTGAATTTCAATATTCCATTGTTTTCTTCAGCTGAATAGTCAAAGGTTTATTTCTTATGAATCCATAGCTTCACCTTTTAATGTTAGACCTGTGATTAGTTTTTTTGTATTAATTTTTAGGTGTGACATATATAAACATCTTGGTCTTTTTTGTTGTGGAAGACGATGCTGTTGTATGACTAATGTGCTATATGAGCTTATGTTTACTCAGTAATTGGTGAGGACTTCCATTGTTTCCTGTTTGGGATTCTTTTCGAGCTGTTCTGAGAATTCGTAAACACCTTTGGGTGGATGTCTTTCACAGTTCCTTGGAATTGTGGCAACAGTTGAAAATTTCCTTCTATTTATTCTTTTCACATATGCACATCCAAGTACCTCAGTGTCATTTAAAGGAAAGGCCACCCTTGGCTTATCTGACTACCTGAGCTTATTTGTTTAAAATCATGTGGTCAAATACCAATGGACTTATTTCATAACTTACTTCTCTGTGGCATTGATCTATATAGATACCCTGTACCAATGTGATGCCATCTGTGTCTCAATAGCTTTAAGTCCAGAAATCAGACAGTATAAGTTCTTTTTTTATCATTTTTTATTTTAATTTTAAATAGCTTGTTTTACATGTCAATCCCAGTTCCCTCTCTCTCCCCACCTCCCGCACTCCCCTTCCCCCTACCCTCCCACCCTATTGCCAAATCCTTCCACACAGGGGATATCTAGAGTCTGTCATTTTACTCTGGGTAGGGTCCAGGCACTCCCCTAAGAGTCCAGGCTGAGAGAGCATCCCTCTTTGTGCTATAGGCACACGAAGACTGTTTGTATACCAGGGATAGACACTGATCCACAGCTCAGGGCCCCATAGGTTGCCCAGGCCTTCTTGCTGACACTCATATTTGGGGAGTCCAGATCAGTCCCATGCTGGCCTCCCCACTGTCGGTCTGGGGTCCAAGAGCTCTCCCCTGTTCAGATCAGCTGTCTCTGCTGGTTTTGCCAGCCCATTCTTTGCCAATTTGCTCATCACTCCTCTCTCTCTGTCACTGGGTTCCTTGGGTTCAGTTCAGTGATTAATTGTGTGCTTGCCTCTGCTTCCATCTGTCACAGGATGAAGGCTCCCGGATGGTTATAGACATCAAGTTCATTATCAGGAATGGGCATTCGAGGTGGTCTTAGTTTGACTGGGAAGCATGTGAAATTCTCAGGTTCAGGTCCTAGATACATGCTGGGGGATTTCACCTTCCTCAGGCAGATTGGGGCTGGTCTGGAATGGATAAGCTTATTTGTGAGTGGAAGGGGCTCAGAGAAGGGCTAGAGAGGGCATGAGAAGATGCAGCTCGGCCAGCTGTGTCTCCCCTGCCACCATTCCTCACTGCCATCCTCCTTGCTCAGAGTGGAGCACGCCCCACACAAACATTGTATAATTACCCGATCTGGCCTGATGAACAGGGCATGAATACGGAGACATTTATTTTTCATTAAAAGAGCCTGATGAGCTCGTAGGAGCTGGAACTTGGGAGGTTAAGGGAGTAACCTTACTAAAGTGCTGACCACTTCAGCCTTACCAGCCCCAAACACATGTCTTCGGTAACTTTTGCTGCACATCTGAGCCTTGCTGTCTTCATCTAGAATGGATATTGTCATCAACCTTACCAGGGCTGTAGGGATGCCTGAGACAATATGGAGAAAGGGGTGAATGGAAGCAGGAGTCTCAGAGGGAAATCCCCTGACACTTAACTGCATGGATTTTGAGCTTTATACACTTGCCCTGGCCTGTGAGTCAGGATTTGGAAAGCAAGCATGTATTTCCTACCCTTTAGGGTTCTTCTTTGAGTCAGGTTTGTTGAAGCCCAAGAGCAGTGAGTACCCAAGACCATCCTACTGTTTATTGAAGTAATTTGCTTTCCTCCAATGCCATGTCTACAAGACTCACATCCCTTAGGAGATGCCTCTGGGTTATTGAGAGCAGCACTTCCTCCTAGAAGTCCCTCTTGTGCACCTGCACAAACCCATACTACATCTTCATGTCCTTACAATATGCTAGGAAGTGTAGCTAAGGGACTCTTGGGACCACTTAGTGGCAGGGAGCATCTCTGACCACACTGGGTGGCTGTTAAATGTCTTCCCCTCACCTCCACCCCATGATTTTGTCTGTCTGCAATATAATCAGCATTGTGCCACACAGAATGAAGAAGGAGGGGGAGGGGAAGGGTTTCTGCTGGCAGCTGGGACTTTTCTATTACTTCCTTGTGTAAGGAAAGCTATGGCAGTTCTGAATGTCTGGGCTTGTGGTTTCAAGGGACACTTGGACCTGGCAGCTCTGGTGAAGCTGTATCTCTAAGCTTATAATTGTGAGAACAGAGTGCCATGTGGAGGCCGATCCCATACTCTACCTCTGATTTTCTGATCTTTTCCTTGGTAACACAGGTGGAAGGGATGAAGCTGACTGGGTGTGCATGCAGACACCTCCTTCTCCTTCCAGTTCTTGTTCTGGGGACTGGGTCCAGGGTGTTATGTATATCAGACAAACAGTCTACCACTAATCTACATCCCTCTCTCTGTGGTGCTCTTCTCAACTTTCTTATTAGGAAAGGGAACCTTGAGTGCTCCCAAGCAGAGAGTGAAGTTGTCAGACAAGCTTCACAAAGATAATCATCTGACAAACATGAAGGGGAATGCCTGAACAATGTAAGACCAGAGGTAGCAATGTCAGGGAGAGGGATGCTAGAGAGAGATGTCAGGAGAGGGATGTTAGAGAGAGATGTCAGGGGATTGATGTTAGAGATGTTTGTTAGGGAGGCAACAGTGAAGATGCTTCCCCATTTGTCTGGATCCTATGTCACAATCATTGAATGACCCCAAAGATCTTTATCAGGACAAACACACATCCTGGTAGCCCTGGGGAGGAAGGCATATAGGGCGGAACTAATCTGTGAATCCCATCAACAGTGATGATCAGTCTTTTTTTCTACCATTTCATGCTTTTCTAGGATCCTGGCTCATCCCAGGAACTTCTGCATGGGCCAGAGCAGTGGCAGCCTCATTATCTTAATAAATTCTGCTTGAGGTGCCCAGTTGCATTGACAGGAAAATTATGAAAACATTCTACAACCTAAGATATTTTAATCAAATCCAGAAAATATACTTATGTCAATACTGCCATTTGGTTTAATCATTGACCTTGTATAATTTTTTTTTCCAATCTGCTGGTCTGTTTCTCTGTTTGAAGCTTTGGAAGGCAGAAACGAAGCTAAGAGCCTTCTATTTTGAGCTCCGAGGCTTTGGAGTTTTCCCCATTCATTAAGATGCTCTTACATAAATGGCCCTTATGCCTTGGTGATGGTCCACTGGAGGTGTATTGCATGTTCTTGAAGTCAGCTTCCTCCAGACCCAATGACTGTGTTCATTTTAGTTGACTCAGGAGGGCTCCCATGTTGGGCTCCAGGGAAACTTGATAGTTTTCAAAGTCAGTGAGAATGAATGTTCTGTCTTTAGTCATCAGTGGAGAAGAAAAGGGGGAGTCTGGGTGTGTGTGAATAGCTGACTATGAAAACTTGGCCAAGGAACTGGGTGTGGTTTCTAGTACTGGGGAGGTAGACTTCATCCCTGGGTGTCTGTTGGTTTTCAATCTGTAGCTATTTATTGAGCATCAGTTTCAAAGATTCTTCTTTGAGTTTCCTTCTTTCAGAATTTTCTCTGTGGGATACATGATTCTTTTCTAGAGCAAACTTTCCCCTTGACTTTTAAAGTGATCCCTATCTTTTGGGGCCCTTTTCCAAGTTCTGAAGCTCCTTCAGTTTAGCAAGTCCCAGCGTGAACTGATGCTCTTTCCTGTCAAACTTGCTGCTCCTCTGTTCCTGCTTTCAGGAATGACAGCATTATCCACCTAGTCACCATAGGGAGAAGCTAGGAATTACAACGGGCTCCTCCCTGTCCCCCACACCTACCTATTTCAACTATAATATCCTGTTTGGCCCCTAAAGCATGCCTACACTCTATCATGATCTTCCCAATAGTTCATCATTTAACTTCATGTCCAGTTTTCCTTATATCCTCCTGGATAAATAAAACTAGCTTACTCCTATCTTTTTCTCACCTACCAATCTCATCTTCCCTTTTGAATTTCTCTCTGTTGCTATGATTACTTTTAAAAAGTGTGTGTGTGTATGTATGTGTGCGTGCATGCACATGCGTGTGCACACATGAGTACAGATGCTCACAGAGACCAGATGTTGGATCCCTCTAAAACTCTAGTTACAGAGGATTATGAACTTCCCTTTGTGGGTTCTTGGAATTGAACCCAGGTCCTCTGCAAGAATAATACACCAATACACACTTTTACCTGCCAGGTCATCTCTCCAGTCTCTACAACTTACTAAAACAAAACCCAAATCCAGACTTGAAGGTATTCCATAAGATTGGATGACTTGTAAAGTTCAAATTCTATAGCTTACAAGTTCAGCCCATGAACTAGTTTTGCTTTTGTGAACAGGCTCTAATCCTTCCCATACCCATGATTATGGGCAACTTTTTAGCCCATACTACTACTTGATGTTTCTTGGATGTGCCTTCTCTATTGAAAGTGCTGCACCTTTCACTCATTCTTCCTGTGACTTGGTTTGTCCAAACTGACAACACTTTTCTGCTTGACTCTGATGACCTGTGAGATCTGTTGATTCTCCCCTCTGGCCCTTCCTTTGGCAAGCCTTGCTGCTAGCACTTAGTGGCCACTTCCCCAGTGGTTCCTCATTTAAGCATTAGATATTCTCCAGTATCCTTCAACAATGGCCAAGACTCTCATCAGGACTGTTGAGATGGTCAATGGGCCCTTTTCATGAATGTTCTTGTCTTTGATGGCTACATCATATACTCTTCTTGGTTGATCTAAACCATGTGCACAAGGGGTTGCCATTCTTATATGAATGGAGCCCCTCTTTTTGCTATTATCATGATCCCCTCACCTGTGCTTCCCACAGGCAAAAAGGGATAATATGATCAACAGTGAAATAAATCACATTCTAGAATTGTAATAATTATGGCAGAAATGATTCTATACATGACTTGAAGATTGGCTTTTCTTAATGTATTTTATACTGTACTAAATGATAATTTGATGTAACTAAAAATAACTGTCATTCACATTTTTGTGCCCAAGTTTGTAAGGCTTGTATTCATGGCCTTCATCAATGACACTCAGTGAGAACTGTTGAGTGACTTACTAGGAACTGGTATTCATAGATGATGGATGATCCAGCTCCACAAGAATGATGCACTGGCATTAAAAAGCTGTCAAAGAACTTGATAGGCCCAGGTATCCATACCATTCCCAAATGAGTAGGTTCCAAAATGTCCCTGAATATGAGAATTGGCTCATGTGATTGTAGAGGCCAAGATAGCTACTGTCTGCAAGTTGGAAGTAAGTCCTGGGAAAAGCCTGGTATAAACCCAGTCATGGACTTAAGGTCTGAGGACCAGGGAGCTAATGGTGTAAATCCCAGTCTAAGTACAAGAGAAGTCTAACATCCCAGGTGAATCAAGTAGGCAGGGTGAAGTTTTCTTTTCTCCACCTTTTTTTCTCTATTCACTTTTATGCATTCCACCTGGTCCCACAGTCACTTATAAAATAATCAATCTGAGACCTAGTATTAATTAAAATTGTTTGGCCAATGGCTCAGGCATATTACTGACTAGCTCTCACACATATATCAACCCATTTCTACTAATCTGTGTGTCACCATATGGCTGTGGCTTACTGGTAATGTTTTGACATCTTACTCCTCAGGCAGTTACAAGGTGTCTCTCTGACTCTGTGTTCTTTCTCTCTGTATCTCTGTTTGGATTTCCTGCCTAGCTGTATTCTGTCAGGCTATTGACCAAATCAGATTCTTTGTTAACAGCATACAGAGGAGCATCCCACATCAATTCACACCTTCAAAAGAATTGACTGATGGCCACACCTAGGAATTCCACAGAATGGTTTCTGGACATGATTGGAAGAGATGGTGACATGATACTAGGAAGACCTTCTATGTGCACTGATTGGACATTGAACCACTCTGGTCTTACTGCTTCGTGGCTCATTGATAAATCATTTTAAAATGAAAATGATTATTTGACAGAATTCCATCAATACAATATTCTCAGGTACCCCTATACTCCAAGAACAGCCCTGCCCTGGAGATGTTTATAGCTGTTTTGCAATGCTTTTTGGATTTCCAAAGACAGCATTACTTGGGCTACATAGTATGTGTTGTATGTTTGACTACATACAAGAAAATCCTTGCAAATTTGGTATCTATTTGGTTGTCTGTTTTTAAAGAGTGTGAAAACCAGAGTTCAAGCAAACAGACAAAACTCTATGTTCTATTAAATAAACATGAATAAAAGAAACTTAATGGACACATTCCCCCCCAAAGGTGCTGCTATAAAACAATCCAGTTTTACAGCTCTGTGACAGTAGGGTCACCCTAATGTTAGAGACAAAGTTCATGCTGCTGGTGAGAGATGTAGGTAAGACTCAAGATCCTGCTACTTTGGCCCCCACATCTGTGTTCTTCCAATTGTACAATCCTGATATGGATAATTCAGAAGTCAGTGTAACTCTACAGCATCTGTGATGGGCACATGTTGAAACAAGCAAACATTAAGAAAGTGTGTGTATTTAAACACTTGGAGATTTGACTCATATTAAAGAAGAACTGTGCGAGAGAGACTAAGCTCAGGAGAAGTAGCATCTGGAAGAATGAGGGTTTGTGTGTGTGTGTGTGTGTGTGTGTGTGTGTTGTGCGATTGTATGTGTTTGTTTGTATATGTTTGTATATAGATATATGTGTGGGTACACATACACGTGGAGGCCAGAGGACAACATTAGTCATTGCTCTTCAGGCACTGTTTATTTTTTTTTCTTTTTTGAGACAGGGTCTCTCACTGGGACTCTCTAAGCACACTAGGCTGACTGGCCAGTGAGCCCAGATGTCTATCTGTCTCTAGCTCCCCAGTGCTGTATTATAAATGCGTACACTACCATGGGCGGCCTTTTTTCATTTTTGTTCTGAGGATCAAACTCAGGTCCTCATGCCTGTACAACATATACTCTACAGTCTGTGTCATCTCTCTGGTCCCCCAAATGAGGGTTCTATTGTGCTGTTTGGAGATCAACAGTGGGAAAACTCAGAGAGTCCTCAACAGAGGGCTTGGTGGTATGATGTTGACAGTTATTGTAGAGAACACCAAGATGCCCAATTCATCAATAGGGAAAGTTTTTTAGTCTAGAAAGATCAAAACTGAAGATAGGGTACAGTAGAAAGGCAGAAGGCAGACCTCAATGACCTTAATTAATTCAAGTCCCTACTCCTCATGACTTATAGCCCAGGGTCCTGAAGGGACTTGTACAAGTTTTTTCAGGATCTGTTGGTTTTATTTGAAATTAGACAGGGAGGGAGATGGACACCAAAGAACCAAGGACAGACACGTTTTATCTTGATTTTCAAACCAGGGGCTCTAGAAATTATGGGCTCAAGGCCAGTCTATGGCAATGAACTAGAAACAGTTGTTCAGATACTGTAGGGATATGCACATTTAGAATGAGGAGGATTAGTTTAGAGGCTCAATAGGTCGATTAAGGATGAGTAAGTAAAACATTTCCTTGCCCTTCTAGAAAATAACTCCTTAGACCAGTATATGGGTATTTGCCAGTATTTAGCATTTCCCTAAAATTTGTGCTGATTTGAGGGAATTCTCTCCTTTATGTCTGTTGAAAAAATATTCTTTTTCCTCTGACTATACTGAAAATAGTACAATTTTCCAGTCTTCCATGCAAAGGGGACATTGGTAGGTATTCTAGCCAAGGCCCTACAGTAGAGATGGTATTTTAACTTAGGCTGTCTTGTCCTAGAGTTTGAATTCTTGGACAAGAGAATCAAGCCTTTTGGCTGGAAGGAAAAGAACTGGGTTTCAGAAGGCAAACATATTTTGAGCATTTGAAGACATGTGGGAAAGAAGCAAAACCCTGAATATAGATTCAAATCTACAATTGTATAAAAGCACATATATTCCTAGGGAATCAATCTGGTTATTTGTTGGCTTATTGTAAAGAGGTATTTCTAATCTCTGTAAGATTACCATGTCCTGGGTGTGTTATAAGGCTAAGGTTCCATTCCAGGGCTCTGGGACAAGAAAGATCTTCATTGGACATAGCAGGTTGCATCATGACATTGGGAATGCTCTGTAATTGAAACAGTCAAAATAAGCTTAGCTTTGGTGCAGAGAAATTGATTTAAGACTCCTTGAAGATGCAAGATTCTTCTTTTAAAAATATTCATGTGCATGTTCACATGTACCTTTAAATGTATGCATGTGTGTGCATATGTGTAGAAAGTACAGGACAATGTCAAGGGTCATCCTTAGGAATACTTCCACATATCTTCCTTGAGTCAGAGTCTCTCATCAACCTGAAGTTCACCAGTTAGGCTAGCAAAATCCAGGGATCCATCAGTCTTCATCTCCCCAGTGCTGGGATTATAAGCACATACCACCACATCTGCATTTTTATTTGGATTCTAAGGACTGAATTCAGGTCCTCCTGCTTATGAGGCAACCATTTTACCTGATGAGCCATGGGGGTAGATGTCCTCCCAGTCCTAGATGTACAAGTCTAAGATCTAAGGGTTATTGAACACAACACCAACCATTTCCAGGCATTAGTGGTTAACTTGGTGCAACCAACCTGAACTTTCCTGGAATCACTTGGCAGAGTAAGTCCTTGACTGATAGGCTCAGTTTCCTTGTAGGAGGGATTTAGTTTTACACTAGAGGAAATGGGATATATAGCAGCTGTTTAAGCAACAACTTTCTTGTAAGAACAAGTTTTTGAATATTTCAGAGGAGATTATGTTGGAATAGGGCTAAAATTTTTTCAAAGATCCAAGTGCAAGGGATGTTGATAGGTTGGATCAGCAGACAGAGGGGAAAAATTTGAGTGGGAGAAGAGGGTGGAGTCCAGGACAACACCCAGTTGAGGCTGGGTGGGTGGAGCAGTCCGTAAGGGGAGTTGCTGGTGCCTGCAGGCTGCAGGAGCATCAGGGCACAAGAAGGTCCATGGGGAAGCACGTCTGGGGAGGAGCTCTGTGGGAAGTGGGTCATAGTCTTTGATGACTCCACAGGTGGCTTAGTCAGAAGTGGGTCAGGAGCTGGAGGTCAGACATAAAGACAGGTGGAGCCCCATAATCCCTACACACCTGTGACTTGGAGACCAGATGGAAACCGATGGGAAACTGGCATGGCATGAGTGTGGTCTCTGAGCAGGATATGGGCTTTTGTGTGGGCTAGGGATAAGAGGAAAGAGCAGGGAGAAAGGTGGGAGAAGGGGAGGGTGGAATGGAAGAAACCAATGTAATACGACATGAAAAGATGATAATTTACTATTGGTACCATGGATGAAGGCCCACCTACTTATTTTTTATCTAAAGACACTATCCATGGAGAAAGGAAGCACACCATACCAAATCCCACCATGCAAAAATGGAAAAAGAAAAGAAAACTAGAAATGGAATTCATTTCACCAGACTCTTCAAGTGACACCTCCTTTGATAAGAGGGAAGATAAAACTTATTTATTAATTCCAGCTACTTGATTCCATAGTCACCAGATACAAGTGGGAAAGGACAATTCTGGGAGATTATCTCTTTCCAGTAAGGTTTCATGAGACATCATCTCCCATTTCTTGCTCTGTCTAGTCTTTTTATTCTATCTCATTTGTACCATAGCTCTTCTTTCTCATAGAGGAAGCTGTCCACATCTCAGGTTTTTTTTGGTCTGAAAAATGGAGTAAAAAGAAATTATCACAGTGTTCAGACAGATAATGCATATGATGACGTCCTTCATTCAAAGTAAGTGCTTAACAGAAGTGCTTATCAAAGGAGGTGATGTTGAGCCAAATAGTGGGGAGTCGGATACTTTTGTGGGATGTGAAGGTACCAGACAGCACTGATAAAGCATGGCCAGACTTTGTGGGGAAGGAGGGAGAAGAGAGAAACATAAAAGAAAGAGTACAGAAGAGCAGGGAATTAGAACCAATAGGGGACAGGATGAGAGTTGGGAATATGAAAATGCCACAGGGTACAAGATACTCCAAGCCCACATTACTTAAATGTATATACTCATGATTTTACCCAGTCTCTGAGTTCTACCCATAGAGTGACCTAAAAATGCTGGACTCAGGATAGAGTAATTTCTTTATGTGTACATTTATGCATATTGCTGTCACTTGAAGAGTCTGGTGAAATGAATTCAATTTCTAGATTTTTTTCTTTTTCCATTTTTGCATAGTGGGATTTAGTATGGTGTGCTTCCTTTCTCCCTATATAGTGTCTTTAGATAAAAAATCAGTAGGTGGGCCTTCACCCATGGTACCAATAGTAAATTATCATCTTTTCATGTCTTATTACATTGGTTGAATGCTATGTTTCTAGTGCCTTTGAATCTTCTCAACACTGCTTTCTGTTCTTTCTAAGCTCCAAATTGAATTGCTTTTAGAGATTCTTCCTGATTTGTTACCACCTTCTAACTCTGTTTCTTATGATATTCTCAGAGGACAGATTTCATCTGTTCAATATGACATAGGAGATACCTGTATGCATTGTTAACCAAGTATTAGTTGAACTATAACTCCAGATAGCTTGAAGAATGGTTCTGATGATGCAGAGGAAGTTATGATTAGAGATAAACCTTTGGACACTAAACTGAAAAGATTTGGTCATGGCCAGATACCTCTGGGTAGGTTGGTTTCCAGTAGCCAGTGCTGTTGATAGCTAGTATTAACTAATCATATATTATTTTCGTGGCACTGTGTTTAACACCTCATTGGCAAACAAGAGACTTGTGAACATGCTTGGAAATTCTTGTCACAACCAGGGCAGTTTTGCTACTGGCCCATAGAAAGTAGAGGCCAGAGTTCCCACTAAATATCCCATAATGCACAGGACCGAAATGTCAATAGTGTTGAGGTTGAGAAACTATGGGTTACACTGTGTGTATTCTCTCCTCTACTCATCAATCCAATGCTATCAAAGCAGGTATCACCACAACTAAACCTATTTTATAGACAGGAGACTGAGAATTGGACATGTACAATATCATTTGGTCACAATTACTAGGCTAGAAGATGAAAGAATCTAAAGCCTATGGGCTTGGTCACTTTACTGGAGGCTGAAAGGTCAGCTGAGCAAATAGGCCAGGATGAGGAAAATGGCCTAGGAACTGCACCTCAGATAAATCTGAAGGCTCGGGGTTCCTAATACCCCAGTAATTGCTAAATCTTGCTACCCTAGCACATGAACAGACAAGTGTAGGTCCTAATCATTGGGGTCAGGGTCCAGGGGCAGGGCATTTCATTTTATTTACTTGGGGTCTGCTCATAACTGTTATTCTTAGTTGAGCTGAGTTGGGCAAGCAGGGCTCCATTTCAGTGACTTTAACATCATGGCCATAATTTTGCTCTTTGGAGGGAGGAGCAGACTGATGGCTTACAGTCAAGTGGGTGATACACACCTGGCTAGGAGTCATATCTTCTTTGATTTTTACCTGTAGTTGTGTTCAGAATGCCAGTGCAGTAGAGAACTGTCAATCACATGACATACTCAAAAATGAATGAATGAGTAAATCAAACGACTTAGTAAATGCATCTTTCATGAGACTAAACCCTAGAATACAGTAAAAGAGTGGGGTGTGGGTCAGAGAGGAGGGCAGGGCTGGGCCAGTGCGTGATGCATTGAAGAGATGAGATGGAATGAGTCCTAAGGATGGGCCAGCGGTGTGGCAGCTGGAACACAAGCCTCAGAGGATGTGGGGTGGGGGAGAGTGATCAGGCTGTGCTCACCTTAGGAGCTGGACTGATGTTGTAGATGACATCACTGGAATGTGTTGACAGCTGGCCTTTATACTCAATGTCCTCTAATCCCAGGGACAGCAGAGCTGTAGCAGCTCCCGTGGCATCTCTCTTGGGTGGGGGTCAAGGCTATGGATGGATTTGGGAATTCAGTTTATTGTTCTTGAGATGGGAAAAGTTCTCCATAGCTTATTTTTCTTTTCTGGGTCCCTTCATGGACTACATTTATTCAGGAAAATTGGCTCCATAAAAATCCAGAGAAATCAGTGAAATTCTCAGGACTCTGGGATCTTTGCTGCTTTTTCTCCTTTATGGATGAAAGGGGAGGAAGGGGTGAGGGCAGAAAGGGAACTGAAATCCATTTATGGTTTATTTTGGGCTGAGAGACTTTCATGGTCAAAGTGTGGAGGTGTCAATGTGCCTTGCCTCCCAGCATGGTGTCAGAAAGACAGGAGACCAGTGACAAGACATGTGTCCTGACTTCCTTAAACGCCAGTTTACTCATTTGTAACATAGGGATATTTGTTTATCCGTTCTAGAATTGTGATGTGGATTTAATGATGCAGTGTTCAGATGCCTCATCTAGTGGATGGCACAAAGTAAGTGCTCACTAAGCATCTCCTTGGCTCCTCTGGACGGTGGGACTCGTGGTCTCCAGTTAAGTATGAGGAACCTGAGGTCATTGTGAAGCAGCTTTGCTCTCAGTTCCTCTGGCAAGTCTCTGCTGACTTCCAGGCCAGGTCAGGTGCCCTTCTCTGAGTGGCCTTTGCCCCTGTACTTCCCTCTTAGCTTGGACTGTAACAGTATGAGTGCCCACTGATAGGCTCAGCATACATAGAACATGTAGCAAGGGTCTGCATCCCAAGAATCAAATGTGGCGTTCCAAGCACCAAGCTGCATTCCCAGCAAACCAGCACATGAAAGAAAGTTAGCCATGTCACTGGTGGAGATGTCATCTAGGGCCATCTGCTCTATGTGTCTGAATGGATTTATTTCTTTTGTAAAGTGTCTCCCTGTTCCTCTCATCTGTCCCTGTCTCTGTCCTCCCTCGGTCTGTCTCTCTTTCTGCTCTGTATCTATATCTTTCTGCTCTCTCTGTCTCTGCCTCTGTCTCTTTGTGTGTGTTCATATATGCACCTATACATGCTTCTGTTTTCTTTCTTGGAGAAGCGACTGCAGCAAATACAGTCTCCCTTCCCTATCCTTGTACTTCCACTCTCTTCTCATTTCTGAGGAATCCAGAGCACTAGCTAAGATTCCCAAAAGAGAAGGTGATTGTGTTGTGCCATTGGTTTGGAAGAGAATAGGGGTCATTTATATACTTCCTTGGTGCAGAAATAAGTAAATGACAATAGGTCCTTGCAAGTTACAGGGAAACAATGGCGTGTCTCAGCATAGGATTCTTAATCTTTCAACAGCTGTTCCTTCCACTTTTCATTCCTAGCTCATCCAGTTCTCCCATCTCTCTTGAAGATTGCTAAATAAGCCAACCCCCATATATGAGTTGAGCCTCATCCATTGATTCGTTGACTCATCACTCCATACAGTGCCTTGAGCTACTCTGTACCAGGTCCTGGTCTTGCAAGATTGCACAAAAAAGAGACAAGTCTCTGTACTTTGGAGGTTGTAGTTTGGAAAAAGTACTCATATAGTCACATAAGTGAATTCACAATTGTAAATTAATGTAAATGTTTGTAAATAAAAAATGTTTTTGGAGGACTTTGTCTAGATTGGATGGCCAGGGAGCACATTCCAGCAGAAGTGAAACTGATGTAGGGTTCTGAAGAATGAGCAGGAGGTGGGTAGCGGCTTTTAGTGAGAGAATATTTCAGACAGAGACCAGCAAGTGTAAATACTTGACAGAGAATCAGAACTCAAAGAAGGTTATGACCATAGATATTGGAGGCCCTCTGGATGTTGTAGGACATGGATATACAGGTAGTAGTGGACTGAATGGGACTTTGTAGTCTCTTATAAGGATCTGGTATCTGTCCTAAAAAAGGGTGAAAGAAAGAGTTTGGATAAGCTGTGATACATGTACAGTTTACTTTGAAAGTGTCATTCTGGTTGCTATGGAGAGAAAGGCATATATATGCCTGAGTAAATGTGGGGAAGACCAGTAATGAGCCATGTGGATATCTATGAAGTTATACTGATGGTTTGGGATCAATGAGACAATGGAGATGAGGACATGGCTGGGAGGAAGCCTCCGAAGGAAGTGAAGACTGAGGCAAGAATCATTGTTAATGGAAATTTCTGGAAAGAGGTTGGCTCCCTAAGAAACACCAAGGATGTTGACAAAGGCTGAAGATGAATTGGTAGAGAGAGGGAAACGATGACCACAGCTGTGGTCACAGTGAGCTATTCAACTTGTGGGATGCTCACTGCAGAACCTGGTGGACATTTAGATATGTGTGTATTCCTCTTGCTCTGAAGTCTCTAGAGAACCAGTTTTGGACTCATTTGGTGTTTTCTAGTTTAGTGTATTTGGTTATTTTCAAGTTTCATTCAGCCATAGTTAAATGCCACTTATCAAAAAGAGGTAAAGACAGTTCTATTTATCATTACTTTTGAGGACAGCTAGGGAGATTCTCACTTAAAATCAGAGAAAATATACATTTAATAGTTTTAATAATTCTTAATAATGCTACTCATTTGTTCATTGACTCATTTGACCAACTTTTATTGATGATACTACTTTGTATGCTGAAGACACTCAGAGACTAAGACAGATGAAGTCTCGGCTTTCATAAAGATTGCATTCTAGTTAGATAAACAATGAAATGAACTTGTAAACACAGTAATTCTTGATGATACTAGGGAAGGCCTCTCTGAGGAGTAACATTTGAGGATGGCTTGATAGATAAGCCAAACATGCAGAGACAAGATGGAAATTGGGGCCAGATGTAGGATCAGTCACATGCATTCTTGAGAATGTATTTTGAAGAATAGAGAAAAGACCAGGGTGATGGCTCAGAATGTCCAGGTAATAACGATAGGGGTGATAGGCTGTGGAAGTCTCATAAACTCAATCAAGTAGGGCTTTCTAGATTGTGGAAGATTTTATTCTAAGTATATGGAAAGAAATAAAGCTTTCAAACAGTGAATAGCCCACCCTGACATGGTCCCTAGAAAGATTACTTTCACTGTTGCGTGGAAAGCAGATTGTTAGAAATAGAGGAGAAATAATAATAAGTATGGTGAAGGGGGATGAGGCAGGTGCTCATGGAAGGAGATCTGAGAGTATCATGTTTTTAAAAAGAGACGCACAGTCCTTAGAACTGTACTTGAAGCATATTTAAAGTATGGCAAGGGATACTGAGAGGTGATTATAGATGGGCTATGATAGATAGAATGTGGCAATAGTAAGGAGCTAAATAAGGCTAGAATGCAAGGAATAGCATGGTCCAATTTATGCTCCCTAACTACAGATAGAAAGTAGATTAGGAGGCTGCCATACTAATTCCAGGGAACAATGATCAGATCCCAGATTTAGGCTCAGAAGTGGGGTTATAGGGAAGGGGAACAACACTGTGATTATTTAGACTAGGGGTTGAAGGTTTTGGTGAGTGGTTGGAAGGATAAGTCAAGAGGCCAAGGGAGGTTGGGAGCATTCCTGGGTTTTTGAGTTAATGACTGAAGGGCAGCAATGTACATTATTGCAGCCACTAAACACCTTGTTTGCATGTTTTATAAAGTAAAATGTGAAGAAATTGTAAGTAGCAAAATTTTGCTTCATTTCCCAACCCCCTTCTATATCGTTAGTTCTTTAAAACATGTTTTCAGTTCCTGGCATCAAAAGGTAAAGTTTGGGGCTCCATAGTCCTTGAAATTAGACTGGCATGTGGCTAACTTTCTGGCCAGCAGAGTGTGGTAGAAATGGTGTTAGATTAGTTTCAAGTGTAGGCCTTTATGCTGTGGTGGGCTGAGGCTCTCTTCTGGAATTCTGTCATGTGCAGAAGATATCCTGCTGGTTCCTGAGAGACCACACCAAACTGAAACACACCTTTTAAACTGAGGCTGTCCTTAAACAACTGAGTCCCAGATGACTGAATGGCTGAAGACTATCATACCCAAGAAGCACAGCCAAGGACTGTCATGCAGATTCTGGCCTACAGCACTTTGAGCTGTATGAATGGCATGGTTTTAATTCACTGACCTAATGAGCAGCCTGTTAGAGAGCAAGAGCAATAAGACACAGGGGTTTCTGAAACAGATGTAAAGCTGACATTGACTCAGAAGTGTGTGCTGCCCTTGTCCTGTTACAAAAGCACTACACTGGACACTGGGGTGCTGACTAAAGTAACAAACGCCTTGAGGGCACTAGAGAGATGGCTTGGTGTTAAGAGTACTTGTGGCTCTTTCGGAGGACTTGAGTTTGGTTCCCAGAACAGCTCTGAGTGGGTTACAACCATTTGTACCTCCAGCTTCAGGGGATCTAATTCCTTCTTCTTACTTCTGTAGACACACACACACACCACAAAACCTTTAATAAAAAGGAAGTATCTTGATTAATAGTATTCTAAAATTCTCAGACTTTTTTGTTTTATGAATTGGTCAGTATGAATTTTTCTGGAAAATGCATCTCACCCCTTTGATGACCTTAGTCCCTTAGTCTTTATCCTGTCATAATGGTGTTATGCTGGGTTTGGAAGCACAAGGTGATCAGCATTCCTGCTTGACCCCAAACTCTCTTAAAAATCCTACACTCCAGGAGACGTGGTCCCTGCAACTTCCAGACTTTGCTGTTTGTACCCACATTCACAGGCTGGCACCAGAAAGGGAGACTTTAGAATGGCCTTTTTTGTTGACAGTAAATCCGAGGTGAGCAGGCTTGCTGTCCCAGCCAGGATCCCCTGCTAGAAGGCCCAGAGGGGAGACACTGAACTCATGTCAGCATGATGCTCACACTGAGGCTGTTCTTGTACACCCAAAGTTACTGGGGTGGCTGTAGTGTGTGTACTGCCGTGCTTGGGGTCAGGGGCTGCCTTGAGATACTCTCCCTAGCAGAGCACAACTCTCCATCCCGACAACTCACAAAGGTGAGTTTGCACACCAGGACAAAAGAGTGGCAGGGCTCACTTGCACATCCCTCTGCATAGAGTGGACCCTGGATTTGTTAGTGTCCATAGGGGCAGGAATCAGCCTCCAGAGGTTAGCCTCAAGGTATACAGAAAGAGATGAACCATGGGAGGGGAAAGGGACAGGAATAGAGGACTGACTTAATCTCTTTCAGAAACCTTGTTGATCCTTTGTCAAGAACTCTTTGTTTAAAAAAAATCCATTTTTCATACATTTAGAATTCCAAGCTGCTGAAAAATCTCTCCTGTGATGAGACACATTCACAACAAAACGTGCGGACTGATTTGTCTTTCCCCCAAATCAAAGGCAATATTCTGAAGAGACTGCGCTTGCCACACAAAGGTGGCAGATGTTTGCCAAGATTATAGCTGTACAAGCATTCTGCGCATTCAATCTTGGGAGTATTTCAGTTTTTGAAAAGAGAAACCATTTTATGTCATTTCTGGATACCCAGGAAGCTTCTGGTACCATCAGTGTGGATCCATGGCTCAGGAAAGGTGTGGACGAGGGTGGGCATGGTCATGCGGTCCTCCATACTTTGGATATTCTATAGGGCATTTTCTGAGTAGAGCTCGAATGTTCTTCCCCACAGGGTGCATGCATGTCACGCTCACGCATTACCATCAGGCTGATGATACCCAGTTTCTGAGCAACCCTGACTGAAGTATAGTGTGGGTAGGACAACTTGCAAAGTCTTCTTTAACATCCAGGGCTACTGTGGTGCTAGGTACAATGGTGTTAGGTCATCTAGGTAGGGACACAGGGTCTTAACGGGCTGTTTCTCAACTCTGTCCCATGAAACTGGTTGTCTAGACTCAACATGTGAAGAAAGCTGATTGCAAGCTGAACTGGTTCTTAAGGTTCTAGACATTTTGCTTCTCACATCCTCTCCTCTTGGTCCCCTATGCTGGAGATCAGCAATCTCTCAGATTCCCGCACCCCTGGGATGTGGTCAGTTACGTAATCCTACACATTCATTTCCAAACATTCCACTCAGAGCACGTTCCTTAAAAATTCAACTCTAAGTCATTCCTTTTGTCTATCGCCATGTAGAGTCTATCCATTTTTCTTTGCAAGTGTGTGCATGTGTGTATATGTGAGTGTGTGCATGCACACACTCATGTATCTGTGCCCTGATGTGCCTGTGGAGGTCAGATGCTGGTCCTCATCTTCTAACTTGTTTCAGAGTCTCTATTGTTGTTTGCTGCTGTGTCACTTGCCTGTGACTTTCCAGGACTTCTCTTGGCTCTACCTACTGTAGGAACACTAGATTACATATGGGAGCTACTGTGCTAGGCTTTTTATGAGATCTGGGGATTTGAACTCAAATCCTTATATTCATGCAGCACTGAGATGTTTCTCCCCAGTCAGTCCATCTGACCTTTCTCTTCATCTCTGTCCACCTAAAGCATCCTTGTCACACCTGCTACACTGTCTCATGTCATCTCTTCAGGCTCTGAACCCTAGCTTCACTGGGAACCACTGGTGATTAGCTTTAACATCACTCTCTCAACAGCATACAGGGCCTCTCATTTACTTAGGGTTCACTGGCCTTTTGACTGAATGAAGAGGTAATGTAAAATGATGGATTCCCTGGACCACAGCCCTCCTATCCTTCGGACCCCTCAGCCTATGTCAGTGGTTCATGACTTAAAAAAAAAGTTTTCAAAATAGGGCTCCCCATCCTTGCAGAGGCAGTGCCTGTAGTAAGGTTTTTCATTAGATTACTTTTCGACTGCCAGCCCACAAATAATGACATGGAGATTTATTATTAATTATGAAAGTTTGGCCTTTAACTTTAGGCTTATTTCCAACGACCTCTTATAACTTAAATTAATCTGTTTATGTTGCCACATGGCTTTTACCTCTCTCCTATTCTGTATGTCTGACTTGCTCTGCATCTTGCTGGGGTCTCTTGCATACCTCTCCCCGAGTTTCTCTTCCTGGAAGTCCTGCTTAAACTCTTCCTGCCTAGATATTGGCCATTCAGATCTTTAATAAACCAATCAGAAGGCACTTCGGCAAAGACACCTCTTCACAGCATGCAAGTGCCTGTGTTAACTCTGCAGCCTTCTCTGATATCACAGTGCTGTTTCTTTTCCTCTTCCTCCATGCTTCTAGAGCATCCTGGACTTCCTTAGGAAAGAATCAGCACTTCAGAGGTTTTATGTATCTTTCTTGTTGTCCATCTCTTCCAGGGACCTAGGGTAGATTTAACGTCATGCTGTTGCTGCTGCTAGAAATGATGCTAAGCTGAGGCTAAGAGTGTAGACTGTAGGTCTGGAGAGGGCCGGATCCCCATGCCTCCACATATCCCTTGAATGGTTTGGGAAGAACCAGGCCTTTAAAGCTCCCCGTCTGTTGCTTATAATGGGATTATCAAAACTAGCCTTTGTGGCCTCCCTATTGCACATCAGGTCTAGAATTTATTTTACTTTTTGATTGTAATTAAAAACTCATGACGTGGTATACCTACCACTTTTTGCATGCTCACTCTGTTATGTAAGAGATGCTTCAAGATTCTTCATTTTTGTAAAACTGAAACTCTATATCCATCAAACAACTTCCCACTCTCCCCTCTCCCAGTGCCTGATAACCAACCACTTTTCTATTCTCAGTATATGAATTTGTCTACTGTAGAGTAACGCATCTAAGTAAGCACAAAGAACCTATTCCATTGTGACTGGCTCATGCCACTTAGTGTGGCGTCCTCAAGGTTCATCCACAGTGTAGCCTGTATCAGAATTTCCTTCTTTTTAAATCCGAGGGATAGTCCATTTTATGTGCAGACCATGCATTTGTCACTGATGGGCACTTGTGGGGCACATGCTTATTGGCACATGTAATGTTGCTTTAAACATCAATGTGCAAATATTTCCTTGAGCTCTTACTTTCATTTTTTTAATTTTATTTTTAAATTTAAATTTAAATTAGAAACAAGGTTACCTCACATGTCAATCCCAGGTCCCTCTCCCTTTCTCTCCCCCTCCTCCCACGCCCTCCCACCAACCCCTCCAATATCCCCTCATTTCCCCAGGGAGGGTGATACCCTCCATGGGGGTGTCCATAGTCTGTCATTTCATCCAGGGCAGGGCCCAGACCCTCCCCCAAGAGTCCAGGGTGAGAGTGCATCTCTCATTGTTGGATGGGAACCCATTCATTTTATTTCATTATATATATATATATGCACACACATATATGCATATATATATAATCTCACCAGTAGTGACTAATTATATTTTAATTCTTTTGAAGAATAAACATACTATTTTTTCTTAACAGTTATACCTGATTTTACATTCCCATCAACTGCCAAAGGGTCCCCAAAGCTTCATGTGCTCACCAACAGTTGTTAGTTTGCTCTTTATATCTTTGGGTGGGCTGTAGTCACCCAGCTGGGAGTGGAGTTCACTGTAATTTTTAATTTGCATTCTCCTAATGATTACTTATGTTCAACATTTTTTCCTCTCTTGTCAACAATTTGCTTATGATCATTGTAGACATGTCTACAGTTTTTAAAAAAAATCCAGAATGTTTGTTCAGTTGTAGAAATTTTCATACATGCGATTTTTAACTATTTTGTCCCACTCTGTAGGATGCCTTTTATTTTTGTTAATAACCCTTTTGTCTACTACATATGGTTTTGTATTAACATAAACTTTTAAAAAGTTATTTTAAGTAACTTATTTTAATTTCTGAGTGACTACTGTGCATTTTTGGGTTTCGTGTGTTGCTTCAAGTGATATATATCAATGTGCTCACACCTGTCACCTTAAATTTTGTGCCCTTTATTTCAGTTTTAAGTTTGATATAATCTCATTTATTTCTTTTTCCTCATTTTCATATGTTTTTTTTTTGTGTGTGTCGTATCCAAGAAGTCACTTCCAAGTACAGTATTATGAAGCTTCTTCTACTTGTTGCCTTCTGAAAGTCTCAGGTCCTATATGTGAATGTCTTGAGCCCATTTTTGTTTTGACTTTTATATATGGTGCACAGTATTGGCCCAACTTTACTTTTTTTTCCAAGTGTGTATCCAGTTTCTCAATGCCATAGTGGAAGGGTTTGTCCTTTCTTGTGTGATTTTGTTGTTTTTGCCAAAGACAAAAGAGTTGATGTGGTGGTCTTTATTTGACTCCATTGGCTTATATGTCTGTCTTTATGCCGATATTAGAAATCAGGAAATGTTAGGTACCCAAACTGTGTTTTTTAATGATTGTTTTTGACTATTTCGTGTTACTAAAGTTTCCAGAATTAAATAATAATAATAAAAGTATCATTATCATTATGTTATTGTGGGCATGCTATGAGGGAGGAGGCAAGCCCATTCTCCAGTGAGTATGTGGAAGTCAGAGGACAAATTTTAGGAGTTTGTTCTGGGATACAACTCAGGCTCTCAGGTTTTCAAGGCAAACAAACACCTCTACCTGCTGAGCTATCTCACTGGCTCTAGGATGCCTTTTCTGTGTGTGCAAAAATACCATTGGGATTTTTGGTAGGGGCTGGTTGGATCTGTCGGTGATTTTGGGAGCTACTGATATTTAATCATATTAGGTCTTGTGTTCATTTGCGTCTCCTTTAGTGTGTTTCATCAATGTTTTGTTGCCTTTGGTATTTATTATAAAGCTTCTTTCTTCTTTGGCTTCTTCCTAAACATTCTGTTCTGTTTAAGTGGAATCATTTTCATAATTACTTTTTAGATCACTCATTGTTAGCATATGGAAATGTGACTGCCTTTTGCTTGTTGATTTTGTAGGCTGCAACTTTACTGAATTTGTTTATTAGGCAATTTAAATGTTTTATTTCTGTTATCTCATCTAATCTTCATAGCCACCAAGCAAAGGAGATACCATTACTGTTCTCAAAGATGAGGAAAGTGAACCTCAGAGGGCTTGGGTAACATGTCCAAGGCCACCTGATTGGAAAGACTCCCAGTCTGGACAGAGTGTCAGCAGGCTTACCCCACATCCATTCTGGCTATGACATACATTCATCATTTTCTGATAAGGATATCTGTAAGTTTCTTATGAGGTAAGCTTTAAAGATGCTTAGCAGAAGGGAGATGCTCAATTAGGAATAGTTTTGTTGTTAAATACATATTTGAAGAAAACGTTAGTGGAGAATACACAAATAAAAGACATGCAGCATTCCTAGTAAAAGGAAAACATTAAAGGGACTTTCATATTCTAGCAGCATTCTAATTTTCAGGGTTATTATTATTATTTATGTTTGTATGTACTACCGAGGTTTGAACCTGGGGCCTCTTTCATGCTAGGGAAGTGCCCCACCC
Organism: Mesocricetus auratus; assembly: GCF_017639785.1. Lineage (NCBI taxonomy): Eukaryota > Metazoa > Chordata > Mammalia > Rodentia > Cricetidae > Mesocricetus > Mesocricetus auratus. Next base: position 6,618,131 of record NW_024429209.1, on the reverse strand, counting down.
CTGAGCTATCTCTACAGCCCTTATTTATTGTTTCATTTTGTTTTGAGACAGGTTCTTGCTAAGCCACCAAGGCTGGATTAATCTGTTTTTATATTATTACAACTAAGGAAAGACAACAAGAGAACCCCTTTAAAGAGATAATCTTTGTATGGAATTAAATGAGTTGCCTATAGACATTTCCCTTGCCCTCCTAAATGGAAGAACTTTCTGTAGGGTTAGGATTTAAAAACCCAGAAGACTTCTTGGTAAGAGTAAGAAGCAGGCACCCTTGGAGATCCCAGGGATCAAAAGAGACCAACTTGGTAAGAGAATGAACTGATATTAAGAATACGAGAAAAGGGGCCCCTGCAGCAAAGGTTGCTCAGGTCTTTACCAAGGGAACTTGAACCCGAGACTTATAATCTGTTATTACCACACCTGCGAGCACTGTACCCATTGCTTTCCATAGCAAACTTTCTGTAACTCCATGGAACCTAGAAACAAATTTTCCTATCTTCACATACTCCTTAGTGGAGGATATTTCACTTGGTTCAGGAAAAAGGGATCAATAGCGACAAAGTGGGTAGCACAGATCTTGCTGAGTTCTCACAGACAGAAGCATTACCATAGGACACAGGAAGAGGAGACACACTAGCAGAGGCCTCCAGACCTGAGCTGTGTGTCTCTTCCTCGCTGAATTTTTCCTGTGGTGTCTTTAGCTTGCCTCACTTTTGACAGAGCCAGGGTGAAGCTGGGCCTCTCTTGGATGGTACTAGAGAGCAAAGAATTGTTCTTCCTGGGTTAAGCCTGGCCCCAGACTCTTGCTCTTGGTATGTTCTTTAAGGAAGGCTAGAAACCAAGAGGGAGGGAGTCTTCCTCTTTCGAGATAACCATCTCTAAGGTCCAAAGACCCAGGCAACGGGAAAGGGCCTTGACATGCCACACTCATGTTCTGTTCTTGCTTTTTTTTATAAATTTATTTAAAGAAAGACCGCTTTCCCATGCTGAGGGGAGAAGTCAGACTTTCCTGTTCCTCTTGGGCCAGGCATGAAGCAATTTTCGGCTCTTATGTTGACACTGGGTCAAAGCCTCAGACTGTCTCCCTGGGCAAGGTTCCTTAGACTTCTGAGCTCTGACCTTTCTAACTCGAGTGTGACCAATGGAACGCAGCAGCAAGAACCATGCCTGGCCTTCGTGGAGGGGGAGCAACTGAGGGATTAGAGGCAAGGGTTGAGAGGCTGGGTTCATCTGCATGGGTTTGACCACCAGCTTTTGCTTCGAGAGTAGGGAGCATTGGACAAGTTACTTAACCCTTGAGTCTTGGTTTCCACCAGGAAAGTGGAGGATAAAGGATAGAAAAGGCTAAGAAAACCTACATGGAGAGTTGAATGTAAGGCATGGGCATAGCAAAAACTCCATAGGCATGACTCCTTGAGGTTATTAAGCTCAATCTTTGTTTTGTCAGCAGTAGGGAGCACTAGGCATGTGCTCTGCCATTGAGCTACAGTCTCTGCTCTCTTTTCCCTTTTATTTTGAGACAAGGTTTCACTATGTTACTCAGGCTAGCCTTGGCTCACAGGCTAGCCTTGGCTCACTATGTAGTACAGGCAGGCTTGTGATATTCTTTGCTCAGCTTCCTGAATAGCTTGGATTAAGACCCACACCACCAGGCTCAGCTTGACTCTTTCATTCCATCAGTCACATGACTGTACAGAGAGCATGAGGCAGGACTGTGCAGCTGGAGAGGAGGGCTGCAAGTTCAAGTCTTAACTCTACCCATGACCAGGGAACAGACAGAGCTCTGAAGAATTAACATTCTTCTTGGACCTTGATTTCTTATCTTGTGCTTTCCTTGCATGGTTCTTATTGCAGGCTGGTGTGGGGAGACATATTGGTTACTACGGTGCTGCTGTAACAAAATATTTAACAGAAACACATTATGGGAGGAAAGATTTACCAGGGGCTTGTGTAGTCAGTGGGGCCACCATGGCAGAAGTGTGTTGTTTACTATGTCCTTGCTGCAACAAAAATACCCAACAAAACAGCTTGAGGATGGAAGGGTTTCCTCTGCTGATAGTTCCAGGGTACAATCCATCATGGGAGAATGTCATGGTGGCAAGAGCTAGAGGTTCCTGGCCCAATAACATCTGCAGTCATGAAGCAGAGAGTGACAAAGCAGGACCCCAGCCTGTACAGTGGCACTGCTCATATGTAAGGTGGGTCTTCCCACTTTTCTTAATCTAATCTAGGTAATCTCTCAGGCATGCCCAGAGAGCTTCTGGTGCTTCCAAATGCCACCACATTGATAATGAAGACTCGCTGTCACAGAAGGATGGCAGTCATAGTGATGGGAGAATGTACTAGTCAGCCACAGTCTAGAAGACCAAGAAGTAGCCAGGATGCTAGAACCAGGGGCCAGGCTGTGACCTTCAAAGGCTCCTCCTTGTATGCTATGTCTGCCAGCTAGGCCACATCTCAGAAAGACTCCACATCCTCAGCAGACGGTGCCACTAGATTTGGAAACAAGCATTCAAGCCACTAGCCTTCATGGTCATTTCACATTCCAGTCCTAACAGGAGGTTAGTGAAATACAACATGCATGTGTGTGTCAGCAGGATGGGGACCTGCAATAATCGGTCCCATTATTACAAAACAACTGTGCTAAGCTATTCAGTGGAAGGCCTGAACCCTCGTGGGTCTGACCACTGGAAATAGGTGAGGGTGGCCAGTCCTCTGGCCTTCTATGTGTTTGGAGAATCAAAAGGAAAATTAAGGTCAGTCTGGCCTTTGTTGCAGGGTCCCTCATTTTTTTTCACTGGCATGGTGCCAAGCTTATTTTAGGCCTCCACTACATGCCTGTCAAATCTGAGAAAGCTTTGTTAAAATCAATGCAGATTTGTGTGAGCATGCCTGGCTTTGTGGGCAGGACCCCATGCTTGGAAAAGCCCCAGGCCATCCTGAAACTTTTAATAGTGTCATTTCCAGTTTGCACCATGCCCTACAAATTATGTAAAAAGGGTCTTGTGTACAGGCAAATAAATGACAGCTGAAAGTTAAGAGGCCATAATTCCCCTCTTAAAATTCTCTAGTGTTTCTCCATCGCACTCAGAAGAACGCCCAGGTCCCTACATGTGACTCATTCTGCCACCTGATCCGCCTCAGCCTGCTCTGCTAATCTTAGGGGACTGTATCTCCCTGCCTTCTAGACCTTCAGCTATTCAGGCCTCTACATATAACAGGAGAGATACTCACTTGCTGAGTCGTGGATGACTCTGTCTGCATTCCTAAGTAAGCTCCCCGGAACACTGCCCAGCCACCCTGTCTTCTTTGCCTACTTAATGCTCTTTACAGTGTTTTCTGACAGGAGATTGTTAGCTTATTATTATTACTATTTTTAATTTATTTGTTTTCCATTCACCAATAGGACAGAATGGGTGAAGCCAAATCTCCTTCCTTGTCTTATTCCCAGAACATCATACAACCCTTGGCATACAGTAGGATACAGTAGGTACTCAATAAATATTTTTGTTGACCAAAGAACAAATGGATATTTTTAGTGCTAGGAATTTGATGTCTCAGTGACTCTTACACAGTTGGTCCCACATATCAGGGGGAGATGAGGAAGCTCATGCAATCCAGAGCCCTGCAGGTGAGCAAGGTGTCCACCATTCTTATAGTTTCTTAGCAACATAGACTACAGGGGTCCAGAGTCCAGTGTCAGGTCCTTACATTGTAATCAATTCTGTAGCTGGAGAGGTCTAGGAGATGCTGTGACTCAAGAGACACACACACACACACACACACACACACACTCAGAGAGAGAGAAAGAGAGAGAGAGAGAGAGAGGATGATGATGATGATACCTTTGGTTCTATCTTCAGAGAGATCCATAGTATTAGAAGCAATGGATTGATTAGAGGTCATGTATCTCAATGCTCTACTTTATAATAAAGCATACGAAAGTGAAAGAGATGCATTCTATATCAAAACCAAACTCAAGTTGAACCAATGAAATAAAAAGAGAAAGATGATATAGAAAGAATCAGAGATAAATATAAATACATATGTTTAAATATTTATAAAGTACTTGAGACATGAAGACATTGCTATACAAACATTCACATATCAAGAAAGAATATCACAAGCTCTTTTGCCATTTCAGGAGATGTACAAGTCCCCAGTTCTTTCATCTATTCTTCCCAGCCTCTTAGTGAGAGAGTGATGATTTATCCCCATTTTACAGATGAGAAAATTAAGGCCCAAGCTGGAGACTGGCAAAGCTGTAATGTGGCTCCAGTCTGACTGACTTGGGTTGGGCTCTTGGCTACTGTCCTGGGTGGCAGTTAGGGGCAAATATGGCCTAACATCTCTGGGCTCTTGCTAAATGCCAGACCCTGGACTTGTCTGAGTGGGAAAAGTGTGTTGATTCATATTTAGTTTTCTGGGAAGGTGCCTTACTCATGGCTCCTTCATGCTGCAAGCATCCTCTCCATTCCCCACCCCCTTTAGGCTCTGTGCTGGATGCTGCAGATAGGCAAAGTGAGGTGTTTCCTGAGTGTTAGGGCAACAGGGTGCCTGGCTGGAAGGGTTGTTGAAGGATGACACACACACTCAAGAGCTGATGAGTGTGCTGCTCTTCTCCTGGATGCTGGTCATCCCTATCTGGTTGGGTGCAGCTTTCCTGGGGATCATATGTGACTGAGATTCTAGGCATACAAGAAAAGACTGAATAATCCTAGTGTCCAGATGGCCTGCTTGGCTCCGTAAAAATGACTGTGCAGAGAATATGTGGCCTTTGGTTGTGTCTGAGAGCCAGTGGGTCACCTGAACTGCAAGGAGGCTGTGGATACTGTCTCTGGTTCCCTAAGAACCTTCTACAACTATTTCAGATCCTGCTCCACTGACACTGCCTGGCTTGACTGACCTGAAACCTCCCAGCCTGTGTCGCTCTGGCAGTTCCTTCCCACACCCTGTGGGTAGCACCCAAACAAGCCTCTTGGGATTTAAGGTGGGTCGATCCAGGTGAGTGTTTCCTCTTCAGTTCTTAGCAGATGCCCAACCCCAATGACATCCATTGACCTCACTCACCTATTCACACCTACTTTTCTTTTATGGGTAGGTACATTCATCTGGCAAATATTCGATGAATTCCTACTGCGGGATAGGCTCTGCACTGGGTTCTAAGGATATAGCTATAAATAAATCAGTTGTAGCTTCCCCAACCAATGTGGCTACACTAGAGAGGGCAGCATAAAGAAAGCAATGATGAAAAATAATTACAAGTTTAAAAAGGTGTACAGAGGGAAAGAGCCCAGTGATAGGAAATTGGAGCTGACTCATGTTGACTCATTATTACAGGGATTTTGTGAGGCTTTTGTCCAATATAGACATTATGAAAACAACTAAGTAGTATGGATTTAGCATTAAATGCATTCTATTAAAATCAAAATTAAAATGAAATGTATCATTGTTTATTTTACAACTACTTTTGCATTTGAGGTTCTGTACTATGGATATAACATCACAGTGGGTGACTATGCTTCTTTCTCTAACTCTGCACTTTGTGGCTTCATATTGTGAGCTTGGCATTGACCATGTTGGGAGCATTATTCTGTGAGAATTGACAATCACAACCCACTAGGGCTTTTATTTTCTTCTGAGAACTGGCTGTTAACATTTACCAGCTCGTAACTGTGCTATGAGAGAGGACACAATGGTTTGCTTTCAGGTAGATGAGTCATGGACAACTCTCTAGGTGCCTGTTGGGGGATATGTTTGCCAAGGCTATGGAGAGAAGGAGGTTATCATGTAACTATGACTATGGAGTTTCTGGAAGATAGAATTAACAAGAGCCAAGCCTCTGTCCAAATGGAAAGGAAATAATATGGCTGCTTGTGGATACCTGGCATCGTGAGTGAAGGGATGAGCTTAAGATGGGAAAGCAGGTAGAGGGCAGATCATGCAGTGGCATTTGGGTCTATGAAGGTATTTGCACATTACTGAGTTAAAGATGGAAGACACAGAGGATGTAGTTGGTTACTCTAGGGCTTTCCATTGATTCCTGCTACAGCAAGCAGTAGTGTCTACCTGCAGAAGGACCACACTACCTGACTTCCACATCTGTGCATTCCATGTCCTGTTCTCATTGTGCCCGTAGCTTTCTCTAGAACTGCATGGGGGCCATATTGTTCTTTATGTTGTTGACTATATTCTTAGGAGGCATTATATGAGCAAAGGGGTCAAGACCATGATGGGGAAATCCACAAAGACAGCTGACCCAAGCTAGAGCGAACTCACTGACTCTGGACTGATAGCTGAGAAACCTGTATAGGACCAAACTAGGCCCTCTGAATGTGGATGACATTTCTGGGTCCTGGCTAGTCTGTAGGGCCACTGGCAGTGGGACCAGGATTTATCATTAGTACTTGAACTGACTTTTCGGAGTCCATTCCCTATGGAGGGATACCTTGCTCAGCCTTGATACAGAGGGGAGGCGCTTGGTCCTGCCTCAACTTGATGTGCCAAATTTTGTTGACTCCCCATGGGAAGTCTTACCCTTACTAAGGAGTAGGTAGGGAGAAGTTGGGGGGAGCAGGAGGAGGGGAAGGAGGGGGAACTGTGGTTGGCAAGTACAATGAAAAAAATCTTTGAAATACAAAAATACTGCATGGGAGATAGGACACAGGGAATTAATTCCCAGGGAAACCTTCAACCATGAGGCCGTAGAAATGGCAGAAAGTTCCAGTCTCCTGTTTTGCAGATGGAAAATTCTGGGCATCCTCTGTACCCTTCCTAGAGGGAAGTCCTGGTGTGCTGAAATCTACTCTGCTTATAGTCATGGCCTTAGTAATGCCTTGGTATGGCAGCTATTCTGTCTTCCTAATCTCTCCTGCTCCTTCACTCATGCTTCCTGGGGTCAACTCTCAAATCAGCTGCTTCCCCCACAAGTCTTATCTCAGACTCTGTTCTTGTTCTTGAAGGAACTCATATTAAGACTAGGATCATGTAAGAATGAAGCAAACAAAGAGAGTGGGAGATGAGAGATGAGGGATGGGTTCAATGGGGCTGTCCCTCTGTCTCTGTCTCTCACACAGAGATTTATATGTATATATATGAGAGAGAGAGAGAGGAAGAGGGAGGAGAGAGAGAGAGAGAGAGAGAGAGAGAGAGAGAGAGAGAGAGAGAGAGAGAGAGAGAGAGAGAGAGAGAGAGAGAGAGAGAGAGAGGAGAGATGATGGCTTTGGTTCTATCTTCAGGGATTCCTTACCCTGTGTCCTGTAATCTGTATTGGCTGTGGACAGCCTAGTTTCCTCTCTGAGGCCTGTGTACCAACCAAGAGCTAAATCATGCCAAGAATATCTGTGGGGGGACCTCTCCGGAGGCCCCACTTTGTTTGTTGAGATCTTTGGTTGCCACCTTGCCTTGGTGACTTGGCTCAGGCTCCAGATGCTCATTTCCCAGACTGGGCCCTCCCCTGGCCTGTCTTGTCCTGACTGAAGTTGGACACCTAAGGCTGGTAGTCTGGTGAGTTCTCCTGAGCTCTGAGTGTCTGACATTGTGACACAGCTGCTCTCCAGCACTGGTCATGTGTCTACACAAATTTACACATTGAAGGTCTCTGCATTGGGAACTAGCTTCACCTGTCCCATCCTGGTCAAGTAGTATACTTAGCATGGTCTCTTTCTCAATTTTTCCAGTTAAGCATGGTTTATCAACACAGCCTAGTGTCAGGTAGGCTCAGCTACTGCAGTGAGAGAGATTAGGCTGAGTTTCTATACAGGGAAGCCAGCCAAGAGCACCTTGTGTGTTCATGGAGGCAGTTCCATATACCCTGGCTTAGTTCTTACCTGCTTGCTTCCCACTCTGGGTCTCTTTCCTAATTCCCTTCCACCTTGCATACCCCAGTGTGGGCTGGTTTGGGGAAACTGTTAGTGGGGCAGTGGGCTCTTTTCCTTTTGCCTGCTCTCCCTCCTTCTCCCCTGGGGGCCTGGCTCCCTTCCTCACCATCAGCCCCTCCTGAGTTTCCTTCTGAGGCTCCACAGAACATTCTGACTCATCCTCTGACTCAGGTAGAGCCTATTTGTGTTCCCACGTCCTGTTCCCAGGTGGGCTGAAGATCACAGCTGTCACCTTTGTTCATGTATGAGAGTGTGGTATATATGTGCATATGTGTATGCTTGGGCATGCATGCATATGCACATACACATACATGTGTGTGTTTAAGCGTTCTTCCCCCAGGCAGCTGGGAAGGAGATTTCTCCTGCCCCTTTTTCATCCTGTATGTCGCTCCCAGTCCCCCAGGAGCAGACATGCATTCTCAAAGGTCCTTGGTGAGTTTGGCTCTCTGGGGAAACTTCACCCCGATTTCCCTAAGATGATGGTTTTATCCAAGGTAATTCTTTAGGAAAAAAGTTCAACTTGGTGGTTCTAGTCTGCAAACCCTTACTCTGGAATCTTCACACTGTAGATCTGGAAGCAACCAAGTGGCTAAGGCCAAATCTTCATTTAATACTTTAGGTTGGACAGAGATCCAGATTTGTTTATAACCAGACTCAAAAATCACCCAGCAAAGAAGCAGCCATGTTGGATTTGGATAATTGTTTCATGTCCCCAGCCTTCTCTATTCTCTCTCTCTTTTCCCTTTCTCCAGCAGGACCCTCAGAAGCTGTGCTGTCTAGTTTGGTGACCACATGAGGATACAGAGTCCTTGACCTGTGGTTATTGAGATGTGTGTGCTCCGAGTGTGAAACACACCAGATTTTAAAAGACAGTGCAATATAAAGCAAAATTATTAGCAACTACTTGAAATTTGTTACATGTGCTGGTCAGGTTTTGTTGTTGTTTGTTTTGTTTTTTGTCAATATGACACAAACAAGAGTTACGTAGGAAGAGGAAACCTCCACTGAGGAACTGCATCCATCAGATTGGCTTATGGGTATGTCTAAGGGGACATTTTTAAAACTAATGATTAATGTGGTACTGAGGATGGTGCCAGCCCTAGGCATGTGGTCCTGGGGTATATAAGAAAGCAAGCCAGTAAACAGCTTTCCTCCATGGTTCCTGCCTATGCTCCTTCTTGGGTTCCAGCCCTGACTCCTTTCAGGGATGGGCTATGACATGGAAGTATAAGCCAAGTAAACCCCTTCTTCCCCAAATTACTTTTGGCTACTGTTTTATCACAGCATAAAAACAGTCATTATATATATATATTTATTTATTTATTTAAATGATTTATCAGTGCATTTAAGATTTAGATATATTGTATTGAACTAAATATCTTTGAAAATCAAATTCACCATTTCTTTGTATTCCTCATAGTATGGCTACTAGAAAAATTTAAATCATATAGCAGGCCCTGTGTTTTGAAAATTTTTCACTGGCAGGGACTAGGCAATGCCTACCCACTCCTAAGGACTCAAAACCAAAATTTGATTCCACCAAAGTTCCTTCTGGGGAATCAATGAGTTTATTGAGCTTACTTAACAGCATGGGGAAAGGGTTCCTGATAGGAGCATGGGTGGCTCCAAAGCAGTCCTGCATGAATGCTGGCTTTCCCACAGATGCATTGGTAGAACCCCCTTCCCTAGCCCATATATGCTAGGCCTTCCCTAGGACCCTGAGGCCACCTGCAGTTAGGGCACAATTGCATTCAAATGATTGGGGAGTTTGACTGGGTACCCAGGTGAGGGTTCAAGGACCCCCCCTCACTGTATCCCAATCAACAAGCCAAGCTGGGATGATTTTTGTAAACAGGCATAGCAGCGGGCACGAAGATGATAGCCTTTGTCTCAGAGGACAGTCTTATATGACACCCTTCTTGTTTTCTTTCCCTCTTCTCTTCCCCTCCTTTCCTTTCTCCACCCCTCCCCTCCCACTTCCCTCCCTTCTCTTCTCCTCTGCTCTCTCTTCCCTCTCATCTCCTCTTCTTCATCCCCCTTCCATCTCCCCCCTTCCTCCACTTTTTCTTTTCTCTTATAGCTCATCGAGGGGATTAAAACTAAATGCCAGGCATCCTTCTACCATGGAGATGTGTCCTTGGCTCTCACTGTTTGTTCGTACAAATAAAGTTAGTGAAACACAAACTCTCGACTGTATGATTCATATGGGTGGGTTTTCTCTGGAGTAGCAGTGTGTGCTGCAGACTCTATGATCCTCAAAGTCTAAAATTTGCATTTCCTTGTTCTTCTGCCAGACCACCAGTTACACTGAGTGAGCTTCAGGATAAAATGGGCCTTCCCCCAGAATACATGTTTAAGATTGCTTAAACCAAAGGGGTGACAATAACAATTTAAAAATTAGTTGGAGTTCTAGGCAGAGGGACCAATATATGTCAAATTGTGTGGTCAAGAAACAGCAGCCATTGCTTTGGAGGGTCCTAAACATGCCATGCTGTCCTCTTTCTTGGTGCCTGGTCTCCTTGTCTTCTTCAGGCCTGCTCCATTCTGTCACTGTGCAACAAAGCATTGACCACCTCTGATTCTTCAGTAACCTGGCCATTGTTGCTAGGAGGAAGACAGCAGAGCACAGCCTTCCTCTCTTCCGGCACCACCTTGCACAGCCCACAGGGCCCTTCAGCTGGTCCCTGCCCTGGGCTTTCCCTGCCAGCACAGTGGGCCCACTCCCGTGGCACCACCCACTCTGTTCGTCATGCCTCTCTCCACACCGTTTCTGCAAGTCAAATGTCCACCAGAAGGCTTTACTCCATGGATTTTTCTTGAGACACACACCATGGCACTTTGCCAGTCTAAGAGTTTCTTTTAAATCACTGTTACTGTAAGATAAATGACAGGAGGTAGTCAGGTTCCCACAACACATTGTCTCTTTCTTCACTGTAGTGCTAATGGTTTAAAGCCAATCCCCACCCTAAGGGGGAACCTCTCTCTCTCTCTCTCTCTCTCTCTCTCTCTCTCTCTCTCTCTCTCTCTCTCTGAGTGTGTGTGTGTGTGTGTGTATGTGTGAGTGTGTCTGTGTATGTGTGAGTGTGTCTGTCTGTCTCTCTCTGTGTGTGTCTCCCTCTCCTTTTTTTTTTCTTTTTGAGACAGGATCTTACCATGTAGTTTTGGCTGGCCTGAAAGTGGATATGTAGACCAGACTGGTCTTAAACTTAGAGATGTCTACCTGCTGCCTCCTGAGTGCTGGGATAATCTTGAATTTACTCCCCCGGCCAAAGCTTTCTACATGTGTTCTCTTTTAATTTTTTCACAGGAGCTTCACACCCATTTGTCAGATGAGGAAGCTGAGACTCAGAGGTGTGCTGTGGAAATGATAAGTGGTCCAGAACTTCACACTTGAGGCTGTGGCTGGGATGCTATAATCCAAAGTCTTCATGGAGCTCTTCCTGAGGAGATACATCCTGTCCTCTAATGTTGGGTCTTCTGGATTCCAGGTCCTAGTGTTCTCTTGCCTAGTCTTATTGAGGCCTCAGTGTATCCATACTGAAGTGAGTCAAGACCACTCCAGAGGCCTCTGTGTGGCTTCTCCTCAAGTCCTCATGCCTGAGGACTCAAGGCACCAAGTCCTGTATAAGTCAGTGGTTCTCAACCTGTGGGTTGAAACCCCTTGGGGGGCCAAACAGTCATAGGAATTGCATCAGAAATTTATATTGCATAGTATTAAAAGATTATATAAAAGTGGTAAAATTATAGTAATGAAGTAGTCACAAAATTATTTTCTGGTTGGGGGCTACTACAACATGGGGAAATGTATTAAAGGGTCACAGCATTAGGAAGGTTGAGGACCACTGACTGGTATAAGTGAACTCTGCTTATATTTAGGTCTCATCATAATTTTTTTGGAAGTCCTCCATAATTACCCAGGTTGGGATAGATCCCTGGCCATATAGAGATGGCTCAATGGTTGAGAGAATGTGCTGTTCTTACACAGGATCTCAGTTAAGTCTCTAGTTCCCATGTGAGGTGCTCACTTGAGTCACCTGGAACTTCAGGGGGATTCTGATATCTCTGGCCTTTTTAAGCACCAACATCCACATGTATACACCCCCTCTCCCCACATATATGCATAAACACATACAATAAGATAAAAAACCATCACTTGGGAGGCATAGGCAGGCAGGGCTCTGTATGAGATCCAGGACAGTCAGGTCTACATAGCGAGTTTCAGGCTAGCCAGGAATACATAGTATGATTCTGTCTCAAAAACCAACAAAAATAAAGGGCCATGAGATATTGATAATCATAGGCCTTTATGGTCTGACCTAGGTGCAAAACGCAAGACAGAAAGCATCATCCTAGGACTGAGGAGATGGCGCAGCAGGTAGGAGCACCTGCTGTGCAAGCATGAAGACCTGAGTTCAAATCCCCAGAACTCATGTAAAAAACTGAATGTAGTCACACCTATAACCCCAGTGCTGTGGATGATGGGGGTGGAGGAGTGAGGATGGTGGCAGAGTCAAGAGGATTTCTAGGGATGTGCTGAATACTAGTGTAACTCCAGATTTAGTGAGAGACCACGCGTGAAGTAGACAGGATGGTGGAGTGGTAGAGAGGGTCATCTGACACACACACACACACACACACACACACACACACACACACACACACTGTGGGAATCCACAGAATTGACTCCATTCATTTTGACTTACAGTGAGAGGGTTTTTACCTGCCAATGCTCCTTCAAGGTCAAACTGCATAATGTTTGGCCTAAGATGTGGCTGTTGTGTATCCTACCTTGACAACAGGAAGTCTGGTCTAAGATGTGGATGCAACAGATGCTTGGCATAGGATGTGGTTGCTGCATGTCCTACCTAAACAATAGAATAGTTAACTCCGGATATAATTACTTGGTGTGGCTGTTACATGTCCTGCCTCAACAACAAAATACTTAACTCAGGAGAGAGTTACTTGCTGTTTTGGGTATTGAAATGGCAATTACGCTTGCTTGTTCTTTGTATCTTGGTAAGGAAGTATTTTTCCTTCTCCCCTTCTTTTGATGGGGGTGAAAAAGACTGTTAACAATAAACATGGGTGGTTTAGTATTCACTGGATGCCCTCCCAACTCTATCCTGTGTTTTTGTCTTTTCTTTGAGTGTCTTTACCGGCCATTTCTTAATCCACACTCCCCCTCTGAGGTATGATTTCGGGCTACAACAGAACTGTTTTGTCATCCCCACAAATACACACACACACACACACACACACACACACACACACACACACATACACACACACACTCCCTACCCTGCCTCTGTCCTGTGGGGCCTGTAGCTGATGACAGCTAAGAGACAGATCCTTTGTCTGTCTGAGTACAAGCAGACAGGCTTGTGGTCTGGACAGGGAGTGGCATAGACTCCCCACCCTGACCCCACCCCAGGGAGTGAGGGAAGTGGGCCAATCAGTCATATGCGGGACAGCTCTTTGGAGTCTGATCACTAATCAGAGCCCAAGGGCTCCCCCAGGCTCTTTCTGCTGCTACCTCTATGGGTGGAGCTTGAGAATTTCAGTTTCTATCTGCTTCGAGGAAGGCAGTGGCAGGTGAGGCCTGCAGCGATTAGATGTTTTATGTCTGCCCTGCCCCTCCTCTATGCATCTTAGGGCTTGGTTGTTGGGTGGGAGGGTCCATTTGCTGTAAGACCCCTGGGAATCAGCCCCAAGAGCATGCCTGGGTACATGGTGAGCAACTCCTTCTGTTTTGCCTGGGCCTGTCTGGTTTTAAAAACTGAAAGTCCCACTTCCCAGAAACTCCCTCAAACAGTCCCAGGCAAGCCGGGATGGCTGGTCCCTTTACCTGCCTTGCACCTGAGTGATTAGTTTCAGTACTGAATGCAGCTTCTTTGGCTGCTGGCCACCCTCATCAGCATTTCAGCATGAGGCTGCTGCTCCCCACCCCTCCTCCTCCCTGGCATGTGTATGTGTGATATGCATACATGTTCCTGTATGTGTGTGTGTGTCCGCGTGCACGCACGCACACATGCATTTGGAGGTTGCTATCAGATGTCTTCTTTAATTTCTCTCCACTTTGTGAGGCGGAGTCACTTGCTGAACCAGGAGATCACGGCCTTGGTTAGTCTAACTATCCAGCTTGCCTTGGAGGATTCCTTGGCTCTACCTCGTGAGGGCTAGGAGAGCAGGCTGACCACCACCATACCTCTCTGGCTTTTATGTGGACGCTGGGGACCAGATCTGTGCTTCAGGTTTGCACAGCAAATCCTTGCTTTATCTACCATGCCATTTCTCTGGCCCCTGCAGCTTCTTTTGATGGTCTGGGCTTGTAATAGGCAGCAGCCATCTCAGGTTGTTGAGTTTGGTTTGACCATAGGGGACTTGTAGTTACTTCTTTAAGGCCCAGTGTTAAATGATGGAGGTTCTGTGAAGACCTGTGAGGTGGGAGTATGAGGGTCTGATCTGCTTCCACTGTGATGTTGCTGTGTTGAGTTGATCTGGACCTGGAGATGTGTCCATATACAGCGTCATATATATATGAGTATGAGCTGGACCAGAGGGTGTAAGTGGAAACAGAATGTAAGGCATGTTTGTCATATAAGATTCTTCATAGTTAGATTAACAGAGAAATGGGTACAGTTAATCTTAATAATATATTTAGAGGCCAGGGAGATGGCTCAGGTGGTAAAATGCTGGCCATATAAGTGTGAGCTTGAGTTTAGATCCCCAGCAACCACATAAAAAGCTGGGCACCTGTTGGAGAGATGGCTCAGCTACTTGCTGCACAAGCCTGAGGACCTGAGTTTGGATCTCCTATAACCATTGTAAAAGCTGGATGCAGTATCATAAGCACCACTTCATGATGGGATGCTCGAAGGCCAGCTGACAAACACTTGCAGGAGCAAAGACACACACACACACACACACACACACACACACAAACACAGAGATGTACACACAAGATACAGACACACATAAGTATCCAAATATACTCACACACATAGATACACAGATACATACAGACACACACACAAGATATACACAGACACACATAAATATACAAATATATGCACCAATGCACGCACTCATGTACACACACACACACACACATACACACACACACAGCAGGTACAGTTGTGTGTCCCTATAATCTCAATGACAGGGAGGTAGACAGAAGCTCTCTGTGATTCACTGGTCAGCTAATCAGGGGGCCAAGTAGTTGCATTTCAGGTTCAAAGGCTAGTGGTGCTGCATCAGACAGCAAAGGAGACAATACTGCACCTAGACTGGTATATACATCTCAGCTGGTCTGTTCCAATGGGATGTCTGGAGTTCTTGCAGGTGAAGATGCACCTGTGGATTGCCATGCCTGCTGTGGCCAGGTATGATGCCAGAGCCGTATGAAAATGATGTGTCATTTGAGGAAAAGGTGGTCATGTCACATTCTGCTGTGCAGCCCTGATCCTAGGAGGACAGAAAGCCCACAGACATGTGTGGGCTCTTATACTAAGTGACAGAAGAGTTGTGGTTGTAGTCTTTGCTGGCTGCAATCTCAGTAGAGCAGTCCTCAAACAGACCCTGAAAAGACTTTTTTGGAGCTTGTATGACCTTTGACACCCCTCTTTCCATCCTGGAGGAGCAGTTTGGGGACTATATTCTGGATCTGATTTAATCAGAAAATCTGGCCAGTCCCAACTCTTATTTTGTATTAAGTTTTTAGGTCAGTATACAAGGTAATGGATTTCATTATGACACTTCAATGCATGCCTGCCATTCCATTTTCACCTGTTCTTCTTCCCACTACTGTCCCTGGTGCTCCTTACCCACTCTGGCTGGTTTTCTCCCTCCCTTCCTTTGGGTAATCCCTCTACCCCACCCGGCTTTTGTAATACGTGTCCAGCACTTCTTAAGGGTTGACTTTGTTCTGGGTGTGGTTGTACACGCCTATAATCCCTTCACTAGGGAGGTGGTGCTGGGAGGGTCAATGAGTTTGAAGCCAGTTTAGGCTAAGTAGTGAGAGTCTGTTCCAAGAAGCAACACATTTTCATTTGGTTGAGACAGGGTTTTATGTAGCTTCAAACCCCTACATAGCTGAGGATGGCCTTGAACTCCTGATCCCCTTGCTTCCGCCTCTGGAGTCCTGAGAGTACAGGTATGTGGCACCAAACCTTGTTTGTGCAGTGCTTCATATAAGTAACTTCATAAACAAGAACAACAGTTCTGGTGGTGCTCTGTGGCCCAACCTATAATCCCAGCACTCAAAGGAGGCTAAGGCAAGATGATCATGAGTTGAAGTTGAAGTCTGGGATATATCTTGAAACCTCGGCACAGAACACAATAGAACAAAATAAAACAGGCCAGATAACTCAATGGTAGTGTACTCTCTTAGCATGCTAAGTATTGTAAGGTTTGGGAATTATCTTCCAGGATTGTGGTGGTGAGGGAGGGAGGGGAGAATCATAAACCTGAGTCCCAACATGTGTTTCAGAATGTCTACCAAAACAATGATGAAAAAGATGCCATTCACTATTACAAGGACTTACAGCCTCTGGAACTAGCGGTGGTATATAGGAGCTACAGTGTCTTTGAAAAATGCTGGGAAGTTCCTTAACGAGTCAAATATGCAGCTAGCCTATGGTTTAGTGTTTCTGTTTCTTGGTATTCGTCTGAGCGAAATAAAAACACACATCTACAAGAAAATCTTGTACAAAAATATTCATACCAGTTTTAATCACAATAGCCTAAAACTGGAAACAGCTAAAACATTCATTAACAAGAGAATGGGTAAGAGTCTATGGTCTATTTATACAGTGGGATACATCATTGCAATAAAAATAAACAGGTTAGCGATACACACAATGTGAGCAAAACTGAAAGAAAATCATTCTGGGCCAAAGAAATCAGATGCAAAAGTTTTCACTGGTTTGATTCCAGCCACACCAAGCCCCAGGACAGGTAAAAGTGAGGAGCCAGGCCAGGGGCTGCTTCCTGGTGTGTGTGTGTGTGTGTGGGGGTGTGGTTGCTGGGCAATGGTGCAAGAGAATGTTCTGGGTGATAGGAAAGTTCTACCTTCCTGCCAAAGATTTGTCTCCTTAAAACCTGTGTATTTTCATGGTATATAAATTATCTGAAAAATGGAGAGAAACCAGACAAAGGAACAAATTGTTCTCAAGACACTGAACGATCAGGCGAAGACTCATTCACTTTTGGTGGTGGCAAGGCCCGGACAATCAGCCAGCCTTATTTTCTTAAGCAAAGGTGGCACTTGTAAACTCATGTATGAGATGAGGTAGACCGAGGGAGACCCAAGGGTGGGGACAGGAGCTTATTCATCTTGGTGTTCCTGAATCCCAGGGTGGGGATGCAAGGGAATTATTCATTCTATAAACAAATGATGACTGAATTGCCTATGGGTGGTCTTGAACCATGTTCACAGCTCCTAAAGAGAAAGCAGATGATTGTATTTTCATAGCAATGAAAAGAATACTAAGGAGCCCTTCTCCTTCCCTTCTCCTATTTCCTTACTTTCTTTTTAAATTTGTTTTCTTCCTTTCTCTTTTTCTCCATTTCTCTCCCTCCCTTCCTCCCTCCCTCTCCCCGTCCCTCCCTCCCTCCCTTCCTCCTTCCCTCACTCCCTCCCTCTCTCCCTGAATCTCCTTCCCTGCCTCACAGGAATAGCTGGCAGATGGGGTCTTCTGATTACCCAGTCCTTAGGTCTATGGACCTATGAGTTTATGGAAATCTATAACCAAGATCAGATCTGAAGAAGTAAAGAAAATTATAAAGTGTAAGAAAGAACTTAAGTCAAATGTGTATAGAATGCTATATTTTTTCAAGTTCAATTCAACCATCATTACATAGGAGTCATGTACTGTGTGGACTGTGGGTGTATTTAAATGGAATGCTCTCAGCCTGGACACATGGGGAAGGGCCTAGGTCCTGCCCTTGATGAGATGACAGACTCTGGAGATCCCCCCATGGAGGGCCTTACCCTCCCTGGGGAATAATGTGGAGATTGGGCTGGGGGTTGGGGGGGGTTGTAGGGACAAGGGAGGAGGGATGGGAGAGGGAGCTGGAATTGACATGTGAAGCATGCATGTTTCTAATTTAAATAAAAACATATATTGAGAAAAAAGAAAACATAATAAATGTGACTTAATGCTGGTAGGCTGAAGGGACACTCCAAAGAGAATAAGATGCAGTTAGAGGACCAGTGTTTCATGTGCCATTTATGAAAAGAATCACTGTGATAATATGTAGGTGACTATACATATTGTGATAGGCAGGAAAATGGCACTTTAAACATGTCCATGCACTAATTTTGTGAATTTGACATACTGAAAATCCTTTGCAGTCATGACTAAGGTTACAGACATCAAGATGAGAAAATGGGCAAGAATTATCTAGGAAGACTCACTCTGATGACAAAAATCTTTAGAAATGGAGAACAGCAATGGTCCGAACATCTTTAACCAGAGTGGTGGGAGGGATGCTTGGAAGTTGAAGGAAGAGACCATGAACCCAAAACAGTGTTAACTCTTGTTTTTAAAAGGTGTATTTATTTTTATTTAATGTGTGTGAGTTTTGCTTGCATGTAGTCACATGCACCTTGTGTGTCGTACCTAAGGAGCCCCTGAAACTGGGAGATACAAATGGTTGTGAGCTGCCATGTAAGTTCTCTGGAAGAGCAGTATGTGCTTTTAACTGTTGAGCCATCTTCCCAGGCCCCACACATGTAGTAAATCCTGGAAGCTGGAAAAATCAAGAATCAGAATGATTCTTCTCCAGAGCCCTGGGCTTGAGGTGAGTCCTACAGACAGCCTGGTGAGAAACTCGGGAGACATGTGAGACTCACACCAAACATCTAACTTGGAGCTATGAGAAATCCCTGGTACTTTATCCCCTATCCAAACAGTCCTTTGTACTCTAGCAATAACAAATTAGCATACCCTGGGTGGATCCACACCATAGCCAGAGTTTTCAAAAAGCTTGCTCTGCTGTACTCTGAGTGTCCTTTGCTTACATGGCTTGCACATGTATTTTATTATTTTAGCATGTGTGTGGTGTATTCTTGTGTACGTGTTTGTGTGTGTGTGCAAGTCACTTGCAAGCACATGCATGTGGGGGTCAGACATTAGCGTTGGGTGTCTTCCTGCATTGCTTTCCTTATTGTTATGAAACCGTATCCCTCACTGAGCCTGGACCTCACTGATACAGCAAAACTAGCTGACCAGTGAGCTCCAAGGAGCTTGCTGTCTCTGTCTCTTTAGTGCCATGATTGTTGGAGTGTGCCACCATGCCTGGCATTTCATATGCTTGTTGGGTATCTGAATTCAGGGCATCATGCTTGCAGAACTTTTCCTCCTGAGCCATCCCTCCAGACCCTGACTTGCTAAATTTTTATAACTCCACCAAGTGGGTACTATCATCATCCCTGTTTTATGATGTAAATCTGAAAGAGGTTGAGGGAATTGTTGGAGACTACAGAGCTGATGAGAAACAGATGAAGGGTCTGAATTCATTTCGCCCATTATGATATATGGAGAGATACTCTTATGTAAAGTCAAAATTGTTTGTTTCTTTATGTGAGTACAAGTGTTCGCGCACCTCGCTGTGTATGTGGAGGACAATTTTGGGTACTGTTTGTCACATTTCTACCTTGTTTGAGGTAGAGTATTTTTGTTGTTTTTCTGATGTAAATGCCAATTCCAGGCTGGCGAGCCTGTGAGCTTCTAGGGTTCTTTAGTCTGCTTCCCTCATTTTGCTGTAGAAATACTGTGGTTACAGGTACAAGCAACCACTCCTAGATTTATGTGAGTTCTGGGGATTTGAACTCAGGTCTTCCTGCTTGTCTGAGAAGCACTTTAAGTACTAAGCCATCTAGAGTCAAAGTTCTTACTTTCCTGTCTCAGACCCAGGGATGACTAGGGATAAAGTCTGCGTCTAAGAAACTCATATGGAAGAGATGTCTGTGAGAGCCTGGACTGTGGCAGCTCTTTAGGGCAGCATGCTTTAGGACTCAAGACATCTTTCTTCCTCTCATAAATTGTCTAAAGGGCATAGGCTTTGGAGCTTGGAGCAGCATCTCTCCTCATATAACCAATTACAGAACTAATTGGGAACTGTTTTTATCTGTTCATTAAGGTAGATATAATTAAAGCAACATTCTGTTAAGCTGCTTTGAGTGTGGGCTTTAAAGTAATAATTACTACTTTTATTTCTTCGAGACTCTTTCTAATTTGTCTTGGCTCCACCACAGCCTCTCTCAAGCGCTCTTATTCTCCATGAGAAAGACTTCCACTTCTTGGCCCAGCGTCCTTAGCTTTCTAGGCATCTCCCAGTTTTCCACTTGAAGGTTCGAACTTGAAAAGGCCCTTACAGGCTCCCATCAAGAGGCACTGTTTGGGGGATGGGGTTTGCTGAAACTTTCAGAGGTGGGATCTTGTTGGAAGAACTGTATTTCTGGGGTTGCCCCTGGAAAACTATATCCATCTCTGCTTCCAGACAATCTTGCTACTCCCTGTTTGTTTTCCAGAAGTGACGAGCCACTGAGAGCTCCTGCTGCCATGGGCTGACCTAATGCCATGCCTTTCCTACCATGATGGAGTCTACAAGCCCAAATAAATCTCCCCCAAGTGGATTCTGTTAGGGATATTGTCACAGTGAGGACAAAAAGTGAGTGACATGGCCTGGTTCCTTTCTTTTGTATGTCTCATTGCACTCACCATCAATGGTGAATTTCTCACTGAAGTCAGAGCCTCTCACCCAATCTCATGTTTACTCAGTGCCCCAAACAACACCTGCACATGAACATCAGTGCACTGATGAGAGATACAGCTGGGCTTTGGTTCATACTGACACTGTTGGAACCACACATGCATTACTATGATTTTCATTTTTTTACTCATACTTTCTACTTGCTTCTCCAATTCTCAAACTGTGCACAAGCATACAGGTACAAGTAGGCATGGGCCCCCATGTCCACCTGTGCACGTGTACACAGAATGAGTGGCATTTTCTCTAGCATCCTTCTGTTCTTTAAGCTACTTACCCTAGGCCCTCATAATCCAGCTTCTGCATTGGTCTATGGAAAAGGGAAGGGGTTTCCCTGCTTCCTCTAAACAAAGGTGCAATGACCTATGGATCAGGCCACTTCTCAGGGTTCCTGTGCTGCACCCACATTATACCAGTGACCAGCACCTGGAGGGACACTTCCTTTGCACAGAAACTCACTGTCTGTAGCTGTGGTCTTCACCCCTCTTCCTTCTCCTCTCTGTCTCATTCTTCTACTGTACTCCAGAGGGATGAATCTCAGATTGGACATTCTCTCTGTCTAGGCTGAGGAGTGCTATGCAGTTAGCACAAGGGTATTAGCATGATTCTAAAGGGGGCTTTGTCTCTGGCCCATGGCCTTCTGGAGCAACCTTGGGTGGCTCATTGCACAACGGACTGTGAAATCTATGAGTTGGAGTGGAAGACCTTTGACCTTGGAAACTGGGCTTTTGGAATCAGAACTAGCCAGTGGAGATTTTCTCTGGTATCTTTGTTCCTAGCTTGTTTCTGCTGCTCCTCCTACCAGTTCATGTCCTCTATCAACTTTTGCCCTGGACCCTGCCCCTTCCCAGTTTCTATGGTCTGCTCCACCTACTGCCTGAACCAATGGAAAAGCAGAAGAGGCCTGTGAGAGAGGGGATGGGGTGGGAAAGCTTTCACACCTCTGGGCAGCATTGCAACAATCCAGAGCTCCAGGCAATAACACTTGGCTTTCTGTCTCCTTGAGATGCTAGGACGTCCAGAGGGTGTCCAGGTCTTTATGTGAGCTGACCCTTCAGCTTGTCTCCTTGTATTTACTCCTCCATTTCTTCCAGGCACTTTGGTCCATACCCTAATACCACCACTGTCCCCTGCCCCATCCCAGCAGATCTGTGCCTCTATTCTACCAACACAATGGTTCAGTGTTTGGATTTTTGACCTCATACCTGTGACTTAACTTTTTAAACTGTCATTTCATCTTCTCTAAAATGGGATTCTTAGTCCTTTCTCCCAAAGTTGGAAGGATAGCAAAGTAAGTGACTTGCACATGTTTTCTGAGTGTCAATAGTTTGATGGGCACCCAGTTGGATGCTAGGGCGATAGCAATGATTAAGACCGAGTCTTGGGGCTGGGCCTGGATTAGTTGCCCACTGAATAAGCAGAAGGACTGGGCTTGAGCTGCGGTATCCACACAACAAAGCTGGCATGACAGCCTGTGTTTGTAATCCCAGAGCTGAGAAGTTGGAGTCAGGGGACCTCTGGAGCCTGCTGGTCAGATAATCTAGCCAACTTGGAGAGCTCTATGTTTAATGAGAGACCCTGTCTCATAAAAACAAAGACGGTGTTCAATGGAGGAAAACACTGGATGCTGACCTCTGGCTTCCACAGTCATGTGCACCGCCACATGTACCCCCTTGCCCCATATGCATACAAACACACACACCATGAGTGGAAGGACCAACAAACTCAAGCAGAGACAGACTGATTTCTAAAATACACTGAGATACCCCTAGCAAAGACACAGAGCCAGGAATTCCACCAGCATTGTATGGTGCTGTAAAGTAAGTAGATGGGAAACAGTGATGGCAACTGAAGGCATTGGGCTGGGGCGAGGCTCTCCTCATGGAGCAGACAGCAAAGGGCTGTTTCAGACTGCACCACCCAGAATCCTGGAGGATGAACCTTTGTGACCCCTGCTTGTGATGACCAGGCCTGTCACCAGTCCCCATACTGAGCAATAGCAAGGACCCCTCTGGACGCTGTGGACACTAACCATCCCAGCTCCTTGCAAGCCCAGGATTCCATGAATCTTGGTCTGTGACTTGAACTGGGGCACAGAGTCCATTTCCCTGCAGCTGGAGGAGGGATGAAAAACATACAGTGTGTTCTCCCTCTCCAAGCATTTAAAAAGCAGTAATAAATAGATGAGCGCCTGGGAGGTGTGATTGATTTGTTTTATGAATCACAGAAGAGGCCATAACTCACGGGAGATTAAGGTTGAAGCAAGTTGTACGGTTCTTGCTTTACATGTGGAGATTAATGACTTATCACATAAGGCCCCACCGTTAACCTGGCTCACCCACAGAGAGTTTAATAGCAGGGCCATACAGGCTGGCTTGTAATAGGTGAACAAATGAATGCTGCCTGCATGTGTGTGCCCCCATTCTCACCAAAGGGGCTGAAGGGGCCTGTTTGGAGTTGTAAAGGTTTGGGAAGCTGGAGTGATTTCTCTTGGGAGAGGGAACAGGAATTTCTTTATGAATTCCCATGGACTTTGCAATGGAGGCTAAAGGATGATTCCGCTTCTGTTATGAACTCAGCACTTCCTGAATGGGCCACGTCCTGCACCTATGGCTTGCAGTGGTTCTCTACCTTCCTGAGGCTGTGGCCCTTTAAAACAGTTCCTCATAAAATTATTTTTGTTGCTACTTCATAACTATAACTTTGCTACTGTTACGAATCATAAATATCTGATATGCAACCTCTGTGAAAGGGTCATTTGATCCCTAAAAGGGTCAAGACCCATAAGTTGAGAACCACTTCTTTACAGCCTCACACTGAACTCTCACAGCAATCCTTTGAGGTATGGATCATTGAACCCATTTTACAGTTGAGAAACAGGGCTGGAGGCTACAGAGAGTTGTGGAAGGGATTGGTGTTGTTGGGCCTGGGTTGGAATCCTAGGTCCATGTTTCCTTCTTCATTTATACTTACTGCCCGGAAGTGCTAGGTGATGTGGCAGCTGTAAATGTAAGATACAGACCCTTGCAAGGGTTCTCTATAGGATCATGGCATCTGGCACTTACTAGGTACTTATTTAGAAGTCATCCAGGTGACTGTAAGGTGCAAGAAGGGACAGGAGAAGAAAAAGTCAGCACGAGCATTGTGGACAAGGGCCCTATGTGGACCTGCAGAGCCATCCCTGGGGTTTCAGTGGGTTGGTTAGGAGGAATACATTCAAGCTGGGAAAGAGGTTGGAATCTAGCTAGACTCCGCCATGATGCAAAGTCTCAGGCTGAGAGTGCTGGATGATGTGATTTTGCTGGATATACAGTGTAATCAAGGGAATTCAGGCCAACAACCATAGCTACAGACTCAATCCCTTCTCCCCTGGTGTCTGTGCTGACCATGGTGGCAGCTTTTTCTGAATGGGGCTGAAGTCACTTGTGTTGCTTGTAGATGTAGCACCCAGTGGGGCCACAGGAAGGAATTTCTTTGACATCCCTTGCCTTAGCCCACTTATCAATCTTTACATCTCAGATCTGCTTCTGCCCCCACTATCCACATTTTGCCCGAATCATGAAAGTCTAGGGTTACAGTCCCAGCTGCTGGCACATGTCCAGGTGGAACCACAAACTTGATGTCCACCTTCTTTCTGGTCTTTGCATCCACAGAGAAGACCATAGCTTTTTACTGCTCCTCAACCTTTACCAGAGTCTCCTGGAATCAAGATAGATGAATACCCTGAAGCTGGGCTCACTGGACCCTAGCAGGAAGGATAGGAACCCCCTTTGTAGTTTGATGGCTTGACCTCTGGAGCATTTAAGATTTCGTCACCTTCTCACAGTGAGAGCCGTAAACTTTACATTTATTGTTTGAACACTACACACTGGGCCACATTTGTCGTACTTCCCGCGTGAGGTGCTTTATCCATCAAATATACTCATCCCTCATCTCACACCCAGGGTGGCATTCTCCTCCTTGTTTGCTTTATTTCTGCAGAGCAACAACAAGGTTCCTGCTCCCTCCACTACCACCCATACTTTTTGCTGACTCAGAATCTTGCTATGTAGTTTAGGCTTGCCTCAACCTTGTGATTCTTCTGCTCAAAACTCCTGAGCACTGGTGTATGCTACTATACCTTATTCATTTATCTGCTTCTTTCTCCTCTTAGTAAAAATAAGCACATAGGGAAAGGATTGTTGTTGTTATTATTATTATTATTATTATTATTATTGTCTGATGCATTTACTGCTTTGTAAATAGCACAGGACACACAGTAGGTGCTTAGTGGAGTTGATCAGTGAGTTTATACAAGCCTTCAGAGATCTGGGCCTCCTACCCTAGAGCTCTTGCTCTGTCCTAGTCTGACTCATGGACTCTGATCCTCAGGGCAACTCACCAGGAGCTCATTGGCCCCTGACTTGGCTGCTCAACTTTGCTCCCTGGATTCTATCTTGGCCTCTGGCCCAGACTTTCCAGGAAATCTAAACCCAGATATCCCTAGTCTTGACTTTGTTACTCCCAATTTATCTCTGAAACCTCATGGGGCTCTTCTCCTCGTGGGGTCCCAGTCACACTGATGGGCCAGTCTTAGTGGATATGAAGTCAGTCTTGAGGCCATTCCGCAGGTCTTCTGTTGGACAGTCAGTCATTGCAGAGTTGGATTATCTAAGTTTCTGATAGACTTTAGCTCTCCAGAAAAATGATGGGCTGTGGGTAATGGCCTGGGAGCTTGATAGAACTTCATTTCCAGCAGTTGGAAGCTGTGTGATGAAAGCTGGATATGACAAACTCTTTATAGTTAACAGTGTCAGTGCCCAAACTTGATTCCCCAGATCCATCACTATTTGTGGATACAGGAGCCTCTGTGGCTATAGTACCTGGGTATGAAATTCTAAGCTGAAAGTGAGGACTGGGAACAGGGTTTATATTCCTCAGTTCTGCTCTTCTCCAATTGGGATCACTCTGAGATGTGATTGACACTGGGGGACATGTCCTTATCCTCCCATTGTGGGTATTCACTTGGCTGGGTTCGCTTCTGGGCCACCACTTCTCACAAATCCATTACTTCTTCCTGGAATGCTTTCAAGAAGAGGTGGTGTTGCTGCTCTCCCCCTCCCTCCCTCCCTCCCTCCCTCTCTTTGGGTGTGCGTGTATGTGTGACAAATCATACTTAGTGCATATAATGCAAACTTCCTGGCCAATCATCTTAAAGCAAACCAAAGTCAAGGAAGCTAAATATAAGCATTAGCCCAAAGGAGTTTAAAGAGACAAGATTATTAAATGCAATGCATGGCCTAGGATGGGATCTTGAACCAGGAAGAACAAACAGCTTATAAAAGACTTTTGTTACCACAACTGACAAAACTTGAGTATGTGCTTTGTATAGGTGGAATGGCATTGTAACTGCGTTAAATGTACTGATTCTGACTATCATACTGCGACTGTGTTAAAGAAGGTCCCCATTCCTAGGACATGAACATCAAAACGTTTAGTGGTAGAGATGTGTGACATCTCTTGTTTTCTTTCTCATTTCTTTATAATCATCAGAGTCTGGGGTGAAGGAAACAGGGAAATGATAGAGTCAAACAAATTGGGCAGAGTGTCACAATTGGGGAGCCTAGATAAACATATATGGAAGCAGCCTGTGATGTGGCTTCTATTCCTCTTTAAATTCCAAATTACCTAAGAAAGAAAGGATCTTTGGTCTCTGTGCCTGCTTGGAGGAACCAAGCCTAAGGGACCCCTGAGCCTCAGTTTCCTCAGTTGCTAAAAGCAGGTCATGTCTTCACTCTACCAAGTGAGGATTAAAGCAGCAAACATCTGAGCAAGGCTTGGGTCAGAGACCGCTTGCAGTCCTGCATTTTGGACACAGGGTCTGGGATGCCACAGTTTGCTAGATACAAACTGCAGGGCCTCAGAGGAGCACTTTGCAGACTCGGTGTTATCTCTCTTGCAGCCAATGCTCTGCTCGCTCCCTCCCTGACTCGGCTTGTCTTTGTACAGAATCCGTCCCAGTCTGCAGCTGTGGTCAGTGATTTTTGTAGATTAAAAGAAAACCCGGGGGCGGGGGAGGGGGAGTTTCCTGGGGAGATCAAAGAGTCAGCCTAACATAAAAGAAATCTTATAAAACTATATATATTAGGAACAAAACAAAACAAAAACCCCCAGCCCGGGAGCATGACCCATATGTCAGAGCCAATAAGTCCAAGAGCCTGCGATCTGCTCTATAGAGCTGCCAACCCGGGCAGGAATGCCACTCTGTCCACATAAGCAGCCGCATAAAAGGGAGATTTTTATGGAGTTTGGCATAAGGATGAGGCAGAATTCCTATGTCCAAGGCTTTCTAGGAACTTATGCAGTTTATTTCACCTCTACTTTTTAAAAAGTGGTTTATGAAGTTATAATTGATATTAAAAATACACAGATTTAATTAAAAATACACAGATTTAATGTATAGAATTTGATGAGTTTGCAGAGGCCTGAGCCCAGCATCCCATCACTGATCAAGGTAATACATACAGTCACCATTCCAAAAGTTCCTTGTGCTCTATCACTCCTTCCCCATTTCTTTGTGTGATAGGAACAATTAAGATGAAGATTTTTCCCTCTAGAATGTTTAAGTGCAGAGTACTGTATTGTTAACCACAGAAGTAGTGCTGTGTCCTTGTCCTGTCCCGTGTGTCACCCCTGCTTCACTAGAACTGGTTCTATTATTTGTATATCTGAAACATTTAGTCCTATTCTCCTCTCCCTTGCCCCTAGCCTATGGTGACCACTATTCTACTTTTTGTGTCTCTAAGTCTGACTATTTTAAATATGTCATGTAAGTGGAGTCAGGCACATACGTTTATTCTGTGACTCTTGTTTCACTCAGTATAGTGCTCCAGTGATACTCATGTTACCTCAAATAGCAGGTTCCCTTCCTCTTTTAAAGACAGAGTAAGACTCCACTGTGTGGATGATGGCTCTCTGGATCATGTGCAAAAATTCTTCCTAATTTGTGTAAGTCTTTGAGGGGCTAACAGACAAGCAGTGACCCTACATCCTAGATTCTTCTTTGTGAGCATCAAATATTGTTACCAACCTCTTTGGTTTAGAATTCTTTCTTTCTTTTTCTTTCTTTTTTTCTTTTTTCTTTTGGTTTTTCAAAGACAGGGTTTCTCTGTATTGTTTTGGAGCCTGTCCTGAAACTTGCTCGGTAGACCAGGCTGGTGCTAACTCACGGAGATCTGCCTGCCTCTGCCTCCCAAGTGCTGGGATTAAAGGCATGTACCACCAATGCCTGGCTTGGTTTAGGTTTACCTTCTTGTACCCTATCGGTCATGTTTCAGATGCCTGAGCTGAACATCTGTAGGATGGGACAGTGCTTGTTGTCCTTTGACTGTCAGCCAGGTGGAACAGAACTTGGGGGAGTGGAGGCAGGAGGATACAGAGGTTGGGTGTTGTGTTGAGTTCTAGTCTTAGACAGAGTGCGATTCTGTCTTAAAAAAGCAGCAAACAAAAATTACCCTAAGTAGATGCCATTAGACTTTCCCCGAGAGAGGAAAACTTGTTTGAAGTGTGTGCTTTTGGTGAGGGCAGAATCTTCTTTAACCCATGGAAACTACCAGGGTTAAATAAGATCCCAATATTTGTTATGGCAGAGTGCAAAGGTGGGGAGGCTAAAACGAGGGGCATTTTAAGGCTGCCATTATAATTAGCCCCCATCCCATGTGGGTAGAACTTTCCTCATGGAACTAATGTCCTTCTAAGAAGTCCCAGGAGGACATTGTCCATCTCAGTCCTTGGTCACATGAGAGTACAACCAGAATATGACTTCCAGTGACCAAGAAGTATATGTCTTCAGACACCAGATCCATTGGTGCCCCAGTGTTGGACTTCTTAGACTCCAGGACTGAGAGAAGTTAAGTGTATTTGCTTAAGTCACTCAGTCTAGGGTGCTCCGTTACAGCAGAGTAAACTAAGCAAGTTAGCCATTCTATGAGTTGAGACGTGGTCATCCTGAGGAATCAAAGAGATCTCCAAAGCTTTGCAAGTCCTAGTTACTCTGTTACCTATTCTGTTAGTGACCTCTGAGTCAGTAGCTAGCTGTCTACCCATTGTAGTTGTGAACAGTCTATCCTGGGCTTCCCTGATTTCTTAGCCTTCTTCCATCTGCCCTGGCACCCTCCTTCTGGGATCTGCACTCAATGGCTTCCCTAGCCTGGGTGTTTCCCAAGGG
Organism: Mesocricetus auratus; assembly: GCF_017639785.1. Lineage (NCBI taxonomy): Eukaryota > Metazoa > Chordata > Mammalia > Rodentia > Cricetidae > Mesocricetus > Mesocricetus auratus. The sequence goes on along the minus strand of NW_024429209.1, from coordinate 6,589,274 downwards.
TGGGCTGTCTCAGTCATCCATGTCATCCTGACCTCCAGCACTGGGTGTGACTTATCATTGGTACCCAATGAATATCTGATAAATGAAAATGAGGCAGTGATCACAGACAAGATGTGGTTGCTTCATCCGTATGGACAAGATGATGGGCTGGGACCTGCTATAATTTCACTGAAGTGCAGATTCAGCTAAATGTTCCACAGGCAATGAGGACATCTAGCATGATCTAGTTAATTTTATTTGTGGTGGCAATTATAATAATGATGATAGTAAAATTCCTCACCCCCAAATATTCTGAATTGGGTTGCCAGAAGACCTGGATATTGCCAGTTTCCCATTTTGCTTTGGATAAGGTGTTGATCTCCCCTCTCCCTCCCCCCAATGCTGGTTCAGAGGGATCTTGGAGCTTCAAACCAGTCAGGAGGTAGTTCTCTTCTTTATTTAGGTAATGGATTAGCTGGGGGGGGGGACTGAAGAGGAACATGAAGCTGAATTCCTTTATCATACAGGCATCTGCTCTTTGTGTAGTTTTGCATAACACTCTAATCTCAGGGTTCATACCTGTGAAGTGGGAATAACTACCAACCACAACACATCACTCATACTGTTAAGGAATTAAAGGGAAGATTCAGAGACAGGAAGCTCAGGCCAATGGGAGAGAGGGAAATTCAGCAAACACTTCACTTCCCAATGCCTGTATCTGGGCAGGACTCAGCACAAGGTCCACCTTACAGATGGAACATCCACCCTGCACATGGGTAGCACAGTATGCTCTTGGCTCCTACAGCCCCTGGGCTGTGCAGGTCCTGGCGCAGTCTCTGGAGCCCTGTTGGCAGCCGATGACGAAATGGCTCTTTGGTCGTAGAGTCCTGCCACATGTAAATTAAGCTGCCAGTGCATGGTAGTCACAGGAAATAGAAAATGATAGCTTTTGGGGAGGTGGCAGCTAAATAGCAGATGCAAAGGGCACAGGCTTTGGACACTTTACAGAAACATGTACTTTTCTTGTAAGAATCCAAACTTGTGGGTCCACTAAACCACATGAAAAAGGAGTATACTTTCTGACCATGTTCCAGGTAGGGAATGCACAGAGTAGCAGGGGGCTAGGTTAGGACTAGTGAGGAATCTGTGCACCTTCCCTGCTGGGGCCAAGGATCTTTCCAGCATGAAACATTCTAATATATAATCATCCCTGAGAATGGGTAGGGCTGGGGGTGGAGCGGTGGGGGGGAGGTGAGGAACAGTCCTTCATCCCATAGAGAGAAACAGTGGGGAGTGGAAACTAAGACATCTGTGAAGCCACACATGATCTAAACCAGTTCACTAGGGCTCTTTGTGCCTCAGTTTCTCTACTTGGACACAGGATGCTTAGCTGCATTTCCCTGTAAAGTGGAAAAAAAAGAAAGAAACCCAGAAAGTAGAGGTTGTAAGGCTCTTTGGTTACACAAATCACCAAATGATAGCATTTAATTATTTATAATACGTTCTGAGATCTCGGGATGAAAGCTGTGGAGGCCACCGCAGCTTATTAACTGGCTGTCAGGGACCTTTGTTCAGCTAATAATGGTAATTACTACATTAATTTGGTACAGTGATGAGAGGACTAGAGGGCCTTCCTCCCCTGCTTCCTCCTTACCTTCTTCCTAGATAGAACTCCTCAGCTTCACTGGTTTTACGCCCTGTGTGCCAGGGGCTGTCACAATGCATTGTGGGTGAAGGTTTCCCAGGCTTTTAGGGGTAGATGAGGCTGATCTTTGCAGTCCCTGTGTATCAATCATCAACTCTAATTAGACTGTAAATGTCCCTTTATCCCTCTCTGCTCCAAGTTTGTTGCAGGTCACATGACTTGTATGTAAATCTCAGGCCCTGGAGCAGTTTGATGGCTCTTGGTGACCTTAGGTAGTAACTCAGACTCCCCATAAATGGAAAATAAAAACAACAACCCATTACTGATGATGGTAGGTCTGCAACCTGCACACAGTGCCTCGTAAACTTGAGTGATTGCTCTTGTGCTTGGCTGAGGACTGGACTAGGGAGGGGGCACCAGGTGGAGGAGAGGGAGGGGAGATTTGTGACCTGTAATTTCCAGGTTGTGTCTCTGCTCTCTGTCCCAGCCAAGCCCTGCCACATGTGCCAGAGAACTTCAACCTGTTCTGCCCAGGGAAGCAGGAAGTGGCTAGTCCCAGGCCTCTGTCTCCACCCGTGGGCAGGGCTTCATGCTGCTGTGCTCTGTAAAGCTGGTGTGTATGCTAGAGATTATTGGGCTACTGTGTGCTGATGACCCTCTAGTGTTGGGTCACCAGTATCAGAGCGGTGGTGTGATGGAGCAGAAATGGCAACATCATAAATGTGGAGATGTTGCGGTGCTTGCCTTAACTATGGCAGCATCTAGGATCTGACTTATTTCCTTAGTTATTCTCAGCATCTAGAGCTGGGATGTGGATATAGTAGGTCTTCAAGGAATGATTTTGTTTTTGAGTGAAGATTTCGATTCAAATTCAAATGGAACAAAGTCTTGGTTTGTGGTCCTGGTCTGAATCCCAGGTCTACTGTTGACTTGCTGTGGCAAAGAGAGCACAGGCTGGCCTGGAAATCACAATCCTTCCCCCAGCTTCCTGAGTGCTAGGACTATCAGGATGTTCTATCATGGCAGGCTTAGAAGATGCCATGTTGGGGGCTGGGGAGATATCTCAGCAGTTAAGAGCACTGGCTGCTCTTCCAGAGGTCCTGAGTTCAATTCCCAGCAATCACGTGGTGGCTCACAACCATCTGTAATGAGATCTGGTGCTCTTTTCTGGTATGGATGAAAACAAAGCACTCATATACATAAATAAACAAATTAATAAATATTTAAAAAATGGAGAAGATGCCATGTTATTCATTTTTATGTGTACATGTTCATGCATGTGTGTATGTTTTTGTGATTGTGTGCACATGTATGTGGAGGTCCGAGGGTGATGTAGGGTGTCTTCCTCAGTCACTTGTCACATTATTTTTGAGGTAGGGTCTCTTACTGAACCTATAGCTTGCTAATTTGGTTAGACTGGCTGGCCAGTAAGCCCTATGAATCTCATCTCTGCCTCCTACTAGGATGATAGGCATGTGTTGAGTTTGTCTGTTTTGCATGGGTTCTCAGGATTGAAGTCAGGTACTTCTCTTCCAGGACAAGCACAAAAGATGCTCATTTTAAAGGAAAATGGTTTGAGTAGAAATGAAGGAAGTGCCTCCAAGTGGTTTTCGTGTGGTGTGAGGATTTCTCAAAGCTTTGTGAATTGCTATTTATTCCCATTTGCTGAATTGTGAGGCATTAAGAGTATGGGCATGTAATCTAACTGTGGTATTTAGAGGTGGGCTTTGGAGTGTGGTTAACATTAAGCAAATCTATTCAGCAGGATCCCTCATGACAGAATCCTGTTGGCTTTGTAAGAAAGGGGACAGAGACCTGATAGACACATGTACATGGGTGTGCCTCTTGTCTTCTGCCAGATGATGCTATGCACTACTTCAGAGCTGGCAAGAAGACCTTGCCCCTCCAGAATTGTGACTCCAATACAATCTCTATTCTGTATAAATCACCAAGCTATGGCTTTATATTTTAGGGACAGAATATAGATATTTATACCCTCCTACTAAGTACTGGGGCTGGGTTCAAATCAGGTTGCTGTGCCATCAGCTCTCCTGCATTTCATGGGGGAGCTTGTTATCAGCCCAGCAAAGAGAAGGACTGGTCCTTTGTGGCTCTTGTGGGTGAAAAAGAGACAGGTTGTCTTTGGGAAGATGTAGGAAACTCATCAGAACTCGACTGCCTGTTTCCAAATACCCAGCAGCCACTCCCTAAATCACCACACAGAGACTTATGTTAATTATAAATGCTTGGCTGATTCATTACTTTGAGTCCCCAGCCCCTGGAAAATTCCAATGACCATATTGTATCTTCTTTAGTTCTTCCCATTCCATTCCAAGCATCAGCTAAGAATTAGAAACAGTGACCCATGCATGAGAATATTGTTTGGTCCTGTCCACACGGGTTTCTCTGATTCACATAATCCATACAGCCGGTGTTCACTGAAGCAGTAACTTCTGGGATGCCCAAGTCCTTACATAAGTCACAGTAGAGGATTCAGACATGATCTGTCTCACAGTGGACCAGGCTTTCACCACAGCAAGACCCCAGCAGATTACTACCACATGCCTCTGTAGAAGAAGGCAGATTGTACCTGGAAAGCTGACTCAAGTAGATTTTTTCTTAATTGCATCCATTTACTATTTATTATCATTATTGTTATTATCATTGTCATCATTATTTATTGGAACAGCACAGATGTGGAAGTCAGAAGACAAATTTTGAGAGCATCCAAGCTCCTCAAAAGGCCCAATCTGATCCACACACCTATTCCTGGCCTGAATAGGAAAGCCTCAGAAGTCTCTGGGCTATAACACTGCCTGTCTCTGTTGACATGTATAAACATTGATGCATGTACACACACACACACACACACACACACACACACACACACACACACACACAAACACACACACTCCTAAAGAGGTTAGACTTTCTCCAGTTTAGGATTAGAAAGAGACAGAGATCCCACTGTAGATGGACAGTTTCTATCCCAACTGCCTGTTCCCAAATACCCCGCAGCCACTCGACAAATCACCACACAGAGGCTTATATTAATTATAAATGCTTGGCTGATAGCTTATACTTTTTACTAGCTAACTCTTACATTTAAATTCATCTATTTCTATTATTTATGTATTGCCACATGGCTCATGGTTTTACCTGTCCTCTAGCATGTCTTGCTTCCTGGGCAGCTGGCTGGCACCTCTCCTGACTCAACCCTCCTTCTTCCCATCATTCTGAGTTTGACTTTCCCACCTTAATTCCTGCCCAGCTACCGGGTCTGTGAGCATTTTATTAACCAATGAGAGCAATTCATATTCATAATGTAGAAAAGGACTGTTTCACAGTCCTACCTCTCCACTTGCTCTGATCAAATTGTCAAAGATAGGGGTATGGTTAGGGCTAGTCTGTGGGTCCACATTCATCTGCTTCTTTACCTGCAGGAGAGGTTCATCATGTAACTAAGAGTATGATCTTGGAGTCAGCCAATCTCTGTGTTCCATTCCCAGATCTGCCATTATGAAGTGGATTCCTGATCAAGTGATTTACCTTCTCTGAACTTCATCCTCAGCTGGTAGTAATGCCACCTTGAACAGTGGAGCTATCGTCAGGTGTGAATAAGAGAGCCCGATGAGTGATGTGTTCAAGGCTGTCAAGTTTATATGTTTACTATGTTGATGCCAATGTATTGTTCACCCCATGATTGTTTGGTAATATCCAAATAAAAAGAAGAAAAACAAATTCTAGAAGTCCCCCGACTCACCACAAACAATAGTAAGGGAGGAAGCAGCCACTGCTTAACTTCCTGAAGATTTGGAGGCATAGTGCAGTCTGGCTCTTCTCATTCTCATACCCTAGGGACATGGAGTAGAATTGTGGGCTCTGGGTCCAGCAAAAGGGTTGGACAAAGCAGAAGGATTATTTGAAGAGGTAAGAGCAGTGTCTACATGGACATGGGCAGAAATCTGAGAGCAGACACTGAGATGGTAGTATGTAGGTAAAGTTGAGGATATCTTCTGAGAGTTTATGATGATTCTTAGTTTCTGGGATGAATGTGGTTTGTGACCCATTCATGAGACTTCTAGACCATGAGAGAGATAGACAAGGTGATCAGGAAGTACAGATACACAGAAAACTTTCCATGGGGAGTTCAGGAGCTGTGGAGTGAAGGCAAGGAAACCTAGCACAGTCTGGTACTGTCTCCCAAATGACTATGAAGAACTCCCTATTTATTACCAACTAAAATGCAGTGTGACCACATCAAGTCCCCAGAGCAAGACACTGAAATAGATATTTTTAAAGAAGTTGTGGCTCTTGGAGGTGAGGTAATGCCTGGTCACCAACTGGTGACGTCTAAGCTGGTCACAAGACCTGGTAGCTCTGTGGTTCTCAGACACAGGTAACTTTGGGTTTCCACTCACATTGTCTAGAGATTGGCCAGAGTAACCTTCAGGATCCCGCTACATTCTACTCCCCAAGGGCACACCTCACTTCTTCTAAGGAGGGGAGATCCCGAAGTAGCCACCCTTAAATGGAAAATAAGAATGTAAGAAGGAAGCGAAAGAGGGTCATTTCTATCTCCTCTCTTTGTGGGTGACTTTATTGTCTCTTTTAGTGTTGTATAAAGTTAGCATCCATTCAGACTTCTTGGGCATGCATTCCCTGAAAGGCTCATACCATCTATAGTATTATGTCTCCTATAAGTGTGCTTTTAATTTTCTTCTTTCACATAGCATCAGTCGAGGTGCAGGAGATGTCTGGGGTCTATTCCTTTGAAAACTGAGGGATGGGAGACTTTGGTTAACTTTCTGCTCTCTGAGCTGCTTCTTAGGCAACATGGAATATTCTATGGACTAGTTCTCTAGTTTAGGAAAACAATGAAGAGGGGCCATAATTTTGAGACGGTTTCAAGCAACGAAATAAGGCTACAGGCCCAGAAGGAAGGAGTAGTATTCTAGTATCCAGTCTTCCTGAACTTAGGGATGTAAATGCCATGGCAATCAATTAGTTGGGTACTTGGCTTTGTAAGTTACTCTCTTCTCTTCTCTTCTCTTCTCTTCTCTTCTCTTCTCTTCTCTTCTCTTCTCTTCTCTCTCTCTTCCTCCCTCCCTCCCTCCTTCCCTCCCTTCCTTTTATTCTTTCTTTTTTGGTTGAGACAGGGCTTCTTAGTAGATTTGGAGCCTGTCCTGAAACTCACTCTGTAGACCAGGCTGGCCTCAAACTCACAGAGATCTACCTGCCTTTGCCTCCTGAGTGCTGGGATTAAAGGTGTACACGTGCTACCACCACCCACAGGTCTTGGCAATGCTTTAATGGGTGACTCTGACAAATGCTTTAATGGGTGACTCTGACAAACCCTCTTATGGTCGCTTTTCCAGCAAGATGGAGGTTAAGCAAATTTTCGCTGGGCAATGAGGAGAAGGGCAAAGACATATTTTTAGAACCAAATTGGACAACTTCCCCTCTTTGTTGTTTTGAATGTTCAGACACTTCTTCCTCTACCCTTTAAACTTCTGTTTTCCATCTTCAGCTGGAAGTGGTGAGGACCAAAACTGAAAGTGGTGGCACTGAGGAGGGAGACTGACTTGTTTTCAATGGAAACTTTAATCTTAAAGTAAGCAGGGTGAGTCCAAAATTCACATTCAGGTATTCAGCAACAATTGATTGCTAATTCGTTTTAAATGCCAGGACTTGTTGGAGAAGATCGGCTGCCACTGATCACTCAGGATGGCAAAGACTGGTCATGGAGAGAACGGGCAGTCAAATATCCCAGTGGGAAGACTTAAAACAAGGGATTATGGACTGTTACAGTTACACTGATGAAGAATCAATCCTACTGGGAAGGTAGATAAGCCAACTTCATGGACTTAGTGTAAATGCCAATGGTTGTGTAACCTGAACAAATCTGGAGGTTCCAAATGATTCAGCCTAGTTTTGGAAGTGTTGCATATGTTTAGTTTCCAAAGGAAGTTTTCCATGAAAAGGATTACTCTATAAGCTCCCATATTCAAGATCCTCCGCTATAGGCTCCTAAAGTCCTCTCTATTTCTCAGTTTCTACTATCAATGCCACACATGCCCCTTGTCCTCAGGTCCTCTCTCTCTCTCTCTCTCTCTCTCTCTCTCTCTCTCTCTCTCTCTCTCTCTCTCTCTCTCTCTCTCTCTCTCTCTCCATCCCCAAATATCACCAGCATCTCAGTTTTTGTTAAACAGATGAAACATCTGTTTTTTGCATCTCATGACCAGCCATATTTCTGGATGCTGCCTTCTAGAGAAGTGAGGAGAGACACAATGCTCAGTCTTGATTGCATTGAGAAATACCTGGGAGATTAGGAAAGCAGAGCTTTGGGAGTGTTTTCGAGGGCATTTCCAGAGGATCAACTAAGGCAGAAAGACCTGTCCAGCATGCGGGAATCCCCATAGACTGGGGGTTAGGGGTGGGAATGCTGCAATGAACACACACACACACACACACACACACACACACACACAAAGATACAGAAATATCATATTCTATTTTCTATTTTCTATTAAAAATTTCTACTGCAGTAAAATGGGGCAATTGACTAGCACTCTGGACATGATCCTGTGAATAATGGAGTCTATTGAAGATTCATTGTTTGAGAGTATTTTTATAGTATTTATTTGAGAGTATTTTTATAGTATTTATTTTTATTAATGTATGCCTCTCTGTGTGTAAAAGCTCATTAATGTACTACTTATGTGTGAGTACTCATGGAGTTCAGAAGAGGGCATGGAGCCTCTGGAACAAGAGTTATAGGTGGTTGTAAGCTATCAAACTTGGGTGCTGTGAACCAAATTCAGGTCCTTTGGGAAAGCAGCAAGAGCTGTAGACCACAGACTTTTACTGGGATGTGAAACTAAGACAGGATCAGGTTTGTATTTTAAGAGGATGGCTTTGATGGCTTGTAGAGAGGGTGAGTTAGATGTGGTGAGAGATTGATAACCAGAAAACCAGATAGGAAACTTGCAAAAGCTTGGGCCATATGAGCTGCACTGGCACAATGATGGACATGCAAAAGAGGGGAAAACTATCAGAGCTATTCCAAGTGGACCAGGCAAGGCGTCACATGCTTGCCAGTGTCATCCTCTTTGTCACAATAGTGAGAAAGAAGGTACCAGGCCCACATTTACAGACACCTTATGCCTCAGTTCCTGGTCTGTGTGCGTAACAGGTTGGCTGTACCTGTAATTAATATCACAGGCATGGACCTATGGACTCAGAACAGGCATTTGGGTGGGGCTTACCAGTTCCAGCTTTCCTGCCTACATAGATCTCATCTCCCAGGACCAAGCGGGCAGCGCTGCCCTCTTTCTCAACCAGTGCCTCCTCCCTGTACTGTTTGAAATCTAGGTGGAGGCAGTGTGGCCATCTTCCCCAAGCTGCATCACACATTCTGTGCTGAACAGAACAGCACTCTGAGGAGGAGACCTGGGCTCAAGGTTAAACCCACTAGGCTTGATGGGCTAGGCTCCCATGGAGCTTGTTTCCTCCTTACGAAGTGGAATAGTGATTCCACTAAAAGGCTCTGGGGATTACAGGCTGGTCCATATAGAACGACCACTCCTATCCTTGGTGAATGGTGTGCACTTCTTTTACCCTCATTTGCCTCCACTGAAGCTTGATGAATTGTGAACTGTGAGGACACTGACGCTCAGACAGGTTGATCTCTGGTGTTCAGACACGTGCACATACATACACATGTGTATACACACACACACACACACACACACACGTGTGCTGTACATATATAACAACGCACAAACAGACATATGCAGGCAGCAGATCTTTTGGAAACCAAAGCCAGTGTGGTCTCTATTGATTATGTCACCTGTCCTTGCATCCCCATTGGTAGGTCCCTGTTCCACAGGAGAAAGCTAGGAAGCTGGGAGTTCAGAATGGGGCATCTCCACCTCGTGCCAGCCAGCCCCAGCCATTTGCCAAGCCTTGGAGCACCTCTACTTACCCCACACTCCCTCCCTCCTACACTAATGATATTTATTCTCACCACCTGGCAGGGTGTTCCATGGCCTAATTACTGTTTAGAAACTTCTGAAGGTGGAAAACATGATGCTAAGTGTCTAATGGTTAAAAGATTCACGTCAAGTTCAGAGAGGAGGGGGATCCTGGGGTGTTGTTGGAGCTGGGCAGGGCGGAGAAACTGGGGACTTGTACTGCAGCAGGTGTATTACGTCATCGGTGGGCAGGGCTGAGGCATAGGCTCTGGCAGTGCCTGCTCAGGCTGAAGTCAAGATGTAGATCCACCTGGGTCACGCAGCCTGTCTCAGTCATCTACAGAGTCCTTTGGATCAAGGTCCTAGTTCCCCATTACATTATAATATACAAGTATCGTCCTCTATTTATTGTGTCCCTATGAGTGACAGGAACATGGGTCATGGATTCTTTCTCACTGAGACAGGTTCTTGGCCCTATAATGGTTTGTTTAAGGGGGCACAGCTATGAAGAGCATGCTGGATCCAGCTCTGGTTCCCCATCCTAGCTTCTTAAACTTCAAGCAATAATCATCTGTGTTTTCATTAATTTTGAATGAAATTCAGAAGAACAAAGACAACCATATTTAGAGTCACAGTAACATGGCTTTTAGAACCCCAAGTCTTATATCTATACCTTTTAACTTATCTGAACCATGACATACAGTTTACTAAGGGAGAAATTGTGGGCCTAGCTAGAAAATATTAAAACTTAGTATCTTTCTGGAAGGTTCTTCAGTCTTAGTTTAGAAGGCATTTTAGAACCTAGTAAGGTTCTGGGTTGCATAGTACTGTGTCTCAAAAAATGATCCCTGAGCAAAGGAGCAGGCAGTGCTAGCCTTTACCCTCAAGCTATGTGAGGAGAGTAGGAGGCAAGGTAAAGCATGAGCATTTACTGGCAGCGTCCTGGTGGGTGTCCATGGGGGCACACCTGTGATGCCGATGACTAGATGGTGATAATGGGCCATTTCTCTAATTGGCAGTAATGACACCATTTGGCCTGAGTAGCCACCTCCCGCTTTCTCTGCTGCCACACCTCTCTGGTTCTTGGCTTGGAATGGTGACATCTGACAGGCTGATATCCCAGCACATGATACCAGCACTGGTTGGTCCTGGGAGCTGGAGCAGAGGGTGTGCCTGGGTTCCTCGTCCTTCTAGATGCAGACTGCAGTTCTGGTCTGCCAGGCCTCAGTCACCAAGACAGTTCTGCTTCTTTACAAAGGGAACTGTCATTTTCTGCAGCAGAGGCTTTCCTACCCATTCGGGGTTAGAAATTGTTTCTCACTGGGATTTGAAATGGCTTCCAAGAGCCAATGGGTGACTGCCGGTCAAGCCATAGCACAGAAGATGAGGGGACATCCCCCTTCAAGGGGACAGAGATGTACAGAGCCATAGGCAGAGGCTTATATATGGAAGAAGGAAAAAGAAAATAAAGATAGGAGAGAAAGAATCGGGACACAGGGTGGGGAGATGGCTCAGAGGTGAGATGTGTGTTGTGCAAGCCTGGGAACCTGACTAATCTATCTAAAAAGCTGGCCAATGGCAGTGAGCGTCTCTAAGTACAGTGTTGGGGGCTGGGCAGTGGGATGGGAGTCAAACAGAAGCCCTGAGCTCACTGTTCAGCTAGCCAAGCTGAACTGATAAGCTTTTGGATTCAGTGAGACACATTTTCTAAGAACTTAGGTGGAAAGTGATGGGAAAAGATACCCAGAATGGACCTCTGGCTCCTGTACACTCACATACCCTCATGCAACATGTGCATATGTCCACATAAGCACATACATGCACACACACTCAGCACACATGCATGTACATGTGCAAGTCTCTCTCTCTCTCTCTCTCTCTCTGTCTCTCTCTCTCTCTCTCTCTCTCTCTCACACACACACACACACACACACACACACACCGAAGTAAGGTGTAGATGCTTCCCTCCTAGTTGGAGCTGCTCTGGGTTGTGGGTTGGCAAGTTCACTGGACACTCTGGAGGACACTCAGAAAAAAGCTAGGATCACCCTTCCCAGAACGAGGTCTCTAGAACTGAAGCTGGGCCCTCTCGTAGTATATGTAGTTATACACGAGCAGAGGCTGTCAGTATAAAAAAGCTTGGCACTGGCTGAGTAAGACTGCTAGCCATGGTAAGACTCCATGTCTCTGGAGGTTCCCAGTGCAAATTCTGAGGGGCAACGGGAGGAGAAAGGAGCAGCATGTTGGATGCTGGATGTGGATGTCGGTTGCCATGGGAAAGCACTGCTGGTGAGGGTAGCATTTTCTAAACAATCTACCCTGTGCTTCTGACTGCTACTTCGTTTCTTAACTCCAATTGACTTTTATCAAGTCCATTTTACAGATGAGTAAACTGAAGGCCAGCTACAGCCATGCTGATGTGGGTATGTGGTGGGCCAGGTAGGTATGTGGTGATGACTCCACCCTTTTAAGACACAAAATCAGGGAACTGGTTTCTCCTTTGCTGGAGACTCAACACTCTGAACCAACCAGTCCAGGGGATTTAGGTCTGTTGGGTGGCCCTGGAAATCTGGTGGAGGGGGTAAGATGGAAGGGGATGAACACCTGTATCCTGCTATGGCCCATGGGGACAGCTGGCACAAATGCCCTGTCCTCCTGCCCTTCTCCTGCTTCTCACTGCCCTCTGACAAGGGCTGACCATGAGGCAGACGCAAGGCCATGGGACCACATACATGGCTCTGCCTTTCCTCAGATGACTGGATGCCTTGACAAATGCCTCAACGAAAGTAAAGCAAGATTTTAAAGCAGAATAAACAGTGACTGAGTGGGTGGGGACATTAGGAGGTGGGCTAGGAAATATATCTGTGGGTAGGTAGCCTCTTATATGAAACTTGACTGACAGGGGAGCAAAATGCAGGTACAGAAGACACAACTGCAAAGGGCCCAAGGAGGGAAAGAGCTGGGCATGCTAACAGACTAGGGAGGAGGCTGTTGTTTCCCCCAGATGTTCACATTCCCTGTGACCTAGCAGGACACAGCATTTGCCCCAGAGGCTGCTTGCCTTTAGAGCCTTGCTGAAGGTTGAGGCAACACCCCTGCCTTGTCTCTAGTTCCCCAACTTCTGCTTCTGTCCATGCCTCTCACATGTCTCCCTTCACCACTGCATTCCCAGCATGCTCCGCAGCTGAGCTCAAGGAGCCAAAGGCCTCTTTCCGGCCATGAGTTGTTACTCAACCTTGAGGTCAAATTTTCCCCAGACAGAGGTCTATCCGTCTCTGATGTGGTATACCCAGGGACCCATGGCACCTCTTTGACCCAAGCTCACAGATTGGGCAAGGTCAAAATAGGGTTGAGCAAATATAGTAATTCATTCATTCATTCATTCATTTATTTATTCATTCATTCTTTAGCAGCTGTAACCCCATATATATAGATGAAAGTATAACAAGAGGAAAACAGCTAGAAGTTATTTCTTTGAATTTTTGGTGCTGGGTGTTGAACACAGGGCCTGATTCATATTAAGTAGGAGCTCTACCATAAAGCTGTATTACCCAGGCCAGCAAGGGTTGCTCTTTGGGTAGGGCACTTCTGAGGGTCCTATGGCTGAAGTGAAGTTTCTTAGGAGGAATTCATCCAGGAGTTAGCTAATGGAAAGACTCCTGGAACAAAAGAGAACTCCAAGTTATGCTTGTGCAAAGGCCCTGTGGTGAGAGGGAACATGGGATATTTGTGGAATAGTTATGTATATATGAACTTAGGGGTATTGTAAAGAATCTGGCTGGGATGTCAGTTCAGAATTTATAATGATACATTACAACAAAGTTCTTGTGTCTTAGGGTTTCAGTTGCTGTGAAGAGACACCATGACCACGGCAACTCTTGCAAAGGAAAAGATGTAATTGAGGTGTCAGCTTACAGTTTCAGAGGTTCAGTCCATTATCATCATGGCAGGGAGCATAGCGGCATGCAGGCAGACATGGTACCGCTGGTATAGCTGAGAGTCCTACATCTTGCAGGCAACAGGAAATGGTCTCTAACACTGGGAGTTAACTTTGAGGAAACCTCAAAGCCCACTCCTACAGCGACACACTTCCTCCAACCCGGCCACACTCACTCCAACAAAGCTACACCTCCTAATAGTGCCACTTCTTTTGGGAGCCATTTTCTTTCAAACCACCAAAGGGGCGTTAGTAAAGAAGGGTGTGTGGTGAAGAATCTGGCTAGGATGTTCTCAAGCCTGAAGGGTCCAGAATCTGTGATGATTCACGACAAAGTCCTTGTTAGAGAGTCAGGTGTCTCTGAGGCTAAATTGTGGCGAGGGAGGAATGGAGTCCAAAGAGATGACTAACCTTGACTATCACTTGAGGACGAAGCCTTGGGGCTCCCAGACAGGAGTGGTGGCAGAGCCAGTGCAGGAAGTCACTCTCAGGAAGTCTTTTGAACTGTTTGTATGTGTCTTAGATCAACCTGAAGGAAGAAACAAAGGGGGCAAGACCAGGTGGAGATCTGGAATCCATTAAACACGGAACCACAAGCTTCATGACTTTGAGTCAGACCTTAACCCCTGTGACCTTCATTTCTGCCTCTGTGAAGTGGGTATATAATGCCTACTTCATGGGTTGTCTGTAAGCAGCAAGTTCAGGCTGTGGGCTGTGGGTTAAATCCATTCCAGTGGCTGCTTTCAGTAAACACAGGGCCATGGCCTATTCCAAGAGGAACACCTGGCTGGGGATGGAGAGTAGATATGACTTTATTTTCCTGGTTGTTATTGCTGCCCACAGAGCGAATCTTTGTAAGGTTAATGTGGGGGTGTTTGAGAAAATCACCTCTTCCCTAGAAGCTTCAGATGTGTTGGAGATACTTGCTAGCACCCAGATGATTATAGCAAATAGAGACCCTCCATTCATCAGAGATGCCCTGGTGACCAGTTGTTGGTAGCATGTAAGTATTTACTTTGAATTATGGTATCTGTTCTGAGCAATAAACTGTAGTCCACTTGTTAAAGTGCTTTGCTTTCTCCTAATCAGGTGGGTCTTCCCCCTCTAAGCCCATATTAAGGAAGTGTCTACAATCATTTTGAACTCATATTCTCTGTCTTTCTCTTTGTCTGAAGATAGGGTCTCATTTTGTAACCCACAATGGCCTAGGATTTGTTATGTAGTCTGGGATGGCTTCAAACTCCTGCAATGTCCTATCTCAGTTGCTGAGGGCTGTGTTACAGGAGGGAACCACCACATTCGGCTGGTACTTTCACCTCTGCTCTCAATGGCAGGTGGTCCTGAGGTGAGGCTCATGTGGAAAGATGTACTCTACGAGTCCAGATAGCTTGGGATGTGATTGAGATGACTGATAGGTGCTTTCTTTAAGTGGCTTTGGTTTCTATACTTTCCTATCCAGGTAGTCTAGCTGAACTAAAACAAGTTAGGAAAGAGAGCTGGTAGAGCCATGGCCAAATTAGCTATCTGTTGCCATGGGCAACAGTGGCTCAAGTGTTAGTACTTTAGGCCATCTTCTTTGGCTTGGTGGATTTCCTGTTGGTCTCCATTGGTCTCTTATGTTCAGTTTCATTCAGTTTTGAACTGGGCTTAATGGTGACATCTGGATTGCCTGGGCCCTCCCTAAGGCATGGGTCATTATAAATCTCCTCCAGACCAAATAATTCTAATATGGGTATTTCATTGGTGTAAGCAAGCTCTTGACCAAAATCCAGTGTTTTGGATAAAGGAACCACACAATGGTATATTTTCTGAGTAGGGCATTTTTGAGAGCCACTACCAGGGCAATCCATCCTAACAGTTAATGCAACATCCAAAGATGTGTGACTTCAGGTCTGTCAACTCATAACATGGTGGTGATGAAGATTCTGGCAATGAACACAGAATGAACAGGAAGCACCATATTCAGTGTTCATTACTGGTTGGGAACTTAACTAATACATTCATCAAATTAATCTTCACAGTAGTTGTTGGATGCCACCCCTGGTTCATTGTCACTCCCCAGCTTACAGATGAGGAAGCTAAGCCCTGGCAAGGTAAAGGAAGTCTAGTGATTGGCATTTTTCTTGAAGTCACAGAAGCATGGCTTCTATCATTTTGTCATGGCTGAGAGATCCTTGGATGAAATGACACCAAAACTGGTTCTCAGATTCTTTGAGCTGGAAGCCCCTTTCATGGGAAAGCAGCAAGATGGACTGAGCAAAAGTGAATCACAAACACGAGGGTGGTGCTTGTCTTCATCCACACAGGGTTTTGGCTGTTTCCAACTTCTCTTGGCAAGCAAGACTCTGGCTCTGCCAAAACTTTGGTCTCTGGCACAATACTGTTGGCCTTTGGGTCAGGCCAGGCTCCTATTCTTCTGTCCAAATCAGAGTCCCAGCCCAGTGTGGTCTCCCCTGCTGTTTCTCTCTGCCTTTGCAGAAATGACTGAACTGGTGCAAAGTATCTCTATGACAGTCACAAATAAAAGCAAGATGGCCCAGAGAATGGCTTCCTGTAGCTCTGTCAGAGCAGCAACTCCCTGGGTGCCAAGAAACCCAGGTCTCAGGAGCAGTGACGGCAGGGTCCATCCTAGGGCATGCTGTCCGGAAGAAGCCTTGAATGGCGATGAGTCAGCAGGGATATAGTCAGTCTCATTACTTTCAGAGTCTAGCCTGGGAGAGAAAAAGCAGGTTTTAGACAGACAGAGGTTGGAAAAGATCTGGGAAATTAGTTTTTTTCCTTGCAAACTTCTCTGATGTTTACTGCTTGGATATGGAACTACCAAGCCATTCAGGCAAGCTGGGCTGCTGGTGTTTTTTTCAGGGTATGTGGTTCTCCATAGGGTGCATGAAAAGAAAAGAAGCCTGTTTGAAGCATCCCTGCAGGTGCCAGAACTCAAGCTCCAAGATGCCTGGGACTTCACTGTCTCTCTTCTTACATCCCTAGAGTCCAGTGCAAAAGAAGGATGGAGTGCTTAGAGAGTAAAGCCACAAGTAAAAACTGAATACTGGCTGGGCGGTGGTGGCACATGCCTTTGATTCCAGCACTCAGGAGGCAGAGGCAGGCAGATCTCTGTGAGTTCAGGTCCAGCCTGTTCTACAGAGCGAGTTCCAGGACAGCCAAGGCTACACTGTCTCAAAAAATCCAACAGAGAAAGAGACAGAGAGAGAGAGAGAGAGAGAGAGAGAGAGAGAGAGAGAGAGAGAGAGAGAGAGAGAGAGAGAGAGAGAGAGAGAGAGAGAGAGAGAACTTAATACGGGACATCCACACAAGTCCCTCCTTTCTGTCCCTTGGATCTTCAGCATCTATTCTCAGCCCAGGGGCTTAAAGGCTTGGTACCCAGCTTGGTATTATTTTCAGAAGGTGGAGCCTTTAATAGGTAGAGGTGTGTGTGTGTGTGTGTGTGTGTGTGTGTGTGCTGCGCGCACACGCTTGCGCATGCATGCTTATGTAGTGGGGAGATCTTGAGGTAATAGAAGGTGTCTTGTTACTTTTCTATTGCTGTGAGAAAAGACCATGACCAACCAAACCAGCTTATAGAAGAGTTTACTTTGGGTTTCTGGTTCAAGAAGGCTAGAGACTCCCCAATGTGGGTACAGCAGGGCAGATATGGGCAACTGGGACTGGAAGCTGACAGCTGAGGTCTGAGAGCTCACATCCTAAACTGCAAGCAGGGGACAGAGAACCAACATTTCCCTTTTACAAGCCGATTTTGCTCTGCTGTGTGTTACAGCAATGGGAAGCAAACACTTTTCTTTCCCCTTCTCTTCCTGCAGCCATTCTTTCCTTCCCTCTGTTCCTCCTCCTCTCTCTTTCTCCTTTCATTTTTCTTTCCAAGTAGCCATTTTCATAGGTTCTGGGAACAGTGAAACAAAATAGGTCATTAGTTGCTGATAAGTGAATTAATTACATTTTTTGAATTCAGGAGTTTGGCTTCTGTCCTGCAATCTAGCTGGGGTCTAAAAAACATGGGAGTTAAGTGAGATGAAGATGAGCATGCAGAAGCAATAGTAAAGAATGTTCTTGAGAGACCCAGAAGAATATGAAAAGACCTCAGGAAACCTGGATGCTCAGAAAGCTGGGGTACAGGAAGCCTCTGACACATTTTAAGCAAAGGAAGAAACCTGGTCATATTTGATTGGGCAACATGGCCCCTAGATCCTAGGTAAGAGGATTTGTTTGTTTGTTTTAACAAACACTCAGAGCAGGTCCAGCAAGAAGGGGGTGGTGACCTGCTCTTGGAAAATCAGCTCTCTTTGACAGTCCTCAGTTTCCCCATATAGACAATTTCTGATCAGCAGATGAATGCTTCCCTTCAACCTTGGATGATCCTTTGGCTCTACTTTATTCCCCGTGCTATTTTTCAGCTGAGCAGCTGGACTCAGAGAGAAGGAATTCTGTGTATTTCAACCTTCCTCTTGGGCACTTGACTGGAAGAACTAGGAAGTGAGTCCTGACGCCTCATGGCCTCCTACCTGGAAGTATCTAAAGGGATATGTAGACAACCCACCGTGTTGGGATAGCTGTGCAGTGTGTGTGCCACACCCAAACCATGTGTTGCAGATTCTTCTTGGCTTCAGCCTCCAGGATTGCTTACAAACACTGGAAAAAATGAGAGCCAGGTTTGAAGCCCACAACTTGGCATCTATTACAGTTACAGCAATTCATAGTATTGAATACTAAGCGACCTTCACAGGGAAAAAGTGGAGCCTGGAAGAAACAAAATAGGAAACACCACTCTAAGACATTCTGATAGTTGCAAAACCAAGCCCCGAAACAATCCACAAGGAGTGAAAGCTAACATGGGAACTCCCTCGCCTTGTTTTTCTTATGAAAATTTGTATAATAGGTATATATCATGTGATGACCCAAGACCTGGCAAAGAAATGCACACAGTTGTGGTGCTTGGCTCCAGATAGGGTGACAATTATTAAGGGGGAGCTCCTGCCTGCTCAGTAATATTCTGTCATTTTAGGAGGAAGCATGCATTTGTATACTTCAAAATAAATTAAAGTGAATTTAAACTGAGTTAGGTGCCTTGAAGGCACTCAGGAGAATACTTCTAGATTCAGTATTGTATAAGGCTCATGGAAGGGCTCAGTGTCATTTGCTATTGCAAGTATTCATGCTTGATAGTCTTTGCTTTCTTTCATTTTCCTGTGTGTTTGAGACAGGGTCTCGTTCTGCAACCTCGGCTGGCCTGGGGCTCATTGAGTTCCACCTGCATCTGCCTCCTAAGTGCTGAGATCAAAGGTGTGTGGCAGCACAACTGGCCGATTATTGCATAATATTTATATATTCATGGTGAGATTTTAAAGTGGTGTGGTTGTGTGTGTGTGTGTGTTGTGGGGGTATTTCTTCCAATGCAGAGTGTCTCAGAACCCTTCAGGAGCCCATGTGACTAAAGGGAGCTTGAGGTGAGTCAGTGACCCAGGGAAGAAGAGCCAGCTCTGGCTCCATCACGTGATGTCAGAACACAGCACATTGGTTTATTTTGCAACCCAGGCAGGTCCTTTAGCCACAGCCTTCTGGCCTGCCCCCCAGGCTGGGGGAGTCAGTGCCAACCCCCTTTCCTTGAATGACTCACGCCCCTTCCCGCAATCACTGGGGGAGGATGTGGAGAAGTTGGTCTCCCAGGCAGAGGTGTAACTCCTGCCCAGGGGCTCTGCCAGGCTGGTTGCCCTGAAGGATGCAGGGCATCAGAGGTCTTCAGAGAAGTTCCCAGATGGAGGTTACTGCCTGTGTGTAGATACTGCAACCATAGACATATGCCACAGACCACTGGAATCAGTGCCTGCATGGTATGTGGAGATGATACAGAGGCAGGTTTAGAAGTGTCCCATTAAACCCAGGTGCCAATGCCACCTGGGCACTTTGTTCACATGCCATAGTTGCCTCTGAGGCATGGCTGACTGATCCCATTTCACAGATGCTTGAAACTGAGCCTCTGCTGGGTAAGTGACTTGCCCAAGTTCTCAGGCCCAGACTAGTATGTGGCAGAGGAGGCATTCCAACCATGTGTGGCTGAAGTCAAAACCAAAGTGGTTTTCATCATCAGCCAGTTGCTTCCATTGGTCAAGAAGTCTGTGCTCCTCAGGGCCCTCTTCTTGAACATTCTTGGGTTTGCAGGTGGAAGGGGAAGGCACTGCAACACAGACAAAGAGGTCCTCTAGGATATCACTTAGGATAACAGAGGAGATCTTTCTTGGATGTAGCAGACTCTGAACTTTGTAGTCTAATGCTCTTCAGTCCTCACAGCAATGGATGAATTGATTACCCACTTTACAGATGGGCAAACTCAAGGCTTGGAAACAAATCACAGCCAGCAAGAAGAAGAAAGAACAAAATTCACTTCCATCTGTTTCTAAATTCTGCCCATATATGGAAGGCCTGGATCTTGATTCTTTTCCCCTCCCTCCTTTTAAGATGCTGAGGATCAAACCCAGGGCCTTGCATTTGCTAGGCAAGCACTGTACCCCTGAGAGATGTCACCAGCCCCCTTTCTTCTTCATAAGGCTGAGCCTTACCCAGAAGGAAAGCTCTTATTTAAGCTTCAAAACCCCATGAAGCATCACCTCCTCAATGAATTCTTCTTAAGCTTTGTGGTAAAATCTTCTCACCAATATCTCCAAAGCTCCCTGACCACATGTAATGTTATTGAAAAATACTGCCTGCTTGTCTTCTGAAGGGACTTTGGGTAGTATCCTGCTCACCCTCAGATACTGGCAGCCAATACAGCAGTCATGTAACAGCTGTATAGACCCATAGATCCGAATTTCAATCCAAACCGTGATGTTGGAACAATCAAGTCCCTTTTGTGGCTCCATCTGTGAAATGGAAATTCTGATGACTACTTCATAGCTCTTGTCCATCTTAGTGAAATATTTATATAAGGTGCTCAGCACAGTGCCCAAGACACAGGACACATCACTACCACCAGTCCTCTTCCCTAGCCTAGGCATGAATTTGTAGGTGACTGGTTGATAAAGGATGGATGTCCTACTCCATCAATGTGGATCTGAGGACAGACAGCCCTCATACATCAGTGGAAGTGCCTACCCCGACATCTACACATGCAGAAAGACAGGGTGAGCTGTAACTGAAATGAACATGTGCAGAACTGCAAAGAGACAAAAATTTTTTTAAAGGTTTAAATTTCATTGTGATCAAGGTGATTAAAATGAATTATACTAACCATCCTCAAAAGAAGCGCTGTCAACACACAGTATCGATGATGTTAGACCAAAAATCACACACAGAAACACTACTTAGGATTGTTGCTGAAAGTGGTCCTCTGACAAGACCACTTGCTGACTTCATCAGCTCAGCAAGGGTCCATCAGCAGTGGACCTGTGGAATGGTGATATTCTTTTACCTTAGAGAAAGGGATGGAGAGACCACAGGGCTCTAGCACTCCTCCTAGGTGTTTGTATACAACTCTGTCTTATTTCAAGCAACCTAGCAGCCTAGGGTCTTGGGTCGTGTTACAGTATATGGACCAAGGGAGGTTAATTGAGAGAGGCTCCAGCACTATGGCTTCTGGGAAGCCATTATCCACATTGAATGAAAACTTCCTAGTGTAGTAGTTTTAGAGTCACCCACATTCTTACCAGGATCCCTTTACCCATGTTTCTATAAAAAACTCCCTGTCCTCCCAGGGTGAACTTGCATGGAACTGTATTTTGGTTTGTTGCTGGATCCTTATGAGGAATGGGGCTGATGTTGTCTTCTCTAGGGCAGGAATTCTAGCCACAAGACCTATCCAAATTCTTATAGGCTTTAAGATGATATTATAATCCATCATGTGGTCCTAATATTCATGCTGGGAAAGTAATCTTGAATAAGGGAGCACCTGAAAGTAGGACAAGCAGAGATGTTTACCACATCAATATCTAGATGACAAGAACCTGGATAATCCTGGAACTCCCATTTACAGGGGCATGGGAAATCAAACCATTGAGCATCAGTGTTATTATGAGTGATGTCAGTCTTTATAGGTTATCTGGGAAACAGACTAGGAACTGGAGTTTACCCTGTGAATGCAAGAGTGTCAAATTTGTACAAAAAGAAACATCAATAAACACAGAAGTTCAAAGGCAAAATGGGAAGGTTGTAGGATGTAGGGGCTGTGGGTTGCCTATGATGCTATTTTTACTGAATCACCAGCCATCCTATATGTGACCTTGAGTGGCCTCCAACTCTGGGATTTCATGCCTAGAGTCTTATCTACCAGGCTGTTCAGATTCTGCAACTCCTGAAGGCAGAGCTCACCAGCAATTCCCCAAACACAGCTCCCATGCTGGCTTCAAGATACAAATGCATGTAATAGCTTCTTGTCTGACTCCAGGAAGCTGAAAGACCTGTACCAGGGATTTTCTGGAGGCCAGAGTACTCTGGTCCTGACTGGAAGGTTCCCCACAAGTGTTCTGCCGTGTTGTTCAGCAGGGGCTGATCCTCTCAGGAGCGCCTGAGAGTACACTTCACAAAGGCAAAGAGCCCTGCACCTGAGGGAAGCTGCATTAGGCTTAATGGGAGGCCCTGTTAAGTTAGGAAATTTGACTTCACAAGGGAATTAAGCACTTTAGACCATAGGATCTTTTCTAACTTGGGAGAAGATGAACTTGTAGATGGAACAATTTCTCTTCAGTGGGCCTCTTAAAGCAGGGCAGAAAAGGCGTGGCTCTTCAGTCCCTTTCTCAGAACTCCTGTGAGTGTGGCTGGAGCCTGACCTTGGGTGTAGGTTCCTACTCTCTGCCTCCTCTCTGGTCCCACACACAAGTGTCCCTGCTTCCACCTGGCTGCTGTGAACAGGCTAGAGACTTGCTCATCAACACCCAAACCGGCTTCAGAATCATCCTGTTACAGCTTGGATACTGTGAGTCACCGTGGATTTGGCTCTCATGATTTTGGCTTCATTGCCATTTATTCATTCATTTATTCATCTGGTCCTCAGTTCTTAGCACCACCCTTTTCTCTGCCAGACATTGTCTGAGGTGCTGGCAGTATGACAGAACCATGGGGGCCTTAAGCGAATAATAAAAAGTTGAGGAAATAGCATTTTCATCAGCTCTTAAGCAGTTGACTGGGTGTTCTTTCGAGATCCAGAACAATAAGTGGGGTAGATCTTTGTTCCATTGGGGTGGCCGTTAGCAATGACTTCCTGAGAAGTCTCAGGTCAGCAAAGCTGGGATGAGGAGAGAAAGCCAGTGACGCAGAGGCTGGAGGAGAACCTTCTAGGCAGAGCAACTGACTGAGCAGAGAGGCCCAGGCAGCAGGGGCTGGCCTTGCTCTTGAGCCCTACACACCCTGTCTCCTCTCACATTTTTTCTCCCCACATCTATTCCCTGGAATCCCTGCCCCCTGCTCCCCCCCATTCTCTTTCTCTCTTATTTAAATTAGAAACAAGCTTGTTTTACATGTCAATCCCAGTTCCCTCTCCCTCCCCTCCTCCCCTACCCCCCACCAACCCTCTATCCCATCCCCTTTCTGCTCTCCAGGGAGGGTGAGGACTTCTATGGGTGACTTTTCAAAGTCTGTCATATCTTTTGGAGCAGGGTCTAAGGTCTCCCCCCCCCCTCAGCCCCATGTGTCTAGGCTGAGAGAGTATCCTTCTATGTGAAATGGGCTCCCAAAGTCCATTCATATACTAGGGATAAATACTGATCCACTGCCAGAGGCCCCAGAGATTGCCCAGGCCTCCTTACTGACACCCACGATCAGGGGGTCTGGGTCGGTCCTATGCTGGTTTCCCAGCTGTTAGTCTGGGGTCTATTGGCTCCCCCTTGTTCAGGTCAGCTGTCTCTGTGGGTTTCTCCAGCCTGGCCTTGACCCCTTTGCTCGTTACTACTCCCTCTCTGTAACTGGATTCCAGGAGTTTGGCTCAGTGTTTAGTTGTGGGTATCTTCTGCTTCTATCAGAAGGATAGCATATAAGGTAGTCATCAATCTCTTTATCGGGGAAGGGCATTTAAGGTAGCCTTTTCACTATTGCTTAGATTGTTAGTTGGGGTCAACCTTGTAGATCTGTGGACATTTCCCTAGTGCCAGGTTTCTCTTTAAACATATAATGGCTCCCTCTATTATGGTATCTCTTGTTTTGTTCTCTATTCTACCTCTGACTCAATCTTCTTGCTCTCTCATGTCCTTCTCTCCTCTCCTCTTCTCCCCTTCTCTTTCTCCTAAGTCCCTCTCCCCTCCCATATGCTCCCAATTAGCTCAGGAGATCTTGTCCCTTTCCTCTTTTCCCCAGGACCACATATGTCTTTCTTAGGGTCCTCCTTGTTTCCTAGCTTCTTTGGCAGTGTGGATTGTAGGCTGGTAATCCTTTGCTCTATGTCTAAAATCCATATCTGAGTGAGTATACATACCATGTTTGACTGGTTACCTCACTAGAATGGTTTCTTCTAGTTCCATTCATTTCCTGTTCTCTCTCTCTCTCTCTCTCTCTCTCTCTCTCTCTCTCTCTCTCTCTCTCTCTCTCTCTCTCTTTCTCTCTCTCTTACTTTCTCTGTATTCTCTGTAGTTGTTATATATGTGTATGTATACACATACGTGTGTCTGTGGAGGCTAAAGGTCAGTGTTGGGTGTCTTCTACCACTCTTCACCTTAATGTTTGAGACAGGGTCTCTCACTAAGCCTGGAACTCACCATTTTGGCTAGACTGACTGACTGGTCACTGTCCCCTTGGATTTACCTGCCTCTGTCCCTCAGTACTGGGCTTACTGGTACGGTGCCCAGATTTTTATGTGAGTGTCGAGATTTGAACCTAGGACTTGATGTTTGTACAACACACACTTCAAATACTGAGCCATCTATCCACCCCTGTTTTATCCCTCGATTTCTCTGACCTGGATTAGCTGGTCAGTGTTCACCATTGTATTTTTGGTTTCTGGTTTCCTTGGTTTGTGTTTGGTTCCATTGCTCCCCTTCCTTCCTCTTCTTCGCTGTCTTAGGTCTTTCATTGTGTCTCATTCTCGATCATCTTTACTCAGTCTTGGTCCCCCAGTGACTGTTAGCCCCACTCCCTTTCTCCTTGTCTGTCTTCACGTAATTCTGGCTGCACTCCTCAGTCCAATGACTCTTCTCTTCCCAAGCAGAGGCCCCTGGGATGCTCCTCTGATTGATGTGAACCCTGACAGCCAGAGCCTTTAACTCACTCCACAGCACATCTCTGGGAGTGCTGAGCTGGTGGTGTTTTGTCTGAGTGCAGGAAAGGCAAGATTCTTAAACAAACAGGCTTTCTCAGGAGCCAGAGTGATTGTACTTCTCCATTGAGCCATCCTGATGGTGCACAAGTGCAAAGCCGCCCAAAGCCTTCTGGGGGAATCAGAGTGAGCTGGCTAAGCTGGGTGTGGAGGGATGGGGGAGGGGGGCGGGGAGGTGGGAGGAGAGAGGGAGAAGGGAGGAGGGAGTAGAAGTTGGCTCAGGTAGGGCCTGGCCAGAGCCTGTGCTCCAAGGACCTGAATAAAGTGGATTGTTTGTAAGAGGCAGAGAGAACGTTTCCTGTTGGGTGAATCAAAGCAAGCCTCATGATGCCAGGCATCACCTCCATAAAGCCCTTCTGATCGTCATTCTATCCCTAAAGGGAAGGGGCAGGTCATCTCTTGTCTCCATCTTGATATGAATGGGTATCTGGCCCAGAACCTGGGACTCTTTAGCTCTTCCTCACAGGATTATGTGTTTAGACACAGCCATCCAGGGGTTTTCAGGGATATACTGTGGTACCCATCTATATTTCCATCCTGTCTGGTCTAGCCAGTTTCCAGTTATAGCGGTGGTTTTCAACATTCCTAGTGCTGTGACCCTTTAATACAGTTCCTCATGTTGTGGTGACCATAACCCCCACTGTAAAATTATTTTTGTTTCTACTTCATAACTCTAATTTTCTACTAGTATGACTTATAATGTAAATATCTGTGTTTTCCATGGTCTTAGGTAACCTCTGTGAAAAAGTTGTTCATCACCAAAGGGAACGGGACTCACAGGTTAAGAACTACTGAGTGAGAGGCTCACAACTGGGGTCATGGAAATACCCACTTATTAGGTAAGGGTCTTTGATAGAGTGACCCAGTTTCCTCATTTCCAAAGTCAAGGTGTTCACAGACATCAGTGAGTATCTGGGGAAAACCAACCTTATTTCCTATTAGATGGAGTGTAAACTTATGGAGACAATATGGAAATCAGTGTAGAAGGTTCTCAAAAGAACTAAGAGTAGAACTAACTATCTTATGATCCAACTATACATTCCTGTGTATTTACACTCAGGACTGTAAGCCCAGCTACAGAGATGCCCCCCACAAGTTTATTCTGTATTATTAATGATAGCTAGGAAATAGAACCAGTCTAGATGTCCATCAATGGATAAGTGGGTAAGTACATACACACAACGGTATATATTTTCATCCACAAGAAAATGAAATCATGACATTTTCCGAAAAAATATGGGACTGGACTTTTGTTTTATATTTTTGAGACAGTGTCTCTGTAGCTCTGTGTGGCCTGGACCTCTTTCTGTAGAGCAGGCTGGTCTTTAACTCACAGAGATCTGCCTTCTTTGATTCCCAGGATCACAGGCATGCACTACCACACCTGGAAAACTTGGAAATTATCACATTAAGCAAAATCGCCAGACCTACAAATATTGTATTTTCTTTCATAGGCTGATCCTAAACTGTATGTGTATGTATGTGTCTGTGTGGTGTGTGAGACTGTATGACTGTGTATGTGTGTATGTGAGTGTGTGTAAGTATGTGTGTGTATGTGGTGTGTGACATGAAACTAGAAAGGACATGAAAAATGAGTATGAATGTAGGGCTAGGACAGGAGAAAAAGGCAAAGGAGAGAGGATAACATGAAAGCAGAAACAGGAAGTAGACCAGTAAGATAGGTCACTGGTAAGGTAGGGGTGGAGGACCAACAAAAAGAAAGTATGTATAGCAATGCCATAATGAAATTCATTACTTTTTTGTTAATTTAAAAGCCCAATACTTTACAAATAGTTAAATAGAATGAAATCAAGGTGTCCGAATTGATGTTCATAAAGTTCTTGGAACTTTGTAGTGAATACTCAGTAATGCATTGCTACTGCTACTGTCTGTAATTTTTATTAATGTTTGTTACTGTTATTATCACCGTCATCATCATCATTCTCCTGGAAATCTTTGGGCTTAAGAGCCCTCTCTTTAATTGGTCAGAGAATCTTAGCTGTTTTAGTGTTCTGTTTCTATGAAAAAGCACGATGACCAAAAGCACCATGGGAAGGAAAGACTATTTCATCTTACACTTCCAAGTCTTGTTCCATCACTGAGGAAAACCAAGGCAGGAATTCTGCTAGTGCAGGAACCAGGAGGAAGGAGCTGAGGCAGAGTCCAAGGAAGAACTCTGCTTGCCTGCTTGCTCCTCATGGCTCAGATCTGTCTGCCCAGGGCTGGCACCACCCACAGTGGGCTAGGCCTTCTCACAGTAATCATCAATGAAGAAAGGGCCCTACAGACTTGCCTACTGACCATCTGATGGAGGCATTTTCTCAATCAAGGTTCTTCTTCCCAGGTTAACTCTAGGCTTGTGTTGTTGACAGAAACCCGCTGGCACACAACTTTCTGAATTATGCAGGGATTGGAGAGGACAGTATTTTGTGCAAAAGGTCACCTGTAATCTATATAGACTTAAAGGAAATCTCCTCAATGTCTCCTTTCTCAGCCTCAGCTTTGGTGTAGAGATGTTTGAAGAAATCAGGGATGGCTTGGCTGTCATGTTGATAAATTAAAAATGGTTCCTACCCCTCTTGTTCCACTTTGCCTGAAGAGCCCTTCTGGTGTGTAACTGCTGTCCTGCCTCCAGGCTGGCTTAGTAGTTTCTCCTGCCTGGTGCAGTCGTGCCTGACTCCTGGGCCTCAAAGGCCTCTGGGAAGAATAGGTAGCCCCTCTTCATGCTGTCACACTGTCATAGCGATGGCTCAGCACCAGAATTTCCCACAGTGTTTCAGGACACTTAATTGCCTTGATTGTGGAATATTTTATCTCTTTGTTCTGAGTGTTAGTCTCTTCAGTGCAAATAGGGGGTTCTTACCACGTACTTAATGCTTGCAATGGCTTGAACATCTCCACCAAAATGTGTGTTGAAATTTAATCCCCTTTTTGTGAGGTATTAAGAGGGTGGCAACCTAATCTCACTATGGGATTTGGAGGTGGAACCTCTGGGAGGTAATTAAGGTTAAATAAAGCCTCAAGGGTGGGACCTAATCCAATGGGACCATGGCTTTGCAGAAGAGAGACCTGAGCTAGGGTGGTCTGCCTTGAGTGTGACACTGTTACATTGCCTTGGAACTGCTGAGTTCCCACCAGCAATGGGGCAGGGGTGGCAATCATCTGATCTTAATCTTTAACATCTCACCGTTAAAAGCATGAGCTGAGCAAATCTTTATTCTTTATAAATTACTCAGTCAGTGTTATTCAATTATAGCAAGAGAAAATGGACCGGGAGCTAAAATGCAAACATTTGATGAACTAATGTACAGGCCCACAATTTCCTATATGGTAAATGTGAGCCCTATAGGAAAGTATGTTAAAGTAGACTCAAGTCTAAGCTTTTGACAAAATAATAAAATAAAAAAATAAGGCTTACCCTTGCTCTTGGGGAATTTATTATTTTAATTGTTAGCCCTCATCAGAGGTTATTGGGATTTTTTTCCCCTTGGACAGTTTATCACTTGTAAATTATTTGTCACATCCTACGATTCTCTCCAGATCCTTAACTTTCTAATCATGCATCTTTTATGGGGTCTCCTTTACAGAAGCACCATAATTACGTGCCAAGGGTCCCAGTAAATTTTATCAGGTCATAAAATATATACTTTAATTATTTGGAAGGGGAAGAAAGGCAAATGTTCTCTCTGCAAGGCTCATGATCGATACTCTGGGCCTCACGGTGGCCCAGGCAGGGTCTGGTGTCCCTCTTCCTGCCTTCCTCCTTGAAGTCTCAGCTCCCTGCTCCAGGTGGTGTCTGCACATAGCAGCTCACCCAGTGCAGTGGTGCCTCTTTCTTGACTCTCCTGTGGTCCCTCGGCACTTCCCAGAACACATCTTCAAAGTGGTTTTCCTTCCCACAGCCATTTCAAGAGGCCTTGCTAAAGATGCTCTCATGTCACCTTTTTTATGGGCAAAAATATATAGACCCCAAGAGCAGATAAAGATTAATTTGCCCTAGCTTTCCTAGCTCCATTGTGTTCTGGCTTATTTTCCCATTTATGCCACAATTGCTATTATGTGTGCAAATCTGAAAGCATCCATGATTTCAGCAGGTGGGGAATTTTTATTCCCAAAAGGTTGAAAGTGGAACCACCAAGGCATGTTATCAGAGCCTTACACTGAATTGATTTGGCTATTTGTGCCACATCATAGTGCATGGCAGCAAACAAGGCAGACATACCTTTGCTCCTCTGGGGTTCATTTTGGTCTCCTTTGGGAGATATGCATTGGTCATATCATCAGACAGATTATAGATAACTGATAAGAATAAGAGGTCATTGGTCTAATGAAGGCTCTACCATCATGAATATATGCCCAGAATTAGACCCAGTGAGTAACAATAAAAAAAGACCTGAATTTGAGGGGGGAGTGGGGAGGTAGGGATGAATCTAAGAGGAGTTTGTAGAGAAGTGACAGTGAATATGACCAAACTATATTTAAGTCAGCTATAACAGTCTCTGAGAATTAATAAAAATATATTAAAAAATAAGAGGTCCAGGAATCTGGAAAGCTTAAAAACAGGAACTTTTAATGAGTACAGAATGTCATGGAAGGCTGTCCTGGGGAAACATGATCATGGATACTCAAGATCTGAAGGATAAGCATGGCTTATCTAGGTAAAGGAAGGGAAGGTGTGTGAGGTAGCTGGAGCAGCACATGGGATGGGCCAGTGGTGAGAAGGTGAGGAGGAAATTCAGGCTGGGGTAGAGCTGCCTGTGAAGGCAGAATCAATGCACCAGGCTGAAGCCTTCGACAGGAGCGTGGATGCTGAAGACAGAGTTCAGATAAGTAAAGGACTTTTCTCAAGGCACTATACAGTAATGCTCAAAGCAAGAGGAGGGGGCAGCGATGGGGTTCATGAGTTCCCTGTCTGTCAAGAGAGCCCTTCATCTAAGCCCAGAGAGGAAGATGGGAGGATGACTAATTCCCACTCATTCCTGTTCTTTGCTTCTATGTCATTTCCTTGGGGAACCCTTCTTTGACCCCCAGTTAGACTAACTATCCCAGCAGTGGCTCCCCACCCTCCACTTCCTTTTTCTCAACAGACATCACTATTTCTGCCTTGTCTTGCTTCGTGTCTCTTCTCCCTGCTGGCAATGGGTGACCCTCACCCCCACCCCATGAGAACAAAAGCTCCTTGCCTGGTCTAAGACCTGGCATGTGGTTGGCAAATGAGATATAGAGCTGAATGAGCAAAGAAAGACCTAACGATCAGGTCCTGGGTGAGATGACACATGACATGTGGGGGCATCTTTCCTCCAGATTCTTTTCCTTATTGTCCCATGCAGGCCTTCCTCTCACCCCCTTGCTCACTTCCCCCTTTTTTTTGCCCTAGAGTTGAACTCTTCCAGACTCATTGCTTGCGGGCCTCTTAATCTGAGAGAACTGATGGACAGATGAAGACAACTCTAAGCTAGGGCTCCAATGCATGGATTTCCTTGGGAAGGGTTGTGATGCCCATGTTTGTTATATAGGTATACTGCTGTGCTTCAAGAGGGAAAGACGTCCAGTCATGACTGAGCACTGGGAAGATGAGAGCCCTCCATGTCACCTTCTCAGAGTGACTCAGCATGTAACTAAACTTGCTTCTGATTGCAGGGGAAACACTTTTTTAGCGAACTCTGTGGTCACTGGATTAGTGAAATCCTCAGCAATGTTTTCTGGAAATTGTATTTATGCCATGAACTTTCATGTTGATATTAATGGCAACTGGCATTTGCTCTAGGAACTTTCCTGAATCTTTATATCAGGGTCCTGCCAGTCCAAAGCCTGTTCTGTAAAGAAAGCTTTACTGAAACACAGATGTGACAATTAGAGTACGTGTGGCCTTGCTGATTTTCTTGCTATCATAGATAGCAGAGTTGAGCTATCTCAGCGACTGAACTGTTATGGTCTTTAAAGCCTAAGATATTTACTATGTAACCCATTAGAAGTGAGGCTTCCTAATTGTCCTTTATATTCACAATAAGCACACAATGACTGGAGGAAAATAATCTCCGTTACAGATAATGAAACTGGGGCTGGAGGAGAAGTAATTTTCTTGCAGTGTTACGGGTGGACTCAAAACCAGAGAGGAGATCTACAAACATTTCAATCTTGCATTGTGTGCTCCTGAAAGCATCACCAACAGTCTGAGGTGTAGGCTGGATCTAGTAGCATGGAGGAAGCAGCTCTAGCAGTGTCTTTTGAGGTAATTGTTCTTCATTGTCATTACATGAAGATGCTCATGGGGCAGGGTACCAGAAAATAACTACCATCATTTGCTCTGCATCCCAGTCTTGGAGCAGGGCTTAAAATGGATATGCAAGGTCCCATGAATCCCATCTGGTGGAGTTAGGGCTGATGACACTCTACCAAGAGGCTTCACCATATGCATGGCCAGCTGCACTTGGTTCCCCACCACAGGACTCTCTCTTTCCACCTTGGGATTGTCCTTCCTCACACATGGTAGCTGAGTTTCAAGAGTGAGTGTCTTAAGAGACAGGATGTAGAACTTGAGTTTAAGATCAGGACTTGCAAAAATGCACAAGAATACTTTTGTTCTGTGCAGAAGAAGTCATAAAGCTGTTGAGAGTCAAAGGAGGTTACAGCAATTACATCTTTCAATGAATGAATATCAAAGAATCTAGGGCCATGAGTTTAGAAGTCCAAAGTCACTATTCACCATCATCTTAAGGATTTCTTGAGCCAACATTCTGATACGGTATTTGTGATAATGTATTATTCAAACTAGCAGTCACTAGGAGAATAGAAATGATGATAGGTACCAGACAGTGAATGCAAGCAGTGGTGCCATTCAAACCAAGAATATAATCACTCTGGCCTTGAGGCAATGATCAGTATGCCTCTGATATCCTAAGTCAGCCAGAAAGGTTATGTTAGGACCACTATGTTGTGTTGAAATATGGGAAATACTTGTGAAACTCTTGAAAAATTATTTACAAATAAAGAATAGCTTTTTCTTGGGTGTGAAATTTCCATTTTCCCATTGGAAAGCAATTTAAAGCCTTTGTTCTCCCCAGTCTCCTTCTTGTTCCTCTGACAACGAGAACCTCTGCAGGCTACTAGCTGTGGCCCACTCTGTTTCTATCCTAGTTGAAGCTTTGCTCCATGCCTGGCACTGTTCTAGACTCATGGTCTAGATCTCTTGGTGCTCGTGACTGATTATGCAAGTTGGTCCAGCCCAATTGGTCAATACTCAGCTGAGTGATAAATGCCACAGTGGGAGAAGTAAAAGGCAGGCAGTGCAGGATGCCCAAACAGTAAGAAAGTGGGAGAAACCAGGGGATGATTTCACAAGGGGAGGTGACATTGGTTCATTCTTTTATTTCCTGATATGACTTAGTCACTTTAGTAACATCTTCTCTGTATTACCTCTTCCAGTGGTTAGGAAATCTGCTGCTAGATAAACTTGGTGCTTGCCCCTCTACAGATGTGGAAACATGGGCTAAGAAAGATGAAGTGACTTGTGTCAAATCTCATGTGACCAGAAAGCAGCAGGAGCAGAGTAGGTGCCTTGGGCAGTGTGGGGAAGGTTGAGTAGAAACTTTTAACTCCCAAAGACTGGAAAATGTGGGAGTGAGGGTGAGCCCATGAAATGGGCCTGCATAATCCTGGGATGCAGATGGCTGCTTGGGGTGTAGTGCGATCATTTCTGAAAGGGAACCACACAAGGCATGGGGTTTGGACACGGGGAGATTTGAGTGCTGAAGTAAGGGAAATGGTAGAATCTTAGATTCTATTTTGGGAGAGATCCAGGGGCCATTACTTCAACCCAGAAGTTGTCTAGGAATGCAGCCTCAGGCTCTGCTTCAGACCCATGGAATCAGAACCCCTTTCTGAACTGCTCCAAAACTTCCTTTGGGAATTTCTCTCAATGTATTGTAGCTCTCAGGGTATAATGTTCTAATTTGTTCACATTTAATACCTTCCACTGATGCTTCCCAGGTTTCCAAAACCTGAGATAATCTATAAAGGATGTGAGGGAAAGTCAGGGGTCACTAACATCAACAACTGAATCCAATCTATTAGATTTCATTTTTGAATTTGTTCTAGTAATGCTAGCATTATCCCTATGCTCTGGAACCATACCCAACCCTGGTTCTCCATCATCTTCCTTCACAAATTCTAAGCAAATAAGGTCAGTGGTATAAGCTTTTGGGCCAGTGGGAGGCACTATGGATCACTGGGGCCTCATACCATGAGGCCTGTGTGTGAGTACCAGCTTGCATGTGCAGAGGTGACACAGATCACCTAGAACCTAAGTCTCTT
This sequence comes from Mesocricetus auratus, assembly GCF_017639785.1. Classification (NCBI taxonomy): domain Eukaryota; kingdom Metazoa; phylum Chordata; class Mammalia; order Rodentia; family Cricetidae; genus Mesocricetus; species Mesocricetus auratus. The sequence goes on along the minus strand of NW_024429209.1, from coordinate 6,556,182 downwards.
GATATCACAAAGCCTTTGGTCATAGAGTTGCTGTGCCTGAATGGGAGGATGACATTCATAGAGCCTTTCTCTGGATGAAGTGGGGATTTGGAAAATCATATTGTCTGTCTATCTGGAGATGCTTGTGGTGGGAATGGGACAGATAGTGGGGGTGCAGAAGGTTCCCATTGCAAAGATGTTGGATTTTGGAATCTCCTGGCCCTCGGTTAAGGAGTTCTCAGTGAACCTGAGAAGGCAGAAGTACCACTGTCTGGAGTCACAACTGCCCAGACACTTCTCTCTGTTTTTCTCTTTTCCCTTTAGGAGACATTGCGCAGCTGTCTTATCTTCACACCAGTCTGTGCTTGCCTCTGGATGGAGGTGGGCAGGGCTTCTCTTTGACCTACAGAAGCATTCCATCTAGGGGTGAGAGATGATCCATGAGTGTTTTAGAATTAGAATAAAGTGAAGCACTTGGGTCTGTGGATAAAAGGGACAGGGAGAGCAACACAACTTGCCTGCTTTTTCCTTGACCAAATACACCTGGGTGTAACCAGGACCCTCTTCAATTCTCAAGGTCTGCCTCTGCCAGTGTTGTGCTGTTTTTCCTCTCAGGGTTGGAGGAGGACTGGATGAGGTCTGGAGAAGCTGCTAGGTGTCAGGGTAAAGCTCATGGCAGCTACCCACAGAGCCCTGATCACAACTCAGACTTCAAGCTGGGTCAGCTGCCCTGCCCTACTGGAGGTGATCATCTGGAGGGACTGGTTTCAGTTCACAAGTCACCCTTGCCCAGACTCCTCCTCATCATGTAGGGAAGTGACCATCCTCACGTGCCTGACAAGATGCATGTGATGATGGCGTGCCTCGGGCAACCAGACAGCTCTTGCAAAATATTTGGTTCACACATTACTGCAGAGGGATGGAAGGCAGGGGAGAAGCAGGCCACCCCTGTTTGTAATGGACGATAAAGCTTTGTCTGTTATGGACTGTAAGTCTCTGCTTCTTTTGTGGCTGTGGCCTTTTAGATGAAGATGGGCTCCAGTTGATTCTTGGACTGTGCCCTGATTACCTTTCTTCTTTTCCTTTTGTGCATCCATCCCTTTCTGCTTTCTCCCTGCTTTTCTTGTAAGAATGAACCTCTGTGTATCCTTTCTTGAGCTTTCTCCCTCAGAAGGTCACCTTCAGAGGACAGTGTGGGTTTAAATGCCAGTAGGCTTAGGAGGTAGACAAGTTTGTTCAGGGCAACTGAGGACATGGGCAGTTTCTCCAAGATAGCTACATGGGGTCAAGCTGGGTCTTAGATGTCTCTGCATCCCTGCAGACCAGGAGGAGACAGGCAGTGGCTTTTGTGGAGGGTTCAGGAGCAGGAGAAGAGCAAGCACGCCAAGACCCCACTCCTCCTTCCCTTGGCTAGACACCTTCTATTTTTGTTGCTTAGCTCAGAGGTGTTTCCCCTGAGAACCTAAGTCTCTTGATATCCCAAAGCCTTTGGTCTTAGAAGCAGCGATGACTAACTCTTTCCCGTTGGCAGCAAGGACTCAGCTGTCTTTTGAAAGGAACATGAGTAATGGGTGCACTTCTGCTTTGTGGCTCTGCCTTGCCTCTCAGTCACACCCAGGATGTCCTACACCACGTTTCTCATGGTGCCCATATGTGTGCACACTCTCCTGCACATCTGCCAAGGTGTACATATTTATTTTCACTCATATCCACTCTTTGAGGCTCCAGGTGTTCTTGGTTCCACACACTCCAGAGAACAACAAGTCACAGTGTGGTTCACGTGCCTCTCCATAAGCATGTTCTGCCTAGAGACCCCATTAGGGCGTTTTATTGCCGGAGCTCCCAGGTGTTTGCCGACCTAACACTGGCAATGACTGAGTGGGCCTTTTGGTGACATGTCCATAAAATCTCATAAATCGTCTCTATGCAATGTTGCATGCACATTTTTATTTCCCTCAATAAATACACGCATTCTTATTTCCTAACAGCTCTAGCACTGGCTGGGTGCCCAGCCAAGGGGTCCACTTACTATGCGTTTGTCCAGGATTCATAGTGCCATAAGATAGGAATGGGGGTGTCTCTGTGGGGACCTGTGATAGTAAAAATTTCATTTGAGTGAGACACTGGGGTTCATCTTGTTCAGCTACAAATTGTGCCTCCCCTCTTGGTGAACCACTTAGCATTTTGTTTATTCAATTATTGCAGTTGGATTCTTTTTACTGACCTTTCAGGCAAGGGTGGGGGCTACCATTAAGTCCCTCCCTTTTGAATTTGAAAAGTGAAGCTCAGGAAAATTAAATGATGTTCATGGGAAGGTCTGAGCCTCTGCATTTAAAAATTGCCTTGGGTCATCTTGATGCAGGTAGTTAAGGCCACACTTTGAGAATGAACGTCATCTGTGGTTATGACTTGGACCACAGGGCACAAATCATATTTTCTACTTGTTTAAAAGCACGTTGGGAGTAATGACTCTGAAGAATGGAGGAGCAATCTGAAGAGTGAACATTTGGTACTTCTAGGGAAGATGGAATTTAAAACTACCAGCTTTGGATTTGAGTCTCCAGTAAATACGGCTGGGGTTGGGTCATCAGCCTTATTCAAAGCCAGTGCAGTCCCCTCTACTCCTGGCATTGTTACAATTTTGATTCAAGTCCACCTGTTCCTCTTTTCAAATGACCATATTTTGCATGTGCATACAGACTAACCCCTTAAAGATTCTTTTAAACCATCACCAAGGCCCCTAAAAATGTCAGGTAATAGGATGCTCTCACCTCACACCGTGGAGTGAGAAGCAGTGGTGTGAAGGTTAAGGGCTGCTACTACGAAGTGGCAGAGTTCAGATTGTGAACATAGCTCCGCAGTGTCAAGTGGCGTTTGCTCTCCTCTCTCAGTATTGTCTGAACGCTATCACTTGCCTGCTGGCAAAGAGGTGCGGGTGGGACTGCGAGCTTCCCCAGGAGCCCGGTGCCATACATGTTAGGAAGTACAGGACTGTAGCAAGTATCTCCTTGTATGAGGCCACTGGATGGAGAGGGAAAAGGGGAAGTGAGCTCTGCAAGCAGGCATGGAAGGGTCCGTCCTTCAGCATTCTGTGCTATAAATGAATGCTAATTGCATAACATGTCAGAACTTGAAGGGTGAATTGTAAAGCAAGCTCCCCACCTCCACTGTGCAGCACAGCTTTCTGTCAACTTGACAGAAGCTGGAGACACTGGAGAGGAGGGACGCTCACTTGAGAAAATGTCTCCATATGATCAGGCTGTAGGTAAGCCTGTTAGGCATTTTCTTAATTAGTGATTGATGGGGTAGGGTCCAGGCCATTGTGGAGGGGCATCCCTGGGTTGGTGGTCCTGGTTTCTATAAGAAAGCAGGCTGAGCAAGTCAGTGGGAGCAAGTCTGTAAGCAGCACCTCCATGGCCTCCACATCAACTTCTGCCTCCAGGTTCCTGCCCTGCTTGAATTCCTGTTCTGATTTCCTTTAGTGATGGACTGTTATGTAGAAGTGTAAGCCAATACACCCTTTTGTCTCCAACTTGCTTTTGGTCATGGTGTTTCATCATAGCAATAATAACCCTAACCAACACCCCCCTGACGATTTTTAAAGTTAAAAATCAAATAAAATAGAATATAAGGAGGTATATAGTACTCATTTTTGCCTTGGTATGATGCCCCATATGAAGGAACTATCAATGTATTTTATGAATGTTACAGAAAAATGAAGAGCATGGGCTATAGTACAGCTTCATCCATTCCCATACACTTGTCTCTCTGGCTGTCTCCAAAACTCATTCTATCAGTGAGTGGAGTGGAGTCACAAAGTTATGTGACAATTCAGGTATGCACAACTAATCACACACAAATTTTGCATTCATCTATGATGCTACTAGTATCTATGGACAAATACTGATGTTGTCTGGGTTCTGCTGACCCAGGCACAGCCTTAAACTCTTTGCTTCTGTGACTTCCTGTTTCCTGTTAGCCTTGCTCCCTACTTCTGAGCTTGTACTTTCAGTGGAAGGAGTTGGAACCTTGAAGTTTTCTAGAGTCTGTACTGTTACCTACAGGTCTGTATCCCATCAACCCTAACCCTATCCTTAACCCTAACCCTAACCCTAACCCATGGGTGGCAGCTAAGGAGACTTTATATGGGCTAAGCAATGTGTGCAATGACTTCCCAAGTATGATCTGGTCACAGTGACTGTTCAGTGCTTTGTCTGTCAAGAGGAGTGATCAGCACTGAGTTTCACCATGGCATTATTCCATAGGACAGGCAATGCCACCTCAGCATTTCCCAAGAGAACCTGTTCTTTTTGCTCACTGTAGAAGATTCTTATTCCGAATGTAGGTTTGTCTTCTATGTCAGATCCATCATGGGCTCCCCAAAGTCCTTATTCATTGTCAGCATTCTGCACAGCATCCCTTCTGAGTAAGGAAGACATTTGGTGGCAAATGAAGACAAGAAGTAGGCTAATGGCCACTAGGCTCATCAACTCTCAGAATTTCCTATTGCTCTAAAGCAGACAGCCTGGAGGATTTTAGAAAAGACCTTTGAGATCTTGTGCTGCCAGCTGGGTGGTAGCACTTTGTGTAGAAAATTCATGCACTGAATCAGCAATGAATTTCACCACACCTGGGTTGCTCAGATTCATTTACAATTGCTTCAATTATGAGATTTAAAAAATGTTCCCTTCTCTAATAACTTTATGTTCTTTGCTCTAGAACATTTAGACCTTCTTATGGTTTGAATAGGTTATGTTTCCCCACAAGCTCATGCATAGAACCTAGCTTGTAGATATAGGTCATCATAGTGTGAAACTTGAGGGTTATAGTTAGGCCTCCTCTTTGATCCCCTTACCTCCCAGCTTCCTGATTGATGCTATGTGAAAAGCTGCTGCTATCAATTCTTGCCACCAAGGACCAGCATACTCCAACAATGATGCCTTCTCCATCATGATGGGTTGGAATCCTTTGTCATAGGCATTTCTAAGACAATGGAACTTATAGAATCAATATATAATACATGGGAAATTTATTGTATTCATTTACACAATACAGGCTGATCTGACAATGACTGTCTACACATTGGAGAGATTGAGAATCTGGTAGCTGCTGAGTCCATGAGGCTACATGCCTCAGCCATCCTAAGTTGGCACCAAAGTCCTAAGGAGCCATTTGTCTTCACCTTAGAAGGGTGAAGTGCAGTAGCAACAGAAGAGAAGATGAACTTAAACAAGGAGTAAAGGCAGGTAGGCAAAAGTGACAGGGCTTTACCTTGAACCTCCTTGTATCTGTGCTACTTCAGGAAGGTGTTACTATTCTGAGGTAGACTCTTTCCACCTCAGTTAATCCTTCTTTACAGTCCCACCTGGGGGTGTGTCTCTTGCTCCCACACTGAATCAAGATGACAAAGAACATTAACTATCACACCCCTGGACCTTGAGTCAAACTAAACCTCTTTCCTCTTAAGTTGTTTCTGGTAGGTGTTTTGTCACTATGACAATAAAAATAATGAACACAGAGCTTAATGGAGATATGCTCCTCACAAAAAGCATAGCATTGTGTTAACCAAGTGGAGTCTAGTACTATCTTGGCCTCTCTGGCCTCTGTATATTCTCATAATCCAACAAAGCAGTTAGCTATGCTGGCTGAGGTGAGTGAGTCAGAATACCAAGGAGAAATGGAGTTGCTACTACAGCTGGGGATAAAAATGAATGATGCCTGGTATGTGGCCTTTCTTGGGGACTGCTCTCAGTACTCTCAGCCCTGAGATAAAAGATGGAGAATTTTGACAGCTCAACACAGGTGGGACAGCTAATGAGGCAGGCCCCATAGGGATGAAGCTTTGTCATTAGGTGAGAGAAAATGATGAACTAGGCTGCTCAAGGTGTTCATGGCAAAAGGCGTATTGCAAAGATAGTGGCCATGATTATAACCACCATCTACAGTCACATGGACAGTGACAGAACTGAGGATTATGAATACCATGAGTATTTCTTCTTTATTTTCATATAATTATTATTTGTGTTAATGAAGACTTCTCCCTACTCCTATTGTAAACTTGGGTTAAGTAATGGGTTATCTAACAGAGTGACTTAGTGTTACCTAGATATAACAACAGTGACTTATGAGACTATGTCCTTTTGAGGTGGTTGATGGTAAGTCTGGTTTTATTTGCATGAGGTTTAGTGGCATTAGTTGTGACTTCATTATTTACAATATTAGAATGTTGTTTGAAAAGTTGTTTCTATGATAACACTGTCATATGACCAGAATATGGAAACAGCCTTGATGCTCATCAGCAGATGAATGGACAGGGTTGATATGGTGCATATGCTCCCCAAATTTTGTTCAGTCATAAAGAGGAATGAAGTTATTTCTCTTGCAGGAAATTGGTAAAACAAGATACCATCATGGTAAGTGCAATAAGCCATACTTAGACACATCACATTTTCTCTTATATGCAGAATTTAGATTTAAATATGGACTATATATAATGAAAGGAGGAAGAGGATTGTGGGAGCTGAGGGACTTAATGAGAAGGGTGGGAAAAGAGAATAAAGACCAGGAAGAAAGACAAGTATTGAAACTGGAGAGACAGCTAAGAGGTTAAGAGCATTTGCTGCTCTTGCAGAGGACCTGGGTTCAATTATTGGAACCCACGTGATGGCTCACAATTGCCTGAAACTCTAGTTGCAGAGGATTTTACACCCTCTACTGTGCCCTCTCCATAGGCACATAAACGCGCATAGTCATATGTAGACAAATAGTGTGCACATGAGGTAAAATGAATATACCCAAAATAAAGGAAAATAAAGTATTGCATGTTCTCTCTGATGTGTGGAATTAAGATTTAAAGGAATTGACATTAAAATAGAAGGTTGACTATCTAAGGGAATGAGGAGGGCAGGGGTCCAGCATGCTTGAACACCGTCACTACTGCCCATGCTCCCCAGTCCTTCCTCTCAGAAGCAAAGCCAAATTTCCTCCTTTTAAATAAGGTGCAATGTTATTTCTTTGGCTTTCACAGCAGCTTGTAAGGTACAGCTCATTATTCTCATTTTACCAATGCAGAAAAGTGAAGTCCTCAGGGGCTTAGTAATTTACTCAAAGCCTCAGAGTTGGGAGGTAGAACTGGGATTTAAATTCATTCAAACTGATTTTTAGGAGGCTTCATTTGCTTTATTTATATTGTGGGTCAATCAATTCCTCAGAAAGGAAAAGAGACCTTTACAGAATCCTTTAAAGTCATCTATAGGAACAGGCCCAGTCGTAGCCTGCTGTCTTCTGAGATCAACAGTTATTAATATCTTAATTAAAGCAGCTGTGATTACCCACCACAGACTGCTCAGAGGTCTTTTGATAGTCCTTCACAGAAGGAAGGGATGGGGGGGGGTTGTTAGATCTTCACCCAAGATTCTAGTCACTCATCGTCTCCCATTCATTTCTGTGCTAGCTGTATGTCATCCTACCCCAGCTGCATTGCTGGAGTACAGAGAGGGTAGGAGGTTAACTGAAGAGTCGTCCTAATTTCTGTGGCCAGGGGGAGGTTGTTATTCACAGTAGAGTGATGAGGTGTTTGGGGATGATGTATGTTCCTGTATGTAACCCCTCACCCATGCCTCTGCTGGACTTGGGTGGAATCCCTCCTTTGGTCTGTCACTGACCTATCTGGGGTGAGTAGATGTTTGTTTTGTTTTCCCAGGAGAAAGTCAATTCAACAGCCTTTATGTATGGGTGCATATAGCACTAAATATCGTTTTGGGAGCCCAAAGCGTGTTGCTGACCATGGGGTGACAGCAATGATGGAATGGCAGTAGTGACAGTGTTCAAGCATGAGGAAGGAAGACTGCAGAGCAGGATACATGTTCTTGCTCATATGGACCCACTGATGTAGGAGAACACTGTCAGCAGGGCTGACACCTTGAAGACCTGCTTGTCCAAGTGTCCTGTTGTATGAGGATTCCAGTTGTGGAAGGCACTTTGTCCACTGTTTCTCTGCTAAAGAGGAGGAGATACACACCATACTCCAGACTATATTCTCAAGTCTTGGCTAAGACGATGGAGTTAAAGTCTTGGATTTTCTCTATGCTCTTCTCCTTTGAGTGGGAAATGACAGGCAAGGCAATTCACATCACCATGTGGTGAAGTGGGGCCCTTTCATTTTGTCATCTTTTCTTCATCTGGTAGAAGAGGGCTATAATTTGTTAGTGTGTATCATTCACATCACTGATAAGTAACAAACATTTGTTTTATGTCTGAAGGATAGATGTAGGAGGTGCTTGAGAGACAGCTTAACAGTTAAGAGAATATATTGCTCTTCCAGGGGACCTGAGTTTGGATCCCAGAACTCACATGAGGTGGCTCACATCCACCTGTAACTACAGCTATAGGAAAATTCTAGGTCTCGGGCCTCTGCTGGCACCTGCACTCACATGCACGGAACTAACCCCTAAAGTTAAAAATAATAGAAATAAATATATTAAAATAGACATGGGAGAGATTATAATGTGCATTTTTGCTGGTATAAAATTATACCTTTTTAACTCAGTTTTTAAAATATGCTATTATTGAAAACCATATTTATTTTATATTGAGCCTACTCAGTATTTAGTATGCTTTTGGTTGAGTGTTCTGGGGTGTTTAAGGTAAGTGATACATTGTAAATAAATATTTGTAACTTTGTTTTTTCTTTTCTAACAGTTTCACTGCATGCTCTTATTTTATTTCTTTCATTGCAGCTTCCAGAACAACCATTATTTGTAAGTGTACGGGACATTCCCATCTTTTCAGTTTTCAGCAGCACGGTGCTTATACTTTGCCATTAACCATAAAACTGTCTCTCAATTTTGAGACAGTTTAATCATGTTGGATTAGATCAGGAACTTCCCATTCCTCACATCCTATAATTTTTAGAGGAATGGGTGCCAAACTTAGCAATTAATTCTTCATATTTACCAAGATGATTGTACTCAATTGAACTGATACATATAATATACTTCCTAGCATTAATTTCTCTATTAATTGTTGTAAATAACTATGCTCTTACTGTTCTGTTGAATCAAATATTCCCACATGATTCTAGAGTTTCTGCAGCAATCTGATAAAGCAAGATTGGTTTATAGTTCTGGCATTAATATTATACATGAGTACTGACAAAAAGGGAAGGAAACAAATTAAACTGTAGTGATCTTGTGTGTGTTGAATGGCATAATAATGGGTTCCTTTCACTGTTCTTTCCTAAAATTTAACATACATTTTAAACGGTAAGAGTGAACATTGCTCTGTCTGAAACTTTTGCACAAAAACATCAGAACTAAAATAACCATTCTAGTCACCTATAATTCTGAGGGGTACAGATTTAGTTTGACCTCAGCAGGATGTTTCTTCTGTTGGTCTTGCCCAAAGGTAATCATTCTAACATACTCAGTTGTGGATTCACAGGGGGCTAGATGATCTGGGCGTGGAGGGGGGGATCTCAGATGAGATGAGTTGACTGTTTTTTTCATCCCCCTGATTTTGGTGGAAGAAACAGGGAGATCCTTTTGCAAAGAACACATAGAGGGCTGGGGAATATTGTTGCAGACTTTACAATCATCTACAAATATGTGTTACATTTAAAAGTAGAAAATGCATTGTAAAAAGAAAAGAGTAGGGGCTGGGACTAGAGACATCAATGGTTCAGTGATTATGAGCACTTGCTGCTATTTTAGAAGACATGATTCCCCAGGCCCCATATCAAGTGGTTCACAGTCTCCCAAAATTCCAGTCTAGAGTATCTGAAGCTCTCTTCTGAACCTCACAGATGTGGTTCATATACATACATTTAGATATATATATATACATATACATAAATCATAAATAAGTCTTAAAAATAGATAATACCAGGTGCTGAAAGGATATGGCAATGTATTCTTTTATGTATTGCTGGGAGCCTTATACTTTTATTACAAGTATAATAAAAATTATTTAGTATTGTATTTGGCAAGCGGTGAAACATGAATAAACTTTGACCTAATCTTCTATAAGTTGGTGCTTATGCTAAGGAAATATGAATTATGTGGGAGGATTTTATGTATACAATTATTTGTATGTGAAAAGCTAGATCACAGTCTTATTGTCAAACATTAGAAAAATTAATACCAGCAGATGGCATCTCCATAGGATGAAATGTTTTCATCTCATAATAGATTATGAAATTAAGCCTTAAAACTTGATTTATTATGGTCACAGTTTAAAAAGTAATCAATTTGTGTGTGTGTGTGTGTGTGTGTGTGTGTGTGTGTGACCAAGCACGTGCATGTGATAACACATGTATTGAGGTCAGAGGACCATGTGCAGAAGTCTATTCTTTCCTTCCACAATGTGAGTCCTGGGAATGAACTCAGGTTATCAGATTTGTTGGCAAGTGACCCCTCCACTGCCCCCAACCCCAACGTGCATTGCCACCCCACACCCATGAGTCATCTTACTGGCTCCATTAGCCTAGCTTTGGACATTAATATATGAAATATTATGTAGGTTTATACAATATGTGTATGCCCAGCCTTTATATAAAAAAACTGGGAAAATATATGGACACAGTACTATCAATTGTGTCTGAGTAGTGACTGGGTTACAGGTTAGTTTCATGTTATTTTGGTTATCAGGGCCATGGACATTATATGGGATTGCCCGAGCAATTATGCACAAGACAGAGTAGACTTTAACTCCTGTTCCATGTTCTATGAGAGTCCATACATTTTCCGCAAGTTCTGTGTTTGGCTTTTTTTTAGGGTTTTAATTCTCATTGCAGCATCAGATGTTGATATCCTACCTCTAGAAGTCTATGACCTATCTTGTGTCCTTACTCTTTTAACATCTCAGTCCTGCATCCTGGCTGATGTATGATTACAGTCCCCTTTCCTTTATTTCCACCACTACCCCTCCCACTGTTAATTTGGAACATTAAGCTGTTTTTATAACAAATTTCTATAGATCATAGAGATAGGACCTTGTTATACATCATAGACAATAAAGACATCCTACATCAGACCAAGGAGAAGGAAGATTTTGTTGTTTTAGTCATGGTTCCCACTGATAACCTTTTGAAGATTCCAGACCATTTCCAAGAATGATGCATACAACAAAACACATGGGACTATAATGAGAATTAATTATGCTGAAAAAATCAAATACTTAAGAACAAACATATTTTTTTTAATTTTATTTTCCAGTTTAAATTTAGATAAGAAACAAGGTTGCTTCACAAGTCAGTTCCAGGTCCCTCTCCCATTCCCTCCCTTCCTCCCGTGCCCCCCCCCGTTATCCCCTCATTTCTCCAGGGAGGGTGAGGCCCTCCATGGGGGTGTGCATAGTGTGTCATTTCAAATAGGGCAGGGCCTAGACCCTTCCCCAAGAGTTCAGGGTGAGAGTGCACCTCACATTGTTCTATGGGAGTCCAAAGTCCGTGTGTATACTTGGGATGGGTACTGATCTGCTGCCCAATGCTCAATAGATTCCCTAGGCCTCTTCACTGACACCCAGATTCAGGGGGTCTTGATCAGTCCCATGCTGGCTTCCCAGGCTAATGCCTGGGATTCAAGGAGTTAACCTTTGTCTGGTCAGCTGTTTCTGGGGGTTAAACCAGCCCAGTCTTAATCCCTTTGATCATCAGTCCTCCCTCTCTGTTACTGGCTTTCTTGAGTTCAGCTCAGTACTTAACCAAGGGAGTCTGCCTCTTCTTCGATCAGCCACTAAATAAAGTTTCTGTTTCCCAGACTCTCTGGCCATAGGATTGTAGGCTGGCACTCCCCAGATCTATGTCTAAAATCCATATATGAGAGAGTACATGCCATGTTTCTCTTTTTGTGACTGGGTTACCTCACTCAGGATGGTTTCTTCTAGTGTCATCCATTTGCCTGCGAATCTCATGATTCCATTATTTTTTTCTGCTGAATAGTACTCCATTGTGTAGATGTACCACATTTTCTCTATCCACTCTTCAGGTGAGGGACATCTAGGTTGCTTCCACGTTCTGGCAATTACAAATAAAGCTGCTATGAACATAGTGGAACAGACATCTTTGTTGTATGAATGGGCATCTTTTGGATATATGCCTAAGAGTGGAGTTGCTGGGTCTTGTGGTAGGTTTATTCCCATTTTTCTGAGGAATCTCCACACTGATTTCCAAAGTGGCTGAACCAGTTGGCACTCCCACCAGCAATGGAGGAGTGTCCCCCTTTCACCACATCCTCTCCAGCATAAATTGTCATTGGTGTTTTTGATTTTAGCCATTCTGACAGGGGTGAGATGGTATCTGAGAGTTTTAAGTGACACATATGCTACATTATTAACAATGCCTTGACCAGCACAACAGAGTGATTTCCCTGAAAGTGAATATGATATCCAAATGGCATAAGTACAGATGTTTTGAGATCTATGCAGCTACTGTAATATGGTTGATTACAAAGTTGCAAAACTTGTCATGGGTTATTACATTTATAGTTGGAGAAAGCACTCACATTTTCTTTGTGGTTTTCCAATCACAGTAAAGGACCTCCTGAGTTCCAGCTATGGGTCACTAAAATCAGTGGGCTTGAACCCAGAACCCTTGGTTATAGCAGCATTCCTTCCTTCTAGGTCCACTTGGGTTTTTCGCCTTTGGGCATTGCTCATGGCAATGTCATGTCACATTGAGCCCCAGGATCTTACCTTTACCCCTTTCTCCTTTGCCTTTTCCACCTCTCCCCTTTTGTTCTGGGAAACTCAATTTGTCCCACCTTGTTAATTTGAATGATTTCACAATCTGTGATTCTTAATTTTAAAGTTAGCTCCTTCCTTATCTTTACCACATTCCCAACAGTGTGGTTCTATTCTAAAGGACTGCTCATCTATTCCTTTTGAATTTTAATGGCCAATATCTAACATTCCCTGAGCATTTCCATGTGCCAGTCATTGTTCTGGGAAGGGCATTATGGTTCCCTAAGTGACACAGTTAGAAGGCTATAGAACCCAGATTCTCAACCAATCTGCATTGTGTAGCATGCCAAAGAAATGAAACCAAGATTGATCTTTTTTATTACTTTAATTTTAAATAGCTTGCTTCACATGTCAATCCCAGTTACCTCTCCCTCCCTTCCTACCGCACCCCCCCCACCATACACCCAGCCTCCCACCCTATCCTCACTTCCTTCCACATAGGGGGTATCTAGAGTCTGTCATTTCACTCAGGGCAGGGTCCAGGCACTCCCCTAAGAGTTCAGGCTGAGAGAGCATCCCTCTTTGTGTTATGGACACACGAAATCTGTTTGTATATAGTGGATAAACACTAATCTACTGCCCAAGGTCCTATAGGTTGCCCTGGCCTCCTCACTAACTATCACACTCAGGGGGTCTGGATCAGTCCCATGCTGGCCTCCCAGCTGTTGGTCTGGGGTCCAAGAGCTCCCCCTTGTTCAGATCAGCCGTCTTTGCTGGTTTTGCCAGCCCTTTCTTTGCCAATCTAGATTGGGAACATGATAAGGGGTTTGGGGTGTGGGAGAAGAAGAAGAAGAAGATTGGTCTTTTTATAGCATTAACCAAAATATTTGTTAATTTCTATTACCATAACCAAAATACCTGACAAAAACAACTAAGTGAAGAAATAATTTCAGTTGATGATTTCAGAGAACTTTTAGTTAATCAAGACAGCCATGAACACAACATGGTCTATAGTATTTGGAGCTTTGATGAACAGCAGATGAGGGATTTCCTTCTGCATATGTCTTTCTCTTATTGGTTGATGAATAAACACTGTTTGTCCAATAAGGGCAGGAAGATAGGCAGGACTAGGAGATGAGGAGAATTCTGGGAAAGGTAGACAGAGAGAGAGGTGCATGAAGAGACGCCATGTAGCCAAGGAAGGAGTAACAGGTCTGGACTCTTCTCCATGTGGAAATACTTAGATTAATAGAAATGGGTTAATAACTAAGACAGAGCTCTACAGTAAGAAACCCTAGCCATTGGCCAACAGTTTAATACTTAATATAAGTCTTTATGTGTTTATTTGGGGCTAAAACAGCAGTGGGATCAGGCTGGGACAAGTAACTTCAGAAACCAACAACTGTTCACATAGTGGTAGACAGAAAACTGAGAGGATGGACAGGAACTAAGAATGAATCTAGTCTTCAAAGTCCTGTCCCTAGTAACTGGCTTCTGATAGCCTGACCTTACCTCCTAAAGGCTCCCCACTTCTCAAAACTACACCACAAGCTAGGGACGGAACACACAGCCATCTTTAGATAGTAATTGTTTCTGAGTAATTATTTGCTTGGCTGGTGGATAAATCTCCATTGGTGTTTTCTGGCTTCTGCTATCATTTCTGCCTAGTCTCCTGATCATTAGGGAGAAAGCCAATGTATAGGGCAAGAAAGATGGGGACACAGATTTCTAGAGGCAGAGAAAGAACATGTCTTAACAGATCCTGGGTCTTGGCTGATCTAAACTGGGGTGGAGCCTGGACTGGCACTCTGCTTCATTGAAACACCATGCTCTCTTCCCATAGGCACTTCTAGGCTGAAGCTGGCTCTGTTTGGTTTTGCATTCCTTTTGAGGAAGGCAGCACACATTAGTAAAGCATTGTCAGTATTCACGATTGTTTAAGAGCTATCCCACTCTATGGCTACAGATGATAAGAATGGAGGCAGAAGTGATTTTAGGAAATGCTTGAAGATGGTTGCTATAATTCACACCTCCTCTGTGCCTGGGATCACCCAATAACACAACCCTCGCTTGTGTTTCTTGGGTAGTCAGTTGGGTACATACCTCCTATCTTAGCCACATGTTTTAGAACATATGACTTTTTGTTGCCCATGGAAGCTTATTTGTTAGAATGTGTCTCTGCATTTCCAAGTTACTGGAATTGCATGCCTGAAGGCAGAGGTCTTCTGTGGATCTTCTGGACTGTATCAGGAGAGGTCAGATGCCTTGTGACTATCCCTAGACTTCCAATGCTTGGTGGATCATGATACCAGAAGGGAGGGGCCTTCCTTCTTAATTTACATTGAAATTTTTATACTTGTTCACTTACTGTGTATGGTGCAAGCATGGTAGTATGCATGCCTGGGCAGATGTGTATGCCCATGACATGCATGCAGAAGACAGAAGAGGATATTAATTGTCTTTCTCCATCATTTTGTGCTTTATTGTTTTTGAGACAAAGGGTTTCACAGAACTGGAAGCTTCCTATTTCAAATAGTTTGGCTGATGAGTGGGCCTCCAGGATCCTCCTGTCCTCACCCTCCAATTCTGGGGTTTTCAGGCACATGTAGTCATGCCCCACTTTTTACTTCAGTATTGGAGATTCAAGCTCAGGTCCTCATACTTATAAAACAAGTGACCCCCCACCCCCATGGAGCCATCTCTCTAGTCCTTGTTTTACATTTTAAAGCCAGCCTCTTATTCCTACTCCTCCAAATGCTGGCCCATAACTTAATTTGTTAGAACAGGAAGTATTTGTCTTCCATCTTTTGATGTAAGTTGCATTTTGTACTAATTCTTTCAGTCTTGAAGCTAGTCTCCTTGTCAACAAATGCTTCTTTTTCTCTAAGGAGCCTGACTTCATCTTATTTATCTTAGGTCACCTGCATAGGAGACCACAGTCATATGCAAAGTCAACCCTAGACTGTGGCTTACCACTAACAGTGGGATATGAAACATCAAACTTGAGTATATTTGGGAAGTGGTGGGTAATACAAAGCGGATGGGAAGGGTGGTTACTTTATTCAGAATTCTCCCTAAAAATGAAAGAAATTTGACTCAGTCAAAGCAAGGCTGGCAACATTTGGCTTCAATAACATAACATTCAGGTCTGGTTGGATCTAGGTAGTCTAATACTTTGATCAGCACCCGCCTCCCTCCCGATCCCTTGTCATCAGTGTGAACTTGAACTTGTTTTACTTGGTGGAAATAAGTGATGCCGAGCAGTTCTAGGCTTGTTTAGTCCAGCATTGTGAACCCAGTAAGATAAAAGATAAAGGTAAAACAAAAGACTCTTCCCTTTCTCCCAGATGGTCATTTTTTTCAGCATCTGTAGAACAGATGGACTCACGTCTTGGGCTTAAATTTTGGATCAGTGATGGAATACTGTAGGACAGGACTTATTTAGGGAAGTTCAAGGCAGTAAGTGGTTTGTGTTAGTGTGGCTACTCAGGATGCTACTGTGTGGCCAGAAGATGAACGAAGAATGGATGAGGATGAGACTGAGGAGGTGGCAATGCCATTCAGAAGTGGTGGAGGATGGTGACTGTGAGAGACAGGGTCACATCCTATGCTTTGTGTCACATTGCCCTGATTCCAAGACCACAGTCCAGCTCTTTTGGGAGAGATGCATGGTTTTCTGTGGTTCTTGCCTTTCAGGGCAGAGCAGGCTACAAATTCATCTCAGAAGATGTTCATCCACCAGTGCCTGAGTCAGCATGCTCCCCATGCCTGTGAAGGCAAATCACATGGCAGCTTGGAAACATAACTATGCATGTTAGAAAAAAAATCAGAGCAAAAACGAGTGTCCACCGCCCGGATGTCAGGAAGTGTGGTCAGCTTCCTCTGAGCACCAGGGAGGTGAAAGCAGGATGAAGGGTCATTGGCTCCATTAATGAACAGACACAAAAAACTGCTGATTTGAAGGAGAATTAAAAAAAAAAAACAGCACCCCGGGGGACATTTTATTGTACTTAGAGAATGTCCAATTTCATCCTTCATATAAAAAAGGAGAAAAAAATGGAATGTTTTGCTTTTTATAAAAGTCAATAGATTAATATGAAAAGAAAAAGTTCCCAGCCAAGAACGAAGCCACTGCTGTGTGGATGTGGACGTCTGAGCTGACTCCGCCAGCTTCATGTGAGTGCTTGTGTTTGGCTTGCAGATCCCTTGCTCTGTAAAACCTATTTCAGGAGCACTTTGAAATGACTGCCCAGTGATGGCAGCCTCATTTGGGATGTATTATAATGTCATTAGGAGGGGCTATATCACTTGGTATAATGTCAGACACATTGTAGCCTGTGGTTTTACGATGTGGACAAATATCACACTCAGGAATAAGATGGATCTGAACAAATCAATCCCATCTGGGCCCTGCCGCAAACACAGTTCTGCTGTGTTTGTTTGGGGGTGGTGGTGTGTATCACCCTCATACAGCCCATGACTTTCTACCCTGCAAGGCCCAACTCTTCTGCATCTCTCTCTTGTTCAGATCCTACCCTGTACTAGAGGAGACAGGGGTTGGTGGAGGGAAAAAGGTGGAGGAGGGGAGGAAAAAGACTTTGGTAGTTTAATAAAACAACACAAAACAAAACCCTTCTAGAATGGAGAAGGCAAGCTCGGAGGGAGAGGTACTGGGTTTATCACACACTTGCCATGTGGTGGATGTTTTTGCACGTCTTGCCTCTCTACCCTTGTAACAAGTCTGTGCAGTGTATGGACATCACACAGCTCTTTACAAAGGAATGCAGAGATATGACATGGCCCATGACCATATCTTGCTGGAAGCTGATGAATTACTAAGTGGAGGGGCTGGGCTCTGTGGTTTATTTGAAGTGTGTTTTGAACTCTGTACTCTCTCATGCCACCTGGATATCCTTCAGTGTCTTTCCTTCTACAAATGAACTATGCACGGGAGAGGAGAAAGTGGGAAATGGGGATCTCAACTGTGTTTGGTTAAAAACATGGTTATTGCTAAGGCAGATAGAAACATGATGTAACCCCTTTGGAGAAGGATTTGACAATTTATTAATGAAGTTGACTATCTGCTTGGTTTATGACTCATCAATATCACAAAAACTATATAATAGCCACTGTATAATAGTCAAAAACCAGGGAAAAATTAAAAATGCTTATCTACAGATAAACTGAAAAAATTATGGTATATGCATGATATAGACTACTACATAACAGCGAAAAGAGTAAGCCAGTCAGCATGCCGTGGCTTGGATGAAGTTTTAAAATATTGTATTTAGTAAAGTAAGACAAATACCAAAAGATTATAATGTACAATTCCAGTTACATACATCTCAAAAAGGGAGGAAAATAAAGTAAAGGTTAAATCACTATCATTAAAGTTTACCTCTAGGACAGGAGGTGAATTATTTCCATGGAGGACCTAGGCCAGGAAATTTGGTAATTATTTGCACCTAAGAATGAATTCATTGAGTTAAGTATTAAGAGTCTACTATTTATAGACTAAAGCAGATAACATGGAAAAGTTCAACAGAAAGAAAAGGTGCAATCCAACATGTTGCTTGCAACTGTTAGAAAGTTGGTTCGTCTGTTCATTTCAACCCTATGGAAAAGACAGTGAGTCAGTGCACAAAGGTACTGTGCACTGTGGTGGTGGATACTAGATTTTTAGAGATAATAACCAGATGGAAGGTTGACTGGTCTATCTCCAATTCTTGTAAACACCACTACTCTTGGACCAACCTATCTCCAATTCTTAATGTAGAAAATGAAGTACCATTCCCTTCCCTTGGTAAGCCATAAAATGCATCTCTTACAAGCGCCCTGTTTGTTTCTTTATCCTCTTTTTTCCAAAATGAATGTCTACATGGTGCATTTGTAGTTCACTGAGTGTGAAAACACTGTGTGGATTTTGGGTGACTAGAAGGAAGAGCTGCCTCTCTTGTGGTGTCAGGGTGAAATGAACTACCTTGTACATCATTTACTATATTATTTTCAGAAAGGGCCTTGGGGGTAAACCCATAAATTGGCATGACACCTGTTTAGTTCTGCAAAAAACCAGTCAAAATGAATATTCTTTTATTTGAATAGATACATGTCAAAGCCACACAAACAATGCCAGGATGCTACTCTGGATGGACACAGTCAAGGAGTGTGAAATTTATTTCATTACCTGGAATGAAGTGCTTTATAGAGTGGATGGGTTTCTATGGAATTCTCCCACTCATATTTTCTCTAGTGATTTTAGTGTAGCCCAAGAGAACAGTTCTCTAGTCAGATAGAAAGCCTAAGTAGGTAAAGTATTTACTGTCCATGTTGCTTTCTGTTGCTGTGACAAAATACTCGAGGCAAACAATTTGAAAGTTATTTGTTTTGGCTTGTGGTTTCTGTTAATGTCTGGCTATCTCCACTGCATTGAAGTCACAGTGGAGACTGACCATCATGACAATGAGAACAGGTTGTAGAGGTGGCTATGGAGAGGGAGAGAGGGAGAGCAAGGGACAAACTACTCTGGAAAGGGATACTCTAGTGGGTATACATCCTTCAATGAGGCCTGACCTCCTTAAGTTTCCACTAACTTCCAAATGACCATTAAGCTATGAATCCATCAATGCATCATTGCATTAATGAGGGCAGAGCTCTTGGGATCAGGTCGTTTCCCAAAGACCCACCTCTGAATGCAGCCACACTGGGGACCAGCGTTCCACATGTGAGATTTGGGAGGCAATTAAGATCCAGGCCATAATGATGCCTTGCTTTCTCCTTGATCCTTGTTGCTCTTAATTCCCAAGGACTTTACTTTTCCTTTGGTGTGATATATGAAAGCCTCCTGTGCCTTCCTGCTTCCAATGTGGATGGAATGAGTAACCCTGATGTTTAGTTACTGGCATCTTTTTACTTTTTACTTTATTCTGGAGTTTGTTCCAAATAGTTAATGGGAACATGTTGCCTGGGTCATGCCTGGTGGTAAAATTGTAGACAAGTCTTGGATTAAACCCCAGTCTAGTCATCTGCCCTGTGGACCACACCATGTTTCCACTTAAGTATTGAAGACAAGTGAGTGCACAGTTGATATCACTCTCTGTTGGAGTGGAAGATGTCTGGGTTGACATAGGACACCAGACAGAAGAGCCAGCACTGACCTCAGGAACACATGCCTGGTTCCTGGTGCAGGGATTAGCCTAGTAGTAGGAATTTGGTCAGAATTACTCATGGATACTCATGGTTACCTGGACTGCATGACTGGAAGTCATATGCAGTGGATAATACAAACCCTTCTTTGTACTGTCTTCAATTGCTACTAATTAATTCATGAAATGGGAGGATGGTAGAGCTATTAAAAATGGAAGCTCTCAGACCAACCCACAGTGTTCCTTATAAAATACATTGTTTTCCTCATTTAAAATTGTAATTTGCTGAGTTTTAAACAGTGTCTAAATGTTATTTTCCATGTACTCTGGTCATTCTTTACTTACTTAGTGAATTCAAGGAATGTTTATTCAGCACCTACAATGTGCCAGGCACTAGGAACAAAGAAGTGAAGAATCTTCCTATTGATACAGGGCTTAGAGTCCACAGGCTGGGACATCTGGCAAAGAAATGGTAAAAAGTGTCAGTGATGAGTTGTATTGATAATGAGGCATAAGACATATCTAGTAGGCAGTGGAGGAAATGAGAATGGAGTATGGTTCTAGTTAGAAGACAGGGGATGGACTTTTAGAACAGAGAACATTGGACATGAGACTGTAATAAAGTTAGGAAGAAGACTGTATGACTTTCTGAAGGAAAAGTGGTGTTCTAGTATGTGTGTCCATTGCTGTGATAAACACCTATTAGCAACTAATAGTAAAGCTATCGGCAACTTACGAGAGGAAAGGTGTCTCAATTAGGGTTTCTATGGCTGTGACAAAACACCATGACCAAAATGCAGCTTGTGGAGATAAGAGTTTATTTGGCTTATACTTCCATATTCCTGTTCATTATTGAAGGAATTCAGGAATGGAAATCAACCAGGGTAGAACCTGGAAATGAGAGCTGATGCAGAGGTTATGGAGGGATGCTGATTACTGACTTGCTTCCCTTGGCTTGCTCAGTTTGCTTTCTTAGAGAATCCAGGACCACCAGTCCAGGGGTAGAACTCATGGGCTGGCCCCCTCCATTGGTCATTAATTGAGAAAAAGCCTTACAGATGGATCTCATGGAGGTGTTTCCACAACTGAGGCTCCTTCCTCTCTGATGACTCTAGCTTGTGTCAAGTTGACACACCAAATCAACCAGTACAAAATGGTTTATTTGGCTTAAACTCCCAGGTCACAGTCCATCACCGAAGAAAGTCAGGACAGGGACTCAAGTGGGAACTGAGCAGAAATCATGGAGAAACACACGGTTTACTGGCTTTCTCTCTGCTCGTGTTTTTTATATAGCCTAGGTCTATCTGCCCAGGGATGCTGCTGCTCATCAACCAAGACATTACACTACAGACATGATCACAAGCCCATCTGATCTGGGTAATTCCGAGGTTTCTTCTTCCCCGATGACTTTAGCTTGTGTCAAATTGATATGAAAAACTAACTGGCACAAGTCACATGCTAGGATCTTGCCAAGCTCTTTATTAGTGTGATATATTTTAGCAATGATTGGTGGCAGGGCTACCAAGATGGTGCTGACATCAAATATTACCTTCTGTGTAAGATAACCCTTTGTGTAGAAGGTCTTTGGATCCAGGATGTTGCAGAAAGCCTCAAGGCCTGTTCAACAGCCTACACAACCCCTGTTTGATGGTTCTTTTATTTCTTTCCCAGTCTTAACTGTCATGAAATCATAAAAACTCACTGGCTTTATTATGTAGGAATGCAAGCTCTTCTGGCTCCAACTTCATTTTGCCTAGTGTGATATATCGCCACTTACATATGTACCCAATAGAGCATGGCCTTTTAGTAATGGGTACATTTTCTTTCAGAGGCAACAAGAATTAGAGAGGAAAATGTTATTAGTGAAACATTGTATGTTTACATCTCCTATGGATGCTGGTGTGTGTGTGTGTGTGTGTGTGTGTGTGTTTGTGTGTGCTGCTAGGATGGAAAACTTAGGTAAGAGGGCGGGGAAATGGGTATCACAGGCAAGATCCAGGCCTGGGATGTGGCTGTGTGGTAGTAGGATTGCTTAGCATACACAAGGCTCTGTGTTACATCCATAGCAGCAGAGAAAAAAATGAAATAAAAGAGTCAAATCTAGATGAAACCAACACTAACAACAGGTGGAGTATTGACCTCAGGCCAGACAGACTGCCTCTCTACCTTCATTCTCTTGGGATCATGGATTGAAGAGGGCCTGCAGGAAATGAGGGTTCCATGGTGTCTCACTGTGAGGCTCAGATACACAGCTATGGGAGTTGGAAGGCTGCAGAGGTGCTTGCAGAAGGGCACATGTTCAGCATACGGCCAGATCCACAGTTATAAATCACACCAATTAGTAGGCTCTTTGTTGGTGGAGAATGACCAGTAAAGGTACCATGCCTGCCTGGGAAGGCAATCTGTCCCAGAATCGCATAGGCACAT
Source organism: Mesocricetus auratus (assembly GCF_017639785.1). NCBI lineage: Eukaryota > Metazoa > Chordata > Mammalia > Rodentia > Cricetidae > Mesocricetus > Mesocricetus auratus. The sequence continues at coordinate 6,533,956 of NW_024429209.1, read as the reverse complement.
CCTCCTTGTTCCAGCAAGTCTACCAGAAATGTTACCTAAAAGATACTTTATGTGACATACACACAGGGATTGTTTGTTGAATGAAGGTTTGTGATAAGATATCACTAGAAACAATCTTGGAGGTCATAATTGGGAGTTGGGTATGCTTTCAAATACGGATACATTTCTGGCTGACTGTAACTGAAGCCTCTGAGAAGAAAGCAGACGCTGTTCATGGACTGATTGGGAACAATAGCCAAGCTGATGCTCTCCAGAGGACAGAGGGCTGCGATGTGTATACAGCAGACTTTGTCCACTGTTAGAACAACGCCTTCATGTAGAAGGGGAAGGCCTGGCGGCTATTATTCAGTTTGTGTATCACCCCTGTGGCATGTCACTCCTGTCCTGGGTGTTCTGGCATCCTGCGATCTTTTGTGGGTGGTCTCTTAACACCACAGGGTTCCATCTCTGCTTGAGCTCCTTCAGGGAAGCAGCTGCCTGGCTGTGCAGACTGGGAAGTTCTCACTTGCAGGCAGGAAGAGCTGTCTTGTGTGGAATGCCTGTCTACCCCAAAGGCAGTTCTGAACAGCTCTGAGCAGGGTCTCTCATGTGGACAGAGCCCAGTCAGTCCATTGCTTGAATGTGCAGATTTTTCATCGGGTCTATATCTAGAGTCTCCGTAGCTCTAAAGTTAAGAAAAACTCCCCATGCTTTTAAAAGGGGCTTTGTTCATAGAACATGTTCAGCCAACTGCAGCTCTGCTGCTAACCTTTCCCAGATAGCTGAGAGCTGAAGCTCCTCCTTGATTGTGGCTTCTTGTCTGCATTCTTGGCTTCTGCCCGAAGTTCTGGCAAGTTAGGGGGATAACTCTGGTTAATTGATTTTAAAAAAGTGCTTCTTTTTCGTGCCTATGTCTTGATGCTTGTTGTTGTTGTTTGTTCTTACTACAAAGCTCAAGCTTCAGAAAGCCAAATAGGTAAATATGAATGAGCCTAGAAACAACTCTGGAGTAATCAAGAATTGTTGTGAACCTGCAGAGGCTGTGTGAGGGGAGATGGTCTGGCTGGAGCTCCCAGGGCCACCGATCACTTAGCAGTGAGGATATAAATGGAAATAACTTTTTCCGGCAACTTATTGGGTCTTTCTTCACTTAGGAATATTGATTTCTTTCCTCTAAACCTGGAGTGGCTCAGAATGGATGAATTTCTCCGAGTCTGGGCAGCAGGCAGCAGGGTGTGGGGCCACTTAGGCAGGATGGGTGACTTTGCAGGAGGGGGATTTTAGGGAGCAACTGCTGTCCTCTTGTGAAGGGTTGATGATGTCAGAGCCTGGGGACACCATAAAAACCTGGCCCGGTTTATCCACAGGAGGAGGCAGGTACACAACAGCCTCATCAAGCCACTTACTTTTAATGAGATACAAAATTGTGTCTGTTTCACAATTATGATGTGTATCAGATTAATTATATGTACGGTGGCATGTTCAACTGAGAACATGATAATTGGAATGGAGGTTTTTATCCTTCATGTTTCACCTGCTTTCTCTGACATGTTTTGTTTTCCCTGTGTATGTTTCCCACACAGAAGTTTCTAGCGCGTTAGGCCGCTTATGTTCCTGGTGGACAGTCAGCATCACCTGGCTTTTGAGATAACTAGGAAACACTGGGGCCCCATGACTTGAGGGCTAAGGAGACTGCACAAATAACAAGCCTGATAGAAATACCGTGGTGTTTGATAGCCCACACAAACACGCCTGGCTTCAATTTGCAGGGATTTTCTCATTTGTTAAATGACACACACATAAAAATGCTGCGGTTAAAGGTCTCTAGAATAGCACTAGGAAAGCAAGTTCAGAGTCGTTGCTGCATTTGTAACTAATTATGGGGAACGATATTGACCCTGTGACTTGGAGCTGATGTGCTGATGGAGCTGGGAGGCCTAGGCGTGTGCCACTTTCTGATGCCCATGGATCTTGAGAAGGGAGGGAGAGCAGCAGACCACTGCATTGCTGCATAAGGGCCTTTGTGAAATGTCCTGAGGGGATCCAGGATCTCCTTCAGGAAAAATTAGACAATGCGAGTAGTGGCTTTCAAGAAGTAATGTTGGGTGTCTACCATGTCCTGGACCTCACCACTCTTAACGGGATGACAAATGAAGCAATCCCACAGTTCAGAGAAGCACACTCTAGAGGCACTTCTCCCCTAGTACCACCCACTGACTCCCAGGAAGGCCCATATGTCTGAGAGCTTGTTGATGGTGACTGCCCACTGATGTACTGGCAGAAATATGATTCAAGAGAGACATGGACCTGTTTACTGAGACGTCATCCAGCCCTCCTTCAGGTCATTTTCCCTTCATTCATGAATTCATTCTGTTTTTGTTTTTTGAGACAGGATCTTATGAAGGCCTTGAAACTAAGTAGCCAAGTATGTCCTTGAACTTCTAACTCTCCTGCTTCTACCTCCTGAGTGGTGGGATTCCAGGCATGTTACATCAAAGCCAGTTTTATGTGGTGCTGAGGCTAGAACCCAGAGTTTCATGCATGCCAGGCGAGCACTCTACCAACTGAGCTACATCTCCCAGTTCTTCTCCAGTCATCTTCATGTGAGCTTCTGTATGCATCTCCAAGCACCGAGGCCCCAGGAAGCGTAGTAAGACCCAGTCCTACCTCTGCAAACTTTGCAGCCTAGTGAGGCAGGCAAGCAAAAAAAGCATACAGCACCATGGCAGAGGGCCTGCAGAGGCACAAGGAGTAACACTGTCTCTGATGTCCTGATTTTGTCTAGGTAATGATGGCTGAAGCGGCAAGGGGAAGGCACCAGGCAGGTGCGGTAGAGAGGAAGCGGTGGAGGAAGATATTATTTCTGGTTAAGGATTTGGGTGACAAAAGGCAAAGAGGCTTGAAATTGCAGATGGTTCTGAGGGCCCTGAAGACTCATCTCACAGAAATAGGTTTCTAATGGTGTGTCTGAATCATTCTATCCAATCTTATTTAATTCGGTAAATGCCTTCTGAGTCACAGCCAGAACTCTGTCCAGGAACCTGGTGTCCTCCGTGAGGATGGGAGTGAATGAAGACCAATGTGCAAGGCTTGGGCTTTGCCCAGGTGAAGTTTCGAGTCTAGGAGAGGTTAAGGCATGCAGATGCTTGTCTGAGACACAGGGCGGTGGTGCCACAGGGAGGCATGAGACGATGTGGTTGGAAATGGAGGAGAGACCATACACTGTACTGGCCGCCCAGGAAGACTTCCCACTGAAAGTTGAATTAGAATTGACCCCAGGTTAGAAGATGGAAGGTGGCCTTGTAAGTGGACAGAGCAAAGGCAGGGGAAGCTAGATACATGAAATGATTCAATCACCAGATGTGTTTGCCATTCAAAATACGAGTGAACAAATCAGATTATGAACCAGCTTTCCCAATGTGGTTGTAGAGATGTAAACAGAAATTTCTGGGGATCCTATTCCCCCAGGAAAATAGACTTCATTTCAATTCTCCCCAGAGGATTCTGGTGTCTTCCACACAGGTGGGACAGTGTACCTGTGCCTGCCAGGAGGCAATGGCAGGCTTTGGGTGTGGCTGTACACGGTTCTGAATCATATAAGTGTCTCTCTGTAGCCCTGCTACAGGTAACATGTTCCCTTTCTCTTGGATCCATGTTATTTTTTTCCAGAATGGCAGTTGGGAGAATAAACAAGATGTTTTTTGTTACATGGATAACATCATTTCTGGCAAGAGGTAGGTGGGGGCTAAATCTGTGTTTTCTTCCTCTCCTTGGTTCAGGAAACCAAAGTGACTGAACATACAGTTAGTTCCTCAGTACCAAGAGAGCATGGCAAGGGAGGACCCTTGCTATCCTGGAATGAATTGTCAAACACAAGAAAGACCTTAGATTGTATCTCCCTCTTCTCACTTTAGATGGAACCCAGATATCTCCTAAACTGTCCTTTACACTTGGGCTTTGACACCTGCTGTGTCCAGTAGCATAAAGTGTGAACTTGGTCTCCTAAGACTGTGCAATATACAACCTGTACAGCTGCCTAGTGGGGAACGTAAGGATTTCCATGAAGTTGTTTTAAGATATGTGGTCGCTCTAATGAATGCTGGTCGACAAAGCTCTCAGGGACTCCCACTTAGTAAGTGAAATACTAGCTAATGATGACATGCGTGGGAGGAGGATCAGCTCCCCAAACTTAAAGAGGTGCAGATCCACTCCGGTGGCATTTAGATTATGCCTTGTGAAGCTCAAGGAACTGGGCCACCATGCTTGGCCGTGCCTTGAACAACGGTGTGTAGGGCGTCACCTTCATATTGTGCAGTGTGAACTTGCTCTTCTGAGGCTGCGCAGTATGTGATCTATATAGCTGTCTAGTGGGAGACCTAAGGAGTTCCAGGGAGTTGTTTTAAGGACTAGTACGCTGGCAAGCAGACGGCGCAGTTAAATAAAAGGCCTGTGATGTAAGTGGAGTTTCTTTTGGGAATTTCTCTTTAAAGATGGAGAAAGAAAAAAAAAAGATGGAGAAAGCAAGGATTCTGTTTGACCACCTCCTTTTACAATGGGGAGTCCTGGTTGCATTGTAAGAATTGGTAGAGTTGGAATTCTGCCCCAAGATCACTGAGCTGGGTCAGAAGTCTTGGGTACCCCTTCTAGAAGTAGGGCAGGGTTGGCAGAGAGAGTTCTGGCCAACCCAGCATTCTGGAAAAGACACCCTTAAAGAAATAAGTCTCTAGTACAGGTAGAGCCTGAGGCCTACTTCCAAAGGTACTTAGGGATTTTGCCAAGCCAAGATATCAGGGCAGATGTATTTAGGGCTACCTGGCATTTCCTTGAGAGCTACCAATGGAAGCCAGCCCAGTACGGCACTCAGGCCTATAGCCCTGATTTGTGCTCCAAAGCCAAGGGGAGGCTTTGAAGTGTCCACTTCCCCTTTCTTGCTGCTGAGTTATAGGAAATGGAGAGAGGGGAGCCCCTGACACCAGGAAGGCAGAGAATGAAACTAACCCTGAGGAAAACAAAAGCAAAGGAGGCCACAGGAACTGTCCTCACCTCCTCCTGGAGGATCCTACTAGTGGCGCCTCTTAGGAGCCCATGGGAGCCCATCTGTTCCCAGCCAGGGTCTCAGGCAGGCCTGTGGTCAGTCTGCTAGACTGGGCTGTCTTAAGGCCTGCCCATAGGTTTGCTTCCCTTATCCCAGGATTCCCCTGGGGAAAGCAGAGGTGAGGCAACCCTGCCTGGAACACTTTCAGGCAGTCATGACTTCAGTGCTTATCCCTAAAATAAATGTACCACAGACAAGGCAATGTGGTCAGGGGCTGGGGAGTTACTGTAAATACCAGCGAGCCAGGGCTTCCTATTTCTGTGCCTGTGACTCTCTGAGGACAGACAGTGGCCAGCCCCTTCCCAGCCTACTCTTGTCTCTCCACCCCTTCCCAGGAAAAGTCTTGGCCTAGATGTTCCTTGTCTGCTGATCCATGTTTCCAGGGATCCCATGAAGGACCTCATTTCTAACTCCAAGCTGGGCTCCGAGGAGGTTCTGACTGTCTCCAAAGAAGGGGGTATTCGCATATTCTTTGGGTTCATAGCAAAGTCTCAAAGATCAGAAAAAAAACAGAATGGTGTCTATGTGCACTTCCTATGTACTGGACATGGTTCTAGCCTTCCCGTGTTAATCCCCTATCACATTCCTGTAGTCAGAGGATATAGGACTTACCCCCTCTATACATTTTGGAAATGATAACAGCAAAACAACAACAAAAACATACACCTGTCAGGAAGCCACAAGTCAAACTGAGGTAGCCCCACAGCAGACCTGCATTCCCAACCCTTAGTCCACACTGGGAAAATGCTATCAATTCATTTCTGTGTTCCAATGCACAGGGGTATGAGTGTGGAAAGGTTCAAGACCAAGGTCTAGTGAGGTAGATGGGTGATTGTGACTTTCCATTAAGGGCTCCTGTGGTGGTCTGAATGAAAATAACCTTGATAGACTCCCAGGGAGTGGCTCTATTAGGATTTGTGGCCTTGTTAGAGTAGGTATGACCTTGTTGGAGGAAGTGTGTCCCTAGGAATGGGATTTGAGGTTTCAGAAGTTCAAGTCAGGACGATTGTCTCTCTCTTCTTGCTATTGACTGATCCAGATGTGTAACTCTTGGCTCCTTCTCAGGCACCATGTCTTCTTGCATGCTGCCTTCCATGACAATAATGGACTAAGCATCTGAGCTGAAAGCCAGCCCCAAGTAAATGTTGTCCTCTATAAGAGTTTCTGTGGTCATTGTGTCTCTTCACAGCAATAGAAACTGTAACTAAGACAGTTCCTCAGCTTTTCTGACTGCCCTGGGGTTCCCCCAACCACCATCTGAGAGGTCCTATGGTAGTATAACCTTAGAGTTTTGCTTCTAACCCCTGCCTTTTAACTCCCACCCACACTTAGCAGGCGCTGCAACATCACATTATTTCTCCATCCTGATAACCATGTCCTAGGAGAGCAGGCAGTGCATCTGGAGGTTTCTGCAGCAGACTTGCATTCCCAACCCCTAGTCCATACAGGGAAAATGGTATCAATCCATTTCCATGTTCTGTGATACAGGGATATGAGTGTGGAAAGGTTCGAGATCTAGGGCTAGTGAGGTAGGTGGGTGAGTGTGACTTTCCTTCTAGGAGGAATGGCTCCCTGCCGGTCAGTACCTGAGGGCTCCCAGCGTCTATCCCTCAGAGTTTGTGAGCTCTGGAATTGGCATGCTGGAGAACAGGCACCTTCAAGGACATCTCACATATTTTTAGAGGGTTCTGGTCCACCTAGAAGATGAGCTTGTATTCCATCATATTCAGTAGGCCTGCTGTAGGGTGGAGAACTATGGGAGTCAGGCATTTCACTATGAAGAGAGAGTAGCAGGTAGGGCTGACAGATAAAGAAAGAAAGGATGGTGATCTGGAGAGACCACACAGGTAAAAACTAAATATTGTGTCATTTCTTTCAAATCACCATGCTGGGGTTAAGTGAGATTCATTGTTCTTTCCTGCTCCCCTGAGACAGGGTCAATAAGACAGTGGTGTGTGGCAGCCTGCTGCTTTCTGTAAGGAAGAGGATTTTGGTAGCTCATGTAGTTTACCTTTTGGCCTTGGCTACTAAGATATACAAAACTTAAACATATGCTGATCATAAAACCTGCCTCAAAGATTTTTCTACTCAGTTCCTTTTCCACACAGCACTTCATGACTTTATTATTGTTAGTCTACAATTTTGTCTAACTCTTATCACAGGGCACCTGGGTTATAAATCAGATAACAGTAACTTTACGAGTAATTACTTGTGACCGGTGTGTGTCAAGTACCACAGTATTCAAGGCCCTCATCACTCGACTCATCATTATTTATCTCTAAAGTTTGGTGAGTACTTCCAAATTCTAAGGTGCCATCCTTAGTGTTGTAGGCCATATTCTGTGAAGGGTGGGAATGAATAATGTGGGAGTCAGGCGTTAAACAGTTGTGACTGTGTACAGCTCTACATGTTATACATCACACATGCTAGCCTCACACAACCCTCAAATGAGTTGTGCATTACCACACACACTCATACAGTGGGGCCAGATCATGCTCTGACAAACAGTGGCATGGGATAAGGAGTGAGAGAGTGTTTTGGTGGGGCAGGGAGGTGGGGTTGGCTTCTCTATAGGGCTACCAGGTGTTAGTGACTTTCTGGTTGCTATGATGAAGTAACTTGCACCGGTGACTTCAAGGAAGAAAGATTTGTTTTGGCTCATGGTTTCAGAGAGTTCAGTCCAAAGTCTCTTGGCTCTGTGCACATCGGCTGATCATGGTGGAGGAAATGTGTGCAGAAGGAAGAGGCTGCTCACACCACAGCAGACAGGAAGCAGATAGACAGCAAGCCCCAGTGGATTGTATCACTGTGTTTAATGCCCTGCCTTTAGGGATCTGCTCCCTGTTAAGAGAAGCTTTTTCTTGCTAGCCACTTTGGTTTATCCCCCGCCAGTCGCCTGGGCTCTGCCGCGTTGTAGTCCCCAAATAAACACACAAGACGCTATATTAATTATGAAGCTGTTGGCCTTGCTTGTTTCTAACTGGCTAGCTCTGACTTAAGTAATTACCCCATAATTGTTAATCTAAGTATGTCTCTTACCGGAGAGGTTTCCGGGCTTCCTACCCCAATGGCATTACATCTCGACTCTCTTGTGTTTCTCCTTCCCAGAATCCTCCCGGACTCCTAGCCCCACCTATCTAGATTCCTATTGGCTAGCAGTAATTTATTGACATATATACAGGACTTCCCCAACAGCTCCCTCAGTATGTTTTACCTCCTGCAGTTTCTACAACCTCCCCAAATAGTGCCACCAGCTGGAGACTAAGCATCCAAAGCATGAGCCCGTATTTATTCATATTGAAACCCATGATACCGGGGACACCTGTTGGATGAACTGGTGTGAACTGAGTCACAGGCAAAGAACACAGTCTGGGAGGAAATGTAGACTGTGCCCTGGGCCTTGACAGAAGTGTGTGGAGCAGGATTCACAGCAAAGGGACTTGGCTAAAATCAAGTTTTTAATAGAGGAGGAGTTTGGAGTTCAGTCCTAGGCCCATGTGGTGTGAGGGAGGTGCCACGTGATTATGTATAGAGTGTAAACATGCCTGGTTTTGCATTCTGGCTCCTTCGCTGACAGCTCAAGTTCTCAGGAAGACTTGAATACATTGCTACCTCTGTCTTCATTGATGGCTCATCTGTAAAATGGGGTAAAACTGTCTCTAGTCTTCCTGGATTCTTTTGAGATCAGAGATCTTGTCCCACATTAGAGTAATGCTAAACTGTTATTGTTGCCCAGTGCTTCCTCTCATCCTTCTGAGGAGGCAGGATCCAGGACCATGTGAATGTCTGTGGTCTGCACTGTTGCCAGAAACCACATGGAAGTCCATAACCTGTGCCCCTACTTACTGTAAAGGGCAAGGAAGTGTCTTTTGCAGTGGTACTGATGACTGCAGACTCACAGTTGAGAGAAACGGACATGGAAGGCTTCTATGAAAACCCCTATATCCACCTACTCCTCAAAAGTAAAACCAAATGCCTAAACAGAAAGCCATAGAAGAGAACATGCTGAAACAACACTCTCTACAACTGGTGACTTTTGGCAGGGGTGAGGGTAGGGAAGAACTCAGTTTTCTATAAGGGACTGGTCACTAAGAATTTGACCATGATCCAGTGAGTGTTTGGGAAACACAAATTGGCTTTTTTTCCTCTGAGGGTTGTCTATATTCCTTTTACACAGTGGCTACCCTCTCTAGCTGTTTGGCTTTGCTTCTTCTCTCTGAAGCAAATGAGGTAAAGGCTCTTTGGCGTTGCTGTCCTGTGATTACTGCACCACCCTGGGGGGTCCCCTCAACCCCGCTGGAAATTTGGCAAATGCCCCACCCCTAGTAAACTGTCCTCTTTTGTCCCCATTGCTTGGACCATCTGTTTCCTTCTAGGATCCTCACTGAGAAAACCTAGGGTACAATTGCCTCCTAGAACCCTCACTAATACAACTATATCTCCCACCTGCCTCGTAGAAAATGAGTGTTCAGTTCTTCAGACACCTGTGCTGAGGGAGCATCAAGTGTACTGTGTCAACATTGCGTTACAGAACAGCAAGTGGATAAGTAAGTGATAATAAAAATGGTTAAGAAATCAGAAAATGTTTCAAATGAATAATATGAGATCATTGCATGGCCTGGTCATGCAGGGCTGTAATCCCAGCTATTTAGGAGGCTGAGGCAGGAGGATAGCAACTTTAAGACCATTTTGGGACCCACAGTGAGTATAAGTCTGGGCAATCAGATTAGACCCTGACCCAGTACCAAAAGTGAAAAGAAGGGCAGGGTAATAATAGCTCAATGGGAAGGTGCTTGCCCAGCCCATCAAAGGCCCTAAATTCAATATTCAATACCACTTGAAACAAACATCAAATAAAATAAAAAATTTGGGAGATAATAAGTTCCATGGAGTATTATGAAGAACCCCAGGGAATTCTCTTCTTAGGGGACAGGCAATTTTTTCATAAAGAATATCCTAAACAAATATTAAGAGCCATAAAGATTTTATAAAGATGCTTGCTGTAGGATTAGTCAAAAGTGGTTTTAACCTGTCTACTTTTAAGACCCGCCACACTGCTCAGACCTGCATATGTCTTAGGGACCAGCTCTCCTCACAGACACTGTATAGACAGGGATCTTGAGAAGGCACTCATGGGCTTGAACTACTGGAGACTGATCGCTTCCTCAAAATCCTCACCACATTTGAAGTGACCCCTCTAAAGACCTTTGCGTGACATGTGAAAGTGGAGGCTGTGCTGTCATCTGCCTTTAGTCCCTGCACTCAGAACACAGGCAGGAGTGTCTCTGTGAGTGCAAAGCCACCTTGCTCTACACAGTGAGTTCCAGGCAAGTCAGAGCCACATAGTGAGACCCTCTCCCCAAAACAAAACAAGGACAAAGAGAATTTGCATATGTAATAATCTCATGATCTAAACACGAAAGACACTTGCTAAAATAAAAGAAACGTTATTTTCTAGGTAGTGTGAGGCCTACTCTTTTTTCTTTCTTGTTTTCAAACTGTGTAGAGCTGATCATTAATAACTTCCACTCCCCCCACCCAAGTAAACAAAATTCAATAACAAGACAAATAGTGTCCCCCAATCCCACATCCAGATATCTTTGTTGGAAACGAACACTGACTGTCACCTGGGCTCAGTTCTCAACCTAAAACAGTGCAAAGGCGTCACAAGACCCAAAGGAAGTGCCTCTTCTCATGCACCATCCTCCCAAGGAAACGGTAGAAAGCCCTCTGATCCATTGCAGAACTACGTGCGTATGCCAGGAGATCTAAGTCTCCCTCAAATAATCCAATAGTGATTTTACAATCAGAAAATTATTACTCACATGTATTTAAGATGTGGGCAGTTTTATTTTCAGTACTTTGAGAGGCTTGGGTCACACTCTTTGTCATCCTGATCCACCTCAGGAGGCCAGGGAGCTTAGACCTCCACTGGGATGGGGGACTTACAGCTTTTGGTCCCGTGATGCCATTTTGGGGATGGGTGCTGTAATTCTGCATTTCTCTCTCCCGCAGACTTCCGTCCACTGCTTTCCACTTCCTCGACTCTTTGGCAAAATGCATTTAGTTTCCTCTTACTCTCCCTCTACCTCCTTCTTGCCCCACCCCCAACTTCTTTAGAATTTAGGTCAATTGCACAAAAAAAAAAAAAACAGGGAACCATGGGGCTCAACACTCATATTGGGTAATAGCATAGAAGGTTCATAAAATTAACTGGAAGATGAGTCTCTCGGTGCAGTTTCCTATTTACTGAACTCGTGACTTTTGGATAAATCACTAATGATTTTTTTGTTGTTGTTGTCCTTCCATGAATGGAAGTCAGGACATTGTATGTGCCAGGAAAGTATTCTACCCCTTAACTGATCCCACCCCCAAAATGCTCTTGAATTTCCATTTGTTCTAGGTGTAAAAAAGAAAGTCTTCTGTTGTATTTGGTTCAAATTGCTCAGGGATGTGTCTGTTCTAGGCTCTTCTATCCCTGAAAACAGGGTAGAAAAATAACATGGACTTCTAGCAGCATTTAGAACCTGCAGCCACAGACTGGCAGGGAGAGCTGAGGAATGCTACTGGCCTGTCCTGCATTCCTGTGCTGGACACAACGTCAAGAGTCATCTTCAGACTCAAGCAGTCTGTGTTTTTCTTTGGAGCACATGCGTGGCACAGGTTCAAGGTCATAAAGACTGGGTTGGAACTCAAATTTAACATCTAAGTGAGTTTGAGATTGCCTTTGTTTTGGTTCATTCTTCTGCTTCACGGTCTACTCTTCACGAATCTAACTGCGGTAGCGATGTCACTGCACTAAAGTACTTGGAAGACTCCAGGATGTGCACAGAACGTTTTGAGGCCCGGGATTGTCAAGTGATCAGTGAGATTGAAAAGATCCAGGCTTCACTTAATTATTTAACAAACAGGAGACATACAGAGACTTCATTATGTGCCATACAGTCCTCTGAGTTCTGCCCACACAGTGAGAGAGATGTAACTACTGCCCCCAGTTTACAGGTGAGAAAACTACAGAAGGTGACAGTAACTTACTTCTGGTCATTCAAATAGCCAGCATCAAGGCCAGGATCTAGACCCAAGAAATCTGTCTCTAGACTCCATACTCCTCACCATTATACCATACCATTTCTTCTTCGCTTGTGATGCTTCACACAGTAAAGAAGAAATTGTGAGAGCTGGGACAGACTAGGCGTGGCTCTTAGACCCCGCCTCTTTATTGTGTGGTCTTGACATGGTTCATCAACTCCTCTGAGCCCTGATGTCTTTATCTATACCATGGGAATAAAAACGCCCTGTCACACTGCTCCACAGAGGCATGCTGTGGTCTCCAGGAACACAGGGACTTGCATAGGGGATGGGAGTTAAATTTGTATGCTGGGCTTTACTGAGTGAGGCCAAGCCTCAGCCACTTTGTTTCTGGTTGATTTCAGACATCCCCATGCTCAACTGTCCTTTTTTTCTGAGTGACAGCCAGTAATGACACATCTTCCAAAGTGTAAAGGGATGGGATCTGCATACACCCTCCCAGACACTAGGGTTCTTGCCTTACGGATTGGGGTCTGCAGGCTCCTTGTTCACACATCCTGACAGAGTCAACAATTAGTTTTTCAGTCCTAGGCATTAGTTCTCAGACTCACATCCCCTTTTGGCCCCAACCAGCAAATGCGATCCCACACTTTTCCATTTCCCAAACGTTGCCGGCTAATTTTAGGGTTGAGGGAAGGTTCTGATGAGCCTTCTGCCCACGTGGGGTTAAAGTTACCGTGGCCTCTGCCTCTGGTCAGACCCTCTGGGAACAGTAGCAATCACTTCCCGAAGCTTGGTGTGGGCAGGAGCTGGGCCAGGCCAGTGGGCCACAGCTGGCCATAGCATTTCCAAGATGACTGGTGCCTCGCCTCAATAGTCCCGACCCACAGTCCATGTTTTCACAGAGGAGGCATTGCCTCTATTTCAGTGTGGCCTAATGCGATTCTGCTTTTCATGTCATTTTGGCACTAGAAAGGTCTGACATTTACTACTGCAAGAAAAATCCTGACCATAGGGTCTGTCTTACTAGAGGCCCCTTTAAAGGATAAATGCTGACAGATGATTTCGACAATAAGGAAAGAATCCAGCCAGAGTTCTTTACTCTCCACTAAAGACATCACAAACCACATATTGATTTTTTTAAAGAACTAGGAAGAAGCATGGGCCAATTAAGAATAAAACTAATAGTTTATTACCCTCTGATCTTTCAAGCAAGTAGCAATAGGAACACACTTGACTCCCTTACCCCTTTAGAGTGTAATAACCAGGCAAATATGTACATAACCTCATATTAAAACCCAGCTATAGCCATTCACTCAAGTTTCTTTGCTGGATCATAGACTGGTCCGTCCTTAGAGTTCTCTGACTTTGCAAAAATCTCTTCCCTTTTCTGAATGGTTGTTACAAAAAAAACAGTTCCTTTCTCCTCTCCTGCTTTATTAGAGGCCCTAAGAAAGCCCATATTCCTTCTTGTGTGCTGGCAAGTGGATGAATCAGATCTTGACAGTCAATTCATTTATCAGCACTCTCCACCTACCTCCATGGAGCGAAAGGACTGTGGCTGCTACTTTTGTACTTTTGTTACAGAGAAGACTGAGCAGAAAAGCCGGCATGGAGGAATTGCCAGGATGGTCACTCTAAAACATTGGGGGTTTGTATGATATGTTGGGATCTGGAGAGGTTAATGAACCCATTAAAATAACTCCTCATCTCACTTTGAAGGTGTCTTAGTTAGGGTTTCTAATGCTGTGAGGAGACACCATGACCATGGCAACTCTTACGATGAAAACATTTAATGGGGTGGCTTACAATTCAGAGGTTCAGTCCACTATCATCGTGATGGGACACCGCTGCATGCAGGCTGGCATGGTGCTGGACAAGAAGCTGAGAGTTCTACATCTTGCACAGATGACAGGAAAGGATCTGTCTCACTGTGTGTGGGTTGAGCATATATGAGACCTCAAAGCCCGCCTCCACAGTGACACACTTCCTCCAACAAGACCATACCTACTCCAACAAGACCACACCCACTCCAGCAAGACCATACCTCCTAATAGTGCCATTTTCTTTGGGGGACATTTCCTTTTCAGACCTCTGCAGAAGGCACACCGAGGACAGAGTGGTGGAAATGTGATTTCAAAGCTGCCTTGACTTGAATGCATATCAACACCGGAGACACTTGCATGGAGTGGAGTCTTGGGTATGCAAACTGTGTTTTGTTAGAATCTGAGAACTTTTGTCCAACTGGGGGAAGAACACTACACTGTCCTCTTGAATGGTCTTTCCTGCTATGGGTAACTGTCATTCTCTGGTGGCTGAGAGGACAGATGAGAAAGGAGATGGGCTCATCACAGTTTTGATGCATTGAACTTCTGCTTTCTTACCAGATTTTGAGAACTCATCACAGCATTTTAAAGTCCAATGCTATGAAGATTATAGTATCAGATAAGTAATAACTTCACATGCAGAACTTAACAATCCATCTACCCAGCCGCACACCATCAAGGGCTTTTCAGCTGAGCTGTGCTTGAAATTTCTGATGAACTCCACCTTGCATGTGCCCATATGTTCGTGATTTAAAAATTCCTAAGTAGTTCTAATGCACACCAAGAACTGAGACTCAATGTTCCACAAGGGGAGGGACAATGTCTCTTTTATTTGTGTCACATTTCCAGTGTCTTGGGTAATGTCTGGCTATGGAGCAGTGCTCAGTAAATGTTGACAGACTTTTAATTATTCACACATCAAACATTTAGTGTACACTGTCAGCTTTCCTTCAACTGCCAGTGAACACTGATGTGTGCTTTCTGCAAATAACCATTGGGTACTATATTTCAGGATAATAATTATGACTGGACTATAGGCTGAATGAGGAGGCTTTACTTTATGTTTCCAAGTGTATTCTCTTCAAGGACTATATCTTATTTGTCGACACCTAAGGCCTCTGGCATGCTCCTGACCGGGGGGGCAGATTCTTGCCCATACACAAAGAAAACACAGTGCCCCTTAGTTGGGGAACATGTGGGTAATTATGCTGAGACTCCATGTAACCCTTCATGTGTCACATCTGTCTCTCTGTCACTTAGTACTAAATTTTGGGACACTGCTCTCAGATGCTGACCAGCAGCTGGCAGACCCAATTCTCTGTTCTGTCTCCTCTGGTCCTCCTGCTTCTGCAATGCCTTTACTACACTGTGTCTAGTCCTTACTAATCCCTCTCCTCCTGTCTTGGTGACTGTGAACTCAGAACACTTGGATGCTTACCCTTCCACGGCTGCCACAGTTCCCCTGATCCATGAGATTGTCTAGCTGATGTGGCAGGGGTTTATGCCACTTGACTCCAATTTAACTGTCCTAAGCCCCTTCCTTATATTGCCAAGAGATTTCCTAACAGATATGTAACCCAGTGATTCAGGCAATTATTCACGTATTCCCCCACATCATTAGTTTTATGGAACACTGCCAGGGGGCATATTTTTCTTCCCTAGGACTCTTGAGAATAAAGGAAATAGAACTCCTACCATGAAGTCGTATTAAGAAGTTTATTGCTCAGAAAATACCCACACCAATAGCACTTTTATAAAGCCTTTCTTGGACTACATTTAGGGAAGGAATTATTTATATTGCACTTGCTGTTATGGGGATCACTGTGTAGACCTCCTGTCTTCCGGAACATGGATTAAAAATATTTTTGATATCATTACCTGACCACAAAGGAGTGCCTATTGTTATTACAAAAAAGACATGCTCCATGCTGGAGGTTGGCTTTAGGTAGCATGACTATAATTCAATCATCCAAGTTATGACACATCTTGGAGAAAGGCTGCTGTTATTAGTTGTATTGGGTAGCATGTGTAACTCAGGGCAACCTCCATTTGGACTTAGTGTTCTAAGATCCATGTAATGAAATTTCCCTGTATGCATCAGAACAGAAACAGAAAGAATTCCATTAAATTTGGTAAAATACAAACATTATATTGAAAATAATAGTTTCCTGTACTGGGCTGAAGAACAGAGGATGATGAGGTGTACTGGGTAGTTCTTGATATAATAAAGCTGTGTAACAACCATTCCCAAACTCGGAATGCTGAAAGGAAACTATCCTAGCTATCTATCTGTAAAACAGGTAGTCTAGGCTGGATATGAACCTAAACTAAAGGTTAGGTATAATCATATGTCATGTGTCATCTCTTTCTTCATGGGCCAGTGGGCATGCTTTTCTCATGGTGACAACATGGGCAGAAACATGAGCAGAAACACATGAGTGGAAATGGGTTGCTTCCCAACATCAAGGCTTGGATCTGGCCTGCATCCCTTCTACACACATTCTCTTGGTAAGGGAAAAGCCTTTGCACAAGCCTAAGCTGTGCATGGGCTATAGAGGGATACAAGCCCGAGGCACACAGACATAGGGCATATTCACAGATGAAGGGGCAAAACTTGATAAAAAATGTGAATGATGGCAGGGAACATTGGGCCAAAGAGGCTTGCTCTTCCTCACTCCAGCCCTCTAGGGTAGTGCAGCCTGGATGAAATTATTCATCCATTTGTAGCCAAGGTAGTGAAGCACAGACCCAGAAACTTCTCTGTCTGGAGGAGGAGGGTTGCTATTCTGACGATCTCACCACATAGCAGGTGATGGGAAGTGAACTGACTCTGATGGGGACCGAATGTCCAAAGCGGAAAGGATAGAGATACTGACAGATTCAGGGTGGTCAACCCCACACTTGTGAATAGGTGCACAGATGGGAAACTCTCCCAATTGTCAATAAGATTCATTATGTATCGCCCCACAGGATGGGGAAGTGAGGGACTGGACAGAGGAACTGCAAGTTCACAAGCCCGTGCTGCTCTTATCTGAGAAGAGAAAAACAGAAACCCTTTTCCTGTGGGGTCAAGAGGAATTTCCATGTGCCATGCATGGGTCTGCAGAGCGCCACTGAGTGGACATCCTGAGTGTTGCTGTTAAGAGTGAACCCAGTGGTTCCTTTTGTCCTTTCCTTTAAACAACAGATGCTGTGGGCTTGGTGGCCACCTTCATTCAGTCTCTTTCTGCTGTGTCCCCCACCTCTGCCTACAGTGTTAGGCCTTCATCCTTTGCCTACCTGCTGTCAGAACCCCGCATGGCTTCCTCTCAGGTAGGTGCCTGTGTGCAGAGAGCTTGTTAATCAGACACACTAATCACGCTGATTGTGTCTAGTTCAATAATGGATCACCCCTCCCCAGGAATCTCCTGTTTAACATTTAAACCAATTATAAGGCTCTGGGGAAATGGCTTAGATTGGGATTGATGATCAGAAAAAAGGCGGGCTAAACAGAAGCATCTGAGGCAAGACATTTCAGAGCCAAGCCTGTCTTACCCTAGAGATGATGATGGGGGCCTCTTTTTTTTCTGCTCAAGAGTAACTTTGGTTCATGGTGTCAGCCACACAGATAAGTGGCTTAAAGTTTGCAGAAGAGCCTGAGGTATGACCCATGGTCATGAGGACCTGTAGTTTCTTTACCATCCACTATAGCGTTGATATAAAATATCTCCCAAAGGCCTGTGTATTGAAGATTTAGTTTCCAGAATGGAACTTTTGGAAGATGGTGCTTTGAAAGAGATTGTGGGACCCTACCCTTTCTGCTTTTGTGTTTCTTGACCATGGGTACCAAGTTCCAGGCCATCACATCCCCCCACTATGATGCACTGTTATATCACATACCTGAAACTAGGGAGCCAGTTTGTCATGAACTAAAATCTACAAACTATAAGTCAAAATAAACCTTTTATTTGTATAAGTTGATTTTCTCAGGTTATTTCTTAAAGTAGAAGAAAGCTAACTAACATACACCCCTTTCTCCCTTTCTCTGCCTCCATCCTTCACATTTGAACTCCATCTTTACTAACATGGGCTCTTTTAGTAATTTCCTGTCTGTAGTCTCTAACCCCTATGTAGAGCAGCAGGAGTTTAATTTTCTGTTTTTTAAAAATTATTTATGTAACTAAACCATGCTAAACAATACAGAAAAGTACAAAGATATTGTAGCTAATACTCATGTTTTTGTCATCTCAAATTCATTAATGCTAGTCTATCATTTGATGATATAAAATAGAGGGAAAATGCACATGTAATTGTACAGTTATCGGATTTTCACAAAATGAACACAGTCACACGACTGACACTACAAAAAGAGACAGAACCTTAGCAACCCCTCTTTGTCCCCTTCCCATCTTTCTTCACCTCCAAAGGTAGCTATATTCTGAATCTAACATCATATCCTTGTTATTTATTTTTGAATTTCATGCAAATTCATTCATTCAATGTGTGCTTTATTTATTTGAGACTTCTTTTAAGAAACACAATTTAGAAGATAGTACAGCATGCCTATGTTCTAATTTTTTAAGTCCCTTCCCCTTGTTAAAGGAAGCCACACACCCTCCGTGTGAAAGCACACTCAGCTCATGTCATGACAGGCTTGCATCTGTGAACGGCTTTTCTTTGAGCATGTTTCTTTTTGTCAAAGCAAATGTTTTTACAACCCAAGGAGGTTCTGCCACTTGCTTATTTCACAGAATGAGCATTCTAAGCCACACAGACAGCTTATGTGACTCATTTTCCTCCTCCTTTCCAAAACACTGTTTCCTGGAAGTAGTGACAATGGTCAGATGCTTTTCTGCGTCTGGTGAGTCTGACTGACACAGTGGCCAATTTTTAAAAAGACATTGAAGAAATAAATGAATGGATCAATGGACAAAATCCTTTTGTCTTGGAGAACCAGTGTCCCTCTGCTGCTGGCTCCCCTTTGAGAGGTGATGTTTCCCTTTGCTTTTATCCAGAGTCTGTGAGTCCCTCATCAGTGTAGGAATCTGACAACAGAAAGTGTCCCTTCAGAAGTAGCTGCCCCTGATCTTTGTGGCTTAGCTCCAGATGGACTTTTATTTTGGATGGGGGGCAGGCAGTAGCATTTCTACTACCTTTATTGCATACACAGACTTATCTAGTGATCTCAGGTTGAAGGTCACCACAAGAAATTCACATGTCAACAAATAAGCAAGTCAGTTATTCTCCAAGTTTGCCATGCCCGGGGTTGCCGTTGAATCCTATCAGTTCTACTAGCCCCCTGGGTATGATATCAGGACCAAAAGGAGGGAAGTTGCTGTTGCCATTGGGAAGTGACTTGTCATGCTGTATTGGATAGAAGAGAGCAGACTTAACCAGTCTACCTTTCTAGCCTTATTAATGACGACTCAAAGGTTCTGGAGTCTTATCTTCCCTTAGGATTTAGGTTCCCATGTGCACCCTCCCCCTCTCCCTCTTCTTCCCCCCTCTCTGTCTCCCTTTCCCTCTTCATCCCCCCACTCTGTGTACATGAGTGTGGTGTGCATGTCAAAAACAGAGATTAATTTTAGTGGCCCTTCTCAGGAGCCATCTACCTTGTGTTTTGAATCAGGGTCTCTAACTGGCCTGGAACTTGCTAAGAAGGCTATAGTGTTTGGCCAACAAGCCCAGGGATTCACTAGCCTTTTCCTCCTGAGTGCTGAGATTACAATGAGACATGATGCTTGCATGGGTATTGGGGATCTCAGATCTTTATACTTGCAAGGCAAATACTTGGCAGTCTGAGCTATCTTCTTCAGCTTCTTCAAGGGCTGTCTCTATTCCCATGCCATGTAAATTTTTGTAGGGATCTTGTCTATGTCATTGACTAACTATGTGACCAAGAGTTTATGATCATTCTAATCACAGTATCCTTAACTGCATGGTGGGCAGAATGCTTATGGTTTTGTTGGGAGAATTAATAAATCACTGGTAAAAGATATGAAAATAGCACTCATGGTTTTTTTCTACTTGTGTATGCAGGTGGACAGAGGGCCAGAGAGAAATACATTACATATACCATCTAGTGTTCTTTTTAAGCATATTTATTTATTATGAGAGAGGATCTCACAATAATTAGAGAAGAGCATATTTATTGTTTCTCTGCTTTGCTTTGCTTCAACTTAAACTAAATTTCACTTCCACATCTTACTAATTTTTCACCTTTCTCTCTCTCTCTGAAGCTACACCTTCTTTCAGTTTATTGAGAAACATTTATATGCATATATTAATTTAATAATTTATGAACTTAATTAAGAGGATATATCATCCAAAGGCATGCCTCATCAAATGACTTTATCATTGTGCACACAGCACTTCAGTAGGTATTATAATCCTACAGGGCCACCATCACTAACTGGTCAGTCACTAACTGAACTGTTGTTAGGCACATGACATTGTATGCATGTGTCTGCTTTCTTCTAGCTCCTACAAAAACACATCCAGAGGTTTTGTATTTTAAGCAAATGTAGTCAGATTAAGCATGATCCTTTCAGTAATTTTTAAATAAAGTTTTACTTGAGCAGGGCCACATTAATTCATATGTAGTCTTGGTAGCTCACTTTTACATTGCACAGACCGACCTGCAAAACCTAAAATATTACTAACTGGACTTTTATGGAAAATCATTATCTCCCTTTATTCTCCTATGTTTGGCTGTTAAATGAAGGAAAACACTAGACCAAATTGCAGCATAGAAAGGACAGATGGGCAGTTCCACCTCTAGCTGAGGAACTATTTGGTGACTGATAGCTACAGGAAGAAGGAGAGTTACTGTTTAATGGTGTGACTGCTGGTAGGGCCATGCTCTTACTGAGGGCCACACACCAAGGAGAAAAAGATAACATGAATGAAAAAAAAAGAAGAGGAACAAAGTTGAGTGTGTGGTATGGGAGAGGATGGATCTGGAAGGATTTGAAAAGGGGATGTATGATTACACTACAATAGATTCAATTCTCAAAGAATTAATAGCAGCATCAAAGTTCTGAACCCATTGTTTGGCACCACAGGGCTGCAGATTCCACTGTTTCTGTAGGCATTGTTCAATTCACACCTTCCTACTCTTACATCAGATCAGGAGCTAATGTGTTTGGGTACTCAAGGGAAACACTTACCATGACCATGCTGGGTGATCAAGAAAAGGTTTATTAAGAAATTATCTTGAGGAATTCCCAAAATGGGTGGTACAGTACCCATGTCACATAAAGAACTTTTATTTACCCTCAACCAGAAGTATCTAATGGGAGGATGAGCTATTAGACTCTGAAGGAATTGCTTCACGGAAAGCTGCCTTACACGAGCTCTGGCTTTTAATTGAGGGTTCCACTCAATCATGATGGCTGGGAGGAAGGAAGTCAGAGTGACACATGCCTTACCTCTGCTGTCATAGAATGTCCTGCTTGTCCCTCCAGCTGCTGAATTCAACCAGAACTAGAGGGAAAATCTGTCTCCTTTGCTGCCTCCAATTCAAGCTGTAAGTGGGATCGATGAGTGAATGAAAGACACCCAATACTTGGAGTTCGTGTTCAGAATTGTCCCATAGAACTAAGAGGATGGAAATATTCCTGTCTACTGTCTAATATGCCACAGGTGGCTGCTGAGTCCTGGAAATGTGAGCTGAGACCTAGGAACTGAGTCTTTAATTTCATTCCACTTTAATTTAATGTTAAATACCCACATATAGGCAGTGCCTACAATACTGGAAGCCTGACTGTGTGTGGATTCCCATTTTCCTTCATGTATTGACTACAGTGTATTTTGCTGGATGGTCTGTTTTTTCTATGTGAGATCTTTTGTTTCACATTTTGTTGAGTATGATACACATGATCTATTCTGGACATCTGAGATAGTTTCTCTTGCCCTTCTTTGTAGAAATGTTTTCTGAAACCCTGAGGCCTCTGAGAACATGGCTTCTAGGCTTCCTTTTATGCCTTTGTCTGTCTCTTGGATCTTGTCTATTTCGTTGAACTATGAATTTGTAATCAGATGACAGCTTTCAGTCTGAAGTAGAAGAATATTCCTGGTGGATTCAGGAAGGATGATTTCCGAAAGTTCATGACATATTCTAGACAGTATATGCTGTTTTAATCAGCAAATATTTAGGGTCTCTGTTTGGGATCTGGAGTTCAGCCATACCTGCTAGCCTTGACACCTGGCTTCAGAATAAAGATATCATCAGGAGTGATTTAGTTTTGAGCTGGGAGGATGGCTTAGCTGGTAAAGAACTTGCAGTGCAAGCTTGAGGACCTCAGTATTTCTGTATTTGTAATTCTAACTCTGTGGACGTAGAGACAGGAGGATCCCTTGGACTCACTGACCAGCCAATCAGGCTGAATCTATGTGCTCCAAGGTCCAGTGGAAGACCTTGCTTCAACAAATTAATATGAATAAATGTAGAAGAAAACACTGGTGTGGACTTCTGGCCTCCACAAGCATCCGCAAGCTTGCACACATGTGCACGCGCGCGCGCACACACACACACAAACATATGCATATATGCACACATGTAAAAATAGTTCATTGGGTTCCTTAAAGCATGTATGGTTTATGCATATATTTTTGTGAAGCTGGGACAGAACTTTTTAGAAGGGCTATGTGAACTCTGCTAACCTCAGAATCCCCTCTTGTCATCCTTTCTTTTTGACAGCCACTGTTGCTTCTGAGCTCAGGTCATGATTTTGAATGTGCATAATCTTAGGGCTGACACAGAATTAATACCTAGTGCTTGATTTTCACACTGAGACATTAATTACTATTTGTTTTACATTTGCATTCACAGGTATCTGTGGAGAAAAATTAGCATACTTTGTTGTTAGGCTATTATTAAAATGACAGTTGGGAAAATATTTGAAAAATATTGTCTTTCTCCCCGTTTCCCTTTTTGGCACTGCCATTATTTTTCCTATCTTCTCTGTAAGTTATATTTGTTGCACAATTTTGAAATTCTGAATAAGGAATGGAGAGCATTTTGGAACATGGATACTGAGGACAAAATCAAAACTGTTAGAGCTCAGGTTTCCTAATGGCTTTGCATTTGTGTATAAACAAGCTAAACTGGTCCAGCTATTCAAAGATGGTGAGTCAGAGGTGCTACCACCTATGAAAAAAATCTTTCATGACTTTAACCCCTGAGTGTGTGCAGTTTATAATAGCATGCACTATGTTTAATTGGGTTCTCTCTTCAGTTGAGATTTGCTCATGCTTGTGCTGACAGGATGAAGGAAAAGGAAAATTACTGTCTTTTCTTGTCCCCAAAGTAGAGTCAGACACTCAGTATTCATGGTCATTGGCACCACTGAGTACCTGAAGGAGCTGAAATGTGTCAATTTATCCCCTTAGTCAAGAAGATGCGATTCACGTTATTGAGTCTGGCTAGAAAAATCATGCAGACCTGATAGGTAGACACAGTTACATCCCTGCTTTTGTTATTTTGTTCATTGGTTCACAGTCTTCCTGGGAAAGGAGGAGCTTTCTTTGTCATTAATATCAGGAAATATTTGTGTTTACCACACATCTGTTCTATTAGTACAAGGTGTCCTTGGTTCTTTTGGGGACTAATATTCTGGAAAAGTTGGCAGAATATATGCAGTGCTTGATTGACTGTCCCAATTTTCATTCAACAACCATTTGTTAGACTGTCTATGTGCAAGGTCCCAAGTCAGGCATTTGAAGCAGAAGGAGATAAGCTCCCAATTCTTGAAATGACCAAATTCTTCCCACACTGTCCTTGAATGTCAGGGTGGGTTAATTGCAACTTCCTACTTCCCAAGAGGCTCGGGTTGGGCATCTGGATTTTGATTATGTATTTTGTTCAATCCACAGGATGGTGGAGAAAAGTCTGGAAAATGTGAAGCAGAGAACACACACACACACAGACATACATATATAGACACACACAGACACACAAGATACACATAAGACAAACACAGACACATAAGACACAGACAGACAGACAGACAGACAGACACACACACACACACACACACACACACACACACAACTAGACAACTAGAAAGTATTCTTCAGTAGGGAACATCCTAACTTCCCCTAGTTCTACCCAGCTGCTGGGCCTCTCCTGTATTGTGTCAAGATTTTCCTATCAAGTGAGGCATGTGCCAATGCTTCCAGAATTCAGGAGTCCAAGGCAGGAAGATTGTGAGTTCAAGGCCAGTCTGGGCTGCATAGCAAAATGAACAAAGACATACCAAAACCTCAGAATTTTCCTATCTCCAATGGTGAGCATGATCATAGATTGGCTCTTTACAAACCTGAAGTTTATGTAAGAAAATACACATATTTTATATGGAAGCAGACATACTTATAATTATGAATTAAAGTGTAAATTTTACCTTCTTATCAGAAAAA
Organism: Mesocricetus auratus; assembly: GCF_017639785.1. Taxonomy (NCBI): domain Eukaryota; kingdom Metazoa; phylum Chordata; class Mammalia; order Rodentia; family Cricetidae; genus Mesocricetus; species Mesocricetus auratus. The sequence goes on along the minus strand of NW_024429209.1, from coordinate 6,509,629 downwards.
TCTATTTGGAAAGAAACCAGCTTCAGATGGCTATGCAGATTCTTATGCTTTTGGGACATTTCTATTTGTGTAACTGTATATTATCTTTGGATATAATGAGCAGTGAGGCTCAGTGGATAAAGGAGCTTGCTGCCAAGCCTGATGACCTGAGTTCAATCCCTAGAACCTAAATGGTGGAGGGAGAGAATCAACTCCAGCAAGCTGTCTTTTCACCTTCTTGTGTGTCCTGTAGCACATGTGTGCACATGTACATGTCACATACATGAAATAAATGGGCAAAAATTAAAATAAAACAAAGGCAACTTTAACAGTGACTAGTGATTGAGTCTTTACTTCAGAACAAATCTATCCATAGAATTTTAATGCTTTATCTCATTTAGTATTTATAGAAAGTTCTAGAAGTTACTCTTCTCTCCATTTATCTAGTTGATGTGACAGAGGCTTCGATACTTACATGATGACATCTCTGATTTTCAAAACGCTCATTCATTTTGGGCTGTATACTCCACTGTTTCTTTATAGCTGGTTTCTGAAAGATGGCTGTACATATAACTCCGGGCTCCTTCCTTGGCAATGCTGTTCCCCAGCCTTTTCTCATATCTCAGCCTCCCTCATTGTCACAATACCCACAACTTTCAGTGTTCTACAGATGTCCACCCCCACCTGCTTTTCCGGGATAGCCTTCCTGCTGATGTACAGGGAGTGAATCTGACCTCTAGGTACCAGTCCCTTCTCAGCCACCAATGTCCCCTGATGTATCCTTGGGCAGCAACATGTAAAGGTCAATAAGATCAGATTGTGGTGATGATGTGACAAGGTGTCAGCACCTATGGCCATACCTGGGTTGTGACAAGTACCTGGGCAAACGTTCCTAGCGACCCCTAGATGGTGACTGACAAACAGCATCAGTCACCAGAACAGCAGGCCCATACCAGGAGGAAATGTTAAAGTCAGCTGTAAGAAAGGCCCCCAGGGTGTCCTGCCACCATGGGCCCCCGAGGACCCTGTCAGAGGGGAAATATTCATAGGCATTGGCATTGAAAAGCCAGATGTCCTTACAGGGTAAGAGCTGAGGAAATGCTAACAGCTGTCCTGCCCTCCTGGGACCAAGCCCTCTCAGGACACTTTGAGATGTGTAGGCAGGATGTCTCTGACTTTTGAAGGTCCAGTCCCACATCATCAAAAGTATTTTACAGTGCACTCACACCTCTAATTACATATGCATCATGTAGCATTATACTCGATAGCCACCCTATGCACTTTTGCAGATATTTAATGGCATTTATTTCTACTGTATGCTTGTTTTCTAAAAATCTACTGAGCCCGTATATTTAAAAGACATAATATTTTTGGAGGATCTTAAATAAGCTTTAAGCACTCAGTCTATGGTGCCTCATGGGTAAAACAGCACCACCTGCTCATGAGCCATGAAGGAGAGGGTCTATGGCCTACATCTCTATTATAGCTTACAACGGTCTCTGCTCAGCCCCTGACTCAGCTTACCTCCCCCTCTTCTCAATGCTTCAGTGGCATTTGAGCCCATCGCAGCTATGGTTTAGACTCTGCTGCTATCAAATGTGCCCTGCCCCATTGTGATTTGAACTGGGATTCCTTCTTAGGTTTGGATCTACAATGCCTGATCAATCATAAGGAGAAGCCCAGCCAGTCCTCAACAAATGCCTAGGAAATAAAAGAGAATGTAAAGACTTCAAGGTTCTTTGAGATGTTCCTAGACTAGAGATACTTGAAGTGCAATTTCTTGGGCTCCCCACATCCATCTAAAGAGTCAGAAATGCTCACTTCCAGGCAAACCAAATATACTCTGAAGACAGACAGCCTATGTTCCAGAGCAGGGCATCTCAGACCACAAATGTGCTAAGGACTTCTTTAAAATTAAGATTCTGCTGCATCACTTAGGCTGGACCAAGGCCCTCCTCACTGTGTCTGGATTGAGCAAGGTATCTCGCAATAGGGAATGGGCTCCACAAAGCCAGCCCATGGAAGGCCTCACCCTCTCTGAGGAGTGGATGGGGGATGGGATGGATAGAAGTTGGGAGGGAGTGAGAAGATGGGAAGGAGAGGGAACTGGGATTGGTATATACAATAAGACTATTTTAACAAAAATAAATAAATAAATAAAACAAACCGTGAGGATCCGGGATCAGTGAGTCTTCAGTGGGACCTGTGATTCTGCATTTCTAACAAACTTCTATAGGCTGCCAGCGCTCATGGACCATACATTGAGTACCAAGACACTAGGCTACCCAGCTTATCGCTGAGCAGACAGAAAGAAATCAATGCCTGGTGAGTGATGTCAGTTCCATGGTTCTCAGCTTCTCCATGTGTCACAGGATGAGAGTACTGCTTCATGAAGTCGTCACGGATGAATGAAACAGTATATGCAAAGCAAAGTGCGTAGAGCATAGTGGATGATCAATGGGTTTCCCCCACGTTTTCATCCTCTCTGTACAACTCATGAAACTTTCTTCCCTCTAATTCAGGTGTGATGTCTCTCAATCCTAAGGTAGCCAGTGAAGATGATGTTTGAATGAAATTAAATAACGAGACAAGGTTTTAATATTCCCCCGACCTTTTCTTGTACCTGTCTAGGATTTGAAAAATAGAATAATAAAGGGTGGGAAGGATTCACAGCAGGCAGGAGTTAGAGATGTCAGGAAATGTTCTCTCAAGGAAGTGGGGCCCAGGCAAACAGACGTGAGAGGGTGTTCGTGTTTGGGAACTGACCGGCATTTATTAGTGGTACTGCGTCTGGGCCTGGCATTTGGGTCTATCCCTGTGAGGGAGGGATGGAATGTGTCCTCTGGTATCAGTCCCTCCTTTGGACTGGTCGGGGACTGTGCAGGAAGGAGAGAGCCTAAGTGTGGGGGGCGAAAGTCAGGGTGAAATTAATTTTCTGCCTCTCCTTTCTGGAATGTCAATAATGTGCTGAGAAGACGGTAGTGCAGCTGGCTGGCTGCTCCCTCCTATCTTGGTTCAGAGTCTCTGAGCTTCCCCGCAGCTCACGGGTCTTCTAGGTGTTCCGTCCCGTGGCATCTTGTTTCTTAGATGCCACTTCCTTTAGAGAATCTGTTCACTTTTCCCGCTTCCCCCATCTGCCAGGAAGAGGTCTGATGTAACTGCTACTAGAATTTCCCTCCGTAAGGATCCCTAAGCGGCCATCTGGGACAGAGTCCAGCTGGGACAATCTAGAGGCCAGAAACATGAACACTGCCCGCAGCTCAGTGGTCTCACCTCACTGGCTGTCTTGTACCTGACCGAACCTCTCACTGTTTCTGCTGTTGTCCAGGCAGCTGGGCCGGAGTTTGCAAGCACCTGAACCCTCCTTATCAATATTCCACATTTATCCCAATTTCCATCAGAGCTTATGTTCATACGGTCTACGGGCAGAAAAGGAGCCCTGCTGTGTTCCGGTGAGTGAGGTAACAGTGCTGTGTAGAGTCCAGTGACTTCCCAAGCTAGATCACAGTCAGGTGACCAGTACAGAACTAGTATAGTGAGTTAGGCCTGTGCCTCAGCAACTTCATCATTAGCTCTGACTTTTGGAAAACTCTGCTCCCTTTGTTCTCCTTGAAGAAAGTGAAGCCAGGTTCTAGCTCTACAGACAAATGACCTCAGGTGATTTCCCACTGGCTAATACTGAGATAGAAAATTGCACAAGACATGGGTTGTGGGTCAGTGTGAGGAAGAATGTTCTGATGCTTTGTTCCAGGCACCTCTGTGGGGACAGCCTAGCAAGAGATATGCTGGTGGGAATGACGGAGCCTTCCTGGGATTGCGGGAGCCACAGATGGGACGGCAAGTTGGGAATGAAGAGGGCTTTCCCATTTCATCTAGGTCTCTTATATCTGTAACTGAGACAGTGATGGTTTCTCTAAATGTATAGTCATTAAGTACCACAGACAAGGCTCTGGTCCATCACTCAATCCATATGTATGTGTGTGTTTTCATACAAATTTTTTATTCAAAAGTAAACCATACTGGCAGAATGAAGAATGTAGGAGAGGAACACCTATACATTGGACACAGAGAAATTAACATTTGTATCCTGAGAGTTGCACAGGATAACTTGATGGGCACTTGATCATGGTTTGATGTGTTATCAAATTATTTGGAAACATTGCTACCAGGTTTCCATCCACAGCCCTGTTTGAGAGATGTGGAGAGGAGGTACTGAAGAGAGCAGAGCCCAGAGCTCAGGATGGGAATTCAGTGATTAGATTGTTCAGGGTTAGACTCAAAATTCCAGCCTCACCAGTTGCAAGGATAAGGCAGGCCTGTTAGCCTCGCCTCTTTGCCCCTTCATTTTCTCTTTCATTCAGTGGGGAGTTCAAGCACCCTCTTACAGGTGCTTCATGAATCAAATGAATGGTTGCATGTAATGCTTAGAATGCTTCACACAGGGAACACTCAGAACCAAAACTGAATGGACGGAACTATTAAGGTTTTGAGAAACCATGTTTTTGGTTCATGCTCCTGACAGCCATGTGCAAGAGGGCTGACCCTGGGCTCAGACAGAGTCGGAGTACACACCCTCTCCTTGTACATCCTGCGGAGCAAATTCTTATAATTTAATCATGACTTTTAATGTTTGAAATGGTGCCTTTTACATTTTACTGAAGCACCGTTGCCGGCTGCTCTGTATTATGCTCCCTGTTTATATTGCAATGCAAATTATTCCTGGTGGAGAGTTTACAAACTGCACTTCCATTATTAATAGGGTTATGATTTTCCCCATTCCGCTCTTATCTCTGTTGCCTGCCTGATGCATAATTCATGCTTACTACCCTGTGTTGGTCTCAGTGCCAGGGCACAGCAGTCTCCCTCTCTCTCTTTCTCCCTGATGACAGTAATTGGTATTCAGTGAGAGTAAAGTGACCATGTCCCTACCTTCTGCCTCTCTCTAAGGGCAGTCTCTGGAAAGGCTCACACTTAGGGATAATAGAAGCTCGAGGCCATTTACTGCCAAGGCTTGAGTTCCAGTTTGTTTCAACTCTGGATCCCAGACAGGCACACTCAGGGCTTTCCAGGGTCCTGAAACTATTTGTCAGTCAGGAGGTAAAGGTATTCCATTGGGATTGGGGTAAAGGACCACAGGGAGGGTTGAAATAGCAGGGAAGGGACCATCTCAGGCTGTACCAGCAGGCTTCCCACAAGCATGGTCCAAGTGGGTTCGTGGAGATGTCAGAGCCTGTACACTCACCTCTTCCCACTAGATATGAAACATGTCACAACGCACCTTGAAGGCTGAGCCTCTGCTCTTGCCTTTCCTACCAATTCAGAATCTCACAACAAACTCCCAAATGGGATCTAGCAGCTCTTGTGTTGGGATGATGTTCTTTGTTGATGTTTGAATGTGGGGGCTAAAGACTGGGATACCTCTGCCTTTGGAAGCTTTGTGTATGTGCTGGGGTGGGGTTGGTGGGAAGACGATGTCCCCACAGCCTCAGGAGGGTCTCAGAAGAAAGTGGCACAGGAAATAGAGGTCACAGCACAGGACTTCTCTGTCGTTAGGACAGGAGCAGCTGGGGTCCAGGGTACTGTCCTTATGAACTGCTTTGCCAGGCCATCCTAGCTTGGGAGACAAGTGCAGGACATCTGCTCCTGTTGAAGTGGCAATGAAATATCCTTCGATCTAATTTGTGTAAACCTTGGAATCCATGTCCCTGGAGGGGACTGCCCTGTGGAGTCTGCACATGGACTGGGCTAATATTCTTTCTCATGACCTTGTCCTCTTGGCACTGGCCATCAGCTGCCTTGTCACCGTTCTCAGATAATCTAATGCCATTGTTCTCAAGAGGCAGTGTGTTCAAGTAGCTTTGTTTCCTTCACCAAGGCTGGCTCCTCCAGCCAATGTTTCATTCCTGTGTGTGACTACATCATTCTCCTTTGTAATTTCTGGGCCTGACTCCCTGGGGTGGGTGGGAGGGTACCAACAGGCAGATGCAAAACCTCATCCACAAAGCTTTCCTCACTGGGAAGGAACTGTTGATCTGCCTGGGGGTGTGTCACAGGTTCTCACTTTTCTTTAGGGGCATCCACTGGAGGTTTGAATTCCCTGGTCAGGAGCCGTCCTGTGTTCATAAGTCCCCTTTGTGTTTGTCCCCTTATGGTTCAGCCTCATGTGCAGGAGTTGGTGGACCAGCTCACTGAGTAGGGCTGCAGCAGAACCCCTGAAGTCTTTGTGGATCTGAGTATGTCCACATGGACTGATGGATTTCCTGGGGTCAGAATGGCCTGGAGAGGTCACTTCTGAAGGTCAAAGCCAGCCACTCTCTGTACACTTCTTTGCCACATCCTGGATAGGAACTTGCACTATGTCTCTTAACACAGCCTCCTTTTTTCTCTCTTCCAGAAGATTCAGAAGAAGCTTTTCCTCTCCTGGATCAGGGTTTTTCCTTATTGTATCTACTTTCCATCTCCCCTCCTGCTCACAAAGCAGGGGTACAGAGCTACCCAAGCACACTTATACTGACACACACAAATAAAGGAGCACAAACCTCCCTTCCTATGAGGAATGCACTTCGAAACTCATACCTTCAGTCATGCACACAGACACATATGATCCCGAATTCTCACAGGGGGTATACATACACATATGAACTCACGTGCACATGCATGCACAGATATATAGAGGAACATGTAAATAATCACAGATACCAGGGTCCTGGGTGTAAACATTACACACCCACATACACACACACACACACACACACACACACACACACACACACACACACACTTTTTCTGTCCTTCCAGTCAGCTCCCAAATCATGACACAGAGACTTACTATTAATTATGAAAGCTTGACCAAAGCTTAGGTTTGTTCCTAACTAGCTCTTATAACTTAGATTAACCCATATCTATTAATCTGTGTGTTGCCACATGGCTCGTGGCTTTTACCTGTCTTCTAGCATGTCTTGCTCACTCTGTGTCTGCTGGAGACTCCACCCTTCTTTCCAGCATCCTCTGTGCTTGGAAATCCATCCTAGCTCAGCTCATGGCACACTGGTGGCTCAAGCATGCAGGCAGCTTCTGGGAGACGTGTGTGTCTCTGTACAGTGGTCAGCATAAGAGACACAAGACTAGGAAGTCACATTTGGCTCAATTTTTGTGTGTTTAGAACCTTTTTGTAAGCTCTCTCAGGTCTTATGTGGCTATATGTGCCCAAACGTTGCATGACATTTTCAGGTGGACTTTTTATGTCCCACCAGCCAGTTCCCAGATCACGATAGGGAGACTTATTAATTATGAGAGCTCAACTAATAACAGGTTTGTTCTTAACTAGTTCTTATAGCTTAAATGAACCCATATCTATATCAGTCTTCATGTTGCCACATGGCTCATGGCTTTTACAGCCCTCTAGCATGTCTTGCTCCCGCTGCATCTGCTGGAGACTCCGCCCTTTTTCTTCCCTGCATCCTCTGTGCCTAGAAATCCTTCCTGAGTCTTAACTGTTCAGCTCTTTATTAGACCAACCAGTGTGGCACCTCTTTACAGGGCACAAAAAGATTATTCTACAACTACCACCCTCACCACACACATGTACACATACCACAGGCTACGTTTACTTTCAGGAAACCTGGCTTCTTCAGTTCATGGGAAGAAAAGCCACTGCTTACATACCCTGACCCATTCAAGGGCCCTATGTTGCCCACTGAATCATGAAGTACTTTGCTGCATGAGTTTGTTTTCTTCTGGCCAAAGAGAGCTGCTTATTTCCAAGAAACAGAGCCAGTGGATTCTGCTGAGCCCACACTGTGGTTGGGGACACACATTTTGGCGTCCAGTCCTGCCCTCCCATGGATCTTTGTTTACACGGCTCCTATTTCTTTCGGCTTCAAGACCTTGAGAGGAACTGCCACTGTGCCCTACCGCAGTGACCTGTGCAGAATGTGGCTGTCACTGATGAGGTCTCATGTGTGGGATATCTACTATTCTCGTGTTCTTGCTTGCTGTCTTTTTGAGGGGTCTTCCCACCAAAATCCAGGTCCCTTCTTGGAGCCTCCTTTGACCAATTGGAGCAATGACTTTGTGCTCTGGACTCTACTTTCTGTGAATTAGCACCTGAGGACAGACCTGCTGACTTTCTACCACCCCAAACAGTGCTGTTACATACAAGATGGTCCTGAATATTTACTGAATGGATTGCTTAACCTGACACAGACGCTTTGAGCTAGGTGTTATTGTTTTCTGTTTTACAGATGCAGCCACTGAGGCTCACCGGAGTGACAACTTCCAACCACAACAAACACCCGAACAAGTTGAATCCAGGTCTCGGCTGGTCCTGTACTGCATAGTTGTAAAACCTCTTCTATACTGCTGGGAGGTTTTGAACTTCTGGGCCTTAGGAGTCCTTGATCTTGGGAACCATAGACCTTATTATTTATGCCATGGTTCCTTTAGGGTTAATGGAAAGAGCTCCCAGCTCATGGAAAACAAACTGCATAATCTGGGTTACTGGGTCATTCCTTTTCCAGCTGGTTCCACTAGCTTTTGGGTTTTCCCTATTGTCTGGCCAAGCCTGGCTCATCTCCACTCAAAGCTGTCTGGGATCCTAAGCTTAAACTCCTCAGAATGATACAAACAAACCTGAATCAGGTTATGCTCTGTATGTACAAACTGGCCCACCATGGAAATCTCATTCTTGGGAACCTAAGAGCCCTGTGATGATTCAGATTCATTCATGCATGCATTCATTTAACTCATTTACTGGACATCTTATGTCCCTGGCCCTAAATTGAACTGGAAACAGCCAGAGGCATCTGGGGACTTATAATCTAGTGGAGGGGACAAACATAAAATCAAACAGTTCTCTACAGGATAAACAGGTGAGGGAGGACAGGGTGCTAAAAAATGAGAGAGAGAGAGAGAGAGAGAGAGAGAGAGAGAGAGAGAGAGAGAGAGAGAGAGGGAGAGGGAGAGGGAGAGGGAGAGGGAGAGGGAGGCAGGGAGGCAGGGAGGCAGGGAGGCAGGGAGGGAGAGGGAGAGGGAGAGGGAGAGGGAGAGGGAGAGGGAGAGGGAGAGGGAGAGGGAGGGGGGTCACCGTTGTACCTGAAACTCATCCAGCTGCAAAGAGCAATACAGAATCATGCAGACTCGTAGATACTAGATATTATACTTCACAAGTCTGAGGAGGGGTCCAAGAATGAAGACACTTAATCACTTTCCCAAGTAATTCTGGGACTAAGCCACTTGGGGGAAATCTCTAGAAAGAGGTCAGAGAAAATGGTGCAAGGAAAAAGTCATCACTTTAAGGAATTTTAAGGATTTGTCAGCAAGCAAAAGGATTAAAGGGCCTTTGAAAGTTATAATTTAAAAATGTTGGTTGTGGAAATGATCAAATGTCAAAGAAATAAATAAACCAAAAAGCAAAAATGACTCACTCGGGGGGGTAACCATGGCATTTAGTTTTGTGTGCATCTTGTCAGAAAGATTTCTGTTAACATCAAATATATATCCAAAATTCCCAGGATATGATTGTTCTGTACCTGTACACAAAGTCTACCCATAACTCCCTGGTATTTAAATAGTGACACGCGAGCAACATCAATACCATGGCCTCCTCTGGTGCTGAGATATATTCTGTGATCCTCCAGGATACCTAAGTGATGTCTATCTTGTTCAAAGGATCCTCCCTCTTAATAGTAATATTTTAAAACTGATATACATATTTGCATTTTATTTTATAAATAATTTTTATTGAGTAATGTAGACACATATGCATCCACCTTAAATGTATAACTGCTGGCGGGTCTTCTCAAACTGAACACACTTTTGGGACCAGCACCCAGAATCAAGATAAAGAATGTCACCAGTACCTCATACGTTCTCATACCTTACCTTCTCTTCCCAATACTCAGTCATGAGAGTTAGGGGTGGAACTAAGGATACATTTTAACTAGTATGTGACTTTCATTTCTTTCTTGAGACCTTTACCCTACACCCACTTTTAGTGGATGCTTCCACTGAGTCACCCAAGCAGGGCTTTGCTTTTGGCAAGATTCTGGATGTATCAGGTTCATGCTCTTAGTGACAGCCAGACAATGGGTACTAGGAGACAGTGGTCCTGAGGAATCCTGATAGAGTCCTGCAGTCTGTTTGAATTTTGATCTCAATTCTCAGAATGGGTTTCCTCACTAGTTCCTTGTGCAAACACCTTCCTGGAAGGCATACTATGCAGACTCCATTGAATTTGAGGTCTGGGGTCTAGGCTTCCTGCTCCTTCACTCTCTCTATTCTGATCTGAATCATCCTAGCTCAGATCTTGGGGATCACTTTTCCATGTTCTTTGAGGCTGAAATTTTCTTGAACCATTAGCAGCAATAACCTCTGCTAACTCTTTGCCCTGAAGATGTTCAAAAAATTAGATATAAGTTTTTATTATGTATGACTTCTTTTAATTTCAAGAAGGGCATATTTTTATGGAAAACATGTGAATCATATAGTCACTTACTATGTAAAAAGTGAAAGCCTTTTGTATCGTCTGAGGTTCTCCATCCCACTGCAGGGGCAATGGTGGGGGAAACCCCCCTGAGCAGAAAAGATGAGTGTGTCAGATTTCCTTCTATATTACTCTTTGGACTTCTGCCAAAGCTGGGATCATATTATTCCATTTTACAACTTGATCTTGGCTTTAACAACATAGCGCACACATCTTAACAAATCAGCCTCGCAACTCCAGTTCACTGTAGCAGCTTCAAAGAAGTGCTGTAATGTGCTGTAGATGACTTAGCTGCATTTTTTAGGGGTGGCCATGAAAGGGGTGCAGAGCATTTAAATTGCCTCCTAGTTTTGCTATGACAAATAAGTCTGCCATAAACATATTTTCCTCTTCTTTTTGGAGACAAGGTCTCATGTATCCTGGCTGACTGGAATTCTCTGTGAAGCCTGAGGGTGACCTTGAACTTCTAATCCTCCTTCTTCCAACTCCTGGTGCTAACGACTGTAGCTGAGTGCCACCCTCCCAAGTTTGGGATCTGACACGTTTTACGCGTGTTTATTTGTCCTACTACTTAGTCAGGAAGGAATCCTGGAGGTTTTCTGACTAAAGCCTTTTAAATGCTGGTGTGTCACTGCTTCTGCTTTGGCCAACAGACTAAGGTGGAGTCTTTTCTAATCTAAACATTGGAAACTGTTAAGCTTACAAAAACAAACATTCCCAGGTAGAAAAGGACGTTATTTTCCCCCTGAACACTGATATGTCTTAGCATCTGCATATGTTTTCCTCTTAAGTATGAACTGACAAAGAGTCCAGGGATGACGCTGGGGGCCTGGTGTGTGAGGTGCCAGGGGAGGTTTGTCACAGAAGATGCTGCCTCAGAACAATCATTTGGTGAAGTTTGCATGAGATCCATAGGCATAAACAATGTCCACTTCCGGATATGTCATGCAGATGTTGGAAATCTGATCTTGTGATGCCAACAAAATGGGAGGTTGACCTTTTTTTCTTCTGCCAATGGCTGGGCCCAGGTTATCCCCTTCTGGAACCCAATCTGAGCTCATATAACTGATATTATGAAATCCCTGGAACAAAGTTTGTCCCAAGCCATCAATTCAGCTGCATATCCCTTTAAGAAGCATGGTTCTGGAGTCTTACTAGTTAATTAATCTCTTACTAGTTAATTCCTTCTTTTAAAGATCTTGCAGTCAAACTTTGCCCATGATATAGAGAGCTTCCAACTCCATAGCTGCAAAAAGACAACACCCATAAATCCCTATGCATGAGTGATGTTGTTTGGGCCTATGAACAAATGCATGGAGACAGATATTTCACAGTTACTAACTACTGTGTCGAGGCTGGTTCCAGTTTGATGTTTCCTACTTCTTAGACATCTACAACTTAATGATTAAGGCAAGACTATAACCTTAGCTTAAGCCTGCCTAGGCTCACCCACTTTGGTGTCTAGCATCATCTATTTGGCCTATTTGGCTCAAGCAGAAAGCTAATAGTCTTGTGACCATTTTTTATTATCATCCCGATCCCTGTCTGTACTTAAAGCATGGAGCAGTCTGCTCTCACAGCCTTCCATTGTTGGCCCCTAAAATTCACTTCCAAACAGCAGCTGTGTGACCCAAGGAAAAAAAAACCATAATGTATCATGCCTCTCATGTGCTCAGCCTGTCGATGGCTTCCCATTTCAGTGAGAAAAACAACTCAAAACTCTTGCCCAAGAGGCTTTGTTTGATCTGGCCCCTGATAACCTTCCCAACTCCTCTGAGGCCAGTCCCCATAGCTTGCTGTTTTCACTTCCCCAAATAAGTCAGGGTCCTTCCTTGTCCTTAGACTGTTCTTCCTTGTGTCTGAAGCCCACTTCCACGTGTTTGGCTCCTGCGTGAGAGCTCCATTCCATTTTAGATTTCAATGAAGTATTTCAATACTACCAGAAGAAGGGGTCCTAACATCCCTCAATCTTAACTTCATGTTTTCCTTCATACTGTTTTGTTTTCAGGTTTACTGACATATAGTATGTATGCAGTTAAGGATTTTAAATATGCTAATTTTAAATATATGGCTCAATGGTTTTTTTATACGCAGATGTGCATGCATGTGCACGCACACATGTATCAAACCACCAGATCTTTCATGACATTTTTATGCTTATTGTTACTTGTCTGACTTGCAAAGATAAGGGACTTGATAACATCATCACAGCAATAGAATCCTACAAGCTTTGTGCAGGAAATTTCATAACTTAAATTTTTTTGTTATAATGCAGGTACTTCACGAAGCATGAAACCCTCCCCCAGGACTGATTTTTATGGACACCCTTTACATGTATCTGAAGGTAAGTGTACAACACACCAATTGTAAATCGGGTTTATCAGAAGAATTTTAGAAATATCCCAATGGCTATTCTGCCGAGGCCTAGCTAGAGATGTTAGCACATGTGGAAAGATGATTTTGGAAGCTGTCATAAACATGAACATTCTTAGGACAAAATTATTAAGCTGTGTCAAATGGAAAAAGATACTGGATGATGCCTATGGGGCATTGTTCTTGTTATATGAATGAAACGTGTTTATTTGGTTCTACATCTGTATATACAGATCCCTCAGAAGAAAACTCAAAGCTATTGCTATCTGGTGTTCTGGATTCAAGCAGGGGATGCTTCAATTTTTTTCACTTGGATATATGTTACATGTTATAAAACAAACAAACAAACAAATAAATAAATAATTACAATAAACTCTGGGGAAAGTGCTAAACAGGAACAGGCTCCAACAGGTCAGGCAAGGACTATGTGGGTAGCTTGGCCTGCCTTGGGCTTCAAAGGTGAGGAGGGAACTGGTTGGCTTAGAATTTTATTTTCAGAACTCTTTATGAAACTTCCAGGAGAGAGCAGCTGTCCACTCTTGCAGCAGAAGCCAGTGGACATTCTGTTGTTAGTTTAGGAAAACACAAGCTCAACACTGTACTCAAGGGCTTAGTTTTATGTGGTGCTGATATGTTCCTTCCAGTTTACCTGACCTCTTCTTTCATACTGAGATGCAGGGAAATGAGAGGCTCACCAGGGAACAGTCCTTTCCTAGTTGCTGCCATCCTTGTCTTCTTTTAAATAGAGAGGTCAGAGCTGTAGAATATACACCTGCCCCAACAAGCAATCAGCTGTCCCTTTCCTCGGGTTTCAGCAATCCTGGTGAGGATCACAGGCTTGGGAATGAGCCAAGGACAGGCTTGAGTCATCCCTTCACCACTTCTCAGCTTTGTATCCTTGGGCAAGTCAAGGGACTGCACTGGGTCTAAGTTTCCATGTGGGTAAGGTGGCATCAACATGTGCTCCCCGACTCCTAAGGTCCTGAGGAACAAGTTGCAGTGGCTGTCTACCTTGTATATGCAAAGGGTCATGTGGCCAAAGTCATCTGTGTCGTGAAATGTTCATGTGTGTGTTTCCTGGGGTTGCCATAGCAAATGAGCACAGATTTGGCTTACAACAGGAGCAATTCACTCTCCCACGGTTTGGGAACACAGAAGCCTGGAATAAAGCTTTGACTAGAGAAATATACACCGAAGGCTCCAGGAAAGGATCCATTATTGCTTTTTGTAGCTTCAAGGTGCCGTCTACATCCCTTGTGGATCGAATCACTCCAATCAGCCTGCTTGTGCACAGTCTTTACCTTTTTCTGTGTCTCTCTTCTGGAGGTCTCTTGTGATGTTACGACTCAAGTAGACAATTCCAGATGGTTTCATCTCAATATCCTGGCCTTCATTCCTACTGCTAAAACACAGCACTTTCCCAAATAAGATCACACACTTCTAGGTGGGCGGGGGCAGGATGTGAACCTATCTTTCTGTGGGTCACCATTCAGCCACAATACATAGACCAAGCAAAGGCAGTGGTCTTGAAAGTCCCCAGGTATGTGCCCATGCTGTGGGAGTTCCTGAGAGGCTCCAGGTCATGGTTTTCTGATTCTGAGAAACATGGAGTCCTGTTTTCTATCCCAGGGAGACTGCTGCCCACATCTGTTTCTCTCTCTCTCTCTCTCTCTCTCTCTCTCTCTCTCTCTCTCTCTCTCTCTCTCTCTCTCTCTCTCTCTCTTGCCATCTTGGTGTCTTTCTCTACCTTCCAGTCGAACTAACGCCAACCTTATTTCACGGGCCTGGAAGGTTGTGCAGTCCAGAGACAAGGCCCCACAAATGTAAATGCAAACTTTTTATTTAAAGCTTCATGGATAGTTTGCAAACCAAATAAGGACTGCAGCTTAGTTCGCAGTGTTTTACTAATGTCGTCTTCTGGTTTTGACTCGACATTGTAAGAAGTTACCATGAGAGGAAGTGGACAAAGGGAAGCAAATTCCAGTGAGTCTACAATCCTTTCACATTAAAGAATGCTAACCCCAGCCCCACGAATACTTGAAATTCATACCAGAATACAAACAATCAAACAAACACACAAAACAAATTCTGCCCACCAATTCCTGTAGATCTATTTGGAGTAGAGTGTAGAAGACAGCCAATCTTCAACTCCTAGTTGGATATTTGCTGAGTCATCATCCTAGGATGATTTCCCCCATTCTCAGGGGCTGCTGGGAAAAGGTCCTTACTCTGGTCTAGTCCTGTCTTCATTTCAGACTTCCTGGGATGCTATCATGGGTAGCCAACTCCCCGAAGAAGGGAGTTCTGCCAGTCCCGCCCCAAGCCTCCCCAGGCCAGGGTTGGTCTGCAGACACATGGCTAGGTTGGGCCAGCACACCTGGCCCTGCGGCCCAGGCTGAACCTGTTGCTGCTATATGCACATAGCCTTGGCTCCCGTTGTCATTCTCTCCTGGACTTTCCTGGTAGATACATGGCCTCAGTAACCCTACCTTGAGTCAGAGAGATGTGTTGAGCTCCTAGGAGGTGCCACTCTGGCTTGAGGCCAGCTCTCCCTACCCTGGCTTTGATTGTCATCTTGCTGCATCCTCCTCCTCCTCCCTGGGGCAGGGTGTCAGCTTCCCTCCCGTGCAGACTCCAGCTGCCACTAGTCTGGGCAAGTTGGAGGTAACCTCCCTGGGCCACTTGTCTGGTATTTTCTCTTATTCCTCCTTACCCATGTGGAGGAGATGGGTGAGTTGTATATACTGTAGCTTGGTAGTTTGGTGTCCCAAGGCTTATAAATTTATAGACTTTGGGAGGGGGGGATGTCCTGGGAATTAATGAATTTGCACATAGAATGTATGGATATTTTTTAGTCTGAGAGTAATCCTAAAAAGGACTGGCTCAGAGAACAAGAAGAAGCTTTAGCTTACATTTTGTAATAAACATTAAATACTTTGTTTTTGGCATCAAGTTGGTGGCTATACAATTTCACATCCTTACCTCAGTTTCCTCCTGTGTAAAAGTAATTAAATGATTGCATCATCTCACATATCACAATTGCTTGGCACTGTGCTGCAAAGAATAAACGAGAAAGTTCGTGGCACAAGCCAGTAAGAGCCCAACAGAGATTAGCTGTTATTGTCATTACCTGCCCTGAGCACAGATGAACTCACTTTGTGCTCCCAGCAGCCGTGGGACATGGGGAGTGTCAGAAGGGAAGAAAGGACTGGGAAAAGAAAGGTGTTGGCTCTGTTAAAATACCTTCATGGGTGCATCTGGAAAATCTTTTCTGTTCCATCTGCTGGCATGTAGGAGGAAGTAGAAAGCTTGTATATGGTAGTTGCACTGGGAGAAAATTCCAGAAGGACTTGGGTGTAAAGGTAAGATTGTGGTCATGTAGAAAGCCTCTCTGCCCTTGCCCATGCCGCTGTTTGCTTGGGGCCCTCCTGACCATCTGTCAGAACCTGCCTCACAGGACACCCACCCTGGGAGTACCATCCCTGAGTAACTCCCTGTAGGTGTTGCATTCATCTTTCAGATCTCTGCACACCTTTATGGTCTGTGTTAACTGTACTACAGCATCCTTGAGTATATGGCACTGCTTTCTTTCAAAGAGATAAGGCATGAGTTTTCTCCATGTGCTCAGCTATATGTCTGCTGACAAGGATATCTTCTCCCTACTCCTTCTTCCTCAACCATTTCCTGTCTATCTGAGGGATATGGAGAGGAGTGATCTTTGTCTTCAAAACACTTGAAACCAGAGATAGAGTGATAGCATATCCCCTAGGAAGTCATTCAGTTTTCTCTGAGCATCTTATTAAAACTCTTAGTCCTGGGAATCCTGAGGAGTCAAATCATCATGTATTCAACAGACATTAGGAACAAGTTGAAGGCCAGGGTGATGAGACATGGATAATTTATTGTTTCCCTGGGGACTCTAGGTGACAGCAAGGGAGAGGCTTGGCTTTCTAGGACTTGTCTGATGCCTGAGACCAAGCCAGTCTGCCCACCACAGAGGCATGGCCTCCAGTGAGGTGCCTTGGATCTGATGTGTCCTTTCTCTCAGAGCCTCAGAGGGCTGTTGAGATGGGCTTACAGATTCCCAGCTCCTCCAGAGGTGGACAGAGGTGCTTGTTGGAAAGATGCAGCAACAAAGCTCCAGGTGATCACAGAGCAGTGACCTCAGGCTGACTCAGCACTAAGCATCCTGGGCTCCTGTGGACACTTGTGGGGAAGTCAGTTGTTGACTAGGAAGCCATCTGGAGAAGGCTGGGAAAGGCAAGGGTAATTCTACATTCACCACTAGTGATTTTTCTAACTGAAGTCTGCAACTGAGTGTCTACATCCAGATTCATGACTCAACCTTGTTAACAAATTCTGGCTCAACTCAGAAAATGGCTTCCCTGTCCATTCTACAGGCAAAAGTCAATTGGACTCTCTTTGTTCTTCATTGCCTGAAACCAAGGCTGTATCTACTTCTATTATTTTGGCTTCTAAAACATCCCTTGAATCTCTCCTCTTCTTTCTGTCCCCTGGGCCACCCCTTAGGGCCCTCACCACCTTTCTCTAAATTATTTCATTTCTCTGACTCCCCCAGTTTCTTTTACCAATTTCCTCTCATTCCCCAGCCATTAGTTGGCCCAGAAGATAGAGGGGGGAAAAGCTTGCCAAGTTAATTCTATGATTAAAAATCATTTAATGTTTCTTGGACAATGCTCTTAAAATGTGTGACTTCATGCCGTTCAAACATTTCCTTAAAAACTATATAAATATGGAACTCCATGATATGCAGGTTGCAAAGTTTGGAGGCAGGTGTCATAGTGACTATTGTCACTATCAGAGTTGAGTGACCACTTACCTGTGTGGTATGGAGATGAATGACTCATGTCAACATCAAAAATTTAAATGGTAAATGGATAGGCCCAAGTTACAGAGCAAATATAATAACATCAAATGTAGAATCAAGGGAGTGAGCATGTGGGGATTTGTTTCTTAACTTTCTCAACTATTTTATTGGTTTTTTTTTTTTTTGGTTTGGAAAATCTCCTTTCAGACTCCTGGGAAAAGTTTCTCTCACAGCTCCCGTTATATCAGAGTTAAACCCAAAGTCATTGCCTTGGTCTGCCAGCCCTGTCTGAATGTCCTGCCTCTGCAAGGACATTCTATCACTTCTGTGCTCTAGTCTTCTGGCTGTTCTTTCCGTTTCCTATATAGCATCCTTCTAGTTGGGGATAAGTAACAGATCTAATCACAATTTAACACAGCCCATTGTGTAATAATATGAACAATATGAAATGTCTTTTCTGTAGGGGAGGTAGTTAAACAGTAGCATTTTTATGGCTTTAATAAATAATTGTTTATGATCACTCATGCCAAAGCCCTAAGACCAGGCTTTCTAGGGGATGTGTTTTCACTCAATATCTGGATTTGAGTGCATTGAGGATATGTGTCACTCCTGTTCACATGCACAGACAGGCAGGAAATGATTAAGGAAGAAGGAACAGAGAGAGGACATCCTTTTCAGTGACACATATTGTATTCCATTGTGGTGCTATGGATTTTCTTTTGAAAATCATATAAATTGATTTATCAATGGACTGTCACTTACCCACATTTTTGTCATCTGATTTCTTGGTTGTACGTATACCAGTATGGAGTGTTATATAAGCATGCAGAACCACATGGTTTACTTTGATTTAAGATAGCTTTTTGTTACAAAGTGACCTAAAGAATTCTGATGAAAACTTAAGTTTTCATGAATCTGGCAAGAGGGGAAAATGAATGATTATCAGAGTCCAGAGGCCCCCTAGCATGCCTACTACCAAGAGATAGAAAGAAGTCTTTGGCTCTGTGATGGGCTACTTTGAATGGCCAAGACATTGCCTCTCTGATTCTCAATTTCCCTTGGGAAGTACATGAAGTTATGCAGGTCAATAGTCAAATAAGTTGGCTGTTTGTGTACTTCATTGCCTTTAATCCCTCTTCAACCACAGTGGTCATGGACAGGAAAGAAAGCAGACTCAGCCTTTAGTATGTTGGGGAGACACAGGGCGGAGACGTAGCATCATGTATTGATTTTTGACCTCTACCTATGTGTCCTGATGTTTCAGTTGCTGTCGGAGACAGCTAAGTGTGTGTGTGTGTGTGTGTGTGTGTGTGTGTGTGTGTGTGTGTGTGTTGCTCACAGGGGGCTTTATTTCTGGAAGTGTGCAATATCATGAGGTACATTGTGTGTTCTGAATGGCTTGAGATGGCATCAAGGAAGGAGAGCTGTGGAACTCTGTAGATTAGATTCAAAGACTGACCAGTTCCATGGGGTCCGTTTGGTGGAGTCTGAGTTCTTTATTGTTACAGTCACATCACAACAGCGAATAGAAGCTGTATTTCACACAAAGGTCTCGATAGATGTGGGTTCAAAGTATGAAGAAATAAGCAGAAATTCTTCGAGGACACAGATGCATCGATTTGTTGGTCGATGTCTGGTATCAGCTTTTCCAGGGAGCACACTTTAGCAACTTGATGCATGATTGTGTGCTCAAT
Source organism: Mesocricetus auratus (assembly GCF_017639785.1). Lineage (NCBI taxonomy): Eukaryota > Metazoa > Chordata > Mammalia > Rodentia > Cricetidae > Mesocricetus > Mesocricetus auratus. Next base: position 6,490,272 of record NW_024429209.1, on the reverse strand, counting down.
CTAAAATTGGAAGCTTTTGTTCTAAACACAAGAATCCTCATCAATTGATTAGAGAAACAAATTCAAACAAAGACCTCCCCCCCACCGCAAAATATTTCACAGATTTCTCAATCTGTTTGTGGAAAACAATAGCTTTGTTGGAGATGTGTGAAGCAGATATCTTTAAACAAAGTACTGGGGGAGTTTAGTCATTGTCTACCATACCCAGAAACCACCCTGAAATAGGTATATTCTGAAGGTAGTAGGTGTGACTTTTGAGTCTCCTGGTTAATCAATCTACCCTGGTGATTCAGATGAAAGTAACCCAGGAACTGCAGGTGAGGAGTTGTAGCTTAGTGACTATAATAATAAGAAGAATAAGAATGACTCCTAAAGATGTCCACATTCTAATATCAGAACTTATGAAAATGTTGGAAAAAGAGAATAAAGATCGTAGATGCAGAAGTTTGCTTATTAGTTGATTGAGATAACAAGACTATCCAAGTTATCCCAGCAAATATAGTATGATAGTTAAGGCAATGGGAAAGAGAGAAGTCTTCTTGGCTGTGGCTGGAAAGGGAAATGAGATAGTCAGGTTGCAGGAGGTGCAGTGTGACTGGTTATGGAGCTGGAGGAAGTGTGACACTGTAGACAAGACATGAGGTTGACAAAAAGCTGGAAAAGAGTAGAGAATGGATTCTCTTTATTATTATGGAGCTTCTGTAAAGGAGCACAGCCCTGCTCCTACCTCCATCTCAGGCCAGTGGGAACCACCCTGGGCTTGAACTAAAGGACTGCATTATTATTATTAATTAGTGAATTTGAATTTGAACTTACTCTGACTGCAAAGGAACACTAAACCTGGGGTTCTCTGCTTGATCATTTCTTTTTTTTTCCCCAACCCCTCCTTCTCTTTCTACTTCCTTTAGTTTTATGGCTAAGCTCTGCTGAACTCTAGAGAGTGTGTCTGCCCAGATGATCCACAGTTCCTCACAGGGGATGGGCCAACAGTTTTTATTTGGGGTAGCTTCATGGTTTATATAGGTATACAGGGCGTTCTCTCATTGTGGCTGCCTTCTCTCACTAAATGGTTAGCACAAACATGTGAGCTCATTGTTTTTGCCTCCAATCACTGAGGCAGTAAGAAATGGGTGGGAATGCTAGCTACTGGCCACACTTCAGAATGCAGCAGAAAAGTCTATAGTTATTCCTGGTTGACTGGAGTCATAATTAAATGGGGAATTAAAGAGTGGGGATTCAAGGATGAGTAAGACGTAGGAAGTAATGCATACTTTACTTTAGACGTCTGCCTGTGGATGACACCTCCCTATTCTTTCTGTGGAATAAACTACACCAATTTCCTTAGTTACAAAAGCCCAGGCTTGATAAGGCAAAGAGTCAGGAACACAAGACAGTTTGGTTTACTGTGACGCAGAAAAAACCCTAAGTATTCAGTGGTCAGTTATCTCTTGCTTCAAAGTGGATCTGGGAAGCAACATTTATTATCTGACTTCATCATCATAAGTTCTGAGATAGTAACCATCATTTTTCTCTTTTATTAAAGTTCAGGTAACTTGCTTCATTGTCATGTGTCTGATCAGATTAGAGATGGGATTGGAATTTTATCATTAGACAAACACTTGGTATTTCTTAGTTCCTTTTACCAATGCTTTTTATGAGATGCATTGAGATGAATAAATAATGGATTACAACTGTACGGCCTGATGCCTAGACTACACCAAGATAAATGCTGCACCATCCTCAGGAGCAATTAGCCTCAGTGAAAGGTTGTCCAGATTAATAATAATATCATCAACTGCTATTTTTAGATGGCTGTCCTCCAAAGAGGCCAGAGTGCTCTGTAGATAAACACTGTCTAATGTGGTCTTGTGTTGTTGTACATTCAGTCTGGGTCTGTGGTTTCTTTGTGTTTTGAAAAGGGGAATGGATCTTGGCATCATTCATGCAAAGAGTTGATTTCCTCGCATGGGTGGTACCAGCTTAGTGAGAATTTGTTCTTCATGGCAATTTGTCCTTACACGTTCTGTTTGCCAGGGGTCTCTGGCATTGATCAGACCACAGAGGCTAGTCAATTGTTATTGCTTTCTCCTGGTAATCAATTGTATGGTCATCCTTACTGTTGCCTCTTCCATTGCCCCTTCTCTTCTACTTATCCTTATCTCTGACTACCATCACTACCACTATCACCACCACTCCTACAACCACCACCACCATTACAACTGCCATCACCATAGCTGCCGTCACTGTCACAACAACCACTATAACTATGACTACCATTACTGTCACCACAAACACTACCATAACTACCACCACAACTACCACTAGAACCACCATTCCATAATCACCACTACAACTACCACCACTACTACAACCAATATCACCACTACAACTACCACCATCATCATCACCTAGTACAACAACCACCACTACTACAACTACCCCCATTACTGCCTCTGTCATCACCACCACTACCATCAGAGACTCTAGTAGCAGCAGCAGCAGTAATTGCAGAAATATTTTATATCATCTGCATTCCCTGTCTTATGGGAAGCACTTTATAGGTGCTGCCTGACACAGTATCTACCAATGTCGAATTATCATTGCAAATCTGGTTTGATACAGTAGAGAATTAAAATCTGTAGTGAATAAATGATTTATTCTCTCCCGGTTATTGGCAATCTAAGACAACTGTCTAGGCTCATCTTGAAAGACTGAGACTTCAACACTGATGGTTTTGCATGAGATATCGGCGAGGAGATGATTATTAAAAGTAACAGTTCACTACCATCTATTAAATACAGAGATTTTGTACATCAAAACTGTGTAATAAGTCTATAAAGTAGGTATTTGTATTTCTGTTTACAGTAAATGAACTGGGATTCAGAAATAATTTGTAAACTAACACAGTTCATTAAAAAACAGTGTGACACTTTAGATGTGAATTCTCTTCCATAGGTTCATGTGGTTGGACACTTGGTCCCTAGTTGATGGTGTTTTGGGGGAATGATTGGAACCTTTGGGGTTGAAAGCATTGTTTCTGGAAGTGGATCACTGGGGGGCAGACTTTTTTTTACTTTAGTGATAACAGATTCTTTTAACAAAATTTTTATTACTTTATTTTTTACATTCCAATCCCAGTTCTCCATCCCTCCTCTCCTCCCATTCCCCTATTCCTCCCTTCCTCCCATCAGCTCCACAGAGAGGGCAAGGCCTCCAATAGGAAGTCTACTAATTCTGTCCCATCATTTAGTTGAGACAGGACCAAGGCACCTCTCCACCCCCACATCCCTGTGTCTAGGCTGGGCAAGGTGTCTCTCCAAGTAGAATGGGCTCCACTAAGTCAGTTTGTGCTTAGTGTTAGATCCTGATCACACCATTTACCTATATTAAGGGGTCTAGTTCCGTCTTATGCAGGACTGGGGGCAGACTTTTGACTGCATCCTGGTCCTGCTTCTGGCCTTAGCTCGCTGTTTCTGCTTTCTATCTGCCTCCATGATGTGATCAGCTGTCTTATGTTCTTATCACTGTGGACCAAGCCTAGTCCCACAGCCATGCATTCCCCACCATGATGGAATGATAGTTTCTGGAACTACAATACAGAACAAACACTTTACCTTTAAGTTTTTCTGTCAGGCATTTGATCTTAGTGACAAGGAAAGCAACTTAAACAAGTGGTAAAGTGTATTTTAATTCCCCTTCCTATGTTTCCAATAAAAAACAAACATTAGGCAGCATTTAATCTATAAGCTCATTAGTATAACAAGGGATTAGATGGAGACTGATGGAAAGATGGATGAATGGATGGAAGAGGGACAAATAGGAAGGACTTCCCTTCTATGCCCATTGATGGCAAAGTCAGATACATAAATAGCATTGGCCCTAAACCCCTAGGGGCCTGTCTATGTAAATGGACCTGGGGTTGTTTAGGCACAGAAGAAATCTAGACTCTAAAATAGGGCATTTTAGGAAGCTACGTGAGTATTGGCCTAAGAAACTCAGAGCCAAGCTCCATTGGCTTCATGGCTAGAACTCTGGATGAGAAAAACACTCAGCTGCAACAGGCTGAAGAACAGATTGAAAAAGATTTTTTGCACTGCAAGATATCATAACAGTTTTAAAATGTATATATGTGAAGTGATCAATCAGGAAAAGAAAACAGTGGCAACTACATGGATCGTGGTGCCAGAACACCAGGGACGTGACATCACTCATTTAGATATGACATGCAAAAGGGGTGAGGCAGAGTTGATCCTGGGAACCTGGGCATGAGGGTCACTGTGTGCCAGTAGGAGCCATGGAGCTGTGGCAGTCAGTGCTGAAAAGGCAGAGAGATGGAGACATTCTTGTTGTCTTCCTTTTTCTCCTTTTCCAATTAGAAGCTAGTCCTGGGGCATCTGGGAGATATAACTTCTAATATGCACCCTTATGCAGATAGAGCCAAGCAGAGGGACACCAGAGTATGCAGAGCAAATGGACAAGTGAGGGTATAGCTGATACTCTGTAGCATTTATTTGTTTCTCAGCCTAGAGTCAGGGCCAGGTGAATTCTTAGGTTCCACTTGCCACACTGGAAGTTAGACACCCTGAAGAGGGTCTGTTTTATTAGGTTTTAATCGGGACTCAAGGGCAGGAAGCAAGCCATTATTCCGATAGCATGTTTCACAGGGATGCCATCTCAGGGCCAGAGTCCGGCACCCTTTGGTTGAATGTCTCTGGCGGCAGGTCACCAGGGAACTAGCTCCCCTGGAGGCCAAGGCCATTGGTATTTATGTTGCACAGAGCAGCTGGGAGGTCCCTATATCATCTTCACCATTCAGTGACATGGTGATTGAAATTCCAAAATGAATGAAAAATTCCTTAGGGTTAAAATGACAAGTTTGAAAATGTCTTTGACAGAATGAATAAATACACAAGAAAATGCATAAACAAAGGCCGGCTCTTCTGCTCTTCTGCTCCGGTCATTGCTCTTGCAGATGTCTGAACAAGTGACAGTTTCCAGTAGGGATTGCTACCTGCCTTCCTTCTCTCTCTCTCTCTCTCTCTCTCTCTCTCTCTCTCTCTCTCTCTCTCTCTCTCTCTCTCTCTCTCTCTCTCTTCTGTCTCTCCTCCCTCCCTTCCTCCCTCCCTCTTCTCTCCCTCCCTTCCCCCTCTCTGTCCCGCTCTAAAACATTCTCATCTTGTTGATAACAAGGAGAGCAGTTCCAGGAAGACGAGTGCAGAGCCACTCTTGTGATCTTTGCCCAGGAGACCCCAGAGGCCTCTGGATCAGGGTATAGTAGCCATTAGGAGAATTTTCCTTGTCTATGCTGTGACTCCCTTGGGAAGAAAGGGCACTTCCTTCTTCTTCATTTCCCTTTTTCTCCGCCCAAGTCTCTTTCCCACATCTTTATCAGTTTGAAAGAAAGGGACCCACAGGCAGGCTTGGTGGCTCAGGCCTATAACTCCAACTACTCAGGAGGCCACTGCAGGGAGACTGAAAGTTCAAGATCTGATCTGTTTACTCTTGAAAAGGTTCAAAGTTAACCTGGGGGACTTAGTGAGACCCTGCCTCAAATTAAAACCAAGAAACTGGCAAATGAAGATGTACCTCAGTGGTAGAATGTGTGTCTAGCATGCACAAGACCCCAGATTCAATTTTTAGTAGCAAGAAGAAAAAGAGAGGGAATTAAGGGAATAGCAATTTTTATTCTACTTACAAACCAGCAATTGAGTCAAAGCTCAGAAGGTCATTTTGTCTCTGCTCCATGCTTTCAGCAGAGGTGGCTCTTTTGAGGCCAGTGGATTTAATTCTAAGATGTTTCCCTCACAGGTCTGATTCGTTGGTGCTGGGAGTTAACCAGGGGCTGCCAGTTGGGATTCAGTTATCATCAAATGGGCTTCTCTGGCTGTCTAAATTTCCTCAGAGTAGAATGATGCAGTTCTAGGTAGAAGTTCATGCTGGGACTTCTGTAGTATTGTTGGGGCATCCAGATTTCTAGGACTTTTTCCTACAACACTCTGCTGGCTTAGCAAATTCCTAAGGCCAGCACAAATTTAGACCATGAGGAATTGGTTCCCATCTACAAATGGGAGAAGTAGCAAAAAATCTCAAAGTTTTCTTTAGTCTCTTATTTACATTTAGCGCTAAGTTGGTGTCCAAGTTGGGTAATTGTGGCCACAAGCAGGGCTGCACATTCAGGACCTCATAGAATTTTATTACAAAGGATGAAGTTCTGAGAGTGGGTGGCAGAGTTCTGGCTGGACCAATGATTGGGGCTTCTCCTTGTGTCATCCGGGGTGGTGAATTCCTGGCAGGCAGACTTTGCTGTTGACCATCATCTCTGACACTTACCAGCTAAGTCATCTTCAGAGTGTTGATTTAAACAGATCCCAAATTTCTCCATTGTGAAGTGCATACAGTCATACTTAGCTTGATTGCTTGGCAAGTAGTGAAGATTCCAGGAGCCTCTGCAGAGGACAGTAATGCTTATTAAAATGGATATTCAATAAACTGAAGCTGGATATTCCTTTGAGTGATCAAGCTAATTTCCTGTGACACTTCCAAAATCTACTAAAACCCAAGGTTGCTAGGATTACTTTTATCATTTTCTGTTTCTCCTGATTTTTGTTAACTGTTTTGTTTTTAAACAAGAGCACAACTTAAATGCAAGCTTGAATATTTAAAAAAAATTAGAAAAAATTAGACACCATGTTCTAATGCAACACAGAAGTTGAAACTTTGGGATATTAATTAAGAAATTCATTAACTGGCTAATGCCAGAAACCCAATGCCACTCCAGTCTTTCTCCCCCAGGGTTATGCTGCATTAGAGGCAGCTGGCAGTTAACTGGTCATCACTGGATTCTGTGGGACAATGCTTCTCTGTTCCATATGGAGACTATTCTCCTGGGAACAAAAGCCAACTCTTCTATTTTTCACACAGAGATGCATGAGAAAAAGTGAAAATGTACGAGGGTCATTATGGCATAGGCTCAGGCTAGGCACACTTTGCCTCACTTTGTTGGTCAAATCTAGTCTCTTCAAAATCAAGGCAAAAGCTGTAGTCTCAGGAAGGAGTCAAGAGCTAGGATCAATATTGTACAATACAATCTATCATACTGGAACTTTTGGTGGGGAAGAGGCAATAACTGACTGAAATTACATATCTCTTTATGTTATTAACATATTTTTCACTTAATAAGTAGTTGAAAATTTCTGACATAGTTACTTAGCCGTCTTCATGAACGTTTTTGAAAGTCCTTCTTTTAGTTCATAAAATGGAAGCCCCACAATTCTTGAGCAAGCTTCCTCTTACCATTCATTTGGGAAGAACCGTTCCTTCCAGATTGCCTGTGTCATTTCATAGCTCTGGATTCATATGCGATCAACATCATATTTCTGTGCTGCTGGTTCAGTGTTAGATTGCTCTGTATATATTGCTAAATTGTTCACATTCAGAAAAGGAATTATCACTGAAGTAGTGGAGAGTGGTAGTGGGGAGCCTAGATCTTCACATTATGGAGTGTCATTACTCCTAGGACCTCCAAACTTACTCACCACTCTCTTATTCTTGTATTTTGTAAACTTCTTGCATCATGGTGAAGGACCTATTTCTGAATATGTTGATATATAGGCATGCCTTTGTTGACTCCAAATAAGGTATACCATTTAATCTTTGCCTTTAGTGTTTTATTTTTTGAAATCCTGATCAAGTGTTGACATGTTTTATCAAGTTGGCAAAGTTATATAAAGAAACCCTTTCTCTTCTCTCCAATTCATCTAATCGTTCATTTCTTATTCACAGTATCACTAACAAATAGCCTCTTCTTTCCTGGGTTGTATTAGAGTTTTGAAATTCAAATCACTTCCAATATTTCAAGTAGAAGTCACTTTAGGTGGGATCCTGGGTCTACATGACATGTAGTACCCTGGGTTTATCTTCTATTTTCACTGCTCCATTACTGGTGTGCTCATTCATTTATCAGAAAATGGTATTAGGAAGCCAAGATCTTTGTGCTATGTGAGTGTCACGCCTCCTAGGACCACTAAGTGTGTATGTACTACTCTCTCTCTCTCTCTTTCAACTAAAGTACTTCCTCCCAGCCCCCTTTGTGCCAAAATTCCTCATTTCGTGTTTGAAGAGCTAACTACTTTTCTGTTACATATATAAATAGTATGGTATTTACTCTAAGTTTGTCATTTGATTTTGGACTTTAATTCTGTTTTCATTTCAACTAAAGAAACACAGCTTTTCTCCTTTCTATTTCCCTTTCTTTTCGGATCTCACTGAACAGCAAGCCTAGTGAGATTCAATAAGAGACACTGTCTCAAAAGTTGAGGTGAACAATACTAAAGGAAGAAATGCAACCTACTCCTCTGGCCTCTGTACACATGTGCATTCACACATGTGTACATACATACCACAAACCTCCACACACAAAATTTCAAAAACCATAAGTAGAACCATCACGCAGGATAGTCTCTGTGTGTGTGTGTGTGTGTGTTTGAATAATCATACTATTTTATTGATTTCTTTTCTCTTTGAGAGATTTTTTAATAGTTTTCAAGTTTTTGCCACTGTGATTAGCATAGCTTTGAACATGTTGAGTCACGTGAGTTGTGTTGATAGATGTATATGATTACATCTGTGAGTGGAATCACTGGACTTCAGAGTATATACCTTGTCAATGTTAAAAAGTACTATTAATTATTTTCCATGGTGGAAATGCTATGTTGTACCCACTGAGAAATTTTATGGAACAACAACAACAAAATTCTTCAAAATCTAGTATTATATGATTTTTATCTCACTTGAATGAGTGTAAAACTGTCCATAATACTTGTCATACTTTGTATTTTCCTCATCATAAATATTGTTTAGCTTCCCAAAGATTTAAAGGCACTCATCCTTCTTGGATATGCCTGTTTGTGTCTTTGTCCCTTTTTAATTAGGTTATTTATGGTTTTATTATCACTATCTAAAAATATTATTTTGAATTTTTTTGAAGGTGTTGATATGTAGCCCAATCTCTTGATTTAGGATTATGGACAAGTACCATTATTGTGAGCCACTATTTTATTTCAATGTTAAGGATTATCCTGCATATTTGATGAAATAAATTCTGTCTTTGCTTTCATGCTTTATGACTTAGTTTATAATCTAGCTATGTCTCCCACCCTACATGTATTTAAATAGTAATCTGTTTTGTTTTCACATTGTTGCTTCCTTCATTAGCAGGCCAACCCAAGCCACATTCCTGAGCTGATAGTTTGCTACCTGGGACATGGAACTTTGTACTACAAAAGCAGGTACCCAGGCTCCTCTAGGCCTCCACTCTGGTCCCTTTGAGGCTCCACCCAAGCTTGAATGTGGCCTGACCCAGCCTGAGGAGCTGTCTGGAGCACCTGGTCTATTTCCAGCAGATCTGAGTCAGTTTTCTTTCCAAGAAACTCAGGAGTATAACATTTACTGGATTCTCTGAAAGATTAAACTAAATTACTTTACAAATGAATGCACTTCTGAGAGGTGATATACTTTGCCCAAGACTTCACAGCCAGAAAGAATATGAGAAAATCATGGAGGCCCAAGTGTTGCCTTTAGACAAGTGGTTCAACATTTGAGAACTTGGCAGTGGCTTCAGTGAGTGTGAACTTAATCTTTCTCTTGCCCCTGAGTTCCTTTGAAAGGATGCTAAGGAGCCCACACAGCTTTTCAGCTCTGCTCTCTTTGCTTATAGCCTGAGTCCCCAGATTCTGTTCATACATTAAATCAAAAGAAAATCTTCACTGAAGTCAGATCATGCCTCACTGTGACATCCAAGTCTTTAATGTTCTCCTTCACACTTGTACTGAAGACTCGGTTCATACCCTACATGTTTGCTGCCTGTCTGTTTCCTCGTCTCCCACACTCATTCTTGTTCAACTCCACTGACCACACAGACCTCCTTTGTGTTCCTTGAATGTGATGGGTTCTTAAGGTCTTTGTTGCTTTTTCTTTTCTTTCTGGAAATAATTTTATAAATGAAAGATGAACAGAGGTGTGTAGAAAGGAAACTGAGGCAAAATTACCCTTCAGAACAACTTTACTAAGAGAGTTGTCTGCTCATGGCAATAGACAGCCATGATTTGGCCCTGAGGGACACAGCCCCTTTGTGCAGTGTCAGTTTCTGACTCTTACAGGAGAGTGGAGGATGAACACGCCCCACACCACATGACCTAGTCTACATGCTAGAATTCAAGGCTTGGATACAAGGAAGGTTATAAATCAAGTTTGTCTTGGGGCTGGAGGTGGAAGGAGAACACTCCAAGTGATGCAAGGCTACAGTAAACCTGCCAATCAACTGTCCAAGTGAAGACACTCCCAGGGGGCGTGGCCTGAGGTTAGAGAGAGAGCAAGCCCTCCCCTAGAGGATCTGTAATCTAACAACTTCTGTATTAGCTCTTTGCATGGGTATGTTGTTTATATGGTCTAGTTAACGTATTACCTTAATATCTCACCTTGATGAAGCTTTCCCTGTTCCTCCTGTGAAGACCAGAACCACTATTCCTCTGTAGTGTATCCCAGTACTCTGTTTCCTTCCTGGGTAGTTTAGGAGTTTATCCCAGTTGTGTAGTCATTTATATTCTTTGCTTATTACTTCTCTCTGTCCCATCCCTGTGAGGAACTGCACACTCTAAAAGTTTGTCCCATTCATTTGTATCCCCAGAGGTTGGGTCAGGGCCTGATGTTCATTTAGTCAATAATTGTTGAAGCAGTGAGTGGATCCAGTGGCCACTCAATAATGAATGGTTCAGTGGTTTCCATCTCTGTCCTTTAAACAGTAGACACATGCACGCACACACACACACGCTCACACACACACACACACACACAATGAAACTCACAACCTGAAGGAACTTGAAGAAGACAATGGAAATAACAGCTCAGTAACTGGGTCTGGTGTGTCTCAGAATAACTGGCTGAACCAGTTGAGGGAGCTACTGTTTCTGTTTCAATTTAATTTCATCAGGTTCCTTGAGCTCTGACACTCTGACCTGGGTCTACATATTCATGGAGAAAAGGAGTATTCTATTATGAATATGACCTTAATGAGCATAATGTTTGGATAAATAATAAATAAATAAATGAAATTTTGAATTGGATGCTCACAGTACCAGAGGATTAGAATCTGTGACCATCATGGCATGGAGAATTGGAGCAGGCAGGCAGGCAGGCAGGCATGGTGTTGGAACAATAGCTGACAGTTTACATCTCCCACAGCAGGATATCTATCTATCTATCTATCTATCTATCTATCTATCTATCTATCTATATATATATATATATAGAGAGAGAGAGAGAGAGAGAGGCGTTCTCATGGCTCCTATGTGCTCAAATCCATTAATCCTCATGAAGTATTCCTGGCAGAAGTTGGTTTCGCAGTCTGAATTTGGACTTGGGGGTGGGGTTTCAATGATGACCTTCCTTGTTCCATCCTCTTCACTTAGTCTGGGCTGGAGTTTGACAATCAGGTGATGCTGTTTAAAGCCCTCTTGGGAATCGGGTGCGAAGAAGGCTAATTTTCTAGTGATATTTAGAAGTCTTCCTGCTCTGAATATGAGCTGCGGATGATCCCGGGTGATGATAAAGCCAATTCTATTACATTTGGAGGGAGAAAGCAGCTGTCTTCCTTCTCATCTTTCCCCCTTCTCTGTCTCTCTTCCCTTTTTCCAGTCCCTTCTTCCCACATCTTTGCTCTCCCTTTCCTTCCATGCATGGACTAGATGCTGATGACTGATGGAATGTCTTACTTTCTAAACAAATGTTCATGACTAAGAGGAGGAAGAACAAGTTCAGCATCATAGTCTGAGATGATAGGAACTGCAGAAGGCCATGCACAGACTTTTAGAAGCATAGGCATGGTACACTGGGTGCTATGCAGCTAGCCTGCCTTGGGAAGATAGCTTGCTTTAAATGACTTGCTGCTTCCCATGGTATCAATACTGCCACCCTGAACATTTCAGGTTTCCAGCCTGCTGCTGCTGCTGCTCAGACCTGGGAGGAGATGCACATACTCTTCCCTCTCTGATTTTAATAAGCTGCCTGGGTGTATCTGGATAAGGGCATGTATTTAAGGTGGATGTGTAATGCCTGGGGGATCTTCTAGAAAATGTAGGGAAACCTGAATTATTTTTATCTTATCTGGGAACATGGACAGTTAGGTAGGTACGGAAGAAATCGTGTATTTTTTAAAATTCTTGTGAATACATAGTACCAAATAAAAACATTTAAAACTGTTTCAAACTCTTACCACATAGCTTCTATGGTTATTCCTCATATATTGTCACTTTTCTGTGTGTTTAACATTTGTCTTTTTAAAGTGGGCTTTCTGTGTTTATGGTGACAGTATTCACAATAGCTAGATCAGGGGATATACCCAGGTGGATGAATAGCTAAACCATGTGGTATGTCTACACAGTGAAACATGATTCAGCCATTAACTGATCTGAGCTAACAAACAGAGTTATGCTGTTTGTAGAAGGGTGAAAGGAACTGAAGATCATCATGTTAAGTGAAAAATATCAGGCACCAAAAGACAAGTCTCACCTGCTTCTTTCCATATGTAACATGGGGGGGGGCAAGAAGGTAGAAAGGCTTTCCATAAGATAGGGGGGGCAGGTGAGTGCGTGGATGTGGGCAGTGGGGGTGGCATTTTAAAGTTTTATGCCTTATTATGTATTCATATTCTAATTTTAAAACTTGTTTTAATCCATTGTTGCTCTTTTCTTCTTTTGGTGATGTTGGTGATCTTTAGCATCTCTGTGCTCTCTCTCTCTGATTTACACGCCCTGCAAACTGCACTTTCCATCTTTCTGTTTGAATATGGACTTCACTATTCCTACTTTCTTCTCAACCACACTTCCATCCTTCTGCTACTTTGAAATTCTAACAGGCTCTGGACTATCATATACAAGTACTGCTAGAGAATTGTTGCCATATCTTTTACCTTCTTAATGTAACTTACTATAAATATCCACACAAAGATAGTTTTAACTTTTCTATGTGATGCTATAACTGAGTGTCCACATGATTTGGCCTTGCCTGTTTCTTGATTAGTCTTAGTGAGAATAAAGAACCAGATAGCCCTCATGGGTCTGGTGTGAGTTTGGTCTTTCAGTTAGGTTTCTCACAAAGGGCATATTGACCCAATGGATATGTAAAATGTTGTTCTCTTAACAGATCTCATGTATTATATTTTAATAACTTGATGTTTAAGAAAATCTCATTTAGTACAGAATCACAGAAGAAAACCTTGACTATGAGGCATTCTTCTGGGCATTACTGTTTCTGAAAACTCAGGTCCTTCTTTCTGTCCTAGTTTGTGAGTGTGTGTGTGTGTGTGTGTGTGTGTGTGTGTGTGCTATACTGAGTTGTACCCTGTTCATCATGGACACCTGCCACAAGTCACCAGAATGAAACCACTTATATCAACTGCACACCAAGACAATGCTAGCTCTATGCTCGTAATGCTCACTGTACATAATCTGGGTTATATGATCCTGGGTACAGCTAGTCTGGCTGTGCGATGACAGTTGTTCCCTCTAATGTCAGTTCCTGGGAACCTTCTAGCCTGTTCTCTTAACTCCACTAAAGTCTAGCATTGCCTTGTTGTACCTTCTCCCCACTGTCTGTGATAGGACAATCCTATCATTAACACACACCCCCAAGGGGTGACCTGTGTGATGAACTGCTTTAACCCCAAATGGCTTCATGCTAATAATCATCAGGGCTTGGTTATTAAACCACGCTTTAAGACAGGATTTATCATGCTGTTCCCTCAGGTATTCTCCACATCAGGCAGGTTAGTGGTTTCCCATTGATAGCTACAGACTCTTATCTTCCTATGTCACTATCCTCACATGCGAGTGGGGAAGCAAGCTGAAAGAAGCCAATTCACTTGCTCAGACCCCTGGGTTGGGCAACAGAGCCCACATCAAGGTATAGCACCTTCTCTCTGTAGCTTCTCCATGCTTCACTGTTGTGGAATATTCCTGTACACTGTGTTAATATATGTCACTGTGATTGCTTTAATAAAGAAGTTGACTGGCCAATAGCTGGACAGGATAAAGTTAAGGTAAGGGGAGAGCCAAACAGAGAATGCTGGGAAGAAGGATGGTGTCAGAGGAGTAGTGAACAGACACAGAGAGAGCAAGATGTACATGCAGTACTGAGAAAATGTACCAAGTCACATGGCAAAGAGTAGATAAAAATATGGGCTCATTGAAAATACAAGAGTTAGCTAGTAACAAGCCCGAGCTATTGACTGAGCACTTATAATTAACATTACGCCTCTGTATGATTACTTGGGAGTGACTTGGGGGACAGAAACTTTTGCCTACACATTGTACTTACTTCTTAAGAATGGATTCTGGCTATGGAGCCTCCCAAGACACTGCTGCCCCCAACTTCTCCAAGATCACCCCCTCTTGGGCTTCTACTGAGCAGCAAGAGTTTTAGCATTTGCAGCTCACTGTGTCCTCTCACCTCAGGCCTCTGGAAAATGATAAGGTAGAGAGGGACTGTCATGGCTTCAGGCTGGGGCAGATCCACTTCACTCCAGGGCCACAGGGTTCACATCTTTAAGGTTTTATTGCCTTGGAAAGAAGGCTGGGTGTGTGTGTGTGTGGAGAGATGGCACAGTAGTTAAGAGCACTGATTGCTGTTCCAGAGGATCCAGGTTCAATTCCCAGCACCCACATGGCACCTCACAATTGTCTGTAACTCCAGTTCCAGCAGTTCCAGGGGATCTGACACCCTCACACCAATGCACATAAAATAAAATAAATTATTAAGAAAAAAAAAACCAGGGCCGAGGGCAAAAGCTTGCAGGCCTAGAGGAATACTAAAAGTTTGCAAGTAAATAGACTCTTAATAAACCTCATGCTCTTAACTTACACATTCACATAATATTTTTAAAAGTCAACAAACCTGAGGAAGACCTCACTGAAAAGAGAGGTTAGTGAAGTAGAGTGGGACTCGGATTCCAGAACTGTCTCGGATAGAGAGGTCTTTGAAGATCTGGAGAGTGTGACATAGGTAGGCATCCCTGTGTGTCCCAGATTAAGCCCAGGCTCTGAAGACAGCCCTTGAGGGCTCTACTAGGCCAGTAGGTTGCCACTAGGCCACAGGCTTCAGCTAGTCTCCAAGGGAGAAAATAACCATAACAATCCTCCCACCTCAGCCTTTTCAGTGTTGAGATTATAACTGACAGCCAACCATGCCCAGGTTTCAGTTGTGGAAATTAATATATATATAATATATACTTATACATAATATATGCATATAATATATACAACATAAGTATTATACATATATATTACATGCATAAGTATATATAATATACATAGCAATAGGAGGAGGGAGGGAGAAAGAGAGCTGCCTATTTTAGGTCAAGCAGTGATTGAGAAGCAGGGCTGGCATGACAGTTGGAACAGAGAGGGTGATCTTGAGGTCTTTGCTTCGCAGACACCTGGATAGGAGGTGCTTAGGATCCTAGGCACTGGGTTTGACTCTGTGTACCATGCAGCAGTGAATTCACACAAAAAAGCAGGCAATGGAGGGGAAGGAGCTAACATCCTTGAGCTCCTATGTGTCAGGACTGAGCCTTTCCAACACTTAGTGTTCATTTGTTTGGGGTGCTAGGAAGGTCTCTAGGCAAGACTCCATCATTGAGCTGTAAGCCAGGTTCACAGTATTCTTCAGAGTGAAGGTTATATTCCCCTTATTAAGATGTGGAAGAAAGGTAGGAGATTCAAGCCATTTACTAGGAAATGACAAAAACTAGAATTTGTGGAGCCACATCATCCAAAAAGCTGTAGCATTATGCTGTGTCCAGGGGAGATGCACTTTCCTCTTATGGTAGATGATGAAACTATCTATTGAGCATCTCTCACATCATTGATTCTGAAGCTAGGATGTTCACAACCCCGAAGCTATGGAAATGCATGAAATTGGGTGTTTTCTCATTAGCATGCACTAATTGTACAGACTACTGACTCTCACTATCATGTCTTCATACATACATGTATGATGTCTACTCCCACACTGCCATCACCCTCTTTTCTAGCTCCCTTCCTTTCCTTTGGTAATGTCTCCTCTACCTCCATGTCATCTAAAATCGGGCCAGTCTTGACCCAGATGAATTCTGATCTCTGGCCCTGGAGAACCCTTGTGCATGCCCTTAGATGACTCCCCAAATGCTGCGACTCCATGGTCTTCGAGAGCCACAGCACCTGTTCCTTGTTCCTCCCCACTTTGGATACCACCAGACTTGGAAACTTGAGCTCAGCCTTCACCATGAGATCATTCATATGCTTGTGTGGAAATGTGTGTGGGAGACTCATCTTTGTAGGGCAGAATAAATCATGTTAGAAGAATCAGTCTGTCAAGTAACTGAGAAAATACAAACGGGAACTTTAAAACCATTTGCATGAATAGTATCAGGGGACTCTTGTGAAAATTGTGAGCCCAGAGTCAGCGGAATAGGGGAGGCTGGGACTGCACTCAGGGCCAGGAAGGTCTGTGGGAACAGAATGACTGTTTTGCCTTTCTTTGACCCTTTAGACTTGGCAGCCTTCATTGCAGTAAGCTGTCTGCTCTTGTTATAGCTTCAACCTGTTCAAAGTCCTGAGAGTAATGCCAACATCTGCTCCTAGAGGTGATGAAGCTTCAGTAGGATGCAGTCCAGGCTCTGTGTCTTTGGGAACCAAATGACAAATATCTCAATCTTTTATTCCTTCAAGGGTGTAGGAGCCATAGGGGTGAAGTTAAGGTTGAAAGTATTGATGCCTCAGGAGTGTCCAGCTCTTGAGGGGACCTTTGAGCCTGAACATAAGGACAAAATAAGATTCTTCATACCATTGAAAAACATTATGTGAGAAATGACATCGGGCACAAAGAGCTTAAGTGGAGGCAGACTGATCTGTTTGACTTTGGTTTGAAACAGCTATATTGGACAACCCAATTAAGACTAGTTTTTTCTTATTAAGAAAAGCAGTGGTTCTCAACCTGTGGGTCGCGACCCCATTGGGGGTCACATATCAGATATCATACATAACAAATATTTACATTACAATAACACTCATTTTGAAAACACTCATTAAATCAGAACTTACATTCAAAATTATAGTTATGAAGTAGCAACAAAATAATTTTATGGTTTGGGGTTAGGGAGGTTGAGAACCACTAAGCTAGAGAGCTTGCTCAGTGGGTAAAAGTACTTCCTATTCTTCCAGGAGACCTAAGTTTCTCAGCATCCATGTCAGGTGCTTCATAACTGCTTGTAACTCCAACCAAAGGATCTGACATCCTCTTCTGGTCTCCAAAGGCACCCACACACCTGTGCCATACATTCAAGTCACACCTGTGCACATGCACACACACACACACACACACACACACACACACACGATCTTAAAAAAAAAAGAAAGATTTTTCCCAAGATGCAATTGTTTTATGTGAAAAAATTAAGAGAAATAATGATACAATGTGGGATGGCCTATTGGTCAGAGAATATACACTCTCAGCCCTTTCCTGTACGTTATTAGTGTGATTCTTTCCATATAATCAGATTAAAAAGGTAAATTCCTGAATTATCTTTAAGGCATAGTACAGGGCAGTGATAGAGGATGCTGGCTCAGGATCTACTGAGTCTGTATCTTGGATCTTCTAATCATCAGTTGCACAGCATTAGGTAAATGAGCTAAGCCTTCTGAGCCTGTGTTCTCATGTATAAACTAAGGGAATGCTAAAACCTCTGCAGAATTTCCCAGTGTTCCCATCCCAACCTTATCCTCTTCTCAGATATTCAAGTTGGATGTTTTGTGCATCCTTTAGCCAAGGATCTGCTGAACGTTCGGATTTCAGAGTATCGGACTCAGAGATGACTCTGAAGATAAGGATGGTTTCATATCTCTTATTATAAAGACAAAGATGCAGGGTTAGTCTGTGTTCTTGAGAGTACAGAACCCAAGGGAAGGGCTGGAGGCCCAGTGCTGCTGACTTGGAAGGTACATGCTAGAGCAAGAAGAATGAGAGAAAGACAAGACCCCTGTGCAGCTCTGGACAGTAAGCAACCAGCAGAAGGGGTGCTGCCATTCCCATAGAAAGAGCTTCTGTAGACTGGCCATGGTAAAAAGGGAGTGATGCCTAGGAGACAGAAAGAAGGGCTATTTACCTGTGTGCATATGTATTAGTTACATACTCATCACTGTGATAAGATGCTTATGGTGGTTAATGTTGATTGTCAATCTGACAAGATCTAGAGTCACTGAAGAGATGAGCATGTAATCGTGTCTGTCAGGGTATATCAAGATTAGCTGACAAGAAGTGACCAGATCCACCTTGACTATGCCTGGTACTCTCCCATTGGATAGGACCCTAGACTGAATAAAAGAGAAAAAGGAAGCTGAACACTGGCGTTCATCAGTCTCTCTTTCAGGCTGTGGAAATGCTATGACCAGCTGCCCCCTTCTCCTGCCTCTCTAATGTCCCCACCATGATGGACTGTATCCCTCAGAACTGTAAACTGAAATAAACCCTTTATTTCTTAAGTTGTTTTGACACGTATTTTGTCATAGCTATGAGACAAATAACTAATATGACACCTGACAAAAGGAACTTAAGGAGGAAGAGGTACATTTTGGCTCATGGTGTCCATTGATACAGTCCATTGTGACAGGGAAGACAGGGTAGCTTGGATAACTTCATCCATTGTGGTGGGAGCATGAGGCCACTGCTCTTCATATCTTGTTAAATCATGAAGCAGAGGACTAGACTAGACTGGAAATGGAAATGAGCATATCCTTCAAAACTCACCAATGACTCACCTGTGTCATGTTTAATCCCATGTGTTAAAGATGAGGGAGCTGTCCAATAGCACTAGTAAGTGGGCGCCATTGTTTTACATAGATGAGCCTATGGAGGACATTGCACATTCAAACCATAACATTAGCTTCCTTTCTCCTTTTCCCCACCAGTTAGCATTCACCTCCTCTCTCTCTCTCTCTCTCTCTCTCTCTCTCTCTCTCTCTCTCTGTGTGTGTGTGTGTGTGTGTGTGTGTGTGTGTGTGTGTGTGTGTGTGTGGCTGGCTCACCATGCATGGAAAGCTAAGGCCCAGAGCTCAGTATTTCCAACATAAATGACTGTTTAACCCTTCACTGGCACACTTTGTAAGGTAGGAGCCACCAGTAACTCTGAGATGTTGAAAATTCACAGCAGATGATTTGGGGATCAGAAGAGATCTGCTCAGTTTTACAGTGACTCAGGACACAACATAGAATCCAGATGTCACATTCCTGGGACTCTCTTCCATTTGGACTTCAGTCTTAGCCAGTTTAGGGCAGAGGTGTGGGTCTCACTGCATTGCTAATCTCCTTCTCTTTGTGATTGCTTAGTCAGCTGCCCCAGATGTTCCCCACCTCTGTATTTTGGCATATGACTTTCTGTTTAAAGTAAACCAAATTATTTCTTTTTTAAAATCTGTATCACCATATATACCTATCTCTTCAGCAATACTTTTTTAGCCATAAAACACTAAATTTTCTTTATTTTTTTCTGGTTTTGAACTCAATTGTGTAGCCTAGGTTGACCTTGAGTTTGTTGAACTTGCAATAGTTCCCCTGATTCAAGCTCCCATGTGCCAGAATAACAGGTATATGTCACCACTTCCTGCCTATGCTTGATGCAATTGGATGATGACTTGAATTAGTATCAAAATTTAAAAATGAAGTTTCTCATTTGTTGTTCCAATCCATATTACTATTCATTTCTTTGAACTCTTCTGCTTATTGATGTCAGTGAAAGAGGCTCCTGAGAGGTGGCCAGGAGACAAGGCTCAGGGACCAGAAGATTCCTATACCTGTGATCTTGGGGATAGATTTTATTTTTAGAATATTATTTCTATGTCTACACATTGTGATCATAATTTTGTTTGCCTTATGGAAATGCTGTGAAGTTTAAATGAGACAGTGAATATAAAGCATTTATCAGAATATCTGGGAGAAGTGGGAGGGGCTTCAGTTTCAAAACACATAGTAGTTCTTTTGGGGGCCAAAAAGAACCCCCTTTTTCCTGCACAATTTCCATGCACTCAAATCTGTCTGCAATCAGAGGCGTCTGGATGTTATTAGGAGTGACTTCCTCGTGCTACTTTGGATGAGCTTTGTGGAAGGGTTGTCTCTTCTTGTTTCAAGTAGTCTCAGTGCCCAGTGTATGTGAATGTTCCAACAGCTGTTGGGAGTAGATGGAGTGCACGATTTCTCTTCAGTGCATGACTTCTCCTCCCTTCTGAGAATGGGAATTGACATTATTCTGTTCCTACTCTACTATTCAATAGGTGTGTGTGTGTGTGTGTGCACGTGCACACGCACATGCACACGCATGCATATGTGTACATGTGGGGGCGGTGGGAGATAAGTACTCTTTCCTTTATATCACCAGATCATCAGAACTTGCATCTGGTTCTGATTCACAAACAATTCATGGCTCAGATAGCAATCTAACTGAGTGGATGCTAAGACAGCTTCATATGGCTCAATACTGTCAGAGCTACTGTTCCACTGCTTCAAGCTATAGGTGTGAACTTCACCTTCATTGATCCAAAATTTCAAATAGTTCCTAATGGCAAAGTCTAAAATAAAGAAAAAGAACTGTTATAGGGTTACTATCACCTTAATGAAACACTATGACTATTTTAGGAACTTTATTGCTATGAAGAGACTCTAGGACTACAGCAACTCTTCTAAAGAAAACATTCAATTGGGGTGACTTTCTTATGGTTTCAGAAGTTCAGTCCATTATCATCATGATGGGGAGCATGGCCGCATGTAGGCAGACGTGGTGCTGGATCTGAGAAGTGCTACATCTTGCAGGCAAAAGGAAGTCAACTGACTCACTGAGTGGTATTCTGAGCATAGAAAACCTCAACACCTGCCCCCACAGTGACACATTTCCTCTAACAAAGCCACACCTCCTAACAGTGCCACTCCCTGTGAAACTGTGGTGGCCAATTACATTCAAACTACTACATTCCACTCTCTGGCCTCCATAAGCTTGCAACAATATCACAATGCCAAATGCATTTAGTCGAACTTCAAAAGTCCCCATAGTCTATCACAGTCTCAACAATGTTCAAAAGTTCAACAATGTTCAAAAGTTCAAAGTTCAAAATCCTTTCTGAGATTCATGCAATCTCTTAACTGTAATCCCCTATAAAATCAAAATGAAAAAAAAACAGATCGCATACTGGCACAGAGTATACGTTTCCATTCCAAAGGAAGGAAAGGAAGTACAGTGAAGAAATATTGGGCCAAAGCAAGACTGAAAACTAGCTGGGCAAACTCCAAACTCTGCATTTCCATGTCTGATAGCAAGGTATTCTTCAGATACTGAAACATACTTATTTCTCTTGGGCTGTTTTCATTCCCTGTTAGCAACTCTCCTCAGCAGATATTCCACAACTCTGGCATCTCCAACATATTGGATTTTCCAAGGCAATTCAGGCTTCAACTTCACAGCTTCAAGCAATGATGTCTCTAGTAGGCTTCCATTCAGGGACATCCCTGACACATACCTGGCCTCAGTGGCTTTCTTAAGCCATGGAGGCCAATTCCATAACCCATTTCTTCAATCCTTAACTCTAAAGCAAGAGCCATGTAGCTGAAGCTGCCAAGTTATGTTGCTTACTGGGACTGGAACATGGCTGCTTTACTCAATTACATCTCCACCAGCTTTCTGTCTTTCACTGACTAAGCTTGGCTGTCTTAAAACTTTCTCTGAAGACCAGGCTGTCCTCAGACTCAGAGAATGGCCAGCCTTTGCATTCCCAGTTCTGGAACTAAAGGTGTGCCCTACCACACCTAGCTCTAAGCTTTTCTTTAGTTTCTTTCCACAAATTTGAAATTTAGCTAGGTGGGATCTTACCCTGAAGTCACCACTCACTTTATTCCATTTTCTTAGTCCATTTATCTCCTTGAACACAGGATTCAGCTCCATTCCACATCATGGTGCTTTCTTTCTCCTCAAAATTTACTTTTTGTAATTTCCCCTGTCCAACTTGCTCCTTTTCATTCTAAATCTTCATTAGAGTTACCATTAATATCCACATGACAATAGAATTAATCCAAAACTCTTTACTTTATCCTCAGGCAGACTCTTTGTACAAGGGCAAAAGGCAGTCACTTTCTTTTACCAAAATATCACAAGAATGATCTCTAAGTAGTGTACTAAAATTTTTCTCCTCTGGAACATCTTGAGTAAGCCCCTGACAGTTCAAATAGCTCTTAACACCTCTGTCTTCTGTAGTGATATTTTGTTTTTGATCTAACAAAAAAGCCAGGCTGAAGATCAGAGTGCAGAGCTAGCCACACTCATTTGCCATAGAGGCTAGGCGGTGATGGCTTACACCTTTAATACTAGTACTTGGGAGTAGCATGCCTTTAATTCTAGCACTAGGGAGATGGAGAAAGAGTGAAATGACTAGGTGGAGACAGGAGTGAAATGGCTGGGTAGAGAGAGGAATATAAGGTAGGAGGAGACAGATACTCATTGCATTCAGTCTGAGGATTCATAGGGACAGGGTTGCCCTTTGGTCTCAGGATTCAGTAGAGGTAAGTGATCTCTCTTGTGGCTAGCTCCTTTACTTTTCTGACCTTTTAGCATTTAACCCTATATCTGACTCTGGGTTTTTACTTTTTTTTTTTTTTTTGGTTTTTCGAGACAGGGTTTCTCTGTGGCTTTGGAGGCTGTCCTGGAACTCGCTTGGTAGTCCAGGCTGGTCTCGAACTCACCCGCCTGCCTCTGCCTCCCGAGTGCTGGGATTAAAGGCGTGCGCCACCAACGCCCGGCAGGTTTTTACTATTAAGACCTATTAGCACTTGTGCTACAGTCTTCCATGCTCCTACTAGCATGACCCATTAAGCAGTGCTTAAAGCATTACACTACTTTCATAACCCAAAGTAATTTGAACTCAAATTTCTCCAAACAAACACATGGTCAGGTGTATTACAGAAATACCCTAGTCCTGGTACCAACTGCTGTCTTAGAGTTTTTATTGTTATAAATGGCTACCATGCCTACGGCAACTTTATAAAAAGAAAACATTTAATTTGGGTGACTTGTTTACAGTTTCGGAGGTTCAGTCCATTATCATCCTGATGGGGAGCATGACAGTGTGCAGGCAGATGTGGTGCTGGAGTTGAAAAGTGCTACATCTTGCAGGCAACAGGAAGTCAACTGACTCACTAGGAAACCTCAAAGTCTACCACCACAGTGACACACTTCCTCCAACAAGGCCAGACCCACTCCAACAAAACCATACTTCATAAGAGGACCACTTCTTATGTGATTATGGGGGCCAATTACATTCAAACTACCACAATGACCAAGGTTGCTTACAAGGGAAAACATTTAACTGGGGAATGTCTTACAGTTTAAGAAGGTGAGTCCATGACCATTATGTCGAAGAATATGGCACCAGGCAGACATGGTGCTGTATCAGAGGGGGGCAGGGAGGAAGGGAGCCAGAAGGAGAGAGACAGAGAAATCTGTGCCTGGCAGGAACTTTTGAAATCTCAAAATCCACCCCAAGTGACACATCTACTTCAACAAAGCCACACTATCCAGAAAAAGACACTACTAACTGGGAAGCAAGCACACAAACATGAGCCTATGGAGCCATTCTTGTCCAAACCACCACAAAAACCTTCATTCCCTTACATTTCTAATCAGCTCCTCTGTTAATCCCCTAATTAATTAACTCATGGGTGCTTTGGGACTTCATGGGATGAAGACCAATAAATAACAGCTTACAACACAAGCCTGCCAGACAAAACCAAGCCCCAGAGTGCTGATGCCTGGTACATAACCCATAAGCCCAAGGAGGTATCCCAATTCTACTCCAATTTTCTCACTTGCACCTATCAGGCATTTCAGTGCCTCCCTGAGCACCTGCATTGTCAGACATACTTATTTCCCCATTATAAAGTCTATTATGAAACCTACAGATCCAAATTCTATCTCCCACCTTTTGACCCAGTCTTAGAGATGGTGTCCTCTGGGAAGTTGTCCTCAGTTTCCTTGTGTTCTTATAATACTGCATGGAATTCTTTTTTATTGGATTTGCTACAGTTGCCTGAGTCCAGCATCCTTGAGAGTTGTTCTGTTTGTATTCTTTTAAAAATAATCTTAGTAATTCATTAAGAACTCCACAACTGTATTTTGGTCACATTCACCTCAGTTCTCCATCTCTTCCAAGATCCATTTGACCTCCTCTACCCACCCAACTTTGTGTCCTTTTTCTTTGAACTCATCAAGTCCAATTTGTGCTGCCCTTACTCTGTAGGGCATGGACCCATTCACTGATTTGTGGTTGGCCTGCCAGGGTTCACACCCTTAAAGAAAACTGATACTCTTTGTAGTACTCATCAATGACTATTAGCTCTTCAGGTAACGGGTAGGATTTCATGCCCACTTCCCCTTCCATTCTGGAATTTGTGTCTGCTGGAGTTGGTACAGGTCTTGTGCATGCTATCACAATTGGTGTGATTGCCAGCATCGTGTCTGGGTTCATAGAGATTCAACCAAGTTGGAAAGGAAAGGGATTAGATGTTAGGTAGAAAGATTTCAAAGTCCAGAAAGGTCTTTTAAAGGTTACAGAAATGTTCATAGGTAAAAAGGTAAAGCCACTGAGCAGGGAATTTTGTGCTGACAAAATAATACAGAAAAGAAGGAGGTAGCATTCAATGGGAGAAAGCCCATGAGCTTGATTTTGCACTCCAGAAGTCCAAGGAACTGTCAGTATAGTCAATCAACCAGGTTTAAAGCAGAGGAAACATCATGAGTCTCTGCCCTTCTTACAATTTTTTTCCTTATTGAAACCCCACAGTAATAGCTTGTATATAAGTAGGGCAGGAATACTGATTTGATAAGGGAATGCTTTTGATTGTGCTGCTACAAATGATTTTGTCATCAGTAAAATGGCAATTTTTGTCTTTAATAGAGAAAGCCCAGACTGTAGCTTGTGCATGTGTCTAGGGCCATCTTGTGTACCTTACAAAACTTGCTGATTCTAAAGTTTTTTTTCTTCTTCTTTCTTTGTGTTGCAATTTGAGTTTCTTTTGATGTTTGCCTCTTCGAGTATTACTTAAATAATTAAAGCAGTTACTTTTGACCTACTTTACATAAGGAGTGCTTGATTTCTATCATTGAATTAGAAAATTATATCGTGCTGTCTTATTAAACAGGGAGTCAGTAGAGATAAAGGTGATCCTGGATTCTTAAATTAAAAATGCAGATGCCAGGAAATTGGATGGACACACAAGCACCTTGTGATTCTCTGTAACCCCCAGGTGCTGCCTTCCCTAACTTCAAAGGGAATTGAGGAGGAAGAAAGCATACTAGGGGATGCACCCCAGGCCTTTGCTACCTGGTGGGAAGCAGGCTGCAAAGCCCATGTAGGTTTTTTTCCTACCTAAGGACATATGGAATGATTTGTCTGTATTCTCGTGCTCATCCCAGATGCAGTTT
The DNA here is from genome assembly GCF_017639785.1 of Mesocricetus auratus. NCBI lineage: Eukaryota > Metazoa > Chordata > Mammalia > Rodentia > Cricetidae > Mesocricetus > Mesocricetus auratus. The sequence continues at coordinate 6,464,729 of NW_024429209.1, read as the reverse complement.
TTTCCATTAAGGGAGAATGTCCTCAATCACAGGCCTTTGAACCTTTGCTCTCTCATTTAGCAATTGTGGAGCTCTGGGTGAGACACATCTCTCTGAGCTCTTATTTTCTTGTTTATAAGACAGAGATAAGAAAACTAAACTTCTAGAACAGTTTGAAAAAAAAGTTTTTAAAGTATATGACCTTTGCTCAGTAAGTAATAAATGGTATCACTATGATTAATACACATGATCTGGATTTTTAAAAATCTACTCAGATAACCCTGAAATCCTGTTCAGTTTTCCTCCCCAAGTGGGATTCTAGGAAGCATGTTCCTCTGGGCTATGCTATTCCAAATGTGGACCTCAGATTTCCTCTTCTTATGTATTGATCTCGCACCAAGAGTATTAAAGAGTTACATGATGTCCTGCACAATTCTAGGCTCTAAAGGAATCAGTGAAGAGAGGGAAATGATGAAAGGAACTGTAAAAGGCATAACCAATGCCCTCATGGGTAAACTAGATGTTCGTCAGATAAATTGCACTCTAGCTGTGTTAAAGTATTATGGATAAGAGGAAGGAAAAAAAACATGGATACAATTAAAGTGAGTAATAAATTGTTGCCGGGCGGTGGTGGCGCACGCCTTTAATCCCAGCACTCGGGAGGCAGAGGCAGGCGGATCTCTGTGAGTTTGAGGCCAGGCTGGACTGACAGCCTCCAAAACAATACAGAGAAACCCTGTCTTGTAAAAACCAAAATAAAATAAAATAAAATAAAATAAATTGTTGTATATCCTGGTTCAGGATATAAAGGAACATATATCCAAGGCAATGACATTTGTGCTTTGATCTGAACATTGAAAGTTTTTATAAAGAAATGAAGGCAGGGATGGAAGGTTATTCCAGGTAAGGGAAGATGCACCTTAGAAGACATGAGTAAAGGATTCATGGAGTATGCGATTGTATCCCAGAAGTCAGAAGAGTTTTGGGGCAAGAAGACAGCATCTATGTTATATGAGGCTTTGTAGGAACTCAAGTGTTTCTGCCTGCTGCCAAGAGTAACAGGAAGCCACTGCAATGATGCAAGGAGTTGGAAGGGAACACCATCAAATTTGCACTTGCAGAAAGATGTTATTGGGTCTTTTGCTAATTGAGGTCAAGCTATCTTTACAATTTTACTTCCAAGACCACCCTTTCAGCTGGCTCTGAGGCAGGGGAGCTGGAAGCAGGTATGAGTCTGGGGCCCCTTAGCAGTCAGGCCTTGAGTATCTAGCATCCTGTAGAGGCAACCTCAGCACACCATGTTTTCATCACCTTCCTTATCTTAGTTTCTGGTGCCAGGGGTCTTCCTGCAGCTTCCAGTTCCCTCTGCCTGGAGGGCAGGAGAATCGCCATGTCCAGCGCCAGTGCTCCCACCCTGGCAAAGGGATTGCAGTGCTGAGATTTAGCCTCATTAAAGGTCAAGTCTGTCGATGAGTTAATCCCTATTAAAATCTTGGATCATTTTAAATTTTATTCTCCCTTGCATTTATTGCCAATAAACAACTTTCTAGTAATTAAACCATAAGGTCTTTGAAAAAAGGGGCCTCGTTATACACTATTCTACTTTCAGCTTGCTGTGCAGTAGTGGCTCAATAAATATTTGTTGCACTAAATGAACCTTAAAAATTAATAAGAAAAGATAAAATTAAAAAATCAGTCATCCTTTTGCCACTCTGGAACAACACTTTCCTTACATTTCTCCCTGCCCCCATTTCAGTCTCTTTCCTGTGTCTACTTTTTCTCTTTTCTGCCTATAGTCTTATATAGTATATACTTTAATAATACATATATAGGCACATTTGATTAATTAACTTTCTAGTGTATAATCCTAGTTCATGTGTGATTTATACTTGTCAAAATATTCTTACATAGTTTGTGAGTCAAGTTCTGAATTTCTGCCTTGATCTTCCTGGAGTGTGCATTGGTAGATTTAATTATATGCACAGTATACATGAATAGGAACTGGGCTTGCCTGAGATAGAACCAGGACTGTTTTATCTAGAACAATAAAAATTAAACACACCTTGTAGAAAAGGAAGGAAAAATGAATTTTATGAATTATAAACAGAAATGGATTGTAAAATTATTAAAAGCTTTGAGGTCATTAGGGAAAAAAGAGAATACAAAATACTAATATTTGGAGATGATTTAATAAAGTGTCTTTACTATTCATGGCAAAGACTTGGGGAAAGGCTCAGTCTTACATGGAGGAGGCAAATCCCCTACAGAAAGGACTTGTCTTTTCAGCATGAAGAGTACTGATAACATGTCAGCTTCTAAATTATTTTGTTGGCTGAAGCTGCTACTGAGAAATACATTTTCCATTTGTGAATCCTGATACACACAACTTATGTATGTGTGGGGATGGATAGATAGATAAATGATGGATCCTGATACACACAATTTATGTATGTGTGGATGGATAGACAGCTAAATGATGGATAGATAAGAAGGTAGATAAATGAAAGATATACAAATGCCTTGATGAACCTTATGGTAGTTTTATTTGGTATTTCATAAAACAGCAGCAGCAGCAACAAACCCCACCATCAATCCAGAGAAGTATCACAGTAACAGCCACTCATAGTTTGTAAACACTGAGGTAAGGTGTCAGTGTGGCCCCATGTCGTAGGGACTCTCCAAAACTAGTGACTGAGAAAAGATAGAGTCCTGTCTCTGTCTAAGTCCAGGTCTAGTGTACACACTTCAGATCCAGTGTGTAGGTCTAGATACTGAGAGGTCCTGGGGTTTTCACTCTGCTTGTTTTGGCTGTGGCTTGGTGGTTGAACATCACCAAGATTGGCATTAAAATGTGTCTCCTGTTGTGAGGGATGGAGAGGTGGGACCTGGTGGGATTTTAAAGAGGTGATTAGGTCATGATAAATGGAGTAATCATCCTACAGGCTAATGAGTTATCACAGGAGTGGCTGTGATACAGAAATAAATTCTCTTTGGCAGGCTTGCTTAGTGTTGACATGTCATCACTCAGCAGAATGACCCTTACTAGATACTGGTACCATGTTCTTGGACTTCCAGAACAGTGGATTAAACAAACCACTTTACTTTATAAAGTCCATTCAGTTGTAGCAATATAAAAGACTAAGACAATATTTGCCCCAATTTGTCCCAAGATGTTTTGCTTGTACAATCACATCCTATTCCACAGAAAAGGGAGGAGGCCAGCATGGCCTTATTTCTGGTCACACAGCCTTGTATGTATAACATTTGCCTTTGTATCTCACTGGCTAGAAGTCAGATGCATGCCTCTGGGGCTGGAAGAGGGGTGGGGGAAATGTTATACCATAGGTAAATGTGTCTAAAGAGGAAGAAAAAGTCCTATGGATCTTGGAAATAAAGCAGTAGGAGTAATGTAGTTATGTATACTCAAGAATAGTGATGATGGGCACAGGATATGGAGGCAGCTTTACTGGGACCTACTCTCTGCTCTGATACTTACTAAGTATTAGTTGTATAAGTACCAGATACTGAGTTAGCTTTCATATTCCTGATCTGTAAAATGGAGATAATGGTATCTACTCATGTTATAAAGATTAACTGTTTCATGGTGTTTATGACAGTGCACATCACAGAGTAAATGTGTATTTTCACTTAAAAAAAAGTGAGGTGACTCAGCAGTTAAGAGAGCTTGCTACCTGAGTGGGGTTCCCAGCACCTACATCTAGCTTTTTATAACATCTGTTAACTCTATCACCAGGATATCTGATACCCTCTTCTAGCCTCCTCAGACACCTGCACTCCTATGTACATTTTCACTTGAGACACACACTTGCATATGGAATTGGAAAATAAAATAAACCTTTTCAGAAGTTGAGATAAAATTACTAGAAAGGCAAGAGTAAAACCAGCTATTAGGAGATAAGTAGAAGGAAGCCTGCAAAGTACCCTGAGGGAGGGGAGAGATCAGGAGAGAGAACTTGTCCATCTGACTAGAACAATGTGTGAGTAGAGATAGAGTAACACAGGGAAGAGTGGGGGGTTCTGAGATACTGGGAATGGGTGTGGATGTGCAGGTACTGTGCATAATGAGTTCCATTCATGCTGTTGAAGGACAGACACTCAGACTATGGGTTCTGGGCTCCCAGGGCTGTCTGCACCAGAAAGGCATGTGCGAGGAAAACTCTTGATTGAAATAAAGTAGAGCCCAAGCCCATCATACCAAACACTAGCCGAGGTATTGCTAGCTGCCATAATGGAGGAAACACGGAGTCCTGGTGCTGTGGTCTACTAGAAATGCATTTACAAATACAAATGCATAGGAATAAAGCCATGTGGTATGTACTTCAGATGGAAGAATTAGGCTTGGTGGTTGAGATACATGGGCCCATGGTTAATTATGTCACTTGGAAATAAACCCTAGTTTTCAATCTGGAGGAAAGAGAAGTTAGGATGCTTATATAGTAGATGAGGTTCCTGTTGGATGGGAAGTTAATTTGATCCTTCTTGTTCACATTCAATAACATGCTGGCATTCCTGAGCAGAGGAGATCCAAGAAAAGGTATCTCTTGCTGGGATCCCTGGTTAGCCATAACTGTCAGCTTGACATAACCTCACATCATCTGACTGGAGAGTCTCAATTGAGTAATTGCCTAGGTCATATTGTCCTGTGTGCATTTCTGTGGAAGACTGTTTCAATTGTTAATTGGTATAGGCAGGGCCAGTCCACTGCAGGCGATACCATCCCTAGGCTGGTGGTCTTAAACTGTATAAGAAAACCAGCTGATTCACAACTTTAGAGAAGCTAGGAAACAAGGAGGGCCATAAGAGAGACATACATCAACACCTGGAGGAAGCATAGACAAGATCTCCTGAGCAAATTGGGAGCACGGAAGGGTGGGGGAAGGTAGGAGGAAGGCGAGGAGTAGAGGAGAACATGAGGGATCAGAAAGATTGAGTCAGGGGAAGGATAGAAAAAGAGAGCAAGAAAATAGATACCCGAATAGAGGAAGCCATTATAGGTTTAAAGAGAAATCTGGCACTAGGGAAATGTCCAGGCATCTACAAGGATGATCCCAACAAAGAATCTAAGCAACAGTGGAGAGGTGGCCTTAAATGCCCTTTCCCTATAATTAGATTGATGACTACCTTTAATGCCATCCTAGAGCCTTCACTCAGTAGCTGATGGAAGCAGAAACAGAGATTCACAGCTAAGCACTGAGCTGAACTCCTGGAATACAGTTGTAGAGAGGGAGGAGTGATGAGTAAAGGGGTCAAGACCATGCTGGGGAAACCCATAGAAACAGCTGATCTGAGCAAGTGGGAGCACAGGAACACCAGACTGACAGCTGGGGAACCAGCATGGGACTGAACCAGGCCCCCTGAATGAGAGTGTCAGTTAGGAGGCCTGGACAGTCTATGGGGCCTCTGGCAGTAGAACCAGTATTTATCCCTAGTGTACAAATGGACTTTGGGAGTCCATTCCCGATGAGGGATGCTTTCTCAGTCTAGATACACGGGGAGTGCCTAGGCCCTACCCCAAATGATGTGACAGACTTTGATGATTCCCCCATGGGAGGTCTCACTCTTCCTGGGGAGTGGATGTGGGGGTGGGATGAGGGGCTGGTGGAGGCATGGGAGAATGGGAGGGAGAGGGAACTGGGATTGGTATGTAAAATAAGATTGTTTGTAATTTAAATAAATAAAAAAAAGAAAACCAGCTGAGTGAGCCAGCTAGAAAGTAGCACCTTCCCTTGTTCCTGCCTTCTTTGACTGTGAAGTGAGTTCTTGTGTTGGAGGTATTGCTGTGTGGAATAGCAAACAGGTTACATTCAAGTCCCTGCCTTGACTGCCCTTAGTGAAGGACTGTGATATGGAATTTCAAGCCAAATTTACCTCTCTTCCTCAAAGTTGCTTGTGGTCAGAGTCTTTGTTACAGCAATGGACTGGAAACTAGAACACTGAGTAACCACTTCTCAGCTGCCGCTGATCCAGATGGAAGAGGAGGAGGGTCCCTCAGTGGATGACTGAATGCTTTCACTCCAGCTGGCTCATGGGACTCAAGTTTTAAGCCTGTCCAGTGCTCAGAAATGAGATCACTGTTCATTAGTTAAGGTCACAGCACAGTTTGTTCCTTTTGTCTCATCCACCCCCCTTTTAGACTGGTGGTCCTTTAACACTGTCCTTCCTTTAGAACTGACATTGGCCTTGACATTTGTATTCATCATGGTTCTCTAGAGCCTAAGAACTTACAGAATGAATCTGTCTGATTGTATGTCTAACATCTATCTATCTGTCTGTCTGTCTATCCATCCATCCATTCATCCATCCATCCATCCATCCATCCATCTATCTACCTATCTAAGCAATTTATTGGAATGACTTACAGGCTGTAGTCCAGCTAATCCAGCAATATCTAGCTGTGAATGGAAAGTCTAAGAATCTAGTAGTTGCTTAGTCCCACAGAACTGGATGTCTCAGCTGGTTTTCTGTATATGCTGGAATCCTGAAGAAGTAGACTCCAATTCCAGTGAAGGAATGGATGTGTTAACAAGGCGAGGACAGGCAGGCAAAGAACAAAAGCTTCCTTCTTCTAAGTCCTTTTATAGATTTCAGCAGAAGGCATGGCCCACATTAAAGGTGAATCTTTCTTCCTCAATATGCAGATCATAGGTGTGTATCTTCCTACCTCATTTGTCCAGACTGAAAATGGATTTACTCACTTCAGACCAAGTGGAAAATCTCTCACAGTGTGCCCTCCTTTAGGTCAAGTATCAATCACTTATCCTTCTGTCCCAATGGCTTAGGGTAGTTGCTAATGCAATCTTAGGCCTCGAGTCTCTCATCTTCAAGATATAGATAAGCATTCCACCCTCTGAGGTTGTCATAGGATTAAATAAGATTAAACATGTAAGCATTTGGTGAAGCACCTAACTTATTAATATCCTGTAATTATTATTGCTCAGATTCCCATTGTCTACTTGGTGTCAAGGTGGATAGGAGCCTTATGGAGAGATAAAAAACACAATACAAGATGTCTGGGAAGAAACTTGCTTTCTGAATTCCTGATTTAGGACTAAACTGATTCCAGATTAGGAGCCAAGCATGGCTTTCCTGAGTGATCCTAAGTCTGGCATGGTATACTGGAAGGTTCTTCTCTTGGGAGCAGGGGATTATTTTCTATGGAGGTTTTTTATAAAGCGGGAGCTTTCAGGTGGGGGTGGAGTCTTACTCACGAAGAAGAGATCCATGCAAACCAGGAGGTTGGGAGAAGGAAGGTAGACTAGCTAAGAGATCTTCATCCTTTCCTGTTTGATACATTTTATTCTGTTGCTTTCTTGCCCTCTTCCAGGCAGTTACTAGGAAGGGAAGAGACAAAGAATGCTCAGTTGATCCAGAAGACAACATGCTGAGAGGTGGCATGTTAGCTAAATTGGATTAGGCTAGACTATTTGGCAGACAGTGGTACTGAGAGTTTTCTCCAAAGATAGGCTCCACCTGCACAACTTCTTTTGTCTGAAGCAAGTTTTCCAGACAAATTCTGTAGAAAATGAGCTTTTCATTTTGTACCAACCAGGTCACCAGCACCATCCAGCAAGTCTGAGACCGGTGCTGGGATTCTTTTATCAGCTGAGGGCCTGTTCCCAGAGTCTCAACCTTTGGGCTTTGTGACTAAAAGACAGCTCCCAGTATGAGCACTGTGAAGAAGGTGGTATTGTTCATGCATCTCATTCTGTACCTGCTCTCTCCGTTTCTGGCATATAGACTGAGCTGTGGAGTGAAGCTATGCATTGACTCATATTAATTAATAAATTACACAATAAGGAATCAAACCTGATCCACTACAAATAAATTTGAAAAACACAGTGCCATAGAATAGTCATTCAATGTAAGCCTCTCCACTAAAAACATGGAAAGAAAAAATATACAATTAGTTACCTCTTTGAGGAAAAATTTAATTCTTGAACCCTATTTTGTGTCTTACAGATTCATATCACCCAACACACTGGAATTCTAAAATATTCTCCATGAAACTAATTCCCTAATCTTTATCATGTCCCTCCATTCAAGGTTCTGGGATCTATGTGGAAGAGGAGGAGGAAAGACTGCAGAAGCCAGAGGTTTTAGACAACTTCAAAGAAATAGCATTTTCCAGGTACAACAGGACTGATGCATACATGGACTCACAGACTATGTCAGCACAGACTATGCCAGCATGCCCAAGGTCTTCACAAGCTCACACCAGCCAAAATCCCAGTACAGAGCCGAGGAAGCAGACACAAAAACCACCCCTTAGCCAAGAAGCTATTTTCAACTGATAATTTCTAGGCCACGGAGAATTTATGTTTTTCAATAGAGTGACTCTAGATACATAAGCACACGTCTGGGCAGGAGTAGTTGGCCAACACAAAGTGGACTCCATGTTCTTTAAAAGAGAAAAGAATATGAGGTTTGGGCTTGAGGATTTGGGACAGGGAAGGAATATGATAAAAATATATAGTATGAAATTCTCATAAAACAAACAAAACATTAAAAAAGGCAGTAGCTGCTTTACTTTTGCTAAGCCAGTGTTTCTGTCCTTGAGTTTGACTAGAATCTTTTCTCCCTAAATAGAATCTTTTCTCCTGCAGCTCAAGAGGTGGAGAGGAGGAACTCACTGACAGTGGAGTGGCAGGCAGTTTGCAGTCTGCCATATGCATTCCACATCCCCAAGAGTGGAACATCTGGTTTACCTAGTTGAGTTATGAAATTATACTACCACCTGCAGCCACTCCTGTGAGCCCCCAGATTCCAGAACTAACGGAGGGAGGTAAGAACAGTACTTCATCACTATCAAGGTTTACAGAATTGGAACGCAGACAGCTCAGACTTCAGGGCAAGAAGATTCTAGAATGAGGCTGGGGGAACTGTGAGAAGAAGAGGAGGCCCATGGCACTCTTTCTTGGGTGTCTTAACTGTTCATCTTCTTTCTTGTCTTCCCATGATCCTCTAAGTGTTTAAAGGTATAGTTGGAAACAACAGAGTCAGTTTCCACTCTTATGGGTCTGTGATCTTCTGCAGACAAAGACAAGCAATAAGACTATCTGTAATCATAAATTAACCACACCATAGAAAGAAAGTGGCTAAAAGTGTTGCAAACACCAAGAGGAGTGCCTACAGAATCTCTAAGGGTTAGAAGATCCAAAAAGACTTCCTAAAGAAAGACTCCTCGGTGCTAGAGGATGGAGAGAATGGAGCTCAGCCAAGTGCAAGCGGCAGAGATGACAGACAGGTTTTGAGGACAGGCCGTTTACTTGTGATTTCCTGGAAAACTTCAGTGAGGTGATTACAACCTGGATCTGAGGAGGCCACTCTGGTTCAGGTGGGATCAGTCTCCCGTTGCTTCTCCAGCTCATACAGAAACCTCAGTTTTTCTGTTTTAGGTGCCAGGCTTACAGAGTTCCTTGTAGCCCACTTCTAGTTAGGTCCCTGCTGAGAGCAGCAATAACCTTTTAAATGCTACTGTCTCCAAGGGCAGGGTCAATGATACCCAGCTCTTTCCTTGTGTAAAATTAATTGAGCTCCAAGGTCAGGAGGTGATGAGTGGGGCTCATTAGAACAAATGCTTTTCTATTTGAGTAAAAAGACCTTTGGGGTCCTTTCAAGAGCTTGCCTAAATTCAGTAATTATATCTGTCCCACAGTTTAAGCCTAGAGTGCAGTGAAATAAGGGCTCCCAGAGTTTGGAGGGAGGGATATAAGCAGATTCAACTGAGCCTGGCTAGGTTTCTGTTTTAGATGGAGCTTTGTAGAAGAGTTAGGCTCTTGTTCTGGATGGGATCCCTGGGAACAGCCTGTGAGCAGAGGTACATCCGTCATGAGCTACCAAATCTCTTAGTAGAGATCTTCTGCGTAGATGGGTGAATTCAGTAAGTGTTTGGTCTCATCATCATCATCTCATCATCATCGTCATTGTGATCATCAATAGTAGCCATTGGGCTTTGCTTTGCTTTCTAACAACTTTCACAAAACTTTTAATTTTTATTAGGACAGACACCTCAAGCCCATGCTCTTTGTAGGAATAAGACCCAAGCTTTTGTATTAGTTACTTTTCTTGTTGCTGACACAAAACACCCAGCCGAAGCCATTTTAATGAAGGAAGGGTTTATTTGGGCTCAGGGTTAGAGGGTACAGTTCATGGTGGAGATTTTGTGACAGCAGAAATATAAGGGGGCTGGTCACATTGTATCCAGAGCCAGGACTCAGGGACAGGGATGAATGGTGGTGACTAGCTCACTTTCTCATTATTTCATCACGACTCCAGCATACAGCATGGTACTTCCCTCAGTTAGGTGGGATCTTCCCAGTTCAATTAACCCATTAGAAATGTCCTCAAAACTATGCCTAGAGCTTTGTCTCCTAGATCAGGTAATACTACCATTGATATTGACCATCATACTTTGCACATCATACTTTGTACATATTTAACTATCAAAGTTACAATTGGTTCCATTTGGACCAACAAAAAAAAGAAAAGATACCTTCTTAGATTCCTGGGATCATATTTCTCTGTTTTTCTCTGAGAGCTTTTTCACTGTGACTCTTCTACCCTGTCTCTTGGTGTAGACCAAAGGAGCCTTTGGTAGATGTTGACAAGCATTTCATACCTGCAAGCACACCCTGCCTGTGGGGAGTAGAAGAAGTATGGGAATGACAACATTGGTGACTGGCTGAGTCAACCCCTAACCTCTGTATATCATTATTTACCCATGTATCATCTTGAAGTAAGAAGTAATTGCATTAATTTACAACTATTATTTATATTTCAAGTCATCTCAAATGATGGTAGACCTGATACCATGAAAGTGGGACACTGTCAGTTACAATCCTTAGTTAGAACTTGATTGAGGTGACATGAAAACTCTGTGGAGGGCTCTAGTTGGTTAAATCAGATGCATAAACACTGTGGGAAAGAGGTCATCAAGATGGTAGCATTAGACTTGGTGGAAAAAGTGGAGTGTTATTGAACGGATCTTGAAAATTTGAGGCTTAGATGACATGCCTGAACACAAAAAGAGAAGATAATTCAACTTTACTTCAAGATGTCTTGTATGGGGCACCCCAATTTAACCCAAGTTGAGTTGAATTTTGTGCACCAGATCACATACTAACCACAGCAGGCATCCACGATGTGCTTTTGGGCTTCCTATTGTTTGAGCACTTAGCAAGTGTTTCAGTTTACCAAAATGCTTCACCACAAAAGAATTCATTCTTTGAAGGCAGGAGGTGTGACTATATGAGCATTCCTGCCAGTCAAATTAATACTTGGTACATAGTGGGTACCCTTGTATCACTGACAAATGACTAACCTTCAATGGCACATTCCAACAGAGGTTGACAGGGAGGATGTGATGAATGTTCACTCTTTAAACCTACAGTGAACAATTTTTTTGAGTGAAAACAGCTAGGCTATTACTCTTGTGGTTCTGCTTTTCCCCCTTGTTTTTAATTTTAATTTTTTTGTTAAATAATACTGTTGCATAGACTAGCATAGCCTCCTCTTTATCATTCACTAGATACTATTTGGTATTAAAATGAGAGACAGGCCACGTCAGAAAGGTAGCCATTCTTAATGGACTCAGTGTCAGAATAGCATTTGGTGTCTCATGGAACAGAGACTGAAGAATGTAGCCCTTTCTTTCAGATAGTCATCCTTCTACCCCAAATTCAGGGCTGTCTAGGATTGCAAAAGTTTTGAGATGACCACACTTTGTGGTAGCTAGGGGAGCATATGTTTCTTATATTTCCCCTCCAGAAAGTCTATTTAAAGTGTGGGTGGCTGACAGATCCCAGATGCAGCAAACTGGAGACCTACTCCTTTCATCTTCTCCTCTCTTCCTAGGAGTCATATGTGCCTCATAGTATGAAGTTTCTCTCCAAGTCTTGTGCTATCTCTTTCTTTGGTCTTGTACTACAATGTTCAAATAATGGATCCCCCATGCATCTCAGCTGTGCACACTGGTCTACCTTTATTCTGAGGACCTAAACCGAGGCACAATGCATGGACTCTTGAATGGCTGACTTAGCAAAATGTGGGGATGTAAGGGCGGGCAATGGTTGGTGTCCTTTCTTCCAGGCTTAAAGGAACCAATACAGCATTTTCTTGAGCAAACTTGAAAGAAGAAAGAGAAGAGCAAATGGGATGGAAGGCATAGTGACAGAGCACACCTGGAAAGGCTAGCAACACACGCTCATTCTTTGTGAGTAAATTACACATTCAAAGACTTTAAACCATGTTGAGAGACGCCGTTTCCTTGCCAGCCGCTTTGGTCTATCCCTGCCAGTTGCCTGGGCTCTGCCGTGTTGCAGTCCCCAAATAAACACACAGGAGGCTATATTAATTATGAAGCTGTTGGCCTTGCTTGTTCTTAGTGGCTATCTCTGACTTAAGTATTTACTCCATAATTGTTAATCTAAGTATTTCTCTTACCGGAGAAAAGGGTCCAGACTTCTTACCCCTATGGCAGCTACATGATGACTCCTGTGTTTCTCCTCCCCAGAGTCCTCCTCGACTCCTAGTCCCGCATATCTTGCTTTCCTATTGGCCAACAGTGCTTTACTGACATATACACAGGACTTCCCCATCAAAACTGTGCTTTTTTGACAGGGAACAGATTGCTGGGAAATCATTGAGCTGATACAATCTCCAGGTTCTCTGGGCTTTGTCTGGGGGCATATCCTTTTTACTGACTCGGATCTCATTCTGCCTCCCATGCCCTACAGCCTGCTACCGCAGTCAGCTTCATGGCCACAGTGGAAAGAAGACCATACATAAGTAATATCCAACTGGTTTTTGTTGTGTGGCTTTAAGCAAATGACTTCATTGCTCTCAGTTTGTTCTTCCCTTGGAAAGGGTTGGTGTGTGTGTGTGTGTGTGTGTGTGTGTGCTTGGCATGCACGCACACACACACATGTGGGCTATGCGTACAGAGGTCAGAATATATCTTCAGGTGTCTTCTTCAGTTGATTTTAACTTCTTTTTTTGAGACAAGATCTTCCATTTAACCTGGAGCTCACTGACTCAGCTAGCCTGGCTGACCAGCAAGCTCTAGGGATAGGCTTATTTCTGCTTCCATCTCCACAACACTGTGGTTACAGGCACCCATACTGGTGAGGGCAGCTTTTACACAAATGCTGGGGATCTGAACTCAGGTTCCCATGTTTACATGACAACCACTTTACCTACTGAGCTATCTCCCCAGCCCTGCTAATCTCATTTTGATAGTGTTTTTAAGGGGATGAAACAAAATGACTCAGGTGTGATGGTCTTGTACAAAGGAAGGCACAGGGTGGTGTCCAGTGGTATTCATTATTCTTTAGGGAGTGGTAATTTTGATAGAACAGAGGGGAGCACTTAGAGAATCTGGAAGCACTCAGAATGCTCCTGCCCTGCCATTCTAGGATATGCTGATGAGTCTGATGTTAAAGACACATTTGTGGGTTCTGTGACCACTGACCTCTTCCCTCAAATTTCTGAGTTCTTTAAATAAAAGTGGAAACAACCGTGTTTACCTTAATGTCTATCTTTTCCCTATGTTAGGAGAACTATTATAAATATGTTATGATTGACTTGGAGTCTAAATAGGATGGGCAATGATTTTGGAGCTAAGATTATCCAGTCTGGCATGCTCCACAAAGTGCCTTCAGAGGAGACTGAGGTGCAGGCTGAGCAGAGGTACCCTAGAGTGGTGAAGCTGGAATGGCCCCTTGTGTCCTGTTCTCAAAGCAGACAGCTGCCTGGGGTGCACAGACATCAGCAGAGGTGTGGTTTTTGGGAGGGGATCAATTTCATTTGTTTTATTGGAATGGAACCCTGTTTTCTTAGGTTCCAGGGTTCTGCTGTTTAGAAATCTGGGGGGCTTTCTTTACAGCCTGAGTTCTCTGTCTCATACTTCTTGGCATCTAGGGAACTATATAACCTTACAGTCTTAGATATCTCTGTATTTCCTCCTCTACCATGGGAATGACAGGTTCTTCTCAGATCATCATTCCACAGCCTACTCAAGTTAGGAGTCCACACATCCATTTGTTGGATTTGTTGAATTCATAGATTTTATAATCATGCATTGTCTGAGCATCTCTGAACACCAGAAATGAGGACAGAGGCAAGGCATAGAGATATCACTTCACTTCTTTAGAGAACAATTTCAGGTGTACACATTCCCAAGACTTTCAGCCAGGAGGAATGAGAGATAGATTGGGCAAGAAAATGAATTCAAGTTTATTTGCTATGGTTTGGAATACATTTCTGCTACATACTAACTGTGTGGCCTTAAGCAGGTATATTTAAGTTCTTTGCTCTTCCAGAATCTCTTTCCAGGCAACTATGACAAGGCAGATACTTATATTACCATACATACAAATGCTCTTGTGTAGGTAGACTTACATAGCCCACATGGTTTTGCATCTATTTGTAGCCCAACACCTACAGTTTTCCTGTGCTGTCACTTCAAAGTCATTCATTGAGTTTGGTGTCATGGATCGTTCACTCAATGCATAAACATGCAACAAGCACCTAGGAGGTGGCAGACCACATTAGGAGCCAAGGAAAGGGCTATGAATTAAACATGTTCCCTCACTTTAAGGCACACAGTCTATCACCTGAGACTAACTGTGACGCTATGTGTTAAGGACATGAGCAGAGTCCTTTGGGAGTGTAGAGGAAGACATGAGCATATTTCTGGGGAGAGTGGAGGGAGGGCATGACAGGCCTGGAAGGTGAGAGGTGATATGTGTGTGGGAGACAGCTGTGTGTAGGAGAGACCTGGGAGGCTGCTTCAGCTGGAGAGGTGTAGAAGAACAAAGACAGTGGTAATCAGGAAGGCAGATGACTAGGTGATTGGAGGATTACTTTGAATTTGTTTTCTGTGTTCTAGTTTTTTTAAATGGTTGTTGAGTTTTCAGCACTGAAACACTAAGATGTTTGGGCCTAACTATATAACAAAGGCAGAAGGTTTCTCTTTTGACTGAGTGTCACCTGGAAATATTAGTGAGACTACAATAAGCTGATGAAATAGGGAGATTTTACCCTTAATAAACAGGAAGACATTTCTCTGGTATGTCTTTTATTTTTCTACACCAACATGCTTTCAGCTGTAATTGTATATAGGATCAAGACTGTGATGATATTGCTTTTTTATCAAAAAGGACAAATATAGTGTTTACAACTGTGTGTTTGTCTCTATATGCATGTATTCACACGCTGGAGTGCTTGTGCGTGCATGTGTGCGCGCACACACACACACACACACACAAGCAAAGACAGAGGAGAGAGAGAGAGAGAGAGAGAGGGGAGAGAGAGAGAAAGAGAGAGAGAGAGAGAGACTGAGACTTGGTCACACCACAACTTTAGGAGGTAATTAATTTTGAGGAATGATAATGATTAAAAATCAATTGGAATATCATTTCCAGAGCACTGGAGGGGATCGGGATTGGCAGTTTCTGGAGAGGAATGGCTCCATAGCAATGAGCCAGCTTCTTGCCAGCAGGAAGTGGTGCTGACTGGGTAGGTGAGGAGCATAGAGAAGAGTCCTCATGTGGGATGTCCTTCTCTATGCTGTGACTATGTGTTGCTTTTATTGGTTGAGTCCCCTTTGCTTATGTCGTCATCAACATCTACTGTTTTTTTCCCCACCACAACCATTAATTCAGACTTCTCTAATGACTAGAGAGGTTAAACATTTTTCTTCAAGCTTATTGGTCATTTGTATTTATCCCATCACCTTCTTTACTGTTTATTCACACTATTTCTGTAGAATGAGATTACATCATCCTAGCTTTGTTTTGATTTTCATATGTCCTGATTGCTACGAATATTTCCAGCCTCCTTCCATCCATGAAACCTCCCAGCAATTCCTTAAGCTGCTCCTGTGACTGTCCCAACTGGTGCTTACGTGTCCTGTCAAACACCTTCAAAATTGCTACTGTTTTTTACTGTTTAATACTGGCTCTTTATTCTTCATAATGAAGCCTTCAGAAATCTTTCACAGGGCAAGAATGGTTTCTGAGTACAATTAGCACCACTTCCAGACATGTTTCTCTCAGCTATGGAATGATGCATGGACCTGCTTGCCTCTTCGCTACCCACTCTGTATTTAGGGACCAGGAAGATCTACTCTTAGTGGAAGTCACCATCAAGAATCCCACTTGCCATTATACAGGTTTCTTGGTTCTCACATCACCTTCAACTTGACCATATCTTGTACCCGGTCCTCCCCTCAGCTGTGGAATTAATTGTCCACCTCTAATTATATCACTGCCATCTAATTACTGCAATGTCTGATGCTTCAGTCTTCATGCCATTTCTCCCACTGCTCTTAGTTGACCCCAATGGCCCTCTCTTACTCTCTCTACTTTTTTTCAACTGATAAAGGCAATTCAGAGACTGTGTCTAGAACCCCTGATGTCCAGCTGCACCTGTGGTTCACCTGTCCAAACCTGTCCTTTTCCATGTTGGTTCTGATTTGTGCTCCACAATGGCTGCTGATGCTGGGTATGTTTTCTCTGTTCATTGATAACTCATATTTTGTCTACTCAGATCATCCTTGCATTTCAAATTGTTTTCTCCCTTTTACTCTTGAATGTAAGGTTTTCACATTGCTCTCACTGGTCCCTTCCTAAATGCTGGCCATAATCTTTGAGGGAAGCCAACAGAAGGGCCCAGCAGCTACAACCTTGTAAGCCATGTTCCTGAAACACTCCCCCACACAGCCCACTGCTTCTAGTTCTATGGCTGCCTCAGTCCCACATTTGAACTTTGTCTTCCACTGTCACCCACTCAGTTCTGTTCCAGTTACATTATGAGGTCTCCCCACACCTCTTAAAGATTTACCTTTGTGACACCTCAGATTATTGCCATCTTTGGAAACGTTTATGATCTCATCATATGCCACTTCAGAGTCTCACACTATGGTTTATGTCCTTACAGTCAGCTCCCAGGGTGGTTGCAAAGGGCTATCGAGAAGTACACAGAATATCTTCTTCAGGTGATGAACAATGGTTGGTTCCATTCAGTTTCCACCCTAGAACATGGTGGAGCTGTTAACAGGATACCACTTGCCCCAGTTGGTAGATCTAGGAATTGTTTTATGGTTCTTGTTTTTATGTAATTTATTTTCTTTTCTGTGGCTCCTTCTGGGACAGTTCAGGCTCTTTCCTGGGTTCTAATGCTAGACACATCCTGTGTGTGAAGGCCTGCCTTTGCAAGATGATGTTGCCCCATTAAGAAATATTTGTTTATTTATGCAAAGATGTGTTGCATTTGTTTAATTATGTAAAGATATATTGCATTTGCTTTTGTTGCAGAATATTTGTTTAACTATGTAAGGATGTGTTGCATTAGTTTAATTATGTAAAGATGTACTGCTGCTTTACCCTGCCTGGCTAAGGCACTTGATTGGTCTATTAAAAAGTTGAATGGCCAATAGTGAGGGAGGAGTCTTCTGGGCCAAGAGAGAAACAAGGAAGAGGAATTTAGGGTCAGGAAAAAGAAGAAAGAAAAGAGATGCCAGGGAGACAACCAGAGGCCAGCCAGACATGGAAGAAGCAGGAAAGTAGGATGTACAGAATGAAAGAAGGGTAAAAAGCCCTGAGGCAAAATGCAGATGAGAAGAAACAGATTAAATTAAGTTAAAATAACTAGTAGGACACTCCTATACTAAGGCCAAGCATTCATAATTAATAATAAGTCTCCATGTATGTATTTTTGGGCTGATTTGTGGCCCAAAGACCATTCTAACTACAGTGTCCCCGACTTACAGCTGTAAAAATGTTTTCTTTTATCCCATCAAGTAATTTAGGGGGGGTGGATTCAATAAATGAAGATATATCTAATTAATAGCCCTGGATCTTATTTATAGCCATGCCTCATTTTTTTTTCATAACACAGTTGAGTTCTCAAAGTGTTTGCTCCTCTGCTCTCCTCTTTCTGTGAATAGGCAGGGTGCATGAGGACATTCTGCTGGTGGTGACTCTGGGCCCAAGTGACTTAGGTGATGCAGCTCAAGGTTACAGGGGGTAGTTAGAATACACAAATCCTGATTTTCAAGATGCAGCTCCTTTTCCACACTTCCCAGAAAGTAAAATGGTAACAAAGTTAGTCTTAAACCCATGCTTACTTGATCTTGGGAAGAGGAGTACTGCTTTGCTTTATCATTCCCTCCAACGAGTCTCTGCTATTGTTAGTCTCTAGAATCCAAGATTCTTATAGCATGGGTCAGAGTACAGACATGGGGCACAATTGATAGTTGTTTTGTTGCTGCTGTGTAATGGTTTGTTTTCTTCAGATTTTTGTGGGTTGGCTGGTTAGACCCTCTGCTGGACTTAGAGATTCAAGATGGCTACATCATTGTTGAACACTTGGAGTGGATTATACTTAGTAGCTGATCTTCTGTGGTTTACTTCCATGAGGATGCCCACTTCTAGGAGGCTAGACTCATGTTTTCCATGTTGCTTCCATTGAGGAAGGCCAGAAACATCAAGAGCTATTGAGACTTGGAGTTGCTTCATACATCACATCATCTTTGCCATCTTTCTACTGGTCACAACCTTCCCAAGGCTAGCTGGACCCAAGACTAGGACTCCACTGATAGATGGGAGATGGGAGGAACTTGACACTAGTAATGTTAGATTTGTTTTGCAGACAATGTAGCATGATATCATTGTGTATTGAATGAGTTGGAGAGCCTGGGTGTGGCCTCCTCAGTTGTGTCAGTAGTCGTACTTAGGACACATCTTCATGTGAGAATTGATTCTTTGTTCTGTCCCTCCTGACTTTGACCTTCATCTTCCCTGCCTCTTAAATGAAGTTCAATGTTCATGCTCCCTCATGTCATGGGAAGAAGGGAATTGTGCCTGTCTCTTCATGTTCCCTAAAAGCACTGGTCTTTAGTACCTTGTTCCTTCCTTGTCTCTATACTCCTCTTTCCTTCTCTTTCTCCATCTTACCTCTTCATCCTCTCTTCTCTTCTCTTTCATCTCTTTCCCTTTCCCTTTTCCTCTTTCCTTCCTCCTTTCCCATTTCTTTCCTCTGCCCCTCCCTCTACTTTTCCTGTTTTCTTCTTCCCCTCTTCTTTCTCACTCTTCCCTTCCCTTCCCTTCTCTTCTCTTCCCTTCCCTTTTCTCCTTTCACCCCTCTTTCTCATTCCAGGCTGGTGATCAGGGAAACTTCCACCTTGAAATCCTGCCTTAGTCTCCCATGGAGTGGAATTATAGACATGGACTTCATGGTTCTCTGTTGTTTGCCTGAGATAGCTCCATCTTTCCTGTGTGGATGCACTTTCCTTCCATTATATCCATAGTTGCCGTTATCCTCAAGTTACTACTTGGTTATTCCTTCCAAAATTCATTTTTTTTCAATAATTAAAAAATTATATTATAGCAGTCTGTGGCAGCACATGCCTTTAATCCCAGACTGCTGGAGGTAGAGGCAGGCAGATCTCTGTGAGTTTGAGTCCAGCCTGGTCTACAGAGTGAGTTCCAGTACAGGCTCCAAAGCTACAGAGAAAAACCCTGTCTCAAAACCACCCCAAAACTCCAAAACCAAAAAAATTGTAATATACACACTGTCTTCATTTTTCCCTCCAACTTCTCCCATGTATTCCCCCTTGCTCTCTTTAAAGTTCATGACATTTTTTTAATTGTTGTTACACACATACACACACTTCTAAACATGTAAATACAAATAACTCAGTCCATATAGTGTTAGCTATGTATGTATGATCTTAGGGCTGACGACTTGGTATTGAATAATCAGTTGGTAGGTTCTTCCATGGGAAAACCATTTCTCCTACTCTCAGCATTCCCCAGTTCTTCATAGTTCTTTCTATAGGTTTGCGGCCTCATGAGCTTTCTGCCTTCCATGTTAGCATGTCCATTGTTCAGGTCTCATTTAGGCAGCCATGTTGATGAGGCTTCATGATGTAGCCTCTGTGACATTTCTAGTAGACATGATCTCAACTTCCTGTTCCTCTGGCTCTTACAATCTTTCTATTCCCTCCTCCACAATGATCCCTGAACCTTAGATTCAGGAATCCTATTTACTTTTCATCTACAAACACTTTATGGAGACCTAAGAAAATTCTTTTCTAGTCTTTGAAAGCCTAGCCTCTCAAGTCTGTTTGATACAACTTAAAATTCTCAGTAAAGTCTCAGAGCTGAGCTGTGAAAACTGACTTCACTTTTTCTTTTTTTTTGCTATATGAAACCATCCATACAGATGGATATATTATTAGTTAATTATACCTAATTAAAATTTCACCACATTTTGTTGCTTTTGGGGATAATTTCATTCAAAGTATATCTCTTTCTGTAACTCATCACATTGTTAACTCTTACAGGTCCCATGTTTCTCTCTAGTCTCTTGCTAAGGACATACTTTTAGTTGCAACTGTTTTACAAGTATACATTTTTACAGAATCTCAAGTCTGTCGGGAAAAGCATGCCTAGTACTGCTGTGGGCTGCTCAGAATAACAGTGGGCAGTTGCTGTGGTTTTTGTTCTCCTAAGCAGAACAGAATGCTATATGCTTCATTGGAGCCCTGTTAGTTGATTGTCAAACACATGCATAAATGCACGAGCCCTGCTTGCAATAAGTGCCATGTATCAGGGTGAGCTTATGGAGTAATAATGCAAACTTTTAGAGGAGCTGATGAGGTGGCCTGACCATGGGGTGATCAGCTCTGTTTTTCCATTTTACTTTGGCTTCCCATCTTCAGGGTTCTATTTGCTTGCCTGTGGTCCTGCCTCATAGACTTAGCTGGTCTCCCAGCCTTATTCTGGGGCTCAGGGGATTGCTTCCCACTGTAGTATGCTCTCTTTGGGAGATTTCAATTGCTTTTGAATTAGTTATAGGCTCAAAAGTGAGAGACTCCCATTATTACAATGCACCTTTTACAATTACTGCATTTCAAGTTGCCAGCAAGGCAGCATTGACCTGTCATCTGTGAGGTCATGTGGTCATGAAGAAGACAGATTTCTAAAAAGGAAGAAAAAAATCAGAAAAGAACTGGTAAGGTTAAGAATAAAGGAAATGGCCTTTGAAACAACTTCTACATACAGTGGCCATGCCTCATCTTTTACCCCCACCTCTGAGACGGAGGCAAAAGTTAAGTCTCCTTTTGAGAACTAAACTGGGAAAGTCAGGGATGCTGTCATGTAAAAACAGCTCATTGAATTTGGAGCTCCTGTAGCTTCTCCAGACTTAGGAAGCTATGCCACTGTTTAGTAATGAATTCCCCCACACAGTACCCTTATTACAAATCCCAAGACAGAGACTGGCAAAGATAGCATTTGAGTAACTGTCCCTGATGTACTCTCTCTCCACCTATCTTTAGCAGAGGTAGAGAAAACAGGAATACTAAAGTGCAGCCTATCATGTATGTTAGAATAGTTCCTGGGGATTGCAAGATGGTTTTTCTTTCTCTTTCTTGATTAAAAAAAGTTAATATTCTAGGATGACTATTCTAGTATCCAACTAACTGCTATAATTGAAAATACTGATGAAATCTAAGAAAGGGGGCTTGGAGAGATAGCCCAGACAGCAAAGTTCTTGTCAGCAAACATGAGGACATGAGTTCAACCTCCAGAACTCACACAAAAGAGCCAAATACATGTAGTTCCAGTGCTGGCAGGCAGAGATGGATGCATCCCCTGTGCTCACTGATGGCCAGCCTGGTGAAAGCAATAAGCTATGGGTCACAGAGAGACTTTGTTTCAAAACATGAAAGACAACACACAAGACTGACCTCTGACCTTCACACACATAAGCACACATGTGCATCCACATATGTATGATGAACATGTGCACCCACAAATAAATCAAAGTAAGACACAAATCACACAAGTATAAAACAGTAATAGTGACACAGTGCTGTATTATTTTGATTACTGTGCAACCTGACTCTGAGATGAGGATTTGGTGGCGAACGGTTTATTTCTTAATGAATTCTAGACAGGGCTATTAGAGGGTTTCAGAATGCCCCCTCCCCTCTGCCCAGCTAAATTGGGGTTCTGTACCATAGTGGCTAGCAATCCTATCCTAACAGGAAATGAGGAGATGCTGAATGTGTGTGTAGTATCCTTTCCTGAGCTACTTCTGGTACCTGGTGGCTGACCTAATGACTATGTGTCCTGTGATGTCACTCCTACAGGAAGCTTGTTTATACTGGCAGACATCCTCTTGGGTCTTGTCTGGCCCATGTCCAGTTCATGTCTGGATGCTTGCCTGATCCGTAGACTGGCACTGGGAACACCCCTAGTGTTCTCCCTTCCTTGCATCTTGTGGGGAACCTAGCATTAGTAACACCCTATGCTTGGTACAAAAGGAGAAAATTTAGTACAGAGACAACCCAGAGAGTAATGTGTCACCACTTACAGACCCTGAGTGGGAGGGAGCAGAGTCAGAAGTTTTCTGTCCTTAGGTCCCAGAAACAAGAAAGAGAGAGAAAGAAGGAGAGAGAGAGAGAGAGAGAGAGAGAGAGAGAGAGAGAGAGAGAGAGAGAGAGAGAGAGAGAGAGAGAGAGAGAATATGATAATAGCCATAAAATTTTACCAGACCTCAAGACTTATTAAAATTTTTGTAATTAAGACAAAGAGTCCCACAAGCTGTCTTCTGACCTCCACATGCATTGTGGTGTGTACACATGCCATTCCCCCAAAAGGATCAAAAACAAGCACTCAATGACTTTTCACAAAACTTTACATTCTAAGTGCTTAATGATCAGACAATGAAATGGAACTTGAGAAGTTTAGAGGTGCATTGGGATCATGGAGCAGATCACCAACAGTAGAATGCACGCACAGTAACAGAAAAGGGATTCATGACATCATCTTCCACTATCAGAGGCTCTGTAGTCACATAATAGTCATCTTCACACTAGAGAGGCAGAAAAACCAGTGACTGCTCAGCCTAAGAACATGGGATCCTCAGAGCTCAAGGAGCCAGAGATGCAGTTCTGGTTGAAGCTGAAGGACTGGAGTTCATTCCCTGGGCAGTTAGTGGTGTGAGTCCACTTTCAAAGGCTGACAAAATGGATGCATGCCTGTGGGCAGCAGCAAAATGTGAACTCACACAAGGCGCCTCCTTCTCCTTCTGTGTGTGGTTTCCTCCAGGCCTTAAGCCAATGGGAGGGGTCTGACCTATACAAGGTGCCTCTTCCCCCTCAGTTCACCGATCCTAGTGTCAGTCATTACCAGGGACACTCTCACAGACCCACATTGTGCTTTGCTTGTGATACCCTTCAATCCAATCTGGTTAGCAGTCAAAATCAATAATCTCAAGAGGTAATGTGGAAGAATGCCTTTATTATTTTAAAGGGGAAACTTGCTGAAAAGAATATAAAATGTAAGTTATAAACTAAAAAACGGATACATGTGATTTCATAATTATAAATATAGGTGTGTGAAATATCTTAAACCAAATTGAAAACTCATTTACAGATAATGAGAATTTTATATTAACTCCTGAACAATAAGGAAAAAGATTCTAACACAAAAAGGAGTGCTCCATTAGTAAATGAATGTCCATTAATAGAAAAGCAGGAAAAGACACATTATAAAATGTATATATTGGAGGAAACTGAACACAACTGAGAGCTATCATTTCACATGGATTGTATCCGTCAGGATTGTTTAGTGTTGACGACAGGGAAATTAAACATTCCTCAACAAAATTCATACAACTGCCTTTGAGAACAGTTGCCAACTCATGGCAAAGCTGAAGATGCAGCAATTCCATTACAAGGCCTAGTTTCAAGACAAAGTGTTGTTTATGACCCGAGGGAGTATGAGCCCTGTATTAGCATGCTTCTCCGTTGATGTGACAAAATACTGTACAAAAGGAGTTATCACATCTTACAAGGTAATAGTTAATAGTTCATCACTGACGGAAGCCAGGAGCTCAAGCAAGAACTTGGAGGTAGGAAATAAAGCAGAGATCATGGAGGAACGCAGTTACTGGCTTGCTCTCCATGACTTGCTCAGCTTGCTTTTCTATACAACCCTAGGCCTACTGCTCAGGAATGACACCGTCACATCGGGCTGGGCCCTCCTACATCAACAATTAATCTAGAAAATGTCTCAGAGACATGCCCATAGGCAAATCTGATGGAAGCTATTCCTCAACTGAGGCTCCCTCTTCCCCAAGTGACTCAAGTTGGTATCAAATTGATGAAAACTAATCAGCACTCTTGATCCTTTCTCAGCTTGACTCACGAGCATATCACTATTAAACTGTAACCTTTCTTTTCTTGTTTCTCCTCAAGATCTCACAGTTGTTTCACAATATAAAATATAGTATAACTTTAAAAGTTCCACAGTCTTTAAAACATTCAAACATTTTCAAAGATCAAAGTCTGTAGGGCACAAACTTTAGTACATGCGAGTGGGATGAAGTAAGTTAATTTTATTGATGAGAAAATCACTTACATGAGAAACTGATATCCCTGGGTCAGTGCTCCGAGCATGCGGTATCAGCTCTCTCCAAGACGGGAGAGGAACCCAAAGAGAGGGCAGCCAGCCCCTCCTCAGGTCTATATCCCACTCCAGGTATTCACCTGTGGCCAGGCCCAAACGGGCGAGGTCAGTGCCACAGATACCTAGTAATATCTCTCCCCACAAAAGTCTCTTTAAAAGATGCAAAGTCCTTTAGCTTTGGATTCCTGTAAAGTAAAACAAAACAAGAAATAAACCAACTTAACAAACAAAACAAGTCAAATACTTTCCTACTCAAAAGGGAAGAACCAGGGCGTGGAAACAATTCATCCTTAAGCAAATCCAAAGACCAACAACATTGCCCCAAATCTCTTAGCTCAGTATCTGACATCTGGACCTTATTTGTGATCTTCTGGACTTCCAAGGCTTTGGTAGTTCTGCTTCTTTAACTGGGTGATCTGCAGCACACACAGCTTATCTATCTCCTAGGCTCAGGCTGGCTCCACCCCACACCTGCTGCTAACCCATGGTCCTGGCTTCTCTCATACGATAGGCTCTTCACTGCAGCTGAGGCTACCCCTTCGCCAATGGTCTATACCTGACCTATGTTCAGGGACTTCGATTTTTTTGTTTTGTTTGTTTTTTTGAGACAGGGTTTCTCTGTATTGCTTTGGAGTCTGTCTTGGAACTTGCTCTGTAGACCAGGCTGGCTTCAAACTCACAGAGATCTGCCTGTTTCTGCCTCCCGAGTGCTGGAACTAAAGGCGTGCACCACCAATGCCCGGCTGTTCAGGGACTTCTTATGGCATTTGCTTTATAATGTCTGAGAGACGTTAAGTCTTTTCTTAATGATGGAATGGAGAAGCTGTGGTTTGTGTATGCACTGGAGTTGAATACATCAGTGAATATATTTTTTCATCTCCTATAATCATATTGGATTAGGAACTCACCCTAACAGTATCACTGTAGCCATTAGGATGTAGATTTGGGTAGGTGGACATACTTCAGCCCAGGACATCTCTCTGTCCTTTGTCATTAGTGACCTTTTCTTTTCTCTTCCAGTCTCTTTGAATAATTCAGGTGACACAGAACAAACTACCTTCCCATGTGAGCAGATGGAGTCTAAATCTAATCTGAATTTGTCCTCAAATAGAAGGTCAGGGGCCTCAGACACTCCTGTCAGAAAGCTCTCTGGCTTCCTCCCTCCGTTTTCTGGGAAGCAAGTGGCTCTTCTCACTTTTAAAAAGAACTCCTCTTCATTGTCATGTAGAAAACCATTGACCTACAACAGAAAACATTCACAAGTGTAATTACAAAGGCAGTTGTCTTAAACCAGAACAAACTCCAAGGAGTTGCCCTGGTCCTTCCTGTGGCTGGCATCTCTTCAATCCTGGGTCACATGTCACTTCTAATCATGGGCATGGTGCTTTGGGCCTGAATTTCACCCAAGTAAATCCCCTCCTTTAACAACTGAGGAACGATGTCAGGGAAAGTGATATTCATGGCCACTTCTGCTGGAGAGAGCAGTTGAGCCCTGGGAGAACCTACAGAGCAGTCAGCTCTAATCGACCTCCTTTCCATGCTGGCAGGCCTTTTCTCCACCAGACACCAACCCACAGAGACCAAGGGGTGAACGGCAGAGTGGAGCGTGCACTGAGCATGCGCATGTTCTTATTTTTTAAGCAAGGGGGTAGCACTACGTGTAAAGAGATGAAGTGTTCGCATGACTAGCCAGAATGCTCTCCAGTTTTTGGCAGTTTGGGCACTGGGTTTTGAAGGTCTGGTTAGAGGTAGACAAATTCTCCTAGACAGCCTCAGGAGTGATTTGCTCATCTTGAGACGACTTCTTAAGTGTCCTCAGGGAACCTCAGAGCAGTGCAAAGCTCTCTACATGAACCCAAAGCTCTTTACTGGGTAACATTTTATTATAAAATTTCAAACAGTAAAATTGTTTTCCAAGTAAAAGTTAGTTATATACAAACCTCCGGCGAGCACTTATTGAGCTTTGACAAAATCGTCAACCTGTTTAATCCAAACTAATTTCAAAATAGAACAATACGATCTAGAATGTTCCCTCTGCCCCTTCCAAGTCAGTTGTCCATAGTCTTCCTCCCACAGCACATATGAACTTATTTCTTTTGTTTACGAAAATGGAATCATGCACTGTGTAGTGTTTTGTGCCATCTATTTCTCAGTACAGTATTTTTAAAATTTGCCCGTGTTGTAGCAATACATTTTTTATTACTAGGCAGAATTTATTGAATTAATACATCACAGTTTATTTTACTATTGTGGATAAATTGGCTTTGCCTCAGATTTAGTAAACACTAACAAATTAACTATTAATAGTCTTCTGTCTCTCCATAAGTACAACATCCTTATCCATCCATCTACCCATCATCTATCATTTCTTCTATCCATTCAGACATAGTACAAATTTGTTGCATCCTAGGTAATTGTCAATATTTAGAAATGCAAAGCCAGCAGATTATATTTTGTCTTTTACAGAAATTAGCAAAGGCCTATACTGAGAGAAAATACAGAATTATGGAATAAGGGTTAAGGTGGGTGTTTATGAGCAACTATCAACTATCCAAGTTTGAGAAAGGGTCAGGAAGGTCAGCACCAAGGCTGAGGGAGAAAGAAACAGACAGAGAGAGACAGAGAAAGAAACACACACAGCAAGAAGGACAAGTTCTCAACACACAATGGCAGTTTTCATAATCAATACCATGAACCTCTACTCTGTGGCTTCCTTTAACATGTCAAAAATCTTACTACAGAATTCAATTCCATGGGGACAATTTTGCAAAGGTTCTTAGTGAATTCAATGTCCTTCCTAGTGTCTTATCTTTGCATAACTCCTTCAGATGCATCTCCAGCTTTTATATCACTGAATTAAGACCAGTGCAGGGGGGGCAGAGTCACAGTAGGTGGTTGTTTCATCTTCAGGTTCATAAACCTCTTCTGAGAGCTGCATGAAGCTGACTCAGACATCAGCCAGGCTTTCTTAACTGCAGTGATTCCAGAATGTACCAACTCTGAGTTGCAACATTATGTCTCTTTTGGGTCATTGGTAAGGCTGCCAGATAAAATACAGGCTGCCCATGGCATTTAAATGTTAAATAAATAATACTTTTTCTTTAGGTGTAAGTGTGTTCCAAATATTTCCTAGAGTATAAGTACACTTTGAATTCTAAATGTGATATATTTAAGCAACAAAATATCTGGTTAATTATCTGAAATCGTTATTCAGTTAGGCACTTTGTTCTTACATTTCCTGAACCAGGCAGCACTAGCCATGGGGGAAAGAAACTTTCTAGTCATGGGAGTTTCATAATGGAAGCCAATCACATAAAACATTAAAATTTTCAAAATGTAGAAAATAATTATATTACATACCTTTTATCTTTAAAATTAGAATGTGTGGGTTCAGCATAAAACTGACTAGATGATTTGAAATTACAAACATCAATTATTGTTGTGTCTTGAATCCAAAACTACTTTGTGTATTTCTGGCTGTCTATCTCTGTCCTTAACTATCCATGGTTTGAGATTTTTTTGGGGGGGTGGTATTTTTTTTCTTTTTAATTTAAATTAGAAACAATCTTGTTTCACATGTCAATCCCAGCTCCCTCTCCCTGCTCCTCCCCTGACCCACCACCAGGCACCCCTGC
This sequence comes from Mesocricetus auratus, assembly GCF_017639785.1. Lineage (NCBI taxonomy): Eukaryota > Metazoa > Chordata > Mammalia > Rodentia > Cricetidae > Mesocricetus > Mesocricetus auratus. The sequence continues at coordinate 6,436,612 of NW_024429209.1, read as the reverse complement.
CCCCCACCCAATCCCCACTTCTTTCTGCAGGGAGAGTGAGGCCCTCCTTGGGGTATATCCAGAGTCTGTCATTTCATGCAGCGTAGGGCCTACGCCCTCCTCCAAGAGTCAAGGCTGAGAGAGCATCCCTAATTGTGGGATGGGCACCCAAAGTCCATTTGTATGCCAGGGATAAATACTGATCTACTACCCAAGGCCCTATAGATTGCCTAGGCCTCCTCACTGACACCCATATTCAGGGGGTCTGGATCAGTCATGCTGGCCTCCCATACACCAGTCTAGTGTGCATGAGCTCCCCCTTGTTGGGTCAGTTGTTTCTGTGGGTTAAACAAGCCCAATCTTGACCCCTCTGCTCATCAGTGCTACCTCTCTGTAACTGGGTTCCTTGAGTTTAGATCAGTGTTTAGCTGTGGGTGTCTGCCTCTGCTTCCATTAGTCATTGATTGAAGGTTCTGTTTCCCAGACTCTCTGGCAGTGGGATTATAGGCTGGCTCTCCCCTGATCCATATCTAAAGTCCATATATGAATGAGTACATGCCATGTTTCTCTTTTTGTGACTGGGTTACCTCACTCAGGATGTTTTCTTCTAGTGTCATCCGTTTACCTGTAAATTTTTCTGCTGAATAGTACTACATTATGTAAATGTAGCACATTTTCCCTATCCACTCTTCATTTGAGGGGCATCTAAGTTGCTGCCAGGTTCTGGCTATTACAAATAATGCTGCTATGAACATAGTGGAACAGACATCATTGTCGTGTGAATGTGCATCTTTTGGGTATATACTTAAGAATAGAATTGCTGGGTCTTGTGGTAGACTGATTCCTATTTTCCTGAGGATTCTCCATACTGATTTCCAAAGTGACTGTAAGAACTGGCACTCGTACCAGCAGTGGAGGAGTGTTCCCCTTTCTCCACATCCTCTCCAGCACAAACTGTCATTGGTGCTTTTGATTTCAGCCATTCTGACAGGAGTAAGATGGTATCTCAGAGTTGTTTTGAATTGCATTTCCCTGATGGCTAGGGATGTTGAGCACTTTCTAAGTGTCTCTCAGCCATTTCAGACTCCTATTGAGAATTCTCTATTTAGTTCTGTACCCCACTTTTTAATTAGATCCTTTGGAGTTTTGGAAACTTGTTTCTTGAGTTCATTTGTAGATTTTGGAGATCTGTCCTCTGTCAGATGTGGGGTTAGTGAATATCTTTTCCCATTCTGTGGGCTGCCTTTTTGTCTTGTTGACTGTGTCCTTTGCTTAGCAGAAGCTTCTTAGTCCCATTTATTAATTGTAGATGTCAGTGCCTGTGCTACTGGAGTTATGTTCAGGAAGGGTTCTGTCGCACCTGCTGTGCGGCCTGCATCCGTGAATGTAGCGAGGTGGTCGGGATAGATGACACAGAGACCGGTCGGTTGCTTTAAGAAAACTTTATGCTTCCCAAGTCAGCTTAGGAGGAGACCCCAGTCCGCTTAGGAGAGAGCTCTCAGGAGAAGTCTCTCCAAGAAAAATCGCTTCCCTTTTTAAGGACTTCTGCCATCCATCTACATACAATTCTTTCCAGACTTCTCACCCTCCTGGCTGGTGGTTTAATCTCCAGCCCCAGAATCGGGGGGGGGAGACACAGCAGGGGGGACAGGAAGAGGCATCTAGCCTTAGAGGGTGTGAAAGTCATGCTATCTCAGTGAGCAAGCCCTTATCTGAGCCCTATCAAGAGCTTTATAGCACTGAATTGTTTTCAGTAAACATTACACAGCTGCCTGCTCCCAGGCTGAAGGGGAAGTGGGTTTCTGCTCAAGGTCTGGTGCCTCTCTCTCTCTCTCTTTTTTTTTTTTTTTTGATTGACTGGCTTTGAGGTCTTAACTTGAATTTTTTGTTAAGATATTAACCGACTGACTGGATGTTTCTTTTGGCTATATCTAAATCGATTTAGGTAGTTTTTAACTGTTTGAAGGGATTTAAGTATCCCTTTAATCATATCCAAGGCAGTTAGAACAGTTGCTTTTGTCAACATTCACGCATTTACATTTCACACTTCATACATACTGATGTGGCCACGTCCATACACACAGACCATGCATACATATCTCTCCTTTTGCCTAAGTTATGATTAGTTTGTTGAACTGAAACTTCTTTAACAGAACAACTCCAGTCAATCTTTGAATTAAAACAAAAGGTTGAAAAAGTCCTGTATGTCCCTCAGGGTTCTCCTGTACCAATTTGTTCAAGGGTACCTCCCACTTTCTCTTCTAAGGGGTTCAGTGTGGCTGGATTTATGTTGAGGTCTTGTTTTGTGCATGGTGATAGACATAGATCTATCCGCAGTCTTCTACATGCCAACATCTACATACCAGCAACATTTGTTGAAGATGCTTTCTTTTTCCATTGTATAATTTTAGCTTCTTTTTCAAAGATCAGGTGTTCATACGTGTATGGGTTAATATTGGGGTATTCAATTTGATTCCATTGGTCTACCTGTCTATTTTTGTGCCAATACCAAGCTGTTTTCAGGACTATAGCTCTATAACAGAACTTGAAGTCAGGGATGCTGATGCCTCTGGACATTGCTTTGTTGAACAGGGTTGTTTTGTTTTTCCATATAAAGTTGAGAATTGTTCTTTCAAAGTCTGTGAAGAACTGTGCTGGGATTTTAATGTGATTGCATTGAATCTGTAGATTACTTTTGACAAGATTGCCATTTTAATACATTGATCCTACCTATCCAAGAGCATGGGAGATTTTTCCATTTTCTGGTGTCTTCTTTAATTCTTTCTTTAAAGACTCAAAGTTCTTGCCATACAGGTCTTTCACTTGTTTGGTTAGTGCTACCCCAAGATATTTTATGTTGTTTGTAGCAATTGTATAGGGTGATGTTTCTCTGATTTCTTTCTCAGACCTTTTGTCATCTGTATATAGTAGGGCTACTGATTTTCTAGAGTTGCTCTTGTATCCTACCACTTTGCTGAAGGAGTTTATCAGCTGTAGGAGTTACCTGGTAGAGTTTTTTGGGTCACTATGTAAACTATCATATCATCTGCAAATAGTGAAAGCTTGACTTCTTCCTTTCCAGTTTGTATCACCTTGAACTCTTTTTGTTGTCTTATTTCTCTAGCTACAACTTCAAGTAAAATATTGAAGACGTATGGAGAGAGTGGAAAGCCTTGTCTTGTTCCTAATTTTAGAGGAATTGTGTTGATTTTCTGTCCATTTAGTTTTATATTGACTGTTGGTTTACTGTATATAGCTTTTATTATATTTAGGTATGTTTCTGTTATTCCTGATCTCTCCAAGACCTTTATCATGAAGGGGTGTTGGGTTTTGCCAAAGGCTTTTTCAGCATCTAGTAAGATGATTATGTGGTTTTTGTTTCTCAGCTTGTTTATATGGTGGATTACATTGATGGATTTTTATATGTTGAACAATCCCTGCATCCCTGGGATGAAACCTAATTGATAATGGTGGATGAGTTTTCTGACGTATTCTTGGATCTGATTTGCCAGTATTTTATTGAGTATTTATGCACCAATGTTCATGAGGGATATTGGTCTGAAATTCTCTTTCTTAGTTGTGTCTTTGTGTGGCTTGGGTATCAAGGTTATTGAAGCCTCATAAAAAGGGTTTGACAATGACCCTTCTGTTTCTATTGCATGGAAAACTTTGAGAACTGGTATAAGCTGTTCTTTGAATTTTTGGTAGAATTCTGCACTGAGGCCATCTGGCCTGGGCTTTGTTTGGTTAGGAGATTTTTGATGACTGCTTCTATTTCATTAGGGGTTATAGGTCTATTTAAATTGCTTATCTGTTCTTGATTTAGTTTTGGCAAGTGATATCTATCCAGAAAATTGTCCATTTCTTTTAAATTTTCAAATTTTGTGGAGTACAGGTTTTCAAAGTATACCTTGATGATTCTCTGGATTTCCTCAGTGTCCCTTGTTATGACCCCCTTTTCATCTCTAATTTTGTTAATTTGCAAGTTCATACATGGAGTTATTCCAATTTTTTTGTACCTGTTGAGGTTTGATATGTTGCCAAGTATGTGGTCCATTTTTGAGAAGGTTCCATGTGGCACCAAGAAGAAGGTATATTGTTTTGTGTTTGGATGGAATGTTCCATAGATGTCTGTTAAATCCAATTGTGTAATAACTTCTATTAGTTCCTTTGTTTCTTTGTCAAGTTTTTGTCTGGTGGTCCTGTCTAGTGGGGAGAGTGGAGTGTTGAAGTCTCCCACTATAAATGTGTGAGGTTTTATGTGTGATTTGAGTTTTACTAATGTTTCTTTTATGAACGTTGATGCCTTTGTATTTGGAACATAGATATTCAGGATTGAGACTCCATCTTGGTGGATTTCTCCTTTGATGAGTATGAAATGACCTCCTTCATCTCTTTTGATTGATTTTAGTTTAAAATATAATTAGTTAGATATTAGGATTGCTTCTCCTGCTTGTTTCTTGGGTCCATTTGATTGGAAATTTTTTCCCAACCCTTAACTCTGAGGTAATGTCTGTCTTTGAAGTTGAGGTGTGTGTCTTGTATGCAGCAGAATGATGGATTTTTGTCTTCGAATCCATTCTGTTAGCCTGTGTCTTTTTTATGGGTGAATTAAGACCACTAATATTGATGAATATTAGTAACAACTGATTATTCATTTTTGTTTGTTTTGGAGTTGTTGTTGTTGGTGTAATAGTTTGTGGATTTCATCCCTTTTTTCTTTTAACTATTGGCAAAGTGGGATTGTCTATTTACTATGTTTTTCCGGTTGTAGTTAACTTCCTTGGGTTGGAGTTTTCCTTACAGAAGTTTCTGTAGGACTGGATTAGTGGATACATATTGTTTAAATCTGGTATTGTCATGGAATATATTGTTTTCTCCATCTATAGTGAATGAAAGCTTTGCTGGGTATAGAAGTCTGGGCTGACATCCATGATCTCTTAGTGTTGGTAGAATATCTATCCTGGACCTTCTCACTTTCAGAGTTTCCATGAAGAAGTCAGGTGTAATTCTGATAGGTTTGACCTTTCTCCTCAGCTGCTCTTAATATTCTTTCTTTAATCTGTATGTTTGGGATCTTAATTATTGTGTGACGAGGGGATTTTTGTGTGTGTGTGTTCCAGTCTATTTGGTGTTCTGTAATCTTCTTGTACTTTCATTGGTATGTCTTTCTTTGGGTTGGGAAAGTTTTCTTCTTTGATTTTGTTGAATATGTTTTCTGCCCCTTTGAGGTGGGTTTCTTCACCTTCTTCTATACCAATTATTCTTAGGTTTGGTATTTTCACGGTGTCCCATATTTCCTGGATATTTTATGTTAGGGATTTGTTGGACTTAAGATTTTCTTTGGTCAGTTAATCTATTTCTCCTAGTGTATCTTCAACACCTAAGATTCTCTCTTCCATCTCCTGTATTCTGTTGGTTATGCTTGCATCTGTAGTACCTGACCATTTGCCCAGCTTTTCTATTTCAGCATTCCTTCAGACTGTTTTTTTTATTGTCTCTATTTCAGTTTTGAATTCTTGCATTGTTTGAATTGTTTCTTACATTTTTTGCATTGTCTTTTCCTCCCTTTCTTGTAATTTTTGCACTTTTTGGTTCATTTTTTTCTTCCGTTTCTTGCATTATTTGGTTTGTTTTTTTCTTCCATTTCTTTAAGGGATTTTTCTTATATCCTAATTGAGGGCCCCTATCATTTTCATGAAGTTGTTTTTAAGGTTATTCTCTTATGCTTCATCTGGATTGGGGTGTTCAGGTCTTGCTGGTGTAGAGTCTCTAGACTCCGGCAATGTTGTATTGGTTTTTCTGTTGCTGATTGTGTTTTTATATTGTCTCCTTCCCATCACTTCTTCCAGTGGTTGCAGAAGTAGTCTCTACCTTTCCTGGTGATTATGTGATCACAGTTCCCTTTTGTTGGGTGCAAGCAGGTCCAATACTCTGGTGGCTTTCCTCTTGCATGAATGGAGGCAGTCCTAATACCAGGACCTTAGCAGTCTTTGGGTAGGCTGGACCCTGTGGGGATGGGATCCACAGTGTGCAAGTCCCTAGGTCTCAGGTGGTTCTGTGCAGGGCACAAGCTTACCTTGCCTGTCCTGTGGGTAGAGAATGGGTCTTGGACACTGGCAGGCTCTGGGCAGGCTGCCTCCCAAAGGGATGGGATGAGCAGTATGCAGTATCCAAGGTCACAGCTGGTTGACTGCAGGGCACTGAAAGGTGGGCTGGAGATACGCCCAGGCCTATCTAATCTGGTGGGTGAAGACAGGGACCAGGATCCTGGCAGTCTATGTGTTGGTTGTCCTCGGCTGGGATGGGAGCCACAGAGCGCAATCCCCTGGCCTCAGCTAGTTGTCCCAGAGCACTAGAATGCTGGTCAGAAACAGACCCAGGCCTACCTAGTCCCTTGGGTGGAGAAAGGGACTATGGTGCTGGCAGTCTCTGGGTGGGCTGAATCCTGTTAGGATGGGATCTGCAGTGAGCAGTCACTAGGTCTCCAGTGGTTCTGTGCAGAACTGGTTTTAGAATTTTAAATTTCATTTCTTTTATTTGATTGATGTGTGTGTGTGTGTGTGTGTGTGTGTGAGAGAGAGAGAGAGAGAGAGAGAGAGAGACAGAGAGAGAGAGAGAGAGAAAGAGAGGCAGAGACAGAGAGAGATCAGAGATAGATAGATAGATAGATATATAGATAGATAGATAGATAGAAAGACGGGCAACATGAGTTTTTGTTTTACTCTTTACCGTGTAATTGAGACAGGGTTCCTCAGTCAGTCTGGATATCGCTTGTTTGGTTAGACTGGCTAGTGGGTCCCTGAGACTCTTCTGCCTCTGTTGTTCTAGTTCTGTGATTACAGGCATTCTTCACCATGCCTAGTTCTTATGTGGATGATGGGGATCCAAAGTCAGTTTCTCATATTTATATAGCAAGTATTTTTTCCACTGAGCCATTTCCCCAGTCTTTTAAATCTGATTCTTTTAAGAATCATTTTCCCTTTCCCATCTTACCATTAGACTAGTATTTTCACACATTTAAGGCAGCCAATATTTTCTACCTAGAGTCTAAAAACAAGAAAATCTCTTTTTGCCTATGTTGTTGTCAAATAAAATTGAGATGCTAAACTTCATTGGCAAAATGCATAAGCAAAGATTGTAGTGTGGAAGAGAAGTTCTGGATTGTGATTGATTATTTAATAGTGCATAGAGACTTTTTAAAAAATAATTTCCAGATTCTAAATTTCATTTTTCTCAAGCATTAATTCATTCATTAATATAACACATGCCACTGATATAGATAGCCTTCTATATCTTTGCTACTGTATGAAGTGCCATTAATAAAATAAGGACTATATATACTTAAATTTTGCTTATATTTATATATTTGCATTATTTACCCATGTGCATGTGTGTGGGAACAAGGGCCATGATATGTGCACACTGTGAAGCTTAGAGAACAACCTGAGAGAGTAAAGACTCTCCTTCTACCAGGTGAGTTCCCAGGATTTAACTCTGGTCCTCAGACTTGGGGGCAAACACTCCAACTACTGAGCAGTCCTTAGCACACTCACATGCTTTTTAACAACTGAAAACAATTAAAAAAAACAAACCAGAATTTTGGAAGTCTCCACCTGAATGCAAAATTTTCTCCAAATGCAATATTCCCTCAGTTTGTGCAATTGCATGAACCCCAAGAACAGATTTTCACTGCCCCTTGTGCTACTGTACTAAGCAATTTCATTTAAATGTAGAAAGCACAGTTCACTTTTTTTTTATTTTTCAAGGCAGAGTTTTTCTGTTGCTTTGGAGCCTGTCCTGGGATTCAATCTGTAGACCAGGCTGGCCTTGACCTTGCAGAGATCTGGCTGTCTCTGCCTCCCAACTGCTGGGATTAAAAGCATGCACCACTACCACCTGACTTAAACATTTATTTATTTATTATGTATATAGTGTTTGCCTGCATGTCAGAGGAGGGCACCAGATCTCATTATAGATGGTTGTAAGCCACCCTGTAGTTGCTGGGAATTGAACTCAGGACCTTTGGAAGAGCAGGGAGTGCTCTTAACCGCTGAGCCATCTCTCCATTTTACTCTTATGTACACCTCCCTGCAGAATATTCTCTGGATAAGCTGGTGTGCCCAGCTTCAGGTGAGCTTGGGTCCTCCTGGAGACCCCTTCCGTGACCATCACCCACTCCCTCAATCTTCCAGGGCCTCTCCTGGCATCTAGTAGACCCGCCCACACATGAAAGACCACCTGACTTCAGAGAGGAAGGAAGTGAGTCCTGCCAGACCACATCCTCTCTGCTCTCCCCATACCCATGCACCTGGCTTCAGGGAGACCAATGGAGACAGAGAGACCCTACCTGCACCCACTGGAAGAAGGGATGGTAAGATGACAATATAAGAACACATTCAGCAATAGAAAGACCAATATGACTCCATCAGAATCTAGAGACCCCATGACAACAAGACTTGAAAAGCAAACCATAGATGAAGCAGAAGAGACAGACCTTAAAAATTATTTTATGAAGATAATAGAGACCCTTAAAGAGGAAATGAGAAAATCCATTAAATAAATAGAAGAAAAAACAAACAAAAAATACATGAAATGGAGGAAAAGATGAACCAAAAAATTCAAGAAATAAACAAGTCTCTTAAAAAATCTAAAGAGAGCCAAGAAAAACAACCAAACAAATTAGGAAACAACTCAAATAGCTAAGGCTTGAAAGCTAAATAGAAACCATAAGGAAAACATAGAATGAGGGGATACTGGAAATAGAAAAGCCGGGTAAACGATCAGGAACTACAGATGTAAGTATAACCAATAGAATACAAGAGATGAAAGAGAGAATCTCAGGTTTTGAAGACTCATTAGAGGATATACTGTCATCCAACAAAGGAAATCGCAAGTCCAACAAATCCCTAACACAAAATATCCAGGAAATATGGGACACTGTGAAGAAGCCAAACCTGAGAATAATAGGTATAGAAGAAGGCAAAGAAATACAGCTCAAAGGAACAGAAAACATATTCAACAAAAGCATAGAAGAAAACTTCCCTAACCTAAAGAAGGATATGCCTATGAAAATACAAAAATCTTACAGAACCCAAATAGGCTAGACCAAAAAAAGAAGTCCCCTTGGCACATAATAATCAAAACATCAAAGCTACAGAATAAAAAGAAAATATTAAGAGCAGCTTAAGGAAAAGGCCAAGTAATATGTAAAGGCAGACCTATCCAAATTACACCCGACTTCTTAATGGAAACTATGAAAGTCAGAAGATCCTGGACAGATGCCCTACCAACACTAATGGGACAAGGATGCCAGCCCAGACTACTGTACCCTGCAAAGCTTTCAATTACCATAGATGGAAAAAAACAAAATATTCCACGACAAAGCCAGATTTAAACAATACATATCCACAAATCCAGTCCTACAGAAAGTACTGGAAAGAAAACTTCAACCAAACAAAGAGAACTACACTCATAAAGACATAGGCAATAGATAATCCTACTTTACCAAACACCAAAAGAAAAAGGGAGGAAAACCTACACATATTAACACCTCCACCAATAAAGCAAAAACAAACAAGAATCAACAATCCGTGGTTATTAATATCACTCAATGTCAATGGTCTCAACTTTCCTATAAAAAGACACAGACTAACAGAGTGGATATGAAGACAGAACCCATTCTTCTGCAGCATACAAGAAACAAATCTCAACGTCAAAGACAGACGTTATCTCAGACTAAAAGGATGGGAAAAGATTTCCCAATCAAATGGACCCAAGAAACAAGCTGGTGTAGCAATCCTAGTATCTAAAAAATTAGACTTCAGATTAAAATCAATCAAAAGAGATGAAGAAAGACATTTCATGTTCATCACAGGAAAAGTCCATCAAGATGAAGTCTCAATTCTGAACATCTATGCCCCAAATACAAAGGCACCCACATTCATGAAAGAAACATTACTAAAGCTCAAATTGCACATAAAATCTCACACACTAGTAGTAGGAGACTTCAACACTCCACTCTCACTACTAGACAGGACTCCAGAAAGAAACTTAACAAAGAAACAAAAGAACTAACAGAAGTTATGACCCAACTGGGTTTAACAGACATCTATAGAACATTCCATCCAAACACAAAAGAATATATTTTCTTCTCAGCGCCCCATAGAACCTTCTCTAAAACTGACCACATAATCGGAAACATAGCAAACCTCCACAGGTACAAAAAATTGGAATAACCCACTGTATCTTATCAGACCACCATGCATTAAAATTAGAATTCAACAACAACACAAATTGCAAAAACTCTACAATCTCATGGAAATTGAACAATGCACAATTGCACCATCCCTGGGTCAAGGAAGAAATAAAGAAATAAATTAAAGACTTCCTGGAATTCAGTGAAAATGAAGACACAACATACGCAAACATATGGGACACTTTGTAAGCAGTGCTGAGAGGAAAGTTCACAGCACTAAGTGCCCACATGAAGAAACTGGAGAACAGTCACACTAGGGAATTAATAGAACAACTGAAAGCTTTAGAACAAAAAGAAGCAAATTCACCCAGGAGGAGAAGATGCCAGGAAATAATGAAATTGAGGTCTGAAATCAATAATGTAAAAATCAGGAAAACATTGCAAAGAATCAATGAAACAAACAGTTGGTTCTTTGAGAAAATCAACAAGATAGACAAACCTTTATCCACACTAACCAAAATGCAGAAAGAGAGCCTGTTAATTATCAGAAATGAAAAGTGGGACATAGCAACCGACACTGAGGAAATCCAGAGAATCATCAGGGCATACTTTGAAAACCTGTACTTCTCAAAATTTGAAAATTTAAAGGAAATGAACAATTTTCCGGATATATATCACTTGTCAAAATTAAATCAAGAACAGATAAGCAATCTAAACAGATCTATAACCCCTAGTGAAATAGAAACAGTCATCAAAAGTCTCCCAACCAAAAAGAGCCCAGGCCCAGATGACTTCAGTGCAGAATTCTACCAGAAATTCAAAGAAGAGCTAATTCCAATACTCCTCAAAGTGTTCCACACAATAGAAGCTGGAGTTTTGATGTCAAACTGTTTTTACGAGGCTACAATTACCTTGGTACCCAAGCCACACAAAGACACAAATAAGAAAGGGAACTACAGACCAATTTCCCTCATGAATGTCGATGCAAAAATACTCAATAAAATACTAGCAAATTGGATTCAAGAACACATCAGAAAAATCATCCACCATGATCAAGTAGGCTTCATCCCAGGAATGAAGGGATGGTTCAACATACAAAAATCTATCAATGTAATCCACCATATAAACAAACTGCAAAGGAAAAGCCACATGATCATCTTACTAGATGCTGAAAAAGCCTTTGGCAAAACCCAACACCCCTTCATGATAAAGGTCCTAGAGAGATCAGGGATAACAGGAACATATTTGAACATAATAAAATCAATAGAGAGTAAACCAATAGCTAACATCAAGCTAAATTGAGAGAAACTCAATGCAATTCCTCTAAAATCAGGAACAAGACAAGGCTGTCCACTCTCTCCATATCTCTTAAATATTGTATTTAAAGTTCTAGCTAGAGCAATAAGACAAAAAATGGAAATCCAGAGAATACAATTTGGAAAGGAAGAAGTCAAACTTTGACTATTTGCAGATGATATGATAGTTTACATAAGTGACCCGAAATACTCTGCAAGGGAACTCATACAGCTGAAAAACACCTTCAGCAAAGTGGCAGAACATAAGGTTAACTCAAAAAAGTCAGTAGCCCTTTTATATACAGATGATAAATGGGCTGAGAAGGAAATCAGAGAAACATCACCCTTTTCAATAGCCACAAGTAACATATCTTGGGGTAATGCTAACCAAACAAGCGAAAGACCTGTATGGCAAGAACTTTGAGTCTCTAAAGAAAGAAATTAAAGAAGATGCTAGAAAATGGAAAAATCTCCCATGCTCTTTGATTGGTAGGATCAACATAATAAAAATGGCAGTCTTGCCAAAAACATTATACATATTCAATGCAATCCCCATCAAAATACCAGCACAATTCTTCACAAACTTTGAAAGAACAATAATCTACTTTATATGGAAAACAAAAGACCCAGAATAGCCTGTACAATAAAGGAACTTCTGGAGGCATCACCATCCTTGACTTCAAGCTCTACTATCAACCTATAGTCCTGAAAACAGCTTGATATTGGCACAGAAATAGACAGGTAGACCAATGGAATCGAATTGAAAACCCTGATTTTTAGCCCACACACCAATGAACACTTGATTTTTGACAAAGAAGCTAAAATTATACAATGGAAAAAAGAAAGCATCTTCAACAAATGGTGCTGGCATAACTGGATATTGGTGTGCAGAAGACTACAGATAGATCCATGTCTATCGACATGTACAAAACTTAAGTCCAAATGGATCAAAGACCTCAACATAACTCTAGCCACACTGATACTCTTAAAGAGAAAGTGGGAGGTCCCTTGAACAAATTGGTACGGGAGACCACTTCCTGAACATAACACCAGTAGCACAGACAGTGAGATCAACAATTAACAAATGGGACCTCCTGAAATTAAGAAGCTGCTGGAAGGCAAAGGACACAGTCAACAAGACAAAAAGGCAGCCCACAGAATGGGACAAGATATTAATTAACCCCATACCTGACAGACGGCTGATCTCCAAATTTTACAAAGAACTCAAGAAGCAAGTCTCCAAAACACCAAAGGATCCAATTAAAAAGCGGGGTACAGAACTAAATAGAGAATTCTCAATAGAGGAGTCTAAAATGGCTGAGACACACTTGAGAAAGTGCTCAACATCCTTAGCCATCGGGGAAATGAAAATCAAAACAACTCTGAGATACATCTTACTCCTATCAGAATGACTAAAATCAAAAACACCAGTGACAATTTATGCTGGAGAGGATGTGGAGAGAGGGGAACACTCCTCCACTGCTGGAGGGAGTGCCAATTCTTACAGTCATTTTGGAAATTAGTATGGAAATTCCTCATGAAAATGGGAATCAGACTACCACAAGACCCATCAATTCCATTCTTAGGCATATATCCAAAAGATGCAAATTCATACAACAAGGATGTCTGTTCCACTGTTCATAGATGCATTATTTGTAATAGCCAGAAGCTGGAAGCAACCTAGATGCCCCTCAAATGAAGAGTGGATAGAGAAAATGTGGTGCATTTACAAAATGGAGTACTAATCAGCGGAAAAAAATACTGAAATCTTGAAATTTGCAGGCAAATGGACAGCACTAGAAGAAACCATCCTGAGTGAGGTAGCCCAGTCACAAAAAGTCATACATGGTATGTAATCACTCATTTATGGATTTTAGACACGGATCAGGGAAGTGCCAGCCTACAACTCCACTGACAGAGACTCTGAGGAACAGGAAAGTACCTAAGAGAGATATGCATGGTACCCCAGAGAAGAGGATTGAGGCAAGATCTCCTGAGCAGATTGGGAGCAGTGGGAGAGGTGTGTAGGAGCTGGGAAAAAGAGAGGGGGAGAAGAGGAGGAGAGAGGAGGTCATGGGGGAGTAAGAAGGTTCAGTTGGGGGGAAAAATAGGGACCACGATGAGAAATACCACAATAGAGGGAGTCATTATAGATTTGAAGAGAAATCTGGCACCAGTGAAATCTACCTTATATGCAGAGGCGAACACCCACAGCTAAGCACTGAAAAGAACCCCTGGAATCCAGTGACAAAGAGGGAGGCATGGTGAGCAAAGGGGTAAAGAATGGGCTGGTGAAACCAGCAGAAGCAGCTGACCTGAACAAGGGGGTGCTCTTGGACCCCAACCCTACAGCTTGGAGGCCAGCATGGGACTGATCCAGACTGCCTGAATGTGGGTGTCAGTGAAGGGGCCTGGACAACCAATGGGGCCCTGGGCAGTAGATCAGTATTTATCCCTGGCATACAAATGGACTTTGTGTGTCCATACCACCAAGAGGGATGCTCTCTCAGCCTAGACTCTTGGGGAAGAGCCTAGACCCTGCCCTGAATGAAATAATAGGATATCGCCTATGTGGAAGGGAGGGGGCATAGGGTAGGAGGCTGGGGGAGGAGAGGTGTGGGGGTACAGGAGGAGGGGAGTGAGAGGGACTGGGATTGACATGTGAAGCCAACTTTTTTCTAAAACAATGTAATAAAATATAATAAAAAAGAATATTCTCTGAATAAATACTGGGTCTTTCCTACACATTCAGTTTAGATTCAGTTCAGATTTCTACTGAACAGAGAGAAACAAATATTGGTTTTTAAGCTATATATTTCACAGAGACTGATGTGACAAGCACAAGACCTGCAGTAGTATGTACCATCCTTTGCATATATATGAAGGCTATTGCATTATCCTATTGTATCTTGTTTTGTCCTGTTTGGCGGTTATCTCTTGGAGGCCTGCTCTCTTTTCTGAAGAGAGATGGAGGGGAAGTGGATGGGCAGGGCCTGGAAAGAGTGGATGTGGGGAGAGGAAACTGTGGTTGGGATGTATTCTATGAGAGAAGAATCTATTTTCAGTAAACAATTTTTTTAAAAGCTATGTATTTCAAACTGAGGACTCGGCTTCTTACAGGAAATCAGTCTTAATCCTCAGAGGCTCACAGTGTCTCTGGGAATGTTTGTGCTAAAGAGTCTAAGTCCCAGTGACATTTGCCAGGGCACAAAGAAGTCCCTGTTGGAGGATAATCATGGAAGTCTGGCTTAACATTCTTGCATCCGAATTCATGAAAACATAGTCAAGAGATTCCTCAAAGGATGCCAAACATCCATCAAGATCCATCTCCTATGACTACAGTGCTTTCTGTAAAGGAAGGCCCTTGCTTTCAATGGTAACTTCTGTCTACACCAGGATATGCACAGATTTGTAGTTATACCATGGAACCGTCCATAATGTTCATGTTAGTTAGCTCTCTGTTACTGTAACAAAATGCCTGAGGTAATAGCTCAGAAAGAGGAAAAGTTTATCTTGGCTTAGAGTTTTCCTAAGTTCCAGTCCGTGGTCAGTTGGTCTGTTGCTGTGGGTCTTGGGGAAAGGGCAGCACATCTTGGCAGGAGCTTGGGGGTTAATGAAATGTCTTGTTTCACTGTAGCCAATAAGAAAAGAAAGAAAAGAGGAAGAGGCTGGGTTATTGAAATCCTACCTCTGGTCACTCCACAGTGATCCAATGCCCTTCTACTATATCCACCTATTATTACTTTTATTCTTATTATTTGTGGAGATAGGTTCTGCATCCCAGTTTGGCCAAACTCCATATGTAGCTTTAGTTGGCCTTGACACCCTGAGCTGACTACCTTTACCTGCTACAGGCATGGGGCAAATGCCTAACTCAAATCCACCCCTCAAAGTTTCTATTGTGTGCCAATAGTAAGTGTCACAGGCTGGTAACCAAGCTTTCCATATATGGGCTTTGGGGCCTATTTAACTATATCATAGTGGGTCAATTCCAACACCTCAACCTGGGCCAATACCTGATCATTACGTGGACTTTTGACTTGAGTGAATTATCTCTATCTGCTATGACTTTTCCCTATCATTTTGGCAGCAAAGCTTTACTCCACAGTTATTCTCAAACTTTATTGTGAATGCAAATCACCTGGAGAGTTGGGGATGCATTTTCTGGGACCTTAACTGTAACCAAGGACACAGAGACTTCTTATGTGAGTAAGTGCCATGAAGAAGTCAGGTTTTCTCATTCTTATTCCCTTCCAGCAGTGCTTGGTGTGTGATAGGCCCTCAGTAAATGTTTGGTCTAAGAAGAAATTTTAACGGACTAATAAGTGGCAAATGGCCCAGTGACTCTAGTGGGGAGTTTAGGTGAAAGCAATTCTCATTAACATATGGGAACTTCCTTGAAGCTTTCAAAAATTATTAATAAATATTGTTCTTAATAAAATGTATTAAAGTGTATCAAAATGTGATACCAGATGTAAATTATGCTTACAGGTGATATATTAATTTCTTTCATCCTTCTTTGTCTCCCTCCCTTCCTCCCTCCCTCCTTCTTTTTATCTTGTGTGCATGAAGAGACAGATGTTCAATGCTCATTTTTTTCTTTAAAATTTTTGTATTTTTATTTACTTTTACTGTATGAACATTTTGCCCTGAATGTATGTAAATTCTCCATGTGTGTCTGGTCCCTGTGGAGGTCAGAAGAGGGCATCAGAGTCCCTTGAATAGGATATATAGGTGACTGTGAGCCACTATGTGGGTGCTGGGAATTGAACTTGGGTCCTCTGCAAGACCAACCAGTGTTCTTAACCATTGAGTCATCTCTCCAGTCCCCAATGCTCATTTTTTTTTGACTGGTGAGATTTTGTGTAAATTTTTGGTACTTTTCTATATTATATAAAACTTTGTTATTTACTATAAACCTATGTTATCAAAAGATATGTCAGTAATTATTTACATTAAAAATCTGCATGCTTTTTGACAGACTATAAAGTTAGAGTCATTGAATATATCTGATATCAGAGTCTACAAAAAGATTGAGAAGCTAGAGTTTTGCTATGATTTGCATTTTCCTCCGAAGTATGAGCTCTGAAGCCCCTGATCTGTGTCTCAATGGCTGGTGGTCATGAAATATTCAGTATGGAGGACCTTCCTGGAGCCTAGCTCATGACCTGAGTACTTTAGATGCTTGAATGCCAGATAGCAGACTTCATGGCTTTTTATATCAGTGGTTATCAACTGCATTGAGGAATAAGCCCTGTAAACCCTTGGACGTCTTTAAGTCTTTAGCTCTAGGGTCTGTGGACACATCCAAGCAAAAGGAAAAGAGTAGCTTGTGTTTATAACAGAACATTTAATCATTTAAACACACTAGAGGCCATGTGTGTTTTCTCTTTAGGGAAGAGCTGGCCCTAATGGGACATCTTAACCCGTGCTTCAGGTGAAACCAACTATTTCTCACAAAATCTGAGCTCTGCTTTGATTGGTCCTCACTTATTTCTAGATAGATTCTTCCTGAAAGGTTCTGTCCTTCCTGGGATTCCCATCTGGAAGCCGATCACTTCGTATTTACAAATCCAGGTCCTAGCCCTTCCTGTGAAATGCCTTTTCCTGGCTCCTTGATAGATCCCATTATAGCTGTAAACAGGAGTTCATAAAGCCTGATTTCTATTCCCACTAGAATACAGAGAAACAACCTCCTTGTTAGTTCAGAGAAACCATGTGACTGCGTTTGGCTGGTACAGTGTGGATGGTGGTGATCTAAAGCAGTTCTTGGCTAACCTCTAAAAATCTCTTTGAGGGATCTCTACACTGTGTGATCAGTCATTGTAAAGGAGATACACTGAAGACTCAGAGAAATTCTGCATTCCTGGGGAACAGTGCAGCTACTAAATTGATGTGGCCCAGGTTTCCATCGTTACATAATGAGAAGCCACTGAGCAGAGCTTACTGAACTTTGCTTAAGTAGGAACACAGGCTTTTCTTGTGTTTGCCTATTTAGAATTAGATAACTTTTTATTCATGTAGAATAGTATAACCTCAAACAACTATACCCACCCAGACTTTCAAATCCACTTAAGGGATTTCTGTGTGCTGTTGAGGAGTTTACATCATGGTATATTTTAAAGACCTTTTTCTACATCCCTCCTCTACCACTAGACTGGAATCAGTAAAGAGAAGCGCTGGCCTTATTCATCTTTTGGAATGCATTCCTGATTATTATAACCGAAGCTTCTAGGTTTTTCTGGGAATTGATGCAATGTATACCTGAAGCCTTTTTTGTGTATATTGCTTCTCTGGCAGAACTAGAGGACCAGCAAGTGCAATTCCAGAGGATTCAAGGTCTCAGCAGCACTCCAAGTTTTCAAAATCTAGAATGAGTATTTGTATTTTCTTTCCCTCCCATTTTCCACAAGCAGTGCTTAGACAATTGGCCCAATATTGGCAAATATGGCTGTGCTTCCCAAAGAAGATATCAAGAGTCAGGAGGGATGGGAGCTGTCCTTCCTGGATTCCAGTGTGAAGAAGTGGACGTGATTCTTATTCCTGCCTCAAGACCACCCACTGGACCATGAAGGCAAAGCATTCACTGTCCAAATAATTTGTTCAAGTATGAAATGACCAGAGACACAGACATTCTAATGTCCAGTTACAGAGGTAGATGAGGGCAAACGGGAGAGGCCCAGAAGGAACTGTTTTGTGGGTTCCCTTTTCTGGGAAGGGCATTACATGGCTTTCTTGGAGTGAGATCTTAAATATATAAATGTGCACAGATGACAGTTTGCAAACATTTATCCTTCCCAACCCCCAACCCTACCAGTAACTCCAGGAAAGTTGGAGCTTTTGGAAACCAGTGCTTTTCTTTAGATATTCAAATGACAAGGTTACTTCCTCACTCCACCCCTGTAACTTCTCTCCTAATTGGCCATGAATTTGTGAGATAAAAAAAAGGAATTATCATGAATCATTTACCAAGGAAAGTGACTTGGTGTAAAGAAGATTATGGTCAGCGAGACTTCTAAGAAATCAGAGTGGCAGAGATACTGGAACACTTTGCACAAGGCTGTGAAGTTCAAAGAACGCAAAGACTGGCTTGCTGGCACACAGGGATAAGAAAGAGCAGTTCTGTATGATGCGTCCCCAAACTGCACTGTACATATTAGGTAATGCTATATTTTCTACTTAAGAAGAGTGAAATAAGTCACAGTTTATGGAGTACCAACTGTGTGGTGGTCACTGCTTATCCTTTAACAGCTGTCAACAAATAGCTTAGACATGCCAGTGTCAAGCTCAAGCTTGAACAAGGTTTGATTCACAAGAATCAAGACTCAAATCAATTCAGTTTAGTTTTATTTTCCCACAGAGACATTCATGGATTCTTCATATTGTAAACAGGCTTTTAATACCCAGGGGTTGTCAAACTAAACAGCTGCCACTTGCAGTGAATTCTTTTGCACTGGAAGTAACCAGAGAGGATGACTTGAAGGTCAAAAAGTGTAGCTGTCTGTCCCTGCTAAGGAAGAAGACCAGCTAGCAGGTGTGTGTGTGTGTGTGTGTGTGTGTGTGTGTGTGTGTGTGTGTGTGTGTGTGTGTGGTGGGGGTGTTGGACAGTCCCAGGACTTGGGGAAGTGAAGCCAATGCATGGCTTTCTCCAGCTACTCTGCTTTCTGTGCAACGGTCTGCAGGACATTAGCCAGAGTTCCCTTTGGATCAAGGAGTTAAAAGTGTTTGGGAAGCTTTATATATCATATCATGGAAATTTCTAAGAAGCTCCTCACGACATAATAAAGATTCTAAGAAGATTTGCAGCAAACAAAATGAATTATTTCCCCTCTCCCGTGTCCACAGCCTAGGGCATCTTAGACTTACTCTATAATATATTATTTCGTCACTTACTCATTATCCACACTCTGTGGTATTTTTCATATCCTAGTTTATAAAATGTAAGGGGCATTTAAATAAGACCTTGCCATCAAACTCTTCTTTTAATCAAATATTTAGTCC
The DNA here is from genome assembly GCF_017639785.1 of Mesocricetus auratus. NCBI lineage: Eukaryota > Metazoa > Chordata > Mammalia > Rodentia > Cricetidae > Mesocricetus > Mesocricetus auratus. The sequence continues at coordinate 6,417,139 of NW_024429209.1, read as the reverse complement.
ATGATTCTCTTTTTTCTTTTTCCATTTTCCACACATTTGGTTTGTAAGCATGTGTATTTATGTAAACAAAGATGATTCCAAAGAAGATGAGATGTTGGTGTCCAGAAAAAAGGTATTGAGAAGAGTTCAGTGCAATGGTTGCCCGAACACCGACTCTGCACATCGACTTCTCTGAATCCCTGCTTCCTCATTAGTGGGGTGGGATTTTGCAATACTCCCCAAACAAGAGCATGCACAGAGAAGCTTTGGCTTCTTAAGAGTTTGTTCAGAAACCATTTATCAGAACTGTTGAGCATACTATCTAGAAGAAGAATGCCAGCTAGAACCTGGTCTGGTTGCTTGTGAGTAGATTTCCTCAGGTTGGCAAAATGACATTATCTTGGGCCTGGTCATGCCAGGGAAGTGTGTGTGTGTGTGTGTGTGTGTGTGTGTGTGTGTGTGTGTGTGTGTGTGTGTGTATGTACACCATGGATGTCATGGCAGCTCAAGGGCAGAGCTTTTTAGTCTTATCGCTGTTAACATTTCATGCTGGAAAGATCCTTGTTTGGTCTACTAGTGCCACATGCCAGGAGCAACCCCACTTCAAGTTGTGACAACCCGAAATATTCCCAAACTTTGTCAACGTCTCTTGAGTAATAAAATTACCCCTAGCTGAGGAAATAAATCTAGCCTATGGACTTACAAGTAATAAGCTGTGGTGAGTGTATGTGTGTGTGTGTGTTTGTGTGTGTGTATGCGCACGCGCGTGCGCTCATGTGCACCCGCATGTACACATATTCACGCATGTACACATACTTGTGTATACATGCAGAACAAGGAAGAGTGGTGGCTTAATAGTAAATGTGACAATACTACAACAAATGAACCTTGAGACCACCCCCAGATAATTTTGTTATTCAAAACGAAACTGTAGGAGGGTAACATAAATTTCATAATTGCCCTAACATGTCTTCCTTTGGGGATATTTTCTTGTAAAGTATTTTAACTGTTCATTTCCAGAGTTCTTGTCTCATTGGCCTAGGAGTTGTTTCCTTTTCCTTATATTAAGGCACTCAAGAGAATCTGACCCAGAGTGATTGAGCAAAGCTGACAGGTAATTTGGTCAGATGACAGGATGCAAGTACAATCTAGAAATTAACATGATAGCCTGTATTACAGGAAGGATGCTTTTCTAGTACTTTGCTAATAGACTTACTCACCTGCAGCTCAGTGCTTCCACATCAGCCTTTGATGATTGAGAGCAAAGTTCCCCCACCAGCTGTATTTTTTTTTTTGGTATGGATGGAGAAGGACATGTGGATGGGTAAAGATGTACAGAAGCAATTCTTAGTTATGGGAAGAGTATGCTAAGAGGTAAGATGGAAACAGAAGGAACAAGCATTTGCTGGAGGCTTTTAAAGGACCAAACACAATACTCATGTTCTACACATGTTATCCTATTTAATCCTTGTCATGATGAAAGCGTTACCATCCCCATTTTAAAACCCAGGCTTAAGGAAGTTAAGCAACTCACTCCAGATGCAGCAGCAGACCTACAGACAGCCCGGGTGTCTCAAACACCTAGTCGGTTTTTGGGTGTATGGTTTCACAGAAGTCTCTCCTGTCCAACGTAAAGGGCAGAGACCTGTGAGGCTCCCGTGTCCGTATACCCCACGCCTTTTCTCCACCCCAGCATGGTAAACACAACTCAGCCTCTACTGTGGCCTCCAGTGTCCATGGCAGATCCTTCTGTTGCCTGAACCTGTTCATACTGTTCACAGGTTACAACATATGTGGCCTTGGCTGGGTGCCCACCTCATGCAGGGCCCCCACACTGCCAGGAATCTATTGTGGGTGAGTGATGTGTAGATTATTTCTCACCATGACTGCAAGTTGCCCATGGTTGTGTTCATCATCAGGTGAAGAAATACGTTTTTCATCAGGAGCCAACCACTCATCAGTCAAATGAGGAACAAAACACAGATGCTTAAAGTACTTTAAATCCCTCCTACCCTATTCACCAGGTATGTGCATTTTAGCATACACTTTTGCAAAACTTCCCACAACTACTCTCCAATTTCAGAGATTCACAAATTACAAAATAGGCTGTGAGCACCATCTGGCATTTTCCAGTGATGATTATGTTTATTTGCTAATTTCATAAGTTAAACACATTTATTAATTAGGCTTCTATTATATATCAGATGCTACAGGATGGAAAAGAATAGATGCTTACATTCCAGTAGAATGGTCAGACATCTGGTAACAAATACACACATCATTCAGACCTAGGGAATAAAATAGGTGATGGGCTGGGAAGCAATGGAGATGGGCAGAGTTGAATCAGTTCACATGGTAGGAGAAGACTGGTTTTAAGAAGTGGAATTTGAGGTGGTATATTCTCAGTGAAGCTCTTGGGAAGGCAGACTGTGGCACAAACTGGTCTAGCCTTGATACAGTGATGAGGATTGCTCTTAGTTTGTGACTCCATCGTTACTTACAGAACTGGTTATTAAATTATTCTTGAGAGTCTGGTAAAAGTTTTGATTCTCTCACCAGTAGGTGGATAATACTCATGTGCCTATGGTGCTTACGAAGGATTTCAAAGGGCTAAAGGCACTCATAAACTTGATTCCAGATTGTCAAACTTGAACCAACTAAAAAGGTAGATCAAAGAGAAATGAAAAGATTTCTTAGTGGGTAAAGCACTTGTCAAACAAGTGTGAGAACCAGAATTTGGAGCCCCATAACCAACATAAATGCTGAATGCATGTGGTAATCCTCCTGCAATTCCAGTACTCAGAAGAAAGAGACCACCCCCAGAGCAAGATGGCTACCTAGCCTACCCTGTATTAGTTAGCTCTGGGTTCAGTTGAGGGACTAACTATTAATATTCTTTTGTCTCTCTGCTATTTGTAGCACTCAGTCCTTTCTTAACTCCATAAACATTTTAGAAGAATTTCTCTGGGGGAGAATGTCCTGTTGCCTTTTCTATCTTACAGAAGATTCTTCTTCTTGAATCCTCATCTGGTCCCTTCTTTCATCTCTAGGCCACCAGTGAAGTCTGCCCATTTGCCTCTCTCTTGCCTCCCTCTCTCTGTCCCTTTGAAGGACATCTGTGGCTACATTGGTTCAACCTGGGTAATCCAGGATATGATCCTCACGTCAGCATCTCATTTAATCAGATCTCCAGTCTCCTTGCTATTTGATAGAATACATTCTCAAGTCCTAGGAATAAGGATGAAGACATCTTTGAGGAGAATTATTCATTCCATATGTCATCTTGGAAATAACCATGTGCAAGGTTTATAAAACTGTGTCTGCTAAATACATAACAATTTTCTAGTTCTTGTCATTCAGTACCACCATAGTTATTTCCTACTTTATGCCTGCTTTAGGTCACTGCAAAGCCTTCTCTGTAGGCTTCTTGGTACTAACTCATTTCTTTAAGCATTTACCCTCTTCACTACAGCCACGAGAGCCTTTCTAAGCATATTATCCCTCAGCCCGTAATAGTCCCTTTTAAACAATGTCTTTCTGACTCCCCACTGTATTCAACTTGATGTAGAAGAGTTAAGGAGACCTTTCATAAAGTAGCAGCTGCCACACCCTGAAGTTCCTCACATCTAGCCCCTGGGTCTTTGCATATGTTCCTTTTCATCATGCATTCTCAGCTCAGATGCCATTCCCCTCTGGGGAAACCATCCTGATTCTCCACACACACCTAGTCTGAATTAAAGGCCTGTATCCTATCATAGCCTTCCTTATATTGACTGGATGTTGATATTAGTCACTTTGAATATTTAATAAACATTTGTTGCCTTAATGGGTGGCATGAATAAATTACTGAATGAGCCATATCTTCACTGTAGAAACACACTGTCTTTCTGAGATTCACCATACCCAGTATTTGTTCTCAACCTTGACTCATAAAGTGCAAAACTTATTTTAGGACCTGTAGCTAGAAAGGCTGACAGTAGCAGTAGGTGTCTGTTCTAGTCCTAAAAGTAGACATATAGATGTCTGGTATGCGTGTGTGTGTGTGTGTGTGTGTGTGTGTGTGTGTGTGTGTGTGTCCGAAAGCCTTTTAACCAAGCTTCAAGAGTTAGGATTAGCATCTTCTCGGATTAATTAGATAGAACAGAAATAACAATAGCTGGAGTTAATGGTTCAATAAGAATGATGCTCTAGTAGAGAATTACTGGTCAGTCATTCAGAGACCCTTCTTGGCACCAACACATTCTGTTTTCCTCCACCTCTCTGTGGAATATTTCTGATCATACCAAGATCAAAGTGCCAGTCAGTTGAAATTCTCCCAGAGAAAGGAAGAGTAGAATTGGGGAGTCTGGGAGTAGGGCTTCTTCCTGCTCCCGGACATGCCAGGGAAAGCAGTAACCACATACTGCTGGACCAGCAGTAACCAGTTTTGATGGAACAGACAGGCCCAGTGAAGAGCAGGCCATGGTGGCCTCTCTTGGGGACAGGTTGCAGTTTACAAGATTCCACTATTATAGTGCCAACCTGGCAGTGAACTGGTGAGATGGGCTCTGCTATCAAACGGAACCTCTGCTTGGCACAGGAGGCGGATTACAGGAAGGATGTGGATGCCGAACGGTTCATATCAGGAATTCTTCCTCGGGAGAGAGCAGGCAAGGTTGTTTATCAGGAGAACTTGCCAAGTAAACACTGCACATCTGATACAGGCCAGCAGCTCACCATGAACTTAGACACAACTATTTCCTTCCTTTCTCTTCTAGCTTCTCTAGGTTGGCAGTCTGTGGAACTTTCTTGTTGACCCTCACCGCTGAGCAGGAAGCGTCACCTGTCATTTTCTCAGGTGGGTACAGGCTCAGGTATTTCTCATTCTTGAGACACAACCATCCAGAATAGCCGTCCCAGAGCAGACACTTTGAGTTAAGTTTGGATCATATGATCTGGGCTTATGCTGATAGGGGTTCTAAAAGGCTATGACCTCCAGAGAAAAGCAGAACGGGCTTCACTCATCCTTTCTGGTGATGAATCTTCGTAACTAAGTCCAAGCCATGGCAGTGCAGCTTTCCATGCCTGTCCCACATAAAGGAACACAACAATCACAAACAGGATTGTTACATCCAGTTTCCTGGGGTTTGTTTGCTCAGCCCTTGTGAATCAAAACCTTTGCAAGGAGGTCTTAGGGTTTTGCATGCCATAGAATTACAGGAAGAAATGGAGAGCCCTTTGAACACATTTTCTACCACAATTATTTTTGTAGTGGAGCATGATCCCCAGTGGGATCCATCTGGGGTGACATAGCTTCAGAGAGCTGTTGGCATGAATTTTGTCTCTCCTATTGAGTGTGTGTCATACCTGAGAAACTCACATATCTCCTGGTGATGGTAGTAAGGGGGCCCATTTCTCTGGGCTGTTGTGAGCATACATGAGTGCTATGTAGACACTGATGTGTAGAACATTTCATAAATCTCTGGGGTCACTTTGGGTATGGTAGGATAGCCAACATTTTAGGGCAGGATACCATTTGAGTCTTCTAAAAGTTTCTTTTGATCTTTCATATCTGTGGCATTAGCTGTAATCTCTCCCTTTTGATTTCTATATACACATATACTTCATATATTTACTTTAAAATATGCATTTATTTAGTGTGTGTACATGCATACACCCATCACCCATGCACCATGGCTCATGCTGAAGTCAGGACAGATTTTCAGGGGTCACCTCTGTCCTTCCACCTCAGTTTTGAAGCAGGGTCTTTCTCCTTGTCTCTGCTCTTGTGTTGGGTACACCAGCCTGCAAAGGATTCTCATCTCATCTCCCCACAGGAATGCTGAATTACAGATGTGAGCCATGGTTCTGCTTTTTATGCAGGACTCTAAGGATTGAACTCAGGCTGTCAGGCTTGCACAATAAGTGTTTTAACTTGCTGAGCCATCTTCCCAGTCTTAGTTTTATTTGTTTGAATCTTCCTTTTTTTCTTAGTTTAGCTAAAGGCTTCTTGTTAGTATTATTTATCATTTCAAAACTTTACCTCTTAATTTCATTGATTTTTTTCTTCTCAATGCTTTTTGAAAGTGTGTTTCAAAGTGTGTTTCATTATTACTGCTCCAGCTTCTATTTCCTCCCTTTTGCTAAGTTTGTTCTATTCTTTCTTTAGTTACTTGATATAGATTGTTTATCCAATCACCGGTTGGAGAGAGGAGAGAATGTATGAAGTACGTATGTGGTATATGCATGTATGCTTACCACACATGGAATCCAGAGGAGGTTATCTCATACTCTACTCTCATTCTATACCTTATGCCTCTCACTGAACCTGGAACTAGGCTGGCAGATAGCAAAACTCCATGCTCCTCCTGTCTCAACCCTAAACAGTGTTGGGGTTACAGGTTATGTGGCTATTCCCGGCTTTGTACAGGCAACCTGGGAGTTTGAGTATGGGTCCTTATGCTAGCTCAGGAAGCTGCCTCTCTAACCTTGTCTGATGTGTAAGAGATTAATACTCTTAACACTCTCCGGGAACCATTTTCTCCAGCATCTCAGAGATTTTGTAAGTTGTATTGATATTTTTGCTTGTCTCAAGACATTTTTTTTCTCTTTTGTTTCTTCTTTCACTTATGATTATTCAGGAATGGGTTGTTTACTTTTTACATTTTTATGAATTTTCTAAGCTTTTTCCTGTTATTGATTTCTAGTTTCAGATCTTGCAGTGAGGAAAGAAAATTTATATGACTTTAACCTTCTTGAATTTTGCTAATGCTTTCTTTGTGGACTTGTGATCTATCCTAGAGAGTATTCCTGTACACTCGAAAAGAATGCAGAATGTGTATGCTCCTGCTCTGGGTTGGAATGTTGCATGGGGGTCTGCCTCTGCAGTAGAATCATGAAACGTTTCTGTTTTCCCAAGAATCTTTCGTTTGGACAATCTGTCATTTTTTTTTTTTTTACGAGACAGGGTTTCTCTGTATTATTTTGGAAGCTGTCGGTCCAGCCTAGCCTCGAACTCACAGAGATCCGCCTGCCTCTGCCTCCCGAGTGCTGGGATTAAAGGCATGCGCCACCAACACCCGGCTAATCTGTCATTGTTAAAAATTTCAATATTGCCATCTCTCTTCCCATTTGGCTATTTTCTCTTTTTGTCTGATTTCTCTGCCATTAGGTGCTTGTACCAATGCACAGTTATCCTCCACAGAAGTAAAGCCACGTGTAGTGAACCTGCCTATCTGGTGACAGCTTTTGCCTTCAATTTAGGAGCAGTCAATCCTGCTTCCTTTGGCTTCTTATTTGCATGGAATGTCTTTTACACACTGGCTATTATTTCCAGCCCACATATGTCTTTAAAGGTAAAGCAAGTCTTTTGTAGACAGCCCTTGTCTTTTGTTTAATTTATATCTTTTGCTTTGAGACTTTAATAATTTTACAATTGAAGCAATTAATGACAGTTAAGGAATTACTATTTCTATGTTGTGATTTTTTTGTTTTGTAGTTCCTTTGTTAAATTCTGTCTCTCTTGCTGCCTTCCTTTGACATTAGTTGAATATTCTAAGTGTTTGCTCTTTGCTTTTGTCCTTATTATAGGTTTATATTCTTTGTGGTTATCATGAAACTTATGTAAAACATTTTATAGTTAAAACAATTTATTTTACAACTTTACTGAAACTATATATATATATATATATCTGTATATGTATGTATATCTATGCAGTTAAATTGTAAAATAAATATATATTCATTTATGTAAATTTGTATAAAATAAAGTTAAATATAAATATAAATATTCGAACTTAAATTTCCCCATTTTATATTATGATGCAAGAATATAATAATTTAAATATTGCATTTCTATTACCAAATTATTATAGTTATTGTTATTTTTAATACTTTTCTTTTATACTTTAATACTTTTTATATCAAAGTTGAAAATGATTTATTCACCCTAATTTTAGTTTTATATTTTTCTGATTTTCACCATATTCTTATCTTTAGACAGTTATTTAGAAGTCTTAGTCAAATAATTATAAATATCCTTATATTTATAATCGAGTCACTGGGTATTTTCTCCCTCTTTTGATAGCATTTTATTTTCATAATTATTTTTTGATACTGTGGCCATGTGTTTTTGTATTGTATGAAGAAGTAAGCATCTATTATATTCTTAATAGAGTAGCTTTTGCAAAATAACCACATGACCAGCCAGCCAGTCTAAGGATTCTGGGTTTGCTGCTGGAGAAGGTCCATGAGTGACTTTGTTGTTGGTGTTCTTCAACAATACCTGTATTAGTTATGTAGCAACATGAGTTGTGTCATTTCCCATTCCCTTTCTGTACTCTACCTAGGCTTAAGGGAGAATAATGCAAACCATCCTGCCTGACCTCCTGAGATACCTTCATTTTTCTAGTAACCCTAGGTGTAGCCTTTCAAATGTCTTCCTTAGCTGTTTTCACACATGGAGAATTGTTCAAATTGATGATCCCACAAGGAGATAAATGATGAAAATCCTTCTTCTGCCACCTTGCTGATATCTTTCTCCCTATAAAATTTAGTTTCTTCACTCAAAGAATAAACAGCACTGTTCTGAGTGATTATAGGTTGTATAAAATTGATATTACTTATGGGAAGTGGGAGATTTGATAGGGTTTACAGTTTTGTTTATTGAACAAATGTGCATAGACCTGGAAATACAGAATATCTGTTGACCTTTGGAGAGATCATAGTGCGTTGTGTGACACATAAGAAGTGCTCACTGAAAGATGTCATCTATATACTAACATTTGTTGTTGATATTGTTACAGACTCACAGAAAGAGTCAGGTTGATTCAGCACACAATTGGGCGACTGTAGGGGAGTCAGCCCATGTTTTACATTTTAGAAGTTAGAAGCTGGTGACGTTAGCTAAGGCACTAAACCTATCCATGCTTGAGTGATGTTGTCTCTAGAAATAGAAAGCTACACCTACGTTGATAATGCACTGTAATTAGATGATGTACTATGATGCAGAAACATACCTTAGGCATTCAACATACATGGACATTAAACAACATTACTCTGCTTTTCTTAAATATCTTATAAATTATTTTGATAAATCACTTTGTTTTACAATATAAAAAACTTTTTTGAAAACATGAATGACTTTTTGTCACTATCAATAGTTAAACCACTTTTTAAAATCATTTTGTAGGTATTTGGACTTGAAGATCAATAATGTAAAGCATAAAGATGTCATACAACTTCCTGTCAGAATGAATAATTATGATATTTAATCATTAGGTATGATTTTGTTGCAAAACTCCACCAATGTTTTATATATAATATTTTCTTCCATTTTTACTTTAATAAAGCGTGTTTGTTTCCTAACAGGAATAGGGTATTTACTCTCTTCTCACCAACTCTAAAGGTGGTCCTCCTCTTTTCTGCCTCCTCTCCTCCTCCACCTTCTCTCTCTCCTCCTCCTCACCTCCTCTTCCTCCTCTCCTCCCCCTTTCTCCTTCTCTTCTTGCTGCTAATTGGCATGACCAATGTTCTAGTACCAACCTTACTTTTGGTATAGAAGTTAACAAAACCTGCTTCCTTTGGTGTGCATGAAATGCTGTTCTCTTGTAGCCACTGGTCCCGTGCCAGTGTATTTGTTCTCTTTGGTGTCTTTATCTTATTCTCTCTGGAGCGGGACTTTGAGAAGCAGGAGATTGTGTAATAGAGCACTGAACACACACCGGAGGGGAAGTGCCATGGGTATAGCTGGACCTTGCAAGGGAGTAGCCTCAAGGATGTCTAGCTCCCGTGGATCGGAAGATGAAGGGTTGGGAGGCTCTGTGCCATCCTTGCAAACTGCTGCTCCAGCAGCTCTTGACCAGCTGCTGGGCACCTGACTTCGTGTCCTTCTGACCACAGTAAACCAAGAAGCCTATGCCTGTTTCCATAGAAATACAAATACATAGCCAGCGCTTCCTCTTCAGGGCACCTTGTCCCTTTCTTCCCTTTTTAATAGATGTTTTATGACAGTTGCTTAGATTTCACAACAGGGAGATGTGTCACATAGTCATGCAGTTCCCTATGAAGAAATATATTTTCTTCTCTTGTCTCAATTCTTTTTTTGAAAATGCCAAAAACAAAAAGAAAGGAAATTTGTCAGATAGACTTCTCTATCTTTATGCATTTCTTCTGCAAGACCACAAGGAAAAAGAGGAGCTATTCCTAGTAAGGACTGGGCATGAGGGTCTGGTTTTCTGTTCTCCAGATAGAGGGGAACTTCTCCTGAACAGAGATGGCCTTGGTTCTACATGAGCCCCAAAGGTAACTCAGACCCTTCTGGAAGAGAATGGAAGGCTTTACCTTCTGGTCTCCAATTATTTCAAAGATAGCAAACTCAAAATCTATGTTGATCTTGGGATGTAGAAAAAAGTCCTCCTTTTAAGGCCAAGTTTTTGTTGATTAGCCATTTGTGTTTGAGCCACTTATATTCTCTCTGTATGGCTAGGTCTGGGAAAGATAAGGTATAAACAACAAAGGAAATATTTTTTAAGATATACTGCCCAGAATCAGGCCTTGAAATGTGAAATCATTTTCAGGAAATCAATATAGGGTAACTGATAAGGGCAAGGAAATGGGGGAGGAGCCACACAAAGGATGGGGGAAGGCAAAGTATGACAGGAAGTAAATCCATACTGATCTGTTTTAAAATTTATCTTTTATTTAAAATAATTTCATACTGCACATTTTAATTATATTCTTTCCTCTCCCCAAATTCCTCTCTCTTCCCTTCCCGCCCAACGTCATGTTCTTTTGCTCTCTTAAAACAAATAAACAATTGTTATGTTTGTTTGTTGTCTCTTGGAAATGGAGAAATGGGGGGGAGGAGTGGATCTGTGGATAATGGAAGGAGCAGAGGAAGCTGGGAGGATTGCGGGAGGGGAACTATGGTTGGGATGTATTCTATGTGAGAAGATTCTATTTTCAGTTTAAAAACATGCATACACACAAAAGCAAAACAACCTGAACAAACCAAACCCAAACCAAAACAAGCAAAAGAAGCACAAAAACCAGCCAACCAACCTACCACCATCAACAACAACAACAAAAGAACCTCATGGAGCCAATTTGTGTTGGCCAATTGCTCCTGAGCCTGAGGCCTGGGGGAAGTGGGATGGAAGCAGAAGCCCGGAGATATCCTAACTCACAGCAAGGGAGTGTGATTTTCAGAGGACTTCACCTAGTTAAAGCTTTCTGTGGTAACACAATTTCTCAGGGAATTCTAGCTTTTCTATACCTGTGGGCAGAGTGGGTTCAAGTAACACAAGAATGGTCAAGAAGCATTATGGATATAAAAGATTCAGAACCTTAGTAAAAAGGATCTGCAGAGATCTGAGTTGACCATGACAATGGTCCTTCCACAGAGGGATTAGTCAAGTGATGGCCACAGGTTAAATGAGCAGATTCCCAGGTCCTATACATTTGTCTAACTCCCTATGCGACCATATTACTTTTTGTTGTGGGAAACCACAGTTTTAAGTGCAACCACTGTTGCAATGGGTCGATGAGTTTATCACAGCTGACAGCAAATCAGGACTAAGGAAACAGGAAGCCCAGCTCTCTAAGGAGGAAGAAAGCCCAGTGTCTCCTGGAAAGCAGGAAGCCATGAACTCAAATTCAGCTGAATTCTTAGTCTGGCCCTGGGATTCTGTGACTTGGAGAATTTACTTTGCCTTTTGCTGAAACCTTCATTGCTACAGATCATATGACTTCATTCACAGAGCTCTAAACAATTCCTGTGTGTTTTGCCAACCCCTTTTCTAGATTCTGGGGATACAGAGAAAAATGGGAGCTCAGGGGATGGGATGTTACAACCACAAAAGGTGAAGTCAAAGCCTTACTTCCTTGCAGTGTTCATTCTCTCCATCTCTACCTGTGCTCTCTTCATTATGTTTTGTTTTTCAATTTCCTGGGACTTAAGGGCAGAAACTAAGTGGTCAGAAGTGTTCCAGTATGACTCCTATCAAATGCTGTTGTATAAATCCCATCCCTATGAAAATTGGTACAATATAATGTAGAAAAAAATTCCATGAATAAAGAAGGTATGGGATGTGCTAGTTCCATGCACAAAGCTAAAAGGCTTGTTATCTGAAAAGCAAAAGGTAAGGATTGTGGAGCTTTTTCAAACGATGGTGAATATTACAGGGAAGAACAACTTGAACTACCAATAATTGATTTACCAACTTTTTCCATGTTTGTCTTGTGTGACTGAAATGTCAGTGTTGCAATTGGAATAGGTGCCCTCAGATCTCCCCTGCTCTCATTTCTCTACAACATCTTGCTGCATTTCCATAACCTCTCTGACTCATGGCCTCCCATTCCCTAACACTCCATCATTGTTCTGAACCACATTGATTTAGACATCTGAACCAGCCACTTCTTTTTTTTCTGCCAAACAAAATTAACTGACATTCAAAATCAAAACAACCACAAGGAAAACTCAACCATGTGCTTTTGCTGAACTCGTGGAGGAGGGTTCCAGCACTGGAACATCAATTAACGGGATAAGAGCATCCCATTCTCCATGTGACTGTGCACGTCAGAGAGTGTGGTTGGCTGGGGACCACTGGGTCTGCCTCTTCTTCCCTTCTTCTATATTCTTCACCTTCCTCTTTCTTCTCTTCTCCTCAATGGAATCTTATCAATCCAATGGATACTAATGGACTCCCCTGTTATAGTTTTCTTTTCTCAACTCTGGAAGTAGTTTGGAGTGTTCTTTTTTTGGGACCACAAACTTTCTCAAACATCAACCTTCTTTACACTTTTGTCTTTGGAATATTAAGTTATTTGTGTGCGAGGGTACTTAATATATGTCTACTCACCACACAAATAAACAAATGCTTTTAAGTTCTTTGAATCAGGGACCCTTAGCCTGAGTCCTTCCTGTTAAGAGTTTATCTAAGCCCCATACAACACTAAGTTTGCCTGCCCCCTCATGTACAGCTTAGTAAAGCTAATCACTCCCTTCTCAAGGGGTATGAGATTTTACATACTTCATTTCTCCCTAGAATGTTGTTGTTAACACACTTCAGAAGTTTTCACAGATGTTCAACTTCTCCTTGTTGTCTTTTTCATTATTCCATGAAGCCTGAAAGAAAGGGCAGAATAAATTTTGCCTCCCCACCCCTTAGGAGAACCAAAGGCTGGAAATGGATGCACATTCTCATTTGTCTAGAAGAGAACTAGCTTTGATTTAGGAAACTAAGGCTAATGGAGACTGACTTTTCTAGGAGCAACTCCCTCTGGAACCAAGTTCCAGCTTCTGAGCTGGACGCCAGCACAACTTCTGCTGATGGCTGTAAGAAGCTACCTGCTTGGTGCACAGATCCCATTTTACTGCATGCAACACCTGCTCTGCCTGGTACGGTTAACAGAACTTCTCTGCCTCCTCCTTAGGGAACTCTCTGCAGTCACTGCATTTCTAAGACTTTGACTTCACTCTCATTTCCAAGGCTGAGCATGTGATTCCGTGGTCAGAGTATATTCCATACTTCTGGCCTCGGTTCAGAGACGAGTGTGGGAACAAAGCCACTTTAAGGAGGCTCAGTTTCTCACACTGGGAAAATCCTACTCATCTTTCAAGACCATGAACTTGACTGCTCTCTGTTCTCTACTCCCACAGAGCATGTGCTACCAGCTTACAGAACCCATCTTCAGAAATGTTCTCCTTTTTGTCTGCCTTCCTTTGTGCTGGGGAGTGTAGGGACAAAGGTTATTTTTATCTCAGTATCAGTACATCAGAGGGAAACTGCCCCATGGTAGGTATTCAGGCAACTTTTGTTGACTGAAGGGAGGGGTTGAGGAAGAGGCTTCTATCTGGACAACTGGAGGCTCTGGTTGAGTGAGGGGACAGGCAGGGCTCAGGGCTCAGGTTTTGGTGACATGGCATTTTGGATCTGATCTCCAAAGAGCCTTATTAAGAAAACAGTAAAACTGAGAATTGCACCAATGTCTCCAGCAGACTCCCAAGTCTCCATTAATGACTCCTATAATAGCTTTCCATTGCTTCCTGTTTCCCTAAGAAAGTCTCACATTGTCATCTCGGCCTGTTAAACGTTCTGTGGGCCCATTATCAAAATAGCATTTTCAGCTTCACTGAACACATGTAGGAAATGTTGTCCTGTTTAAAAGGAAAAAATCCCCCACAACTCTGAGAATAAGCACAGATTGTATTGGGTAATTATCTCCTCTCCAATAGCTTTTTGGAAAAGAGGATATTTCTAATTTTTGGAAAGCTAAGCTATATATCTAAAAGGCTAAGTTGTCACAGATTAGATTAGTAACTCAACAATTGAAACCTGACATCCAATTAATTTCTTCTTCCCCCACGTCCTGCTCCATGCCTCTCAGGCCAACCTTTCTTCGTAATAATAAAGACAGATTGCTCACAGATTTCTGATGGGTGTTTGGTGCAGGGTCATTTCTGATTATGTTTCTGTGTGAGTGTAAAGCAAGCCTGCAAATTTAAGCAGAGAATCGGTCCCAAACATATGATGATGCTGGGGTTCAGACCAAGGTCACCCTGGATAGAAGGCATGGCTCAGAGCAATGCACGTGCTGCAGGCAAGAGAGGACTATAGGGACTGGAGAGGCCCAGCTGTAGAACTGAGTCTTTCTGCTGCTTTATGATCATTGTCTGAGCACTCAGTGTGATACCCTAACCATGCCTCTGCAATCAGAAGGGCTGGAGGTTGAAGCCTACCTCTACCTTTTATCAGGAGCATGTCCCTACATTATTGGTTTTTCCAAGCATTGTTAGTCTCACCTGCAGAATCTGAATGGAAACATCAGCTTCATAGGTTGTTATTTTCTCATCTTACCTATCTCCCCACCCTTCCATCCAATCTGAAGTAGAAGACCTGGCTTAGGTGGCTCTGGATTCTCTGGCTCCGGTGAAGAATTGGGGGCTATATCATGTAATGATGAACAAATGGCTGTTAGGGACACAAAGGGGCATGAACAGTTCAGCCTTTCAAAGATAAGAAAGGCTTTCTAGAGGTATGCTGCAAGTTGCCAGCAAAGAACAGGCATTCTTCAGTGATAAAGGAGAGAGGACTTATTTATGGGTAAAGGGCTGAAGTGGCATTTCAAGGACATTTGAGGAAGACAAGCCTGAAGCAGGTCGGCTTCAGTTCCTAGTTAGATCTATATCATACAGTAAGTGATTCTCATACCCCATGGACTTTGAATTGCCCCAATACTTCATCAGGAAGTAATATCTCGAACTATGAGAGAAATGCAAACAAAAACCTCAATAAGGTACCCCTTCACAGCTCTTACTGTCATGTCACTATTGTTAAGGATAGGGAGAAAAAGAAATACTTGTCTACAGTTGGTGCCCATGTAGATTGACACAACCACTATGGAAAAATATGGAATTTTCTAAAGATGTAAAAAGTGGGACTACTATATAGTTGGTGTAGTCCAAGAAAGTGAAGTCAGCATCACATAAAGATATCTGTGCCCCTCTGTTCATTGTGACATTATTCACAGTATCCAAGATATTCAAACAGCACTGATATGACTCAACAGATGAGTGGGTTAAGAGATAGTGGTGTAGTTATCTGCAGACAACGTATTGCTATTAATCCTTATAAAAGCAAGGAATCCTGTCATTGGAAAAACCTAGAAGACATGCTAAATAAAGTAGGCCAGATACAGAAAGACACATATGACAGGGCTTCACTTTTATGTGAAATCTTAAAGCAACAAACAAGCACATAGAAACAGAATAGAAATACCTGGCAACTTGGGAGTGGGAGATGGAGGTCACAGGGTACGGCTTATAGCACAGAACTCATCAGTCTAGAGAGCTAATGTGTAGCACAAGGTCAGTGTAGTTAATAATATTGTAGGCTAAAGGGAGGAATTCCTAAAAGAGTAAATTTTAGAAAACTAGGTAAAATGATGGAGATGTTAATTTGTATGAATAGATAACTGTTGTACACTATATACATATACATATACATATACATATACATATACATATACATATACATATACATATACATATACATATACATATACATATGCCCAAGCACTGTGTTGTAGATCCTAAACACGTGAAAGCAAACAACCTGGAATCCTGGAGCAGGGCCCAGACAACATTATTTCCAGCAATTCTTGAGGACGGTGTAAGATGCCAGTGATCAAAAAATCAAGACAGGATTGTTGGAGATACAATGAATACAAAGTAAGAGCTTAGCTCCTGTCATCCCTGGGTAGGGGTGAGTCCTATCCTCAGAATGGTGGGTGCTCCTATCCAGAATGGACTGGAAATGTAGAGGCTGGGAGAAGAGAAGCTAGGAAGGGGCTTCACCTCTAAGCCTGGGCATTGGACAAGGGTGAGGGGAGAAACCACCAGACTGAAACTGCGCTAAAGCTGCGGAGGATGGCACGTCTAGTGGGGTTGCCAGGGCCCGTGCCTGGAATCACCTTTCTCTTTTATGTGGTCCTGGATGGGAAACTGAACACAATCAACTCACAATTAAAGATGCGGAAGAAAAAGTGCAAAAACATATCAGGCAGGGGAGGTATCAGAGATGAAGCCAAGCCTGCTCTCAGGGTTTGCCAAAGTTGGGAGGCAGACTCAGCTTTTGGAGACTGCAGCGTGGCTGTTCCTAGGAAGAGGAAGGCTCAGGTCATCCCACAGCGGCCTCTCCAACCCAGATCCAGCCACTCATTCAAGACCAGTTCATGCTAGAAAATAATCCGCTTTCTTATCAACATTGAGAATGTTGCTTTATATCTTTGAGCCTCAGTCTTCCCAACTGTTAAATGCCACGATGGAGTACAGTTTGTCTGGCTTCTTCACAAGGCCACCATCACAGAAGCATTTCCTCGGCAAATGAGAATGGACATCATTGCAAGTCCTTTAGTGTAGAGATCTAGTGGATCCCAGGGAAGCCAGAGCCCCTTTAATTTAGAGCGGGTGGGGAGGCTCTCTGTTTGGTTGGAGTTAGTCATGTTACTCTTACAGGGAAACTGTACTGATTAGGATAATCCACTAGGCATTTCTGGCCAGGGATAGCATGAGCCGTGAACTTAAAAGCAAAAAGAGCAGTGTTCTCGGAGGATGTCTGTGCCGCTGTACTGATTGTGTGAAGTCACAGTGAATAATAATTGGCTTCTTCATGTTTTCCAGGGTGCATGACAACCCAGGAGGTGGGGACAGCCATTCAATATCAGAGGCAGCCCACAAACTTGTGCCACAGACTCAAAACAAGCACAAATACACACTTAGCTCTGACTCTGACTTAGCCTGCAGTGACCGTGAGAGTACAGCTTGCTAGGGCGCTGTTGGGTGGGAGGTGAGGGCCACACAGATACGCATAGACTGAGGCTTGTGTGACCTCAGAGCCCGAGAACCCAGGCCTTTTCTAAGCACTGTGGGAGCTCACTGAAGGGAGAAAGTAAGGATGTTACAAGGTCAGCAATGTGTGCAGGCAGCTGCAGGAGAAATGGATGAAATGAGATAATCCTGGCCAAGGGCTTTGCTCGGACCTGGGCTATAGTAAGTGCTCAGGAAACACTATCTAGTTGCTGTCATGAATCCGATAGCTCCTGAAGGGTATTAGCTCAGCCAATGGTGCCTTAGATACTTCCTTCTAACAAAAGGATGGAGGCTTGCCAAACCTGCCTTAGCCTGGCAGCTTTTCATACTTCCCACTGGATACTTAAAAATGTAGCTCAGTCAGGCTTGAGATAGAAGCAAACAGACACTTCCAGTACAAAGGCCCAACAGTGTTTCCTGAGTGGTGAGGAAAGTGGAGTTGGGAAGGAAGCCCCAGCAGGGAGGCTGTGCCCCCTAGTGGGGTAGGGAAGAGGAGGTGTTACCCGATGGTTTTGCCCCAGAGTCCTTAGTTCATAGCACACCTCTTGTTCTGGGCTACTTTAACCTTCTCAGGTCAGGATTTCCAGGGGCACTCTTAAAGTGGGAGCACATGGAGAATATGGAGCATGGGGTGGTTAGGCCCTAACAGGAGGTGCTCCAGTAGGCTTGCAGTCCTCCTAGTAGATTAGAGCCTTCAGTGTGGGAAATAGATGATCCTATGATGTGATGTTTCCAAGGTCTGTCTCATCACGCTCCAGAAATATGAACAGTAGACAGTCTGCAGTTGATACCCAGACCCCAGAGACAGCGCTACACGGGCTTCTTGCTGTTCTGTTTATCCTCAGAATTGACTGGTCCCATGTCTCACCCAGGCAGGGCTTCTTCCTCTGACATGCACTCTAGTTGTCTGATGCAGTTGCCGAGAGAATTAAGCTTAAGACTGTTTGGACCTGGCTCAGACCAGTGTACAGATTAATGACCCTTTGAAAAGATGATGTATGTGAAGATCCTTTGCAATACGTCTGGTATATAAATGGTCCTCAGCAAACTCCCAGGAGAGGTAAGCTGTTGCATAGCAATGTCAGGGAAGCAAGAATGGGGTCTTAAGTGTTTAGCAGAGTCCATGAAGACCTCGTGAAATGCAGGCTTCTGCCGTGTTCTCTCTTCCGGTTCTGATTCAGGAAATCCATAGGTGGAGCTCCAGTCACCAAACTTTTAATACCTTCTAAGTGATTCTGACATGGCTGCGCTCTTTGGATTCTGGAACCCAGGTTAAGTTAATTCGTGTGAGGAAAGATGATCAGGGGTGAGAGGTGTAAGTCTGGAGCATGAAGTGGTGTTGCACAGGAGTGGTTTATAGTGAAGGGCAGAGTGGTCTCAGGAGTGGAAGGTGCTTTGTGGGGTGCTGATGGCATTAGAAGAATACTAGATGCCTCTGAGATTCCATGCCTTCCTACTAGGGAGTCTCCATATTTCTCCTGCGCCAGTTCAGTTCCTTCCTCTGTTATAAGAAGCCTTAAGGTCTTGCCCATTGGCAACTTGCTTTAATAGTCCCTTTGTCTACCCCGCACATGACTTAGTTACTCTACAATCCCCACAATGATGATTTCATTCATTAATTCAGGGACCAAGGGCTGCAGTGCAGAGGGAGCCTGGTCAGGGATGGTGACTAAAAGGCTTATTTTCCTCCAGAATAGCTAACATACTGAGGACTCAGCTCCCACCAAGCTTATGGTTTATGCAGGGTTGCCTAAGGAGTGCTGTCCTCAGTGTGATGTTATACTGGCAGTCAACCTGTATTGTGTTTGGGGAAAGGGCTGAAATACTCTCATGCAAGTTGGAATTGTAGGGCACTAGGCCAATGAGTACACAAGAGCCGAAAGAATGGGAAGGCAAACCAATGCTAAGGAATTTTTAAGAGAAAGAATGAGAGGGAGAGAAAGGAAGAGAGGTGGAGAGAGAGGTCAGTGGATCGAGTAGATGGGCCGATGATGACAATCAGACTTTACTCTGTTAAAGACTACATTGCATGTGTTATACTCACAAAACAGTCAGAGTAACCACTGCCCAAAGAGGCAAAGGACTGAAAGCAGGATGTTAGTGACCCGTCAAAGGCCACATTACCATTTAAGCAACAATTGAGATCTGAATCCAACTCTTTTGGGTAGGTACTATGCCTCCCAAACTGTGTATCAGACAATGAAGAGTGTACCTCTGTGTGTACGTGTGTGTCTGTGTGTGTGTGTGTGAGAGAGAGAGAGAGAGAGAGAGAGAGAGAGAGAGAGAGAGAGAGAGAGAGAGAGACAGAGAGAGAGTGGTACACCAGTTCACCACATAACCAAGTCAGACATCACTAGTCAATCGTATGTGTTTTATACCATTGAGCCAGTTAGGGCCTTGATCTTTCTTCACACTAAGCTCTCCAAACACTCAATTTCATTCTTAGGGTCAGACTTCTTTATTAGCCTATCTTAAATTATCTTGTTCTATAATTCAAGGGGTTTTATTTCCAGTGTTTTGTCCACCAGAAAATCTTGAAATCCAAGCTATGCCACTGAGGAAAAAGAAAAGAAGGCAATTGCACTGCTGCTGAATAGGGTTTCTCTAAACCCAGATTATGGAAAGAGTAGACATGATGAAGGAAGAAGGTAAGCTGTACTGGCAGGAGGAATTAATGTGAACAACAAAACAAAGATGATAGCACTTGCTAATTATTTACTATAAGTCAAAGACTTAGGGCAGTGTAGCACATGGCTTCCTTTTCTCTTCCCATCAGCTTCATGTGGTTTACCAAAGCATAGGAAAGCTCAGACCCCTGTCTCAGAAACTTAGCCAGTTAGAGCTGATTAAGAGTTCCAATTAAGCCGGGCAGAGGTGGAAAAATTCTAGCACTTGGGAGGCAGAGGCAGGAGGATCTACAGAGGGAGTTCCAGGATATCCAGGACTCTTTCACGGAGAAACCCTATACCAAAAAATCAAAAGTGTGTGTGTTGGGGGGGTTCCAATTAAGATCCTAAGTTTGGGATGAGGAGTCAGATACAAGGTGCTCACTCAAGAACTGAGTTTTCATCACTAAACCTCACCACTTGCAGGGACTGAGGGAGCTGGTCCTTTCCAATACCATAGTCACACACAATGTACAGACAGGGTAATGACCCTTGGACTGCTATTCATGAAAGGTTAGCGACTTAGGGACTGAAATAAAGACCCTGGTTCTGGTGCTGCTATGGTTAGTTTGCAAGTTACTCATCATTTCTCTTCTGCCATGACCACTCCCTTTCTTACTGTCATGAGTGAGGAGTCCATATCTGGACCCAAGGAGAGGAAGTTGCTTCACACAGGAAGTGAGTGGGCTGTGGCTCTCTGGGGGATGCCAGGACCAGTAATTGAGGGATTCCGTCCTTCCCTTTCTTCTCTTCTGACTTTATAGTTTGATAACAGGAAAAGGAATGGGTGTTGGGTATCGCCTCTCTCAGGAATCACACAGGGCTATCTCCCCTTTGGTGAGTTCCCCATTGACTTTGAGGAACACCAATTTTAATATCAGTTCATGTTGAGTCTCCACGAAGATCATTTGGGACTTAGCATCAGTGATGGGAGCCAATGAGGAGCCAGTCAGCTAGGAACATGAAGGCCAATATGTCCCACTGAAATGACTTGTGAGATTAATACAACATTTCTTTGTGCCTCAGTTTCTTCAGTTTTTCTTGTTAACTTGTAGCAAGTGATAAATCAACTGGGTTCACACAGACCTTGACACAAAACCAAAGAACATACATTAATGAAGCTGCAAAGACATATTTCTTCTACAGTCTTAGTATTAAAAAAGATGTATGCAGGGCAAGGCCTCAGTGGGCATGGATTCCAGTTTAGGAAATCACTAACAGACTTACAAAGGCTTACTTGTGGTTCAAAATAAAGGTCATTTTATTGAATGGATATCCCAGGGTACATTTTCACTTGTGCAGTTTTCTGTACTAAGAGGATACTCATGACAGTTGGCTTTCTCCTGGATGGAATGAACATTCAGAAC
The DNA here is from genome assembly GCF_017639785.1 of Mesocricetus auratus. Lineage (NCBI taxonomy): Eukaryota > Metazoa > Chordata > Mammalia > Rodentia > Cricetidae > Mesocricetus > Mesocricetus auratus. The sequence continues at coordinate 6,395,777 of NW_024429209.1, read as the reverse complement.
TCTAGGTATGTCATTAAAAATGATCGGTGGCTTCTAGAGAGCAGTGATACCCAAGAAGACCAGCATCATGAACATCTCCAAGGACTTGGTTAGAAATGCAGACTCTCTGACCCCAGCTAGGGCATTTTGAATAGGAATCTGCATTTTAACAAGATGCCCAAGTGATCTATATGCACATCATAATTTGAGACATGCTGATGCAGATGTCTTCCTTTTTCCCGTCTGTCTCTTAGGTTTGAATGAAAGTTTCCATTTAAAATTAAGTTACAGACCTATCATGCAACTACCTGTACACTTCAGAGGTTAGGTGCTGATCTCACTGCTTGTCAAGGGTTTACAGAGGGAGAGGAACTCTAGCTTCCATTGCTGTGACTCTTGATCCTCTATTTGCTACATTAGAAACTTTTGATAGATGTTTCTTGAGCAGGAAGAGGGTTTCCGAAGAGGTAAGAAGACGTATCTTCACTCTAGGAATGTGGCTTGGGGAGATCTTATTAACGTTGCTGACAGAGTACTCTTGCTCCATGAAAAGCCCCTTTGGACTTCAATTTTGAGCATCATCTGGGCTCTTCCATGGGTCGTGAAAGAGACAGAGAGAAATGAAGAGAATTGGTTTTTGGTGTGATAGGGTTTAGACAGTCTGAGAAAGGAGACCAAAGTGCAGACTAGATGCCAGAGACCCAGAGTAGTGAAGAGGTGGAGAGGGAAATAATTGTCTTAGGGAGGTGTCGTAGACAGTCCTCCCTCTGGGATTAAAGGGAGTTAAGTGCCCCAAACAAGTGTCAGGCTGGCCTTCTGTGATCTGGTCTTATAAGCAGACACATCCCTCAAGAAGGAATATGACTGCTTTCTTCTGTCACCCTCTCTAGTCTGTGGGAACAATGCCAAGTCCGTGCCAAGGGTTCTATCTTCCAAAGAAGCCATCCAGAAGACCTCAACCCACAGACCTCTAGTGGGGTTCTTTATCCTTGAAAGGTACTTCAAGTTTACTCTCTAGCACCAAAAAATGTAACTTTACTAGGAAGTAGGGTCTTTACTGGTGTAATCAAGTTTAGAGCTAGTCAAACTAAGAAAGGATGCACCCTCTAACCCAGCATCTGTTATCCCTGCTGCGAGAAGCTCACATCACAATGAAAATAGGGACTGGAATGCTGTGGCTACAATGGACAGATACCAAGGACTGGTGGTCCCCATCAGAGAAGGCAAGGAAGGCCTGATGTTGGACCTCTTGCTCTTAGGATCCTCTTCCTCCTACTGGGTTGCTTCACCAGTCTTAATGTGAAGGTTTGTGCCTGGTCTTATTGTATCCTGTGGTGTAGTATTCAGTTGATATCCCTGCTCTTTTCTGGGGGAAGACAGGAAAGGGTAGTGGATCTGGGGGAGGGGACAGATGAGGGGAGGGGAACTGGGAGAAGAATGGAGAGGAAGCTGCCATTGGGATGTATTGTATGAGAGAAGAATAAATAAAAATTTTTAAAAATACATCTCTGCCATTTCACATCTGAGCAAGGGAAGGGACTTTCAATACCAAGCAAACATCATCTTCAGGAGGATGGTGTTTCTAGAGGAACCTGCAGTCAGTCCCGTGGACAGACACTGGTATAAACAACTGTGGACCAGTTGTGATTTTGTGACCCTGACCACAGCACATAGGTTTAAATACCTACTCCTTGGGTCCACTCTCTCTGCCTGTCAGTCTACCCAGCCAACCTTGCCTGGGCCTCATCAGGGTCCTTGCAACTGATTTTTTGAAGGAGCTCCATTCTTTAAGGCTTTGGCTCTCAGCAACTAGCCAGAAGAAAAAGTTACTTTTGGTTTTCCAGCAATTTCCCCTATTCATGATTTTGCAATTGCAGAAGGCAGCCTGCTGTGTATTTGCATAGCCACTTCATCCCTTTTCTTTCAGGCTCTGTAAGCCACTCTGCACCCTCTACTCATGACTCACAGGGGGCCCCAGGGCAGAGGTGCCTCCTGCAGTTCCTACACTCTCCCCAGAAGATCATCCTTAGCTCTTCAGAGCTGTGCTTCATTGGCTGCTGGGCAAAACTCAGTCTTGCTGTAAATTCGGTGGCTGCTTGCGTGTGTGTAATTGGGTTGGATTTACATTAAGAGGGTTCCCTGTGGTGAAAACCACCCTGTTATTTCCAATCTGAAGCTGCATAGAACATTCAATTTTCTAAGTATCTGTCAGCTGTTAGTGCTGTGAAAAATGCAGTCTGCCTGGCTGGATGGGAGGCTCTCAGTTTCATAACTACTACCACCTCCCGATTATTTGTGCTAACAGAGGGAATAATATGATATGGTGGTGAATAATGAAGCGTTATTCATCTAAATATCTACTGATTCATTCGACAAACATGCGTGAGGATCTGATGTGTACCAGGCAAGGTTCTGTGTGTCTAATCAAATGATGTTTTTCCTTGCTTTAAAATTCTTCTAACTGTCTTCTATTTGTGTACTCTAAACCAAGGGTCAGCACACTTTGGGGTAAAATGCAAGATTATTAATCTATCTGTGGACATATATAGCCATGCCTGTCTATTTAGGCTTTTGATCTAGCTGTTGCCAGAAGCAACTAACTATCCTTGCAATTTGCCTGACAGAAAATACATAGTAAATAAGTAACATAAAATATAATATATAACATGCATATCAATGGATGTTGCTGTGTTCTAAGAAATCACCCTGGTGGCTCTCAAAACAGCATACTGTACCTGGCTTGGGAACTACCCTTTCCTAGACAGGAGTTTTAACCAGCTAAGCCACAGAGCCCTAGTACGAACCATCCTTTTCAGTCTAAATGCTTGTGTTATCTTTCTGAGTCCTGTGATACTACTGTGCCCTTGTCCCCCTTTTCACACACTTCTTCTCACTGTTAACTCCAGGGACATTAGCCCTTTTGCAGTTCCAAGGCCCACCGAGTCCTGCCTCGGGACTTTTGTGTGCCTTCTCGCTGGGCCTGAAGAAACTCTCTGTTCATGGCTTTTAGCAAAAGTGGTTCTTCACATTTTGTATCCTGGTGTGTGTGTGTGTGTGTGTGTGTGTGTGTGTGTGTGTGTGTGTGTGTGTGCGCGATTTGGGGGTTGGCCTCCTGAATAGAGCCTGATTTGAAAGCTGACCCTTGACCTAAACATCTTACTTACTTGAAGCTTGTCTCACTCAAAGCCTTTCCCAGCATCCTCTCTCATCTCAGCCTATTGGTGTCCATTCTTAGAAGGGCATGTTGCAAATACGATATTATTGCCTATTTGCCTTTTGATTTTGTTTTTTTTTTTATTTCTTGTTCCTACAGTTGCATGGAAATCCAGAGAAGGCCGTTCCCTTGACTGGCTCTTTCAGTGATGTTTCGATGTATCTAGAGAGCAGATGACCCTGGCTGCAGAGATCCCTCCATCATACAGGGGAGACAGTGGATAAGGGAGCCACTGTGACACACTGTAAGAGGAGGGTGACAGTTAGGGTGTCCAACTGGACAACCTGGGGCTGGGGGAATCCTGATTAGAGAGACTGCCAAGGCCAAGGGAGCCCACTGTGGGGGAAGAGCACATCCAGAATTTAAAGGAATAGGTGCCGGGTGTTGGTGGTACACGCCTTTAATCCCAGCACTCGGGAGGCAGAAGCAGGCGGATCTCTGTGAGTTCGAGACCAAGCCTGGTCTACCAATTGAGTTCCAGGACAGCCTCAAAAACAATACAGAGAAACCCTGTCTCGAAAAACCAAAAAAAAAAAAAAAAAAAAAAAAGGAATAGGCACTCAGTGGAGAGCAGAGGACAGAGGATGAGGCTGGTGAGAAACACCTTCATATTGAGGGGGCAGACATGCAAGGAGAAGGTAACAGACAGTTTGAGTTTGTGGACTAGATGCCAGACACTATTTCAGAAACATCAGCATCTCCTCCCTTAAACAGCCTTTCTCCATCAGTGGCTGTAGTGTTCCCATTTTACAGATGTAAAACCGAGGCTGAGAGAAGGTGAATGGGCAGGGAAAGGTCATACAGTTGTTGAGTTGGGACGCATACCTATCTTCTTCGCTTTCATTTCTGTGATGAGTAATGTTGGACAGGGTCAGGGCTTATGTCTCTCCAAGTCCTGCCCTAAGTTCAACCATTTCCTTTGCACCCGCTTTTAAGATGGTAGTTATTGTTTACATCTTCCAGGTACCTCTTTCTCAGCCTCAGAGTGACTACCTGCTCGGGACATGTACTGAGAGGGAGGGGAGGGGCAGAGAACAGGTCATGAGCCTGATGCATGTGATCCCACTAAAAACCTCTGTACATCAGGAAGGAACCACAGTCCCAAGGAAAGGACTCAACCATGACAAAACAGGCTTAACTGCTTAATGCCGCCCAGCTGATAAAGAGCTGAACTTTCCTTTCAGTTTTGGAGCTGGGAAAGGGCTCTCTGTGCATACTGGGCAAGCTCCCTGCCACTGAGCAAATTCCCAACTCTGCCACTGCCAAGAGCTGAACTTCAGATTCCTGGCCCTGTGACTCCATGCACACACTTTGTTCAGTGCCCTCAAGGGTGTGCAGCTCGGAAGAGAGAGAGCCCAGGGCCTAGAGAGGGCGACTAGGTTGCTGGTTTCAGCTATCCTCCTTAGGTGCTGACAGTCTCCTTCCAAGCTGAGCCTGAGCAGGGAAAATGAGACACACCTGTCTAAGCAGGGACACCAAATTGCCCCAGGAGAAGCTATTAGATATATGAGGAAATTCTTAGTCGATTCTACTAGCGGAAAAAAAAGTGCTTACCACTTTTTTCTCCCCCTCCAACTGAGTGTTCATATAAACCTTATGGGCAATGGGGCTGGGAGGATGCTATGTCTGAAAGCCAGTCTCCTTCCCCCTAGGGAGACTGGAAGTGATTTGATTCTGCCGGCTAACGTTGTTCGAGGCAGACTTCATCTCCCCTAGCACTCATCAGGGCTGCTAATAGGCCCTTCAGAGCTCATAAAGAGATGACCAAATCTGGGACTGGGGGGACTGCAGCTCATTTATCTTCCACAGGCCCGATCAGATCTGATTTTGTACGCTGACGGCTGGATGCTCAAGTGTGGTCTGGCCCACTTCGCAGACACCTGCTCAGCATGGCTGGGCTTGAGGAATCCCAGGAGGGGGCAGAGGTCCTCTGGCCAATGGGAATCTCACTGTTCTTATGTTATGGATGTTTACCTGCCAACGATATTGATCTGTGGATGAGAAAAATAGAAGCATTTAGGTTTAGAAGGGAAGGAGGAAGCCAACTAATGGAAGTGTTCGTTACTTCTTTGGGTGCTCTGCACAGTGCACACACTAAGTATACACCTGTGTATACACACATGGTCCTTTTGCCTTATGTGATGCCTGTGTCCATTAACTTGTAAGTTTATGTGTGGTAAGAGTGTAAGACTAACAGGAAGTCACAGATATATACAGACTGATGCTACCTCCTCCCACCACAAAATAAAAATCTGCTTGCAGTCATGTAGACAATTACTTTCATTGAAAATTTGGAATCACTTTTTTAAAACAAATATGTTATTTAATTAGAAAAGACAGTTTTCTAATGAAATGATTCTCAATGATATTTGGCTATACTCATAGATTGGTGCCTAGCCCAATCGTCATCAGAGAGGCTTCCTCCAGCAGCTGATGGGAGCAGGTGCAGTGACCCATAGCCAAACATTAGGTGGAGTTTAGGGAACCCTGCAGAAGGGATGGAAGGATTGTAGGAGCCCGAGGGGTCAAAGGGACAAGACGAAGATGGCCTACAGAATCAACTAAGCAAAGTTCATAGGGGGCTCACAGGGACTGAGGTGACAGCCATGGAGCCTGCATGGGTCTGTGCTAGTTCCTCTGCAGACATGCTGTGTAGTTCTTATGGGACTCCTAACAGTGGAAGTGGGCATGTCTCTGACTCTTTTGCCTGTTCTTGGAACCTTTTCCACCTATGGGGTTGCCTCCATTCAGCTTTGAAATGAGGGCTTGTGCTTAGTCCTACAGTATTTTGTTATGCCATATTTAGTTGATATTACTGGGCCTTCTCTTTTATGAAGGAATATGGAGGAGGATGAAGGAGAAGTAGATCTGGGGAAGAGAGGACATGGGGGCAGTGGGAAGAGTGGAGAGAGGGGAGGCTACATTCAGGTTGTACTGTAAGAGAGAAGAATAAATGAGAAGCAGAAGAAGGAGAAGGGAAAGGATGAGGAGAAAGAGGAGAAGGAAGAGAAGAAGCAGAAGCAGTCAGACGGTGATGACACACACCTTAATCTCAGCACTTGAGAGTCAGAGGCAGGCAGAGCTCTGTGTGTTCAAGGCCAGCTTGGTTTACAGAGCGAATTTCAGGATAGCTACACGAAGACATACTGTTTCAGAAAAAAAGACAGATTGTAACACATTCAGATTAATGATAAGAATCAGCAGCATTGAGACCATTTATTCCTCATAACACTATACAAGACATGTACAATTAACAGCACCATTTTACAGATAAACAAATTGAAGTTTAGGAAATACTCTAGTCAGCTGTGGCTGCATAACAAATGATCATACCACTTACTAGAATGAATATAATTGTTTCAGTAAACGCAAGTGGTTTTCAGATGGAAAAGATTGTGCTTTCTGTAATTTGGGCTGAAAGTTTTTTTGTTTTTGTTTTTTCGCACTATCTCCCAGCACAATAAAATGGGTTACATAAAAACTGGAAACCAGGTTGGCCTTCTTGGAGACTTCACAAGGCTGCGTGGGACATGGGTAAACAGCATCATCCCACCCCAGGTTCTCTTCATTATAGCTGCTTGAGAAAATGATTATTTGATACCAGTGTAATTGCTGAGGACATGGAGGTTCAGAGAGAAGTCACTTTGGTTAAAGATGTTCCTCAGTGGAATTACTGGGGTTTGAAGGACAAGTATGACCCATGAGCTATGAGCTCAGGACCTTACCCAGCAAAGCACCAAGTTATTGCTGCTAATAGGCAAAGATACACAAGCTCCTCCTATTTGGCCTGAGTAGAATAGTTCAGGACAAAGGAGTGACAGGCACTGCAATCTGGGTTAAGGAGGTCTTCCAAATATGTGACTTAAGAATTAGAGCCACATGAGAACAGGTCCAAGCAAGCTCTACTATTTTGTTAGCAAGAACTGGAATGAGAGACAGAGGAGATTGAGATCTGATTCAGGCATTGGATGGACTGACAGGAAGAAGACAAGGAAGGGGAGATCCTCAGGGTTCTTGAAGAGAGTCATGGGGGTTCATCAGGCAGTCTAAAGAGAGAACAGAAGGTGACTTTCTGTTCTTCCTATGCCTGGGCCGCTTGTGTTGAGCACCAGTTGAATACCAGACCATTATCACCTCTCACCAACTCAAGAGTCTTGGTACTTTAAAACTATTCAGGTTGATCAAGGAAATAGCCCTGAAGCCCTATCAATATTTCATTCTAAGCACTTCACTTCCTGTGCTATACTTCACCTAGAATCCCTCCTGCTTGGCCTTGCCTCCCTCACAAAGCTTGCCTTGAAGTAAGGGCAAAACACAAAGCCCTTGAGGACTACAGACACATGATCTAATGATGAGCCTCTAAGTGCTCTGAGTACATGTTCCTCAGCTTTTTCAACTCACATCCCAGCATATCACACGGCCTGAAACACCTGGGGTTAGTTCTCTGCGTAAGGAAAGGCTGCAAAGGTTGCTTATAAAGGGTTTTGCTCCCCTTTCCATGCCTTCATTTCTCCCTTCACATCTATCTATCTATCTATCTATCTATCTATCTATCTATCTATCTGTCTATCTATCTATCCACCCACCTATCTCTATCTATCTATCTATCTATCCATCCATCCATCCATCTATCTATCTATCATCTATCTATCTTTTTTCGCACATTGTTCATCTACCATTCTAGTCATCAAACCATTAAACCTACCACGTGACAGATAGTGTGACAGGTATGGAAGTATAATACCATGAGTGGAAAAGATATTCAGAGTCTGTATCCCCAAATTATAGCATGGAGGGAATTCTTTTTATTGATAATTTCATACATGTATAAAATACTTTTTGATTAAATCCACCCCGCACTCCTTCCTTTCCAACTCCTCCCATATCACAACTACTTTTACCTTTAAATTTCATGTGATTTAAAAATTAATTTTTATTTTCACTATTTTGTTTTATGTATATGGGTGTCCACCTGTGGGCACATCTGTGCACCATATACACACAGTGCCTGCAGAGTCCAGAAGAGGGTGTTGGATTCTCTGAAACTGGAGTTGCAGATGGTTGTGAGCCATTGTATGGGTCCTGGGAATCAATCCTGCGTCCTCTGAAAGAGCAGCAGGTACCTTAAGTGCTGAGCCTCCTCATGTATTCTTTTTACAATTTCATTTTAGCTTTTTGAGAATTTCACATGTAGTATACTGTATTTACGTTATTTCCACACCCCCAACTCCTCTCCAACTCCTCCAGGGCTCCTGGAATTCATGACCTCTTTTTCGTGATTACACTGAGTCCAGTTAGTGTTGTTTCTATGTACGTGTGTTTCAGGGTGTCCACTCAAGAATAGGCAACCTGTAAGGGAGATTGTCCCTGATGAAAACTGATTTCTTTCTTCCTCTACAGCCATTGATTTCTTGTGCTCTGCATCTAGAGATAGGTACTTGAGAATTCCTTTCATAGGACTTTGGGAAAGCAAACTGGCAATGACCTGGAAGCCTCCTTCCTGAGGGCAGCCTCATAGTGCAGGCTCCCAAAGGAGCAGTATTATCAGAAGCACTAACTACCCTGCCGTTAAAAGTGTGAGTCACAACAGTGTCCAGCCCAACAACATATGCCTCCTGAATTTCTAACTTCAGAGTCCGTTGCTTCTTTCTGTAGCAGATAGAGATGAATACAGAGACTGACAAGTGGTTGGAGTATAGAGAATGAGAGACCGCCATGCTCAGTCTTATGAGATATCTATCTGTATCACACACCTTCTTCCCAAGGCTCAGGTATCCTCGAGGAAGAGTGGGCAGAAAGACTGTAAGAGTCTGAGGTCCTGGAGAACTACTGCGAAGTGACGTTTTCCAGACACCAGGGCTGCTGTATACTAGAACTCGCTGTGGCTGAAGTGATTTTTTTTAAACTGAGACCTATCTGACTGACATAAACAGCTAACCTGGTTTAGAGGTAGGGAGAGCATTTTGTGAGCTAGAACAGTGAGGGTGTGCTGCTAGAGGCCGGTCAGAAGGAGCTGGGGAAGGAGTGAATGAAGGAAGCAGAAGCCAGGGTGGCTGGTGAGCAAGGGCAAGGAGTGGAAAGGTGGCATCAGATGGGGTTGTGAAGCTCAAAGACAACAGGTCATGAAGGGTCTCTTGAATCTCACTGGACAACTTGTGCCATGCTGAAGGTACTATATGAACCCACTGGAAACTGGGCATGGTGGTGTGCACCTGTAATCACAGAACCGGGCTGTGTAGCAAATTCCTATCTCAAACAACAACAAAAGCAAAAAGGAAACCACTGGAGAATGTTTAGTGTAGTGGTGAAACATAACTCATAATTTAAAGAGATTCATTTAAGATGTTCCATGAAACTGAGACTGGGGCATGGAGTAATGGCTTAGGGGGAAAACATGCTTGCTGCACAAGCGTAAGTACCTGAAATCAAATCTACATACATTATGTAAAACCCAGATATGTAGAGAAAGCTGCTGTAATCCTAGTGCTCCCATGGGAAGATGGGCAGTACACTGGCAAACCCATGGAAGCTTGTGGGTCAGCTAGAAATACACAGTAGCAAAGCAGCAGAGATCTTGTCTCAGAAAAGGTGGAAGGTAGGGACTGACATCTGTGATTGTTCTCTGAACATGTATCATAGCATATGAATGCTCAGATTCACACACAAATGTAGGAACACACACATATATGCAGGCATCTTGTCTGTGAACCTGTAACGGTGACCACACCCCTTTGGGTATGGCTTCAGGCAGACAGAAGCAGGAAGAGGCACCCAAGCACATCAGGCGCCAAAATGAAGGCCTGAAGCCACACACAAAGGGGTGTGGCCACCATTATAGGTTCACAGATAAAATGCCTACACATATATGTAGAAAAGTGTGGATGTAAGAGACCTACTTGAAGGCTATAATCTGTTCTAGGAAGAGTGAAGATAGTCTGTTCATTGACTGTGGTGATGAGGATGGAGGCAGGCTACCAATGTGAGATGTGTTTTTGAAGCCAAAGCAGCAGGACTTTCCTTGGGACTGAACAGAAAAGAGTACCTAGTATCTTGCTCAACAATCAGGCCCTGGAAACATTTTGCTCCAACACAAACCCATGAATAAACAGCGAGTATGTGGAAACTCCAAAGCTTAAATCTCATCCAACTATGTGATGAGGAATGGACCCTCCACTTTCCTGGAAAATGTATGTGCACAGCTATAAAAATTACCCACAATTCAGGTGACTCTGAGCTACTTAAAGACCCTCCATGTATTCAAACCAAGAGTCACTCTCAGTGGGATAGGAGGGCCCTGCGCTTGCTTGGGAAAGGACCTCAGATTTAAAGTTTTGTAAACCAGGAGCATTGACTGCCCACATTCTAGAAATAATGCAGCAACCAGAGTGGGCAGCAGGCAGACTTCTTCCAGGCAGGTTTATACAAAATCACTGTCTAGTTCAAAATCTCCAGGGATAAGCATCCCATGCCATCTCCTCCAGGGTCCCCTGTAGTGCTCTGCACTGGTTAGAACACTGTCAGTTCCCATTGCCACTTGCTCAGTATCCTGAGGAAGGGATAGGTCAGTCAAGTTAGAGCCTTGGAAGAACACAGGGACAGGAACACATGATTGTTTGGCTGGTGATATCATGAGTTTTTCCTCTGTAATGTGAGCTTTCTGAATGGTTTGTATAACTGTGCTCAAGCACCAAACTATGAAAAGAACCGGAAAGGTGATAGGAGCTCAGAAATGATCTTTCTTTTCAGCTTGAATGAAGAAATATAACTCAAAGTCACTACTCAAAAATTAATATTTTTTAACAAACAGATTGATCTCTCATCCACAACACACCCTTTCTGTATTGTTTAAATTCAGGAACCCAACTCTGACATCCTAGTCTGAAAGACTGTATGCTAAATCACTAGAACTGCCCGCTCCAAGATTTTTGAAGTCAGTTTCATCTCGAGGCTTGCACATGCTGCTCCCTTTGCATAGAATGCTTTTCTGGTGGTATGGTCTCAGGAAGCACACACTGCCCATTGGAAAGACTTCGTGTAATAGATACTTAGTGTTTCTGAGATACACTTAAATATCCAGGAAGCACGACAGACAGTAACCCTTCTGCCCTTTGAGTTGAAATTACAGTTGTGAGATGTGAGTATTTTCAAGACAGAAAAATCCTATGTGGAATAGTTGGGGACATAGGGAGGATTTAGCTCATTTTGTGGTAAAAAGGAATATCATTACTTCAGGCACCCAATGAGCCAGAAGGAGGGGGCACCATGTGATCAGTTGGGAGATGCTGGCAAGTTAGGCCAATTAGACTTTGGATTTGAATATCATGAGAGGCCATCTTGAAATTATAAGTCAGGTTGTGTCATAATAATGCATGGATACATTCCCAAATAGCAGGATGGAGAAGTGTGCATTTGTGTTTGCATGTATGTGTGTATTGATAACAAGGAGAGTCGTGGAGTCGTGCAACATGCTAAAGATGCAACCAAAGGCGGTATCCCAGGGCAAGTGGTAGAGTCAAAGGGTTATCATTTGGAACTCAGTAAGGCAACATAATGATACCCTAAGCTGGAGAAAGGACTTCCTGGAATCACGTTACAACTAAGGAATTCATAAATAAACTAGTGTCCTGCCTGGAAAGTGGCCTCACATCATCTACGTTCAACAATCTAAGCTTTTCAGAAGGGGTTGAGACTATAATTTAGCAAAAGGGCACAGGCATCTAAGACAAATAGAAAGGGGCTCTCATTTGAAGCTTTCCCACTTGCAAGCTACATGAGTTGTAGCTTCAGCGCCTCCTTTTGAAGATTTCAATTTATCAGTTATCTTAGCTTCAGTAACAAACATCCTTAAGATCACATTGACAAATACAATTTTGCATTTGTTGCTGATCTGCAGGTTGCCTGCTATAGCTCTGTCCCATATGCTTTTCTTATTCCAGAAGCCAACCTATAGCCATGACATGTGCCATGCTGTTTGTGGGGCAAAGGAAAGATCCAGAGAGAGAGGTAGAAGCAGAGTAGCTTCAGGAATGCAGTAGATAATACCAAGAAAGCACCTAATGGTCAATACAACAAACACTCTAGAAAGCCCAATTCCTATGAAGCAACTCAATTTTAATTTTTACAAAAATACAAACACATGATAAAAATTTGATGTTTATTTTCTTCTATGTCCCCTGCCTCCAGTAGCCACCTTGGCTATATGTCTGTGACTGAGAACAGAGACGTACACAGGAAAAATAGGTTGCTTTTAGTGCCAAGGGGATTTCAGCTTGATACTCAGTTGTGCTATCCATGAAAACTGTCTGATATTACTGTTCCTCTCTGAACCTCAGTTTCTCTGTCTACAAAATGGGAAGAAAGCCCACACTATTGGTCTTAAGTGAAGATTAAAACCCAGGACATTAGACTTCTCTTTCCTCATAGATTCTCCCTCTTCTCTGCCACTCGTGAGTGCTTAGGAGTAAAGTATATTCTGAATAGTCCAATTTGAGGCAAGAAAGCCCATTTTCATGCCAGACCCTCAGGGAAAGGCCAGGTTTCTAAACTTTTTCCAGTGTCCTTCCTTCAATCTGAGATGCCTTAGTTTTCTTTAATATGTCCCTTTGCTGATGGCCCCAGATCTTCCTTACTGTGCTGCCCCCCAATTTAGTTCTGTGTTCTTGCCTCTGATGTGTTAAGTCAGGCTAACCTTACACACATATGTGATGGACCAGGTCTCTGATTCTTGGAGCAATGATTAAAGTTAGCCACAGTCTTCTACTTATGATGGATTCCTCAGGACTTTCACTAACATGTCCAGAAATGCAGCAAACAGGGGTTGATTGTTGATTTTCTATCAGTCAGATGCAAAATTATAGCCAAGCCACCCTGAGGTATTAGGGAACTACCCCATGTCAGGTAAGAAAATGGATGTATGCATTTTGGTCTGCTTTCTCTGTGGTGCGAGGAGAAAGTGATAAAAGACAGCAAGGCTGTGGAACCGACTGTTTGGACAAGAGATGGTGCCCTTGTGTTTCAAGAAACATTCTGGCAAATACTTCACTGTGATTCTTTGCTCGATGCACAGTCTTACATTCATTCTCTTCCAGAGCTGTGCTACTCATGAGAACAGATGTTCACACAATTACGCAAGAATTTGATATCCAAGCACATTATCATTTTTTCCTAGTGGCACATTGAAGTGTTATTTGTAATGTATCAATAGGATACTAGTAGACTGTGTAGAGCAATCAGGGTGATACAAAAGCAGCCTCTTCCTCAGTCAGTGCCCTGCTGAAGTGTCACAGTGGAAGCAACACTCACCGCTCTCCCTGGGTGTAGCAGAACTTCTGCTGTTCTTCTCACTGTTGGTAAAATTAGGCTGTACTGACTTGAATTTCGGGAACTTCTAAATTTTTGTTCTCTGGGCCACATTACTTAATTGCCCTCTGATGATAAAACTCACCAGTGTTTGTTTGTTTTGTTTTCTGGAAGAGGAGGACAATTTAAGTGCTTAATCCCACATTACCATGTCTTTCCTTTTCTCTCTCCTAAAAATATAGACTGCGTTTTGCGGACGTTTTAGGTTTATAGAAAAGTTGAATGGGAAGTATGGATACTTCCCCTATTTCTCCTTCTGCCAGCCATGCACAATTCTCCCTGCCCTTAAGTTCTTGCAGACTTGGATCCACTGGTTACCAGTGTGTACATCTGATCCAATGTTAGTGGGGTCCATTAACTAAAGTGCATAGATTGTGTTCAGGTTTACCTAGTGTACTGTATAGTCTATGTGCTTTTTAAAGGTTTATTTTATTATTTATCAGTGTGTGTGCATGTGTGTGTGTGTGTGTGTGTGTGTGTGTGTGTGTGTGTACATTTGTGCAATGCCAAGATAGGCCAGAAGAGGGTCTCAAGAGGGTCTCAGATCTCCTGGACCTGGCGTTACAGGTGATTGTGACTCACCTGGGAACCTAACTCAGATCTTCTGTAGGAGAACAACAAGTTTCCTTAACTGCTCAGCCATCTCTCCTGTTTTATGGATAATGACACCCTTAGGTTCCCAACTCCTGGCAACTGCTCGTGCTTTTCTGATCTCCATATTTTTTATTTTTCCAGTGTTGCACGATGGGCATCAGACAGTCATTAGCATTTTATGTATTTTTCTTGTGTGGTTTCCCTATGTCTTCTTGTGTCTTTTATCTCACTACACTTAAATGCATACATGTGCTGTCCCTCCAAACCCAATAGATGGAAGCTGTTGTGGAATATTATTTTAACTGTATAAAGGTGTGTTACATTTGTTTATGCTGCATTTATTTAATGATGTAAGAGTGTGTGCTTAGTTATGTAAAGATATGTTGCATCTGTTTCATCTTGCCTGCCTAAGGCTCCTGTTGGTCTAATAAAGAGCTAAACCGTCAATAGTTAGGCAGAAGAAGGATAGGGAGGGCTAGCAGGTAGAGAGAATAAATAGGCGGAGAAATTTAGGCTGGAGAGGGGACTAAAGGAAGAATGAGAGAAAAAGGAGGAGAGAATGAGGGACAACTCTGGGGCAAAAAGCCAGGCAGAGGCCAGCCAGACATGGAGACAGCAAGAAATCAAGAAAGAAAGAAGGTAAAAAAAAACACGAGGCAAAACATAGAGAAACAGAAATAGGTGAAGTTAAGTTACAGGAGCTAGCAAGAAAAGAGTTCAGCTAAGGCTGATCATTCACAACTGATAATAAGTCGGTGTGTCATGATTTGGGAGTTGGTTGGTCATCAAATAGAAAAAAAGCCTGGTAGAGGAAGCTTATACCTAACTTGTTTTACAAAGTCTCTAACTGTGCAAGACTCTTCACAGTCATTTCACATCTCTCCTAACCCTTCTCCTATTCTTTCTAGTGGAGAGTGACCGTCTCCACTCTTCAGAAGGACCAGCCTCTTCTCCTCACTCTGTTTGCCCCCCTTCTTATTTCTAACAGTGAGGTTCATTGCTCAGCTTGAGTCTGATCGGTAATTACCTCATGTCTGTTCTGCTGCCTTCAAATCATTTCCCCACCCCCAAACAATTGACTTCTACTTCTTATCCTGAGTGTGATCCTCTACAGGGCACAGGGGACTTGTCTGTCTTGACTCTCATATTTTTGCTTCTGATGTTAAAAGGTCCCCTTGAACTTGCATTTTTACAGACACCAGCAAAGCCCAAGTGCCTTCACAGAACCTGCCATTTCCCCAGGGCAGGGTGTTTGCAATTATGGGCTGAGCTGGCTGTAGGATCAGAGAGTTGTTGAGGCCTGGAGAGACCCGGTCTGCAGATCTTCTCTGATGAGTGACAGGGTCATTATTATGAATGTTATGCTGGGCTGCTTGTGAAGTCCTATGGCAGGAGGGCTTTCCTCCGTCTATCTTTTCTTAGCTCTAAAGACATACATATGTGCATATCCTGGGACACAGACCTGGCTAAATGGGAGGGATGAAGCTAGATAGATGGATTTCTTACACATTCTGGACCATTCTTTGCATGGTTGCTGACTTTCTAGACTCTCATCTTTCTGGAAGACGACCTTCTACTTTGAAGGGGCAGGAATTTTGCCTAATTCTTAATTGAAGACTTGTTCTACTTTCCCAGCTATTTGCCTCTGACATCCATTTGTAGATCATCACCCCCCCCAGCCACCACTGTTGGATGCACTTTCAGCTACTTTTGTTTCTTGCATGGGGAAATGAACAACACTTGAGGGCTAGTGCTTCTGTCTTTGTGCCCCACACCAGCAGGGTGCTTCTCTGGGGGCCTACTCTTCCCTCTCTTCTCCACTGTGTGGGTCTCCATTCAATGTTGTCATTGGTAAATATCCATACTGGACTGTTCCATACATCTATACTCTTGTCAGTGGGCTTGAGTTTCCTACCCAGTACAGGAGAGAGGCACACCCTGCATTAATTGTCTAGTTAGGGAAACCATGCTTAATAAGAAAATTTTGTCTTATTCATGTCTTGTCAAGGGTCCTCCTCACTTCCCCATTTCAGATATACACTTTGAGATTTGATGTTTTGGGGATGATGCAGAACTTGGGGGTGGACTTCCTTAAGACAAGTAGATACTGGCTCTAGCAGAATGTGCCATAACAAACTAGGCCAGATTCTCCCATCTTGCATGGGAGCGGGGCTACTTATTTCTCACTGTTCATCTATTCAATTACCTGCCTCAGAGTCTCTTCAGAATCTTAGACATTGATCTTGGCACCATGCTGAATGCAGGAATATACCTTCCTCTTTCTGAACACATTTAAAGAAGTCACAATACCTCCCTGAATCAGCCAGTGCCACCAGGAATGTTCTAGAATTCATATCTGGAAGCATGAGCATGACTATTATTTTAAAATAGTTTCCATGTGTCCATTGTTTGCATTTTGTTATTTATAAAAGGTCTTTTCTGATAAAGGTTAATTATTTTCTGGATCTAAAGACTTCTCATGATACAGCACTACTTTTGCTCCCATATGATAGACTGAACATCTGAGATGGGGCATGCAACTGCCTATCTGTATTGAAACTGCTCAGGCTATGTGAAAGGATGTGCAGTGTTCACTCAAAAGTAGATTTAGATACTTTACAATGCGCAAAATACTTCCATATTACTGGTCTAGCTTGATGGTTACCTCTCTCTCTCTCTGTCTCTGTCTCTGTCTCTGCCTCTCTGGCTCCCTCCCTCCCTCCCTCCCTCCCTGTCTCTGCCTCTGTCTCTGTCTCCCTCCCTCCCTCCCTCCCTCCCTCCGTCTCTCTCTCTGTCTCTGTCTCTGTCTCTGTCTCTGTCTCTGTCTCTGTCTCTCTCTCTCTCTCTCTCTCTCTCTGTGTGTAAAAAGCAAGGCAGAGTTGTTTGCTAAATGTTAGGGGCAGTCTATAAGCTTTGTCTGGTCTTTCAGAAACTACATGCCAATACATGGAGGATGAAAGAGATGGAATTCAAGATGACCTCAACCCTGGACTAATTCCTCAGTTCAGAATTTGGTCATGTATGGAAGTGGCCAGGGTAGAGACTCTGGCAGCTCAGATGAGAAGAATGAAAGACATCCCCACCCCTTCCCAATAACAACTTATAATATATGCCAAATTTCTCAAGGCCCAGACTTGCCTGGTCAGGCTCTACATGTGTTTGTCCTTTTGTCTCTGCACCGTTCTGGATATAGTTGTAAGGATTGTTATAAACAATCCAAGCGAATCATGAATCAATGCATAGATTTCGTCAAAGAGCCAGAAGATATGGTGAATAGAAATAACTACATGGACCCTTTGGTCCTAAGCCTTCTTATTGTCGCTCACAAAAGTGTGGGGGGGGGGAGAAATGCTCACTCCTTTTTCTCCTTCCTTCCTTCCTTCCTTCCTTCCTTCCTTCCTTCCTTCCTTCCTTTCTTCCTTCCTTCCTTCCTTCCTTCCTTCCTTCCTTCCTTCCTTCCTTCCTTCCTTCTTTCTTTCTTTCTTTCTTTCTTTCTTTCTTTCTTTCTTTCTTTCTGTGTTTTTGAGACAGGATTTCTCTGTGTAGCTTTGTAGACCAGACTGGCCTCGAACTCACAGAGATCTGCCTGCCTCTGCCTCTTGAGTGCCAGGATTAAAGGCATGTGCCACTACCACCAGGCGCTTACTCTTTTCTTATGTCAAGAGTTCCAGTGATTTTTCTCAATCTGTGTTGCAGCCATCACAAACTACCAACAGACCATAATGCCTTACCATTCCTGGATGCTGGAAAAAGATGGATTTTCAAATAAAAGACCCTGACCTCTTGTATAAAAAGAAATCACCTGCTAAATGTGTGGTCTCAGAAATTTCTCTGTAGGTTGTGAAAGAACAGCCAAAGAAAGGCCCCAAGTCTGACATTCTCACAGTATTCCAAAGTTGCTTGTTGCTCAGTCACTGGGGTTTTATCTTGCATCTGTTACATGGCTCTGGGTGTGACAAGGGGGAATGTGATTCCCCTCCCTGAACCACAGTTCCTCATTTATAGACTGCAGAGTTTGGATTTCTGAGATCTTTCCCCTCCCCATGCTGTAAACAGCCTAAGCTTTGAATTCAAAGACCGTGTAAAAGAAATCGAGGCTGTCAGTGTGGGGCAGGGCTCATATTTAGATGCTTAGAAACTGAGACAAGTGACTATGACTCTGGTCAATCTGGAAAGAAATGTAGAAGGATATGATCTGGGGCCCAGGGATGACAGTGGAGTGTCCTACAAGGGGCATTCAGTCACACAGGGTCAGGTTCTAGGCAAGCTGCCTTGGTTTGAGAATGGTATCAATGTGTAAGGAGAATATCTTCTGGCTGAACAGGTGCTTGAGCCACGGCCAAGTGGACAGGAGGTCAGGATGGGGCTTCAGTTCTAAAAACAGGGCCAGAGTACAAAGCAGGCCTGAGGCAGAGCCCAACCACCCAGAGGCCCCAGCACGGCTGGTGTGGCCACTGATTGACTCTGGATGCTGGGGTTATTCTAGCTAAGGCAGAAAACATCCAGGACTACCTGCCTTCTCAGGGCAAGGACATCACAGAGTCTAATATGGAAGTTCAGAGAAGCTGGAATGGGATGTTTAGAACTAAGATTAGTGTTTCCATATTAATATAGATAGAAATTACAATAGCCTGCACGGGGAGTGTTCACTACGTTGCTACCTATTCTAAGTGTATAATCTGTGTGAACCCATGCACAGGCTAGTTTGGGGTCTCTGGTTTATAAGTCAATGGGCTACAGAGGGTAGTTTAATTAACCAACTAAGTTATTTTTGGTCAAGTTAAAAACATGGCAATATCAGACACACCAGAGAAGAAAACAGAGTGCAAGAGGATAGTAGGAACGAATGTGGGAAAGCATGTAAACAGTAGGGTGATCTTTGCTTAACTTCATATGTGCAGATTTCATGGCAGCCCTCACTTTTGTCAGACTCAGGTGATTGAAGCTACTGGCTTGCCGTTCCTGTCAGTCACCTTGGCACCTTTCCAGTAAGGATTCTACATCTCTATGCTGAAGAAGATTGGGTGACTGTGATGGTTTGAATGAGAATGGCCCCTACAGGCTCATACATTTGAATGTTTGCTCCTTACTTGGTGGAATTGTTCAGGAAGGATTAGGAGGTGTGGCTTTGTTAGAAGAAGTGTGTTAGTAGGGGTGGTGGGCTTCGAGGTTTCAAAAGTCCATGCCAGGCCCAGTGTCTCTTCTTTCTGTCTGAGCATCAGGATGTAAGTTGTCAGCCACGGCTGCAGCTCCATGCCTTCCTGCTTGCTTCCTTGTTCCCGCTATGATGGTCAGAGACTCACCCTCTGAAACTGGTAAGCAAGCCCATCTCTAAGTGCCTTGGTCATAGTATTTCTTTATAGCAACTAAGGCAGTAACATTTTTTAAACTTCTAGAAATGGCCTTCAAGTTCTAGGCTTTGACTTGAGGGGACCAGAGAAGCTGGTAGGAGAGGTTAAAAAGCTACAAGGAATTTTTAAAGTATTTTAAATGCATTCAGCATATGTCTGAAAGTGTAATATGGGCAAATTCCACTTCCTTCCCTGTGAAGAAGCAAATTTACAGACAAGCTTGCCTCTAAACTGTACTGAGACTTGCTGGCTTTGTATTCTCAATAATTCAGGAGGCTAATTTACCCTTCTGCTCTTTTACTATTCAGTCTGCCCTTTAGTCTATGTATCAGTCACTTTCCTCATCATCATGACAAAAATATCAGACAGAAACAACTTAATGAAAATTAGTGTTATTTTGGCTCGGAGTCATCATCCTTGGTGGCCACCAGCACTGCAGTCTAAGAACTCACACCTTGTGGCCCAGGTGCCTAAAGCATGCCTTAACAAACTTCCCTGTCTTAGCTTTCACTCGAATTTTCCACAATTCCAGGCCCAGCTAATAAGAACATGTTCTCAGTTTCCTCAGCTTCATCCCTCCCATCTGTCACAAACAGGTTTCTCTATTTTAACCTATGAAATAAGTCATCCTGGGTAGTATCTCTGTGTTTAGTAACCATGTCAAAGGTCAGCTTCTTCTTATAGCCTCCCTGTGCCTCCATGCTTCAGCTTCACATGTCGTTACTAGTAAAGATCATACCCACCTATTGGTTCCCCACTCTAGATTTTCATCTCTACATTCATATTTTCAGGACTGTCTGTGTTGTCTACATTAACTACCAGCTGGGACCATTGTTTGCAAGTCATCATATTCGCTGTCCCAAAAGCATAGCTTCCACATAACAAACCCATGAAGTCATAGGGTATTTATGTACACACATAATTTATACATAGCCATGCATACAGGTGATGTTTCCACACATATATGACACACATGTACTTGCACTGACTGGTGTTTTAAAGCACACTTGAGAACCTCTGTGATCTTCTTGGACATATAGGTGTGGAACAATACAATGCAAAATCAAATTTTGATATGTAGGCTCATTTATCAGCATGGCAAGTTTGTGGGGAAAGCATACTGGGAATGGAGTAGGTTTCCTGTGGGAAGATGTGTCTGTGGGGTTACAGTCGGAGCTAGTCGACTTGCTCGTTTCGTACCTGAGAGGAGGAGTGTGGACTGACAAAGGTTAGGTAAAGACGTTAAGAGAAAGACAAGAGACATAGGACAGGGACAGGAGGGCATTCCAGTGAATATTGAACACCTCTAGTTTATTCTTCAACATTCTTAAGTACCCAACCAAAAAGGGGGTTCATGGCAGAAGACTTCTATTATAATGTATAAGGAGCAAACAGACTTACTTCCCTTAATCCTCCAGGCATTTAGAAGCCACATCTCTTATCCAGTCTTCAGGGTCAAGAGTAAACACACCTGAGTCCAAGTCTGTTGCTATTTAGATAAGACATTCAGTACAAAGGCTGAAATATTCTGCAGTAGTCAAATGTTAGACCTTTAGGTCTTTAGGCTTATTAAGAACAGTTTTGAACTCTCTGACCTTGAGCCCCAACAGTTTACATTAAAAAATTCGAGCTTCTGCTTATGTTATGGAAGGCCAGAGTGTGCTCTGCCAGAAACTTCATATAGTTCAGAGACAGCGATGATCTTCCAGATCCTTGCAAGCACCAGTATGCCACGTCAGAATTTAGTCCTGACAGCCGGGCGGTGGTGGCGCATGCCTTTAATCCCAGCACTCGGGAGGCACTATGTGAGTGGGAAGGAGAAGTGAGCAGTATAAATCCATTAATTGCTCTCTTCTACTGTCTGCAGATATCATGTGACCAGCTGCTTCAAGCTTCTGTGGCCTTGATTCCCATTCATGATAAGAAGCTGTAGCTTGAACTGTGAGCTAAAATAAATCCTTTCTCCTTTAAGTTGCCTTTGTCAGAGGGTTTGTTTTTTTTTAATCACAGAAACAGGAAAAGAAACTAAGAGTGTATAACTTTAAATGATGGACTTCATTCATTTTATTTATTTTTTGTTTTTGTTTTTGTTTTGAGACAAGGTTCCTCTGTGTAGCTTTGGAGCCTATCCTGGCACTCGCTCTGTAGACCAGGTTGGCCTCGAACTCACTGAGATCCACCTGTCTCTGCCTCCTGAGTGCTGGGATTAAAGGCATATGGCACTAATGCCTGGCTACATCATTCATTTTTAAAATTGTTTTGAGAATTTCTGTGGAAAATATCTTACTAGGAACCATATATATATATATATATACATATATATATATATATATATATTCCTAAAGTTGGGCTTTGGTGCAACCATTAATTTGGTATTTGGCATGTTATCTCATTTTTTTCCTGAGGTGAATAGGTGTGTGTGTGTGTGTGTGTGTGTGTGTGTGTGTGTGTGTGTGTGTGTGATGTTACATCAGCTAATTTCTGTCACACAACCCTTGGTGGTTTGAATTGATTTAAACCCTTTCTATATTCCCCAAAATTTAACACCTTCTTGTCTTCCATGTGTAGCTTAAAAGACTGTATATTCTCCTAACTTAGTAGAACACTTGGAAGATTTTGCTGGATTCTGGATTCTAGTTGCTTTATTGGGTTATCCAAGTCAGCTATATCCTTAATGCTTATTGTGATAATTATGGGATGTCAGACTGTAATTATAAATTTATCTCATTTGCCTTCTAGTGTAAACAGGTTTTTCTTTTTGCATTGCTGAATATCTGTTATTTGGTATACTTATATGTTAGTAATTCTATACCCCTTGACTTCATGCACCAGTTTTTACATTATGGAATTTCTCATTTTATCACTAGTGATATTTCTAATCCTCTGTCTCCATCAAATAATATTAATATAGAACTTCTAGCATAGGCCAAATGGTTACATGTTACATCACTTTTTACCCTGTTATTATTTTGACCCCTTTATGACTTTATATTTAGAGTGGACTTTGTACAGTTGGCCTAAATTTGGATATTGCCATTTAATCAGCTTTAGTAACTTCTCTTTGTATTGAAAGTTAAGGTGGGCAAAATTTAGTGCACTCATTCACATGATAGATTAAATCTGTAACTTGCTATTTGATTTTGCTTTCTTCCTTTTTTTTTTGCTCTTTTGTATTAATTACTTATTATTCACTTATTTCCACCATAGAATTATTAGAAATGTCTTTCTGTTATTCTTGTATTTCTATAGGGAATAGCACAGACATTTTAAATTAATCTTATCCTATCTTTAAGTCACATCCGATCACTTCATAGTGTAAGAATCCCATACCTGCGAACTCTCATTTATCCTTTGGCATATTTTGTTGTTCTCTAAACTTATTTATGCATCTTGAAGATAGCACCATTTTGTGTCTTTTAAATGAGACAAATTTGTGATATACATGTACACATGCTCATGTGTATTCACAAATATTTCCAGTGTTTTTATTCCTCTTATACAGGTAAATGCTATCAACTGGCATCTTTATTCTTCTTCTTGAAGACTATTAGTTAATTTCCACAAGGCAGGTCTGCTATTGATGAATTACTTTCACATGTTTTATCTGAGACAACATTCAACTCTCATTTTAGAAATTTAATTCTATTGATATGAAATTCTAAGATGGCAATTTTATTTTGCATTTTTCCTATGGAAAGCACTTGAAAGGCTTTTACTTAAAGGAGTTTGTGAGCTGTGACTATATTTGTGTTTCTGATCTATCCTGTAGTGAGTTTCAGAAAGATTATTTGCCTTATAAAAAGTTTGAAAGCAACATTTAGGAAGATGTTAATTCAAAGAACTGGATATGACATTATACACCTATAATCCCTGTATCTAGGAAGCAGAGGCAGGAGGATCCTAAGATCAAGGCAAGCCTGGGATTTATAGTGAGATCCTGTCTCAAAGAACCAATCATCATCACCATCATCACCACCATAATCACCATTACCATAATCATCCTCATCACCACCACCATCACAATCACTAATACCATCACCATCATCACCACTATCATCATCATCACTAATGCCATCACCACTATCACCACCATCCAGAGAAGATATAATGAGGTTTCCAATGAGTCAGCAGGAAGATATGGATGAGACAAGTAGGTTGGGGTAATGAATTTCCCATCAGAACTTGGGGTGGGTTGTAAATGCAGATGTCAATTCTCTGCACCTTGGTTATGACTTGTGACTGAGGTTAGGCTCTGCTTATCGAGGTGAGAACTTACAGACACACTATTTGAGAGGTCAGTGGGGGACCATTTCCATGATGGTATAGGCCCTAGGGTTGAACACTGTCTGCTCAGATGCTCTGCCTGGAGTTCAAATTCCCCACTGGGATGTACTGCTTCTCTATTGGAAAATACGATGCATTGTCAGCTCTTGCATGCTTCCCACTCATCAAAGGGAGCATTATTTTTTTTTCTGCAAACTACTGAGGTCGTATTCTCAACTTAGACCATTTATATGATGCTGAGGGTCTCCCACTCTTCAACTGTGGCTCTTCCCTTCTGGTACTATTGACCTGAACTGGGTTCTTATGAATATATAGTCCTTAGGCTAAAGCAAGCTCAGGTCAGTAATTCTGCCATGGTGCTTGGCTTGTGGCTTCTTGTTAGAGACACCCTTGTAGGCACAGGCCTCATTAGACTCTGGTTCTTTCTGCTTCTTCTGTCGCACTGGTTACAAAAAGTTGACGGCTGAGTTCACCCACTAAGTTATGGCATTATTTAGACTTTTCCTTTCAACTTAGAATATGAAACAAGGATAAATCATTCAACCTTTGCCATCCATTTAACCCCTGTGTAAACTGTCTGAGGAATATAATGATAATTACCTTTTCCAGGGACCTAGTTGGGGGGAGAGTCAATTAAGGCTTGTATTGTGCTTTGAGATCTTTCAATGAAAGGCTCGGGGTTATTATTGTTAACAAGATACCAAAGGATATTTGCCAGCAGTGCCTCCCTTTGAGCCAGCATGTCTGTCATTAGTAATTTGGGGGCTTGGCACAGAGTCATGGGAATGTTTTAATGGCTTCTGTTCAACCCCAGAAATAGATCATGGAGTTGCTAAAAGAAACTCGTTTTCTTCTTTGCTCTCTTCTGTGTGTCTGCACATGTAGCAGTTTTCAGAGACCTCAGGATTCCTAACAATGGTCAAGGAAGTAGACAATAGGGTCTTATGTCGCCCCATAAAGTCATTCAGAAAAACAGCAGCTAGGTGTGCTCTGGAAACTGAGCTAAAGATGGTTAGCCCAGCACATTGGAAGTTTGCCTGAGCTGGCGCTACCTGGAGGCCTTGCTAGTTCACTGAGATCCAAGAGGGAGAGGGAGAGCCTTGTCCTCTAAGAAGTCCTTGGGAAATGAATGTGAGTTTGAACATGGTGTTTCCTTTGCAAGCCAGCTCCCAAATGCTTTTCAGGGCTGTCTTGATGAGTCAAGGCTGTTTTGCATTTAAGAAGCCTGAACTTGTTTCTTGGACATGGTCAAAGAACATGTACATCTGTCTGTGTTTGGCTCCCCATTGGAAGAGTCCAAGTTATATCTTAATTTCCAATCGATTAAGAAACTGCTCATTTAAAAGCTCCCATCTGTTCCCATGCTCTGATTTTGTTTCCATTACTTCTGTTCCTTGCATTGTGTTTGGTCAATCCTTTGCTCTGCTTGTCAAGACAACATGAGAGATGACAGAAATAGCAGATATTTTGAGATAAGGATGATTTTGACTCTTACTGATGGTAATCTTGGGTAAGTCACCTAGGCCCCTCCAAAGTTCATTTCACTGTTTGATGGAGACTGAGATACAGTATAGTTTGTGATAGGATTGTTGGGGCAAGGGAGTCAAGTGATCACAGTGATTTCAGGTACAGAGTGTAGCTTAGACCATGAAGCTACTCGACTGTATTCCAATATGGTATAGTAGGGACTCTGGCAAACTCAACATTCACCCCATACACAGGGAGAAGCAGATGTTTCCATAGATTCCTTTATTCTTTTCAAACAAAAACAAAAACCTAAAAGGAATCTATTTGCTTCCTTTCTTTTGTCAAAACAAACAGGGAACCCAGAAATCTGTAGACAAAGTTTCCTGACTTATAAATAGTGTAATTAATTCATTTTCTTTGAAAAGAGTAGAAAAATTAAACTGTGGGTGTTGGCTGGGTCTGGTGACCTAGTTTAGGACTTATGGTTTTATTTGATCTCTCTCTCTCACCCTCTTTCATTCTCCCTCTCCCCTTCTCTCTCCCCTCCCTCCTTCTCACACTCTCTCCTTCACTCTTTATCTCTCTCCCTTTCTCTTTCCTTCCCGTCTTTCCTTCTCCCCCTCCCCACTCTCACTTTCCCTCTTTCTTTTCTCCCTATATTCTCTTTCTCCCTTTCTCTATCTCTTGTTTACTCTGTCTCTCCCTCTCTCCCAACTCTCTCTCTCTTTTAACCAATTCCTGCTCCCTTCTCTTTCCTCTGTATCACAGACTACTTTGGGGCTTCTTTTTCCTTTCTCCATCCCTCACAACATTGATGGTATCTTTTTCTTTATCATTACCCTAAATGTAAGACCAGATTTCTTTCTTGAGACACATTTTCTTTTTTTTTTTTTTGGTTTTTCGAGACAGGGTTTCTCTATGGCTTTGGAGCCTGTCCTGGAACTCACTTTGTAGACCAGGCTGGCCTCGAACTCACAGAGATCCTCCTGCCTCTGCCTCCCGAGTGCTGGGATTAAAGGCATGCGCTACTAACGCCCGGCTTGAGACACATTTTCATAAACCACAGTTTTCCTGTCTCAACTTTACTCTCTCATTGTTCTCATGTCCAACAATATAGGATTGGTACCAAGTCCACTGGATTTTGGGACAATTCATCCTATACTGTATTCCTAGGAGGAAAACAGAATAAACCTCCCTACTTGTGCCTGAAAAAACAAACATAAAATAAAATTAAAAAAACACACAATCCCATGTGGTTGCTGATGCCATCATTAGGAACGAAAACTTGCCAGCATCTTGAGGTTGCCTCTGTGGATGTTTTTACCAGTCCTGAGCCCCATAATTGATGCTACTGCTGATCATGCTAAGGAGCTGGCCTAAAAAGAGACATGACAGCTGTGGTTCCATTGCCTTTCCAGAAAAATATGCTAAAGAAGCCCCAACCACTGAGGATTTAATAATTGTACTGTAAAAGGCATGTCTTCCGGAAAAACTCCCAGGCCTCTTTCTGCTTGCAATTACTTACCTTCTCTGAATAAAAAATTATTTTTAATTAAGTGTATGTATGTGTACTGTATGTATACACAAAAGAAAATGCTCATATAGGCTAGAGGCATTGGTCCCCTGGAGCTGGAGCTACAGGTGCTTGTGAGCCACCTAACTTGGGTGCTAGGTAATGAAGTCGGATCCTCTACAAGAACATTACATGCTCGTAACTGCTGAGGCATCCCTCTAGCCCATGTGTCTTCTTATTACTGGTTTCCAATGAGAAACATGACTACTTCCCTTAGGACAGCGCTGTTTGTATCTATCATGTCTCCACAGCCTCATGTGTTGAGCACTTGATCCCAGTCAGTGGTGCTATTTTGGGAGACTGTGGAGCCTTTTGGAGGTTGGGCCTGATTGGTGGAATTGAGACACTGGGGATTGACCTATGAAAGTTATGGTCTGGCCCCCTCCAACAGGGAGACCAAATAAGCCTTTCTCCTCTTACTCTGTTTCCCTCAGGTAGTTTGGTCACAGTGATCTAAAAGTAGTGAATCGAGACAGAAGACACTGGAAGTGAGCCAGTCACACTGCATACCATTCTTTCCATCCCTCTCCCATAACAGAAATAGCTAATCACTGAGGGCACTCTAATCTTTGAGTCACAAATCTGGGTATACATGACATCGATTGCTACTCATCTGAAGTTGGGAAGTTTGTCAAAATCCAGTCTGCCAAAAGAGAAAACAACCCAAATATTAATTAAGTGAAAAATAGGCTAAATACCCACCAAAAGGGAAACTATTCGGCAGTTAAATAAAAGATGGAATGTAGATGAACATAGCAATCTAAAGGAGCCACAAAATTATACTAAACAAAACAACCCAGACACCGAAGGTCAAATGTTGCCTGAGTGTTCTATAGGGAATGTTCAGAAAGGGCAAGTATACACTAACAGGAGGTAGGTGCACAGCTTTCTGGGGCCAGGGGTGGGTATAAGGACCAATTACAAGTGGACTCAAAATTTGGTAGAGGGAGTATTAGAGATGCTCTACAGTTAGAGGGTTTTGATAGGGGTTTCATATATACAAAAAACATTGAAGTTGTATATTTCAAACAAATGAACTTGGTTTTATGTAAATTATGCTTCAGTGAGGCTGTCTACAAAGAACACAGTAGCTATTATTGTTTGTCAAGATGTTTGACTCTCTGGAATCAGAAAAGCTTAAAGGAGAACTTTGAAAATTTTCATCAACTCCCTAAATCACATTGGGAAAGACTTCTGCAGTTTCTTTCTCTGGAAGCAGAGGCTTCTATACTGACACTTTCTCAGTAACATCATGTTCCGCAAACAAAGAAACCAGTTCCGGCTATCATGTGGCATAGCTACCCCTGAGACTGGTGACTTCTGGGAGAGAGGAACAGATTACTAAGGACTCATTTTCCTGCCTGTACCTGGACCCAAACCCCACACAGAACATCACCAATACTCGATTATTGATATAATAGTCTAGATATGAGCATTTATAGGCATCCATATATATATATATAATTTCCTAAGAATTTAGTATTAGTGCAATATATGGAGATGGTGTGGCATTCCTGCCATAACACTTTGTGATTTAGTATTCCCAGAAGATATGAAGCACTGGGGGCTGGACTATCTCTCTCCATCATTGCTTCTAGTTAAGTAAGTAGTAACAGTGAGGGCATGCATGTGTGTGTGCTGAATGTGTTGTGTTGTATTGGTGAGAATGTGCTTTAGAGTTGAAACAAACATAAATACACACACAGATAACACACACACAAACACATAGACACACAAGCACACAGTCATTACATACAATACAGACACATACAATACAGACACCCACACAAGCACTCATATATCACACACACATACAGATGCAGTTACACACACACACACACACACACACACACACACCTCAGTTTCTTCTCACATTTTAGGAAGTCCTTTTGGAACCATGATTTAGCTCTTCTGAGCATCTTTGAGATGAGGACATACAACCCGTCTTCTGAAGTTCTAGGAGACCCTCTATGCTACAATCTTGACTAGTTCTGGAATCAATGTAGCTGCTTCCTTAATGTATGCTTCTGACTTCCATTTCCTTTATATCCTCCTTTACCAAGTTCAAGATTTGTTTGTCTGGATCTAGGTAGTAGAGGCTCAAATGGAAGTTGTCCAATTCTCTGGGTAATTAGACACAAATGCAGCCAGCCCACGCTATTTAGCTTGTAAGAGAACCCTGCTGTGCTGAGCTACTGTTAACTGACTCTGGAAATGGTTTTCCTGCCTTGTCTCTCACCCTTCTTTGCTTTTGTCTTTGGTCCGAAGGGTTTGTAAGCAGCAGTAAGGACTGTGATGAGACGTTAGATCCATGATAATGAATATTCCTTGGCATGAAGAGATGGCAGGAATGATAGATGAGAAGTAGTCCTAAACCAGATGCCCCAGGAACCTGCCCACCCATTTTAATTTCACATTTGCTCAAAGGATCTAAGTTTTTGCTGCTGCAACAAGGCAGTGGCTTGCATTTGGTCTATTTGTCCTTTAAGTCACAACCAGAAATCCCTGGCGAGGCTGGGCATGATTTTGCATGACCATACACACTGATAGCCAAAACCAACTCTAGTTATATATATAGTAATATAATTGCTTATCTGTGAATGTCTTCTTCTGAACCAAGAGAAACAGCAGTGTGATGAATATTCTTCTCATTTTGTGTGTGTGTATATACAACTTCACACCCATGTATATGTGTGTCTGTAGAGCCAGAAGTCAATACTGCACATCTTCCTCTATTAATCTTCATTATGTAATATATATTTAAATATATATTTTTAAATATGTATTTTAAATTTTTTTGAGACTGCAATGTAATTACATCATTTCCACTTTCCCCCTTCTCCCTCCAAACCCTTCCATGTACATTTGTGTGTGTGTATACATACAATTTACTTTTACTTTTATTTTATAAGTTCTTTGAGAATTTCACTTAATATGTTTTGATCATATTAACCCTCACTCCCACAATTTCTCCCAGATCCATATCTCTTCCCTACCCATCCTACTTTACACCAATCAAGTCCAATTTGTGTTGCCCAGATAGTCTTGGATGTGTCACCTACCACTGGAGTATGGTTAATTTACCAGACCTATATATACACCTAAAGAACTCTCTCTCTCTCTCTCCCTCCCTCCCTCCCCCCTCTCTCTCTGTTTCTCCCTCCCTCCCTCCCTCCTTTCCCCCTCTCTCTGTCTTCTAGCAGCTAATATTTGCCAACAGCTCCTGGGCTAGGAGCATGCTAGGATTTTGTCTTGGATGACCTTGCACAGATCTTGTGCATGTGCTTTCGTGACCACTGTGAGTTCATACATGTAACTGCCCTGATGTTTCCAAAAGACACTGTTTTCTCGTCTCTTCTGGCTCTCACACTCTTTCCCCACTCTCTTCCACAGTGATCAATGAGCCTTCAGAGGAGGGGGATGATATAGATGTCCCAGTTAGGGCGAGCATTCTGTAGTCTCATATTCTCCACACATAGTTAGGGCGAGCATTCTGTAGTCTCATATTCTCCACACATAGGCCAGTTGTGGGTAATCACCATCTACTGCAAATCTGATATGGATTGAGAGATGTGATAATCTATCAGTAGAATGACAAGTCATTAAGAATCAATTTACAACAATGTCCATTTATCAGAATAATAATAGTTGGTTCTCCCTAGCATCTATGACATGTCTATTCACAGGTTCTTGACCTAGTAATGATGCCAGGTATGGGTTTCATTTTGTGGAGCAGGACTTGAATACAGTCACAAAATGGTTGGTTATTACCATGATGTTCATCCCTAATTCTTATAAATGACTGCTCAGCATTCTATTCCATATTACTCTTCATACTGTTTAGCTATACCCTATACCTGAGCATACACTCTGTTTATTGCTAGCCTTCCATGTGGCTTAGCACTTGCATATTCATAAGAAATTGTAATTAATTTTGAAAAATAAAATGTTCAGCATAGTTTGATTTTGAGTAAGGTCTCTGTCTATCATGTCTATCTAGATGTGATCACAGTAGGAATGAGTAATAATTGCTTTTTGCCTCCTAGAGTTTGCAATTTAGCTCACCATTGCATTTAGTATGTACACTCTCTTGCCCTCTCCATTGTCCTGACGATTAATAATGACTTATAGATAAACTAGTGGCTCAAGGAAGGATATAAACATGAACAAGACCACATAGCCTCTTGTTTACACAGCTGAGGAACAGTCCCATGTCTGGCTCTCAAATTCCCTTGCTGCTTGCTACCTTTTCAATAAGTACTTGGTAGCTCCAACTCACCCAAGTCAAATGGGTCAAATTTACCTATAGGATATTGGACTTTCAGAAAGCACCAGTAGTCCAGCCAAAGATAACATAGCAAAGAGGGTGATTGCTAATGATTGTGTGTGTGTGTGTGTGTGTGTGTGTGTGTGTGTGTGTGTGTGTGTGTGTGTGTGTGTGTGTTCTGGGTGGGTGCATGTATATATGTAGGTGTATGTATCTTTACATGGAAGTCAGAGGAGAACTTTGTTCTTCAGGCCCTATCTACGTTGCTTTTTATAAAAGGCACTCTCACTGGGCCTAAGGCTCACTCGTTTATCTAGGCTGTTTGTTCTTTGAGTGCCACTTTGACTATCCTTGCCACCCTGTATTAGGATTATAGGCACATGCCACCATGCCTGGCTTTTAATGGAGGTTCCAGGAATCAAACTTCCGTCCTCACATTTGCTCAACAAAACTTTTAATGACTGAACCAACTTTTTTAGTCCAGCTCCTGCTATTTTAAAGCCACCATACTTTGGTTCACAGGCAGAAACAGGAAGACTCTGGCTAGAACTATTCTTTGGAGGTTCTCTCCTGGAGTTAGATAAATCAGGGTTTGAGCCTCAAGTATGACTTTTTTTGTATCTGAAGCTTTGGTCAACTCATGTCTTTATCTGTCAAGTAGAAAATATCAGTGATCTACCTTCCTGTGTAGTTTTGACATTTTTGTGATCTTTAATGCATCAGATACACTACACAGATGAGAGTTTACAAAGCCTCGGCTATTATTTTTTTTCTTGTGCTAAATCTGTTTGCCCTCAGTAGTCCCTAGCTCACAACTGTCAATTCTGGGCCAGGCACCTGATCTCTTAACACCTTTGTTGTCCTCAGGAGCCCTTGGGCAATTCTTGACTCTTACTCCCATAGTAGGAGTATGTGAACATGATATGTTCCAGATATAGTCCAGGGGTGCAAGGTGGCTGCTAATTGGAAATGAAAGGCTGGGTACAGCTAATGGTTTTCCAGGTAGCCATTTATACTCAAGGGCAGTTTGGGAACTGGGTGTGATTTCTTCTTAGAATAACCCTTTTGAAACTTATGGTTCATCGTTTCTAAAATCCTGTCTGGCTGCTGAAGTTCCAGCTTGGGAACTTGCTTCTTTGACCTGGCTCTTTGTGCCAAGCCAGACAAGTACAGATGCTCCTTGTCAGACCTGGGTCAAATTGCTCAGCCAGAACACTTAACGCTGGGTCAGGCCAGCCTCCCGCTGAACTGGGCCATTGGCTACACTGGAGAGATGTTCCCGGAAGGAGGTGGTGATGTGCAGAGCTTATGGGGGTGATGCCTGCCAGGAGCCTAAGATGGCCTGCAGCTAGGAGGGCAGGATTACTTATATCAGCCCCTCCCAGGCAGCAGGTTCAGACAGGAAGATCAGGAGTCCACCCTCACCCAGGTCAGAGAGGACATTGGCAGGCAGTAGAGCAGGCCCTCCCAAGCCTGGGCTTCTTGGGCCTGCCCATTCCAGTCTGGCTGTCAGGGAAACCTGTTGGGTAGGCTCCTGTGTATTTCCCTGTAAGGCTATTTTTACAGTCAGGCAGAAAAGTTGGGTGAGAGAAGGGAGCCCTTTAATGACTCTGACATATGCTTGAGAAGCTGCCAAAGGGTGGTTTATGTTTCTTAAACAGAAATGTGTTATGATAGCTAGGCTGCTTCTGTGGCAGTGATAGCCCAGCCCTGTGTAAGGCTGGGGCTCCCTGGCAGGTCCCTTTGCCAAGTCAAGGGTCAGTATGGCAGAAGCAGGAGGTTCCAGATTTGAGGGAGCAGCAGAGGCAGATATAACTGTCCTCAGAGGATGTGCCATTGGAGCAGACTCATGTCTCCCTGACCTCCAGTTTCCTCATCAGTCAAATGGTGAGAGTGGTCTACCTCTCTTGGAACCATTTCCTTGCTGCACATTCCTCCATTGCATATGACAGTATTCTGGGCATTCCACAAACTCGCTTTCACTTAATCCTATGATGACAGCATTAGGCAGGTGCTATTTTTACCCTGGTTTCATAGATGAAGCCCAGAGAGACCAAAGGACTGGGCCAAGGTCTCATAGCAAAGCTAAGCTCAGAATCTGAGTTGATGACTCCAATGTCTCTAACCACTGTGTTCTACTTCTTGAACTTTTCTGGAACACTCATCACCTAAGCATTTACCTCAGTTTGGAATATCACATTAGCTGACTCAAGTCTTTGATCAATGTCCATGTCCTCTATTCTGAGCTACCCATCTTGCTTTTACTCAGCACCTTATCCTCTCTCTGCACTTAAGAAGGATTTCCCTCTGAGTTCATATATGAGATACTTTCCAGATGACCACAATAAAGAATTTGAAATACCAAGAGGCTCCCTAGGAAATTGTCCATACCTGTTGTGGGCTCCTGTGACATGTTTGCATTCAAGGTAGCCATGGGGTGGTGAATGACCCCCTTTCTAGTAATTCCTCGGTTCAGCAGGATCAACCCATGCATGGAAACCCCTCACATAGCAGTCATTGGAGGCCTCCATTGGACTCATCCACAAAAGCATGAAGATAGGCACCATATAACTTTTCCCTCACCAGGGAGGCAGCTCCCAAAGTCCCTACCCAATACCCTTGAAGAGGAGACAGAAAGATGGGTGGCTCTTCTACCTAGTGATCATCTTCTAAGCATCCCAACTCACCTGGGCATCCTGTCTCTAGGCCATGCCTGACAGCTTCTAAAAATTCTCCTTTGCTCTTGTTTCTTCCTTTCCATCATGCTCATCCCAAACTTCTCAGTTCATGTGTCTGAGAGTGCTAAACCCTGTTTATGGGCACGATGAGGGTTGCAAACTGACTGATGTGAGAGAAAGATGCTGCAGTTTATCAAGCACATACGGATAGGTTAGGATGAGGTATAAGTGTAATTGGTCTCTAAGTTGGAATGGGTAGTTTACTTATATTACACTACAAAAAGGAATAGCTTGTGAATCCTAGACTCGACATTCTCAACTCTATTAGCAAAGAGAATGTTATAGAATATTA
Source organism: Mesocricetus auratus (assembly GCF_017639785.1). Classification (NCBI taxonomy): domain Eukaryota; kingdom Metazoa; phylum Chordata; class Mammalia; order Rodentia; family Cricetidae; genus Mesocricetus; species Mesocricetus auratus. Next base: position 6,361,659 of record NW_024429209.1, on the reverse strand, counting down.
GAGAGGGTGCTGGTTTTTTGATAGTAGTGGGTATTAGATGATGATAAATGTCTTGGAATTTATATGCCTGACATGAAAACACAGTCACTCAGAAAAGCCTGTGTAAATTTATTGCAAATCCATTACACATTTGAGTCTGTTCCAGAACGAAGCCCTCTACTTGTGACTTTGTACCTTTGTCTTCATTGTGAATCTGGAGCAATACTAAAACCAAGGAAGAACTTTGCCAGCATGAGAAATAAATTCCTCCCCGCTCAATGAATATCCTAGTTAGCTTGTTGTAAAGCTCATAGGGTAAAACTGGCTATTTAAGTTTGAACATTAGCAGAGTCTGGGAGCAAGGGTATTTTAGGCATTTGGATCTGAGATCTTTATATTTTTCAAGGAGATGTTTTCACTTGGTAAAGACAAGTTCTTGGCTCAGACAAAACAACTCAACAGTCACCTGTGTCACTTGACAGTGCTGTTGCTGCAGAACATTGCCACACCTGGGTGTGTCTAGGGGGCCTTTGACATGGAGCATGAATATCTTTATCCACTCAGGGTGAGGTGGTGGCAGCCTCAGTAACATTCCCCACAGGTGGCTTGGCTCTTGATCAAACTCCCTTTGATCTGAATGGAAAGTCTTCTGGAATTAGTGACAGTTGTTCTAAAGTGCCTATCCTGTCCATGTGGCTATCATGTGAATCAGAAGATTCCATGAGGCTGTGACCTTGTCAGCCAAAAGGATATGAAAGGCTGTGTGATTGACTTAATGACTTTACAAAGCTTCTTGTATAAACACCATTCCAAAATTAAAGAAGATATTTTGTTAGATTACATCAGTTTAGGAGATGGTATTATTGTGGAAGGCAAGTTGAACAAAATTGATTTTAGAAGTGTTAGAAATTTTACACTGTAGGTGAATCTGATGGCCACATGTTCCTTGCTCTGTCCTATTTCCTAATGGCTAGAGTACATGTTTATGCACACATATAAATGCACACTTACATACATACTCACTTTTACTCTTTTTGGACAGCTATCTATTGTCTTTTCCAAAGGTGTTTGTGTGTGTGTGTGTGTGAGAGAGAGAGAGAGACAGACAGACAGACAGACAGACAGACAGACAGACAGACAGAGACACAGAGAGAGAGACAGAGAGAGAGACTCGTGATCATTTTGTGTATAGACTCACACCTGCTTTGTCTATTGTTTAACAAGAGTCCCATGTTTTAACCTTTGGACATCCAATGCTGGGTGTGTTTAATTCCAAGAAAGTAGCCTCATCCAGGGCATCAGAAACCTGTCCCATTCTATCCTAACTCTCCTAAATATCCTCTCTGAGTTCTCAGGTGAACTCTCCATCCTCAGCTGTTAGCTCTATTCACCATCTCTTCAGCATCACATAAGGGCCACACAAGCATGCACTCTCTACCTCAAGGCCAGTGAGAGTGTTCAGGGAATGCAATGAATGTTTCAGGTAAGTGCCATGGCAGACTGGAGGGAGTACTTCCTTAAAGTCAAAGCTACTAGACTTAGCAATGCCTCAGAGCTACACCTGCTAAGGACATGGAAGAGAAAGCTTCATCTAGAAGCTTTCATTCTCAGGGCAAATTATCAACAAGTCTGTGGAGGGGGAAGTGATGGAAGGTACCAAAGGAAGAACACAGGTTGGAACACGATCACGGAGCAATGAGCCAGATAAAAGTTACTGTGGGTTTCAAGTTGATTTTTCAAATTTTCTGTAGTCCTGCTTAATGAGTAGACTACTTGACCAGCATATGTGATAAAATTTTGTAATATTCATAATAATAATATTGTTGATTTAATACTGTTTGCATAGTAGAGTATTATACACTTAACTAGATTGGCTCATTTAATTATTTTCATAAACTTGATAGAACAAACTAGTAGTCCTTTCTTACATTTGAGGAAACTAGAGTACAGATGAGTGAAATAACCTGTTCAGAGGTCTGGACCTAGTAAGTCATAAAACAAGCATTTGAACCCTGAGCTCCTTGTTCCCATGCCCTGTGTTCAATCATTGTATTATCATATCTCCTGATGCTATATTCCAGGGCCTGCATATTATTTATGTGAAAGCTTGGATAATAAATATTGAAAACTTTGTGGCCATTTAGTCTCCATGGCCACCACTCAACTCTGTAGTTGCAACACTTAAAAGTTCTCTGACAATATGGAAATTAATGCTGTGGCTGGGTCTTGAAAAGCTTGCTTTATGAATAGAAGACATCTGATGGGTTTGACCCCTCTACAGGAGTTTGTTGACACTTGGCTTAAACCAAAGAGGAGAATGAAGAGTGGGATTCAGCAAACATTCATAGGAACACTTATTATGTGTCAGGTGCCTCAATTAATTTAGTTTATTGAACCCTTCAAAAGCTGTGAAGTAGAAAAGGAATTCCCAGTTTATAAATGAGAGAACACAGGCTTAGTGAGGTTCACTTTCCTACAGACATCCAGCTAGTAAATGGCAAAAGAGAATTGAACACAACAGGACATCATTCAAGTTCCTTTGTCGTTTTTCTCTGTAGGCTTTCCAAGTAGACTGAAGCCCCATAAATACTCATGTCTCCAGAAGCTATATTGCTGCCCTTTTTCTTTTTCAGGGAAGTGTGAATGTGTCATAACTTGGCCGAGACTAGCTGCAAGGCATGCTGGGACCTTTGGCTTGGGAGGCATCTGAAAGAGGAGAAGGCACCAGAAAAAACATTGAGTGGAACTGGCCGAGCTGGAAGGCTGGCTATTGGTGGAGGGAGGGAGGGCTCTCAGTGGTGCAACTCTTGAGGTTTCAGGTTAGTATCCTGGGCTTGAGAGTCGAGAATTCCCCAGCCATGATTAGAGGAGGGAGCACTCTAGTTCGGTATCTATACTTATCAGTGTTTCTTAGGAGGAGAGAGGTGGAAAGATTTGGCTACTGTTTGAGACACAGAAAGTATACAGAGTGAGAAACAGGAGTTCCAAATGTGATACACAGTTCCATAGACCCAGTTAGAAATAGTCTTGGTTCTTCAGTGTCAAGGCCATGCCTTTAAGGAGACTGTTGCCAGACCCTCTACCAGATGATCCTGTTCATCTAAATTCTAGGGTCAATATCTAATTTACCCAGACTGCAAGACACTTGCACTCCGTATTCTGGAATGCTCATTTCCCAGACATCCTGTGCCTTTCCCTCATTTCTTTAATACAGAAATGTCCTGCTCAAGGGTATTCCTTGGCTATCCCATTCAAATTTCTAAGCTTTCTCTCTCCTCTAATATTTTACTAGTCTCTTTTCTTGCTTTACAGTTTTTTTCCTCCTTAGCATGTGCCATTAACCCACAAAATGTGTTACCTTGTTATCTTGTTTCTTGACGGCTCTCCGGGAAGTCAGGAAATATAATACAGCTTTATTAGTATAAACACAGCATTTAGAACCATGTTCACACTCAATAAATATCTGTTGAATTAATGAATTAACTTACTATGAGTCGTAATTATGTTTTTGATCATTTATTGCCCCTTTCTACCATAGACTGAGCTCTGTGAGAGTAAAGACCATGTCTATGTTTTTGTTGCTGTTTGTACAATTCCTAGCCTGTATTTGATGCTCAACCAAGTGAATGAGAAGATGAAGAATTAGAAGTGGAGAGGTGTCACCAAAGAGTAGAGATGCTGAATGTGCTTCTCTCTCATTAACCTAGTCCTCATCAGGTTCAGTGGCACCTATTATAATTGTTAGAGAAGTTTATTTCCAACTAATCTAATAATTCCTTATGGAGAATATGTTGTTTGTTGGTCATCTCTAAACTCAAGTTTCTTTTTTTGTTTTTTCAAGACAGGTTTTCTCTGTGACTTTGAATGCTGTCCTGAAACTAGCTCTTTCTTTAGACCAGGCTGGTCTCGAACTCACAGAGATCCACCTGCCTCTGCCTCCTGAGTGCTGGGATTAAAGGCTTGCGCCTCCACCAGTTGGCGAAACTCAAATTTCTTAATGTCAGCTGACAGTAGGTGATGGTTGCCTACCTAAGTTATAAACTATATTGCAGTAACTGAAGCAAAGCCTAATAGTCTGAAACTCATTTGAAAGCTCAAGTACTGGTGGGGTTGAGCATACATTGTTTAGGACCAACAGATAGAAGGCAAGGCTTTATTTGCATGTGGTAACTGTTTTAGTTAGGGTTTCTATTGCTATGATGAAATGCCATGGCCAAAAACAACTTGGGAAGGAAATGTCTTATTTCATCTTAAAATCTTCAGGTCACACTTCATCTCTAAGGGAAGTCAGAGAGGGACACAAGGAGGGACCTTAAGGCAGGAAGGGAAGCAGAAGTCATGGAGAAGCAGTGCTTACTGGCTTGCTCCTCATGGCTTGTTCAGCCTTCTTTCTTAGTATACAGAGACACCAGTCCAGAGGTGGCACTGCCCACATTGAATTGGACCCTCCTACATCAATCATCAATGAAGAAAAAAGCCCCATAGCCAGTGTGGGGGGGACATTTTCTCATATAAGGCACCCACCTCCAAAATAACCTTAAACTGTGTCAAGTTGACAAAAAACTAACCAGGAAAGTAACTTTCAGGGTATAACTGGGAGGGGCTAAGACAATCAGACACAGAGGATCCTTCCAGAGTCCCAGACCATTGGATCTTTCCAGACATAGTAGACGGTAAGGGTACTCAGAGGACAGGAGACAGACAGGAGAAGAGGTATAATGGAATCATAGGAAGACCAAAGAAGAGCATGAGTCTCGTGCACTGGTAACAATCGTTTGGCAAACCATATGAGACTATACAGGAGCTATGTGTCCCTGTTGCTACAGAAAAGGAACTGAGAGTGAGTTTAGTCTTTATATAACCACATAGATGGAAAATAGGACAGAAATGTCATTCCCAACTTACTTCAGGAAGCATGTGTCCTAAGTTACTTTTCACAGCCCTTTCAATTCTTATGCAACAAAGAGATTTGTTGGTATTGAATGGCTTACAAAGAGTTGTTAAACTACAAGTTGCATCCATGGGAGGATATAGGATGATTCCTGGTTTAAGGATTAGTGATCAGAAATGCCTTTGGATGGTCATTTATCTTAACTGTGTGATTGATGGATGAATGGATAAGGGAATGACTCCATGGACAGAAGGGTCAATGAACATCTGAAACAAAACTTTGAGATTCTATTTAAAGACAGGGATTTAAGGAGGAGAGCATATAGGAACTACAGAAGCCCCAAATGAGGGGTAAGATCAGCTGAATTTTAGAGAATTTTTAATCCCACTTTTCACGAACTCCATGCCAAGGCTCTTTGAATGAGACAGATCCTGAAAAAACTGGACAATTGGTTGTTTAATAGAAGCTACTGGGGTTTTTCTGTGTGGGGTGTATTTGTATGATGCTTGTAGGTGTTACACCACCGTTATAAAAAAGTGACACTTTCTGTGTTGGATCTGTGTGTATGTATTTTCTTGAGGACAGATTGAGCTAAAGGAGGTGTGTTCACATTGTCACCTTTATGTTGATGCCTTGCTATTTCTGTAGTTGCTCTCATTATTCAGTGTGATGCTATGCTATTTGGTGTCTAAAGATACATGAGCACTTGCTCTGAATTTTGTTTGTGCCCATTGTCACTATAGAGTTGACTGGGTCAATATACAGTCAGTAGGGAAACAAGGATCATGACAAATGTAGGTGGTGAAGCAAAGGCACAAAACACAGCCCAAGGAACAAGCAGGAAACTAGGCCAGCTATGATTTGCAAGATAGCATTCAGGGAAAGGATGGACATCGGTACTATTGAGTCCTTGTGTTGATTGCTGCGTACTTTGCCTCCATTTTTCTCTTTTTTAAAATGTTCTTTTTGGATTTTTCGAGGTAGCGTTTCTCTGTGGCTTTGGAGGCTGTCCTGAAACTAGCTCTTGTAGGCCAGGTTGCTCTTGAACTCATGGAGATCCACCTGCCTCTGCCTCCAGAGTGCTGGGACATTTTCCCCTTTTTTAAAGATTTGTTTGTATTTTTAATTTGTGTATGCACCTGTAGGTATATGGCCTGTAAGTGCCAATGTGTCCAGAGGTCAGAAGTGTGTATTGGATCCCTTGGAATTCTGGGCCACCAATGTGGTTGCTTGGAACTCTTCCTTTGCAAGAGCAGCAAGTGTTCTTCACTGCTAAATCATCTCTGCAGCTACCAGCTTTCATTTTACTCATGCAATACTACATTGAAAAAAGTATTGATGAACCATCTCTCTCTCTCTCTCTCTCTCTCTCTCTCTCTCTCACACACACACACACACACACACACACACACACACACACACACACACACACGCATGCCCATATGATGATGTGGATGTGTCACTGTTTTGAGATGGAATAGGTTGCTGAGAGTAACAAGAAGACTTGGTAGACTAGGAAGAAAGGAGGCATGGAGGCATGAACTTGGGAGAAGTCCAGAGACCAGGGAAAACACTGTTGGTGAGTTGAATGGGCTTCACTATAGTTAATCATAGACACCCTGCTTTCATCCTAGCTAATTCAAGAGAATGGATGAGCTCTCCAGAATCCCCAGGGCTGGCATTCAGACCTGGAGTTGAGAGTGATGAGGCTGGGCTGAGATAACACTGGAGCAATGAAAATTCACCTCCCATCAAAGCAGTGAAGATCAAAGCAAAAAGTTAGCTAGAGGTGACTGCAAATGTTTAGAAATAAGCAATGGCCCTGATTCTAAAGGATCTGAGAGTATAAATGGGAACATCTCAGAGTTGTTTGGAAAGAAACATTTGCGTGATTTTGTTGCTAAGAAGGTAGCTGAGAGAACAGGTGTAGTGCAGTTAGAATAAAATAAAAAATAAAATCAAGTTAGCAAGCCTTTCATTAGCTCTTTTAAATCCATTTCCTAACTTTGTCTTTGTAATAATTATGAAGCACATGACATGGCCCCCATTTACAGAAGAAAAGTAAAACAAACAAACAAAACCCTGAGATTCAGTGAGGTCAAGTGGCTAGCATAGACATATAGTTCAGACTTCAAGTCTATTTACTCCTGACTTCAAAAATCTAACCTACAGCCAGGCATGGTGCCACATGCTTTTAATCCCAACACTCAGAGGCAGAGACAGGTGGGCTCTATGAGGTCGACCTGGGTCTACATAACTAGTTGGAGACCAGTCAAGGCTACATAGTGAGGACTTTTCTCAAAAACAAAACAAAACAAAACAAAACAAAACAAAACAAAACACCCAAGCATACGAAACCAATGAAAATCTGACCTATAATGTGATTGGACAACAACAGGCACACCCTGTATATGTAAAACAAAGGAGTATCGTGTTTGGCTGGGGTGGTCCATGGGCTATGATAGAGAAATATCTGGTGCTTTTAGTGGAAAAAAAAAAAGAAACAAAAAACACCCAACAATGAAAACAAGACAGAGTGCTGAGTCACTTAACCCAAGCAGCCTGCAGAAGGTAATTATAAACAGCTGGGGAAGACATCATGGGACTCCACAGACCAGGATCAGCCACTGAACTCTGGAAAGGGGAAGTTTCTGTGGAGAACCCAGGACTGAGCAAAGCCAGAAAGAACTGGACAGAGCCAAGCAGAGTAGGCCCTACGCTGAAAGCAAAAGAGAGCTCAAATTCTAAGGCTCCAGAGTTCCTTGAGCTATGGTGTCTCTCAGGAGGTAGAAAAGTAATGGACACGTGGCCCTGAAACCCTGAAGCCTTGACTCTCCATCACGTGAAAATAAGTTTGAGTCGAGGCAATAAAAGCAGCAGAGGCCAATGAAAAATCTCCAGGTAGAAGGGCAAGGTTGAATGATGGAGTGGCCCTTTTGGACTTGGACGTTAGTTTTTCTTAGTCTTCTAAGGTACTGGTGGCTCATTTATCTCGAAAGGCCAGGTAACTAATGCTTTTTTATTGATGAATGGCCACTTGCCTTCTGATGTACAACCACTTAGTTAATTTTCCCTTCCTGAAATTGCTGTACCTCTGAGTTGTCACACCTGCTAAGCTCCCTCCATTGAGAACCCAAGAGTCCTTAGGAAAGCTCCTGAGTCTAAGTGCTGAGGAGAGGCCTTATATACCATTGACCAGACCCCTATCAGGCAGTCAGAAACAGCCCCACTGAACAGAGAAATGGGAAGTCAGAAGGGGAAATGGATTGGGAGTGTGAGATGAGGGATATCCATTTGTTCTCCAAGCTACCATTCTTGATACCTACCCTGCCCCATGGATTAGTGATAAGGTCAAAGCCATGTTGTACCTGGTACATTTGATATCAATAGAGGAGACTACAGAAGTGCCTTGCAGCCCTTTAGACTTGGCTAAGTGAGATTTTAGATACAAAGATTGTGAATAAGTGGCTCACATAAGTGGTCCAGTTATTGGAGAAAAATCTCATTGCATAGGACACTGATGTAGAGTGGGAAAGGCAGAGTATCCACCAGGAACCAGCTCATTTTGGGTGAGATTGTAAAAATGTCTGCAATGAGATCAAGGCTCAGTGAGAGTTTAGCTCAGACAGGGTTTGTGGCCAGACTTGAGTCAGCGTATTCCTCTTCAGAGCAATGTTGAATGCTATCATGAACATTTGAAGGATCCCTAGAACTCATCTTATGGATGTTAATGATAAATAAGGTGGGAATGAAACCAGAATGTTGACTATCAAGTGTCTGCTATGGAGCCTAGGACCACAGGAGACACTGTGCTGAGTAAATGTTCTCCGACTCTCATCCATTTTCTTTCTGTTGTTTTTAAGGAATGGTGTGAATGATGAAGATACCAAGGCCTGTGCTTGAAGCTAGTTTGGTACATGGCATATTAAGAACAGATCAACAAGGATGATTTAGTAGCACAAAGTGCTAATACCAAAGCATGGCCAAGAACACAGTTGTTCAAGGCCATAAGAGTGTGCCATGAGGTGCATATTCAGCCTCTCCAAAGCTCCTTTAAAGGAATCTCTGGACACCTCCTTCAGCTTATCTAGCTAAAATCAGATATACATTTTTAATATAAATCAAAAGCCTCTATTTGTGAACACAGCTCAAGTCTGAGCAACTGCAGGGATACAGTGGGCTCTTAGGCCCAGTAAGAAAGAAGTTCTGTGGCTTGGGCAGTCTGTGGGGCTCCTGGCAGTGGGACCAGGACCTACCCTAGGTACATGAACTGATTTTTGGTGCCCATTCCCTATGGTGGGATACCTTTCTCAGCCTCAATACAGGGGGAAGGGACTTGGTCCCGCCTCAACTTGATATGCCAGACCCTTTTGACTCCCCATAAGAAGCCTTACCCTTACTGAGGAGTAGATGCAGATTTGGGTGGGGGAGAGGTAGGGGGAGTGAGAGGAGGGGAGGGAGGGGGAACTATGGTTGGTATACAAAATGAAAAAAAAACACTTTTAAGTAAATAAAAATTTGAAAAGAAAAAGAAAGGAGTAATGGCAGTTCCTATCCACCCTGCCCCCTTGGAGTCAACTCTTGCGTCTCTTTCTCTTTGACTAGTCTACGAGTAAATTCTTGGGGATGCCTGAGCTGCATTCAGCTAGCCTGTATTTCAGGCATCAGTTCTACTTAGGGACTTCCAGCATGAAGCACTTGGCTGTAGGCTAGGTATAGGCTGAAGGGTGCCTTTAGCTCTCATTTCTATCCTTCTAGTTCAAATGGTGACATTTGTCCAACTTGTGTCTGAGGTAATCTAATAACTGAGTTGGCCATGAGCTCTGGTGGCTGAGCATGTAGTGCCTTTTGGGTTCAGACTATGAAGACACTCTGCAAAGCCTGGGGCAAAGGGCGGGAGCCTTCCCCAGCAACATCTTTCTGTTACTTAGACACACAGTGAACTTCCCTCTGTTGCCTTTGTGCCTAGTCACATTTCTCACCTTAGCAATTGAGAGGACCAGTTGTCCATACACAGTTTAGTGACTTTTTTTTTCGTAACGGAAACCCTGAATTTTGATGACTCTAGATTCTTGGGGACACAGAACCAAATCCCCAGTTATTTGACCTGGTGAAAGTACACTGTGAGTCTACATTTCAGCATAGGACACTGTACAGTTGATTTAAATACTTCACTTGCACTGTTGGTGCATAGTACACACTCAATAAATTCCAGTTAGGAAATTCAGATCCACCTTCCTAATGAGAAAATCCCCTCTTGAATGTCTCTGTTTCTGGCCAATTTCAGAGACTGTATATGCCACGGAGTTCCCTTCACGGTATCTCCAGCAGAAGACAGGCGGTGGGGGTTGGGAGCTAAGAAGCAGAAAGCCTTTTGGTCCCAAGATCTGTTAAGCAATAGGAAAACATCCTTGGAGAGTGACTGCTGACAAAGGAGTCCTTCCCATTCCAAACCAGAGGGAAGGAGTCAGCCAAGAGCAGTTTTTGTTTGGGACAAGATGGCTCAGCTGACTGAGGTGGGGACCCAGTGGCAGGCCCTCCTCTCCCTGTGAATTTTGTGAGAGAAGCCATCAGGATGGGAGGTAGCCATATTGGCCAACAACGTGTCTCCTGGGAGTTTCAGGATGACAGGGGTGGCACAGAGTTTCTTTCCAGGGTGGTCTCTGACGGGAATGGGAGAATCTAGGAAACGTTTTGATGAAAGGACATTAAAACAGAACCATATTTTGGGGACTGAAATTTCCAATTCAGAGTCCAAACAGAGAATATTAAAGGATTTGTACAAAAAAAATTGCCTTTGTCCTTCCCTTTGGGGCTGAGACAGTAGGGTTTTCTTGCTATTACTGCTTGCTTTCTTAAACACAAAAGCAAGTTAAGTTCAGAACTCCAGGATGGAGCTGGGGAGAGAATGATCCATTTATTTAGAGTAGAGGAGACACTTGCCAGAAGATCTGCAGGGAAATGCCCTTTGCCTGCAGGCCCTTGGAGCCCAGGCCAGGCTAAGCTGATTAAAGCTCCATTCAGAATCGCAATAACCCAAAAGCTATGCTGGGGCCACTGATGGGCCTTAAGATTAGCCACTAAACTGATCGCTCTCTCTGGGATTGTGGCTGTTGTATTTTTGGAAACTGAGCACTTTAAAAAAATTCTCTTTTCTCATGGCTTTCCGTGCGAACCTCATTAATTTCCCAGAGTCTCTGCAGAAGAACAATTGCTGTAATTCCATCTGGCAAGGTTCTAAAGCCTGAAAATTTCTCATAGAAAATAAAATATATGGAAAATGAATAGACACACTTATATATGACCTCTGTAATGGATGGCCCAAGTATACATAATAGGCTACACTCTATATACAAACATACACATATGTGTATATAAATATTTTTTTTTCCTTGCCTTCCTGCCCTTGTCCTGGAATTCTTAGCAATTTGGCCTGTCCCTGCTTATTAATGATGTTTCCAGAACAGAGCTCATTGGTGCATTTTCAGCAATGGGCTGATTAATAGGTGGGCACCGGGGAGCTCTTTGAAAGCCAGGGCATTGCTGGCTTGTTGACCTTGATGCTCAGGGGATAGTCTTGCTTCAAACTATGGAATCTCAGTTAGCATCATAAATTGTGGAGCCACTGGTTTTATTACCCTTCTGCCTCCTGCTGGGAATGTTGTTTCTCTTTAATAATGGGCTGAGCAGCAGCAATGAGCACGGCCCCCCCCGCCCCCCTCCTCCTCCCTCACTTGCCCTGTGCATTTTTCTCCCCCACCTCCACTTTCTACCTCCTGCCTTGATCACCAAAGCAGAGTCCCAAACACACTCCTACTCATCCATGCACTCGCATACAAACAACACACACACAGAATTCTCATGTATGTAAGCAATTCTCTACACACACACACACACACACACTCCTAGGATCACACACATATACAATATCTACAACCGTTACATAGTCAGGATTTAGTCAGGACACCCCACTCCAGTTCCTTGCTTGGCACAACTAAATCAAGCAGGGGTTTTCAAAGGCTTAAAAAACAAAGACATCAAAGCAAAACAGAAAGTAGCCAGTCTGAGGAAATATGAAAAGCATAAAAATAGCCTTGTTTTCAAGAGAGATTTCTAGAGTCTCTGTCAAAACAGTGATGAGCTGGCCTGCTTTCTTAACAGTGTTCTCAAAAGAGCAAAGGTGACTCCCTGCTTCTTCTGTCCCTGACCTCCCTTTCTCTGCAAGAGCCATCCCTGCTTCTGGGGCCTCAGTAATTGACTTTACACACAGGCTCCTGATCCTAGAACTGACCCAAGGGAGCCTTGTGATTGGTCTGAGCTCTACCTAGCTCATGGTTCATATTTATGCTTCATTGCCATTTTTTGGGGGGGCTTTCTTGTCCAACAAATCCTCCTCTTTCCAGTCAAGAGTATTATGTTTTTCTCCCCTTTCACAATAACCACACAGTTGTAAATTTGTGTTTATTTGTGGGTGGATTTGGTTAATGTCTGTCTCCATCTCTGGAATGTAAACTCCTTTAGTGTAGGGACCCCATGTCTGATTACACTCACTCTTCAGATCTCCAGAGTCTGTCCTCTTACCAGGAATAGAGCTCACATTCAATAAATATTTGTTGATGGATAAATAGGCCCTTCTGTATTAGATTATACACAGTGTAGAAGTGGCTCCTCAAATCTTACTCTAGCTCAATGTCTACAATGTCTCTGTGCTATCTTAGATGTTATTGCTGCCCTGGTCAGATCTTATTTGTTGAGCTGTGTCTCAACTGGACTGAAAGTTAAAGATTTTCAGCTCACCCTTCTATAGAGTGGCTTTGGGATTGGATACTATCACATTCAGAGATGCCTAGGAAGCTACATTCTCCCCAAATGGTGATCAGTAGCAAATGTCCAAGTAATATGGAAATAGAGAAATGAGCCTCTCTGCCTTCAGGTGGGAATTTTATGGCCCACTCAGAGTTCCCAAACTCCATACTGTATTAGGCTGAGCCTAGACTTCAGCTGAATCTTTGTATTAGTCAGTGTTCCACAACTGTAACAAAATAGCTGAGACAGGCTACTTATAAAGAAAAAGGGGTCCATATCCAGTGCATCATATCTTATAATACAGAGAGATGAAAATTATACATGTAATATTAGTAACAGTATGGTTTTGATGCTCTGTTCTGTGTTTTTCTAAATACTATGTTTCTGTCTTCACAACTCAAATGCTTGTATTATTGTTACTTCCATTTTATAGGTGGAAAGGTGCTTCTCACATAGTGCTGTGAGTATCTAAGATGATGCCACTACCAAATGATGTGGCTGGTCCCTGACTCCAGGGACTTAACAGGTAGCTGGTATAGTATCATCTGCTCAAATGTAATAACTATTCTGATAATCTGGGTAGGATTTTATACTCAGAATGGTTACTGTTTTATATTGTAGCTTACACTTCTTGGTATATTTCAATAAAGTAAATGTCGAGGAACAAACATCTTTTAAAGATGATGTTGATGATCACGATGACTCTCTTCAAAGGAACTCAGCTGTCTGCACATCAGGGCTTCATGGTTCAAGTGTCTTCCTGTTAATATTGTCCTTTCCACCTCAGAATCTCAGCCATTAAAGACAATCACACTGTCATCTGGGCATAAAAAGGCTGTCATTCTAGGCACCGTGTGAAATATCACTCATGGATTCTTTAGCATCTAATGTATGTAAATTTGGATGAGATATAAACTCACAGAAGGGAAACATGACCGGAGTTCCCAGACTGAAGTGTAAGCTCATTCACTCTGCTTTGCTCTGACTGTCGGTGCCTACCACACTTGTCTGGAAAACTCCCAGTGAATTCCTGAGAGAACAGCTTGCTATAACCAATGAGAAGTACTTAATGACTGACATGTGGCAGTCAATTGATGTGTCTATCTAGGTTCTTTTTTCAGTGTTTAAAACAGGTAGAAAATCCTGCTGGGAAACTCCATTGCAGTTGTGGTCCAGTGGAATGGTGTTCACAGGACATCTAGGCCTTCAGGATTTGGGTTTATCTTTTCATGCCATCTTGTGAACAATGAAAACTATGCCAGGGCTTGGGGTACCCAACCATGGTGATTTGACTTATAACATGAATTGGATAATCTACATCATTTAAAAGGACACCTAGAGAACATCTCAAAGGAAGAAAGTTGAGTCTACTCCTGGCAGCATCAGGACCAGGCACCTGACTCTGTCAGACTTACATGCCAGTTCACAGTACTGGCTGTGAAATCAGGCAGTCTAGGCCCGACTTGGGCTCTGTTGCTAATTTATTTGCCCTTTCCTATCCACAGTTCTTTATTTGGAAAATAGAGATACTGATAAAAGTTGGTTTTTTGTTTGTTTTGTTTTGTTTTTCAAAGCAGGGTTTCTCTGTGGCTTTGGAGGCTGTCCTGGAACTAGCTCTTATAGACCAGGCTGATCTAAAACTCACAGAGATCTGTCTGCCTCTGCCTCCCCAGTGCTGGGATTAAAAGCGTGTGCCACCACCACCCGGCAAGATAAAAGTTTTTAACTGCCTTTTTGAAAACATATTACTATTATTCATAATCATCCATCTATTCCTTACTCAGTCCCTTAAATGGATTCATCAGTGATATGAATTATTAATATTATTATGACCATTGCCATCGCATTTAAAATAAGTTAATATGTTCCACTCTCTCTGCTTCTCTGAGTTGATAGTTATACCTTTGACAATCTAAAATGAGACTCTAATACTCTTTAGCTAACTGTTCTTGTCCTGGAAGACCTTCCCTCTTAGGTTGGGATTGTGGTTGAGTTAGGAGATGAATAAGTGGGATTGCCATTCATTTAACACCTGTGAGTCAATGGGCATTGGTTAGGAGGGTCTAAGGATCTCCTGAAGCACTGTGTACAGTGTCCTTGGTGTACATAAGAGCGTGCAGAGGGCTGAGAGTGGTGGCCCAGGCCTTAATTCCAGCACCTGGGAAGCACAGGCAGGGGGATCTCTCTGAGTTTGAGGCCAGCCTGATCTACAGAGACATTTCCAGGACAGACAGGGCTGTTGCACGAAGAAACATTGTCTCAGAAAAACAACAAACAAGAACATACAAGGACTGAGAGAGAGGTCCACTGATAATTGCATAGTTAACACTTTTTACCATTTGATGGTCTTATGACAGCTACTGGTTACTGCTCCTTGAAGGGACAGAAGTGATAATGTAAGCATTTGCTCATACTATTTTACTTACACTTTTAGGCTAAAGCTAGCCATACATTTCATTATGGGGATCTTTCAGTTGAATTGGCACTTGTTGGATACCTGCCAGGGATGGTGTTGTGCCAGTTACAGTGGTCCACGTGAACAAAACCTCACCCTCTCAAGAGACTGCCATGCTAAGGCTAGAAATGAAACTTGATACAATAAAAACTAGAAGTAACCAGGTTCATATGCACAGGCGTGCGTGCGCGCGCGCGCACACACACACACACACACACACACACACACACACAAACACACAGTTTGAAAGACTGTGGGTTAGCCCCAGGGGAAGAGTGATGTTTGCCGAGCTTGGCTGGAGGTGATGAGATGATTTGTTAATTTGATGAGACCCACAAGGACACCTTGCACTTGCTTTTTTTTCTGTGGCTACTCTGGGTGGCATTATCATCTTGGAGCCAGCCTTGACTTACATTCTGTCCATGTCAAAAATAAAGATTATGCTGAGCCCAGCCCTTCTCCCCATCTCAGCTTTCTCCAGAGAGATCCAAGAGATAGAAGGCTTTAACTGAACTTTGCAGCAATCCTTCATGTCTCAGGCAGAGTCACACATAGGTAGGCAGCAGTCCTGATGCAAATCTCCAGTTTTGCTGATAGCACAGGCTAATATCTGAGAATGCAGGAAAGAGTCTCAGTGTGGGCATTGAGTGAACAGAGCTTGTACAAAGTTTGCAGCACTAGGACAGCTCAGCACATGTAACAGACTGAACTGGGTTCCATAAGATTTCTCTACTCCTTTACTCCCTTCTGGGACATCTGAGAATTGGCCCTGCAGCCTTTTTTGGTGCCCAAGGTTCATCATGGTTCCCGTTATTCTCGTGGATATGCCTCCTAGCTCAAAGTTCCTCTAGGCTAAGCCCTCACTGTTGTTAATGACAAGATCAGGTTCACTAGTGCTGAGCTTGCAGGCCCACTGGTTGTGAAATGAAGTAGTCTGCTCCTAGATGCTCAGTGTCTCTTACACCTTGGCTATTATAGGTGTGCATCCTTCAAGCATTGCTTTATAAGAATTGCATTCATTCACAACTGCTTTGGCGATGGTCTATGTGTCCTGTGGAACTTGCCGCTGCTCAACTCATGACCACCTGTATCAGGGTATCTAGCTCCAAACTCCCCCACTTTTACACACTCACTGGCTTTAAACAGAAGTTATCAGCTGGACCACGAATGGGATCACTGTTGTGCCTGATACACTGTCTCAGGTCTTTGTTCTATCCTCTGCAGGGATTTCGTCCACCTGTCTCCTTCATCTTGGCCTCCAAGGAGGCCACATCTTTCTTCCTCCCAGTTAGCTACTGTTGTTTGGCTACTGAGCTTTGAAATCCTAGTGCTTTAGGGAAATTGTCAACTTTAGAAATGGGAAGATCTGACTGAAAGACAAGAGGGAGGGTACCACATCAAACCAAATATCCTAAGTCAGCAGCAGCAATATAGGAACATACAAGAGATGGCACATGTCTTAGGCCACTGGACAGAGGAAGTACAACACCCATAGGGAAGGGGCATCACCCAATCTACTGCCAGGCAACCCTGGAAACCTAGATCAGTTGTCTGTCTTTGGGGATGTGTTAGAATGTATAAATATAATATAATAATATGTTTATCTGCCCTTGTTTCTCCATCACCATGAAAATTTTCCAATACCTTGTTTGGGGAATAACTACCCATTTTTAAATATTCTTTTGCAAAAATATTTACTAAATACGGCTCTCCAAAATGTCATAGATTACATGGGTCCAAAATGCCCCTCCAAGAACCTACATAGAGCATCATTTCTGAAAACATATCTCAGAACCCACTATCCTCCCATCCCAGAGCATGGAAGAGAATAACAAGCATGTTGCAGGATGTCAATAAATCTGCAAGACCTCGGACACATTATTTAGCCTCTCTAAACCCATTTCCTTCTCATCTGTAAGTGGAGATAATAATCATGCCTCTGCCTGCTGCTCACTGGTGAGGCTCAAGCAAGATGTAAGAGAGCTCTTGGTAAACTATAGAGTAAAGAGTTATGAGCAGAGTGCGAGCAAATTCAGGAAATGAGATTCTGCTGGGTAGCAAGAGTCCTGTGACATAGGAAGTGTCTCAAAGCCTGGCCTTTTAAATTGCCATCAGAACGTTGCACTTAACAAAACCCCTGCCCTTCTGCTGGTTGCTAGGCTTACGTCTTTGAATTCTGTGGCAGTTACTTCTTTCATCTCTGTGATGTGACATGAGTCTTATGGGAGGAAGGGTATCAGAGGGTGATGTCCACCGTGGCTGTGAAGGTGTGCTGACATTCATGGTGCTGGAGCATACATCTGGGCTTTCTTACATCTCAGGGACCAGAAAACAGAGGGGGAATGCCAGAAATCATTGAGAAGAATAACCCCCCATTTTCATCGGCTCAGTACCCTTGCCCATGGGATGGTATCACCCACACTAGAGTTACTTGGATAAATATCTTGGTTTATTCGCATCTTGGTTAATTCTCTCTGAGAGAACCCCCAAAGACATTCCGAGGTGTGTCTCTGAGGTGATTGGAAGTTACAGCGGAAGTAACCTTCACCTCTCCTTTGACTACTCCCACTGCTTCATGTTTACTCTGCCCCCTCTCTCTTCTCTCCACATTCTTTATAAGACCCTGGCTTTATTATTTTGCTTGTCCGCTCCCATTTTTCCCCAGCATGTGAACTTTTCTCTTTGTATCTTAAGAATTTAGAGTTCTTTCCTTAGCTTGCAGTGCTTTAATTCTAGGGCATTTTCATGAACTCTTTCTAACCTCTAAATCTATAGTAAAATGTATTTTCCCCAGTGTATCAAATCTGCTTATTTTCCTGTCAGGCCCTCTTGTAATCCTCACAGGCCCCTTACTGACCTCACAAACTTCTCCACCATCTCTCTCTCCCCTCCCTATTGGCCTGTGTCTGGGCATTTCTGAGCCTCCCCAGCCCAAGCCTGAGTGACTAGCTAAAATGAAATAGCCTTGAGGTTAGCAACCATGTGACTATACATTTTGTTTTCATTAAGGAATGCTCAGTGCTATGTACATAATAAGGGTTCAGAAAGAATGTTTTAAATTAATTTTTAGTTGACATTCAAAATAGTGTGTTTCATTATGACAGTTTCACACTTATTATTTTGTATTCATTCCCCCACTGCCTTCCTGAATCCCTGCTCCTCCCTTCCTCCTTCCCTTCCTCCCTCCCTCCTGTGGGTTCCTTTCTCACCTTAAATGATCTCATCACACTTTTATATCATATATATCAATCTGTATGAATATGTGTGTGTACAACTAAGTCAAATTCATGCATCTGAAAGTGTGATAATTTTGTCCCTGCCGCATCTTTACTCATTATTTTATTTTAAAATGTGTATTCATTTACAATTTCATAGATGTATATACTGACTTTTTCATTATCTTCACTCCCCCTGCCGCTCTCTCCATTATCCATTTATAACATGTAACTTCATTTCCTCCTAGCCGCATCTCTACGATACCTAGATCTTGCTAATGCCTGAAGATGGGCCCCTATATCTGGAAGTTACTCTTTAGGTGGCCTGGCTGACACAGGTTAGATTTAAGTTTACCAGGATGTTTGTGACAACCTGTAGTTTCATTATAATCTCAGTTACATGTTAAATAGCACAGTGCCCACAGTTGACAATCACCCTGGCTACGACTGGGAAGAATCATCAAATGAGAGAGAAGAGGACACCTAATTCTCAGGAAAAGCTCATTCCCAAAAACATTATTAATCCTCCTCATTCTTATCCTAGTCCTCCCATGTATTTCTCTTTCCCTATATCTGTAACCTCCCAACACCTAAGAGCTGAACAGTTGGCATGTGAGTTTACCTACGTGTGTAAGTCAAGAAGTTACATGGTTACATTTTCATTGCTCAATGTTGGAGAATTGCTACATTCCTTTATGCTGTGGAATGTTTGTTTAGTGATGCAAAGATGTGTTGCATTCTTTTATGTTTCATTTGTTTAACTCCCTAAAGCTGTGTTACTTTGCCTGCCTAAAACACCTGTTTTGTCTAATAAAGAGATGAATGATCAACAGCTAGGCAGGAGAGGGATAGGCGGTGGCTGCCAGGCAGAAAGAACAAATAGGAGGAGAAATCTAGTCCAAGAAGAGGAGTGAGGAAAGAGAAAAGGAAAAGGAGAGGAGCGCACCAGGAGCCTGTCACATAGCCACACAGCTATACATGGAGTAAGAAAGAAATAAAGATATATAGAATAAAGGAATGTTAAAAAGCCCAGAGGCAAAACGTAGTTAAACAGAAATGGGATCATTTAAGTTAAAAAAAAAACGGTGGCTAGCAGCAAGCCAAGCTAAGGCTGGGCATTCATAAGAATGGGTCTCTGTGTATTTATTTGGGATCTGGGTGGCAGTCCCACATAGAGTAAAAAAAAAATAAATTCACTAACTAATATAGATAGCAAAAAGTAGAAGAGCATTCATACATAATTTCCAGGTGGTTTACAAATAAGAATTCATTTGCTCCTTTAAGCCAGTCTTCAGCTGCCATGCAATTAGTGTATTCACTGCTGTGCACATGGGAACTAATGTGGAGTAAAGGGCTTAGATCACAGTCGTCGGGTTCGAGAACTGAGGCTCCTACTCACTCAAGGTCTACACCATGCTGACCCCCAAATGCCAACAAGGCAAGTGCTCCTCACCCACATTCTCACAGTTCTCCCAATCTTACTGGTTCCGTATCTTCTAGTTTATCCTTCTTTGGCTGGTGTCAGGTGGGTAAATCAGCAAAGGGAAATATATAAGTGAGATAAGTAATTGAGTAAGTGTGCATGTTGTCTTTTAATTCCTGACGTAGGTCTCTCTAAATCTTCTTCCTGCCCAAATATTTTTCCACATCTAATGTTTTATGTAGCTGAGTATTGCTTTGCAAAGATGTTTCCTCGAAGTTCTCTCATCCATTATCGTTCTTCCCTTAAACAGCTGATTGAAAAGGATTTGCTGCCTTTGTACAGGTCACTTTTGTCTAGTTGTGAGGCCAAATGTTTTATCCCATGGGAATGCATCTTCATTTTTATAATGGAAGCCAATGGAGTTAATAAAGGGAATGGAAAAAGCACACCACTGCCAACTGCTTAATCGTGCATCCATTCCACCCAAGGAGATTCCCACCTGTCCTCACAGTGTGCCTCTGGGCGAATCCTACCAGCAGCTGCAGACATTAAATGAGACAATGGCCGTGAGACCATTTGATCATGGGTGTCACACTCACGTGCACATAGAGCATATGTAACAGCTTAGAAACGGGTCTCTTAGAATGGAGACCCCAGTCTTTCTCGAAGTTATGACACAACCTTGAGGCTGAATTTATTTCCTGTTTCTTTTTCTGTTGAAACCAGTTTACAACCACTGTAATGCCATGGGAGTCAATTTATTAACACGTGCTTATGTTTTTTAATGGTCCCCAGTTCTGTGCTAAATAAGAGATATGGTAGCAATGCACGTATGAGCCCAGCCTAGAGTTACACTCTATGGAAACTGAGTTCTAACACCAAGAGGTCTAAGAAGGTTACTTGTCCCTTCCAAGTGCCAATGCCGTCATCTACAGAGAGCTGAATCCTTGCGAGGCATCCATCACAAGCTTGCTGAGAGAATTAGAGATAAGGCTCATTTAATTAACTAAACTGCATCCTGTAACTACAAGGTAGGAGCTCAAAACATATCACTGTTGAAGGTGTTGAAGACAGCGATGTGGGTGATGATACAGAAATAACTCTGTCTCTTTTTAGAAGACACTTTCAGAGAAGTTGGGAGACAGGCACACTCTCACCCCTTCTTTTCTGAGAAAGGTATAAATAAATAACAGGTGCAGCAATTCAGTTGGCTAAAGACACCCTCGTAGGGAGTCACCATGAGGTTTCAAGAAATGTTAGTAGTAAGCCTGACCCCCAAATCTGTAGACTTTGAGATTGAAGGACCAGCTTGAAGGCTAGAGTTGGAATAAAATCAAACTTAACTATAATAATTCCTTTGGAGAAGCTGAGATATTTTCAAGTTGTCTTTTCTGCATGTTCTGCCATGGAAAATGGTGATTTGAATTTTACATTTTTTTGCACATTTATTTTTAGAGGCTGTAGTGATAGTATTAAAAGCTCAACCCTTCAATATTAATGTTGGCCCTCCTTAGAAACCATGTATACCTTTTCTTCCAATGAGCCTTCTAACTCATCTCAGAGTGAGAAGGACTGTGAAATCCAAAATTATTCAAATATTAAAGCTATAGAGAAATGGGCTTTAAGAAATCCTTTGAATGTAAGCTTTGTTGAAAAGCTTAGGACTTGATTATGCTCAGAGGTTCCATGGAGTTAGGGTAGGGGAACCATATGTGTGTAGGGTTGGAATTAGAACATGGTAAATACAGTCAGAATATTCTTGCAATTCAGTCCTGAAAATTTCCAAGGCATGTGCCAAGAGATAGAAGATGGCATTTGTGTTGGTTACTTTTATGTCACTGTTACCAAACTATCTGTGAGAATAAATCACAGGAGAAAATAGTTCTTTTTGCTAATGGTTACAGAAAGTTCTGTCATGGCAGAGAAAATGTGTTGGAACAGAGCAGATCACAACATGGTGGTCCAGGAAGTAAGAGACACAACAAGAGATATCTGGGATAATATATTTCTCAGGGGTCCTCATCTAGTGATGTACAACTTCATCCTGCTAGATTCTACCTCCCAAAGTTTCCAGAATTCCCCAAAAAGACCACCATCTAGGAACCAAGTGTTCAAAGCATGAAGGGCATGTTGTGTTCAAGCCATCCCATTGAATATTTCCTAAGACACAACAAAGGAACTTTCTGGTGCCCAGTAGTGATGCTATGAGCCAAGAATCATGTTGAACAGGGAGATCTATGCTATTAAATGTTGTTCCTTCCCCACTGTTGAGTGTGGTGTTGCTTTTATGGAAGCATCATCAAAGTGCTACTCACCAGCAGCAGGTATAAAAGTCCTTTGGCCTTGGATATAGCAAGGCCTATGAGTATCAACATCACTAACTGGTGAATTATTTAATCACAGTACACCAAGACATAAGGAATCACAAGGGAACTCCTATCTAAAGTAACACCCCCCTACCCACCCACTCCTTAAGTTCTGTAGTACCACCTGTCTCATCCCCTTGATTTGGTGCAGCATCAGCCTTTGCTTACTGGAAGAGTTTAGTTGAATGTTTACTTGCTTCTCTCCTCCATGTGTTTGCCTAGCATTGGTGTCCTTAAAACCCAGGAGACTGTCTGACACATGTAAACCCTCAAAATCTGAACAATGAATAAATAAGCATTTGCTGAAGTTATTCCTATATTTCAGGCTCCTCACATTCAGCTGGTACTCTGCTAAAACATTGTTAGTGATGACCTCTAAACTAACTTTTTAATTGGCAATAAATTTTAAAGTGGAACAGAATTCGGCAAAGTACAACTAGGTGTGATGGTACACATCTGTAATCCCAACACCTGGGAAGCAGAGACAGGAGGAATGAAGCAAGTTTAAGGCCAGTGTGGCATACACTGTAAGTTCCAGGGCATCCCCAGAAAGAAATATGGTGGAGACTCTTTCTCTAACAATCAAAAATTTTACAATTTAAAACACATACACATGTGTGAGAGAGAGAGACACAGAGAGAGAGAGACAGACAGAGAGACATGAGAGAGAGAGAGAGAGACAGAGAGAGAGACAGAGAGAGAGAGAGAGAGAGAGAGAGAGAGAGAGAGAGAGAGAGAGAGAGAGAGAGAGAAACAGTTCCCAGATTAGAAAACAGAGCATGAGAAGTGTGACCTGTTTTTCAGAAGCCAGAGTCCTCTGGACCCTTCTTCTGAGCCCCAAGCCCCTTCTTCTAGAGAGAGGCTGATGTTTCCCCTGAGGGAAAACCATTACTGAACAACAAATTTCAGGGGCTGGTGAGATGGCTCAGCAGGTTACAACCCTTGCTACACTAGCCTGACAACCTGATTACCTGAGTTCTAGCCTCAGAAAGAACATGACAGTTCAGATGCAGTGGTGTCCATCAGTAATACTGGTACTCTCGTAGCATGATGGAAGAGGAGACAGGAGAATTAACTGGATGTTCCCAGGCCAGATAACCTGGAATATTACAGTGCTGTGACAAGAAACGAGAGACTCTCCCTCAACAAAGTGCAAGGTGAGAATTGTTTCTCAAAAGCTGTTTATACTCTGATCTCCACATGACTGCCCTGAGACTCATGCATCCCTCCCCAAATTTCATTGTTGACTGCTTTTATTTATCCACAAATCCATTCAGCATGTACCTTTTATTTCTTTCTTTTTTCACTTAATAGTCTCATGAGACTGTTTTGGATTGTATATAGGCTATGCATTCAACAATAAATCTATTTCTCCACTAATGTCCATTTGGTTAGTTTCTGGTTGGGCACTGTTATGAGGTGCACAGCTCTCAATGGTCCTGAATGCGACTCTGGGTGTGGGCGTGCACACATAGCTGTGGAGCATGTCTTTGGGATTGGAGCTGCTGGGTTATAGGGTCTGCAGATGTTCAGCCTAATGAATACTGACAAAACGGTTTGAAAGTTGTTGTACCAATTGAGAGTTCCAGAAATTATAGTGTAGGAGAGTTTTGGTTTCTTTCCATCCTTGCAAATGCTCATTTGCTATCTTTCCCATTTCACTGTGGTGGCTTTTTACAGCTCTCTACCACAAGAATCTCACATCCCCGTTACTCCTATCTTCTCCTCCCAGCCTCCAGAGTGGGTGTGTGAGGTCAATATCTGGTTTTAATTCTTTAAAAATAAGAATAAACAAGGCTGAAAACAAATCCATAAGTGTTATATGGGAAGGCATCCAGTGTAGGCTAGCATGGCTAGGGAGTCAGGGCAAACTAAAACCATGACTCTCTTTAGATCAATACCCACACATTTAAAAACTGTGACTTTTTAGGGAGATTTCCAAGCTTCTTCATATATAAAATATCTCCTGGCTGCTGCTATTTTGTCTATCCATCTTGCTGCCACCATCCCTCCAAACATAACTCTATACTTCGGCCAGAGTAACCTTCCTAAGTCCCAGGAAGAGGTCCCTTTTGCTCATGTCTCCATGACTTTGCATGTCCTTTTTTTGGACTCTTGGGTAACCCCTCTCTCTTTGTCCTGATTCTATGTTCTGAACTTATTTAGATAAGCTGGGGGAGTATCTTCCTATCCCACCACAGGGCTAATTCTGTTACCACTTGGCTCCATCTCATCTTTTTATTTGCATTTCACTAATTTGCCCAGGCTAGCCTTCAACTTCCAGTCTTCTTGCTTCAGTTCTGCTAGTAGCTGGGATTCCAGAACTGCACCAACAGGCCCAGCTGGGCTCCATAGTTTGATCCCACTGTATTTTCCTCAGAGCTTTGATCTTGATGTTATTTCTTAGTTGTCAGTTATTTACTTTCTTGACATTGAAGTTAGAACCTGAGTGCTGGTATTTAAATACTCAACACTGAGTTTACATTCAGATTATACTCAAGGGCCTAGCACATGTATGCGGGATAAAGTTGATACCTATACATGTCTTTATTAAATGAAAGAATGAATGTAGTCCTGGGCCTTAGGCACATGAAAGTTATTCTTACAAATGCTACTCATCGTCCAGATGGCATGGAATGTGGAGGGAAAAATAAAATGTAAAATGTTGCCTCATGGAACCATGACTGATAGTGTGTGAGGCAAGACTGAACTAAGAGGAGAATGCAGGAAAGTGATACTGTCTAAACTGGGAGAGCTATGAGTGTCAGTAGCAAAACCTTTGTTTCTTATAGCACCCTCATATGCTATGTAATTTGACTTTCATAATAATGCCACAAGAAATATTTTCCACCTTGCAGATAGTAAGCTTGAGCCGAGAGGCGAGCTAAGTTTGTTCAGGGATGCAAAGCTATACGAAGAAGATTTGAAGCTCTGGGTTGGAGAGATGGCCCAGCAGTTAGCGACACTTACTGCTATTGCATGTGTCCCAGTGTCTGTTTCCAGCACTCCTGTCAGGTGACTCACTACAACTCCAGCTCCAGGGGCATTAGATGCCTCTGGCCTCTTTGGGCACCTACCCCTACATGCATACATATATGCAGACATACACATGATTAAAATGATAAAAATAAAAGAAAGATTGGAATTCACAAAGTCTGGTCATCTCTGAGTCTTAGTCATCTTGAATGTAGCTGCATTTCTTTAGAACTCCAGTAACATAAACAGAGCAAATATTGACCCATGTCCTAGGTGAGAGGGACAGCACTCGTTGGCTTATGTACCTTTTCCATGATCACAACATTGTTTAACGAGGAGACTGGGAGTATCCAGTGCCAGCATTCTTCTCATTCTGAAGTATAGGTGGCTATCAAGGGGAACCCTGAGGCCAAGCCACAATAGACCCCACATCTCTGCTGACTGCAGAAACAGCAAGCCAGTCTCAGTGCTTAACAGAAGCAGAGACTGACAGACAGGAGGTCTGTTTGTGGGCCAGTGTCCTCTCAACCCTCACCTCCCCCACAGGGATCATCAGCATTTCCCAGGACTTGACCACTTCAGGCCTCCTGCCAAGCACAGCAAAGGTTTAGTCTGCAAGAGGCCTCTTGGGGATATTTCTCCAGGGAAGACATTTCAAAACAACTCTAAACCATTTTGTTGGAAGCTCCCTGAGAGAGATGAAGGTCACACTGTGGTTCCCATCTGTCTCAGTGCCTATTTAGAACCTTCATGTCACACTCACGCTCTCAGATGCACACACACAGGAGAAATTATGGTGTACAGCTATTCTCATTTGAAGAAAAGCATGTTTTGGTCTTGAGGAATTTGTCATTGTCTGAACCGACTTAAGGGGCAATCCAGCTGCGTCTCAGAACAGCAGCAGAACCTGGCACTGCCACAAGCCCCTACCCAGCTTCACTGCGCTATCTCCAAGGTTTCTTTGCTGCTATCTACAAGGGTTTCTTTGCTTGTTGACTGTCTTGAACACTTCTTTCTCCCTTTTGCTTCGTGGTCCACTTCATAGTTAGCATGTATGTCCTTTGCCCCTTAAATAAAGCCCAGCAAACTGCAGTGCATTGCTTACTGATTTATCTAAGTTGTTTAGAAGGGAGCTACAAAACCACCCTACCAACCATAATGGTCCATGTGTTATTTTGTCCAGAATAAGATTCTATGTTTTGAAATTCAGATATTTGAAATACAGAGAAATATTTAATTGGTTCAAGTACTTTTATAGTTTTCTAATTTCTAACATTTCATTTATTTATTTGAATATTGACCATTTAATCCATTTCAGATATATTTTGGTATGTGGCATGAGAAAGAGAGATGGTTTAATTGTTCAGTCACCTTAGAAGCACTTAAGGGAATAACTCTTCACTCCCCAGAGTGGAGCGCTTTAGTTATCACAGGCCAACCCTAGTGTACATGGTACCTGCTTCTTATATTTCTTTACTTTTTCTTCTTTTTTGTCACAATTTATTTTTAACTTAATAATCTCTCATCTCTCATTCATACCATGGAATCCTTACACACCAACATCAGAAATTTTTCAAGATAAAACCCCTCCTATGTTCTTACTAATAATATCACAAACAGCTCATAATAGCAATTTCCTCCTTCAGTAAGGAAGTGTGCATCCTTTTCTTTTCTGAATTAAGCATTTTATCCGTTACACAATTCTCACAACAATAATGAATTTGGTTTTTTGTTATTTTTTTTACTTAGCAAGGATACCTTTTGTGTTGAGGAAATAATAGTTATAACATAAAAATACATGCACTTTTACTTTTAAAGAAACAGCTTTTCTGATTATTATAAATCATGCTTATATGTGCACAATTTAGAAAATAAAAAAGCACCAAACTTCTAATTTCAGTACTGTCACTAGTATCTAATTATTGCAAATGATAAAAGCATCGTTTACAAGCATTAATACTAGAGATGATTTTTCTCTCTTTAATGTTTTGTTTGCCTAGGCAACCATGGCTTGTTTTCCATGTTAAAAATAAAAGTCCCAAGAATTCAAGTTACTGACTAAAGCAAACACCCAAATGTAAAACTTAAAACTGTTAAAACTGCTAACTTTTTTAGTGATCAAATTTGTAAAAATCAAATTAATTTTCAATCTGAAACACACACACACACACACATTAAACCTGATACTGTTCCATTGTTGAAGATGTGATGAGATGGTCATTTATATTTATGTTTCTGTGGAACTGTACATTGGTTTAAAATTAGGAGGAATAACTTAAAACATATAGTAGGAGTATTAAATATGAATTTAAATGTTGAGTGCATAAAGTATAATGGGTCTCCTAAGATATGAATGATCTTTAAGAAACAAAAATTAAAAGAAATTAAACTATAAACTATATATAAAATAATATTTCATTGTGGAATACTCACTGACATGATGTTGAAGGAAATTTCTAATGGCATATTAGATGATAGTTTGCCCTGTAGGAATGCATGCTTCTCAGCAGTATCCTCACCCTCTCTCCTTAAGAAGGTAGTTTACACAATGAAAAACATTGCCACTAGAGGGCACTGAAGATACCAAACTGTAATGAACTCTATCCTAATTCTAGTGTGGATTCTCCTTTGGCAAGAGGTGGTCCTTATGGCATCCAGTGGCATTCTCTCACCAGGAACATGCCATTTGCCTGTGTACAGGTTTCCGTAGCATCCCCTAAGTGCACAGCTCAGGGACTTTCTCTATAGTTCATGAGCCAAAGTACCACACATGATCAGAGGTGGGTCTCGGCTCTGAGATGAGGAGGGTGTCCTCCATGCACCCCTTCACTAGGTTCTCTGCTGGTCTTACAGGGAGTGGCAACTTCCTACTCTATTAATTGGTGATGTGGGTAATCATTTCTACCTCTCAGTAAGAAATCCTATGTTAAATGTAGCAATTCATTACACCAAACTTTTCCTGTTTAAATTGATTTTTAACTCTTATTTGGATCTTATCTATGTTAGGCTGTATTTAGCCATATTTTCTACAATTCTGTCATAGAAAGAAGTAAATTAGTGATCATTTTCCACTTATCATGTTCATCTATATTTGTGTATTATACTAACAAAGGAAGGTAGTAATCTTGGAACATTTGCCCATTTATAAAAAATATTAATGGACTGATACCTAGACATCATTGTGTATGTACCCTCTAAGATAGAACTCTTTTTAAATATTTATTTTTATTATTTTGAATTATATGTATGGCACCAGATTTTTATCCCCAAACATCATTTTCTATAAATACATAATTATGAAGCAAATCACCCATTTATATTACTGAGTAGGGGCTTAAGGGGCCCAAGGGACACCGCCCAAGGTGGGAAGAGTTTACAGTAAGGCAAGATGGTAGCTCACTTCTCCCTTCTTGGAATATTACTTTATTATTTACTACTTTGTCAGTTCCTCAAATTTTGCTCTGAAATTTCTTGCACTGATGTTTTAGGCATCCATTCCCACCTTACAGTGCTAATTAACTGTCATTTCTTGTCTTCTGTCCCTTTCAAGTCTATACTTAAGCAAGGGTCTCTTAACCCACCTTCAGTATTCCCTCTGTTCCAGCAAATGCCACTCAAGGTCTAGGGTCTAAAGTGAGGGAATTCTTTGGACTGTTTGTGGGCACCTTATGGCCATTAGATGAAGATACACCACTTCCTTTACATTTCTGCTCTAATTCTTCTTATGTCATGACTGACTGCCCTGGAGTTTGGCTCAACCTCTCCTTCCCTACAAGATCTTAGGCTGGCCATTTCGTAAAAAGCTCCAGTTTCTAAACTTGTGAGTGAAAGATCTCTTGTCCCTTGTATAGAAATCCCTTTATGGAAATGCCTTTTACTTTTCTAGTAAATTACTGACATAGGGACTTATAAAAGAGTGAGAGTTGGGAGTTCCCTTTTGTAGACCATTTGGTTGAATGATGTACAGAGAATTTAAAAGCTCTCCTTGTTTTCCAGATCTAAGTGGTATTGATGATATAAACTTAACCCTCTCTGAATCTGGGGCAGGCAGCTTCCCTGCTCTCTGGCAGGCCATCATCTTGTTCAGACTGAACTCTGTTATTGCTGGCAGACTATTGTGTTGTGTCTTGTAGGGAGACAGATTATAGATGCGAAGATAAATGTTGAAACCCATGTTGTGCCAACATAGTAAAATGTTGGCCATGCTTTTCTAATTCCTGTGCACACACATGCATGGTGTGTGTATGTGTGTGTGTGTGTGTGTGTGTGTGTGTGTGTGTGTGTGTAGTTTTTGTGCGGTAGGGTCTCACTGTCCCGAAACTCATTGTGAATCTAAGATGGACTTCTACTTATGGATCTTCATCTGTTGCATCCTCTTAGGTTCTGAAATTTGAGGCATGAGCTATTATTAGATCTGGATTTCTAAGTATTAGGGTTTTTTCAGTTGTGTATGGGATAGCATGACTGTGTGTGGATGTGTATAGACACACATGTGTTCTTGTGCTAGTGGAGGCCAGTGGTAGATGTTGAATGCCTTTCTTCATATCTTTCTAACTTATTTTCCTGTGAAAAGGTCTCTCACTGAATCGGGAGTTCACTGATTGGGCAAAACTAACTAGCTGATCAGTCAGATCCAGGAATCCTCCTCTAGGCTCAAGCTATTATGTCCATCTTTTTACATGGATGCCTGGGATCCAAGCTCTGGTCCTCATGCTTATGTGGCAGACACTGTGCAAACTGAGCCATCTTCCAGTATTCTTAACTCTTAATTCAGGGTCTCTTCAAGTTGAATTCCTTGGAGTCTGGTCATGCCTACTAATGACAGTGGGTCTCACCAGACAGGAAACCCCTGGCCTTGAGGAGAGCATTTCCTGATTCTACCAACAGGATAGTCTGATAATCTCTCCTGTATTTATCCTTTTGAACAGTTCCTGAAAGAGCTACCATCCCAACTCTTCCTGTTCCATCTATTAGAAAACATCGGACAGTCACCTCAGCTTTGAAGGCAAATGAGCACAGGTACTTCACACCGTACTGGACAGGCTCCACACAGTGTGGGTAGTATCACTTTGACCCAAGCTTTGTTGGAAAGAGTGAGTGGACAGATAATTTTCAGTTTCTGTTCCACAATAACAAGCATCACGTTCCTGTATTCAGTGTTCTGGTTAAAACTCACAGCCAGCTCCCTGCAAGTAGCAAGGCAAACCTGTAGTGCAGAGCCTTGCCCCAGGGTTCAGGGAGTTCTGGCATTACAAAGGGCTGCAGCCTTCCCTCATTCAGTCCTCATGCTGAGGCTGCTGGGCAAGTGAGCTGGTGCCTCAGCCCAGGAGGCCAGCTACAGTTTTAGTTGCAGTTGGGAATTTCCTGGTTTTGGGGGGGTCTGGAGTCTGAACTTCCCCTGTGCTGGGGTTGCTTTTGCTGCCAGAACCAGGCTGTAGACACAGTTATTTCCATCGGACCGCCCAAGGTGCAGCAGGAGAACCTCCTCTGGGGCCAAGCCCTCCAGCTCTCTAAGCTGGCCAGGGCTGCCTGGGCAAGCTCCAGCAGCTCCTGCCTGTGCTGATCTTGTGGTGCAGACAATCACAGGCTCAGTTGGACTGGGTGGAGTCCTGTCTGCCTGGGAAGTGCAGGCAGGCTTTCACACCTCCCCTAATAAAAGGTTAGTTATCTTGCCCCTGGGTACTGAAATCCAGTCAAAGACATTGTGGCTCTCTTATCCTCTGATTTGTACTAGAATAGAAAGGTCTCTCATTGCTGAATAGCTTAGGATTCCCATGTAGCAAGAACCAGAATCTATATCTGGCAATAGAAACATTTTTTTAAAGTATACAATGTATAGCTTCCAGAGCAAAAGTGAATTTGAACCGTCAGGCTTTGAGGACAGTATGCATGACTTTTGGATGGATCATAGCAGAGCGAACATATGGAAAGTCTCAAATAAGGTCTCCAGACACTCAGTTCCAATAAGCCTGGGAATTAACTGATTAAGAGTAACAAAGGATCCTTGATTGGCATGCTACTTAATATTTTTTCCATCCTGACACTGACTTGTTTAATTGTTCTGATGATCAAACTCCGGGAAACAACTTGAAGTAAACAAATTCATAAACTATAGGTGGACTAGCCAGTTAACAGTGATCCAGTTTCCAGAATTTCCTCTATCTATTTTGTGAATAAACCTCTGGTTACTACCAGGGATCTTCTCCTCATTCTCTTTTTTTCCCTGATGTTAATGTGCAGCCAGGTCAGGCCTTGAGAAGTTCCTTAGTGATCGGAGACATGTGATCTTTACAGGCAATTGCATTCATTCGGAGATAATTCTGAGTCTCTTGCTCCTTGCTCCAGCTTAGCTAAGTACCACATCTCTTACCTATCTTGATGATCATTCACTGGGCAGATGTCAAAGGCTACCCAATGGGAGCCTGAAACCTCAGTACTAAGGGCTCAGCAAGATTATCCTTATGAGACTCACAATTTACTACCTGTACCCCGAGAGCATCCCTATGCCCATCCTTATAACTAGAGAGTGCCTTTAGCACAGTTATTTCCTCTGCTTATATTTGGTATAAGAATGTCTCTGTGCATACGGGAAGTCTTCCTAGGAAATATTATGCTGATAGGGATTGCTGAAAAGAATACTGCTTTTTCAATACTTTACCAAGTTGTAAATCACAGTTCAATCCCATCTCATATCCAAAAAAACCAGAAAAGCAAAGTGGAAAGATTCCTTCCTGGACCACAATTCTTGAACACTGCTCAAATGCAACAATCAAGGATGTGTGTTCTTCTAGAAGCATAAAAAATGCTGTTCTTGGCCAGTGTCTGCGTGTGTGTGTGTGTGTGTGTGTGTGTGTGTGTGTGTGTGTGTGTGTGTATGTGTATGCTGCTTGGTTGGGTGAGCACAGCCTGCTGTTTTTTGCTTATTCAGCCTGAGATTGCTTCAAGAATTGCAAGACTATTAAAGACCCATTGATAATATGTAAAAGAGACATTTGTGCAGGTTGCTGAGTTAAACAGGAAACATAAGGCCTTTGGCTGTGTCTGGTTCTGCCTCATTCGAGGAGAGCAGCTACTTCTAAACATAGACAGATTGTATGGCTTGCCATGTTGAATTAAATAAAAAGCCCCCCCAACCCCATAAATCAGATCTACAGCAATCCAAAACATATAGAAAAGCTCACAGTTGAACCATTTACTTAGATTTCGATAGACCCAGAGAGGATAACCCACAGATCAGTAATGGGGATATTTCCTTCCATACCTATGCTGAGAAAAGAAACACACGGAAGATGGAGAAACCTCATTGATAACAGTAAGGGAGAGCTATCTGTGGTGTAGGACTCAAATTGACCTCTCTAGGGCATCAAGAGTTTGACTTGAGGAAGACTATGGACACTTGCTGCCCTTAGCCTTGTTCTGTTCTGTGTTCTGGGCTCAAGTAACACACCAACCCTAAACTATGTGCTATGATACAGAAGGACTGGGGATAAGCCAAGTCTTGTTCATATCTTAGAAGGATGCACTGTGTTTCAGAAGGTTTTACATTGAGGGGAGATATGCCAGTCTGCATTAATCATCAAAAGATATGTATGGGCAAATGTGTTCCAAAATCTCAAGAGAAAAATATACTATCCAAACTTCACACAGGTGAGCCTCCAGGCTTGGCTAACTACTTTGGAGGAAGAATTCCAAAAAGCTGGGATTGCTGAAGTACAAACAACCAGTAAGAGATTCCCATATGCAAAGGGTGTATCTTTCAAGGAGGAAACAGTAACATGGGCTGTTACTTTCAACTTGAGTATTAGAGTGCAGAGGAAGGGACCCAGAGTGTCTTTCTTGGGCAGATTATATTCAGATTGTGAGTTTTATATTTTGTGTCCTCCCCCTGACAGCTTGTCATACACATAAAATTAGGTCTATGAAGTTCATCTTCCCTGTTCCTTCCAGTTTTTCCACCTTACTCAACATCAGGACCAGCAGAGACAAAGTGAGGCCCATGGAGTTGGCAGGGGATAGACATCTCCCTGGCATCGAGGAATGCCCACCTGGCATTGAGGAGTGTCCACCCAGCATTTTATTTCCATTTTTACTTCCGAGCCGTCTCTGTGGGTTAATGAAGATGTGAGCTTCTAGCCTCAGCCACACTATGTAAAAGAACTACTTATTGCCTGTTCCATCTCACTGACTTTTATGGTGATACTTAAACCAAAATGGTGAACTATTACACTTCATAGCCTGCAAATAAAAGCAGGATGTTAAAAAGTAGGGGCCATAACCCCTGATCGTGTTGAAATGGCTTGTAATCTTAAGAAGACTTTGTTCAGCTCCCCAGGGCCAGGGCCCAGGGCACCATGTCAGGCTCAGACCATGAATCCCTGGAGTCTGTTTGCCCAGCCCCTGTGCTGGGGTGAAGCAAGAATCCTTTAGGATCATAACAACAAAGAACATGCAGCAGTTAAATTAAAATGGCTAGGGAGAGTGTAGAAAACAAAAAAGCAAGATAGCACACTTGTTTACGGGGCACTGGGTGGGGAGGCCCCCTTGGGTTTGCCCCTGTCAGAGCCCTGTTTCTTTTACACACCTCTGTGGCCCTCGACATGTCCTCATCTCCACTGATAGACACGGAGGGTGACACATGGCCCAATATGAGCAATAGCAATATTAAAACCAGGCTACCTTAAAGGACTGTATTTTCTGTTCACTTAAACTTAGGTTTATTTTAATGACTGGTTTTCCAGACTCATGGATGTGTATGCTGTGTGTGTTCATATGTCTGTGTCTGTGTGTGCACATGCATGTGTGTAGACATGTGTTCCCATGTGTGTGAGCACGTGGAGGCCTGAGGTTGATCTTGGGGATAATCCTGGGTTCGTTGATAAGGTTAGTTTCCATACTCTCATTTGCTGGGAATCCTCTGTCATTGCCTTCTGAGTGCTGGAATTACACAGGTGGCCTGTCCCATACATTCACCATGTAATTTGGCTCTGGGGATCTGCACTCTGTTCTTTTCACTGTAAATGCTGAGCTATCCTTGGCCCTGCTTACTTGTTAGGGAAGTATGAAAACACAGAAAAATTGAATGATGTCTTAGTTTGTATTCTGTACAACGCAGGCAGAGAAGAAAGAATTCAGACACATCAGAGTATTTGGAAAGTGACCCTAAAACATGTGGTGATGAGGCAAGGTGTGAGATAGGGAGGGGACCACGTGAGTGGCAAAGGATGCATGGATGGGGGCAAGGGCTGTCTCCGGAAGTCACAAAGGCTAGAAAGAAACTCAGCTGATGGCTTAGCTTCAGAGAGCTGAGACACCATGCCTGGGTATGGAGGTTTGCTTCCAGAAACATGTGACCAACTCCAAGGCAGAAAAGGAGTGGGAAGGGTTGAGAGAGAGGAAAAGGGAAAGGGAAGGGAGGGTTTGGAAGAAAGAAATAGGAGGGGAGAAGGAGAATGGGTGAAGGAAGAGGAGAGCAAGGGGGAGGGGGGACGAAGAGGGAAGCAGGGAGAGGGGGCATAAAATAATAAACAAACAAAAAGAAAGAATATAGGTCCTTGTTTTCCAAGAAACTAAACCCAAATCTCATTCCTCAGTGAGAATTTCATGAGACAAATCCTCATGTAATCTTGTAGAAATGTATTCTCTCCTCTCTTTTTTTCTTTTTCTCTGAGTACATCATTATGTGGCTAAAAAATATAAATGTGGTCATTATAGGAATTCCCATATCAACATCCTCTAGATACATAGTGTTTTAGTCTGTATACAATTGTTTTAAACAGATTGTGTGATGAAGTCTCAACTGCCTGCATTAAGCTATAAGGTATGTGTGGGTATGCATGTTCACTGTGATTATGAGTGCATATATGAATAGAATTTTCACCCTTCTCATTCTCTGTAATAGTTTAGATATATCCTTAGAAAGAATATACCCTAATTTATTTTGTGGTCTATTTTAATAAACTAGGCCAACTCATTAAAAATTACAAATAATTAAGGCCTGTAATTTATGGAAACTACAATAACATTTAATTTGATGAGCTTGTCATTACAGATGTTTGCACAGCTAGCTGCTCAGAACTGGATTAAATGATCTGGGGAAATGAGGATGAAGATGGTGCTACAGGGTGGGGAGGCCTGTCTTTTGCATTTTGATCTATGAGCCCAGTCTCAGTGAACTTCTGCTTTGTCAAGAACACCCTTACCTAGATTTTACAGTATCGAGGGGTTTTGACATTTGGTATCCTCAAAGTGGCTCTAGTACATTTGTAATAATAACCTGTCATGAAGACTCTGGGTATTGGAAAGCTGTGTGACCTATAAAGTGTTACACAACTTTGAGTGCTTCTCTGTGGAGTTCAACCACACAGCTCACCCCTCAAAGGGTTGTAAAGAGACTCAAGTGAAGGGAACTCAGTCTGGTAGAAATTCTTCATGAATATTATCTGCCAGTGTTTACTCCTCAAAATACAGAGTCAAACAAACAACAACAAACATGGTCCTGTGTTGGGTCCCCTGTCCAAAGTAACCAAGGAAATGGATCAGTTTCATCATTACTTAGAATGACGTTAGCTTTGTGATTCACCTGGCCATACATACTTTACACTGTCTAAGCTCACACTTATGGTCAGCAGCAGGTACTTCAGACACATGGTCTTGGTGCAGTGACATGGATAATGATGGCTGTCTTCAGTTCCTTCTTCATGGAGACCGATCCTTGCTTTGATAGTCAAGATTTACTTTTCCTTAGTCTGTGGTCAACCTTCCTAATGCTTTGACCCTTTAATACAGTTGCTCATATTGTAGCACCCCAACCATAATTATTCATTGCTACTTCACAAATGTAATTTTGCTGATGTTATGAATTATAATATAAATATGTGATAATCTGGATGATTGATATGTAAACCAAAAAAGGGGTCACGATTCACAGGTTGAGGACCATTGCTTTCGTGACTAATCTTACCTCAGCAATACATTTTTTAATTTTATAAATATTTAACTGAAAATAGATGCTTTATATAGTGTATTCTGATTATGACCTCCCTTCTCCCATTCCTTAAGTTCTTTCCCTGATTCCCTACTCTTCCAAATCCACCCCCTTTCTGTCTCTCATTGGAATACAAACAGGCATCTAAAATACTATTATGATAAATAAAATATATATATATAAAACATGTGTATATATCTAATAAAAATAATAATAAAAATGAGATAATAGAAAACAAATTTAAATAGAAGAAGCAAGCAGACTACCAGGAGATAAAGAGCCAAAGAAAAATCACAAGAAATACATAGAGGCAAACATACACACATTTGCACTCATAGAAATCCCATAAAAACATAACACTGGAATAATATATATGCAAAAGACCTGTGTGTGAGTGTGTGTGTATGTGTGAGAGAGAGAGAGAGAGAGAGAGAGAGAGAGAGAGAGAGAGTGTGTGTGTGTGTGTGTGTGTGTGTGTGTATGTTAGGTGGATATTTGTCCTTTTGGGTCTGGGTTACCTCACTCAAGATGATTGTTTTCTAGCTCCACCCACTTGCCTTCAAATTTCATTTTTTAAAAAAACAATGGAGTAATGTTCTATTGTGTTTCTTTTTTATCTATTCTTCCACATTTTAATCTCTTCTTCCATTGACAGAAATCCTGGCTGTTTTCAATTTCTGACTAATACGAATAGAGCAACAATGAATATGGTTGAGCAAATGTCTCTGTTCAAAAGAGTAATAGAACTGGATTTTGAAACTGGATTTCCAACTGCCATACTGATTTCCATAGTTGCTAAACAGGTCTGTAGTCTCTCCAGCAAGGGATGAGTGTCCCCTCACTCTATGTCTTGACCAGCATGAGGTATCACTTGTTTTATTGATCCTGGCCATCCTGTCTGGTCTAAGATGGAATTCCAAAGTCGTTTTGATTTGTATTTCCCTGATGGCTAAGGATGCTGGACACTTCTTTCAGTACATCTCAACTCTATGTTTCCTCTTTCGAGAATTCTCTGTACCCCATTTTTAAATTAGGTTATTTGTTCACTTGATATCCAGTTTTGGGGTTCTTTATTTATTTTAAATATTAAGCCTCTATTGGATGTGAAGGTGGTAAAAATCTTGTCCCATTCTGTAGACTGACACTTTGTTCAAATGATGGTGTTCTTTCCTCAGCAACATTCTTGACCAACAGAATAAACTAGGAGCAACTGTTGAATGTGTCTATACCCACATTACAGGAGATATGACATTTTCTATATGGATTATTTGCAACTCTCCTTCTGGAGGAGCTCAGCAGTCAGGAGAGAATTCTGCTAGTACCAGAGGTTGTTGTGCTTTGAGGGAGGCAAGGAGTTATGGGCAATGGCTTCTAGGAAAGAGAGATACTCAATCTGTACATCTATTTCATCCATCCCAGGCATCAGACTTGAAGAAGCTTTCAGATAATTGTATCCTTAGCTTCAGGTTCTTTTAACTGCACCAGAGACTGTAGTCATGAAGTACTTGGGGGCCAAGCAGCAGAACCAACATGAAGTGTACTAAATTCTAGGGATAGACTGCTACAAGACAAAAACCCTGTGGTATGGAAGAATATATCAAAATGCAAAAGAAGGGCCCCAGGCTGTTACTTCATCCTCATTCTTGTTTTTGCATAAATCATTTCATTCATCAATTATACAAAAAGATTTTTGCTTTTATTTTCATAATCTAAAAATACCTTCAATGATACCAATTAATGATTTTACAAAATAATTGTAGTATCTTGCCCCTTGGGTAAATGTCAGCACTTCAGTTCCCACTACAACATTCTGTTTAGAATAATTTTATGCAATGTAAGTAACATTATCAATGCATCTTGAAGCATGTGGGTATAAAATGATCACAGTTAACACAGTTGTATTGTTTTTAGCACAAAATAACAAAGGAACTCTTTTAAAACAAAGGAAGTCTTTCAAAATAACTGGGGTGGGGGGTAGGGTAGCACTGGAAATTGAACCCAGGGTTTCACCCACCAAAGGCAAGTGGTCTGCCACAGTGCTATACTCCCAGCCCTCCAGCATCCATTTGTGTGTTCACAAGTATGCATGTGCATGCATGAACATGTGTGCTCAGACATGCATGGAGGGCAGAGGTCAATGTCCAGTTATTTTGAGACAGTCCATCACTGAAACTGGAGTTGGCTTGGGAGTCTAGAATGTCTGGCTGGTGAGCCCCAAGCATCCTTTTGTCTGTACACCCCAGTTTTGAAACTGCAAGTTCACACCACTATGCCTGGCTTTTTACTTGGATTCCAGGGAATTGATTGTGCCACAAGAACTTTCCCAACAGAGCCACCTTCACAGACCTCATACATTCATTTGAAAAGTATTTATTTTTCCATAGCTGTGTCATTTACTTGGGAAATAGTTTGCTCCTTAGTTTTACAATGTCTTCTTAAATTAGAAGCAAAAGATTGTATTTGTTGTTGTTGTTATTATTCACAATTGGAAACATAAGTTTTTTTTTATTTAAGTGTCTGCCAGGTGACATCTTAGTTCTGTAGCATGTGTGTGTGTGTGGGGGGGGGGTTCAGTAATCCTGAACACTTCCAGCTTTATAAAAGAAAATAGATAACTTCAAACTTTAAATTCTCTGCTACATAATAAAATATTTTTATAGTCATCATCTCATTGTAAAAGCAACAATTTTTTGCATTTTAAAATTCGTTTATAAAATTAAGCACACTGATAACAACTTGCAAACATTTTTGCTCCCTGGTATTTTCAACTTGCTTTTGCCTTTTTGTTATAGTCTTGATTTAAAGGTGTAGGAGTTTCATATTTGGGACTGACTTTGTAATTTTGAAATAAAATTCCAAATTACCAGTATATTGATTCAAAATTATTCATAAGGTGTTGGTTCTACAATGAACTCATTTATTGCTCAAAGTATTTCTTTTCTATCACATACTGTTGTTAGTTTATAAAAATAGTTTTGTCTGTATTTCATGTAGTAAATTCCAGAAGGAAGGAAATTCTAGGAACATCTGGGCTGTGTGGAAACCCTCACACACACCAAATAATGCCTCTTAGCACCCGACTTGGAA
The DNA here is from genome assembly GCF_017639785.1 of Mesocricetus auratus. Lineage (NCBI taxonomy): Eukaryota > Metazoa > Chordata > Mammalia > Rodentia > Cricetidae > Mesocricetus > Mesocricetus auratus. The sequence continues at coordinate 6,322,477 of NW_024429209.1, read as the reverse complement.
TCCTGAGCAAGCTTTTCTCCGTGTCTCCTAACACAATCTGCTGATAAAGGAATACATTGTTGTTTCTTTCCATATTGTTTCTGTGCATTTTTCAGATGTTTTCTTGTGATAGAAAGATTGAATATTTCCCCAATGACATTTTTTCCAACTTTGTTAATAAGTATGGAAGCTCAAAATAGGTTTCTAAACACAACCATAAGTTTAGTGAAGTTTTGTCAAGCACTTCACTGAGCACTGTGTGACTTAAAACATGGCTGGCAAAAAACAAAACCAAACATGGTCCTATATATGTGTACTGGAAACTTCACTTTCAAATGTCTTGAAAATAGTGCTTAATTGTGTGGAAGTTTTTTTAAAGTTTATTATTTTTTATCTTTGTATATATTAGTGTTTTGAATGCATGTATGTCTGTGTAACATGTGGGCCTGGTACCCATGAAGACCAGAAGAGGGCATGAGACCCCTTAGAACTGGGTTACAGACAGCTTTTAGCCACAATGTGGGTGCTGGGAATTGAACCTGGGTCCTCTGCAAGAGCAACGAGTGCTTTTACCTGTTGAACCATCTCTCCAGCCTCCTTATGTGCATTTTTGTTGGCAAGCTTCTTGATGTCGGATTAAGAGGTAACAATAGGCAGTTTGGGGAGGTCAGAAGGGAAAGAAAATGGCAATGTGATGCCGCAGGGGCCCTGAGGTTAAAGCTGGGCAAGTGTGTTAGGGAAGCAGAGTGAGCACAGTTTTGAGAGAAGACCCTCAATGCATCTGAATGCTGTTAGAAGAACGATACCTGATGACAGTATTTATTTATTATCATTTAAAAAAATTGGAACAAGTTTTGTTCAGTTTATAAGGAAGAAAACAAATGGGCTAAGGATATTAATTTTATCGCTGAGCTCTCTTTAGAGAATGACAGAGCATGGGGTGGAGGTAGGGTGTGAGTAGGAAAACCTTTCACATTTCTCTTCCACTGAGTTCTCCTCTCCAGTACCAGCCACAGCCTTGAAGTCTCTCTTCCAGGACTCTCTGCCTTCTGAGAGTGATGGTGTCACTTTCCAGAGGCATCTTTGTCTTTTCTCACTGACCTGTTATCCTTTCTAGGTCCCATTTATAATATCAGTGTTTACCCAGCCATCCTTAAGCTGGCAGCGAGTGTTATTTTCCTTTGATCTTCAAACTAGAGCCCAGGAAAGACAGCATGGGTCCTGGAAAAAATGTGCTGAGGGATAATGCGGGATCCTCTTGAATTGTCTTGTTTTCCTTTGTCTTATAATAAACAGCAGAAGTAGCATCATTGTCATCGTCATCATCATCACTTTCACAAAAACAGTAACAACAACACAGACAACAAAATTAACTCTTCCAAGAAAACGTGTATGTAGTTGAAAAGAAACCATTGAAGACGTCATCCTTGGGTGTAGGATCTGGGAAATGATCTCTCTATTTTATCAGTTAGGAATATGGGGATTGAAAAAGATACTGGGCAAGTGAATGTAACCCAAATTTCTCTTTTATTGCTGTCTGTGCCTCTTTCTCACTTTTATCAAAACACATACAAGATGAAGCAAAAGACTCCAGAGCAATATATGCTGCTAGTGGGGGCATCTGAGTCTCCCTGGACCATCTTTGTGCTTGGTGGCCTACCAACTTCTGTGCCGCCAATGGAGGATTCCTCCTTCCCATTTTTCACTTCCTACATTGTCTGTGGTTTTGTTTAAGTAAACATAGACATATATTTTTGAAAGTTCTGTATTATTGTTTTCAATGACTGAATGAATGGATGAATGCTAGAATGGTGTTTCAAGGCAAAGATGCTTCTATGGATCATCTATCCTGACACATGTTGAGGTTATCCCATCTTTATTTGTCTTGGTGGCTTTGCCGAGATCTTGGCTTCTCTGTCCCTTTACCTGGAAGTCATAAGGAACAGCTTCAATTCAGACCAATATAACTCCCTTCCTGCAGACCTTCACCAACACAGACCCACCTGATACATCTACTTCATTATTCCTTACCTTTTTTTTTTCTATTCAACATACACTTTCAACTGTTAGGTACATTTAGTGTTTGTCCAAGGTGACTTCCGTTTTCTTTTCCTCATTCTCCCTTCCTCTTTCTCCATTTCCATTTGGGTTAATTTATTTGATTATATGCAATGCACTGCAGCCAATGTTAAGACACCAACTGAGTTTCCATTCGGAGGCTTGGAGGAAAGATTACCATTAAAACGTGACTTCCATCCACTCAGCTGAAATTACTATTGATTGCCAAAGAAAAATATTTGTGCTGTGAAGCTGGGAGCTATGATGTTGAACCATATTAACATAATGTTAGCATAGCTACGGGTGTTTAGTAGCACGCAATCAGATTTGAAATGAACGTTGATTATAGATGGAGATTAATGTTCACATATTCATAGGAACACAATGAGAAGAGCAATTTCCTTTCTACTACAGATCAATGGTTTCCCCATTCAATTATACAGCTGTAATAATTGCATTATGCTGAAATATTTCTTAATGGCTAATTTCTTTCCTTTTGTGCCTGCATGTGTGTGTGTATGTGTGTGTATGAGATCTTTTGTCAGTGATAGCTTCTGCAGCCGGAGGACAGCATATGATGTTTTAATCACTGGTACCATTTTGCAAGCTTTGACCAAGCCAGTAATTTCCCCCTCTCCTCCTCCTTTGCTATCCTCTCTTATTATTGCTTAGAATTGCTTCCTAGATGATTGAAACACAGGGACTTGCCCCAAGTCCTTTTCTGTACTTGTTTTGAGTAAGAAGATAAAACCAGAAACCTACACGGGTTGCTTCATCTTCATCCATTCTACATCATTATTGGAAACACTTTAGGGAATAAAGAAATGAAGCTCAATTGACATTGTGTGTAGGATGACTCTCCTCTTACAGAACACACATGCATGAATTCATACACACACACACACATGCACAGAGAGAGACAGAGAGAGACAGAGAGAGAGAGAGAGAGAGAGAGAGAGAGAGAGAGAGAGAGAGAGAGAGAGAGATTAAGATCTATCTGAGGGGATTGGTTTCACCCCCTTTGTGGTTTCCAAAATCTACAGATGCTCAAATTGTTTAAATAAAATGGCATACTATTTGACTCTAACGTACACACCACATTTGAATGTATACCATAAGCCAGTTCTTATAATGCCTTATGTAATGTAAATGTTATGCAAATCATTGCCATACTGTATTATTTAGAGGATAGTGACATGAAAATGCTGTGTATTTTCAGTTTTCTCCTGAATATTTTGGAACCAAGCTTAGTTGATACAGACAGGATAGATTGGGCTGACTGCATGTGGAAATTAGTTTTGAGACCATTCACTCACTAAAAAGCAAACAAAAACTCCAGAGTCCCTTTTAATTCTCAAAGCACATCTTTGCATCTTGATGCAACATTGATGCATATATTTTAACAGTATAAAACAGTTCTTAGCCTAGAACTTAGGAGGCTAAGACAGAAGGATTGCCATGAATTTAAGGACAGCCTGGGCTACACAGTGAATTCTAGGTCAGTCTGGTATATAAGATATAATGAGACCCTGTTCAAAGAACAACCCATAAGTCCATACTTGAATAAATAAATATGTAATCACAAATTAAAGTGATCCTATAAACACTGTGAATGTGATCTAGGCACAAGTTCATCATGATTTCTGAAGAAGACACCGATGACGTCTCACTTTTCCTGGCTATGTCTCAGAAGATGTATGGCTTATGTTCTTTTTTTCATTTTTTAAATTTATTTAAATTATAAACAGTCTTATTTTACATATCAATCCCAGTTTCTGCCCACTCCCATCCTCCCATGCCCCCCAGTGACCCCCATCACATCCCTCTTCTGCTCCATAGCAGTGAGACCTTCCATGAGGGATCATCAAAATCTGTCACACCATTTGGAGCAGAGCCTAGGCCCTCCCTTGTGTGTCTAGGCTGAGAGAATATCCCTCTATGGGGAATAGGCTCCCAATATTCATTCATACACTAGGGATAAAAACTGTTCCACTACCAGAGGTCCCATAGACTACCTAGGTCTCCTAACTGACACCCACGTTCAGGGGCCTGGTTCTGTCTTTATGCTGGTTTCTGAGCTGTCAGTCTGGGGTCCATGAGCTCCCCCTTTTCAGGTCAGCTGTTTCTGTGGGTCTCCCCAGCCTGGTCTTGACCCCTTTGCTCATCACTCCTCACTCTCTGCATCTGGAATCCAGGAATTCAACTCGGTACTTAGCTGTGGGTCTCTGCTTCTGCTTCCATCAGCTACTGGATAAAGGCTCTAGGATTGCATTTAAGGTAGTCATCATTCTCATTATAGGGGAAGGGATTTTTCCCCTCAATATATGTTTTTATTTAAATTAGAAACATGAATGTTTCACATGTCAATCCCAGCTTTCCCACCCCTCCTCCCTTGTCCCTTCCACCAGCCTTCCCATCATTCCCCAGGGAGGGTGAGGCCCTCCTTGGGGGCGATCTCCAAAGTCTGTCATTTCATCCGGGGAAGGGCCTAGGTCCTTCCCCATGTGTCCAGGCTGAGAGAGCATCCCTCTATTTTGAATGGGCTCCCAAAGATCATTCATACACCATGGTAAACACTGATCTACTACCCAAAGCTCCAGTGATTTCTGTGGCCTCCTCACTGATACTACATTCATTGAGTCTGGATCAGTCACCTGTTGGCCTCTCAGACATCAGTCTGGAATTCAAGAGCTTCCCTTATCTGGTCAGCTGTCTTTGTGGGTTTCACCATCATGGTCTTGACTTCTTTGCTCATCACTCCTCCATCTCTGTCACTAGGTTCCAGGAGTTCAGTTCAGTGTTTAGCTGTGGGTATCTGTCTCTGCTTCCATCAGTTCCTGGATGAGGTTCTAGGATGGCCTATAGCGTAGACATCAACCCTATCATCAAGGAGAGGCTATTAATGTAGTCTCTCCACTGTTGCTTAGTTTGCCAGTTGGTGTTATCCTTGTACATCTCTGGAGATCTCACTAGTGTCAGCTTTCTCCTCAAGCCTATAATGACTCTATCATGGTATCTCTCATCTTGCTCTCCTCTATTCTTACCTTGACTCAACCTTCCTGCTCCCCCATGCATTCTTCTCCCCTCCTCTTATTCCTCTCTCTCTTTTTCTTGGTTCCCTCTCACCTCCCCCTATGTTCCCAATCTTCTCTGGAGATCTTGCCTCATTCCACTTCTCTGGACTTTTAAGGTAGCCTCTTCACTATTGTTTAGGTTCCTGTTGGGGTCATCCTTGTATATCTCTGAAAATTTCCCTAGTTCCAGATTTCTCTTTAAACCTGTAATGGCTCCCATTATTAAGGTATCTCTTTTCTTGCTCTCCTCTATTCTTCCCCTGCCTCAATCTTCCTGGTCCCTCATGTCTTTTTTTTAATGGAGCACTGTCACACAGTAGAATCACAGCAGATTTTCCTAGGCCTCTTTTTGGCTGACTGGTGAGTAAGAAGATGTCTGCTGAGGAAGGCAAGTTTCGGAACATGGTGGACTGATGCATAAACTGGCACTTGGAAGAGGAACTGAGTCACTTCATTTGGGCAACAGCATTAGGGATGGGGCTGTGTTTCCAGTTAGAAGGAAGGATGCACCTACCAGCCATGCTCTGGCTTCTCCTCAGTTTGGATATTATTTATAGTATTAAGGATCATATTATCAGTTCTATGCTTATACTTTAATTATTATAAAATATATGCTTATACTTTATTTTAAAATGTATGGTTCTATTTTATTTCTTGTCTCTCTCCTCCTCCATATTGATTATTTGTCTACCTCCAATGAATGTATAAAGCCCCTGGGGACTAAGGGAGCAATACATGACACATGCCCCCATGATTTCCTCAGTCCTGTACTTCCCATGTAGCCTCTGCTCTTGTGTGATTGGACACTGAGTCTCCCAGTATTCAATACCATCAATGGATTCATATATGTTGCTGAAGTGTCCTCTTTGGCATGTGCACAATATTTCAGGGCCATGACATACAGAGTGACCAACTTTCCCAGATCAATTCTCTCTCAAGAAGTCAATGTAAGTAGTGCATGTCTTTTCTCCTTACTATGGATTAGGTTATAAAAGTATCTTTGTTGGTTTTCTTCACACAGAGGATAGTTGTTAGATTCCAAACCTTCCCACTATGAGAAAGATACATCAGAATAGATAGCCTTCTGTCTTCTCTTCTGGATATAAATTTACATAGTGAATTACATAGCCTGTGAGATGAAGATAGAAAAGCAGAAGAATGAAAAGAACTTGGGTCTTTGGTGAAGTAACTGAGTCTTTTGATAAACTAAAATTAGGCTCCTCTTGTGTCTGGATTACTTACACCTCCCTTTGGCTTTTCATACCTGCAATGGAAGGTGTCCTTAAAACTCACTTTACTGCTACTTGTATCAGATGCAACCTGACGGACCCCTCATTGTTTTCTCCCCTTTCAGTCTCTTGCTTCCTTCCTGATCCCTTTCTTCTCCTTCTTTCCTGTATTTTGGGATCTTTTATTTTGACACCCATGCTGTTGCTACCCAGCCTGACTTACGATGATCCTATGTGGTCCTTGCAGCCCCTGCCCTCTAGCTCCAACAACCATACATCTGTACTTTTGAGGACCCCCATTCTAGGAGTGATCTTGCTAACCAGGTGGACTTGTAATTAGGCAGAAAAAGCTCCACCAAGAATGAGCAGTGTATTTTGAGTAGGTACTGAGGCTCTCTCAGTCTCAACTTGTCCACCTGGAAAATGCAAATGACAATAACTACATCAGGGATTGACAGCATATTTGTCAATGTAAAACATGAGAGCCAACCACAGAAGGAGAACTCAATTGATTCCATTTTCCCACAGGAACTCTAGAAGAAGGATTTTTTTATCCTTGCCTCTGGCTTCTTGGTTCTTGCTCCCTTCTCAATCTCACTCTCTTTAATGTGTTCAGATGGATTTCAGAAGTTATAACTCATGCCCATGTTCTTCTCACTGGTGTCAACATGGGACTCATATATTTGTAAATTGACAGTTTTGTTGCTTCCTCTTAACACACCCAACAGCAGAATCTTTCCAGTAAGGACCTATTTCCAATGGACATTTTCAGTGAATAATGTGTTCATAGCACAATATTCAATCACATACACGTATATATTCACATATACTCATTGAGCGGAATATATTTTTGTGTGTTTGTGTATTCACATGATATAAAATAATTTACATATAATTATATATTACTCCCTATGGACACACACACTTATATGACATCATTTCTTTTTTACTAAAGATCAACCATTTCCTCAATCAATTTTGTAGCTATAATAGTTGCATTATGAGTGTGACTGAGTTTTTAGAATTCCCTGCTAGTAAGAATTATTCAGATTTTCTCTTTCATGAAACATACATCAAAGTGCTCTGAAAATGCATACACTATTTGTGTGTGTGTGGGTAGAGGACTATTAAAGAAACACAGTGAGAGGATGAAGGGAAAAAATGAAAGGGTAAATACTGAAGATCAGCAAAACGTATGTGATGATGAGTGCCTCATTAGAAATCTGAAAATCAAAAAGGGTAAAAAGCACCACAATTTACCAGTTTGTTTGTTTAGTGCATGTGGCTGATTCCTTGAGGAGCAGAATGTCTGCTGAATGCAAACCAGCTCTTACCTATTCCAGCTGAGTCTGTGCCTCAGGCCTTGGAGACTGATTTCTAGGCTAACTTCACATGGATGTGCACACCAGTCTAGCAATTAGAAATACTGGAAAGCATAATTTACAAGTCAGGAAGATTGGTATTTGCGTTTAGGTCCATCATTTCCTCAGGTTTGAGTCGTTAAGTATTTACTTGTATTCTGTGTGCCTCTTTCCCAATGTCTACTTAGCAAGAATAGTACTTTGTTCCTACTTTATTCCTATTTGCTATCATATCAGTGACATTCATGGTCTGGTGTAGATCCTTGCATAAGGCAGATAAAAATCAGTCAGTGATGTGCCTGGTCACCAGAGGTTATGATTTCTGATATAATTTCTGCTTTGCCAAACATGAAACTGAGTTATAAGCAAGTCAAATGAACTTGGAAGTTTCTATGCCAGGGAAGAAATGTAGCTGCATTTGAAACAAGCCAACGATTTGTCTCCATCATTCATTTCCCTAACTCTAAGATGTGTCTCTTCTGGAGTAAAACATTGAAGTAAGGGGGACTGGGCTCTTTTGTAATCTAAAAGTTTAAGATCAAATACTCATCATGTAAGTTAGCCAAAAATGCCAGGAATACCTTTGTCTGTCATGTTAAGCTTCTAACACTTACCTTAATATGTCTGGTCACTCTTACTCCACTGAGATGCCTTATGAGAACCTGCCCTAAGTGCTTAGTCATTTACAAACATGTTTTTAAAATATGGACAGCTCCTTCCATTTTGAAGCTAAGTTTCAGTTGAATATATGCAAGACATTCCCAATACTTGTGGCCTTCACATCTAAGTCTGTGAAGTTATCTCTAAAGTGTCCTTGACACCAGCAGTGTCTCTCAATGGCTGGAACTGCAGACTAACTGGAACCAGAACTGTAGTGAAGGCAGTCCTAGTTAGATGAGGTCACACTCTAGGTCTTCCATATGGCCAATCTACAATGATCAAAATAAAGTCACAGGTCAGAGAGGCAGTCTTAAGACTACATGATTCATGACACAGTCTCAGGTCATAAGATGTGGGAGAATGGAAGGCTGGTAGAACAGCCTGCAGACAAGTGCCAGGTAAGTTGTGGGCATAGAGAGGTCCCATCCGTTCCTGCTGTAATATTGAGATTCTTGTTTTCCTGTATAACTTCCTCTTGTGTTAGACTATTTTCTGTTGCTGTCGCAGAATAGCTACCCTCAAGAACAGATAGTATATTGAGGGAAGAGATTTATTTGGGCTCTTGGTTCCAGAGGCTGGGACACCCAAGGGTACCATGCCTTATTATCCAGGCTTTTTAATGAGACACTTTCAATTTGTGGTGGGAAGGGGAAGGGCAAGTGTGTGTAAAAGAGAGAACATGATGGGTACACATGATTTATAGTGAGCCACTCTTCAGGTAACTATTTCAGCCCCTCAAGAATGCTAACTTACTCATGACTACAAGAGAAACAGTGTGTGGGGCATGGTGGACACGAGTTGAATAAAGGTGCTGGAGTTGAAGAAGAGCTCTATGCTTAAAATTCAATGTGCAGATGGATATGTGTCCACAAAGAGTGTAGAATGGTCAGATCCTAGCAGGCTTTCTTCCACAAACACTGTAGGGAGACTACAGGATGCACAAGGCATTATTATAGATATTGGGGACATATCCCTAACATTTTATTTTATAATACTACATACATGGATGACCATAATTATGTGCTTAATTAAATTATCATAGGACAGGAATGGAATCTTAATTTTAGTTGTTGCCCAGTGAAAAGCTGTCATCTAATGAATGGAAACACAGTCCCTGTTTTATTCTGATGCAGAGACTGGAAAGTCTTCTTTTTAAAGGATTAGATCATGAACATTTTTGAGTTAGTAGAGCATCAGGTCTTTGTTACCACTACCCGACTCTGACATAGAAGGACAAAAGCAGCCATAGACTGCATGCAATAACTGTATGGGAGTAACTGTGTTCCAATAAAACTTTATTTGTAAAAGAATAAAACACATGGTAGGATGAACTTGGTCTGTGGTTCATAATTTGTCAGCCATTTTGATGCCTCCCAATGTTTAGCATATGATTTGCCCTCATTTTAATTTTAATAATTCCATGTAGTTTAATATGTTCTAGCATATGGTACATGCTGTATTTTATTAACCAAGTTGAATGAGATGGAAAAACATGTAAATATATATAAAATATATGTTTCAAGCATATAGAAAATTTTCTCTTGGCTTAGATCTGATTGGAAGTACCAGACATCCATGAGCTTAAGCATCAATCCCTGCTCATGTGGACAGGTGGCTTTCCATAGATTTGTATCAAGTTCTGAGATTTAGTGTAAGGTTTGCTATATGCTCTCATCATCAATTTAGAAGGAAGCTAAGAGCAGCTCACTTGGCATTTCCAAGCTGTAGGTTGTATCTAGAAAGGCAGTAAAGTAGGAGCCTTGATCACAAATGAAGAAAAGCTAACTCTCAGTGCCCATTCCCTTCCTGACCAAGAAAACTCCAAGGCTTTTCTGAGGAAGAGTAAGAATCCTTACGAAAAGAAAAATCTTTCAAGATGAGTTGTAGCTAAACTTTACACTGGGAAAAGAATATGTTTCTGCTTCTGTATTTTATGTTTTCTCTTCTACATCTAGCTGTCTCTAATCTAACTCTATATGTTCTTTACAATCTGACAATATAGCCACAGTTACTTGCATGTGAATGCCTGGCAGCTGGCTAACTGTTGTAGATGCAGCTAAATGCAGAGGCACCAGCAAGAGAAATGCACCCAAGAATGCCAGGGTATGAGGGAATGCACCCCAGTTCTTCCTCATCAAATTCTTCTCCATAGCCTGGCAGGTACATTAAGATGATGTGGATTTAGTTTGCTGGCTTATGGACAGGAGAAGGCTTGGGTTTAGTGAGGATAAACAGCTTGTCTTTATCCCCAAAATAAAATATTTTGTACTAGGAATGCTTGATTCTACCTCTGGACCCATGGACCTCCAAAACAGGAAGATGGAGTTGATAATGTCCTTTGCCTTAATTGAGATAGTAAGTGCAAAGCCTGAATGAAATCTAAAATGCTGTGGCACCAAAGAAATAGCTGGAGATAACTGCTGTAGTGTTCATTGTATTGTTTTCATTAGAAGTTTAACTCCTAGCTGTGACTTTAAAAATATGTGTACATATGTGTGTTTATAATATGTGTATGTGTGTGTGTGTGTGTGTGTGTGTGTGTGTGTGTGTGTGTGTGTGTGTGAATGGGCATGCTCATGGTGCACTCATGCAGGCCAGAGGACAACCTCAGGTCCTTATCTTCTCCTTCCTAGAGATAGCATCTCGTTCTCTGCTCTCCCATGAGGGGCAGGAAGCCTCTTATCTTTGCCTTCCATCTCTCCATTGTGACGTCAGGGTTACAGATGAACACTAATGTGTCTTGCTTTACATGGATCTGGGGATCTGAACTCAGTTCCTCACACTAGCATAGCAAATGCTTTACTATGAGACCTCTCTCCAGTTTTCTTTGGGTTTCTTGATCTTTGTGTGTTAATTCAAGAGTCCTGCCTTATGTAAAACCCTTTGGAATGATTCCTGTCAATCTTCCTTTTTTGGGCCTTGGATTCTCACTTGCTTGTTTTACTTTATCCTACAGATACCCAAATCTCACAAAATAAATCTCTTGTTTCCCTTCTCCTTCTGGATGTAAGAGTAATCATCTAGGTTAGCTCTGGGTCTTTGTGATGAACTCCAGTGTTTCCCTAGAACAGGGGAGCCAATGTTATGAGTCTGTTATTTTCTCCCTTAGATCTTGCTGCATCTGAAAGAGTGAGGTTAGCATTTCAATGTACTATTAGCAGACAGTGTCCTCCTAGCCAATAATCACTATGAGCAGGCAGGCATCCTCTTGCTTTCTGAGTCACTTCCTGTAATGAGAGCCTGCTGCACTATGGGTTCTTACTGTCCACTTTTCACATGTGTGCAAACAGGAGAGACAAAACTCCCATAGAAAGAAAGCATGGTAGGTACTCACTCATATATGGACATTAGACACAGAGAAAAGAATTACCAGTCTACAATTCACACCTCCAGAGAAGCTAGGAAACAAGGAGGATAATAAGAGAGACATGCATGAAGCAGAAAGGGAAAAGAACCCCTGAACAAATTGGGAGCATGGAGGGGAAGAAGCAGAGGTAGGAGAAAGAGGAGGGCAGCAGAGAAGTGGGGAGGAGAGCATCAGGGATCAGGAAGATTGAGTGGGGAGAGGAGTAGAGGAGAGCAAGAAAAGAGACATCAATAGAGGGAGCCACTATGGGTTTAAAGAGAAATCAGGCACTAGGGAATTATACAGAGATCCACAAGGATGGCCCCAACTAGGAACCTAAGCAATAGTGGAGAGACTACCTTAAAATCCCTTCCCCTATAATGAGAATGATGACTACCTTAAATGCAATCCTAGAGCCTTCATCTAGTAGCTGATGGAAGCAGAGATCCATAGCTAAGTACTGAACCAAACTCCTGGAATCCAGTTTCAGAGAGGGAGGAGTGATGAACAAAGGGGTCAAGATAACGCTGGGAAAACCAACAGCAGACCTGATCAATTGGGAACTCATGGACCCCAGTCTGACAGGTGGGGAACCAGCATAAGACCAAGCCAGGCCCCCTGAATGTCTGGGTCATCTAGGAGCACTGGGCAGTCTATGAGACCTCTGGCAGTGGAACCAGGATGTATCCCTAGTGCATAAACTGACTTTGGGAGCCCATTTCCTATGGAGGGATACTCTCTTAGCCTAGATATACAGGGGAGGTCCTGGACCCTTTCCCGAATAACTTGACAGATTTTGATCATCCCTCATAGAAGGCCTTACCCTCCCTGGGGAGTGTATGGGGGATGGAATGGGAGAGTTGGTGGGGGGGCAAGGGAGGATGGGAGGGAGGGGGAACTGGGATTGATACGTAAAATAAAATTGTTTCTAATTTAAATATAATGTATATGTACATGAAATTTCTCCAGTCCTTTTTCTCAATGGTTCATGTAGCAGATGTTTCAGTCCAAAGTTCTCAAGCACAGCTGTCAGGTAAAATGTGTCAATATATTAATTGGCACCCAGCATTTTCAACTTTGGATTTTGAAACATAAAAAATCAACACAAATAGAGCACCATGCCCCCACACAAACCATGCATGTTGTATATACATAGTGTGGCGTGTGATTAGAGTGATTTCAAGGGGAGGGATGTCTGTGTGGTTTAATCTGTAGGCTAAAACCCAACTTAAATTACAAGGCAAGTCCGCGACAATAAATGATGGCTCTGCACTGTGGCCCAAGAGATGATCCTGATGGAGGATGTAAACCTATCATTTCCAAAAGTACTCTTGAGAAATAATCATGGGCATGATTGAAAAAGCGTCGTTTTTCTTGAATTCTTTAGGTTCCAACAGAAAGTGGTTGTGTTTGTGTCCAGCAAGGCAGAGTTGTCTTGAAGGCAGAGTTCCTCGGCTTTGCCACTGTTGATTCATTTTCAGGCTGGGCACATCATTGTCATCCTGTTTATGTTTATCTGGTTAGCAGCAGCCTCAACCTCTACCCACTAGATGCTGGAGCACCTTGCTTACTCCAGTTATGATAGCATGAACCAGCTCCAGATAGCCCTCAGTGTCTTCTGGGGACCAAATCACCTGATCGTCAGAACCTCTGCACAAAAGTGAAGAGATGTGTGAGGCAGGTATCTTAACACATGGCTGGGTCTCACAGATCCCAGGGAACAATGGGAGGCCTGGCTTCCAGAGGGCAGGACTGGAGTAGAATTAATCCTTGTGACTCCTGACTCATGTTTGCTTTGTGGGATCCAGACTGATTATCTTGACATTGGGTGGTTTCTGGTCCTTCCAGTAGGAGATTTTCTGGAAGTCTTCTGACACAGCATCTGTTGGGTACTTTCCTACTTTCTGATGGGCCTCCCTACTAACTGGCCATTTCTACTCTACCATTGATTCTTACAGGCTTTCACCTTTGCTTTGGTTCATGTTACCCTGGTGATCATCCATTGTACAGTTCATCTTCTTAATAGAGAGAATTGTAGATGTCAGAAAGATAGGTCCATTAGTAAACTGCTTGCTATGCAAGTGTGAAGATCCTAGTTTGTTCCTCAGAACCTAAATAAAACAAGGCAGGCATTATGAGCTTGTAATCCCAGACATAGGAGACAAAGACAGGAGGGTTCCTGGGGCTCACTAGCTAGATAATCCACCTGCCAGGCCAGCAAGAAGCAGTCTAAAAACCAAAATGAAGATGGATGGTATCCTGAGGCATGGCAATTAAGGACTAGAGAATTGCATCTAAGGTTGACCCATGGCCACCACACATATATATTTGACTGTGCAAGGCACAGTGCATTCTCACATGCAATAATACCCACATGCATATCACACAGGTCCATTTCTTTCTACTTGGGGTTTCTTACACTTGGTTTTAAAGAGGCTGTCTGTAGGATAGGTGCACACTGATGGCTTCACTGTGCAGGATCAGGTAGCATCAGCTGTCCTAGAAATGCACTGTTTAGATGAGGAAGGTGGCATGGCTAGCACCATACTTAATAACTTGCTTGTTCCTGGACATTAATCAGGAAAGAGGTCAGTGAAGAAAGGGAAATGCCACAGTGGCCACCTGGATGCTCTGAGGTTTACCTGTAGTGTTCATCCTCTCATCAATGACTTTGATATGCTTTACATAGATGTGACTTTTGCAACATGGTGCAGAAGAGGAAGAAGTTGGAGTTTTTAAGTGGGAAGCCTCAACCCACGCACCTGGGAGGAGTCTGCGATCCATAAGTGGGGATCATTCTGAGCTCATGAGTTTGTCTTGTGTGGTTAGAATCTGTGCCTCCATTCCTTCACCTAACCTAAGACCACAGAAGAAATCCACATGTGAATTTAGGGAACAGCTAAAAGCTATGGCAGAATGGGAATAGGGTGGAGCTTGGGACTCACTGATGAAAGATGAAGGACAGACGGTCAAGGGAAGTGGCACTCTTTACTCCACTGCTTTGAATCTTTGCGCACTTCAGCTCCTTTCTCCAATCAGAATTCTTCCCAAGCTCATATTTACACAAAACCCTTTATTCACATGCCTTTAGACAGAACTTAAGAAGCACATCCGAAGTCTTAGACTGGCCTGAGGGCTTTATATTTATTAACTTCCTGAGTCTTCATAAAAACCTCATACAAGATTCTATTTTTGGCTCCAATTTATAGATGAGGGAACTGAGAGGGGGAGAGAGAGAGGTTAAGCAACTTGCCTAGTGTGAGAGAGCTGGGAGATGGCAGAGCCAAATAGCTCTGAAGCTGGTCTTGTTAGACTCCCCCCTGCTTGTGCTCTCAGTGGGAAGCTATGCAGAATGAGTTTATATTCTTGCTCTTTTTGCAATGTCCAATTTCAATAGTCTTAAATCCTCTTTGGATTTTGAGCTCATTCTTGGTGCACCTGTTACAAGTATCTGAAAGTTCTGGGTGCTCTGGCTGTTGCTTTATTGGGGAGACTGCTGGAGAGGGCTCTCTTGCAGCTGCAGGACCAACAACAGCCAGCTCATTCTCCATTTGAGCGCCTGACATAAATGACGTTAATCAAATACCAAGGAGATAACTACCTGAAGGCTCTAGAGAGATTGCCGTGGAGACAGTCCCAGGAAGAAAGCCTTTGAAGGTGAGCAGAGGCTGTGGTTGGGTGAAGGGCACACAGCGGGTTAGTGTGACCAGACAGACACAGAAGCCATTTCATGTTTATTTGCCTGAACCCTACCCTGTGAGTTGCATTCTGTGGCTCTGTAGGTGACTGCCCTCAAGCCTTTACAAGAGCCTCAAGGCTCACAAAGGCCTCTAGATGTGGAGCCTCCTGGGTCTAGCCTCTCTCTGGCCACCCAGAATCTCTGATCTTGCCCAGGATGGATTGTCATCCTTGTACCTACTAAGATATTGTCTCTCTCCCCTCTGTCTTTTGTAAATGACTCCAATAAACTCTTTTTCGTCCCTTTTATATTAGATCATGCAGGTGACTCCTAGGAATCACCAAACCATAGTCCCTGTTAATCCTAAACCCCGCCTCTCTGTTACTACCACTTTTTATGAAACATTCTTAAATCATTATTAGTTAAGTAATTTATCTGAAATACATTGCATAGAAAAAAACACACTTAACGAAGCATTTGCTAACTTATTGATTAGTATCAGTATCTCGCTTTAGAGTTCCCGGCCTCTAACACTGCTGGCAACTTTTCTTGCTCTAGTGAACAAAGGCCCAGTTCCCTCCAAGCACAGAGTGATGATATTTGGTATCAGAACAAAAAAAATGTTGAGTGAGTAGTGGAAGAATTTGATTCTGTACAATCAGATACAAAGGGTAGTTCCAATATCCATGCCTTATATTTGATAGGGACTCAATAAATCTTAGTTATTACTGTTTATTATTATTATTATTATTGTGGCCACTATTATATCAATAAGTGATATCTGTCTTCCCAAGATAGTTCCTCTAAGAAGAATGTGTGGAGGTGGGCAGCTCAGTAAATAATGCAGTGACATGATCAATGTTCAATTAAAATAAAAAGACTAATAGACCATAGGAAGCAAAGGCCAACTCCAGTATACCTTTAGGGATCAAGTTCAAGACTCCATTAGTGGGTTCAATGGAAAGAATGTTTAGATACCACCAATGTACTCATGTAAGCTTGGCCAATCTGCAGTCACTCTTCTATCCATTTTAGAGCAGAAGTTCCCTTTTCAAACTATATTCACAGGGATCACAGTCTCTGGAGATCCACTCTCTTGGCTATAGGCTCTTTACCTTGAGCCTGCTGCAAGGAAAGAGCCTACCTTACATCTTAGAAGTGTCCTCCCAGCCAAAGTACTGACTTGTTAAGTTTAAGTGGTTTGTAGTGCAGGGGAGTTCACTGGCTCCACAGTGGATAGCACATTCTAGACAAGAGACCTTCTGAAGGTAAAGAATCAGGTAGCAAATCTCATCTGGATTCCTATGCCAATATGTAGCTATTTCATTTCACAAAACCATTCCCAATACCAACACCACATTAGTAAACATAAAGGAGCCCTCACTAGTCACAAAATAGTATACTACAGCACTATGTTTGAAATTAGTCCAGTCCCATTTGGGCATACACCCCCTGGTAGATTTGTTGTTAGTCCTGGTGTATTGTGGATACGTCAGATTGAAACACATTCTGTGCTAGAATCTCTTTATGTTATAGGGAAATACCCATCCATTTTAGGATGAGAATGGAATAATTCATCAAGAAACTATGCAGATCCACCAAAAAGGAAAAAAAAGGTAGATGCGGGTGAGCTGCTTGCCTCAAGAGGCCTGCCTCCCAGGAATTCAGAGTTTGTGAAGAAGGGCACAGGCTGAGGGATAATGTTTAAGTATGGAAGGTACTCCATGAGCTCATTGACATGTTTTTAAAAATATGTTTTTAATCCAAATTGGGCTACTGCAAGTTTAAATAAGAATCTACCCTAGCCACCTTCTCTTATTTCTTTTTTTATAACACTGACCTAATTGCTCCTTCTGAAATTCCCTTGGAGCAGGCAGATGCCTTTCTAGCACCATGTACAGTTTCTGACTAATAATCCACATTTAACACAACCAGTTAGATCCTCCTTGGACCTGTATTTTCATGGGCTGACCAATGTCCTAAACTTCCCGAATCCATAACGTGGCATTTGTTGGCCCATGGAATTACAGGTGGGCTTAGGGAAGCCGCAGTGCCAAATTTGAACTAGGAACCTCAGAAATCAAAGGACCATGTGATTTTGATTTTGGTAGTTTTACCCTCCACTGAATCTGATCTCTCCCAGGCTGACAGTTTCCAAAAAAAGCAAACACTTTCTATTTTGAGGGAAGTGCTTATAACGTCTCTTCTCCCTCTAATGACTTTCTCAGATGGGCAAAGTCATATACTGTTGGCAGGAAAGGCGAAGAAAACTAAACAGCGAATGGGATCTATACCCTGCTCCTCGTACTTTCAATGTTTTGATTTCCACCTTGACAGTCATTGGAGAAAGCCTATGCCTGTGCTAGCAACCATGCTCAGGGTGAATTGAGATGAGGAAAATCCTTACAATGGATTGAAGGCGAGTGAAATTGTCACAGTTGCTTCCTTCCCTTTTCTACATTTTTTTTTGCAGGAATGCAAGGAGAAGGTTTCTTGGGGAGCAGTATCATCATGAATGGGTCAGCCACAATCAACTTGGCCTTAGATTCTCGAACTTTCTCTGCAGACAAAACCCACCAAAGCAGTCTCCAGTATCTTCAAAACAGTGCCTGTATAGACAGCCATTGCATTTCATATTTGGTCTCACTATGTAGTTTTAGCTGACCTGGGACTTGCTATATGGAATAGGCTGCCCTTGTACTCAAAGAGATCTACCTGCCTCTGCCTTTCTAGTGGTGCATTATCATACCTAGCCCTGTAAAGTATTTTTAAATATGAAAAATGGATCATGAACTATAAGAGTAATAAGTGGCTATCAATGACATGAATTTGCTTCATTTTGATGCCAGTGATTCACATTTTAGCTAAATTTTTTCTGATGATTCAGGTGTTTTAATATTCAATTGTAATATGCGAGATCATTCATGGTCCTGAAAGTTTGGTTAGGACAGAGTTTCCCAAATTCAACACTAATGAATTTGAGAATATAAAATCTGGGTTTGTGGAGGTACCCTGTGAGCTCATTTAGCAGCGTCCCTGGCATTTTCCCAGTAGGAACTGCCAGCAGCTGTCCCCACTGTAGTTGTAATAACCAAAAGTATCTCCAGATCTGCCAGTGTCTTTATGGGGAGGGTACATCGCCAAAATTACTCCATGTTGAGAACCAGGGAACAACAGACTTAGTATGATTCAATAGTTGCCGTGGATTTTTATCCCATTTGCTTGGAGGACATAGATTAGTAAAACTCTTTAGTTTACTATAAAGCACATTATATCCCCACTGACCACCCACTATTAAAATTCGATTCATAGTAGTCTTTGGAAATTGTCTCCTAAGTGAGTACAGTGTTTACTTCTGTGGGGTGGAGCATGTTTTATAGCAGTTGCTCATGGAATTAGGAGGAGGTAGACATTAGCAATAAGCAATCATTCTGGACTGATGGCAATTATGTGTTTATTTTTCAGTGACTATTAGAAGATAGACAGTTTATAAAAGTTGAAAAAGACAGCCTACCTCGTGCCAAAAGTGATACTGTCTATTTGGTCTTATCCCCAAGTCACTCCCTGCTCTTTCTGGTCTCAGATAATTTAATAACACAGCTACTACAAGGAACATACGCAGGTTCTTATGCAGATTTAGTGGTATCATCCCATGGTATCCTGCACATAACCCTATGAGGTAACTGCTATGAAAACCTTTTACAGTGAGGGAGCTGTGTTCTCAGTGACATGACTTGCTTAATGTACTTTAGGTAGTAAGGGTGTGATCTGAGATTCTAATCCAGTTCTGGCCCTCACCCATTCTCAATTAGTACACTTAGCTAGCCAACATTGTTACAATAGATGCCTTTCAAAACTGAGACTATGAGACCCTTTCCCAAACAGAACAAAACAGCATAAAACAAAACTACCTTTAGACTGGGCATGTAGTTCATTTGAGAATGCTTGTCTAACAGGCATGGGTAGAGTACCAGACATGAAGGTCTGTATCAGCAATTACAGCACATGAGAGGTGGAGGCAGGTGAATCGGATTTTCAAGGTTGGCTTTGGCTACATACGTTCTAGGCCAGCCTGAATTACAAGAGTCATTGTCATAAAACAAAAGCAAAATTTAGATTAATTCATCTCTATCATATCTGCTTATTGTATATGCTAAAAATTCCACCCACATGCTCTAAAAAATGGAAATGTAGTAAGTTCTGAGAAAAATGATCTACTGAGTGTCTGGAGTGTTTTCTCTGCTTGATCTGACCAGAAGTGAAAATGTTAGCTTGCTGTTCAATGCAGCCTTTGCTGTCAGACTAAACAATGGTGTCTATTAATCACAGGAAGAACATAGGCAAACCAAAAAGGTTGTTTTTCCGTGGATTGAGTCTTATGGTTTGTATAATGGGGCTGCAAGGTTTTATGCCTCATCTTAACAGGCCTGAATTACTCGGGTTTTGATAGCTTGCAGAGCTCTGGGTAAATAGCTGGGGATCTGGTGTCTTTAATCAAAGGAACAGAAGCCAGAGGGAGGGGCTGAAGGAGGAAAGAGCTAGTGGATAGAAGAGTAAAACTAACTTTGATAGATGGGGTCCTGGAAGGCAGGGCTCTAGATTCCCCACCTCAGATGAGTTCCTGTTGGCCATGTGAGTTCAGGTTTATCAATCAGAGGACTGTTCAGGTCTAGCCTGGTGTTTGTTATAAGAAGTCCTGCTGATCAACTCCCAGTCTCCCACTTTCCTAATGAGGGTGCTGTTGGTAACCATTGATTAACTCTGATAACAGGCCAGGTTAGTGCTGCAGAAGATCTATGCAAGAACCAGGCTCAGGAAGCCTCACTTTTCCTTTATTCCAGTAAATAGCAATAATCATAGTCATAATAACCCTTAGGATCATCCTAGTATTTTCAGCTGCAGTTCCCCCCAGGGCTGTGTAAGCATAGAAATCCTCTACAGTTTAATGTGGCAGAGTCATTAGAAGGCCAACAGGGTTTAGAACCTTACTATGGCCTGAGACAGGACCAGACTTCCAATTTTCTCATCGTGTTAAATGTAGTCACCATCACAATGACTCTCTCTGAGTTCTGTTCTCTTTCTCTCTCCCTCTCTAACTACCTGAATCTGGCACGCTTCCCTTCCCCTTTAACCCTCACAAGCTAAAAATAATATCCTCTTGGAACCAGCCAAAAAGTGTTAGTTGGAGGAGTTTAATTAGCAGGAGTGGGCAGGAGACAGTTCTAGCCTTCCCAATTTGCTATAAACTCTCCGGGGAGTCGGAGCCAAACTCAGTTGGAAAATCCAGGTTCATGTGTACCAGTGACTGGAGTTGTTAACTTGCAGGCAAAGTCTGCCTGGGATCCAGCAGCAATTCCTGTCCATAGTACTGAGCAAGCTCGGGGGAGGAAGGGGTGGGTGCAACTACTTGAAGAAGTGTAAGGCCTCAGGAAGTGGACATTAGACTAGGTTTATGGGCATTACTTCCTGCCTTCCTGTTTATTTTCCTCCAAATAATGAAGATAGATAATCCTAGTATTATTCTCATATGTGTTTCCTAAGAATAAATAAATGGAGTCTTCAGAGGGTAGCCTAGCCCAGAGAAAGTCCAATGTTTCATGCCTGCTAATATTATCTGTTTATCATTTTTACTCTGGTGTGTTCAGACCTACAGATTTGGTTAAATTTTAGGTTCTTCATCTTTTTATTTCTATGACCTAGAGTAACAGTCCAGCATGAAAACAAGGTTTAAATCAGATAAGAATGGATATTCATATGGTATTTTGCCCAAATTGCATATATTTTGTTTAACTTTTCAAAAGGAATGGGGCATAGCATCAAGGATTTTGGATAATTGGATCTTGGAGTTTTGTTGTCCAGTTTAGTCAAGTTTAGTTTATAGAAAAGCATCTGTGGTAGGTAAGGAATTATGATGCTAACACTTGAGTCCAGGCAGGGTACTTAATACTTTACAAAGACTCTTTCTTCAGAAACATCCTGGACAATCTTGATTTCTTTTCTCTTGGTTTGATAAAATACTGTGACAAAAGCAACTAAAAGCAAAATGAGTTTATTGGTTTCCAGTTCCAAATTTTAGTCATAACTGAGAAAAAGTCAAAGCAGTAAGGAATCTGAAGGTCACATCACATCTACAACTAAGAACTGCAAGCAGTGAACTAACACATGGCTGCTTGTGCTTAGCTCAGTTCTCTACTCTGATAAAGCTCTGGACTCCACTGCCTAGGGAATGGTGCCACCATCAGTGGGTGAATCTTCTAAACTTAATGCAATCAAGATAATTCCCTACAGACATGCTTATGTACCAACCTAATCTAAACAATACCTCACTGAGATTCATTTTCCAGCTGATTCTAGCTTAGGCTAAATTTCAATTAACATTATCCATTAAGCTGACCTAAATCTTGTACACCTCTTTGTGAGGTGCTAGATTTTCATGGTTCTGGGAAGGGATTGGGTTGTCAGATGTGAGGTTGAAAGACCTTGGCATCAAAGCGCCAGGCACTGAACCGAACCCTCTGCCCAAGAACCAGGGCCAGACCACTGGCTGCAAATGCAAGAGGTGATTTATTGAGTACACAGGCACCTGCGGATGCTACTGCAACTCGGGTGCAGAGCATACCAGGCTTGCAAGGAGTACAATATTTATAGAGTTTTAATGGTTACATAAGTAACAGGCATTTCATTGGCTCATCTTGGGGGCAGGGGTAGTTCCCACGGACTAAGTTTCCTGGTATTACTTTATGAAAGACCCCGGCACGCTTCAGCAATTATTATCCGGGTCCCATGACTACTATGGTGATCACAGATCCTGTTTGATATCCTGCCAGCTGGGCGAGGCACCTGGTCTGGGTTTCTGTCATTAGGCAACGGCCTGGCCTTGCTTTTCTTTTCCTAGGGGGTCCTGGGTAGGGATCTTTCAAGGTCACAACTTTATGTTTCTTTTGAAAACTTACCTCTTTAACTTGTCTAGCAATCATATGAACCCAAGTCTCTTATTATATAACTTCTTTGCTAGACTCTTCCTCCTTCCTTTCCTTCTTCCTCTTCTTTTTTATTTTTAGAAGAAAAAAAAAAACCCAGTGGATTTTTGTCTACTTGCATATGACAGATTTTTAAAAAATCTTTTTTCCAGATTTTTCTTCTTTAACTTCTACTCCATCTATCCTTTAATTTACTGACCTAAACTACCCCTAATGGTTGTTCTTGCCTCTAAGGACTAGCTGGAAAGTTCTGATTCTGAGGATCATGCTTGAGCAACATGAGCTAGGTGACATTGCTCATATATTAGGTCTACCATAAGGATGGGAGGAAGTGGGATTCTGACTGGGTAGTCCAAGATGGCCTTGAGCTGAATCTTTCTCCTTGGATGGACACCTTCTAGATATGGTCATATGGATCCATGGCAGAGCTGACATATATCACCTCTGTCGGAACTTTAGAAGACATGAAATCATAAGGACAGCTTGGATTAAAAAACTTGGGAGACAGACTATCTTGACCAGAGAGCAACAAAATATCACACAGCAATGGCATGGGTACAGTGAAGAGAATAACAGCGATTACTTTCCAAACAACCCTCCACCACCTTTCCACCCCTCTCTTAATAGTGCATGGCTACTTTAGCAAAGCAAATCCTCTGAAACAGACACTAAGAAATCAACACCAGGGGAAAATGCATATGCTCCTTGCTCCCCCACAGCATATATTCTCATGGAGAAGATGAAAATGAATAAATTATGTAACAATGTCAATGTGAATGTACAAAATATGCATAATACCAAGGAGAGGTGTGGCATATATGAGAGTTTCAACAAGAAATAATGACCTAGATGGGAGAGGAAGAGAGTCTGGGATTGGATTTTCTCAAATTGTGATCCCTGAGGTGAGGTCTAAAGAGTAGAAAGGGAAAAATAAAGGCCTGTGGATAGGTATGAAGGACAACATGATCAGACACCAGGGACAAGTGCTAGGCCTGGAGGAAAAGCAGAGTAGTTGGAGAACAGAAAGCAAGGGAGAGGATGGGCCAAGAAAGGGCTGTGCAGGACAGCTGTGGATAGACTGATCTTGAAGGCCACCCTGAGAAATGTGCTTCTTATGTTAAAAGTAATTATAAATAGTCAAATGCCCTTAAGCAGGGTGGTGGGGTGAGTGGTAAGAAGCAATATGGTCATCAAATTTGTGTTTATAAAGATAGAATGGAAAGGGACAAAAAGGAGCAGAGATCTGAGTTCAAAAACTTGCTGAAGATGGAAAATGTATTTTCTGAATTATAAAGTGCTATGGATTTCTGGACAGGTAACTGGAGATGGCATAATATCCAGATGGGATTCTCAACTCAGAGAATATCATCTGTCTCTCCCAAAGTTACACCATCATTAAATCACTAAAATATATGGCTGTACTTGGTTTATAAATATTTGGCTAACAAATTTTATGATCAAAAGCAGAAAAGCATAAGCCAGTCAGTCCCAGTCCATTTTGGGTATATACATCACGTACTCTCTGTATGATATTCTACAGACTCATTGACATTTTCAAAGTTTCCCCATTGTTAACATGGAAGAACCTCATTACCTAATTTAAAAGGAAGATAGATACATGCTGCTCATTTTGAGTATCTGTATTGTAAGCTAATTATTATTAAAATAATTGTCTCTTCATATAATTTCTTGTCCATTTGCTTTTTATCATAAAATCATTTATCTTAGGCTCCTTTTAAATTTACTTATAAAATAGTTCATTTTATTTAGACAACATTTCACAATATTTTTGCAGAAAAATTTTTCTCCTAGACTGGAACAGATGGTACTGTATATGATCTGATTATTCTTAAAAAAAAACCAAAAATTTCAGGCATATGGGTGTGAAATAAAAATTAAAAACAAGTTTCAAGTATAATTGAAATTACCATAGATTAATATTTTTTTTTGTTTTTGAGACAAGGTTTCTCTGTGGCTTTGGAGGCTGTCCTGGAACTCGCTCTGTAGACCAGGCTGTCCTCAAATTCACAGAGATCCGCCTGCCTCTGCCTTCTGAGTGCTGGGATTAAAGGCATGTGCCACCAACGCCCGACTTAGATTAATATTTCTTGCAGTGTGAAAATATATTGTTTCATTCAGCCTTAATGTTATTGGAATGAAGTTGTTTATAATGATTTTTTAAAATATCAGATATATTTTTGTCTCCTTTTTGATATTTAGTGTGTTCATTTGGACTTTAATTTTGTTGTGTTTTATCAGTATTGATACATTTTATTGATCATTTAGAGAATTAGCTCTTAGTTCAGCTGCTCTTGTTTGAAGGAGAGTCTGTGGCACTGTATAGTTTTGTATTTTTATTACAATGTATTTGCAAAAATTTCATGTTTAAAAATGAATTTTTGAGTTACTATATTCCCTTAGTAACTTAAGCTTCAGATATAGATAACTTTTTAAAAATCCATCTATTTTCCTCTTAAAACATCTAAGAACCTATTGACTCTTCATTTCCAGAAATTCTAGTTAGTTCTTGTTCAAACTCAACTGTTCTTTTCCATGGAGTGTTGTTATTTTAATTATAACAAATACTGTTAATCATATTTTGACACTTAAGTATTTTTATATAATTGCATTACTTCTTCCATTTTCTTTTAGTTATTAGTTTTTCTTTTGTCAGATCATCTGGACCTTTGGATCTGGATCTCATAGTCCTCTTCCCTGTTGGTTTGTTCCTTTTGACAAATGTGTCCATACCGAAGTAACTTGTTAATGTGTGGAAGTCCTTCATGTCCTTTGAAAAGTCACTGCTGCTACATAATTTCAAGGTGGTTTGTGATGTGAGTCTTTGGTAGAAATCTCAATGGTTTAAGTGATCTCAACTGACTTTTAAGCTAATTTCTGGGCTTCCCATCATCCAGCTAGTTTGAGTCTGGAACACATTTCTGTGGTATGGGGCTGGAGGGTTTCAATTTGCCAGTGACTTTTTGCTTTCCATTGATTCAAGGCTAAGCACATAAGATTTACTTCTGAGATGGTGGGAAGACAGTCTCTCTCTCTCTCTCAATCTCTCTCTCTCTGTGTCTCTATCTGTCTCTGTCTCTCTGTCTGTCTCTCTCTGTCTGTCTCTCTCTGTCTCTATCTGTCTCTGTCTGTCTCTCTGTCTGTCTGTCTGTCTGTCTGTCTGTCTCTCTCTCTGCATTTAGAAGTTAGAGGTTGATGCTGTGTATCTGCCTAAATGTTGGCTGTGTTCCTCAATTGTTTTTCGCTATATATATTTTTTGAGACAAGTTTCTCACTGAACCTGGAGCTCACTGAGTCAGTTAGACAGGCTGGCCAGGAAGCTCCAGCATTCCTCCTGTCTCTACTTCTGTCACTCGGGTCCTCATGGTTATATGGTAATCACTACACTTTCTGAGCCTCCACCAAACCCCTAGCCATCTGTAAGTGTCTTCTGTCAGGTATTCTGTCACAACAATGAAAAAAAGGAACATGCTGCTTAGCTGAACAATTCAGAACAATTACATTTGATATAAACACAGCAACCGTTTGCCATGTTCAGTGAATCTGTTCACAGATCCAGGCAGGGGTCACTGGGAGGCTGGTTCATCTCTGGTCTTTGCTCCTTGTGTTGGAACTGGTATCATCTGATGATTCACTCACATTATTTGTCTACTGTTAAATACTGGTTGTCACTGGGCTCTCAACAAGCTCTAAGTTTAGAACATATATCCTCTCCACACACCTAAGCTTCTTCTCAACATGGTGACTGGCTTCTAAGACTGAGTATCTCAAGGCAGAGGCAGATACGGTCCATATTGCCAGTTAGGTCATGAATCTCCAAGTTAAAATATTTTAGGGATTCCTATTGATTTCTGTAGCCCATGCTAAGGTTTGCTTCAGTTCTCTAGGTTACTTCTTTGTTTTATTCATTCTTCAGTAGTAAACCTTGTTGTCAAGAAGATGGGTTGTCAGAATATTCCTTCATTACTCAGGAGCTTTATCCTTAATGATGCACCTAATATTATAATGTCAATATAACAACTGCTAAATATTATTGATGCTTATCTCATTCCTTCCCAATTCATGAAAAGTAGTCATTTTTTTATAATGTCATTTTTTTACAACCATTATGTGCTATGCCTCCTTCCTTTCAATTCTTATCAGGACAGCAGTAAAGATAGCTGTGAATTTGAGCCATACCATCAACTATTATCTCAATGTCTTTATGCTAATTTTGTTCTTCTGAGGTTTGTTTTCTAGTTGGTTCTTCAGAAGCAGCACCATCTGAGTTTTTGAGTGCTATAGAAATTATCTATAGCCTTCATATACTGGAGTCACTTGGACGGACACCATCTCTTCACTTGTTTTCACGTTTCCTTGAGCATTGGCAGCAAGATAGATCCATAATGTTCTTTTCATGTTAAAGTTTTTGTATCTCTACTTAAATGCCCCAAAGCATCACTATTCTTTTACCACTACTGATATTATTAGAATGTTTCAGCATTGCTTATTTTCATTCAGCACCTTTTCAATGTATAGTTAGAAATCTGTTACATGTAAATTTATTATAAACTAAAATACCTATTTTAATTTTCTGAAAAGTTTCCTCCAAATATTCTTACACTATTTTGCTATTTCTTGTTTTCCCCCTTTCATCAGAGACTACTTATTATACATTTATGGAGGCTGTTTTGTTTATATTCAGTATATTATCACCTCTTAGTAAACTATTTTTTTTTTTTTGGTTTTTAACGTTTTGCCCTTTTTACTTTCTGTTACCCTTAATTCATTATGTGTTGGGTTTATTTATAGTTGCTTGCTATTTACTATAGATTTGAACTTTGAAGACCCATAACAAATGAGGTTGAGACAATAATAAAAAAAATTCACATGACTAAAAAAGATCATGTCCAGCTGGATCCACAGAAAGATTCTACCAGACTTTCAAAGAACTACAACCAGTACTTCTTAAATTATTCAAAAAATAGAAACAGAAAAGGCACTCCCAAACTTGTTCTATGAACTATTTATTATTATTATTATTATTATATCCATACCAGTTAAAGAAACAGCAAAAGAAACAAATTTACAAAACAATATTTCTGATTAAAGTAGGTGTAAAATTCCTTAGTAAAATACTCACAAACAGAATACTGGGACATATCAAGAAGATCATCCGTCACAATCACTTTGGCTTTATCCTAGATGCAGGGTTGGATATATATATATATATATATATATATATATGTATATGTATATGTATATATAGTAAATAAATATATATGTCAACAAGTTATATAAATTAACTTAAAGACAAAAATTACATGAATCATCTCAATATATGTAGAAGGTGCCTTTGACAATATGCCTTTGTGAAAGAAGCCCCAGAGAGAAAAAAAGAGGAAGAACACTCAGCGTGATAAAGGCTATATGTGACAAGCCTACAGCCAACATTATCCTAAATAGAGAAAAGTTTGAGGCAATCCCATTAAAACAGAAACAAGACAGGACTGTCTACTATTCCCAATCTTTTCAATGTAGTACTTGGAGCATTAGCTGGAGTAATGAGGCAAGAGAAGGAAATTAAAGAGGCACAAATAGGAAAAGTAGTCAAATTATCCCTGTTTGTAGATGCTATGATATCATATATAAAAGATAACAAAAAATTGCACCAGAAAACTTTTAAAAACAACCAATAATTTCAAGAAAATCGCAGTGTATCCAATAAACTTCTTTTTTTTTGTTTTTGTTTTTGTTTTTTGTTTGTTTTGTTTTTTTTAAGCCACCAAGATTGCTTTATTCTTTCTTTTCTGAGATTGGGTCTTACTCTGGTTGCAGTGTACCCAGGCTTGACTGGAATTTGCAATCCTCTTTCCTCAGCCTCCCAAGTCTTAAAACCAACATTTCCCCATACATCACCAACAAACACACTGAGAAAGAGCTCATGGACACATTCCCATTTCAATAGCATCAAACACAATAAAGTATCTTGGGATAAATATAACTAAGAATTGAAAAACCTCTACAGTGAAACTTCAAATCTCTGAAGGGAGAAAGGTCAGAAAGAAACTAGAAAATAGAAAGACATTCTGTGTCCATAGATCCATAGAATTAACATTGTGAAAATGGCAAACCTAGCAAAAGCAACTTACAGGCTAAGTGTAATCTCATCAAGATACCCAGAAAATCCTTCACAGACATAGATAAAAAGCAAAAATATTCTAAATTTCATACGGAACCAAAAAAAAAAAAGGCTCAGAATACCAATGCAATTCTGACCAAAAAGAATAAAACGTTTTCTTACCTCCACTGTCAGGCCCTATGAGTCTTTTGGTTTCTCCTCTTTTCTAGTTCCCTTTCTTTCCTCTGCCTCTTTCCACAGTGATGTTGATACCACACAGGTTCTGTTCTTTGTGTTTTGATCAGATCATTTTTATTTGGTGTTTTCAGAAGTTATCTACTGCCCTAATTTGATTTAATTTCTCTCTGAGACTTAACTTTTGTTGTTATAAACTTTCACTGCCAGCTGTTATGTGAAGTGCAGTTAAGTAAAGTATGTGATCATCACTAACAAAGGCTGAAGATTTGCTAGGTTATCTTATTAATTATTACATCATGAGTACTTCTAATGGTTACAATTATTGGTTAATTGAGATGCTTAATAAAATATATAAAATAGGAAAATATTTTGAAATGTGAAAATCATCAGCTTTCCTAGACATCTTGGCCATTTTTTAATTGTAATTTTTTATTTTATGTGCATGAGTGTTTTGCCTGCCTGTATGTGCACCATGTATGCACCAAGCCAGAAGAGGGCATCAGATTCTATGAAATGGACTTAGAGGTGGTGTTGATCTGCTGTGTGGGTGCTGGGAAATGAACCTGGGTCTTCTGGAAGAATAACAAGTGTTCTTAACCACTGAGCCATCTCTCCAACCCCAACATCTTGGTTATTTTTAACATTATTTTTAAAATCTGTCTTTGAGTAGGAAATATCATCATTAGTAAAGAGTCATTAAACTCTTTCTCATGTATTTGAGAGCATTATGGCTAGCTCTGCTACTGTTGTAATTAGTGGTGATATTAGCAGATATATGAATCTTACCTTTCACATTCTTAGGTCCAAGATTATAAGAGCAGTCTCAGAATCTGCCTAATATTGGCACAGCTGTTAAATCTATTTTTTGACTTCTGTGGTTTGCTTCCATAAACAAGACAGACAAGACCAGGAGAAGGTGGGCTCTAGAATTCCAGCTAGCAGGAGCTGATTCCAGTAATTCCAAAAAAAATATTAATTTTTGCCTTATTTGATTCTATCTTGGCTCCACAATCTCAGAAAACAGAAACACCCATTAAGGCACTTATTTATTTTTAGTTCATAAAACAAGTTGAAAGATCATGAGGTTGAAATGTATGGGTGTAGATTTGTGCATTAAATGCAGAAACAATCTCAACTGTATCTTAAGGAAAGATTCATTGAGATGTTAAAATATAAAACTTCAATACTTCTAAGAAAGGACAAAATCCTAGGAAGTCCCATATGAGATTCAATGAAGGGAAAGCATTTCTTAATATGGCGAAAAATAGTTTGGGCAGTTTTACTTGTTTCCCTTCACTGGCAGGAGGCTTGGAAAGCTGCCTGCAGTCTTGCCTTTCTGAATGTGTGCTCTGATCTTGTGTCAGGATGTTTGGCTTACAGGGCAGAGAGAGATCTGCCATGTACTGGAGCATACACGGAGTGCTTATTCACACTCTTTCCCCCATCTGTGTTTCCTGCTGCCAAAATGCCGTATCAGAAATAGTTGAAAGGCTGGAAAGTGTTCCACCTGAGGAACAGAAAACATTAGGAAGGGATGTGAGGGCATGGACTCTGTATCCAATTAACTACAAGGTTGTTATGGAAAAAGAAACTTGTTTGACATTATCCCACAGAGGACAACTGCCGCTCACAGACACAAGTCATAAAGATGTGATTTTTGGCTCTGAGGTGGAGGAAGCCACTCTCCGTTTCTGGAGTCACGCTTGGCCCGCTCTAGTGCCGACTCAGATCTTTTCCTCCAAGAGTCCTGTTCTTTTTCTCAGTAATGAACTCCTAAAGACTCACATTTCCTTTCTGAAGCAGCCCTTCTCCTGCAGATCATCTTGTCTGCATCTAGGAATGGACACATGCTTATTATGTGTATTGTATTATGTTATCTTTAATTCATGTGTTTGTATGTGTCTGTGTGCCTGTGTCTTGCAGTGGTTGCAGAGGCCAGAGTTCAGAGTTGCCATCAGACGCCCTTAGTGCCGGAGTTATAGGCATTGCCAGCTGCCTGACACGGATTCTGTGAACTAACTCAGGTTTTTGAAAAAGCAGGAAATGTTTATATTCTGTGAGCCATCTCTCCACCCCTTCATACTTCGTTTTAAAGGAATCATCAAAAACAATATCGAATATAGGGAAGTCACTTTGAAATGAGAATTACTAGATTGAAATACAATTTTATTATACCTGGCTATATTATGATTCTTCTTAAAAATAAATGGAAGCCTCTTGTCCCTAACAAAACCTGTCTAAAGGTTTCAGCTTCTGACCAACCATATATAACTATTTGTACCTGCTTTTCAAGATGCTTTCTATCCAGCTGGGCCCTGCCATGAAGAGGCAGGGTAGATACTTATAAAATATTTTGATCATACTTTGACACTCCTGAGAATGTCAATAAAGTTTACTTTGAATAAGAGGGCAGAGTTAGCTACTAGCTGACCAGAATTAGCCACAGAGTCTTTGGAAAAGCTGGGACATATTGAGAGACATAAGAAGTTGTAGGGAGGAGTTAGAAAGATTCATGGGCCGTTTGGATTGAGGAACTAGAGACAGGGAAGGTCACTTCTCTGTCTCTGGTTCCAGCTAAACTTTACTGAAAGTCTCTGGAGTGTCAGAGTATGATCAAAATAACCTACAACAGATACTGCTTCAGTTGGGTCTGTCCAGGCATCATCCAATTTGCTTGCCTCTAGTGTTTTTTTTTCCAGGAGTTTAAAAAACCTTGTATACACTTTAAAATTCTTGGATGCTCTCTAGTGGGGTCAAATGTGCTGACTCTTCCAATATGACATATATTGAAGTATAGATACTTCACCCTAGCAGGACTCCTTCTCAGCTGTCATGCCTGTGTAACTCCTCGCTGATCAAGAACAATGGAGAACTGGAAGATTAGAGTGAAATGGGTTTTCAGAAAGTAGGTCACCTTAGCTCAGGATTACCTTGTATCTTGGAAGTGGTAGGAATTATTGACTAATGGCCTGACCTCTTCTCTTACACTGATATCAATGAAACAGCTGTAGAAATCTGTTGTATACTTATAAGGGTGTCTCCCTCCAGTTCTTCTGAGTGTTAAAAACTTGTGTCTGCTTTTGGTAGACAACAAAATTCAGGCCTACATCCCAGTACAAATAACTAGAATGACTGAACAGAACAGTATTTAAAATTGAAGCATCAAAAGAATGGCACTCTGGAGAGGGGGAAATACTTAGAGAGACAGAACTCTTTGAGTGTCATAATAAATAGCTGGGAGGGTAAAAACTGACAAGAACTTTTACAGATTAAGGCAATCAAGGGAACACCTTGGTGTCCAGCTATTGTGGAACTTGTGGAGCTTTAAGAACTCCCAAGTCTGATGTGGCTTGAACTTTGAAAGGACTAATGCCTAGCAATAAGAAATTCCATGAGAAAAATCTCAACATTGTGTAGATTATTCTTAATTCCTTGAGTTAGAGTATAATTTTTTATGATTAGCTATCCCCCTGCCTGTCTAAAAGGAGCAAACAAAAATGTTCTTTTAACATTATAACATTAATCTGAAGAATCAATTTTCTATAATTTTCATATAGGATATACAATTCTAAATTAAAAACAAGATATAGCATTGCAAAAATAAGACAAACAACCTGTGGTAGGTTGAAGGAAAGTTGCCTGCAAAGGGACTGGCACTAGTAGGAGCTGTGGCCTTGTTGTAATAGGTGTGGCCTTGTTGGAGGAAATGTGTCACTGTGGGGGGGGGTAGGCTTTAAGGTCTCCTATGCTCAAGAAACTGCCCAGTATCTTAGTTCAATTCCTGTTGCCTGTGAGTCATGTTATATTGTGATTCTTCTCAAAAATATATGGAAGCCTCTTGTCCCTAAAAAAACCAGTCTAAAGGTTGAAGCTGCTGACCAACCACATATAACTATATGTAACTGCTTTTCAAGATGTTTTCTACCCCAGTTGCTTTGCTTCCCCTCATGACAACAATTGACTAAACCTCTGAAATGTAAGTGAGCCACCACAATTAAATATTTTCTTTTGTAAGAGTTGTGGTGGTCATGGTGTCTATAGCAATAGAAATCCTGGCTAAGACACAACCTAATATAGAAAAAGAAGATCTAGATACTTAATGTTGACTTAGAAAATAACTTTTATTTTCTCCTTCTTTGTCCTATCTTCCACTTCCTCCTTTGTTTTTCATCTTTCCTGTCTGCTTATTCTTGTCCATACCTCCTTGTCTCTCAGTTTAATCAAGGACAAGTCTCTTAGGGCTTTATCTGGAAACTTACTTTCTTAGTTTAATCCATTTGAAATGGCACAGGCAACTGAAAGCATTTCTGGAAACTCATGTTGTGGTCTTGATTTGATTCTTGTAGCTTCTCAAGTTAAACTAGCCCTTCACATTCACAGGTACAGACCATGCTGTACTAGCTACTGAGAAGAATCTGTTGCCACTTCCAATATTGCAAACTTCCATCTTTGTGGTCTTTTTTGTGGTCTAGTTGATTCCTTTGCTGTGGATGGTGGTTTCTGCCTACCTCAGTTCCACAGCTCTTTAGTCACAAATAAACACACAGAGGCTTATATATTGTTTGAATGATGACTTAGGCTTCTTATTGGCTAGCTCTCTACTAATTATTAACCCATTCTTATTGATCTATGTATCTCCATGTGGTCTTGGCTTACTGGAAAATGCCTGGGTGTCCTATCTTCTAGGCATCTCTTTTGTGACTCACTCTCTGTGTTCCTCTTCCTAGCTTTCTTATAGTCTGGTAGCCCCACCTATCCTTCTACCTGGCGACATGCTGCCTTTCCATTGACTGAAACAGCTTTATTCATCAACCAATAAGAGGAACATATATTTACTGCACAGAAGGACATCTCCCATCACTTTGTGAACCAAAATCTTCCTTGTAGAACTTTGCCAAAGAAAGTTAGCCAACTTGTTCTACTTTCATACGTAATTTCCAATTTTTTCCATTAGAGTTAGAAGTCCATTAAGTGTGAGTCTGAGTTCCAAATTATTTCAGGGATAGCTCTTATGAAATGTTTTACATCTGAGCAGCACAGTTCCATATCCTTCCTATGTATGTGCCAACTTCTTTTCTTATTCCTTACCATCTGTTGCCCAGGCCTTTAGCTTGTGCTGTGCTTATGTTTGTTGCTGCTGTTGCTACTCATAGTAGCAGTTGGAGTAATCAAGGTCATGCTGTAGTAACAAACAAGCCCCAAATTTTGAAGTGTGAAGTAAGGGTGTTTTTGTCACCGGCCACAAGTTCGCTGACAGCTATTCAGTATCCTTCTTGCTATTCACTTGTGTGTCCAGGTTTATGCTTGATTCACACCTCTCACCATCTGACTGGCAAAACGATCTCTATGAGCATTTATACTGGCAATTGCGCGTGCTTGTCACTTTTGTTCATAACACATTGTACCGAACCAGTAACACAGCCCCATTTGAACACAAAGGGTTCAGGGGATGGAATTTTACTGGGTACTTAGAGGCTGTGGAATAAGAACATGTGGCTTACAACTCTCGTGACTTCCACATAGCTCCTTGGGTATGGGGGAGCTTGGTATGCAGAGTAAGTGGCAAAACAAGTGTGTGGTGAAAAGCAGACATTCCACTTGCGGTTCTGAGGCCGTAGACTATTCCTATGGAAAAATGCAGGCGTTAGATCCCTAGTGTTTATCTTATACAAAAATACATTCTACAAGGTTTAAGTTGAATAAAAATGGAAAGGGAATTTTAACAGTTTCAGAAGAAAACATTGAAAACATTCTTTCCAACTTAGGCTAGGGAAGAAATTTTTAATTTAAAAAATTTCCAAACCAACAAGGGAAGGTCTAATAAATATAATTAAAGTACAAGCTAGAGCCAGTAAGGGTAGTACCACCATAGACAGGAGTCATGCCAGAGACTATGGGTAGCAGCTTTCAAACCACATCACTGGCTACAGAGCAGAGACTGGAATGTACAACATGTTTCACTAGGTCAATCAAAAAGAAGATAGAGTAAAAAATAGCAAGAAGTTTGATGTGTTTCAGAAATATACGTGGGTCAACTATGTGAGAATTCTTTGATAAACACAAAGGAAATATTATACAATACTTTCAATGAGTAAGCATTGCTTATATTGACATGGATAAAAGATCAGACTCAATCCTTAGTACATAGAGTATGGTAGCTATTGCTGAAAACTGAAAAATACACAGACATGTTTTCTGTATATGCAAAGATATAGTAAAACTATAAACATTTTGACTAATTTTAAATTAGTGTTGCACTAATGGAAAAGATGGTTAAGATAAATTGGCTTAAATTTTAATGTTTCATTTCACAAATGTTAGATGGAAAGATTTGTAAAGCAAATGAATTAAATACCAATATCTGCTTAATATTGCTAGTAGGTACAAAGGAAACTATTATACAGTGTGTTGGAATTTTCATGCACTTGAATTATTTAAAATTAAATATGAAAGTGGACAACTCAACATACAAGCTACACAGCTGTCACACAGATTCATGCGAACATGAGCTAGAAGACACTCAATGACTAATCAATATCAGGTTATATTCCACTGTGAGTGGGAGCCAGTGCACACACAGTTAGAAGGTTGGAGACAGGCAGTTTAAGACTTGGTGTAGTTACATCACATCAAACCCTGTGCAATTCAGGTCTCTCCTAGTATACTCTATTCTGTCAAACTTCCAGTCTGCTAGCAATGGTTTTCATATGGTTACTGCAGTTTTGATCATTAGATTGGTATGAGTATGTATACAGTTACACATATTCTTCTTTGAGGGAAGTCAATCTCCTGAAATTGGTTTTTCAAAATAAAACACTCTTATATCTCCCTTGTCAGAAAACAGGTCAAATACCAGATAAATTATCTTCAGAAAAATGGGGACAGAATCCCTTCATGTGGTTTTCACAAATGATTCAATTCTTCTGTTAGTAAGGAGAGTGAGTGGTCAGCGATGGTAAGCCAACAGATGATGCTGAAATGGCCATGGCATCAAGTATTGTTTATCCATAGTGAATGTCTGTCAGGCATGTTCCTGAGATCTCAATATGCAGAGTCATTTCATTCACATCACACCCCATAAAGTAACTCCTTATTTAATGGAAGAAGAATTTAGGGCTCAGAAGGGCAGAGCTTCCATAGGTAGGAAGTGACAGAGGCAAGAATTTGAACCCCAGCCATTCCCTTAGCTTGCCCAGTGTTAACTATGCTATGTTTTGGATATGGGAAAGATGTAAAATTTCCTCCCTCCCGCAGCCCATGGCTAACTTAGACAAAGAGAGTCAGAAATACATTGGCTATTTTATTGTCTTGACAATGTTAAATCTGCATGCTTTGTCCCATGTGTCTTGAACCTACAGGAATATTTCCCAATGGTTTCCATTGCTTCCATCATAGTAAATTTCTGCTACACAAACCCCCAAAGTGAAAACACCCTCTAAGCATCTGTGTATGGCATTTGGAGTGAGGAAGGATTTTTCAAGCAAGGAAATGTTCTTCCTTGCACTTGAGGCTCATGCCTTGGAATTGGAGATGAGATCATAACATGGTACTTTAGGTCTGAAAATACATTTTGTGGAATGTTGCACTGTCCCATTATAGGAAGATTAGTAAATGATCTAGATTATGGATCCAAAGGGGTGACAAGTCTTGAAAGTTTAATGTTTATATAGACTAGTGAACTTGGGTTTTCTAACACCTGGTAACAAAAGTAAATCTTTCCCCAGGAAGTATTGGGTCAAGCATTTTGCCATATTTAGCTTGGCCAAGCCAAAGAAGAGCTCTTGGCATAATTAGAGTTCTTCTTAATGTTGTTCTGGGAAATGGGGGACTAGTTAAAGCCATTTCTTGTTAGTAATTGTCTCTTTTAGTTTCTGTTAGTCACCCATTGAGGATACCATTGAGTTGGGTTCTTCCTCAGACAGTACAAACACCAATTGATAGTTTTCCCCTTGGCCTATATGTCTTTCAACTTATGGTTTATTCAATTGTGCCTACCTTTTCATCAATAGCCATTTACACTCCACAGACACAGTTGTTGAGCTCCTCAAAATCCATAAGCTCTACTCATTTCCAGTCTGTCACCCAAGGCACATGACCACAGTTAACAGTTGTTTTCTGTATGACAGTAACCATTAGAAAACGGTTCAAGCTTACATGTTGAGAACAGTTTAATGAATGCTGGTATCTTGCTGAAGAGGAGAAACCAAGATACAGATACATAAGGAAGGAAATGGAAAAACATTCAAAGATATATTCTTGTGAGGTCTTCATTCCCCAAATGCGTATCATTATAGGCGAATGGAAGATTCCAGAAATTATAATCCCCCATCTCCCAGCGACTCAGGAAGGCACATTTGTAGGGACATTGTAGCCACTGATACCATGTCCTCACTCCTGGGAAAGCAGTCATATCCCGACCTGAATCCAATATGCCTTCATCAGTTTAGCGCCTAGCTCTAAAGAAAGGGCCAGCCAGCTGGGAGGGTAGCACAGTTAAGCCTGGCACTCCCAGTCGACAGCCAGGATCACACATATGCAAGCCTTGAAAGTACCACTTAATAGGACCTTCGTGTCCCTCTGAGCCAGCTGAAGAGAAAGTGCTGCTGAGCGGCTGGATTGGCAGAATTAAGTTTATGCAGATGGAAGAGTTAGCAGAGACCACAGAACAAATACCAGCAACCAACCCATTTCACACTTCTGAAAAAAGAGAGAAAGGAATGGCAGAGGCGGGCCAAAGCAAACAGGCTTTGGAAAACTTGAAACTGTGGGCTGGAAGTTTCATTTCTTCCTCATCTCTTCACACTCATTCTGAGAAGCTTTGTGCGCTTGGATAAGCAGAGCCCGGAACAGCTTTGTTGCCCGGAACAGCCCCACACAGAGAATGGCAGTGGATTTCCAATCACAAAGCTAGTGTTGGTCCAGCATCCATAGTGCAGATTTTCTGGCTCTGGGGTTTCTGTGGAACAGAAAGCATGGAAGGCACCATTCTTTCCAGAAGAATCCATGTTTCTGGGATTCCCTTAGATTGTCTTTTTGTGGCCTAAACTGGCTCTGAGTCTTGTTTCTTTTTTTTATTCCAGGAAAGAGACCCATTTTCTTTTCCCTGGAGTGGATTAGTGGGGGAACTTTCCCTCACATTCTCCCCTCACTCTTGAACTTCAGCCAAGGCATGTGGTGCTTCTAAAAACTTACTTTAAAATCATTGGGTGCCATAGCCACCTGGAGAATGTTTGAGGCACCTGAAAGAGGAAGGACAGTGCTTAAAGGTAACAGTTAAAGAGGATTTAGCTTGAGTGGTTGTGAAACAGGCATTTGTCATGGGTGGAAAGCAGGGTGGGTGTGTTCTAAAAGCTGGTATTTGTGTAGCTGGTGGCGTGGCATGGCAGCAGTTTAAGGACTTCCTCTGAGAAAGGAAGTGATACGCACAGGAGACAGACCGTACTGTGATCATCTTGAGCTCCGGATGGATTGGAAAGTGACTGTCAGACAACTTTCATAGAATGTGTGGACATGTGCCTATGAGGAAAATATTTGCAACTGTGTTTAAAAACAGTTCCATCTGTTCGTACGTACTTTAAATGCTTAGACGGAAAAACATAACAAAACAAAACCAAACAAAAAGAAACGTGTTATGAAATGCAAAGAATCAGATGTTCTGTGAAACAGGTTGTCTCACTTTAAGCAGGGATGCGTAAATAACATGCTGGTCAGAACACAAAGAGTCATTGGAAATAGGTCCTGGAAAGAGAGAGGGGTGCGGTGTAGTGAAAGTCAGTGGGTTCTCCACAGGTGCTTCTCCAGACCCAATGAGACCTCCAAAAGCTGGCATACTGATGTAAGTGGATATTTTGTTTATGAGAAGTGGGGTTGGCCAAATAAAATCTCATTAGAGAAAGAGAGTGGACATCTGGGTGACTGAATTCAAAGACCGGAAAATCCTCTCTGGGGCTGGCAGAGTAAAGAGATAATAAAATTCATGTTGGTGCTGGAGTCGTGGAGGAGAACGACAGAGTAGCAAAATACAATGGGTACATATATGACTTTCAAAGCGTTGCAAACCCTTTGAGAAAGCAAATAGGCAAAATATGGGCATGCACTGTTGTAAAAGAGGATGGATCCCAGCAACTCAGACTCGCCATAGGATCCTTGTGAATGATGATGCTCCCAAAGAACAGTCTATACTAATTATCCTTGGTGAGAAGTATCCTAGAGAGACGTAAGTCATTCACACTGTAAGATGGAAACTACTTATGTCACTTTCAAATAGAGCAGCCGTCCTGGACCAGGGTTCTGTACTTCTGCCTATGAAAGGAAGCGTGGCCTTCAGTCTAAGACATTTGAAAGTCCCGGTTTGTCATTGGCAACAAAAGAGTAGGAAGCTCAGGTGTGATTCCTAATTCTGTGCTTTGCCTTTTCAGCTTTTGATCAGGTCAACTGTGATAAATACCAGTTTCCTAATCTGAAAGCTGACACTGGAGTATTTCATCCCAATTACTCAAAAAACGATGTGCCCAGCCCAGTTCTTCATGGCATTTCCAGACAGGCAGCAGATGGCAAATAATGAAGCATGGAGGGTAAAGGCAACAGTGTGGCAGTGATGGCCAGGCAGCCAGGGTTGCACTGCCTAACCCTAGCAAGTCAGTCTCTGGAGATGGAGACTTTATGGAACAGTTGTAATACAACAGGGATTAACCATTTTAGGGCTATACTGTACTGAATTCCTTTTGCATCAGATTACTTTTGGCTAAGTCACAAAGAATGAGGTGGGCACAGAAAAGCAGAAGTAAATTGTTAGCAGGTCAGGATGGCTTCTTCTGCCCTACCTGTGAAAGACAATGAGGAGTGTTCCACACCCACCCCACAAGCTCCCTTTTCCCCCCCTCCAGGTCAATGTTTTTCTTTTCTTATCCCTGTCACTCCAAAATAAAATCTGTTGTAAGTTTGGTAATCGCTAGCTTAAATACCACCTCTGTCCCAGCAACCTGGGTTTGTGATTCAGCTTGTGGTAAGGGAAGGATTTGAAGTACCTGTCTGACAGAGATAGCAGCAGGACTGACTCGAGTTAGTGACTCCAGGTGCATTTCTTCATGTACCAACCTGAATGCACCAAATACAAGGGACTACTAATAGGTATTCTCATGTGCTCTCTGCAGGCAAGCTCACTTAATGACCCTTCTGTGGAAAAACTTGCTTTAGATGCTGCAGGTGGATCCTGTCAACAATGGGTTTGGGTTTGTAGTTGTAGTTTTGTCAGTGTTGACCTGCATCCTAAGACAAGGTCCACATGTGACCCAAGTGTCCCTGCTTGCTCTCAAATGGGTTAGGACTAAGTCAGTACCTTGCCTGGGTAAAACTGCCCCTAAGCTTTGGCTACAAAGAAAATTGCAAGGGAAAATGTGTCCTGATAACCACAAAAAGATCATGTTTATAATCCTAACCCAAGGCCCATCCAGCAGGTGTTCACCTGATGCTAACTCTCTGTGCTCATCATCTTCTGCTTGTTTTCCATGGAAACCACCTTCTCCTAGGAAACCAACGATGGACCTGTTTGTTCACTGCTCCAATTGGCTGTGGGAAAGTAAAGACAGTGGGACACCTGGAGTCAGAAACATGGTTTGCTTTCCTCAAAATGTGGTTTATGATGTACCACAGCGATGTCATCTCCCAAGGGGATATGACGCTGTCATCTAAATGAGTCAAAGGTGGCCTCTGTGTGCTGGCCCGAGGTTGCTTAATCTTTTCCCCTGCAGGACAAGGCCCATTAGCTCAAGCACCTACTAGGACCAAACCCAAAGTTTTGCACATATAATTACTTTAAAAATTGTCCAAGCAAGCAGATTTTTAGCCAATTAGAGCTTACCTAATTCACACAGCCCACTAGGCCTCACCTAGCAACTGTCATCTATTGATAAAATAGGCCCTGGGAGTTATAAGGCCCTTAGAAAGACTCTCACCTCCTGGATCCCCACTCTGCTACACAGAGAGTGATGCCACCCAGATAAGCACATCTCTCAGACCCCTTTCCCAGGGTCTTCCAGTCCGGTGAGGGCTTGCCCATCTTATGTGACTCTGTCTAGTAAAGCTTGTCATTTGTTACTGACAAGGTATAATTTTACTTGATTAACTTCCAAATTATTTCAATCACCCACACACTTCTGCCTCAGAGCAACTGAGTAAAAATGTAAGTAAAGTAGGCTACCTGGAAGTGTGTGGGCTTAATGAGGTTCCTCTGGTGGTTTCCCTGTCCATGTCTGTCTGTCTCTGTCTCTCTGTCTCTCTCTGTCTGTCTGTTTGTCTGTCTGTCTCCCTTCCCACCCCCATGTGTGCGTGCGTGCGTGCATGCTTGTGTGTGTGTGTGTGTGTGTGTGTGTGACCAGTAGAGCAACATTAGCATTTAAGAACTGTGGGTTAGAAGAATGTTTTGAAACCTGCTTCTGGTATTGGGTTCTGACTTTGGGAAATTCCATTTCACTCCTGTTCTCTGGTTTTCTCCAAGAGGAAGGTGATGACACCTATGTCCAGAGAGCTGTGAAAAGAACATACAATAGGCTGTGGAATTTGAGAGAGGACCCCTTGTATCTGAATCTTTCTTCTGGTCTTAGCAGATGCTCTTTGGGCCTAATCCTTGAATTCTGAAGCATTCTCCCTTTTTGCATGCCTTTTTGTATCTCTTGGGTCTCAGCAGTGTTCCAGTTTGCTTTTAAATCTCATTTGATATACTGCTGTGCCTACCTGACTTGACTCCTTTTAATTTTCTTGTCCTTTGCTATTTGATCTGGCTGTAACTATATTATCTAATGTGATAGAGTAGCTGAATGCTAGAGTGAGATGACAAATGTTGCACAAGGTACATTTGTGTCATATTGTTGCATCCCTTATCACTAAATTCAGATGGGATTCAAATGCTATTTTTATTTGAGAGTCTCAGTTACATTCCACCATCTATTTGATATTTCTAGTTTTGCTAAATATGATTTTCTCTTTTCTTGCTTAGAATCATCATGGAAATATAATTAATTTTTAGCAACTTTGATGAGTTTTTTTTAATGTAAGTCTTTGCTCTCTGGGGACATGATAAATACGTGGCCCAGTGTCTCAGTGCATGGTGAGAGAGATGTGTGAAACCAGGGTGTGATTCCTCAGGGACAGTTGTTAAATGAGATCATTTACCAAAGGTGTCTTTGTGCACCATGGAGATCTCCAAACCCAGTATCTCAACAATAAATGCAGTTGTCTAAAGTAGGTGCTCAATTGCTTTTTGAAATCCTTAAAATCTTGTTTATGTCTTTATTTATTTATTTGGGCTGTGGTGTGTGTGTGTGTGTGTGTGTGTGTGTGTGTGTATGTGTATGTGTGTGCACGAACGCTAGTCTTCTTCTACCACAGCATTCAAGGATCGAACTTGAGTCTTCAGGCTTTGTTTGAGTACCTTAACCTGAACAACACCATGAAAGCCAAGAGATGTCCTGTTTCTTAACTCCTTTACCTCTACTCTCCATACTCTTTTCCTCTAAGTGTTTTTAAAAGCTGCAGCATGTATCAAATAAGCAAAGATACAAACAACAATTATCCTTTCTTCCAAGGTCCAGGGGAGAAAGAGATGCAA
Organism: Mesocricetus auratus; assembly: GCF_017639785.1. Classification (NCBI taxonomy): domain Eukaryota; kingdom Metazoa; phylum Chordata; class Mammalia; order Rodentia; family Cricetidae; genus Mesocricetus; species Mesocricetus auratus. The sequence goes on along the minus strand of NW_024429209.1, from coordinate 6,280,189 downwards.
TGGAAACAGAAAACAAAGGCACATGCAAATTTGCCTGTAACGCCATGTGGCAAGTGTTAGAAAATGATGATACAACCTTGGTTTCACGTGTTTACATTGGTAGTGAGCAGCTAGGTGACGCACACAGAATGATGCCAGTAGAATTCCATTTGTGTAGCACTGGGGGTTGGGGAGTGAAAACGTGGACTGAGGACAAAGAGGCACAAAACACAAACACTGAGAAAAAAATGTAGAGAACAATTGGGTGGCCAGTGGGGCCAGGAAAGGCAAATACAAAGATGAGTGAATCTAGACATGTCACCAGCAAATAGAAAAACCACTCTACGTTGACACTGTAAATGGAGACCAGATGGACCAGTCGGTTTCTAAAAGAGGTGCCTAATGCACATTTTTTGTGTGTGACATCTCAGGAATCTGGAGAGGATAAAGACAACTTCATAATTTTAAAAGTAACAAAGAGGAAGAAAGCATTTAATATGATTTAGGAAAAGAGCTGAGTTTTATTGAGTATGTGCCTAACTTACCATTTTGGTTAACACATACATGGAAAAACAGTATTTATTGCTATACCAAGTGCTTTGCATAACATTGCACATAGGTCTCTTATCACTTAATTTGCACATACTGCTATTATTTTCATTATCCAGATAGAGAAACTAAAGCCTAGAGAGACTGACATGTTCCATCTTGGGAGCTAGATTGGTGGGTAATTCCTTGTTAATCAAACACAGGAACCTGAGTTCAGATCCTAGAACCCACATAAAAGCTGACCATGAAAAAAATACACACCTGTACTCCACTGCTTTCAGAAGGAGACAGGATGATCCCAGAAATTTACTGACCACAATCTAGTTGAAACATGCTCCACGTTATCCCAAATGCTCTGCATCAAATGCAAGGTAGACAAGTGATTGTAAAAAGACACCAGCCTCCGGCCTGCACACATGTCCACCCAAGTAAGCACGCATGCGTGCATATGTGCACATGCATATGTAAAACACATAGACGAATTATTAAAAATAGTGAGGTGTATAAGGTCAGAGATCTAGTGAGTTGTGCAGTCAGAAGCAAATTCCATGGTATCTGAATTTGGATGCCTTAGAATTGGGAATATATGGAGGAAAAACTTTTATTAGTGTTGTACATGTAGGAGGCTATCATATGTGTGCTTCTGTGCTTTGATTAACTGTTCATAGTATAGACCCAGTAACTTCTTCCCCTCATCTTAAGGAAGATCTGTTATCAGTTTTGCCATTCATTGGCACTAAAAGGCTTTGGGCCTTGGCAAAGATATCGAATGATTTTGGCCTCAAGTCTTATTTTCACATCCATCCAGAAGACAGTAAGATCAATTAGAGTTATCAACCAAAAATGAATACATTTTAAAGGTGAGCATAACCTATCAAATAGGGATTTTCAAGAGACTAGAGTCAGACGAAGAAAAGTGTGCTGCCTGATTGCTGAAAACCCTTTCAGGTCATTCTAGATTATTGCCACAGGAAGGTCCAAGCTCTAGCAGGGGGAAAAAACCAGGCAGTGCATGGTGGATACAGGGAAAATGTTAGTAGCTGAGTGTTCAGAAAAGCCATTGGGGTTGCTAAGGTTGCTAGGAAAACAAGAATACTAGAGGTCTGTACAGGTTTGCCTCTAGAACTAAATGGAGGATAAATGACTACCCCTCTCCACGGTGTGCATGCATGTATGTGTGTGTGTGTGTGTGTGTGTGTGTGTGTGTGTGTCTATGTGTGTGTGTAAGTTACCTGAGGACAGAGAAAGAGCCTTTAGAAAGAGGTTGAAGACTAGTGATGTTAATGGCTCTTATCATACAGGAAAGCCTTGACACGGTGCACCAACTAAGCAAGGCTCACAAAAATGTCTTGCCTCACACATGGAGAATAATTATCTTCACAGAGAACGTTCTTCAGTGCCTACAAAATATAAATTCAAACCCACACTTCCAAGTAACAAACTGTCTCTAAGTAACGCACAGACAGCCTCACAAAAGAAAGTTCAAGAACATGTACGAGAACGCAAGTAGATAAGCAGCTAGCTCTCAACCACATAAAATACACAATGCCAGGATTCAAATTGACAAAGTATCTGAGAAGCAAAGAAAATAGTGAGAAAATAAATTCATCATTTGAAGCCACCCAGAGCTGACAAATGCTTACACAGACATATCAGCAACATTTATTCAGTTCTATAGATTCCAAACCTAAAGAGGAGATACATAAATTGTAAACAAGGCCCAAACACAATATTTACAGAGGAAAACTACCATGTTTGAGAGGGAAATAGGCCAAAATGACATTAATTAACTAGAATTTGAAGGAAGAAACACTAATGATGTTGAAGGCATTATCAATAAAAACCACTCCAAACAAAACAAAGAAAAGAAGCCTCTAACAAAGAAAATAGCAAGTGAATCAGTGAGTTGAAGGACAAATGAGAGAAGTCGAATATGTAATTTAGATCACCATAGGCAAAGGGGAAGAACAAAAACCTGAAGACATAATGGCCACATTTTATCTAAGCTTAGTAAAATTAAAGACACTAATTTAAAATATTCAGAAAACCAAAACACAATAAACATGATGAAAACCATCCTAAGGCAAATCCTGATCAATTTTCTCAACACAATGGATCAGGATAAAATCTACAAAACTGATTGTCCTGGGGAACATAATTATTTCCAGGCCCATCATCAACTGAGATGCCAATAGCAATATGGCAATGGAACAGCATCTCTGACGCACATAGGTACCCTTGGGTGGGCATAAGATCAGTAAAAGTTTCATAATTACTGAAACTATCTTTTCACAAGTGGTAGCAAATGAAAATTTTCTGTGGTGATATCTTTCTTGCACAAATAAAGTCTGACTGGGTGTCAGAGAATGGAGCTTGCCACTAGCTAACCATAGAGGTCTGGAGGTCTGTACAGACAGGTAGGAAGTGATGTAGCTGGGCAGAAACAAGGAGGAAACAAACAGGAAATTACTCTCTTCTCTGCGGAGACTCTTAGGAGGTAAGGTATGCTATGGCGTGCTCCTTCTCTCTGATCTCTAAGCATTTCCCTCTATATCTGACTCTGGCCTTTTATGATATAGGCCAATTAAGAACTTCATTTTACAATTTTTCCAAGACAAAGGAAAGTTAAAATAATTTACCACCAGCAAATCTTCTCTATGGCAAAGGTTGAGGACTTTTCTTATGGGTAAGGAGCTTGGCGTGAGATGGACAGGAGGTCCACAGAAGGTTCAAGGGAAAATACCAAGTTCACTCTTACAGCAGAGACCTCTTAAATTACCACGAAATGCATTAATAAAACCAATAATAATGCTGTGATATTCATTTACATGTGAAAATAAGATACATAATAATATTGTAGGTTATAGGAACAGAATTTTTTAGGCATACTCATTTATTTAGGGCATACAGTTTTAGATGGTTGGTCCATGGCCATCATGGTGGGGCTGGGGATATGGCTACAGGCATGCAAACGTGGCAGAGGCTGAGAGCATCTGATCCACCAGCATGAGGCAGTGAGAGAGGTAACTGGGAATGGCATGGGCTTTTGAAACCTCAAAGGCAAACTTCCCAGTAATGCTCCTTTTCCAACAAGGCCACCCTTCCTCATCATTCCCAAACAGTTCCGTCCATTGAGGACCAAGCATTTACACATATAAACCTATGGGGACCATTCTCATTTAATGATTACATTGTGTGTGAAAGTAAAATGAATATTATTACAGACAGTAGAAGGAAAATTTTTGGCATATTCTCATATGCCTTACACTTTATGGACAGTGCATTATATTACTTGAGAGTAGTCTGTGGCACTTATAATGATAGTATCATAGGAAAGATGTGTGCCATAGATCATAAAGCGATTTACTAAATAATAAGACAGGGAATGACAGCTAACAGTAACCCAGTGTCCAGGAGAAGATGCAGTGACAAAAACTTCAATTCATTTGAAGGAAGCAGAATGAAGAAAACAAAGGGAAGGAAGACTATGTGGAGTAAACATGCAATTAGAAAGTAGTTTTGAGCCTTGTCACACCAAAAATCAATGAAAAGAAAGTCGTTTAAATTGGGAGGCAGCAGCTGTCAGATGGATAACAAACAGAGAGCCCAATACAAGCTGTTCATAAAGAAACCCACGATCCTAGTGTGTTTTCAGTTTCTGTGATAAACACTATGCCCAAAAGCAATCTGAAGAAGAAAGCCTTCATTTCCTCTTACACTTCTAGGAACAGCTCATCACTGAGGGAAGCCAGAGAAGGAACTCAAGGCAGGAACTTGGAGAAAGGAAATGATGAAGAGGCCATAGAAGAGTGCTCCATATGGCTTACACAACTGGCTTTCTTACAGTACCCAGGGCTATCAGTGAAGAGGTGACATCTCCTAGAGTGAACAGGACCTCCCCACATCAATCACCAGTCAAAGAAATGTACCACAAGCTATCCCACAGGTCAATGTGATGGAGGCATTTTCTCAATTAAGTTTCCCCAAGGCAGGAAGGCAAAGACAGAAACCGGCCCAGATGCTAGTCTGATGAAGACAGTGTTTCAACTGAGGGTCCCTCTTCCCAGGAATGTTAAGTTGAAAACTAAAGCTAACTATAGCACATACTGCTAACAAGAGAACATAAGTAAGTTAACATAAAAAAGCATTCACAAAGATATGTTAATACTAATCAAAAGAAATCTAGGTTGACTATCGCAGCATCAGACAAAGTTAATTTCAAAGTTAAGACTATTAACAGGAATACACATTTTTAATAATGTCATCTGAGTGAATTTGTTAAAAGAATCAGTGATTCTAAAAGCACTTGCTAAAACTCCAAAATGTATGAAATAAACCTAATCAAGGACATCACAGGAAAATAATCAAAAATACAACTATACTCAGGGATTTCAATCTCTTCTCTCAGAAACTAAAAGAAAAAATACTCAGACAATCAAAGTCTTAGAAGATTTTAATAACATTAGTGAGCAACTTGACCTAATTGGCATTTATGGTACACTCTACTTAACAGATTTAGCTATGCATTCTTTTAAAAGTCAGAATATTTACTATGGTATAGATACCATGAGTAAAAAAGTGAGGTTCAATAATATTGTAAGCCATATAGCAATGCCCTCATCTCACAATAGAATGAATTCAGACTTAAGAACTTTATTCTTTGCTGAGAAATCTATAATTGGTACCATGGTTTCTGTATAATTCCCAAATATTTGTGGAATAAATTGTTTACTTCTAAAAGGCTCCACTGATGACAGCAAATGGTAGATGAAATTATAATATATTTCAAATTTAACAAAAATGAAAATACAACATATAAATTGTTTCAGAATGACACTGTGGTAGTATTTGGGAAGAAGGTAATTTGAACTTTTAAAAAATTTAAATTAGAAACAATATATTATACATATCAATCCCAGTTCCCTCTCCCTCCCATCCTCCCATGCCCCCACCAACACCACTGTGCCACCCCCATCTGTTCCCCTGGGTGAGTTAGGCCTTCTATGGGGGATCATCAAAGTCTGCCATATCATTTTGGGCAGGTCCTAGGCCTTTACTCGTGTATCTAGGCTGAGAGAGTATCCCTCCATGGGGGAATGGGCTCCCAAAGTCCATTAGTGCATTAGGGATAAATAGTGGTTCCACTGCCAGAAGCCCCATAGATTGCCCAGGCCTCCTAAATGTCACCCATGTTCAGGGGGCCTGGTTCAGTCCTATGCTGGTTCCCCAGCTGTCTGGCTGGGGTCCATGAGATCCCACTTGCTCAGTTCAGCTGTTTCTGTGGGTTTTCCCAGCATGGTCTTGACACCTTTGCTCACCACTCCTCCCTCTCTACAACTGGATTTCAGGAATTTGGCTCAGTGCTTAGCTGTGGATCTCTGCTTCTGCTTCCATCAGCTACTGGATGAAGGCTCTAGGATGGCATTTAACATAGTCATCAATCTCATTATAAAGAAAGGGCATTTAAGGTAGCCTCTCCACTATTGCTTAGAATCTTAGTTGGAGTCATCCTTGTATATCTCTGAACGTTTCCCTAGTTCCAGATTTCTCTTTAAACCTACAATGGCTCCCTCTATTAAGATATCTCTTTTCTTGCTCTTATGACAAATTATGACTTCAGAATGTATTGTGCAGCTACAAAAATCAGGACAGTAGGCTACAGCTCAAAAGTTCAGGACTATAGATCAATGTATATAATCACAAAACCAGATGAAGACATTTCAGTGACAAAGAAAATAAGCAAAAAAGACTACTGTATACTATAACTCAGTGAAGCCTATCTCTGGGGTAGGAGATTAAATTGAGATTAGAAAATTAGTCAATATAATCCACAGGTTGAATAAATAAACCTATGTAATATTAGTAGCTGTAGAAGGAGAATGTGATAAAATCAAGAGTGTATTGGTGATTAAAATCTCACAGCAAACTTGGAATGGAAAAAGAACTAATACAAAAGTCCTACTATGAACATCTACTTAGTCATGAGAAACACATGGTTTTCTTGTCAAGGTCAAGAACGGACAAACTGAGGATGCCCTTTCTTTCTGCTACCTTTATTTTGTCCTACTAAAGCCCTAGCTAATGCAAAGAGAAGAGAAAACAAAAAAGAGAAAGAGAAGATAGTACTTAAAGATGGAGAAGGAAGAAATAAAACTGCTTTGTTCATGTATGATTATTTTTACAGAATATATGAAAAAAAATGACCTAAATACTGCTGGAGCTAACAAGTAATTATAGTTTGATTAATGTATAAAGAATAATTTGTGTATACTAGTAATGAATTAGTGGATTTTATAATTAAATTTTCAAACTATTTATATCTTAAAGTGAAATATGCATCCAAACATTTAGTAAGGTATATATGAAAACTTTATAAAACATGAATGTATGTAATCAAAATAAAGTAAAAAGGAAGATTTCGAATGTTCATGAAAGGGACAACAATATGTAACTCAGTATTTTGTAAGTTGATTTAAGAATTGAAACTCTAATAAAATTTTAAGAAATCTATTTTGTATATATCAGCAATTAATTCTTAAAATTATATGAGAATTTTAAAGAAAAATGATAGACAACACAATATTTAATTCAAAAGGCAATGTCAGAGGATTGCCATTACCTAGCTTTCAGACTTTAAAAGCTTCAATAATTAAAAGAGTGTCGTATTTGCCAAAGAATAGGCAGAAATATTATTATAACAGAACAAGGCATTAAGAAATAGGCCCAGTTGAATACATTCTGCTGATTTCTGACAAAGGAGAAGAGGGAATGTTATAGAACAAATCTAGTCTATTTAATGCATTTTTGGTTGACAACTCGATATACATATGCCAAGAAATCACAAAACAGGTTTTGACGCAAAAATTAAATGAAAATATATTACACTTCTTTTGATTTGTAGTAAGAGATGTTGAGGTTTTGTTGCAAAGGCCTTTTTACATCTATTGAGATGGTCATTTGATTTCTGTCTTTAAGTCTACTTATGTGTTGTATTATATCACTTACTTATATCTCATTAATAACTGTATTTCCAAATAAAGAAATTCATATATTTCAACACAGTAGAGGGGATATATTTTAACTTATAGCCCACCATTGTACTAAATGGAGACACATGAAGAATTTCTTCTAAAACCAAGACCAAGACAAGAGAACCCACACGCTTTACTCTTATCAGTTTTACTACTCAAAGTGTTAGAAGAAATAAAAGACAATTGGAAGAAATAACAATGTATGAATAGGAAAGAAAGACTTCAAATTTTCCCTGCTTATAGACTGTCGAACCTCCAAGCAACTCCAAGGTATCATGGAAAGAAAGACCAAATGTCCATTTGTTTGTACTAATAGAATGTATGTGCTGCCTTTATTGCCAGGATAATGCGTGTGTGTGTATCTTCATTACAAGTGCTAAGAGGTCTCTCCCTTGTAGGAGGGAGGAGCTTTTTATACAGGCTTACAGCACAGTGGAAAAACCCCAGGTAGGAGAGATCGTTGTTTTCCTCCTACTAGATGTTGATGTCAGAGGGTCAAGGCCAGGGCAGTAAGCCAGGACCAGAAAACAGAAAGCACTTGGACTGGAAAACAAGTTGCACTTGTAGGCTGACCAGCAACTCACAGAGACCCCATGGGGGCTGGGGCCCAACAGTAGACAATATGTTATTGTACATAAAACATCCTAAAAACTCTACCAGGGAACTCCTAGATGTGATAAACATTTTCAATAAAGCAGCAGGATACAAAATTAGCATAGAAAAATCAGTAGTATATATAAATACTAGCAAACCTTTTGAAAAAATAATTGGGAAAAATATCATTCACAAGTCTTAAAAAATACCCACAGCAAAACACTGAACTGAACTCCTGGAACCCAGTTGCAAAGAGAAATGATGAGCAAAGGAGTCAAGACCCAGTTGGTGAAACCCACAGAGGCAGTTGACCTGAATAAGGGGGAACTCACAGACCTCAGAATGGTGACTGAGAGGTCAGCAAGGGACTGATCCAGACCCCCTGAACCTGGATGTAAGTGAGGAGCCCTAGACAATCTAGTAGATCAGTATTTGTCCCTGACATACAAGTGGACTTTGGGAGCCCACTCCACATGGAGGGATGCTCTCAGCCTAGACACTTGGGGGAGGGCCTAGGCCCTGCCTAGGATGATATGACAGACTTTGAAAATCCCCTATGGGAGGCCTTACCCTCCCTGGGGAGGGAAGGGAGGATGGGATGGAGGCTGGGAAGGCTGTTGGGGGGTAGGGGAGGAAGGGAGGGAGAGGGAGCTGGGAGTAACATGAAAAATTTTTGTAAATATCTTTATTTCAAAAATAAAAAGGGAAAAAAGCAATAAATAAATAAATAATGAAAAAAGAATAGTGTTGGTAGGTATCTATAAACTGCAAAGTCTGTAGGCAATCCTTCAAGGTCAACTTTATCAATAAAAAATGCCACTTTATTCTTAAAAAAATTACACCAGGAATAAAGTTCACCTAGGATGTAAAAGCTCTCTACAATTAAACCTTTAAAACACCGAAGAGAGCTGGGCGGTGGTGGCACACGCCTTTAATCCCAGCACTCGGGAGGCAGAGGCAGGCAGATCTCTGTGAGTTCGAGGCTAGGCTGGACCAACAGCCTCCAAAATAATACAGAGAAACCCTGTCTCATAAAAAACAAAAAGAAAAACAAATAAACAAACAAACAACAACAACAAACACCGAAGAGAAATATTGAAGAAAACACTAGAAGATGATTCTCGTGGCTGGCAGAAATCATATGGTAAAACAGCTATGTCAGTGAAAGCAAAACCAAATTTAATATAGCATTCATCCAATCACTTTCTTTAAAGAACTAGAGAAAATATCCCAATGATATCTAGTAATCACAAATGACCCCAAAGCAGATCCAGGTAGAAAGAGAAATCCTAAAGCTATCACAGTACCACATCTCAAATTGTACTACAGAGCCATAGCAGCAAAAGCTGTATGGTCCTTGCATCAAACCAGTAATGTGGGCGTATGAAATAGAACAGATGGTCTCGAGATAAACCTTTATGCCTATAGTGACCTAAGTTTTAACAAATGTGTTGAAACAAATGGTGCTGTGAAAACTGGATATCTGTATGTAGAAGAAAAAATTGAATCCACATATTTCACTCTGCCCCATCATTGATTTAAGATGGACTAAATATCTTAAGATGTAAAACCTTGAAACTATTGAGGGAAAACATGAAGAAACAACTTAAGATATATTCATAGGCAAGACCTTTCTGGAAAGAACTCTAGTATCTCAGGAAATAACTCCAATAACTTACAAATAGGCTTTATATATATAAAAAAGCTTTTGCACCACAAAGTAAATACTCACTAGAGGGAAGAGAAAGTACAAGTACAGAGAAGGGAAAATGTTGCCAACTATGTATCTGACAGGGGCTTAATATTGACAATATATGAAGAACTGTAAAAAATAAATATCACTCCCAAAAATTGTCCAATAAATAAATGGACTCTATGAACCAGATAGGAAGTTTTCAAAAGAGGAAGCATATAAATTGCCAATAAAAATGAGCATGTTCAACATTTTTAGGCACTAGGAAAAAATTAAAACTGCTTTGAGATTCCATCTCATCTCAGTCTATCATGAAGAAAGCAAACTATGAGTAGGTAAAGAGGAAGGCATGTTCATTGCTAGTGGGATTGTAAAGCCATGCAGCCCCAATGGAATGAGGAATTGTTATTTCTAAAAAAATGAACTGTATAATCTAGGTATATTATTCCCTGGCACATAGCCAAAGGGTTCTAAGTCCTACCACAGTGACACCTGCATACCCATGCTTATTGCTGACCTGTTCATGATAGCAAGGAAATGAAGCCAGGCTAGATGCCCATCAGAAGAAGAATGTGCAAAGATGTAGGATTTTATTCAGCTCGAATCAAAAAGGAGATCTTGATATTTGTAGAAAAGTGGATTGAACCAGGGTCATTATGTTGAGCAAAACAAACCAGCTCAGAAAGACAGGGATCACATGCCTTCTCGCATGTACAGAGTCTAGATTTAAAGTTTTGCATGGGAGAGCAACAAAACTAGAAAGGGGAATACGAAAGGTAAAGAGGAGATCCATGGGAAAAAATGGAAGAGGATAGTCGAATATATGTGATATGAAAGTAGTAGAATATACTACTTGGGATTAAGGGAGCTAACCAGAAGCAGAATGGAGAAGGTACTTGAGGCAAGGAATGGACAAAAGTAAATTATAGTAACATGTTCTGAAAAATGTCAGTGGAAATGTTTGCTTTCTATGTGGACTTCTAAAATATCTTCTTAAATATTTGCAAGAGAAATATATGGATTTTCATTCAAAATATACACAGAAGCCTTCAGAAGCAGCCATGAAAAGACATATGATCTGACAAAGTAGTCAAAAGACGTGAACAGACGTTTTGTCAAAGAATTTGCCAAGAAGTACATGAAAAACTTATCATCATTAGATATTGAAAAACTGTAGTTAAAGCCACAGTGAGATACCACCACACATCTATAAAAATGGGCAAAATTCAAAACTTTAATAGCACCAAATGTTGGCATCTATGTGGGAAGCAGGAATACTTATTGCCAATGGGGATGCAAATATACAGGCACTGTTGAAGACAATTTGACAGTTTCCTATCAAATGAAATGTTTTCACACAACATGAAATTTTTATTCATCTATATTTACCAAAGTGGATAAAAAACTTAAGTCTAAACACAAATTGGCATCTGAGTGCTTACAACAGCTTCATTCAGTTTGGAAGTAAGGGTGTCTATTAGTAGATGAATGGAAAAATAAACTGTACAATCTGACAATGGAAAGTCACTCAGAGCTAAGTGATATGAGCTACCAATGCAGGAAAAGGCATGGAGAAAATGTAAATGCATATTTTCAAGCATAATAAGCCAACGTTAAAAGGCTGCACCCACGTGTCATGTTAGAAAGGGAAAACAGTAACTCTGGACAGTAGAGGTGATCAGTGATTTCCAAGGGTTAAAGAAAAAATAGGGTTGAATAGCAGACTTCATGGGAATATTAATGCCAAAAAGTACCACATATTAAAATGCAATAGCAGATAAATGCTCTTTTACATCCATCAAAATCCATAGAAGGCACAAATGGACCCCTGAGTAGTCCACATACTGTGGGTGATGACTATGCCCTTATTGGCTCATCAAATGCAACAAACTTATGATCATAAAGCAGCCAGTGCGTATATAATACCAAAATCCTCTAAAAGATAAAACTATAGACAGAACAAAGACAAACAATAGCAAACACATGCAGTGTTAGGATATCTCAAATGGAAAGGCTCAGTAGATCCATTCTGGTGGCAATGTGTAAGGACTAGATTGCAAACACTCTACTGGAAAGAATAAAATTCATGTCATGAATTTGTAAAACTGTGTTTCACCTTCTTTACAACTTAAGTATAGCCCTAAGTTCACAAGGGACATTAAAGCATAGCTAGGCATAGATTTATACAAATGCATATACATAGGTATTCATAGAAGCCTTATCTGTAACAGTCCAAATGTGGAAGAATCCTTCCTGTGTTAATCAACAGCTGAATGGATGAAGAAACAGTGCTTACCATACAATGGAATTCTACTTATAATGACTAAAAGAGGAATTCATGATAAAATGTATATATATATATATATATATAATGCACAATACTTACATGAATAATTACCAAAAAAGTGTTCTAGGTATAAAGGATGTGTATAAAATTTCATTTGTACAAATTTCAAGGAAGAGAAAATTAATGTGTAATGATGTAAATGGATAGTAAACATGGACAGAAGATAGGACAAGATGATGGTTCCTAAATACTAAAATGGTAACTCATAGCGGGCTAGAGTCATGGCAAAATCATCTTTGTAAGCACACAGACACAATACTAAGCCCGACCCTCAGAGCTATGTACCCATTTTATCTGAAGACTCATAGTCAGCTTCACTATATCTGTAGGTGACATTGATGCCTGTTTAGGCTCAAGGATATCTATGTAACTAACCCTTTGTTCTTTTCACTTGCTCATTTTTTTAAAATACAGAGTTGTTTAAACTTCCACCTTGAGTGAGTAGAAATTCTGATGAATTGTTCTCTCCAGTTATTAAGTAGAAGAAACCAGCAAAGACTCAATTTCATCATTCCTAGGACATTCCTGGTCACCAGAATAGACAGGCTAGGACATCCTACCCCACTGAGAGCTCTCTTGGAGCTCTGCTCCACCCCCATTCCTACTAAGTACATGCCCATCCTTAGATTATAGGCTTTCAGTCACCTTCATCCTTGGCATTAAATTATGATTACAATTTAAAAGAGCTTGGCTTAGAAAACTCAACTGTTTGCTTAATGTTGCCAACTGAAATCAGTAGGATTATCTGGTACCTCTTTCTCACCTTGCCTCACTGCTTCTTGGCTGATCTTTAAATTCCTTGACTTTGCCATTTATCCCAGTAGGCTACATGATACACAATTTCCAGGGAAAAATACACCTCTTTTTTTGGTTCAAGCCTAGAGCTTTTTGATTAGTGAAATGGCATAGGTATGTGAGAAAATTGACTCTAATATCTGGATAAAGTTGGGTCTTGCATAAAAATCTAGTGGGGATTATAGAACCAAATTATTACTTACTTCCCATGCTGGGAAGAACAGTGTCATCTTCTTGTAAAGCAAACTACTAGCCCAAAAAGAACTTTTCTCTCCTTAACTAGCATATTGAGTCCATGCAAGCTATTTTCTAGGGGCATAAGAAGTTCACTTGTGGGAAGGAGGATTGAGGTGCATTGGACCTCACTCAGGATCATGAGTCTACAGGTAGGATGACACCTGTGAATTCCAGATGAAGGAAGGAACCTCTACTAATCCAGAAGGAGGATAATGGAGCTAAAGAAAAATACACAATGACTATATTGTATGTGGTGTTAATGGTGGCTACTATATTCCTTTAACATGTTCTTTGTATCTATTAATCACAATGTTCAACTCAACACATAGCTTTTGTTATTTTAGACAATGTATGTTATCCCCACCATCACCTCCAATGAACCCAAATTTTGGAGAGTCATTCTCAGGCAGAGCTTGTAAGGAATTGAGAATATTACAATAAAAAATCTGGATTCACAATTAATGACAGAGGCAGAAGCATAATGTTCATCATTAGAAGGTGATAACACATCTTGAGTCTTGTGTTCTTTATCCTCAGGGAGATAAAACCAAAGCTACTCCTTTATCCAAACATATAGAAGCACCATGCACATTTCTAGAGTACTGTTATATGCTGCTTGCTGTAGCAATGACAGCAGAGTTAGAGATACATAAAACTGGGTCGTTGAATTTGATAACCAAAGGAGGTTCCTTTCAGAAAGAACACAAGTCCAGTTTAGCATCATGCAATTTTATCTATCATCTGTCTGTCTATCTATCTATCTATCTATCTATCTATCTATCTATCTATCTATCTAGTTAGCTGCTAGCTAGTTATCTTTGGTTATTTTGAAATATCAGGATGATTTACCCATTCTATACTTGAGGCAATTATATTCTGTAAAAATATAAATAAATTGCATAGTGTTTAGTACCAATAACAATCTCAGTAATAGTTAATATTTATTGAAAACAACAACAAACTCCACAGTGTTCATTGTTCTGTCCTCTCCACCAGTCTCTGATGATTATTCTTATGATGCCTTTTCCATGTTAAGAAACATGTTCAAAGAAGTTGAACAATTTGCCTAAGGCCACAGGCCAATAAGAACAGATGCAGACTCGATCACAAGTACACCTCACACAAAAATCATAAATCCCCTTTGCCACAAACCATTACAATGGCTGATCTCATAATCACGGGCAGGAGCTAGGCTTAGTGACACTATTTCCCAGAGTATATTTGTGAGAAAAGTCAGCTCAAACAGGAAAAGCCTGGGATTGTGGGACTTCCCATTGAATCTTGGTTTTTCACTGGATCTTAGGGAATTCCAATGGATTAATCAGCTTCTCCATTTTGGGGCCCTCTGGAACATTTTGAGGTGAAAGTCATTCTGGGAACTAATCACTGTATATGTCTGAAGCTTTCTGGAAAAAGTTAAACAATCCAGCAGGCCCCCTTCACTGAACGTGCAGTCGGCGTTTCCCTCTTCATATAAGACTTGTAAGTTTGTGCCTCTAATTATTATCATTCTCCCCTGAAATTACAGGCAAAGCACTCAGTGATATTTGAAACATCAATTACTGGCCTGCAGCCCTCTGCTACTGTTTCTTTGCCTGCTTCCAGGGCTGCAAATCCATTTTCTGCATTTCTTTCAGATTTTCTGAACAAAATTATGGAAAATCGCTGTTGGCACATGACATTTTTCCACAATGGTCAGAGTTATTGAATTGTGCCGTTATATGCTACTTGGAGAAGGCATTCTGACTTCAAATGCCAGCCTTAAAACTATCAGAACATTTTCTCTAACTGGGCTTCATAAATTTTCCACAGGAGAAGCCTAAGAAATCCACCCTGGCTTAATGTGAAGAGCCCACCAAGCATAAACCCGAACTTTCCACAGCCCAGGCGACCTTGGTTTCTTTAGCTCATGTCTTCTTCAGATCCTCTGTTTTTTAAACACACTTTCCCACTGTCTGATCACATGTACAGAGGTGTCCTTTAACCTGGGCAGCCCCCATGACACCCCTACTTCCTGAGACTTTTGGCATAGGTGATCCTTTTGGATCTGTCTTCCATTTCACTCAAGGTTTCTTCATTCCTTTTGTATTCCCAATCAAGGCTCACATAAATATAGCGATCCTGAAATTCTCTGTCTTTGAGACTGTATGGTCTTTTGGTGATGAGGACCTGCCCACTCTACTCAAGTATCTCTCACACCAACTGTTTTACTATCACTAAACTTCCCTTGAATTGCCCAGCAATCTCTTGGCTTGAGTTTTGGCCATAGCCTTTCTCTAGTTGTTTTCCATACTCCTCCTGCCCATGGATTATTTTTAAATGATGTATTGATTTATCCACCAGTTCCTGGAGGTACAGAAGTAGTACTCAGAGAAACATGGGGTGAGTGTGGTTCACATCATCTGAGGGATAGAATTAATGCTCTTTTAGACGGTTGATCTTGAGGAGCCATGATGATCCGATTCTAAAGAAGTCTTCTGCTCACATCTCTTTCAAAATCCCTTATTTTCTATTTGTGCTAATTTCTGTTTTCTCCAAAGCAGAAACTTTAAAAATCTTTATTTTACTCCTGTCTGGTCACCCAGTGCTCATTAGCCACAGCTTAGCAACTGCCAACTTACATTTTTAACTCTTTACTCGCATCTTATC
Source organism: Mesocricetus auratus (assembly GCF_017639785.1). NCBI lineage: Eukaryota > Metazoa > Chordata > Mammalia > Rodentia > Cricetidae > Mesocricetus > Mesocricetus auratus. The sequence goes on along the minus strand of NW_024429209.1, from coordinate 6,264,315 downwards.
CATTTATTAACTTTTCCTCCTCATTCTTCCATCCCTAGGTTTCCCATGCTCTTTTCACTATATACTCTTTGTCTGAACACCAAAAAATGAGTGTGATCAGTGGGGCAACAGATGTTGGAAACAGGGATCTAAGCACTGTAACCAAGTGTGACCTTTTAATTTTTAATCAGTTACTCATATCACTTAAGCTCTGACTTCTCCATCTATAAATTGAGGTTATGAATATGAACTTTGTATAGTCGTCAACAGCATTTAACAAGATCATTGACATAAGACTAATCTTAACATACAGAGAAAAGTATAACAATCATTATTATCATCATTTGATAATATCATTGACAATTATTAGTCTCACCACATGTTATCACAGTTATGTTTCTCTCTCCCTGTCTCCTAGATTGTATGATCTCATGATACATGCCTATTTCTTTCTCCTATGATTCTGGGTCCAGGATAGGATATCCAGATCATGTTAGATTCTTAGTGACTTCTAAAGAACAAATTCATCTGTGCATGGGAACTCATGAATATTTCAAACTTAACATACAAGGAATCTAAAACTGCTAGTGTATCTCAAAGCATGTAGGGAGTCTACAACTGTTTCCAACATGTAACAGTTGTGAAAATGCAAGTCAGATGCATTATAATTTATCAGAACACATTGATGAAATTACTCTTTTAACCATATATAAAACTGTTAATAAGGATTTCTATAATAATTAAGACATTTTGTTAAACCACTTACATTAGATATTCTTTGACTATTTATTTAAAATTATATATATTGCATATCCTGGTTTTGTTCTTCCCAAACTCATACTAGGCTGCTCTTATTACTTCAACTTGGTTTTTGCTATCTCCTGCCTAGAATATTGGAACAAAAAAGGTTATGGACTCTATGTTTTCAAGAAAAACCTCTGGCTGATTTGAGATCTGGGATAAAATATAATTTTTATATTTCATAAAATGCAGCTGCAAGCATACACTATGTCCTCTTCTTCTCACCTCATCAAAGCTTGTCCCCAGACTCTGTATTCCTAATCACAGGCTGCTGGTGAGTTCAGATACCTCTTCATTTCACTGACTGGTCTGCAAACTGCACACTATTATTTTCTGTGTCCCACATATACTAATTATATTTCCCTAGGATCCAGTGCTGTAGGCATGCATCATCATCTGACCAACTGTGTGAGCTTTGCACTGGTCATTTCTTGATTTATCCTTTTGGTATTTTTTAACACTTTTTATTATATATTTAAATTAGAAACAAGCTTGCTTCCCATGTCAGCCCCAGCTCCCTCCCTCTCCCCTCCATGCCCACTCTCCCAGCCCCCTGAATCCCCCACCCATCCCCACTTCATTCCCCAGGGATGGTAAAGCCCTCCATGGGTGATATCTAGTGTCTGTGATTTCGTTCCGAGGAGGGCCTGGGCCTTCCTCCAAGTGTCTAGATTGTGAAAGCATCCCTCATTGTGGGATGGGCGCCTAAAGTCCATTTGTGTGCCAGAGTTAAATACTGATTTACTACCCAAAGCCCCATAGATTTCCTAGGTCTCCTCACTGATGCCCACATTCAAGGTGTCTGAACCAGTCCCATGCTGGCTTCTTAGCCTTCAGTCTGGGGTCCAAGATCTCCCCTTTGTTCAGGTCAGCTGTTTCTCTGGGTTTCACCAGCCCAGTCTTGACCCCTTTGCTCATCACTCCTCTATCCTTTTGGTATTTTAGAAAGAATACTTTTGGTGTTGTAAGGCTGTAGCTGGGAAAATATCTGACTGATTAAAAGTTCACACTTCTTTTATAGAAGACCCAAGTTCATTTACCAACACTTATGTTGGGAGGTTCACAGCCATCTATAACTCCAGCAGAATCTGACACCTCTGGCTTCTGTGGGAACCTGTATCCTTCTGCACACGTCTATACATAGACACACATGAAGTTTAAATTAATGAAATGTTAGCAAATAAATACAGTTGGCTCTAAAAGTTGTGAGACAGCTATAGTTAAGGGTATTTGAACTCATGAAATGGGGATAAGAGGAGTATGTCTTGTTCCTGATGTACAAGGGACAGGAAAAGGAAAGAAAAGAAAAACGCTAGCTTCTCTTGAAAATGTGCTATTCCCAGGACAATGGCACCTAGATAGCAGTTAGTAAATGAGCCTGCATTTGGATGGGGAAATAACACAAATGGCTATTCAGTTGTTATTTTTTAATTATGAAGTACTCTTCTGACATGTGCTCATCTCATGTGTTGAAGGCCTGGTTCCCAGATGGTGGTATCCCTGGGAGGTAACTAGATCCTGGGGGTGCTAGAAGTAATCCATTGACAGATGTATGACCACTGTGCTTTAATATTATTGGTAAGTGGTAAGACTAAAAGATGTAGCCTTGTTGGAGGAAACTATCTTCCCATCTAAGGTCTCTTTTGTCCCTTTGGTTCCTGGGTGCCAGAAGGTGAGTGATTGTTGGGCCTAAGAAAGGCTTGGATGCAAGGCCCAGTGTAACCTCCTGAGCCTGGCTACAGTTTAGAGACCTGTCTCTAACTTGTAACCTCCACGTGGGGGTGACTCAGCCAGATCTGATGCAAGATTGCCCCTGCCTAGCCACCTGCCTGCTTGGCGGAATACTATTGGCCCTTAACTCCTCACATCACCTTACCCTATCACAAGATTCCCATCCTCTACCTCAGTCCCATATAAGTTCCTGTGTGCTGGAATAAATCGAGATCCTGCTTCGACAGACTCCCGACTCAGTGTGTTTTTTTGCTCCCTGGTAACTAATGGGGGGAGGGTCTGAGTCGTTGACACTCACCATCCTGCTCAGCCCCCAGGAAGAGGCCAGCTGGACCAGCCCTTCTCCCGCTGTACCTGCAGGGAGGACCCTGCAAGTGACCTCCTCTGTCATATACCTCCACTGCCATAATGTTCTGCCCATTGCATCTTCACGTTGATGGAGATGGCTGGTTATTAAGTAAAACCATCGAAATCCTCAGCCAAAATAAACCTTTCATCTTTTTTTCTTTGTGATCATTTGAGACAGGGTTTCTCTCTGGCTTTGGAGGCTGTCCTGGAACTAGCTCTTGTAGACCAGGCTGCCTCCCGATTGCTGGGATTAAAGGTGTGCACCACCACTGCCCAGCAACCTTTCATCTTTTAAACCAACTTTATCTGGTGTTTTGTCATTGCTATATAAGGCTAAAGTTTTCTCCTTTTAGGTCTTCCTTCATATATGTTGAACTCTCTATGTGCTGCCAGAGAAAGCTGACTTGGGTTTCTACCCCTACTGTCTAAGAGTATGTGGTGTTATAGGGAATGTCCCCCTCTTCAAATTCGAATTACTGCATTAGAGATAATTACCTTTAATCTCTGCAGTTAGCAAGATATCAAAATGTCCTGGAAAGTTTTTACTTTTTATTCATTATTCCCAAAATAGTTATTGATGCTTTAATAGGTGATGTTTTCTGTTACACTTCACCAGTGGTGAATAGGAGGTGATACTAGCACAGTTCTCTTATTAGATTCCAATATAAGGGTCGGCAACATTTAAAAATAATGAATTGTTTTATGTGTAGACTTATTTTGCCTGCAAGTATATCTGTGCACCATATGTTTCCCTAATTTCCATGAAAGCCAGAAGAGGGCATCTCATCTCCCTGAACTAAAGTTATCAATAGTTGTGAGTTACCATGTGGGTGCTAGGAATTAGACCTGGGTACTCTTGTAGATCAGCAATGCTTAATGGCTGAGCCATCTCTTTAGTTGCATGTGGCCTTTTAAGTAAAGTGCTACCCACCAAATAGGAGGGACTTTGCAGAGCATGTAGCATTCATTACACTCACTTAACTCTGTAGTCACACTATAAAATAGCCATGAACAATATGAAAATGAATGTATATAATTGTTTTCCAATAAATACTTATTTTTACAAGTGTTTGCCCTTGGTCATTGGGCTATAGTTTGTCAATCTCTGGTTTAGGATGCTAGAAAGAGAACAACTAGGAAACAATACACTAATACATGAAAGGAACTGGTTCCACATGAGTACAAAACCAAGGAAGCCACAGATTGCGACAAGAAGATGTTGGGATTGGGGGAGAAGGGGGAGAAAATGGGCATGGTGTCTCAGGAGAATGAAGAACTTAGAAGAGCACAGAACATGCAGGACCTTGTGGGAAAAACCAGGCTCATGTGCCCTCAGTGATGTGGGTAACCTTTAGACTGTCCATGCCTACCCTTTTAGCTATATTTACATGCTGGTGAGTCCTGTGCATGAAGGGAGCTAATCACATATGTGGTCTTCTTGGAAGCTCAAGAAGAGGAAGAGAAAGGGTTATCATCATTTCTTGTGACACATAGCAAGACAGAGCAAGAAGAGGAAGAGCAAGGTTCATCATCATTCCTTGTGACACATTCCTTGTTAGCTGGGCTACAACTACATCCTTCTGCTCACTCTCTCATATGGCAGGGGAATGGGAAAACAAAATCTCTGAGCAACCAAGCTTTAGTGTTTTTTTCTGCAATCTGGGGCTTCAGAACCAAATGCACTTTTTCAAGATCCCTTGTTTCTCTTTCCTGCATGTCGTCCTAGTGTATCAATCTCCTGGTGGAGCACCTACTGTCACAAGTAGGTTTGTATTGAGCTCCATTCTTCTTGCTAAGTTCCTTCTTGACATAACCACAGACTGCTTCCTATTCTCCCCATCTCAGAGTGATACAATAGGATTCAACAATAAATTTCCTTTTGTAATCTACATAATGGCACTAAAACACTGAGGATTTCATTGTCAGCAGTGGAGATAACGGAAGATTGTGAGGCAGAGGATGAGGAACTCGTAAAAGCAACTGGAATGGGTTGTTAACCCTAAAGCTCTCACTTGTGTATCAGGTTCTGGGTTGCAGAAACACTCAATTAAGGAATGATAGGCATGACTCTTGCCCCCAAAGACATTATAGACAAACAGAAGGAGAATGCCATTCAAAGAACAATATATTTCTGGCAATCATAATTAAGAAAGAGATGCTGTCAGTTGTGTGTAAGGATGTCAAGAAAGGATAAACTTAACAAAGAAATCGTGTTTAAATAGAGATGGAGTGTCTAGTAATTCAAATTAGTTCATCAAAGTGAAGAGTATGTAAGGCTTATATAAGATCATCCCAGAGAAGGTTACCAGCAGTAAGTCCTAGAGGTGGACACAATTGTAGTTATCAAGACAGACAGAAGCCAGGAGCACATGATCATAAAATGATCATGAAAGTTAAAGGAAGGAAATTCATACAGTGAGCTGTGTAGGGACTAGATTGCAAAGGGGAGAGTTCTGGGGGTAGAAGACAAGCGATGGGGCACTGAGGTAGTCACACCAGTGAGAGATGGTTTGGGGATCAGTGTGTGGCAGGGTACAAGTAGAGAAACGCACAGAAATTCGTATTGATAGTGAGGCCAATGGACTTTGTTAATGGATTCGATGCTCATGTGAACAAAAGATGCAGAAAAGTCAAGGATGACTTCTAAGTTGTCTGCACCAAGCACTGAGTGGGTGGAATCTCTCCAAAGGAGGGAGATCAAGGAGAAACTGTACATGTCCACATGTATTATCATTGGATCAAGAAAGGGAGAAGAGGGAGGGAGAGCGATTGATTAATTGAAAGTAGCTTGGTAGAGTAAGCATGTGTGTCCAGAGAATGACTTTTTACTGAGAAGCATGTGCAAACTACAGAGGTGAGTGTTGGTGCTTGTTAAAATAATCATTTTCTGAGTAGCTGGTCTTGTCTCCTGAGCAACATGAGTTCTTGATCTAGATGGTTGAAGTTCAGCTTCTACCTGCCCTCCCCATTCCATCAGGTAGGACAACCATCAGGATGTTCACATCCTAGTTCTTGGAGACATCTTAGTTACATACATAAGGGAATTAGCTTGCAGATGGAGTTGAGGTTGACAGTTCACTGACTTTGAGATAAGAATATTTATTGGGATGACCCAGGTGATTTCATCATGATTATAAGAAGCCTCAAAAAGGAAGAAGGATGAAAAGGAGGATCCTAAAAGTGTGAACAACACCGTGAAGCTGGAAGAGACAATCATGCAAATCCTCGCCAAGAATCTCCAGGCAAGAGAAGAGCTGATTGGATATTTAGTGCATGGATACTTCCCTTACTTTGAATATGTCTGGTTGTATGGCAGTAAATGCATGCTATTGTAAGCTACAAATGCTGCAGCAACTGGATACTGATAATTTACTCACTGTAGTTATGGGAAAGATAACTAGCTTTCCTCTGCCTAGTTTCCTGTTTTCTAGTGTATTAGACAGGGATGATGGGAGTACTTCCCAGAGGGGAACATCAACTTAGGTAATGTGTGTAAAGCACTTAGTCTGAATTTAGCATGTAACTAGCAATTATATTAGTGTTCTCTCTTAACATGAGAAGACATGCTCACTTTTCTCAAAGTCATGGGAGGCCACAGGTGTTTAGCAATGACTTAATTACAATTTTTTTCATTTTCCAGCTCTCCTAGAGGAAAATGTCACCACCTTCCTCATATTTCTAGCAGCTCCATGGCCCTAAACCCTAGAATAAAGACACTTCCAGTCACTGATTGACAGCACACCAACATACAGTAATACATCTGCCACCTCTTTGTGAGAGTATAAGCAGAAACAGCCTGGCTCTCTTCTCTGAGTGAGGTTGCTCCTTTACTAAGAGGTTAAACAGAATAAAACTCCAAGGGAACACATCTGCAATGTGAATCAGTATTCTCTGAGGCATGCTGCAGTTCATACTATTCAAATTATCAGCAAATAATGATTATGATAAATTATTAACTGTTTGTGAATAGAATGATTTGCATACTTTAGAAACATCCTTTTCATATAAAATCTTCAAAGTGCCTGCTCTCCTTGTGAGTCTTGGAGGACTATTGGGATGGTGTGATTTTTCCTGGCTCAACCATGCTTACTTGAAGGGAAAGGAGCAATTGTCTCAGCTGGTGTTGGGACTCTTGCTTCAAGTCCTGAGTCCACTCTTCCCTATGCATGGATTTGCATTATCTGACCTGAGGCCTCAGACGTACCCAGGCACACACTACTGCTCAGGCCTGGAGCAGACAGGAGGATTGTCTGTTGTGCTTCTTCTCTCTCCTAAAGCTGGTCTGTTCTGCCTCAAGCATTCTCTTACTCTGTGCCCTCCAACTTCACTCTTGCTGTGACAGCAAGACCCTCTGTGTCTCACTTCTGTTTTCAAGACAAGTATGTTCTGAAACTAAGTTACCAAGCTCATTTCTGATACCCCCATGCAGAGCTCTTGGGCAACTGGGTACTTGTACTGCCAATCCTGGTCTTGATAGTTCTTGAAAACTGATCTCTTGATGTCTGTCTATTTTTGCTGAACTTTCCAACAAGGTCAAGAGAGAGGACATTAGGATAGATTCAGCAAGATGCTGTCCAAGAGGAGACCTTGCCCAAGTAGTTATTTGGGGTGTGGAGAAGCCAAGCCTTAGGTTGATTACATGACAACCTCTCTTTAAAAGGATGGATGTTTGGTTTAATACTCGACTTATAATAAAAAGTTGAAGGTCACAGCTCACAGATTTACCCCTAAAAAGGAACTGCTCTTCCCAAACCCCAGAGGAAAGTAGAGTCTGGCTTTCTGATTATATGTTTCATTGCAAGGCAGTGATGTAATGTTATACATGATAAAACAAGGGAGCTGGGCTTGAAATGAAGTCAATTGAAGCTTACAGGATTAATCCAGGTTTGGGTATTTCAAATTTGTTCAGCCATGATTTCTGGGGTAAGTATTTGAGGTTAGAATAGCTTATGAATGACATGGACCATTGGTTGGTTTCATTTGCAATTCAATGGGCTGCTGCAAAGGAAACTTTGCTCATATGGGTTTTAAAGTGTCTTTTAGAAAGGAAAATTGAGCTAATTTTTGTATCCTGAGAAGCGTTGGAAGGGGAGTTTTCAGAGACCAATGAGTGTGAACGGGTAGTGTCAAGGATTATGAAGGACCTGGCAGGGTTGGTTTTGTGTGAAACTGTGGTAATTTCATTCTTGTTTATTTGGGTATTCCTAGGTCAGGGAGCAGTTTACACAAGAATATAAAGATACACTTACAAGGACAGGACCTGTACCAAGGCCTTCATTCCAGCCAGGCAGTCTGGGTTTTCACACTTCTCTGTCACACCATGGCTCTTCCCTAAAGACACTGTCCTTGGAAGGCATTATGCTTGTTACCAATGTCAGAGTCCAGGAATGCTTATATAGGGAACATGTGATTCTCAGAACATACCCCTCAAAGTCATAGAAAATTTATTCAAAGTTATAGTGTTTGAGGATCAGGAAACCTCTTTGGCTAATGTAAAAAATCATATTTTGTGCCTTGACAAAAACAAAAATCTTTGTTGGACCCTATACATTGGTATTTACACACACACACACACACACATATATATATATAATTTGCATGTTTTATATACATATATATATTTCAATTAATATGTAAAAATTGAACATACTTAATGGTGTACAGTGTGGTCATTTGATAAACAAGCACAATATGTAATAAACACACTAATAACTATTAATATTTTTAGCTCTTTCATAATTAATTATTTGTGCTGGAGAATTTTAAACTCCATCTAATTCTTTTTAAAACCAACCATACATCTTGTAGACTATAGTCACTACATTGTGTTTGGGACCCTAGAATTCATCCTACCTAATGATATTTTAGGACCTGTTGACTAACTAAGCTACTTATGCTTTTCCAAAATTCTGGTCATAGCTGTTATGCATTTAATTCTTATGGATTCATTTGTTTAGCTCCCACATATAAATGAGAATGTAGGTGTTTGGCTTTCTGTACCTAGAGTATTTCTTTTAACATAATGTCTTTTAGTTCTATCCATGCTGCCACAAATAAGAGAATTGATGCTTTTGCAAAGTGATGAGTTGTGTCCAATTTCCTTGTTGCTAGTGACCTGGCATTTATAAAATGAAGTAGAATAATAGACTTGTGCACATCCATCAGTGATGGAACTTCTATCCAAAACAATGGAGTCAGTGGTCACCAAACTAGAACTGTTGAGGTTGAAGAAACAGGTCAACAGTAGGCTTATTGCCAGAAGGGACATGCGAGTCTTTTGCCTGTTCTAACATTCACGTTTCTGGATACCTAAAGGTCCAGTTGGATTAAAAAGGATATCAGGAGTACATTAGATTCTGAAGACCAGTGAGTCCCCCACCCCAAAGTCAAGGAAAGCTAGGAACATCCCTCCTTTCAGCAGCTGCATTACCCCCACCCCTGCCTAGCACTCCTCTGGCTGCTTCTTCCCCTAATTACTACTGGGGTTGAGTCATCTGAATAGTGAGTGGTGGTTAGGGTTTAATGTCAGTTCTAATAGTTACTTAGTCTTCAGGAAAAGCAAGAAATGTGGTTGGTTTGAAACTGCCTAATTCTCCTCTGGGCTGAGGTCATTCACAGGGATTCGTTAAGAAGATGCAGGGTATCTTTAAAAGCCACTAAAGAAACAGTGCTCAGAATTTCCATTTAGCCATTCTCCAAATATCTGCCTCCTTTTAATTCAGATAAGTAATCAGAACACAATGAAACCACAGCAAACACCGCTTACTCTTAGAGAGTAAGATGTATTTTTAATATCTCCTTGTGACTTTTTTATATCCTGCTAGGAAAAAAATTGAAATCAGCAATAAAACAATTCTCTCATGTCCAAAATTTATTTGAAGATACTTATAAAAAAATCAGATTCCAGGGCCATAGTCCTGAGTGTTTCTAGTTCCTGGCAGTTGAAGTTAGGCCTCACAAACTGTTTATCTGATAATGAATCAAAATAATTTTTGAAGAATGGGCTTCCTGACTCAACCTTGAGAACAAGGTGAGGAGTAGCTGTGTTCTTTTTATGAATTAGGGATTGGAGACTTGATGTCATCTAAGTAAGTAGATATTTAAGTTGAAATATATTTGGCATTGTTATGAGTCACAAGGGTAGATGATTTAATTAACAAATGATAAACACAAAGAAGGAAACATAAAATGAAAACACTAAAATTAAACAGAGCCAGAAATCAGTATCAACAAAAGGGAAAAACTATTAGAAAAATATATGCAAAATAAATTTCTTGGTTTTATTTAAGTGTTTTGGCTAGGGCCAATATAAAACTGCAATTCTGTTATGAAACACAACTAAAAGAAGGATATTTCAGTGGATAACTCTATCAGTAACTCCCATATTTATTATTTCAGTGATTTTTCTACTTTGGTCATTTCTTCTGTGAAAACAATCAAATACAAACATGGATATGAACAGAGGATAGCATTCACTGAAGCATTAATACATTGAAAATAAAAAGTGTAAACCAATGCCCTACAAACACCTATGCTCTGTAGAGTTCAAATGCATACAACTGTCACATGAAATACTTGGAAGTCTTCTAAGTGTGCAACTAGAGACCTATTGAGTGTTCTATATTTTTCTTGAATCTCTAACTGAAAAGGAAAAGCCTGGTTACAAGGTATGTACATACTTTGTCCCAAAAATCACAATATCAATGAGTGGGTATTTTCCCTTTGTATTTCTGAAACTTTTCCATGATTACAATTCTTGCATTTTTTGATAAATTATTTAAAAAATATCAACATGATGTTTGATTTCACCATGCCAGAAAGATATTATCTAGAAGTTCAAGTCAATGCTTCCTCAATAGAACCAGTTAGTTCTTTATTAAGAGGAATGTTTCATCTATTTCAGTTTATTAATCCCCCTTGTACTAGCAAAATGCACAACAGATAAGTACAGACAGTGTGATGACATATATGCATTTGTATATGTTTATATATCTATACCCCTACCCTGTGTAGTTCCTTTTAAAAAGCCTTAATTTGCAGCTCAAATTTTTTAAAAAGTTCTTCACCTATCAAAGTATTTCAAAATAACAGAAATACATAGTAACTAGAATTTAGTAAAATTTATGGACATAAGTCATAGCTATGCTTTAAGGAAAACCAATATAGTCAAGTATTTAAATTATACCTAAAAGAGCTTAAATTTGTGTGCAAACATTCAGTTCTAGAGTTTAATCAAAACAGTTCACATATCAAAAGCTTGTATGCCTTAAAGAAAATGATATTTTTTTCTAAGCCAATACTTTGGGAAAATATTTCAAACAGATGACTTTCTAATAGAAATAGCTTCAAACAATTTTGTAAATAACGTTTAAGGACTTACATAGACAGTGGTAGAATCATACATTGTTGCCAGAAACCTTCAAAAGGCTTGAGACCCAAGTAATTAAAGTTACCTTATTGAATTAGAACATCGTTGGCATTCAGATGTGGGGAAGGCTGCACAAAACTCACATCTAAAACTAGATATCAGATGTTATTTATTTGTTTATTCATTTATTATATTTTTGCATTACCAGGGATCAAAAACAAGATCTTATAAGTGCTAGGCAAGAACTCTAGCACTGTGCTACATCACAATGCAAATTCTTTAAAAAGATATGAATGCAAAAGTCTTAAGTAAAATATTTGTAAGTAGAATTTAATATTGTATTAAACAATAAGATCTCAAACATACAAGTATACACATGTGCACATGAGCATGCATACACACCCGCTACAAACTTACTACTGGTTTGTCCGAATGATGCAGAATTCCTCGTTAATAAATACTATAAGCAATCACTATGATTACTAGAAAATGATGTATTAACACTAGGTATGTGACATGCAACCTTGAGCTGATAAACACCAGTATACGACCTCCAAATACAAGGGCTTAATTACACTAGTGGAGATAGGGGAAGTGGACATTTGCATATCTAGGAGATTCCCAGGCAACAGAGGGCTGTCAGTCAAGGGAATACATTCCATACAACGTTATATGGGACTTTTTAATATTTGATGTTTGCCTGGGCTTGAAATCACCTAGGAAACTCATATAAACACTGGTGTTCTAACACCTGATAGTCTGATTTCATCTCTTGAGCTAGGGTTTGAGAGTGAACAAGGCTTTACAAAATCTCACTTGGTGACTCAATTTGCAGCCACATTTGATATTTTTAAAAGAATTATCAGTAGCAACAACATTACATTTTCTTAATTCTAAATATTTACTGGCAATTAAACTCAGAGTTTCCTTTCCTTCACCTATCTAAAGCTAAAGATGACACAGGGACAGGCAGGGAAGGTAGCTCACGGTAGGCACATTACTTGTCTAGTATGTAGGAGACCCTAGTTTCCAGTCCTCGCATTCCATAAATCGGGTGCCTATTACTCCAGAACTTGAGGTGCAGGCTGGAGGATCAGATCAGAAGCCGTCTCAGGTACATAAGCCTACCTTGGGTACACCAGTCCCTGTCTCACAAAAATAAAAAGATGTGAAGCATACCAATCATTTTTCCATGTGGCAACTCTCCTATGTAAGATTGTTTCAAATACTGGAAGGGACATTTCAAGACTAGCTTTGTCCTTGCCATTACTTTATAGAATATAAGAATTCTATAAAGAATATAAGCTCTCTATATATGTAAATACATAGCATGTATACGTTCTATAATTTATAGTACATAAATTGACCTTCCTGATTTTCCCTAAACTGAAGAGTTTCCAAGAACATGAGACTTTCAGGGTTAATAGCAGAAAAGCCCTGGTGAAATTGAACCAATAATGTACCCATGATTCACTGCTATTACATGACCTAGCCAAGTGTCCAAAGAAAGTTTGTTTTGTATCTTGTCCTCTCTAGTTTACTAAACGCACTAACCATGTGTGTGTGTGGTGGGGGCGGTGGGATAATAAGAAACTACTTAGCCCAGGGTCCTAGTGAGTTTCCATTACAATGCCAGGAAGAAGTGATGGATATATCTAAGACAGGCTGTGAAGGTGGAGCCAGATATGTTCAGTTCATAAATACGAAGCTTTCTAAACCAAATAAATCATAGTGCTGATGGAGTCCTAGGATGGTTCACAATAGCACAGGAAACCTTGTTAGAAGTACAAGCATTTAGGGTCTACCCAGGCTCATAGGATCTGGGTGGAGCCAGCAACATTTCTACAAGATCCCATGAAGCCTAAATCTTAAAAACTTAGTGGGAGGCATGCTCAGATTGCATCTGGAGGTGAGAACCACACCCACAGAAGACATCCAAATGGCTGTTCTCAGGAAATGCTGCAAAACAGCCAGGAGCTTGTAAAAGCCTCAAGTACAGGCAGCTAGGTTCTACAAACAGGAATGTTCAGGGTTTCCCTAACTACAATCTATAACCAAGATCAGTGGCCTTCTGCATTTCAAAGCTGGAGAATTCCACTGTGACCTTAGGAGGTGCATGTGTGTGTCCTTAATGCTCAACAGCTTTGACCATTCTGTCAACACTGGATCCTAGATTTGCAAATGGGAAACAATTTTGGACTAACTACATTCTGCACCAGTCAATTACTTAATCTGTCCTGAGGATGTCAGTTAAGAGTTTCTTTATGGGCTTTCAGAAAGCCATAAGAAGTCATACTTCAGGGGATCATTTGATGGATACATTCAGACTCCCTTTATAGGGAAACAGAAAAATCAATATATGCATCATGAATGGTGGAATCAAATTTTAGGGGAATATGTTGTTATAAGGACACTCCTGGAGTTAGCCAGAATATTCTAGAGTTTTGATTGCTGGTTCAAATATAGTCCATCTTGGCTAGGGCAAGGAGTGGGGCAGAAGCCAGCGAAACTTACTAGAAGTGACACTCAACCTGAATTATAAGAGTAACCTCTATCAGAAAACAAAATAATTCAAATATGCTTTGTTATTTAGTCTACAAAATGATTCCAAGAAATGGAAATTATTAGTCATACCATACAGAACTATTTGTGAAAAATACTCAAATATTGAACACAATATAGGAGGACATTAATATTAGCTCACTTACATAAACATTACCTATTACCTATCTATCTATCTATCATACCTTCTATATGTGATCTGTCTGCTATGAACTGAATTGTGTCTTCCCACTTAATACATAAATTCATGATGGCCACTTAGCTCAAATGTGACTGTAATTGGCATTAGAGTGTTTCAGAAGGCAATTAAGGTTTAGTTAAAGTCAGGAGAGTGGAACTCTCATAAGATTGGTAGCTTTGGAACAAGGGGAGAAGATGCCTGGAAACTTTTCCTTCATATTCACATGAAGAATGGGACCTGTGGGTACAGAGAGGGCAGTCACCTATAAGCCAGGAAGGAACCCTTATGACATACCGACTTTGCTATTAGACTTCTGATATCCACAACTATGTTAAGATAAATTTCTATTTTTATTTTGTTTGTGTATGTGTAGCACATGTGAACACATGTGTGCGTACAATTATGCTTGTGCATGTGTGAACTTTCATGTGAAGGCCAGAGATTGATGTCAGATGCCTTCCTCAATTGCTTTCCTGCCTTTTTTAGAGACAAAGTCTTGAGCTACTGATTCAGCTAGATTGACTGACCAGCAGGCCCAGGGCAGTTCCTGCCTCCTCAGTGATGGGAATATAGACACAGGCCCCCGTGATGGCCTCCTCTATTTACTTGGATGCAAGGGATCCCAACGCAGGTCCTCATGTTAGTGCAGCAAGTACTCTAGCAACTGAGTGTCCTCAAAAGCCTGCAAATTTCTATTTTTAAGCCACCTGTTCTGGTTATTTTGTTGTAGCACCTTTAGACTAATACTCTATAACTGTCTACCCACTTCTATGTGTTTCTCTCTGTGTCTCTGCTTCTCTCTCTCTCTCTCTCTCTCTCTCTCTCTGTGTGTGTGTGTGTGTGTGAATTTACATGAAATGGAATTGATGAACTATTACTTGTATGTGTAATATAACCTAATACTAGTATATTACAGTTTACTGGCTACATGATAAGGTGTAGTATTTAGCTCTTCATAGCAGATGTGAGAAAGGCTTTCTCTTGCTCCTATGAATCTATTTGTCTCTCTCTGAAGAATGACTCTGCATTTATTGGCATGCATAAAACATATTCTAGCTCAGAATCTCAACGACCTCTTAGTTGACGTCCTTCATGTTAGATGTGCTGAATATCCCTGTATTTAGGTACCTTGAATCTATCAGTTCAGTTACTAGAATTTGAGTATCAGAGAAAGTTGGAGACACCATGGGTGTAGATGCAAAGGTCTAATGGGATTCCAGAGTTTTTGAAACTTGAGCTGTGTGTCAAGTCCATATAAAGGTGACCATGCTGTCTTATGCAGCATTGCCTTTATGTTAAGCCTGGTTATAGTTTTGATTCAAGTAGGGTTTTACTTTGCAACAAGTAAAAAGCTGACAAAGAGTCATTGTGCAGTCATGAATTTTGTACCCTCATATCTCAATTATTACTATTGTTGTCAATGAACACTTTTGTTGTATATGAAAGAAATGGAGTTGCTCATGCAACCATCGTCTTATAACATATCCTAAGAAAATACTACCTGACTCATGCTTTTTCTTCATTTGTCAGAAGATGTTTTATCTACCATGTGAATGTAGGATCATATACACGGTGAGGTAAATATTCTTCCATAGGTTTAATTTATTCCCTATTCTTCCCACCATGGGTTGATAATTTTTCTTTCCAGTGTCTCCCTGAATTTATTCTGAATTAAGCTGGTTCACTGTAAACATATCTCTTTCTTTATTATTGGTCTTGGGTCTTGGCTAAGCTGAATACCTCATGTAAGTATTGCAATCAGGCCAAGCAGTAATTAAACTTATTGTTGAAATCAGTGAATTATTGACTTCTTTGTAAAATCAGCAATAGCTTTCAGAAGTGAGATGTTGCTCTCAGACCTTCACCTCAGAGTCTGGCATTGATATAAAATGTAAAGCTTTGAGAGCAAAGTGAGACTTTATAAAAATGCTGTCCATCAAACCTCTTCCCAGAACTATGTAGCAGACCATCTCTGATGATAGAAAAATGAGGTGGAAAGGCTTGGAACTCTTCTTGGCCTTGCTCAGGACTCTGAATATGCAATGTGAGTTACTCTAATAACTCAGAATTTCAAAGGTCTATTTTATTTCAAAGAAAGCCTCTTAGCCTAATTTGGGGTGGATGGAGAAGGCTGATCTCGATGCAGCATGATTTATACTTGCAGCATTTCTATGAGATGTTTTCCTTCTCTTCCAAATTTTGTGGAAATGCCAAGTCATTTTCTTTTAAAACAAAATACAATTTTGGCTCAGAAATACAAGACCTGGAGAATAGGATATCATTTACTAAATTCTGCACCCCTTAACCCCAGATTAACCACTTACTGAAAAGTTTTCCATATAGAAACATTTTACTTTGGAGGACTTCCTTTAAAAATCCCCTCTAAGGTGCTGACATGCATGTAATAAAGTACACACAGGTTAAAGACACTTCCTTTCAGAAAACAACGTTCTTTTGGGACAGCAGCAAGTACAGGAGTGCTTTCACTTAATCCGCATTAAAGAGAAAGCTGTTTTCTGAAGTGAGCTTCACCTTGGAGGACTAACATAAAAGATCCCAACCTTGACATTGGAGACTTCACCAGTTCATATTTGTGCACAGCTGGCCTGATCCTTGTGGAGAAACCAATAGAATGGCGCTGTAGAGAGCCTAAGTTTTGATCTCCTTGAGACAGCAGTGTGAAGTCTGAAAACTATCAGGGAAACTTGACTGAGTCTCAGTCCTCAAGTCTCAAGAACGGGTCTTTGATGACACTTGTGCTTGGAGTCCATGATGAACAGGAAGTGGTACTAGCAAGACTCAAGGTTACCCATCCATCCGCATCATGTGTTCTCCTAACTTCCTTGACTTGGATCTGGATCATAACTTCATTTTGGCATCTCTGGGAAGACAACAGTGGGCCCTAATCTTCAAAACCAGGAAACATTACTGTAGATGGCAAAGAAATTTAGCATAGGTGATGAAATCCAGGGCCTTGAGGTGAAAGATCATTCTGAGTTACCACAGTGGGTCCTGTGTATCCAAATGGCTCATTGTAATTGAAAAGGGAAATTGAAATACTTTACATACCTGTGTGAAAATGTCACTATGAATCCAATTATTTTGTACAAGTAACACATGGTAATTAAAAACAGACAGGAGTTAAGGCTATTTCTCAGTGAGAAAAGCACTTGCTGTATAAACGCGATGACCTGAGTGTGAATCCCCAGAACCCAAGTGAAGCAGGATGCAGCAGTATGTATCTGTAATCCCAGAGCTCAGGAGATGAGACAAAAGATGGAGGGAGGAGAAGCCCTGGAAGATCAGTTAGCCTGATATACACATTGACAAACAAGAGACTGACTGTCTCAAGCGAAGTGGAAAGTGGAGACTAAGCTTGAGTTGTCCTTTATCCTGTACTAAAACACTGTGGCACACATGTGCCCCCCCCCGCACATACACACAGCTATACAACACACACACACACACACACACACACACACAAATAAATGAGGTTAAAAATAGACTCACAAAAAGTAAATAAAGATGAAATACTTCATAGCCATTAAAAAAAAAAGAAAGCAGGGGTTATGTAATGGATTCTGTATATGCCATGCTGTTGACCTTAAAGATGAAGGAAGATCCCACAAGCCAGATCATGTAAGAGGCTTTTTGAAGTTAGGAAAAGCAAGGAAATTGAATCTTCTCCTGAAGTCTCTACAAGGAATAGAACCCTGCAAGATCCACTTTAGACTCTGGACCTCCAGGCCTGTAAGAAAATAAATTTGCATGGCTTTAGGACATAGTTTGTGCTAATTTGTCACATCACAAACAGGAAATGAACAGAACATGTTTGCAGGGACAAGGGCTTTGGGAAACTGTGGGGAGTGGTTGCAACCCCTGGCTGTCTAGCTCCTGAATGATTCACAAGAGGTTGATGTAACCACAAGAGCACTGGCCCATGTCTCTGTCTTAGGCAGGAACACGTAGACTTCAGGGAAGAATGAATGGTTTGATAGAGGCCACTGATTGGGTGCCTTTTACTTTTAATTTAGTAGTTTCTTAAAAAGCTATTTTGCCCCTTAGAAGAATTGTGCAAATATAAATTCTTCCTGCAACTATGATCCTACAGATATGGAAAGACTCACCTTTTAGAAACATAAGCCTCCTCTCCTGTCTCATATTTCTGAGAACTTCAAACTCATGATTTTTATCACCTTTACCAACAAATTTTGATGAATTCTGAAACAAATCTTTGGAATGTCTTGCTGCCTCTTTGGTGGTACTGTTTAATACAAATGGCTATTTCAAGATGCTTCATATTGGCTTAGCAAAATCTTACTGTATTCTCATTAGAGGGAAGGAGAGGAAGAGAGAAAGGGAGGGAGGAGGGGGAAAGGATGAGAGAGACATACACAGACAGAGACAGTGAGAGAGAGAGGGAGAGACAGAGAAATAAATACAGACAGACAGTGACATAGAGACACACACAGAGACAGATAGAGAAAGACATTGAGACAGGGAGAGAGACAGAGACAGACAGAGGAAGAAAAACAAACAGACAGAGATACAGAGAGATGACACAGAAAGAGACAGAGACACAGAAAGACAGAGAGACAGAGAACTACAGAAAGGGAGACACAAAAAGAGAAGAGAGGAAAGAGAGAGAGAAATCATTTTTATTTGCAATTTGGATTTGGTTGGAGGCATTTCCCCAGAAGCAGCCAGAAGGAACATCTGGAGACAAGCTTGTTTGGACACTCCATCACTTGGTCCTGAAACATTTTTATGAAATGGCCCAGAAAGTGTTAGAGCATCTAATTAGTAGTGATGCAGTGGAACAGGGAAACTGTCATTTGTCTGGGTGGTCCCTAAACTTTCCTGGTTTCCCAGCCAATGGTATTTATTTTAATAATAGCTCAGAGACCACAAGGCCCCTCTCTTCCCTCTTCATGGAGAAATTGTGAAGAACCCCCCTATTTCTTGCTCTCATCTCCAGAATCTGTGTGTGGCAGTTGCAAATGACTATATCCCTGTGAGGATAGATTTGAATTATCAAACACTGTCTACAGATCTCTGAAGCAACCTCATGGAGCAAAATGATCAGACTTTTTCTCTCTGGCTCTGAAGGAAAATAGAAAAAGAAGTAGAAGGGAGCAATGACTCCGTATAAGGCTAATATTTCTGATATTCCTACTTTGAATGCTGCTCTGGTTTGTTGGTAACCTAGCTGGGGCTAAGGATGCTGGGGCCCTGCCCAAGTTACCTGACATGCATGCAGTCTGCCATGGAGGCAGAGACTTACATATTTACTAAGTTTGTTATGCATGCAATTGAGATAATTTTAAGTTCCCACAGATTGGGAATGTAAAATGTAGTTCTTACAGCTGATTATTAGTGATATTCTAGAGACAAGTCAAAATATCAGTTAGATGCTTGGACTTCATCATTTATTCAATTTGACAACAGATTTATACAGAGTCTATTCCATTTACCCCATTGCATGCAATTCTCTGTCTACACTGGATGTTGTGTGAATCTACCTCAAATGTATATTGTTTTGTTATTCTATCAACTTTAGTATGTATTTCAAACCAGAGTGATCAAATAGAGTTTCTGGTCACCTCATCCACGATGCTGGAAATGCTTATCAGACATTAAATTATTATCATAGCAATAATTACTGCAACAGCCAGACCCATGCATATGATTCATTATTTAATCTTTCAACACAATTAATTATCTTTATTTAAAAATGAAATCACAGACATATGGTATAAATTCCCCAAGATCATAGCACCAGTAACACCTGGAGCAAGTATTCTATCAAGTTCTACACAGCATGTGTAAGTAGGTATCTAAGCCTGATAGATTTTGGTTAGACTCATAGATTGATAGAAATAGAAATTCAGCAATTACTCACATCGTAGGTTTTGAAGGCAAATAGAATTTGCCCCTCAAATAAGCTAGTGGCATGTGGTTCATTTTATAAGTGGAGATTGGCAGACTCACATCTAGGTAATCTCAGTCACAAAGTCAGTTAGCACTGAGGACCTGTAAGACATTACTTCTACAAAATTGGTTCAATACACAAAGTTACTTCCTTGTCCTGACTTTGTATTGATGATTTAAGAACCTTTCAAACAGTTCTGAAGTTGCAAAGCACTGGCAATTCTTGCAGGATGTGGTAGCAGTGGAAATTGTACAAGGAGCACATAGACTTAGGCCTGGGCCAGGCCTGTGTGGTTATAGAGAGTGTTTGAGAAAATGACACAGCAGTACCATGTCACCCTGACTGTTAGGGCACCTTGAACTGACTGTTTAGTCACAGGATATACTTTTTGGGTAACTATGTGTTTAGTGGTTTAGTATCTCAAAATGCCTACCCAGGTTTTACCTATTCCACAGTTACTAGTGTTTTTATGGAGAGATATTGACCAAATTCAAATTAGAGATGCTAAAAGATGGAGAGTTTGTTACCAAATAGATCCAAATACCTCCTCTGTAATGAGGAGCACCAACTGAATCATTTGTCAAGAAATCTAAAGAGAAATCCCAATAAATGTTGAAAGTGAGGTATCTTGATTATCAGGCAGAACTCTCCACATTGGGAACTATTACCTTCACAGCCATATTAGACGGGCCCAGGGCTGAGTAGGTGAGTCATCATTAGGAGGCAGTGAAGAACAAATAACCTGAGATAATTCTAGTTTTCTTTAAAATACTGTGTTTATTAATTCTTTGAGGATTTTATATATGCATGCAATGTATTTTGATCATATTTACCCTCTCCTACATCTTCTCAGATTCAACCTTCACTCCACTATTACATCCCAGCTTCTTGTTCTCATTTTTTCTACTCCCTCCCTCCCTCCATCCTTCCCTTCCTCCCTCCCTCCCTCTCTCTCTACCTCCCTCCTGCCTTCCACACACCCCTCTCTCTCAGACTATCCATTGAGTCCAAATTGTCTTGCCCATAAACTGCTTGGTATGGGATCAACACTGGAGCATTGGTCAAGCTACCAGGGACAACCCTTAAAGAAAACTGACTCCCAACCTCCAGACACCATTAGCAATCAATAGCTCCTCAGGTAGAGCTGGTAGTTCATGAACTCTTCCCCACCCCATGCCAGAATGTTAACTGTCTTGATCTTATGCAAGTCTTGTGCAGGCAACCACAGCTGCTGTGAGTTCATGAGTACAGTGGTATTGCCATGTCTAGAAGATACTGTGCTATTCTTCTTCTTGACTTCTGACTATTCCAATCTTTCCACCCTTTCTTCAGCAGTGGTTCCTAAGCCTTAGGATAAGGGAGCATGATATAGATGATCTGTCTGTAAAGAAGCACTCTGCAGATAGTTATTATTTGAACTATGACCAATTTTCCACTAGGCATAAAAAGAAAAAAAAAACACTTCTCTGATGTTATCTGTAAAGTGCACTAATCTGTTAGTATAGAGATGCAAATTTATAGGGTTGTTTAATACTATGTCCTTTTAGTAACATAATGGGGACTTGATCAGATTTACAGTACCAGGCATATGTTTCCTCCTATAGATTAAGCCTTAAATTGAATCAGAAAGTGATTGGTTTCTGCTAAAACATTTGTTATGTTATCCCCATTGAACCCATGGGCACGTCTTGCCATTCCGATAATTATTATGGCTCACAAAATTCATAACTGGGTAAGAATGTTGTTGACTAATTCCTTCCCCACTAACCTATATAGAATTTTCCTTGTTCTATGGGAGATAGCCAGCAGGGAAGAAAATTCCTGGCCAATATCAACTTGTGACCAAAGTGTGTGGTGTTTTCAGTAATAGGTTTTTACCTTCTAGTGGGCAAAAATGTTGTTCTGTTTTTTTGTGATATGGTCTTTCACATACATGACTTTGAAGAACAACTACTGGGTCACATATGTAAGAAAGAGAATGTTATTTTCCATTGACTAGCATACTAAGTATTCTTCACATTTTCATTCTTCCATAAAAGTTGAGCTTCACAGTAGGAAAGGGATTGGGTCTCCTGAAGTGCCCATTCCCTGAGAAAGCCTGGGCCTAGATCCAGTCTTAGGGAAAGGTCAAGTCCACATCTCTGGCCTTTACTGTCAATGTCTTTGCATTCATCCATCTGCTTCTGGCTCTCAGACTCAATGCTTCCGCCATTGTCCTCCATTTCCAGAGACAGTATTCAAAACAACAAAATCAATGAACTTGAGAACATAGAGACTCAAAATACAAAGAATTTTTAAAAAGATCTAAGGATAAAAAGAGGTTTGAGAAGAACGGATTTCAAACCGCAAAGATCCCTGAATACCATTTGTAATGGGGGCACTGTTGCTATACTGAAACTCCAAGCAGGAACTGACCTTTCCTTTTTGTTCCAGTGAAAAATCTGACTCAGTTAAAATATGAATGATTTGTCCTTAAGTATATTCTAATGTTTTTTCTTTTGATTTATACTGTTTCAGAATTATAATTAGATGTATTTATTGTGACCAAATTTACTATTATAATAATTACCATTAATGACAATAGTGCTTGTTGAAATATGTTCTAGTATTACATTCAAGTCTCTGGTTTCTTCTCATTGTGAGATGAGACAAACATATTTAGGAGATGTGAGAGTATGCTAATATAGAATAGTATACAGTCATATCTTAGAACTCCACTTGAAATAATTAAAAACTATTGTGTGCACACACAAATTAAATAAAAAATATAAAAGAGTATGGAATAAGGCTTGGGATATAGTTCAGTGGTAGAGCACTTTCCTAGAATGCATGAGGATCTAGGTTTAATTCCCAGCATTACAAAAACTCAGAACTAAATGTAAAGAAAAAAACTGCACTTCAGTCACTACCTTGTCCCTAATATTATTATAATTTTTACACATATTCTAGTCTACCAGGTGCCTCAGCAAACAGGGATCCCTTATGATACATTTGGATCGTTTACATACACACAGACTGCATAAGTTTGCAACTTTTGATGTACCCACTATCTGGAGAAAAAGGATTCTCCCTGTCTTAGCAGCCTGTGACTGATGGGGGATGTCCTTCTGTATATATGTTTCTCTTATTGGTTGATGAATAAAAAAACCAATTGGCCAGTAGAGGCAGGAAGATAGATAGGGCTAGGAGAAAGGGAGGATTCTGGGGAGAGAGAAGAGAAGCTGCAGTGAGGTACACCTTGTAGAGACAGGGAAAATAGGATGCGCCATGTGTTCTTCAGTAAGATAAAGCCATGTAGGAATACATAGATTAGTAGTTACGGGTTAATAATTAAGACAGAGCTAGAAAATAAGAAGCCATAGCCATTGACCAACAGTTTACAATTTGGGGCATGGTGGCTATGGGACCAGGTGGGACAGAAACCCCCATCTTCATGTGCCTCTTCAAACCAAGGGAGTTTTGTGAAACTTCTCCCATCCATGTTGGCTTGTTGATAGGTGTCATCATTATGCAGATTTTGTTGAGGCAACCAAATTTCTGAGATTTGATAGGACTGCCACTCCTGACAAGTCTAGAAGACACATCCTCACAGCTACCATCCCGAGCCTCTGGCTCTTATAATCTTTACATTGTTAAAGGGCCTAATATTTTTTGTTTTAGAGAGAAAAGCAAAAGCATCCTTGTTTAGAAGAGTTGGTCATGTGCTTGCGTTTTCCACTGGTGTCTTGATTCATAGGCATACATTTTTACATAATTGCAGAGCTGGCCTAGACTCAATTTTGTATGCTGCTTTTTCCCCACTTAATATTATATAGTAAATGTTTTTCCATGTGGCTACATAATCTTTCTAATTACCATTTTAATGACTTTATAATACTCCATCCAGTTCACATATTGTAATTTATTTCACCACTCCCTATTGGTGGACATTTTTGATTGTTTCCAGACTTGTACTAATATGGAAAATAGTGCATACAATATCTGTTGTTTTCCTTCCTTTGGATGAGTTTTGTAGATTAAATAGT
The DNA here is from genome assembly GCF_017639785.1 of Mesocricetus auratus. Taxonomy (NCBI): domain Eukaryota; kingdom Metazoa; phylum Chordata; class Mammalia; order Rodentia; family Cricetidae; genus Mesocricetus; species Mesocricetus auratus. Next base: position 6,240,388 of record NW_024429209.1, on the reverse strand, counting down.
GAGTCATAGGTTAGGATTGATTTCACAGCTCTCAATATACTTGGCCTTGCTGGTTCCACAAAAAGCAATGCCCACACCAGGCACCAAGACACTAATTTGAATTTAATTTTTTTTGCAAATAAAATGACAATACTCATTACCCATTTTACTGTTATAATTTTTTATTCTCCACATAGATAAACTCTTGTATTTAGCCTTGGGTTGATCATTTATTCACTTAACTTATGAGAGACATGTGTTTCCCAAGAATTTTCTCTGCAATCCATTTTCCTTTGTAACATTGCAATTCTTACAAAAAAGGGGGGAGGGAACAGAAAATGAAATGCATCAATTGAGTGAGCTTGTTTTGCTAAACTAAAAAACAAAACAACCTATAACTTTGCACAGGTAGTAATTTGGAGAAAGCTTGTCTGCACTTCTTAGCTCCATAAATGTGTGAGGGATGCAGCAATGAGGGATGAGGAAAGCAGTGTCCAGCAGTCACTGCTGGGTGAGTATGAGTTCTCCAGCAAAAAGAGGTGACAATGAGACTTAGAGACAGATCACGGGGTTGGAAAACTATCTGCACTGTGTGCCTTACAAGCTATGAGGACCTAGCTATTTCTTCTTCTCCATTTCTCTTAGGCTCTTATTTTTAAACTTCAAACAAAATATTCCATGTGCTTTTATTTCTCTAACCTATTCGAGGAAAATATAATTCTTTATTATGTACTGTTCCCTATTGATGACACATGTATAATTATAGCACCTATCACAGGAGATCACATACTCTAGGAAGCTCTTAGTAGATAGAAGTGATGTCTTCCTCCTCTTTGTACACCTGCCTTCTAGTATAGTACCTGATGTATGTTAGAATGTGCTTCGCAAATGCTTCTTGAATTTAATGACTTGAATTGAATGTTTAAGTAATTATAGAACATCAACAGGAAGAAATATTATGCAGCAATTAAAAGGATAATTAGGAAAACTGCATATCTCCATGGAGTATGTTTATGATATGTTTATGCTAACACTTAAAATAGTACCTGCATTATAATTCTTACTGTGCAAAAATCTCTAGGCTAAAAAAAAAAAGACTACGAAGAACAATTAAAAAATGAAGAAAGGAAGAAACAACAACAACAACAACAACAAAATATTGAACTCTAAGAAGCTTATGCTGCTGTTGAGGTTGGTGCCTGACAAAAATCACAGTAGATCAATGAAGATGTACATGTGAAAGACTGAGTTTGTCTGGAGGAGATGGTGACCAGACACAAGAGTCTCTGTGGCTTGGGAGATGAAAGGTTAGTTAACAGCTAAGACAATGGAGATGGAGAAAGAAAAGGCATTGTGTTTGTCTTAGGTTTTCTATTGCTGTGAAGAGACACCATGACCACTGCAATTCTTATAAAGAAAAACATTTAATTGGGATGACTTATAGTCTCAAAGGTTTATTCCATTATCATCATGGTAGGACATAGTAATGTGCAGGCAGACATGTTGCTGGAGAAGGACCTGAGGGTCTATATCTTGATCCACAGGCAACAGGAAGTGAACTGAGTGCCACACTAATATAGCTTGAACAAAAGGGACCCCAAGCCCCATCTACTCCACATTTCTTCAAATAAGGCTATACCTGCTCCAACAAAGACACACCTCCTAATAGTACCACTCTCTGTAAGGTCCATTTCCTTTCACAGTGTTCTACAAAAATCATTAGATATTTACTGGAAATACTATGAGAAATGAGACGAGATTGGAGCCTCATGTTGAGTTATTTGTGTTTATGTGTTGTATGTACATGTTCATGTGTGTATATATACATGATGTACAGAGTGTAAATGCATGTGGGTGCACCTTTCTGGAGACCAGAATTTAGTATCAATTGGTGTTGGATGTCTCCTGCATCACTCTCCATCTTATATTTTGAGTTATTTTTCTCATTGCCCTGGAGCTTACTGATTTAACTAGACTAGCCTTTTCCAGGTATCCATCTGTCTCTGCCTTCACATTGCTGAGGTTAAAGATGTGTGATACTATATTCAGCTTTTATATGTATATTGAAGATCAAACTCAGGCCCTTGTGCTTGTGTGATACTTTACCCATTGGGCCTGATGTTGGGCTGTATCATAGATACCTTGATCTTGGATATGTGAACATGTGGGGTATCCTTAAAAGCTTTAGAGCAGAAAAATGATAAAATTACAATAATTTTTATGTCAGTAACTTTTGACAGAGTGAAAAGAATGGCCTGAAAAATAAAAATACTGAGAGAAAAGATGCCATAGAGAAGGCTTTAGGAAAGAAATGATAATGTATGAGCTAGAGCAGTTGTAGGTTTAACATCTTAACAGGTAGAGAAGACAAGATCCAATGGCTTATGGAATGCTGAGAAGTGAGTGAAGGAAGAAGTAAAAGATGACTTATGGTGATAAACAATGATTTGTAAAGAGGGAGCAGATCTTTTCTAAGAGAGTTGTGGTAATAAGGGTGTAAGATATTGAGTTTAGTTAGAATATGTTGAATTCGTGATACTTTTGGGCCTCAGATTCAGAAAAGGCTAAGTATCCAATGGTAAAAAAGTGATGCTATAGTCTTATGAAGTAACTTCTGCTAAAAGGTGACCATAATTTAGGACTCCGCCATAGTCCTGCATCTCTCTTATCCTTGAAAAACAAGATCCACGGTACCAAATGAAAGGATCTAAGCAAGCTGGCTTGGAACTTTGACCCATGTTCATTGGCTGTAAGCAAGTTTCATAGCCCTGCGCAGTCTCACATCCCCATCTACAAACTGGAATAGTAAGTCTTGCTCCACATGGCAATGGGAAAAAATGAATGATACAGAGCCAGAAAATATTTGCTGGAAGGGAACCAGTAAGTGGCATCTTTTTTAAAACCCAACTTACTCCACCCAGCCCCACTTTCCTGCAGAATACTTTAGATATAGAAGAATCTAAAATAGAAATTGTCTTAGTTGTTTTTCAATAGAGTCAAATAGATTCCTGGCCACCAATGACTGGTTTTTCTATCTCTGGTCATTCTTTAATGCCATATATTAGCTAGATCCAGGAGCCAGGTGTGCTCTTCAGAGACAGATGGGCTATCAAAATAAAGGCTTCTTGGAGTTGAAGTATGGACTGTTACTACAAGCACCATCAAGATCCAGTCTGCACCCAGTGGATACAGTCAACTTTGCTTCCCTCTTTTCCTCCCTTCATACAGCGATTCCTGGGAAGTCTCTCTGGTCACCATTCAAGTCATTTGTGTAACTTATGACTCAATAGGGTTATAACAATACAATGATGAAATGAAATGGCTTCCACATTGAAAACTTGGATCACATTAGCACATTAGGTGGTGAATTCTGTTTGCTCCTTATAACACTTGTGTGTCACCTTCTGTGTGAACCCTGTTAGAAATGACCAGAATGGCGATCCAAAGGAGGAGACAATCAACCAAAGTTTCTCAGAAAGTAAACAAAGGACCTAGTATTTTAAAATCAGCTGTAGGAATTTAAAGTCTTTCCTCTAAACTTTAACCAAACTAGCATTGTTTGCCACTTAGGGGAGGAAGAAGAATTTAGTAAAAGCAAAAAGTAAGGAGTATACAGGTCTGTTTTTGTTGTGGGAGTTCATGAATGTAAATCACTATTGTTTCTCTATCAATAGAAGCAGCAGAGCATAGAATGGCTTTAATCTATAATTTAAAAATTATGAGCATTTATATGTAAATGAGGGCTGGCTTTGAGCTTCTGGAGGCTGGCTAGGATTACTTGGTCATAAATTTGGGGTGTGTCTTCTTTTCTGTACACTCCTAGAGCAAGTGTGAAAGGTCCATCAGCATCCACTAGGGACACTGGGAACATGATCCCTGACCCTGCTTTGTTTTATAATATAGCATCAAAAGGACACTTTTCATCCAGGTTCTTTCATTAGAAGGCTGGGAAGCCTTGTCAGCCTTCTTGATCAAATGCTGCCCAAGTTGTGAATTCTTCCGCATTAAGCCTTCAGTTTTGAAAGAGTTAGTTGTGTTTCTCAGGGCTTTGTGATGGCATGAACCACTTCCATAAATATATATAATTTAAATTAGAAACAAGCTTGCTTCACATGTCAATCCCAGCCCCCTCTCCCTCCCTTCCTCACTTGCCCCTCCACCAGTCCCCCAGTCCCCAACCCAATCCCTACACCGTTCCCCATGGAGGGTGAGGCCCTCCATGGGGGATCTCCGGGGTCTGTCATTTCACATTCATTCTTTGATTCAACATGCACTTACATTCTGATGCCAGGCACACTCATAGATGTGAGAATAGCATCCACACGTGGGTTCCAGAGCAAAAGATAAATGATCAGGCCACTGTTATCTTTTGGAGTGTACATTAACTGCAGATAGGTATGTATAGAAGAATGAAATGCATATAACATAGTTCTATAAAATGATATATGAATATTTAAAAGCAAGATGATAGGTGGTCAGCAAAACCCTTCTGAGAGAGTTTTTTGAACAACGGGCTGATTGAAACTGGGAAACAGGCAAATAAATACATGGGAAATATCAGTGTAACTTTTGCTAATAATGTGCTCACTCTGTAAGAATGTAAGCCACTGTCAGATGAGATGGAAAGGCTTCTGATCATGACCCTGATGAAGGTGCTGGTTATCTTCCATGGGTATCTTTTAGGAGTCAGCTCACTTCCTCAGAGTAGCCCTATGCAGTGGCTATTGTTGAATCTTATCTGCAGATGGAGCACAGATTTTGTTAAAACAGCAACTTGCTCAAGATCACACAGTCAGAAATGCATTAGCAGGATTGTAAACTCCACTCTACCTCCCCAACCTAAAGCCATCAGTGGCTCTGCTTCTTTACATTTCCAGCATCTACCCATGTCTGATGTTGCAGCCACTTAAAATTACTGTGTGTGTGTGTGTGTGTGTGTGTGTGTGTGTGTGCGCGCGCGCGCGTGCATCTCATTTCATTATCTCCAGTGTCTCGTGAATGCCATATAAGAGTATTGTTTATATTTCTGGCAAGGTCACAGCTGTAAAGTATCTAGGCATTTCAGCAGAACTGTGTGTCTGAGGGTATAGTGGGATAGTGCCTTCCTGAAGCCTCCGAAGGAAGTTCATTGCTTCAGGTCATACACCATGATGGTTCTTTCACTTGTTTTGCTTTGTTTTATTTATTTTATGTTATGTCATTGCATATAATATTTATATTCTATGAGTGCCTCATTCACATGCATGTAAATGTGCCATGTATATGCAGTGCTTCTGGAGGACAGAAGGGGACAACAGATACCCTGAAAGTGGAGTTATGGATGGTTGTGAGAACCAAACCCAGGTCCTCTGCAAGGACAGTGAATGCTTTAAATGACTGGACCAACTCTTCGGGCCTCTAGCTCTTTTATTTTTATTATTAGGTAGTGTTTCATATAACCTAGGCTAGTCTTGAAATCAATATAGACAAGGATGACCTTAAAGTTCCAATTCCCATGCTTCTAACCGCTGAATGCTGGGATTACATGAGTGCATATCATCATGTCCTGTTTATGTAGTGCTGGGGATTTTACCTAACACCAGCAGCATGGTAGGCAAGCAAAATTTCTACATGTGTGCTTGTGTATGCGTGTGTATGCTCACCAGCATGCGCATGCACACATACACACACAGTGTTCCATTTTCATAAATACTCAGGGATACATTCTAGTCAGTGCTTAATACACAGTAACCATTTTATATAGTGATTCACATTAACTTAAACGGTGTACATACATTTACAGAGACTTGTAGCTGCATGAGTAGAGAGATGTGCCATCTACACATGTGGACTCATACATACCCAAGCATAAACCTGAATGCATCAACACTTATATACTGTGTTGCATATGGTCTGCCTGTAAGTTCCAGCATTCAGTACTCACAACTGAGAAAATTTGCCTCTCCTGGGTCTTTTTGTTACTTCAGTAGCCTAGCCAAGTGTCCCAGTACTATTTTCCCATGGTCCTTTAGCTTCTATTCCTTCCCATCCTCTGTTCCTTCTGACGTGGCTAGTTTTCAGAATCCCTCCAATCTCTCTGATTAGGTCAAGTAGAAAACTGTGCTAAGTGCACAGGACTCCACATGCTATGACTCCTGTGTTACAGACTTGTCTCTATGTGGCTCCTGTGTCTGCAACATCCTTCCCATAACAGAAAATATCTTCCCCTTCTAATCTCTGCTCAGACGTCCCCTTCTGAATATAACCTGTCTTGATTCAACAATACTCAATCATAATGATGTTGATGAATAAGAATGAACAATTACTATCGAACATCTATGAAGGTACAGATTCAATTCTTAGTGATATGTAGCCATTTGTCAAACACAATACCTGTTTGCAGTAGCTGTTGGTCTCTAATTTCTAGATTAAGTAAAACTGTCAGACAAATAAAATGGCCCTTTCAAGGTCATCCTGCTATTCTTTGCCTTCCTTTGCTCTACTTTTTTGTCATTCATGACACTTATTATTTTCTAAAAGGAGGCCATTTACATTTCCCTCACATACAAACTGTCAAGTGTAGCTCTGGGTAGCTAATGATGAAGCTCATCCTCAGATTTGTTTCTCAGTCTGGCACATAGTAGGTTGAGTGAATTACTCATTAATGATCCCCGAACTCAAATTTTTTTAACCAGGTATTGATTATCATTTCACATATACTTTGGTCTGAGGGCTAGAAATTACTATCACCCCTGTTTTGCAGATAAGAAATGAAGTTCAGAGGTGAGGATCAATTTATGACCATAGACCATCAAACCAGTCCACTTTCTAAAACTTCCTATTGTGAGGTGAGCTCATCCTGTCATTCTTTGATGCCTCTTTTCTGTCTGACATATTTATCTACATATTTTAGTGTGACTGTAAATGAACTCATTCATCTCATTTACTTTTAGGGACTACACTATTCCCTTCTTTCTCACCAAGGACCTATTGTGCTGGGAGCTTTTCGGGGGCCCTAGAGGAAGGTATAACTTTTTTGTTGTGCTTTCATTTACATGACTGTGATTTTCATTTGCTGAAAGGAATTTTGTTTCATCCAGTTCTTGTTTCCATTAGCGAATTTCTCAATCCAACTTTAAGAGTTGAGCCCCACCCCATTTCAGAGAAGAAATGCCTAACAACCCGCAAGCTTCTAGAGAGCTGCTCATCAGACATTCCTGTGATTCCAGAAATCCAGGGACCTCCATGTTCCTTCTTGATTGTTCCCATGCTAAGGTCTCTGAAGAGGGATTTCTGGATCAATTTTTTTAATTCCCAAAACCCTGTGCAGGATTCTTTTTTCATCACTAATACTCCTCCCTTCCAGGGAATCTCCTCGAATTTTTGTTACAACTGGAATGGTCCAAGATGTAACTCTTTCCACCAGCTTAGCAGCATCCATTATGTAAGTGATAAATGTGCACATCTCTTGTCTAGGCTGCAGCCCTGGACAGAATGTGTTATGGTCATTAGAGACCAAAAAAAGGAAGATACTGAAGTTGAAAATCTCATGACTTTAATGGTGGTTCCATGAGGTCCCATCTTGATCTTCAGCTATGTCTTCCCTGTTTTATCCTTTGCTTCAAAATTAGATCTTTGGACACCACCACTGACTTCCTCTCACATCTAGTGTTCTACCCAACCTCTGTCCTCACCTCTTTTTTTGTATTTTCTTCAGATCCCCTTTGTCCATGCCCTTCTGCTCAACACCATAGCTTCTCCCTTGTACATGCCACCTTACACTTTAGAGTCCACATAAACTCTTATAAATGCTCTCCTGCTTTCCAGACACAATTCTATCATTTACAGGTGGAACATTCTCACAATTCTCTGCTAAAGTTCTCAACCTCATTATTGTCTTCCAAATAGCACCTGGTCCTTTTCCTTGGATCACAAGGCCATAGGTCATCTGGCTCACATTCCATGCCTACAGAGTTTCTGGCATCCCACCACTTCACTTTCTAAAACTTATTGTTTTAGAAAGGCTGTTACCCTTGGATGATTGTTTTCTCTGATACACTTCTGGGCACATTCTGCCTGGCTAACACTCATTGCTCAAAACTTCTATCAGTCATGGAACTTCCCTTCTACTGAACTGTCCAGGCATCTACCACCATAGCCTCCAGTGGATAAGATGGTTACAGCTTTATGTTCCATCTAAACCAAGCCTCATACACTCTATAAATAAACGTGGTTTAGCCTTCACTAAACTACTAGTCCTGTTGATTATGTGTGGAGTATAGTTTCTGGTCTTTCCAACAAGCTACCTCTTTTACTGAGGCAAGAGAGAATGATACAGAGGCTAAATAGTTTCCAATTATCTCATCAAGAAACAGAACTAGGGAGTCATGTATGATATTACTTCTCTGTATCTTGTAGCCTGTTAACTGTAGACCAAGAGATTCTCTTAAAAATAATCATCTGACCAAATCACCAAGACGGCTCTTCCAAAGGAAAACAAAATGGGGGTGGAGCTCACTGGGAAGATATTCATGCTTCTATAAGTGACACACTACCCGTTCTCTTGTAAATAATACTACATCAACTCATTGTATCACACACCAAAATGACATGAAAGTAGACTGGAAACTGGTAGAGAAGAGAAAAGGCCTTGTCATGAGTGGGAGGAGTCAAGAGAGGATAACAATCAAAATAGTACAAATAACATTTTTATGAATGAAAATGTCAATATGAAACTCATTATCATGCATAATTAACATATGCTACTAAAATAAAATAAAGAGCTGGAGGGATAGTTCAGTTATTAAAGGCTAGGCTCACAACCAAAATAAAAATAAAATAAAATACTCCTTTTTCTAGTATGTCTGTTATTGAGACCTCCCACACAAATATCCAGGAGTGACCAAGAGGACACAGTGCTTCTTGGATATAATATTATTGGAATTACTTGTTTAGGGGGTGAAGGAGATCATACTTTATATCTAGGTGTCACTCTTGTCAGCATGCAGTCTTCAATTTTACCCCTCTTCTTGGGAGTCCATCACCCTGCGTACCACTTATAGGTGTCCCACCATAGTCTGCCTTATCCATGCTCATTCCCAGGACCTCCTCATCACCAAAGACACCACGTTTGATGGTGTTTTGCCCTAAGACATCAAGATAGAGTGAAATGAGGTCTCCTTAAATTCTAAGACTTTGGAGCAGGGATAGAGTGAAAAGGGCCAAAGAAAAGCACCCTGAATTTGACCCAGGACCAGGGCTTGATTGCACCAATCCCCAAGCTTGCCCCAGAGTCAGGTTGCAGAATCCAACCAGTCCCACACTCATAATCTCACCAGTCCCTGAGCACAAAATCCCATTAATCCCTGAGCACAGAATTCCACCAATCTCTGAGGTCCCTGAGTTCTAAACAGCACCAATCACTGAGCACAAAATGCTGCCAATCCCTGAGCTTGCCCCAGAACCAGAGCACAAAAATCCCAAGCCACCCTGGAAAGCTCTGTCCCGCCAAAAAATCTTATATAAAATCTATACTCTGTTCAGTTTGCTGCTGTTTCTTGCCCTCCCGGATTCTTCCTTCACAATAAATCTTTTGAGTGAGGTGTTTTTGTGCTGTGACAGTTTCACTGGAGCCAGAACAGAGCAGAACTGTAACATTTTCATGGGGTAACTTTCTCCTAATGAAGCAGAGTTGTAACACTTCACTGGACCTGAGCAGAACTGTAACACTTCTCCCTGGCAAAGTGGAGCAGAGCTGTAACAGTTTTGTTGGGGAAACTCTCCCCTTCCAGAGCAGAGTTGTTAAACTTGCATTGGGGAAACCTTTCCCTGGAGCAGGGGCTATAAGCTGATATGCTTATGGTGACTATGGTATTCCTTGGTTCCTGACTGACAGGATACCTTCCCATCTGAGCTGCAATGTTGACACCAGGTGCTTCTGGGGGCGGGGTATGAGAGGTAATAACTTTTGTGTTGTGGTTTTCTGGAGTCCACCTCATTTCACACATAGCCCAGGAGTTCAGCAAATGTGGCCCTCCTGGCATCGGGACTTAGTAGTGTTCTCTTATTTCCTTCCCCCATTTATAGAAACAGAAGATTGGGTGGGAAAGAAGATAATCATCTCCATACTTCACTCCAACTGGGAGCACTATGTTAACTCAGAAGCCCTATGAATTTTTAGTCTGGGCCAGTAAAGGTGGTCCATTCAGTCTGTCCTGGTATCATTGGATCTGCCTCTGGGACTCTATGCTGATTTTCAGGGTATGAGAACAGAAATTACTAAGAAGAAGAGAGTGTATCAGGTTTCTCTCACTGTCACAATAGAGAAAATTTAACAGAAAGTTTAGCAAGTGTTTTAGAAAGATCAGGCTTGTCCTCACCTGGACTCATACATGTCCAGAATGTACTTGGCACAATGATATAATAAGTATGAAAAGGTCGGACTGTTAAGGGAAAGAGATTGACTGTGTGTCCTAAAGCCTCATAGTGAGTTGAGGGTAAGCAAAACAAAGTGGTGCAGATTGGAGCCAGAAACTCGCTACTGAGTATGAAGTGTGAAACACTGGTAGCCATAGAATGAGAGTGTAGAAGGAGAAAGGTATGCTGGGAACTTCAGTAAGGACGTGTCACAGAGGAGGTGTCTCTGCTCCTTGACTTGCTCTACTACACCATCTTCCCCCTGTCACCAGCAGAAATTGTGTCACATGCTGTTAGCTGCTCAGCAGGTCCAGTCATCACAACAGCCTTTGGGTATGAAAAGAGATATTGTATGCACGAACTTAAATTCAGGACTTTGAAACCCCGAAGGAGAGCCTTTTATTTCAGTAATTTTTCTCCACTGACATCCCAAGTTAGCATTTAATAAGCTTGGTGCTTATTACAACCCTTCTCTCCCTAACTCTTATAAGTGCTACAAATATCAATTGTTATAATAGAGAGAAATACCTGCTTTCCCTGCATTAACAGCATCACTAACCATTTATTGATTTTTAGAGACGAAATTAGAGAAAAAATATATTACAAATTATTGTTATTAAGTCTCATTGGAGAGCTGATGTACACACTTCTGTGGGTAAGGGTGCCCAGAACCATAAGTCACACATGGTACAGGACATCTTGATATTTCCAACTGAAAGGTCACAAGTGACAGCCATGGCAAATTAAGACTCACTTTTTAAGCCTTTAGGCAACTTTTTATTTCTTGTATACCTAGCCTGAGCATAATGACATAGGAAAAAGGGGAAGGGTTTAAATTCCTGATTTGTTGCTAACTAAATGTGTAACTTGGGGGAACTTGCTTAATCGTGGGATCTTCAGTGTGGTTCAGTTTGGATAACAGTATGAACTTCACTGGGTTTCCTTGAAGACAGATGATCAGACAGTGTACAGCCCCACCTGGGACTCCCTGGAAGCAGTCAATATCTATTGGCTGTGGCTTATCCTACTCAATTTCTCTTCATTTGTTGGAAGCAGAGTGTTTGCTTTCTATTGAGAGGCATGAAACTCAAGGAATCCCCCTTAGCCTCGGATGCATGTTACACACCCTGGAAAATGTTCCTTCCTAAAGCCCCCCCTTTTATCATTTATTTAAGAAGTGGAGAGAAATGCTTATTATCAACCAGCTGACCCTCAGTCTCCCTTTGGAGGAAGCTTTGGAAGATTAAGCATAGATAACTTGGCAGGTCCAGGGTTAGAAGTGGAAGGTGAAATCTCAGCAAGATGTTAGAAAGGCTGTGATGGAAAAATGAGCCACTACCTCCTTGAAGGGAAACTAACTTAACTTGAGAATTTTGGAGGCAAAGCAGCAGGTGGGGAGGGTGTGAGAGGAAGGAAAGGATCTAGGAAGCCTGCCAGGTGTAACATGCAATATTCCCCTTGAAAACACCACCCACTTGGATAACTTCCAATTTTCAGTGCTGCTCAAATGAGTATAACAAGCAGCAGGTTTGTTGAGAATGTGAAATACTCAGACTCTGGCACTTACTGTTAATAATATTAATAGGGATATTATGATCATTAGCCTCTGTCCTCATGCTGAACTCATAATATCTAGGGGAATGAGCAGATAAAGCTGATGGTAGGTGGTACCACAAGGAATATTGTCATATGAAAATCTCGATTAAATGTCTAAGACATAAGGATGACAATGACAATATAATTCAGTAGAGACGAGAACTGAGGGTCTAGACTGCCGGTAAAAGTCACCACCTTCTTACCTCCCAACCAGTGGATGGGACCTTGGGTCTCTCATCATTTCATCTACAATGGTTCAAATTACATTTTTCTTGATATTCACAAAGTAGGGTAGCGGGACTGAAAGAGAGATACATATAAGGGTCTAAGAGTTTCCAAGATGCTCACCTGAAAGGCTGGTGACAAATATCCCATGCAGAAGCGTTTGACCCCAAGGATCTGGCTCTGTGATTCTGTGCTCTCTCCCCACCTTGTGTAGCCACTCCTGCTGAGCTCCACACAGCTCATCAGTCCCACACGGAGGCCAGTGCCTAACTACTCCACCCCTGCAGGAATGGGCACTCTTGAGACGTTGCCCAGCCAAGCTCTGCTTTTCTACATCTCCAACCCAAGACCGATTCTCTCTCTTTTAAACTTCCCAGGATCTCCGTATCTGTGTCCTCTCACCCTCAACAGGATAGAGTGATGAACCTCACTTACCAGGCACTGCCTACGTGCATGGGAATTCAAGGGCTCCATCGTCCTTACTTTGCCTCCTGGTTTTCTGTAGTAGGAAACTGATGCTCATATAAGAGCACCATTGACATGACCTTAGAGAAGACAGACTGCTAAACGTTTCCTGTAAAGGACCATTTGTTAAATATTTAGGCTTCAGGGGTCACATACAATCTATGTAGCAGTGTTCGTTCTGATGCTGTAAAGGTTTCCACAGAGTCCAAAAAAAAAAACAACAAAGCAATGAAGGGGACTATGTTTTTGTCTTTTATTTTATTGAAAATAGATTTTTCCCCATACAACATATTTTGATTACAGTTTCCCCTCCCCCTATCCTTCTCAGTTCCTCCCCTCCCTTCCATCCAGATCCACACTCCTTCTGTCTCTCATTAGAAGACAAACAGGCATTTAAGGAATGATAATAAAATAAGATTAATCAAAAACAAACCAATTGGAATATAAAGAAATAACCAAACAAGAAAAAGAGCCAAAGAAAAAGCCAAGGAATGCATATATATATATATATATATATATATATATATGCATGGATACTTAGTATTGCCCTCTCAGGAATCCCATAAAAAAAAGCCAGAAACCATAATATATATGCATAGGATCTGTGTTGTAGAAAACAAAAACAAACAAACAAACAACAAGTAAATAAACAAAATAAATTAAAAAACAAAAACAAACAAAATCAATCAAACGAAAATGCCCTGATTTAACATAATGAGATAAAGGACCTCCAAAGAGTTTGTTTGGTGTTAGGCATCTCCTACTGGGCATGGGGCTTGCCCTTAAGAGTGGTTTGTTTCCCCAGTGAGAGTCCTTTGAAGATAACTAATTTTTCATTTGCAAGTGGCTATCACTTGGAGATAGCTTCTGCTGTGTGTCTACTTCTCCTTTCATCTATAGGACCCTATAGTCAGATGACCCATTCATTTTAGAACACAACTTGACCCAAAGGTGGAAATGTCCCCTCTCTTTCATCAGAACCGTATTCTCACTCTAACCTGCCTGTGATTTTTTTATTGGGTCCCCCCCTCCAAAATAAATGTATCAAATAAGAAAAAGACACGTCTGTTAGGGTGAGTAATGTCTAAAAAAGTACAAACCAAAGAGTATTTCTGACATTGTGGAGAAACTGGAATCCTGGTGAATTGTTGGTGAAATGATGTAGCTGCTATGGAAACCATATAGTGGCTCCTGGGGAGAAATTACCATACGATCCAGAAATTCTTCTTTTAAGAACAACAGAAAGCAGAGTGTGTTCATTTCTTCTCTCATGGCTGTAACAGAATGCCTGGAAACAACAACTTAAAGAGATGAAAGGTTTATTTTGGCTCACAGTTTGGTCCCTTATGGCAGAGACGGCATGGGAGTGGAGTGGAGGATGACCGTTTGCAACATTTTCATGAATCAGGAATCTGGGCAGGCTGAGTGATGATATCCCCACCCCACTCTCAACCCCCAGGGCCTCCACTGTCTTTGCTTAAATTCCTCACCTAAGCATGATGTTCCAGTTTCCACAACCTTTCAAAACAACATCGCTAGCTGGGGACTAAGTGGGAGTAGAAATTTATACTCAACCACAGCAGGGGGTGTGAAGAAATATGTCCATACCCATGTTAAACACACAAGTGTCCTGAGCATCTCCTGAAGGACGAACAGGTACCGTGGGATATTAATTGACCTGAGGAAAGGAAGAAGAGAAAATACAAGTGAAAAAGGAAGAGAAGCCCACTCGTGTGATGACATATGAATGTAACTGGAGGACACTGCACTAAAGAAAATACCAAAGCTCTGCAAACAGTGACTCCATTATTCTTTTGTATGAGGTGTCCAGACGCATCAAAATATTGTCATAAAGTGGAGTGGTACTGACCAAAGGACCAGGTCACAGGGAAGAAGTAGCTGTTGACTCATCATTAAAACTTCAGTTTCATAGGAAGGAAAAATGTTCTGTACAATAGTTTAACAACAATGAAAATATACCTAGCATGTTAGCTGTGTCCTGAAAGTAACCTTTATAGGCAGTTTTAATGTTATATGTATTTAATCATTAAAAGTTAAAGTTGGTTGATTTAACTATTTCATAGAATAAAACAACTGTACCATGATTTAGCTCCTTTATCCCTGCTTTATACAAGTGCCCTTTGCTACTATGGACACAGACAACTTGAAGATGCATGGGAAGACTCAGAGGCGCTGAGACGTTCTCCCCCATATGATACCCCCCACACACACATCATTACCATTGGAAGACAGAGTGTCATTACAGCTTGGTTCAATACAACAAATGCTCTACTCAGTGGGAGGTGATCCTCCTGGAGCTTGGTCAAAGTGTTTTGGGTACCTGTCACATCCTATAGCCTTATGGTGGGGCTGCTTGAGTGCCCTCTCCTGCTTAAGTTATTTATATAGGTGGTTGAAAACGCTTCGCTTGTACAAACTAGAAACTATTAGATTAGCCAGCGGAGGCAGCCAGAGGCAATCATTTAACAAAGTGAGTGGGATTCAAAGTAGGCATGGAAAGCAAATATTATTTCATGGGAGTCGATTAGAAGCGCTCTGCAGATGAGCGGTAACTGCTTTGTTAACTTAGCTGGGGGAGGTAAGCAGGGCAGGGGAGGCACCAGCTGGGTTGGAAGGTGAGCACCCTGGAACAAAATGGTAATTCAGGGCTGGGTGGATGCACCGGGCAGCCCTCCACACACACTCCCCCCTTCTCCTTATTTAAAGTACATGGCGGAGCTTAGCAGCTGAGAAGCCTTGGTTTGCTCTAAAATTTCTCATTTTAATTCAGGCAAACACTCTATAAATCCAATGTATCGGAAAGCAAATATTGAGGCTGAGTAAGAAGGTCCATTAGGTGGAGTGCTTAGCTCTAGCCTGAGTGTGTGGGAGGGTTAGGTAGGGAGACCTGGAAAGAGACTAAGCCAGAATGGGAATATGGAATGTGGGTACCAAAGAGAAATGAAGGCAGGAGGGGGTTGCAAGAGGGACTGGGTCATTAATGGAGGGAAGGAGAGAGGAAGGATTCATGCAGAGCAGGTCCTCTAGGAAAGGACTGGTTCAAGGAAACCCCTGGAGTTTTGTCACATAAAGAGAATCATCAAGGATGCTTTCTATGAAAGCTGGCAGCTGGGTTCTAGGGAGGAAGGCTCAGGCTTAATGGAGGCTGGGGAGGCTGGCTGGTACTCACAGGCAAATTCTCAGAGAGTGCTAGGGACAGAGTGGGACTTTGAATGACAGCTAATTTGCAGTGTTTTGCAATGGGGATGCTGTAATTTTTTTTAATTAGTCAAACTGGATCAGGAATATGGACCATCAACTAAAGTTCTCAGATTGTGGAGACCAAGGAAACGGTACCCAAGAGCTGGTGGGTGTGATGGCTCTTGGGGTGCTCAGTACAAGGAGGATGGTTTACTGCATTCTGGGAAGGCACAGATGGAGGTGAAAGGCATGGGCCCTCTAATGATGGAAATATGAATTACAATCACATTATAAACATGAACTAGATAACTAAGGAGGGCCCATTTGTTCTTTGTGAGTCTTGCTTCACCTATCTGTAGGATGGGGATACATGACTAGAGGTAATTATCTTACCTTTTGTCCTATGAAGACAGGGCATGAGATTCGGGTATTTTCAGCCCCATGACTGATACAAATATAGAGCTAGATTAAAATTAGCCATTTAAAAGTGATCTCACTGTGAGAATAATTCTCAAAAACATATGTGTCTGAAACAAATGCAGGAGTTGTGACCTTTATGATTTTTCTTTTCTGGTCATAGGTCTTGGGGAGCTTTGACATTGAATTCAGCCTGGATATTTGGTATTCTTGCTTTACAAGAGTTTTACAGAAAGAGAAGTAGCCAGGGATAATGATCCGTCCCTGGAGTCTCCTTCGGATCCTATTAATGTCAGCAATTTTCCCTTTCAGTAAAGTTAAAGATTAGTTTAGGCAATCCTCTCAATGCTGCTTTCCGATGTGAAAGCTTCAGGAAGAGACGTTAGGAGTCGCTTAAATCACTCAGGCCACGGAGTGAGAACTGTAGTTCTTTGGGGGAGGTAACCCCCATTTAGCCCTGTGGTTTTCTACCTTCTTAATGCTGGGACCATTTAACCCAGTTCTTCATATTGTGCTGACCCCAACCATAAAATTATTTTTGCTGCTACTTCATAAGTATAATTTTGCCACTGCTATGAATCGAGACATAAATATCTGTGTTTTCTGATGGTCTTAGGTAATCACTATCCCTTATGAAGGGGTCGTGGCCCACAGTTTGAGAATCACCAATTCAACCTATTTCACCTGCTGGGCTCTGACCTAGCTCCACATTTAACAAGATGTCTTATCACACCCCACACAAAATGAAGAGGAGGAGGAGGAGTCCAGTCAAACATCAGACTTTAGTCAGTAGTTATACACCAGCCAAGCTGCAGGGCTCAGGTGTGAGTCAGTTTACCAAAAATGAATTCACGCCTGTTGATGCTCACCACTCAGGGAACATGAGGATTGCCACAGTCCAGTCAGATTCCATATTAGGGTCCAAAATGGAGACAAACCTGAAAAGCCTTGATTTCTGGGTTATCAGTTTAAAGAGTTGATTATTAGGAAACGGTGATCACTGATCTTCAGGCATGAGGAAAGTACAGATGATATTTGCTCCAAAATGCAGTTGTCCTGGCTGTTAGCATCATCATGCTTTGTACTCTCGATCAATGATTAATTTAATTAATATAAGTGGGCATACTGGATAATTAGTGTTCTATGTAATGTCTTATGTGGTACCCTGTGAAATTTCTAATATTCACAAAATTCTCAGAAGAGCTTTTATCAAAAAATATTTAAATGAATAAATACTTGCCTGGAGGCTGCCTTGATAAAAACTGGCATCAAAATGTTTATTTTTGTTATACAATCCTGATTTTAAGTAGGTTTGGGCAGGGAAAGACTAGTTCTGCTAAAAACAAAAACGAAAACAAAAAAAAAACCAAAAACATTCCCCTGGGTGAACTTGGATAAACAGATTTTATTTTCAGAAATAATGCATGAGTAGTAGGGAAAGGGCATAGGGGTCACCTCTCCTCAGTGAGAAGAACCCCAAGTTTTATTCTTGGATAATACTACAAGAACTAATTTTAGATGGAGGGGGACGTTTGAATTAAGTCTGATATATGGAAGGTTGATAGAGAAAAGGAAGGTCCTAGATAATTTCCAGTGTATGAATTATTCTTCATCCCTTTTCCTCTTGTTCTCGCAACTCATGGCTTTGGCAATTGTGTCTTCAAAAATTATCTCTCACACTTATTTTTCTTTATTTCTTCTGTGTGTACACATGTGTATGGTTGTGAATATGCATGTGAGGCAAGAGGTCAACCTCAGCCTCACATGAACCTCCTATTCATGTATTTAAGTTTTTTATTATTTATTTTGAGACAGGTCTCTTACTGGTTTGCAGCTTGCTGGCTAGAGTCTTCCTGACTCTACTTCCCCAGCATCGGGATGATAGGCATGTCTTTCAGTGTGGATTCTGTGGACCAAAGTGAAGTCCTTCGCAATTACATGGCAAACATTTCACTGACTGAGGTGTCTGCCCATTTACCCTTATAGCATTTCTTCTTTGATATAATATCCTTGAAAATATGTTCTAGCTCTTGCTTGCACTATAAAATGGTTTCAGAGGCAAATGGGATACCACACATTTCTTCCCAGCCCCAATCTGGCCTCTTCACACTCATTGGCCTCAACCATCTGAAACATGAACATGACCTTGTCATTAACATCAAACCTTTTTAATGAGTTTTCATGACCCACATGGTAACAACCAAACACTTCATCACAGCAACCAGGGTCCTTCAAAGCCTAGTCTACCCGAAAACCTCTAACCTTGTCTCTAACAGCTAATGGCTCCCTTCCAACATATGACTCACCTCCATGGTACTAGACATGATACTACTTGAGTTTTGGTTATTGTTACTTTTCTCCCATACTTGTTTCTCTTTTTCTTTTAAAATCTAGAAGTATCTTTCCCCAATTTCTGCTCATATCGCTTCTAAGAAGTTAACCCTCCAGGTCTCCCATCTTAAACCTAAGATATCTCCTTGAGACACTATGAGTAGATACTCTTCTCACTCCATATCCCTTTAACTGTCTGATTAATGTATCTGAGTCTCCTTATAGACTGAATTCACTGAAGCCAGAAACTGTGCCTTATGTTTTTAATCATGAACACCTAGGACAGAGCCAAGCAATTAGCAGATATACACCATATGTTTATTTCACACATAAATTAATGAATATTACTGAATAATTCATCCAAGACCAAAGGAGGAAATTGCACCTTACCCTTGTCTCCTCATTTAAAATTGTGTTATTTTTATTATACCTTATTCTCTTGTTTAAATATCAAGCTCAGCCTTGCTTCTTGCCTTTAGAATTTGAGTATGTGTTTACCTTTCCTCCAATCGCTACTGAATATGAAATAAAGCCAATTTCAAAACCACAGACAACATGAACACACAATAGAGAAAGACCACCAAAAAGGAAAGTGGGAAACAATGGTGTTTAAGCAAAAAATTTTCTCAAGACACTTTGCAAAGACATAAAGGAAATGAATAAAATGATAAATGTGTCTATCAATATAAATACTAATTATCCCTAGATAGCAATTATAAGATAAGATCTAACTCATGTTTAAATAGTGGCCAGGAGGTGTTTCTAAGCTGATGGGAAATGGATAAACTGTGTGAGCTCCAAGATCATTTTATTAATTGCAAGGCTTAATATACATGCTACCTTTACTATTAACAAAAGTAAATGCATTTATGCATCTAATTTTATTTTAAGTTTAGGAGTTCAGCTGGCAGAGTGCTTGTCTCCTTTGCACACAAAGTCCTTGCTTAGATCCTCAGGTTGCAGAAACTGGATTTGAGTGACAGAACCTGGTAATCCCTGCCCTTGGGAATGAGAGTTTGGAGTATTTGAAATTCACAGTCATCTTTGGCTACATATTGAATTTGAAGCCAGCTTGGGCCATTTGAATAAGAGAAGAGAAGCACACAAAGTTCATAAATTGAAAAAGACTAGGAATCAGGAAAAATAAAGTAATGAGAGTTATAAAACTGGTGGAAAATATCCAGATAGGGGGTTATGGAGCTAACTCGTTGGGTTCAGTCCCTGCTGAACAAACAAGAGGGTGTGAGGATGTGAGTTCCATCCTAGGTGTGGTGGCACAAGGGAGGAGGGAAAATCAGGCAGATCCCAGGGCCTCGCTGGCCAGCTGGAATATCTTGATTTACAAAACCCAGGCCAAAGAGAGATTCTTTCTCCCTGAGAGGATAAGTACTGAAGAGCAAATCTGTCAATTACAGTCTTGCTTTTAGAAGTTGCAGCACAACTTTGCTTTAATTTTGTATGGGGAAAGATTTACAAACATTTAATAGTCAGAGTGCCTGAGGAGCACCACAGTTAGGGAAGTGCTTGCCTTGTAAGCACTAGTACCAGGTTTGATCTCCAGACCTACATAGAGGCAGTGAGTATGGTGGCACATGCTTACAATCCCAGCACTGGGGAAGTGGGGATGACTGGACCCTGAGTACACTGGCCAGACAAACCAGTACACTTGGTGAAGTTCACCCAATGGCAGTCACTGTGTGAAGACAGCCTTAGAGTACAATCTCTAGAACAAAGTGGGATTATAGTTACACAGTAATTTACTTTGGTAGAAGGGTACAAGAATGTGAACCTTTGCTACATGTGAGAAAGAATGAATCATTTCCATAACCTCAAAAACAGTAAAACTAATACAATTATATATATATATGTCTCTCTATATGTGCATGCATATGTACACACATAAGGCACTTGTCTGTGTTTATCTGTGTATGTCTATGGGATAGTACACATACATATATGATTTGTATATATGTATACATATATATATACACACACACACATTTATATGTGCATACTCATATGTGTGGTTATTTTTTCCATGATCTAACAATAAAGGAACAAAGCTTGCTTGAAGATCACAGTGCAAAGCTAACCACACTAGTTAGTCTTAGAGGCCAGGCAGTGATGACACACACCTTTTATCCCAGCAGTCACACTAGTTATCCATAGAGGTCAGGCAGTGGTGATACACACCTTTAATTCCAGCACTCAGAATACAGAGACAGACAGATCTCTATTAATTCAAGACCACCCTGAGCTACACGAAACTGATCCAGTCTAAAAGAGAAACAAAGCTCACAAAAAGAAGATGTCAGCACTTTGGATCCCACGCCTTTATTCCCAGCACTAGAAAAGAATATAAGGCAGGATGAGACAGGAGTGGTGCAGTCTGAGGAGTAGGGGAGTTGGAATCAGTCTGAGGATTGGTGGATACAGATGCAGTCTGAGGAGGCAGTCTGAAGACAGATTTGTCTTTTGGTCTGAGCATTGGTAGCGTTAAGATCTCTCTAGTTGCTGACTGCTTTGCTTCTCTGATCTTCCCCTTTACCCCCAAAATCTATCTCTGTATTTTTATTATGAATATCAATTAGAGTTTATGATACACATATGTGACTTCAAGAGACAAACATAAAACTCAAAATAGTTGTTAATTGATGTTTGAGGGTAATAGTGTAGATTGTAGAGAAAATTTCTCACAAATCCATGTCAATAGTAATATATTAGCTCTTAGTTTATATTAATAAGCTAATAAGCACTCATTATTATTTTGTAAACACTTTACTAAAGTATGTCATGTACTATAAAGAACCTTTCTTGTATGTTCATGAATCTGGGTGAGAGAGACGCTCTGGTGAGAATAGACAGTCTGAGGAGCAGTTTCAGATGGCAGGAGCTTTGCCCAGAGCTGGTATAAAATACCCTCATCTTCCTGACTCTGCATACAACTAAGGAAAATACATATTGCTGTCCAGCATCAGATATACGTGCAGACAGTCAGTCGGCAGTGGTGCATACTTTTAATCCCAGTACTCAGGAGGCAGAGGCAGGCAGGTATCTATGTTCAAGGCTAGCCTGGGCTACAGAACAAGTTCTAGGATATCCAGAACTATATAATGACACCCTGTCGCAAAAAACAAACAAACAGTAGCCGGGCGTTGGTGGCGTACTCCTTTATTCCCAGCACTCGGGAGGCAGAGGCAGGCGGATCTCTGTGAGTTCAAGGCCAGCCTGGTCTACAAGAGCTAGTTCCAGGACAGCCTCCAAAAGCCTCGGAGAAACCCTGCCTCAAAAAACAAAACAAAACAAACAAACAAACAAACCTAACAAACAAACAAAAATCCCTAAAACAAAAAAGTGTATGTAGGCATTACAACAGTTGTAAACCAAAACATTTACAGGCATGGAGAACTGTTAGCTCGGTTGTGGATATTTTAAGGATAAGAGCTAAAAAAAATACAAATAAAAGAATGTATACCTCTAAAAATACAAACACAAAGGAAAACCCAGCTACTCCTGAGGAATCCAGTCCTGCCCCACAGCAGCTCTCTTCTACAGATGGCCCTACAAAGGAGACAGATTCGATCACTGTCCAAGTAAAGATGTGAAAGAACTTTGTACATTGCCATTGCCTGATTTGACACAGACATTCTAAAGACTTCTTGTGCCCTAGTACCTGCTGGAAAGAGGGTTAAATGCACAGGTGCCAAAACAGCATCATGAACTACAGCATAAGATCATCAGCCTTGTAGTCCAAGGGAGAGACATTTGTAATAAGGATCCTTAAGAGAGGTAGGCACACTGTCATCGGAGAAGTTGTGAGTCTGGGAACATGTCAGTTTTGAGGATGACATCTTGCTTTACTCTGGGTGATTTTGGAATTACTGGGATCATAGGGCTTAAGCAATGGGAATCAATGCAAAAATGTTATCTCTGATGAACCCCAAAGTCATTGTGGGAGAATCAAGTTCCCTGGAGATCTGACATCACTGAAGACTAACTGCAGTCTTCTTAATCCATTTCCACAATGCTCATCACATAATAGTCTGACAAGAGCTACCTAAAGACAAAAATGGGGTAGGATATTTCTTAGTAAGTAAAGTTACTTCCACATAGTGTGATGACCAGGGTTCACATCCACTGAAATGCACATACAAAAACCATGCACAGTTTTTCTTGTCTGTAATCCCAGTCTTGGAAGGGATCCTCAAAGCTCCTTGGCTAGCCAGCCTAACTGAACCATGAGCTTCCGGTTCTGTGAGAGACCCTGTCTCAAAAAAAATAAAGATGGAGAGCCATGAAGAAAATACACTAGCTAGACATCCACTTGTGGCCTGGACATGTATGTACACATGTATACATATACTAGTATGCCCACATGCACCATATCACATATGTACACAACACAACACACACACACACACACACACACACACACACACACACACACCTGATTCCTCTTCATTTAGGAAGATAAAATGGGAACCAATTTTGTTTCAGTCTTTCTCTGAAGCTCTCCCATCACCCCATAAGTGAACTTCAGCTAGTATGAGGAGGGGCAGATTAACAAAAGTAAACATATATCTTCCTAACACATCACATCATTTCATGTCGCATTCTACTAACAAGGCGCCTCTCTTCTGGGAATGAAAGATTTACAAAAATGAATGCATAATTTAAAAATTGAATTTACGGTAACATTGAGCATTTCTTACCTTCCTAGAGTGCTTTTATATACAGCCTCTCATTTAGAGTATCCGCTAAGAAGACTCAGATAATTCAGTTTGCCAATGGAAAAGCAAGGGGGTTACTTTGTAAATATTTAAATATGCTCAAGTTTCTGAAAAAGGAAAAAATCATCTACTTATCCCTTGGCTTCTAGTTCTGTCACCAGTAGGATGCAGCACCGACCCTGCCATTCTCATGAGTTATCTCATTTATTTTTGCAACAAACTAGGTGACACACATGCCAATCTCTAACTCTTCGGTCACTGCCACTCTGAGGTGTCAAACTTTAATTAGATCTAACTCAGAGCTTCTAGGAAAAAGAGGCTTACTAAGTTGCTCTCTATTAGCTTGTACACAGAACTCATGAGCATACTTAAGACAGAGTTATCAAGCAAGAGGTGGGGGAAAAAGAAGTAGTAAAATACATTTAAATTCAGGCTATTATGATGTGTTCACTTTTACTGAGATGGTGGGTATGTTTATAAAATTAATGGTCAAGGGAATAAAAATGTTATTATACAAGGCAAAAAAGACATTGTAGATACGTTTAAGATTTTTGAGATGGGACTCGGGTGTAGACACCTCTAAGAGTCCATTCATAGGTACAGTTTGACTTTATAGAGGGTCAAGAAAGGGTAAAATGGGAAGATAGGGGCTTTGAGGAGAGCAGCATAGAGCAGTACACTGATTAGTAATTAAAAGTGTGTGTTTGGGTGGGTGAGAGAGAGAGAGAGAGAGAGAGAG
Source organism: Mesocricetus auratus (assembly GCF_017639785.1). Classification (NCBI taxonomy): domain Eukaryota; kingdom Metazoa; phylum Chordata; class Mammalia; order Rodentia; family Cricetidae; genus Mesocricetus; species Mesocricetus auratus. Next base: position 6,216,310 of record NW_024429209.1, on the reverse strand, counting down.
AGCAGAGACAGAGACAGAGACAGAGAGACACAGAGAGAGAGAGAGAGACCTAAATTACTGGAGCTCTTTAAAAAAGTACAAGATCATTAGAAGAATTTGATAAAACTCTTTCTTGGGGCCAGGAAGATGTCTATGTGATCTTTAGTGTTTTGAGCATCACATAAACCACCTATGACCCAGGAGCTCTGGAAAAGTCCACAGACATCATCTTCATACATCCTCTATAGCAGTCAGTGAAAGTTGGGGCAAGGCTTGATTTTGAAAACCATGAAACCGATGGAGGAGAAATCCGGAGCTAAGTGAAATTATTCTGCAGTGTACACATCCTATACCTTGACAGACACTGAATAGAAATCTTCAGCGTGGACTGGGGATTTTCTTTTATCCTTTCTGAATTTTACAATTGTCTTAGAGTAAATCACCAAGTTATATTCCATGTCATGGCAGTGGAGATGAGGAAGAGGTTCTGACTTTAGCTGGAGAAGTGGGAAGACAAGACTTTAGTGAAAAACTCAATGTGGAGGAGGCACAAGAAACTAACAAGACTACATTCTTCATTGCATTATGGCTCTAGCTTTTTCTTTTCCTTTTCCTCATCAGGAAGTAGGGAATAATGCAATTCTGGACAGATATTCATAATCATCACTAAGCTTTAGCCCCTTCCATTATTGACCAGTTTCCCAAATGTGGTGCGATTTTCTGTAGCCTTTCATAACATACCTGCAAGGTGAATATGAGGGCTGGAAAGGGGATGAGGATAAAGTTGGGAGTAAGTGGTGCCCACAGGTTTGGAATGCTGTTTTTGTGGCATTCCTCAACTGCCTAATCATCTCCTATCACTAAGAGCATCAATGAGGTATAGCTTAAGAGGGCTGTCTATTTTTTAGATTATGTGTGTGTCTATGTGAGGGGTATGTACACATGAGTTCAGGTACCCATGGATGTCAGGGGATCCCATGGGACTGGTGTTTATGAACAGTATAGGCATGGAAATCAAGTTTCACTTGGGTAAAAAAACACAGAAAACAATTGACTGTCATGGTGCTCCAGCTCCAAGGATACAGACCCTGCCACCCTGATGTTCTCCTCAACCTGAAGAGGTTTCAGAGCCTCAATCATATTCCTTTTAACCTGTCACATCCGCACCTGTGGCCACTCCTAAAAGGGTGTGGTCAGTGCTACAGGTATGGAGGTGAATGTAACTACAATTCCCCTTTTAGTCTAAAGAAGATTTAGACTTGATACAAAACTATATACAATAATAGCAAATATCAAGTGTGCTCTAGGAGAAGGACAGGAAAAACATACACAATTTAAGATCGACAGCCAGTGAAGCAACCTAGAGCAATTGGCATGAACTACAGGACAGCCCAATTCAGATACCGGGAACCGAATTTTGGTACTCTGAAAGCAGTATGTGTTTGTAACTACTGAACCAGCTCTCTAGGTCCAGAATTCCACATCTATGAATGCTTAAGATGAGGAGGAGCACTGTGACTTCACACAAATTAGCTACACTGGGTATTTTCTCCATGCCAGAGAAGGAGATTCCCATTATTCTTTTCTACTGTCATCAGAAAGGAAATGGTCTGTGCTTCAGGCCTTCTTGTGGGATTGCTTTTGGATGAGCACCAAGGGAGAGAGGCTCCAGGTTCCATTTGAGCTGAGGATGGCTGAGCTCTAGATTGTAGACAAAGAAAATGATGGTCACAGGGCTGTCTATGATACCTGGAGACCCAGGTTCTATCTGCACATGAGTTCAGTGCTCTGGTCTAGAGAACATAGTGGTACAAGTGGGACCTTGGACACGAAGAACCACAGTTTTGAGAAAAGTGCTCTAGACCTTTAAGTGTGGTCTGAGCAACAAAGGAGGTAAACCTGAGTGTCTTGAGCCCAAAAGACAACAATTAGGTCCTCTAGAATAGCCACCCACCATGGGGGCAAGAGATGCTGGCCAATGATGGCAGATAGCTCAGATTAAGAATTGAGAGAAATCAAAGGTGTATGTGTGCATGAGAAGGGCCTGAAGATTGAAAGGGAAGGGGAAAACGACATAATCATAGTTTAATTGAAAAAAATAGAAGAGTGGGACCACATTTCCCTTTTCCTCTAAGTACAGAGGTTTCTGTTTGCTGTAGTTAAGAATACAGAATGTGATATAGACTTTCCCCATTTACTCTGTGAGTTGGGGTTGATTTCTACAGCTCAATGTTTTCATCGGCAA